>NC_050101.1:145756989-147006989 GCF_902167145.1 Zea mays
CCCAGGGCTGTAGCCACCCGTTAGGTTTCCTAAATGCACCGCACTCCTCCCCAAGGGGCGAACCCAAACTTGGCAGAGCGAGCCGCATACACCGAGCCCCATTGACGGCACGACGGCTAAGTGAACTACACCCCGGATCCTCTAATTATTCAGCTAAGGGCACCCCATTCCACCCTCATGGTTGCACTGTTTTCCCGGGCGGTCATCCATAGAACAGGTCCTTACGGAGAGGCACTCGAGAAACCGCTCGAGCCCCCTTGATGACCACAAGTACAACATCATAACAAGAGAAGGGAAAACAGCGTATCATAGATAATCTCATCATGTTCATTGATTAGAGTTAAGCAATAGCATAAAGCTAAACAGTAATAATCCAACCCAGATAGGTAAACAAGGACATGGATAACAAAAGCTAGTCAATCCTTAGGCATAAATGTGTAAGGCGGGAGGTGAATTAAATAATGAATAGGACATAGATAGGTCAAGGGACACTTGCCTCCACCAACCGACTGCTGCTCAGGGGCTTCTCCTGCGAGTTTCCTCGGGCTCTTCAACCGGATCGTTCTCTATGCGATTGCAAGCATACATACATTCATCCATTCAAATTGGGAAACAAACAGTACATCATACAAGGGAACGAATAAAGTGAATATGCATCAAGTATGACATTCGATATCGCACTCATTATGGTTAGAAAGAAACGGGAAAAGGTCTCGCGGGAGGGTTAAAGCTTATGCACTAATGATTGGCTACAATTGGTTCTAACAAAAGAATTCAGTTATATGCACCAATGGAAACCTAGTCATTTTTAGTTGATCAACATTGGACTGGATAAACAATTAATTGTATGAACTAACTAGCATAACGAAATTCTAAATTAAGTTTCCTATTTCAATAACATGAACAATGATTAACCTACCTAAAATAAAATAAGTAACAGTAATGAAAGAAAATAAAATAAAAATAAAATAATAAAAAAAAGGGGGGCGGTTGAACCGGCCAGGGGGCGGTTGAACCGGCCCGGGGCAGGGGCGGGGGCGGCCGAGCCGGCGGCGCGCAGGGGCGGTTGGGCAGGGGCGGGCGGGCGGTTGGGCCGGGGCCGGGGCGGCCGAGGCCGGGCGGCGCAGGGGCGGCCGAGCCGGGCGGGCACGGGGCAGGGCGCGCGGGGCGGCCGAGCCGGCCAAGGCGGCCGAGCTGGGCGGCGGGCGGCCGAGCGGCGAGGGGAAAGGGGGGAGGGGAGATGGGGGAGGGAGGAGAGGGGGAGGGGGACCTCACCGGGGGCGGGGACGGGCGGCCGAGCGGCGGGGCGGCCGGGCTGTAGGGGCGGCCGAGCGGCGGGGCGGCGGCTAGGGCAGGGGGACGGTGGTTGGGTTGGGGAAGAGAGAAAATGAGAGGGAGGGAGAGGGATTGGGGAATTGGGGGGGATTTGGGGGGAAGGGAGGGGGCGGTTGGGCCAATGGGCCCAAAGGGGGCGCGCGGGGGGGGCGGCTGGGCCGGCCAGGGGCGGCCCACGGCGCGGGAGAGAGAAAGAGAGGAGAGAGAGAAAGAAAAAGAAAAGAAAGAAAAGGTTTTTTTTCTCCTTTTCGAAATCCGATCTTTCTAGATGAATGCACTTACATTTCTAAGCAATCAAAGAATGCATAGTTCGGCATGGTGCATCAAACAACATAAAGTAATTTAGGGTTTTTCATGACACGGGAAATCCAAGCCAAACCCCGCTATAACTTTGGAAAAGGTCAAGGTTTAGCGAGAGAACGAGAAAAGAAAAGAGTAACGCCTGAATTTGGTGAGAGAAAAGAAGAAAAAAATTCTACCCCCCAAATTCAGGGCGTTACAAACCTATCCCCCTTAAAAGAATCTCGCCCTCGAGATTCAGGGCTGGCTAGCAAAGAGCTCAGGGTATTTAGCCATCAGATCATCTTCACGCTCCCAGGTTGCTTCTTCCTCAGAGTGATGATCCCATCTGACTTTGCACATTCTGATGGTCTTCCTTCGGGTGACTCTGTCTGCAACCTCAAGGATTTGCACTGGCTTCTCAACGTAGGTCAAGTCCTCCTGGACTTCAAGACCTTCCACTGGCAACTGCTCTTCTGGCACACGCAAGCACTTCTTCAACTGAGACACATGAAAGACATCATGCACAGCGGACAAATTCTCTGGCAAACTGAGCTGATAGGCCACTTCTCCACGTCTTGCAAGAATCTGATACAGACCGATGTAGCGGGGTGCTAGCTTGCCTTTCACTCCGAATCTTCTGACTCCTCTGATCGGTGACACTTTCAGATAGACAAAGTCTCCGACTTCGAAACTCAGCTCTCTTCTTCTTGTGTCTGCATAGCTTCGCTGCCTCGATTGCGCTATCTTCAGATTCTCTCGAACCATCTTGATGTTCTCTTCGGCTTCAAGCAAAATGTCTGGCCCAAACACTTGCTTTTCTCCAGGCTGATCCCATTGCAACGGAGTTCTACAACTCCTTCCATAGAGTGCCTGAAATGGTGACATCTTCAAACTGGCCTGGTAACTGTTGTTATAGGAAAACTCTGCATAGGGCAATCTCTTATGCCATCCGGACTGATCTTGCAACGCACAGGCTCTCAACATGTCTTCAAGAATTTGATTGGTCCTTTCGGTCTGGCCATCCGTCTGCGGATGATAAGCTGAACTGAAATTCAGATGCGTGCCCAAAGCTTCATGCAACTGCTGCCAGAAATGAGAGGTGAACTGCGTTCCTCTGTCTGACACTATCTTCTTTGGCACACCAAGAAGACAAACGATCCGAGACATATACAATTCTGCCAATACTGCACTGCTATAGTTGGTCTTGACAGGTATGAAGTGGGCTGACTTGGTCAAACGGTCCACTACTACCCAAATGGAATCGTAGCCGGCTCGAGTGCGAGGCAATCCGACTATGAAATCCATACCAATTTCATCCCATTTCCACTGAGGGATCTGCAACGGTTGCAACAATCCAGCAGGTCTCTGGTGTTCTGCCTTAATTCTTCGGCAACTATCGCACATAGCCACATGCTCTGCGATTTCCCTCTTCATTCCGTACCACCAGAATTTCTTCTTCAGATCCTGATACATCTTCTCACTGCCAGGGTGAATCGAATAAGCTGTCTCATGAGCTTCCTTAAGAATCAACTCCCGAATGGACTGGACATTGGGAACACACAAGCGGTCTTTGAACCATATCACGCCTTCTGCATCTTCTCGAAAATCTTTGCCTTTGCCATCTAGAATCAGTCGCCGGATCTCACTGATTTTCTCATCATTCTTCTGCGCTTCTTTGATTTCGCGCTCCAAGGTAGGTTCCAACTCAACTGTAACTCCTCGCGAATTGTTCAGAAATCCGAGACTCAACCTGTCAAACTCCTTGGCCAACTCATAAGGCATCGGACGAGCAACCATTAGATTGACTTGACTCTTTCTGCTCAAAGCATCTGCCACTACGTTTGCTTTGCCTGGATGGTAATGGATCTCCAACTCATAGTCTTTGATCAACTCTAACCATCTTCGCTGCCTCATGTTCAACTCTGACTGAGTGAATATGTACTTCAGACTCTTATGGTCTGTGTAAACATCACATTTCTGTCCATACAGATAGTGCCTCCATGACTTCAGTGCATGAACCACTGCTGCCAACTCTAGGTCATGGATTGGGTAATTCTTCTCATGAACCTTCAACTGTCGGGACGAGTAAGCCACAACTCTTCCGTCTTGCATCAACACACATCCCAAACCTGTGTAACAAGCATCACAATACACCGAGAAGGGCTTGTGCACATCAGGCAAGACTAGGACAGGCGCTGTAGTCAACTTCTCTTTCAGCGCTTCAAAGGCCTCTTGACATTTTTGGGTCCACTTGAACTCAACTTTGTTGCCTAGCAACGCTGTCATTGGTTTCGCAATCTTCGAAAACCCTTCAATTAATCGCCGATAGTATCCGGCCATTCCAATGAAACTCTTGATTCCTCTAGCATCTGTTGGCGCTTTCCAGTTCAAAATGTCTGCCACTTTCTTTGGATCCACAGCCAATCCTTCTTTGTTGATTATGTGACCCAAGAACAGGACTTCACTGATCCAGAACTCACACTTGCTCAACTTTGCATACAGCTGGTGCTCTCGCAATCTCTGCAACACCATCCTCAAATGATCTGCGTGCTCTTCTTCGCTTTGAGAATAGACCAGAATATCATCAATGAATACCACCACAAACTTATCAAGGTAATCCATGAATACACTGTTCATCAAGTTCATGAAGAACGCTGGCGCATTGGTCAAACCAAAAGACATCACTGTGAACTCGTACAAACCATACTTGGAAATGAATGCCGTCTTCGGAATGTCCGAAGGTCGGATCCTGAGCTGATGATAACCTGACCTCAGATCAATCTTGGAGAACACACTGGCTCCTCTCAACTGGTCGAACAGATCTTCTATTATGGGCAAAGGATACTTGTTCTTGATCGTGACCTCATTCAAAGCTCGATAATCAATACACATCCTCTTCGTGCCATCTTTCTTCTCCACAAATAGGACGGGGGCGGCCCAAGGCGAGGTGCTTGACCGAATGTAACCTTTCTCTGACAGCTCATCAATTTGCTTCTTAAGTTCATCCAACTCTGGTCCAGATATTTTGTAAGCTCTCTTGAAGATAGGGGCGGTTCCAGGAAGAAGCTCTATAGCAAACTCAACTTTCCGCTCTGGTGGCATACCCGGTAAGTCCTTTGGAAACACATCCGGGAACTCAGACACAACCTTGATGCTCTCAATTGGGTCTGCTTCACTGCTATAAACAGCTATCTGATAGCAACTTCCTTTCTTTGGCTCAGGCGGGACTAACTCGGTCACCACTTCCTCTCCTAGTGGGGACACCAACTTGATTGTCCTTTTATCACAACTGATAACTGCCTGATACTTATCTAGCCAATTCATCCCTAGGATGACATCTATTCCCTGAGTACCCATTACTATAAGGTTGGCGGGAAACGCTATCCCCCTTATTTCCACACTTATATTCAAACAAATGCTATCGGCTCGAATTCTACCACCGGCTGAGTCAATTTGAATGGGGGTTGACATGGTAGTAATTGGAAGATTATGTGCTTCTACCCATGATGCAGTAATGAAGGAATGTGTTGCTCCAGTATCAAATAACACTTCTGCAATATGGGAGTCGACTGGGAACATACCTACTATCATGCCGGGGGTCTCCTGAACTGCTTCAGCCTCCAAGTGGTTCAGTCTTCCATGATTATAGCGCGGCTGAGAGCGGTTGCCTGCTCCAGGCTGAGGCACATTCTGCTTTGCTGGGGCATTGGGGCCTGACTGCTGCTGGGCTGCCTTCTTCGGACATTGCATCACCCAGTGGCCTTGCTCTCCACAGTGGAAACATGCTCTGTTTCCAACCTGAGCTGGTGCTACCTGACTGTTCTGCTGGTTCGCTGGGGCAGGAAGGCGAGGTGCCTGCTGATTCTGCCTCTGAAACTGACCTCCTGACTGATTGCTCTGACGGTTCTGATACTGATGCTGAGGATACTGCCTTTGAAACTGCTGATGCTGCTAAGGTCGACGCTGGTTCTGCCTGAACTGCTGAGGTTGATTGCCTGAGAAACGAGGACGATTGCTGCTTCCAGGCTGGGGTCCACTGATCTTGCGCTTACGATCTTCCATCTCCTTACGCTTCCTCTCTGTCATGATTGCTCTGTCAATCAGGTGTTGGAATGTCGGGAAGGTGTGATTCATCAGTTGGTACTGCAGAGGGTCAACCAAGCCTCTCAGGAAACGGTACTGCCGCTTGGCATCGGTGTTGACATCTTCAGGAGCATAGCGAGACAATTGCAGAAGCTTGTCCCGGTACTCACTGACAGACAATGGCCCTTGCTTGAGAGCCAGGAACTCCTCCTTCTTCACTGTCATCAGACCTGCAGGAACATGGTACTGACGAAAATTTCCTCTGAACTCTTCCCAAGTGATGGCGTCAGGGTGAGCATGGGTGGCGAGGTAAGACTCCCAC
Organism: Zea mays; assembly: GCF_902167145.1. Lineage (NCBI taxonomy): Eukaryota > Viridiplantae > Streptophyta > Magnoliopsida > Poales > Poaceae > Zea > Zea mays. The sequence continues at coordinate 145,763,012 of NC_050101.1, forward strand.
CATGATTGGGCTGCTCCTCTCAACAGACGGGGACCATACAGAACTTTCTCCCTGTCATCGCACTGAGCGGTATGCAACTCCCGCTCCACAGTGCGCAGCCAATCTTCAGCATCCATAGGGTCAGAAGAATGAGCAAACGTTGGTGGATGACCTCTCATGAATTCAGCACGCTTGTCTCTGGGCATCTGAGGCATCTGAGGTTGAGGTGGAGCCTGCTGCTGTTGCTGCTGCTGCTGCTGAATGGCGGCCAAAGTCTGACCGATGGCTTGAACTGCCTGAGTCTGCATCAGAAACATCTGCTCGATGGACATCGGGGGCGGGGGCGGCAGGTGCTGCTGCTGGGGCACCTCCTCCTGTTGAGCGGCTCGCTCCTGCTGAGCACGCCTTCCTCCTCTGCGCCTGTTCTCTGACATCTGCAGAATGCAACCACACATCAGAGCTGATCTGGCAAATCTTGCAGCATAAGGAAAGAGAATAGAATTCCTCAACAGCACTGAACAGATGAGCATCTTCACTGATCTCCAACACAGACCACACAGCTTCTCAGATAAAGAGGAAAGTGGAATAAAAGGGGTTTCCCAACTATATAACTAACTCCATTAATATAATAGATAAACCAAAATGCAGGGGATACCCACACTCTGGCGACAATCATTACAAAGATCCAAACCAAGCATAGTTCATCATGATAAACATAAATGCATAGTATATAGCAAACTACCCTGTCTAACTAAGACTAACTAAGACCGAAACTAAAGCCTAAACTGAAGCTTCTATGTATATATATTTCGTATTAATTACAAGATCCAACTCTAACGATCTATGGTTCTAGAGTTATCTTGGTCTTGCAGTCGGGATTGCCATAAGACTGGTGTCCACGCTGAGGTGAGCGGTACGGGTGCTGAGTCCCAACGGGAGCGGGGGAACCACCGTCCAAGTGACGACGTTCCGCGCGCTCAGCCCGCAGCAGGGCGATCTCAGCACGAGCCCTACTCAGCTCGTCTAATGCATGGTCCAGCTCCGTGTTTAACACGGCGGCTAGGTTGACTGTGCTGCTCAACCTAGGATTGCCCTCACCGACGGGTGAGACAATCACGCCTCCTGTGCTGCCAGATGGACGGCGGGGGTAATACTTCAGGTCAAGACCGTCAGCTGCCCCACCGAAAACCGAGCAGTAGTGCGAAAGCGCACGCCGTGCAGCATCTTGCATGGCTGCCTCAGCTGAGTCCCGCTCAGAGATAGAATAGTGCTCTGAACAGGCCTCTGCACCCTGGAGACTGTTCTCCGGGCAGCGCACCAAGCAAGTTGCCTCCCAGCGGTCCGGGTAGACCCCGCGACTGTGCTGGTAGACCACACAGCGATACTCAACAGACCAAGTATGCCGGTCAAATGCCCGACGTAGCAGGGTGTCGAGCGCATCATGGAAGTGACACCCGCGAGCAGCGTCGCGAGTGATGGGTCGAGCAACCCATCCTTCCGGCTCAAGGTTAGCAGAGAAGTCGGTGTCGTGGCTCGAGCTGTCGTCGCCATCTCCATCGTCTGGGTCTCCTCCAGCAGCTACTCCAGAAGCTGGGGCGCCCAGTGGTGATGCAGGGGGCGGCTCCAGAGGAAGCACAGGGGAGCAGCTCCTCACAGACTCTATCTCCTGGTGGAGCGAGAAGGAAGAGCTTTGCTGCTCCTGTCGTCGACGCTCCTGCTCCTCGCGCAGGCGGTGGTGTAGTCTCTCCAAGTGGCTGGACTGTCCGGCCACGGGACGGCGAAGCGGACGCTCAGCAAGGCGGGAGGGTAAGAAGGGGATGACTGACTTTCGTGCAGTGTGTCTAAGTCGAGCCATCTACAAAAGACATCGCAAGCAAAAGGGTGAGAACAGAATTAATATGACCAGCAAATAATGAATCATAAGTAAATGAAGGATTAGAATAAAACATAATTTTTAGCAAGGTATAATATATAGTAGAACATAGGTTTGGTCGGTATGACCAACTTTTGAAGGGATATCAAAGTCAAGGCAGAGACAGAGGTCTATAGTCCTTAAAACGACCATTCTACTCTAGGTTAGCGGTCCTACAGTCAGCCTGGCTTTGATACCACTTATGTCACACCCGGTTTTAGAAGGCAAACCGAATGCGAACCATGTACGTGCCAGGATAAGTTATTCACGTACACAGCAGTTACATAACATGGACATCATCACACAGTGCTCAAAATAGTATTAATAAGGGAAATAGTCGATTACATCATACGTCTGAGACGTCCATATAGTTCTTACAATAAATCAAAGTGCGGAAAAGAAACGTAGATAACAGCGGCCTTCACAGGCAGCCGACTGGGGGTTGCCGCTAACCCACACCTAGAACTCGTCGTAATCTTGGAACTCCTGGAAGTCTCCTTCCACAGCTTCATCTTCGCCTGAGCAGTGGTTGCAATGCTGACAACCTGGGGATGGGGGGGGTTTGGTGTGTAGAGCAAGGGTGAGTACACATCAACATACTCAGCAAGTATCCTGTTTGGCTGTAGTGGACTAGCTTTATGTGGGGATAAGTCAAGCAGTTGCTTTTAGTTGGTCAGATTATTACTTACTAGTAGAAAGCCAAGTTTTAGCATTAACCCAAGTTATTAACCCAAACGTACTCCTTTCCAAACGGAAAGAGTACCACTTACCAGCATCATAGTCATAACCAAAACCATCAATCTCATAACCACCTGTACCAAAGCATCTCTGATCAAGTACCACTAATCATTGGAGCTCCCTTGGCCGCTCATAACCGCGAGCACGGCTGATATATCAGTTTTTCAAACACTCTGCAGAGGTTGTGCACTTTACCCACAAGCCGTGATTCCCATTCTGCCCGGAGAGAGCTACTCCCCATTGACCACTACCTAGGTGGCCTAGCAGGGCATCACTACGTAGCCTTTACAAAGATTCCCCGGGGCTGTAGCCACCCGTTAGGTTTCCTAAATGCACCGCACTCCTCCCCAAGGGGCGAACCCAAACTTGGCAGAGCGAGCCGCATACACCGAGCCCCATTGACGGCACGACGGCTAAGTGAACTACACCCCGGATCCTCTAATTATTCAGCTAAGGGCACCCCATTCCACCCTCATGGTTGCACTGTTTTCCCGGGCGGTCATCCATAGAACAGGTCCTTACGGAGAGGCACTCGAGAAACCGCTCGAGCCCCCTTGATGACCACAAGTACAACATCATAACAAGAGAAGGGAAAACAGCGTATCATAGATAATCTCATCATGTTCATTGATTAGAGTTAAGCAATAGCATAAAGCTAAACAGTAATAATCCAACCCAGATAGGTAAACAAGGACATGGATAACAAAAGCTAGTCAATCCTTAGGCATAAATGTGTAAGGCGGGAGGTGAATTAAATAATGAATAGGACATAGATAGGTCAAGGGACACTTGCCTCCACCAACCGACTGCTGCTCAGGGGCTTCTCCTGCGAGTTTCCTCGGGCTCTTCAACCGGATCGTTCTCTATGCGATTGCAAGCATACATACATTCATCCATTCAAATTGGGAAACAAACAGTACATCATACAAGGGAACGAATAAAGTGAATATGCATCAAGTATGACATTCGATATCACACTCATTATGGTTAGAAAGAAACGGGAAAAGGTCTCGCGGGAGGGTTAAAGCTTATGCACTAATGATTGGCTACAATTGGTTCTAACAAAAGAATTCAGTTATATGCACCAATGGAAACCTAGTCATTTTTAGTTGATCAACATTGGACTGGATAAACAATTAATTGTATGAACTAACTAGCATAACGAAATTCTAAATTAAGTTTCCTATTTCAATAACATGAACAATGATTAACCTACCTAAAATAAAATAAGTAACAGTAATGAAAGAAAATAAAATAAAAATAAAATAATAAAAAAAGGGGGGCGGTTGAACCGGCCCGGGGCAGGGGCGGGGGCGGCCGAGCCGGCGGCGCGCAGGGGCGGTTGGGCAGGGGCGGGCGGGCGGTTGGGCCGGGGCCGGGGCGGCCGAGGCCGGGCGGCGCAGGGGCGGCCGAGCCGGGCGGGCACGGGGCAGGGCGCGCGGGGCGGCCGAGCCGGCCAAGGGCGCGCGGGGCGGCCGAGCCGGCCAAGGCGGGCAGGGCGCGCGGGGCGGCCGAGCCGGCCAAGGCGGCCGAGCTGGGCGGCGGGCGGCCGAGCGGCGAGGGGAAAGGGGGGAGGGGAGATGGGGGAGGGAGGAGAGGGGGAGGGGGACCTCACCGGGGGCGGGGACGGGCGGCCGAGCGGCGGGGCGGCCGGGCTGCAGGGGCGGCCGAGCGGCGGGGCGGCGGCTAGGGCAGGGGGGCGGCGGTTGGGTTGGGGAAGATAGAAAATGAGAGGGAGGGAGAGGGATTGGGGAATTGGGGGGGGATTTGGGGGAAGGGAGGGGGCGGTTGGGCCAATGGGCCCAAAGGGGGCGCGCGGGAGGGCGGCTGGGCCGGCCAGGGGCGGCCCACGGCGCGGGAGAGAGAAAGAGAGGAGAGAGAGAAAGAAAAAGAAAAGAAAGAAAAGGTTTTTTTCTCCTTTTCGAAATCCGATCTTTCTAGATGAATGCACTTACATTTCTAAGCAATCAAAGAATGCATAGTTCGGCATGGTGCATCAAACAACATAAAGTAATTTAGGGTTTTTCATGACACGGGAAATCCAAGCCAAACCCCGCTATAACTTTGGAAAAGGTCAAGGTTTAGCGAGAGAACGAGAAAAGAAAAGAGTAACGCCTGAATTTGGTGAGAGAAAAGAAGAAAAAAATTCTACCCCCAAATTCAGGGCGTTACAGGGGCAGAGGCCGCATCCCGGCTCGCTTTCCCCCACCATCAAACGGGAGGTCACCGTCTTGGGTGACCGCCCGCGGGGGGGGTGCAGCCGGGCTGCATGATGAAAATCCTTGAAGCCGAACGATGGCTGAAAGGTCCCAACTCCCACGGAGTTGCGTTCCTCCAACGATGAGGCGGAAAGACGGCGGGTATCCCCCATTCGGGGGCTTGGAAGGTGGAAAGACACGATGCATAAGGGAGCGTGAAGACATGGTCGCCTTCCAAAGGGGGTCACCCTCCTTTTAAAGGCGACTCTCCCTACTTGCGCCCCCAACCGTCGCGGGCTGAGTCTTCTCCAACACACTCCAAGGTCCTCCCCTGCGGCGCGGGGGCTGGGTCCCACACATCATGCAAACCGGCTCAGAGCAGAAGAAGCCAAACCGCTGTGCGCGGTGCGCACAACCGCCCAGCGGTTACAAGCGACCCTCCACTTTTGCCCTGACCAGCGGGCGGAAGGGCAGGCAGCCATGCAGGAGGCATGCAACCGCGCCAAGTGGGCGCATTTCTTCGACTCCCAACACGCCCGGCATGGGGGCCCAGGCCCACGCGTCATGCAACCGGCGCGCCAAATGCTTCGTGCATGCAACTGCACCGCCACTTGCGCCACTACCGCGCCTCCTCGACTGCGGAACCGATACCGCGACTCGAGGCGACCCAGCGCGCGACCCAGCAGCGCCAGCCTAGCGCGATGGTCAATGCGGCCAAAAATGGGCCGGCAGTAATGGCGGTGGCAGGCGGGCAGGAGCAGCGGCCCCGTCGTCAGCCCAGCTCACGTCCCATCCGGGGGCAGCGAGAGAACCCTCGTCTCTCACGGCGTGAAGACAACGCGCCCGTGCTCCGTTCCTCGAACGGCTCGCGCACGCGCAACGGCCGCCCCGCCAACCACTCGCCCCGTCGCATTAACTCCGCGGTGGGACAGGCGGCGCCTCTGGCAGGAGAAGCGGGCGACGCTTCGCCTTCGCCATAATGATCGCGTCAAAAAAGGTACGTCGCGTCGTTCGATTTCGTATCCTTTTCCTTTTTTCCTCTTTCTCTCTCTTGCAACAGGGACCGGGAAAGGGGGATACCCCGAAAAGGATCCTTCCCCGTGAAGGAACCAGGCTCCGAGCCTCCCTACTGATCAGAGGTTCGAAGGCTGGCCCCCCGGAAGGGTTCGACAGCCGCCTCAGATCGCGTGGGCCCTACACCCACTACTGGTCAGAGGTTCGAAGGCCGGCCCCTCGGAAGGGTTCCACGGCCGCCTCAGGCTACTCGGGCTCCGCGCCCATTACTGATCAGGGGTTCGAAGGCTGGCCCCGAAGGGTTCACATCCGCCTCAGACGCCGAGCGAGGGATGACCATGGGTACGTTCGATACATAACCAAGGCTCGGGCTGCGCTCCCGAGGTACCCTAGGACATTTCCGAGACCAGCGGGAACGATCTTGTAACGGAATCCCATCGGAGGGAGGCATCGAGCCCTCGGACCACGTCGCCAGGGGACCGGGTCCGGCAGAACACCCGCAGGTACTTTTGGGCGTGCCTCTGGGCCCCTAGCCGACCCCTAACGAACGGGGCACGGACGTCCACTCGGATTACCCGCTTGCAGCTCACCGGAGACACCATGTTCGGCGCCCATCGAGGGCAACATGGCGCTTTCCCCCCTCCTCCTTGCGGAAAGGCGACGCAGGGGCGTATGTAAAAAAGCCGAGTTTGTCCCTGATCGCCCTCTCGCCCTGTGCAGAGACTCGGGGGGCTGCTCTCGCAAACCCGGCTCCGGCCGAACCGTTGATAGCGTCAACATACCAGCCCGAGAACTTGGGACCCGACCGTACACCCGGGCTACGGCCAGCTCGCATGAGGGAACGACCAGACCAGCCGAAGCATTACGCGAGGCATTAAGACCTCGAAGGAGTGAAACCACTCCTCCGAGGCCTCGGGGGCTACACCCGGCGGGTGCGCTCGCTCGCACCCACCGGAACAAAACACAACCGAGAAAGGCTGGTCCCCTTGCAAAAAAGTGCGACGAAAGCCTCCAAGCGAGTGCTAACACTCCCTTCGAGGCTCGGGGGCTACTGTCGGGGACCATAATTAGGGGTACCCTCAAGGCTCCTAATTCTCAGCTGGTAACACCCATCAGCACAAAGCTGCAAAGGCCTGATGGGTGCGATTAAGTCAGGGATTAGTCCATTCGAGAGACTCGATCACGCCTCGCCCGAGCCTAGCCTCGGACAAGGGCAGCCGACCCCGGAGGATTTCCGTCTCGCCCGAGGCCCCCCTCCAGCGGCGAACATATTTTCGGCTCGCCTGAGGCCATGTCTTCGCCAAGAAGCAACCCTGACCAAATCGCCGCACCGACCGACCAAATCGCAGGAGCATTTAATGCAAAGGTGGCCTGACACCTTCATCCTGACGCGCGCGCCCCAGCCGGCAGAGCCGAAGTGACCGTCGTCACTTCGCCGCTCCACTGACCGGCCTGACAAAAGGACAGCGCCGCCTGCGCCACTCCGACTGCGGTGCCACTTGACAGAGTGAGACTGACAGGCAGTCAGGCCCGGCCGAAGGCACCATAGGAAGCTCCGCTCCGCCCGACCCAGGGCTCGGACTCGGGCTAAGTCCCGGAAGACGGCGAACTCCGCTCCGCCCGACCCAGGGCTCGGACTCGGGCTAAGTCCCGGAAGACGACAAACTCCGCTCCGCCCGAGCCAGGGCTCGGACTCAGGCTAAGCCCCGGAAGACGGCGAACTCTGCTCCGCCCGACCCAGGGCTCGGACTCGGGCTAAGTCCCGGAAGACGGCGAAATCCGCTCCGCCCGACCCAGGGCTCGGACTTGGGCTCAGCCTCAGAAGACGGCAAACTCCGCTCCGCCCGACCCCAGGGCTCGGACTCCGCCCTGGCCTCAGCCGGCGGCCTCCGCCTCGCCCGACCCAGGGGCTCGGACTCAACCTCGGCCACGGAAGACAGACTCGACCTCGGCTTCGGAGGAGCTTCCACATCACCCAACCTAGGGCGCAGACCAGCCACATCAATAGGAGGTGCCATCATCACCCTACCCCGAGCTGACTCGGGCCGCAGGGAACAAGACCGGCGTCCCATCTGGCTCGCTCCGCCAGATAGGCAATGATGGCGCCCCGCATACCCTGTGACGACGGCGGCTCTCACCCCCCTTATGGAAGCAAGAGGACGTCAGCAAGGACTCAACCGCTCCAACAGCTGTCCCTCCGCCAGGCTCCATCGCTTCTCCGACGGCCACGACATCACACCAGCTGGGCGCCAAAATCTCTCCGGCTGCCACAACGGCATGTACTTAGGGCGCTAGCTCTCCTCCGCTAGACACGTAGCACTCTTCTACACCCCCCATTGTACACCTGGATCCTCTCCTTACGCCTATAAAAGGAAGGACCAGGGCCCTCTTAGAGAGGGTTGGCCGCGCGGGGACGAGGACGAGACAGGCGCTCGCTTGAAGCCGCTCGCTCCCTCTCCCGCGTGGACGCTTGTAACCCCCTAAGAGCACCTAGAAGGGGGGTGAATAGGTGATCCTGTAAAACTTAAAACTTAAACCACACAACTTGGTTAAGTGTTAGCACAATAGTCACCAAGTGGCTAGAGAGAAGTCTTAGCAAGACACAATAACCACAAGAGATCAATCACAGAGATAGCACAGTGGTTTATCCCGTGGTTCGGCCAAGACCAACGCTTGCCTACTCCACGTTGTGGCGTCCCAACGGACGAGGGTTGCAATCAACCCCTCTCAAGCGGTCCAAAGACCCACTTGAATACCACAGTGTTTTGCTTTGCTTTTCTTAATCCCGTTCGCAAGGAATCTCCACAACTTGGAGTCTCTCGCCCTTACAAAGATGATCACAAAGAAGCACGGAGTAAGGGAGGGATGAACAACGCACACAAGACTCAAAAATCAGAGCAACAACACGCACACAAGTCGCAACAAGAGCTCTCAACACAACCCAATGAGTTTATAACTCAACAAGAGCTCTAGATGCTATCACAAAGAAACAAATGCGTGGAATCGAAGTCTCGGTGCTTAGGATTGCTTTTAGTATGCTTGATATACTCCTCCATACGCCTAGGGGTCCCTTTTATAGCCCCAAGGCAGCTAGGAGCCGTTGAGAGCAATCTGGGAAGGCAATTCTTGCCTTCTGTCGTCTGGCGCACCGGACAGTCCGGTGCACACCGGACAGTGTCTGGTGCCCGATTTCTTTCCTTCTACGGCGTAGCCGACCGTTGGCAGCTAGAGAGCCGTTGGTGCACCGGACATGTCCGGTGCACACCGGACAGTCCGGTGCCCCCTTCTAGCCGTTGGCTCGGCCACGTGTCCCGCGCAGATCGCACGGCCGACCGTTGGCTCGGTCGATCGTTGGCTCACCGGACAGTCCGGTGAATTATAGCCGTACGTCGCCGGTGAATTCCTGAGAGCGGCCAGTTCGCTCGAGCCAGCCTTGCGCACCAGACACTGTCCGGTGCACCACCGGACAGTCCGGTGCTCCCAGACGGAGCAGAGTCTTGGCTGCTCGAGCCAAGACAATTTCAATTCGATTTTTCCTATTTCCAGCACTTAGACACAATACATTAGTCTCTAAAACAATGTACTAAGTCTGAGAAACATACCTTTATCCTTGATTTGTACTTTGTCCACCATTTTACACTTAGGCACTTGTGTTGGACACTAAATCACCAAAATACTTAGAAATGGCCCAAGGGCACATTTCCCTTTCAATCTCCCCCTTTTTGGTGATTTATGCCAACACAATATAAAGCAAGTGGAACAAATACAAAATCAATTCAAATAGGAACTCAAATTGTTTTGACTCAATTTTGACATATATGGATCACCCTTTGCCACCACTTGGTTTGTTTTTGCAAATCAAACTCAAATTTCTATCTCTAAGTCAAACACACATGTTAAGACATAAAGAGAGTCATTCCAAGAGAAATTGATTCAAGATTTCAAAAACTCCCCTTTTTCCCATAATCAACACTTCTCCCCACAAGAAACCAACTTTTGACAAGAGAGACAAATAAAAGAGTTTTGACAAACAAAAGCTTTTGACAAACAAAAGCTCTATTCTACTATTTTCAAAATCTCTCAAGTGGTAGCTTATCCATTTATCACTTTGGCCTTTATTTTCTCCCCCTTTGGCATCAAGCACCAAAACGGGATTAATCTTGGCCCTAGAATCCCATTGCCTCACCAAAATCTTCAATAAGAATACAAGGGCAATAAGAGTACATGAGATGAACTTGGAATAAGTTACCCTCTCATCGGAGTGCAGTGGAAGTCTTTCATGGTCCAAGTCCACCTTTTCCCTTTCAATCCTTCTTTGAGGCTAAAGCATCAAACTCAAGCACATGGTTAGTCTCAAAGGGTCAAGTTGTAACACATCTCCCCCTAAATATGTGCATCACTTTGCAAAAAGGACTTGTGAGGTCCGGGGAGTGTTTGTACAACTTGAGCACCATAAGTAAGCAATGAAATGCATAAGGAACATGATCAAAGGCATAAATACATGTATGCTATAAATCAATCCAGGTTCCGCGAATCTAAGACATTTAGCTCACTACGCAACCTGCAAAAGGTCTTCTCATCTAGAGGCTTGGTAAAGATATCGGCTAGCTGGTTCTCGGTGCTAACATGGAACACTTCGATATCCCCCTTTTGCTGGTGGTCTCTCAAAAAGTGATGTCGGATGTCTATGTGTTTTGTGCGGCTGTGTTCAACAGGATTTTCCGCCATGCGGATAGCACTCTCATTATCACATAGGAGTGGGACTTTGCTCAGATTGTAGCCAAAGTCCCTGAGGGTTTGCCTCATCCAAAGTAGTTGCGCGCAACACTGTCCTGCGGCAACATACTCGGCCTCAGCGGTGGATAGGGCAACGAAGGTTTGTTTCTTAGAATTCCATGACACCAGGGACCTTCCTAAGAATTGGCACGTCCCCGATGTACTCTTCCTATCGACCTTACATCCAGCATAGTCGGAATCTGAATATCCAATTAAGTCAAAGGTAGACCCCTTTGGATACCAGATCCCGAAGCAAGGCGTAGCAACTAAATATCTAAGAATTCGCTTCACCGCCACTAAGTGACACTCCTTAGGATCAGATTGAAATCTAGCACACATGCATACGCTAAGCATAATATCCGGTCTACTAGCACATAAGTAAAGTAATGACCCTATCATTGACTGGTATGCCTTTTGATCAACGGACTTACCTCCTTTGTTGAGGTCGGTGTGTCCGTCGGTTCCCATCGGAGTCTTTGCGGGCTTGGCGTCCTTCATCCCAAACCGCTTCAGCAAGTCTTGCGTGTACTTCGTTTGAGAGATGAAGGTGCCATCCTTGAGTTGCTTCACTTGGAACCCAAGGAAGTAGTTCAACTCGCCCATCATCGACATCTCGAATTTCTGCGTCATCACCCTGCTAAACTCCTCACAAGACTTTTTATTAGTAGAACCAAATATTATGTCATCGACATAAATTTGGCACACAAAAAGATCACTGTCAAAAGTCTTAGTGAAAAGAGTTGGATCGGCTTTCCCAACCTTGAAAGCATTAGCAATTAGAAAGTCTCTAAGGCATTCATACCATGCTCTTGGGGCTTGCTTAAGTCCATAGAGCGCCTTAGAGAGCTTACACACGTGGTCGGGGTACCGTTCATCCTCGAAGCCAGGGGGTTGCTCTACGTACACCTCCTCCTTGATTGGTCCGTTGAGGAAAGCGCTCTTCACATCCATTTGGAACAACCTGAAAGAATGGTGAGCGGCATATGCTAGCAAAATACGAATGGACTCTAGCCTAGCCACAGGAGCAAAAGTCTCCTCAAAGTCCAAACCTGCGACTTGGGCATAACCTTTTGCCACAAGTCGAGCCTTGTTCCTTGTCACCACTCCGTGCTCGTCTTGTTTGTTGCGGAACACCCACTTGGTTCCCACAACATTTTGCTTAGGACGAGGCACCAGTGTCCAAACCTCATTCCTCTTGAAGTTGTTGAGCTCCTCTTGCATGGCCAACACCCAGTCCGGATCTAGCAAGGCCTCCTCTACCCTGAAAGGCTCAATAGAAGAGACAAAGGAGTAATGCTCACAAAAATTAACTAATCGAGATCGAGTAGTTACTCCCTTGCTAATATCACCAAGAATTTGATCGACTGGATGATCCCTTTGAATCATCGCTCGAACTTGGGTTGGAGGTGCCGGTTGCGCTTCTTCCTCCATCACATGATCATCTTGTGCTCCCCCTTGATCATACGCCTCCTGTCGATGAACCTGTTCATCGTCTTGAGTTGGGGGATGCACCATAGTTGAGGAAGAAGGTTGATCTTGCTCCTTTTGTTCCTGTGGTCGTACATCACCAATTGCCATGGTTCGTATAGCAGTCGTCGGAACATCTTCTTCATCTACATCATCAAGATCAACAACTTGCTCTCTTGGAGAGCCATTAGTCTCATCAAATACAATGTCGCTAGAGACTTCAACCAAACCCGATGATTTGTTGAAGACTCTATACGCCTTTGTATTTGAGTCATAACCTAACAAAAACCCTTCTACAGCTTTGGGAGCAAATTTGGAATTCCTACCCTTCTTCACTAGAATGTAGCATTTACTCCCAAATACACGAAAGTATGATACATTGGGTTTGTTACCGGTTAGCAGATCATACGCCGTCTTCTTGAGGAGGCGATGAAGGTAGACCTTGTTGATGGCGTGGCAAGCCGTGTTCACGGCTTCCGACCAAAAGCACTCGGGGGTCTTGAACTCTCCAAGCATTGTCCTTGCCATATCGATGAGCGTCCTGTTCTTCCTCTCTACCACACCATTTTGTTGTGGTGTGTAGGGAGCGGAGAACTCGTGCTTGATCCCTTCCTCCTCAAGGAACTCCTCCACTTGAAGATTCTTGAACTCGGACCCGTTGTCGCTCCTTATCTTCTTCACCTTGAGCTCAAACTCATTTTGAGCTCTCCTTAGGAAGCGCTTGAGGGTCCCTTGGGTTTCAGACTTATCCTGCAAAAAGAACACCCAAGTGAAGCGGGAAAAGTCATCAACAATAACTAGACCATACTTACTTCCCCCTATGCTTAGATAGGCGACGGGTCTGAAGAGGTCCATATGTAGCAGCTCCAGGGGTCTTGATGTGGTCATCACATTCTTGCTGTAATGCGCTCCTCCTACTTGTTTACCTGCTTGACAAGCTGCACAAGGTCTATCTTTTTCGAAAGTAACATTGGTTAGACCTATCACGTGTTCTCCCTTTAGAAGCTTGTGAAGGTTCTTCATCCCCACATGTGCTAAGCGGCGATGCCACAGCCAGCCCATGCTAGTCTTAGCAATTAAGCATGCATCTAGACCGGCCTCCTCTTTTGCAAAATCAACTAAATAAAGTTTGCCGTCTAATACACCCTTAAAAGCTAGTGAACCATCACTTCTTCTAAAGACAGACACATCTACATTTGTAAATAGACAATTATATCCCATATTGCATAATTGACTAACAGATAGCAAGTTATATCCAAGAGACTCAACTAAAAACACATTGGATATAGAGTGCTCATTTGAGATTGCAATTTTACCTAACCCTTTTACCTTGCCTTGGTTCCCATCACCGAATATTATTGAATCTTGGGAATCCTTGTTTTTAACGTAGGAGGTGAACATCTTCTTCTCCCCCGTCATATGGTTTGTGCACCCGCTGTCGATAATCCAGCTTGAACCCCCGGATGCATAAACCTGCAAGGCAAATTTAGGCTTGGGACTTAGGTACCCAACTCTTGTTGGGTCCTACAAGGTTAGCACAAATATCCTTAGGGATCCAAATGCAGGTTTTATCACCCTTGCATTTTGCCCCTAATTTTCTAGCAACTATCTTCCTATCCTTTCTACAAATAGCAAAGGAAGCATTTAAAGCATGATAAATTGTAGAAGGTTCATTAACTTTCCTAGGAATATTGACAACATTTCTCCTAGGCATATGATGAACAACATTTCTTCTAAACACATTTCTACCATGCATATAGGAAGAACTAGAAGCAAACATGGCATGAGAGTCAAAAGCATCATAAGCATTACAACTCCTATAAGACTGTCTTTTATCATTGTACATAAAAGCATGGTTCCTTTTAGCATTACTAGCCATAGGGGCCTTCCCTTTCTCCTTGGCGGGAATGGGAGCCTTAAGGCTTGTTAAGTTCTTGGCTTCTCTATTGAAGCCAAGTCCATCCTTAATTGAGGGGTGTCTACCAATCGTGTAGGCATCCCTTGCAAATTTTAACTTATCAAATTCGCTTTTGCTAGTCTTAAGTTGGGCATTAAGACTAGCCACTTCATCACTTAACTTTGCAATAGAAGTTGTGTGTTCACTACAAGCATCAATATCAATATCTTTACACCTATTGCAAATCATGACATGTTCTACACGAGAGTTAGATTTATTTGCTACTTCTAGTTTAGCATTTAAATCATCGTTTATGCTCTTTAAGTTAGAAATAGAATCATGGCATGTAGACAACTCACAAGCAAGCATTTCATTCCTCTTAATTTCTAATGCAAGGGATTTTTGACCCTCTACAACCTTATCATGTTCTTCATACAAAAGATCCTCTTGCTTTTCTAGTAGCCTATTCTTATCATTTAAAGCATCAATCAATTCATTAATCTTGTCAATCTTAGATCTATCTAGGCCCTTAAATAAGCATGAATAGTCTATTTCATCATCATCACTAGACTCATCCTCACTAGAAGAAGCATAGGTAGAGTTTCGAGTACTTACTTTCTTCTCCTTAGCCATAAGGCATGTGTGACGTTCGTTTGGGAAGAGGGATGACTTGTTGAAGGCGGTGGCGGCGAGTCCTTCATTGTCGGAGTCGGAAGAGGAGCAATCTGAATCCCACTCCTTGCCTAGATGTGCCTCGCCCTTTGCCTTCTTATAGTTCTTTTTCTTCTCCCTCTTGTTCCCTTGATCCTGATCACTATCATTGTCGGGACAGTTAGCAATAAAATGACCAAGCTTACCACATTTGAAGCATGAGCGCTTCCCCTTTGTCTTGGTCTTGCTTGGCTGCCCTTTGCGACCTTTTAGCGCCGTCTTGAATCTCTTGATGATGAGGGCCATCTCTTCATCATTAAGTCCGGCCGCCTCAATTTGTGCCACCTTGCTAGGTAGCGTTTCATTGCTTCTTGTTGCCTTGAGAGCAAGAGGTTGAGGCTCATTGATTGGACCATTCAATGTGTCGTCCACGTATCTTGCTTCCTTGATCATCATTCGCCCGCTCACGAACTTTCCAAGTATCTCCTCGGGCGTCATCTTGGTGTACCTAGGATTCTCACGAATATTGTTTACAAGATGAGGATCAAGGACAGTAAAAGACCTTAGCATTAGGAGGACGACGTCGTGATCCGTCCATCGCGTGCTTCCATAGCTTCTTATCTTGTTGACAAGGGTCTTTAGCCGGTTGTACGTTTGAGTTGGCTCTTCTCCCCTTATCATAGCGAATCTCCCGAGTTCGCCTTCCACCAACTCCATCTTGGTGAGCATTGTGACATCATTCCCCTCATGAGAGATCTTGAGGGTGTCCCAAATTTGCTTGGCGTTATCCAAGCCGCTCACTTTGTGGTATTCATCCCTACACAAAGAAGCTAGAAGAACAGTAGTAGCTTGTGCATTTTTATGAATTTGCTCATTGATAAACATGGGACTATCACTACTATCAAAATGCATTCCATTCTCAACTATCTCCCATATGCTTGGATGGAGAGAGAACAAATGACTACGCATTTTGTGACTCCAAAATCCGTAGTCCTCTCCATCAAAGTGAGGAGGTTTACCAAGTGGAATGGATAATAAATGAGCATTTGTACTATGCGGAATACGAGAGTAGTCAAAAGAAAAGTTTGAATTAACCGATTTCCTTCTCTCGCAGTCGTTGTCGTCGTTGTCCTTTTGGGAAGAAGTGGACTCATCGCTGTCGTCATAGTAGACAATCTCCTTGATGTGTCTTGTCTTCTTCTTCCCATCTTTGCGTCTGTGGCCCGAGCCCGAGTCGGTAGGCTTGTCATCCTTCGGCTCATTGATGAAAGACTCCTTCTCCTTGTCGTTGATCACGATTCCCTTCCCCTTAGGATCCATCTCTTCGGGCGGTTAGTCCCTTTCTTGAAGAGAACGGCTCCGATACCAATTGAGAGCACCTAGAAGGGGGGGGTGAATAGGTGATCCTGTAAAACTTAAACCACACAACTTGGTTAAGTGTTAGCACAATAGTCACCAAGTGGCTAGAGAGAAGTCTTAGCAAGACACAATAACCACAAGAGATCAATCACAGAGATAGCACAGTGGTTTATCCCGTGGTTCGGCCAAGACCAACGCTTGCCTACTCCACGTTGTGGCGTCCCAACGGACGAGGGTTGCAATCAACCCCTCTCAAGCGGTCCAAAGACCCGCTTGAATACCACGGTGTTTTGCTTTGCTTTTCTTAATCCCGTTCGCGAGGAATCTCCACAACTTGGAGTCTCTCGCCCTTACAAAGATGATCACAAAGAAGCACGGAGTAAGGGAGGGATGAGCAACGCACACAAGACTCAAAAATCAGAGCAACAACACGCACACAAGTCGCAACAAGAGCTCGCAACACAACCCAATGAGTTTATAACTCAACAAGAGCTCTAGATGCTATCACAAAGAAACAAATGCGTGGAATCGAAGTCTCGGTGCTTAGGATTGCTTTTAGTATGCTTGATATACTCCTCCATGCGCCTAGGGGTCCCTTTTATAGCCCCAAGGCAGCTAGGAGCCGTTGAGAGCAATCTGGGAAGGCAATTCTTGCCTTCTGTCATCTGGCGCACCGGACAGTCCGGTGCACACCGGACAGTGTTCGGTGCCCGATTTCTTTCCTTCTACGGCGTAGCCGACCGTTGGCAGCCAGAGAGCCGTTGGCGCACCGGACATGTTCGGTGCACACCGGACAGTCTGGTGCCCCCTTCTAGCCGTTGGCTCGGCCACGTGTCCCGCGCAGATCGCGCGGCCGACCGTTGGCTCGGTCGACCGTTGGCTCACCGGACAGTCCGGTGCACACCGGACAGTCCGGTGAATTATAGCCGTACGTCGCCGGTGAATTCCCGAGAGCGGCCAGTTCGCTCGAGCCAGCCTGGCGCACCGGACACTGTCCGGTGCACCACCGGACAGTCCGGTGCTCCCAGACGGAGCAGAGTCTTGGCTGCTCGAGCCAAGACAATTTCAATTCGATTTTTCCTGTTTCCAGCACTTAGACACAATACATTAGTCTCTAAAATAATGTACTAAGTCTGAGAAACATACCTTTATCCTTGATTTGTACTTTGTCCACCATTTTACACTTAGGCACTTGTGTTGGACACTAAATCACCAAAATACTTAGAAATGGCCCAAGGGCACATTTCCCTTTCACCCCCTACTGCAAGCGCACCCGACCTGGGCGCGGGACGAACATGAAGGCCGCGGGATTCCCACCTCTCTCACGCCGGTCTCCGACCGCCTCGCTTTCCCCCCTTCGCGCTCGCCCTCGCGCTCGACCCATCTGGGCTGGGGCACGCGGCGACATTCACTCGTCGGCTCAGGGACCCCCCGGTCTCGAAACGCCGACAATAATATTAATATGAAGATTGGATTTCTGGGCACATTATAATTGTGCTTGAAATTCAAGGTTGAACTGTTTGAATTTGGTGTAAGGGATTTGAAAATTTTAAATTGAAATAGGAATTTGGAAATTTGAAACAAAAAGAAAAGGAACATAACTAATTGGGCCAATTCTGGCGCCACTCAGCCCACTTCCTTCCTCACCCGCGCGTGCCTCGGCCCATCTCACCATTTTCATCTCCGCATGGGCCATCGTGGAGAGCCAGCCCAACCCTTCCACCGCGTCACTATCCTACGGGGCCCACTCCATCGTTCGCTCGCCCACACAACGGTGTCACTGCTGCTGGGACCCCACATTGTCAGCTTCAACGTCCTCAACAGAACTGCGGCAAATCCGCCGCCGCTCAAACCGCGCGATTCTAGCCGCATCCCTATCCTTCCGGTCCAGCCTACAGGTATAAGTGGGACCCGCGGTCACCCCTTCCCTTCAACCAGTAGTCGCAAGCCGCGCTACGAGTCTGAATCGTGGTGGTTCATCACCGGTGTCGCTTCGTTCGGTATGGAGCAGGGAGGAGCCGCCGCCAGCTTGGAGCTCACGGGATCAACAAATTGACCGTCGCGAAGCATCGGGCGATCTCGGGATACTACCGAAGCTAGCCTTGGCCTTCCAGGATGAAGCCAACCACCGAGCCATCACGAATTCGACGCCGGAGCTATCTCACCGCTGTGAATCCATCCTAGGCCGTGGTTAGGGAATTCAGTGCTACAATTGACGGTTAGTTCTTCTCCCATAGATTCACGTTCCTGTGTTGTACGTGTAGCATCGATCTGATGGGAGGATTGGGCCCCAGGGGCAGGATCCGCACGCTCCGGTGATGGCACCGCTGTGCTGCCCGTGGTTGCTGCGTCGCGCGGTCGAGGGGGGAGAATAGGAGAAGGGGGGAAAGTGCACTGGCCGTCCGCTCCGTGATTAATGGATGGGATTGAATCGGATAGGTGAGCTATTCGACAACTGAAATCCGGGCGTTGGTCTGTTGATCTACGGCCGAGAGTGGGGTATGCTATTTTAAATCAGGATCGTGGAACCTAGATCTAACGGTTAGGGGCGCATACCGGTTGGGTGAGAGAACGATCTAATATCGGCTGAGGGATCGTCATCCAACGGCCAGGATCTCTGCGTACCCCCCTCCCTTCGACCAACACATTTGCTAAAGAACCCCTGCTCTTTTCATTTATGAACCCGCCCTCCTGTGCGGGGGTTACTGAGTCTGGGAAATATTGCGAGTTAGCCCATGTGGTTTCTAATAATTATGTGCCCAGTCCAGAACTCTGTGAAAATATGGAAAATAATTTTGAAAATGGATTGCTAGTGCCAATATAATTCCAGAACTTAAATAATTAATAGAAAATTCATCTTAGCTCATTTTTAATCCATTTCAGTTGCATTAAATTCATATTAATATGGTTTATCACCTAGTAACTTTGCCAATCATGTTCAGCTCCAGGAGCAGAGGAGCCTAAAAAATCTTCATGCTTCCATCATGCTCCTGTTATTCCAGATCCCTGAATATGTCAGCATAACCAGAGAAACATATCAAATTAATGCCAATATGTTGCCAAGTAAAGAAGCCTACGAGAGCATGGGCGTCCTGCGCCAGTGGGGGCATGGGCGTCGGCGTCGTCACGGCCTCCCCGCGGTACGCCACGTACGCCGCCAGCCGGTCGTACTGCGCCGCCGACCGCCCGCTCGGGTTGCCGAGCACCAGCGTGAAGTGGAACGACGCGGCCAGCGCGGTGGCCGGCGCTTGGCCCGTGCCCGCGCCCGCGGCGACGTTGGCGTTGTATAGCACCAGCACGGCAGCCGAGGTGACGGCGAAGGTGGGGTGGGACGGGCGGTCAGGAGCAGAGCAGGATGAAGTCAGCATGGTGATCCCCGCGGCCAGGAGCAGGACGAGGTGACCGCCCGCTCGGGAGGCGCTGGCGGCGTTCTTGGCGCGGGCTGGCGTCGGCTGGCAGGGGCAGGGCGCGGGTGGCCGGGGTCGCCTGGCGGCGTCGGGTCTTCCTGGGCGCAGGGATCCTTGGCGTGGTCACGATAGAGAGAAGAGAGAGGGAAGAGAAGGGAGGAGAGAGAGAGGCCGGGTGGGAGAAGCAGGTGGCGGCGGCCAGAGGAAGGAGGCGCGCGCGGCTAGGTTAGGGAGGCTGCGACTGCTTGTTGGGCCTTGGGCCGTTAGTTAGGTTAGGTTTTAGTTTTTTTCTTTTTATTTTTTTTCTATTTCCTTTTTCTAAATTTGAAATATATTTTTAAATAACCCTAAAATTCATAACGATGAAACCAAAATTATTTATAAATAAAAAAGTTATTTTTGGACTAGTACTTATTATATTATTTATTTGGATTTTTACTTAACAAGAAATGCTATTCGATATCCAAAATCAATTAAGAGAAATAAAAAATCATTGAGTAGTTAAATCATTTAGTAGTTAAAACAGTCACATGTCAATCAATAGCGACCAACCGTCGGATGTCCACCTGTCTCTATAGCGACCAACCTTGAGTAGTTAAATTTCTAGACTTTTAGCGACCAATGACCCATCGCTACAAATGCATTTAGCGACCAACTGTCGGTACATAAGTTTTAGCGACCAACCGTCTGTCCCTAATAAGGGTCGCTAAAGATCAACTGTCGTATAGTGTGAGATGAGAACCATCATTATCGTGCGGAGGTATAGATGGTCAAATGAGCCGTGTCTGGCGAGTCGGCCCGAGGCACGACCCATTTAATAGTGACTGGGCCAACCCAGCACGAGCGTCGTGCGGTGCTTGGTCCATAGTGCTTAGCCTGGCCCGACCTGATTTTTTTATTTTACAAAAAAATCTTATATATACATATGTATAATTTATATTCAATATTATATAAACGTTTGATTATGATGTTCTAATGGTTAGACAGCTTCGCTCAGTGTCTTCTACCTTTCTTCCAACAGGATGTGGGTTCAAATTCCACTTGATGCACCGCTTTTAAATATTTTACGTTGAATTGATTTGGAAGAAATATAGGAATTTTTTAAAAATGATGACGCAGGACAACAGTTGAAACTGGTACTTTAAGTATAGTAGAGAAGTAGAGATATCTAATCTTTTTCACCGAAAATTTTATTTTACGTTTAATCTATCGTATTTAAAACCGTTTAGGATCTAATTAAATTCTGATGATGAATATCTAACCCGTTTCACTTGGAATCGCTGGATTTAATTAAAATTTAACAATAACTGCTATTAAATATTTAACCTGAAATTTAGTATCTATTATTTAATCCGTTTAATTGCACGTTTTCACAAGAGGAGCGATTGTCCCATGGTCTTAACAGATGGGCCCACTGTCAGGCTCGTCTTCTCCTGTGGGAGCCGTCTTGCCATCGTGCTAGGCATTGGGGTGCGACCGAATCCAACAGAAGAGGAAGGGGCGTTTGCTTTATATTCCTACGTCCATCCATCCAGCCGTCTCGGGGAAGCCAAGAGGAAGGGGCGTGTGCGCGTGGATCTCTCCGTAGAAGGGATGAAGATAACGACGCTTCTATGAGGTTGTGTGTTCAAATTCCACTTGATACACCGTTTTTAATATTTTACGCTGAGTTGATTTGAAAGAAATGTAGGGACTTTTTTTAAAAAGATGACACGGGACGACCGTAAAAACTGGTGCTTTAAGTACAATAAGTATAAAATTGTTGTTCAAGCGACTATCATACAAGACAAGAACATATTTCTGTGTGTTTGAGATAGATTTGACTGCTTTCTGTTATTCCGTTTGAACTGGAGAGAGATCTTTTGTTCATTAGGCATGTACAATCTAGACACTGCTGCACGGTACTCCAAGCATAAGACATAACTAAAACACAACATAATATAGTGATCATGTCTAAAACATGTGTCTTACCATATTTATTGTACCAATCAGATCATTCAATAAATTAAAGTGACCAATCAGCTAGTCTCCTGTCTCGAACATAGAGCTAAGACACCGTGTCTTCGTCAAGATACATGTCTTCAGTTTTTTACATTCACCCCCTAGACACACTCTAAGACACAACTTAAGACACCCATTATACATACTCTTAGCCGTCAGTGAATGATCTGTTCTGTCATCAACAGTCAACAACCATCCTTTACCACTTACCAAAAAGTACTGTTGCATTCATGTTGTATTTCAACTACACATTTAAGGTTGTTTCTGTATAAAATTTATTTCATTGCTCACCAAATTATATATTTTAAATATATTTTGCAAGGTTATCAAGGCCTCCTTAAGTGTCGAAGCTGTTAGGTGTCACCATAAAGGCACCTGAGTTGGTACATGAGTTGGTTTTAGATAATACCATGGAATGTTCTCTTGCAACACTAACCTCACCTATTTTCGGTCTTGACATATATTTAGCAGATCAAATCAATGGGTTGCGGCGGTCTGTCTATAAAGGGCATACGTCCTTCAGTCGGAGAAGACAGTCGAATAGCAACCGACTCATCCTCTTCTTCTCAATTCTCTGCACTGTCGCTTCTTTGTCATGCCATTCCTTCGTTTGACGTGCAGCAGATCAAGGGAGAACGGTGTCTCCGAACCACCGCCGACGTTTTGACAACCTGCACGGGTGCCGGTGAAGCAGATTTCTGGGAAGTGCTTCGCGCATGTCTGCTCGGGTTCTTCTTCAACACTCGTGGAAATCATTGTGAGTAAATTTGCGGTTTCAGTTATTGCAATGACGATCTTATGGTTAGATTCGTTGTCGATTCTTATTTTATGCGTTAATCTTATTGAGTTAGTTTAGATCTGTTCTGTTCTAATGTCGTGTATATTATCTGTGAGACTGTGAGTAGATCTAGAGTTTTTGATTTATGCTGCATTATCAAATTAATCTTAGACCATGTTAATTTTACAACAGACAGCTTATTCCTTTCAGCCGAGCTGAAAATCTGTGCTTCAATTATGTCAGATGTTATTTTGTGCTCAATTTTTTAACTTCTCGTTGATACATCATATCATTATATGAGACAATGTTGTGATATTTACAATTTTGTGTTATGTACAATTACAATATATCAACATTGTAGTATAATTTGATTTGTTTCGATTTAGTCTTGTAGTGCTTGTTGCCAAAGAATTTGTTAGATCTTGAGGTTGATAATATGTGCGGTGCTCAATTTTATGTAATCATTGTGTACTAATATTTTATTGAATATCAGTTATACCGTTGTAACGTACGAGCACGACACTTACATTGTTAATTCTGAAAAAAAATCTCGAATGTTATTTTTATGAGATATATTTTTAAAAATATTAAAAGTAAAAGAACGCAGCGATGTCTGCTAACGGAGTGACAGACAAGGAGACTAGCATTTACGAATGTGATTAGCACTAAACATCAGCGACAACAAGAAAGCGCAACCTGACTTTTAATGTCGTTATTGTCGCGCTGTCACGACAATGTCTCGAGTTCCACAGGGTGAGAGAAAGGCCAAAGGCCCGTTTGGTTACTTAATGGAGTGTTTGGTTCGAGAAATAATATAGTCCATCATCTTTTCACTCCTCACTTTTTTATTTGGTTTGTGTAATGGAATGTGTTGATCCATCATCACCTCATTCCTTATAGTTAGTTAATACTAATATATAGAATGGAGTCATCCCACCAAATTTAAGAAATAGACCCATGATGTACCACTTCAATTTGGATGGAGTGGTTTCTCAAAACAAAAACCCCATTAGTCACCTGACTAAACTTTAGTGAGTACCCTGTTTGGTTCCAGTGACTAAACCTAACTAAAAAGCATTAAGCGGCGCGAATAATGTTTGTATTACCCCTATTAATTACTGGATGACTGCTGCACTAAGAGCATCTCCAACAATGCCTCAAACTAGTGGATCAAATTGAAATTTGAGGCTCTACGCAGGAAAAACTACTCCAACAGTGCCTCATTTCATAAATTTTGATAAAAAAAAACTATAGGACACTCTCTCAAGTGCCTCAAATGTACTACACCGTAATGGGCTGCCCTATAATCTAGATTTAGGGATCTACTGTGAAGGAGGGTGTTTTGTCATTCCTTCTTTAGAGACTAAAAGTGACTAAAGTTTAGTCATTTCTAAACCAAACGGGCCTTAAATATAGTACTACGAGTACACTACTAGGAAGAAAATGTGTGCTATACACTTGTTATTGTACAACAATCACCTTCCGTTCAGAGCTAGATACATGCCCCTACCAAGGGCGACCAGGGACTGGGGAGAAGTGGTGAACCCGAATACCATAGATACTTTTGTCAATCTTATCTTTCCAAGAGATTTTTATTTTTTTAATAAAAAATCATTTATTTATTTTTTTAAATAAAAATTCCTTAGAAAATGATGCTGCTAAACTAGCTCCTAGAGGAAAAAAAATTATCCCTGTTTCACTTCACACAGTCTGCCGCCAGAGTACAAAGGGACTCAAGGCGTGCCTCTCATCAATCTCAGAGCATTTACAAAAATTATTTAAAAATAACTATAATATTTGGTTTGAGGAACGGACTAGTCCATCATCTTCACACACTTCATTTCTTATTTGGTTTGTGAAATGGAATAAGTTGATTCATCATCACCATATTCCTTATAGTTAATTGGTTAGTATTAATATAAGGAATAGTGTTATTCTACTAAATTTAAGAAATAGACTCACGATAGCCATTGATTGAGTGATTCCTTATCAGTGCTTTGGCCAAGACGAAAAGAGGAACGGTCGGTCTCTAGTGCTTTGCCATCGTTGCCCCCCAAACTCTCCGTGCGTGCAGCAAAAAAAATCCTTTACCTTCCGCTGAGTGCCTGTGAGTTTCGTTCGCCCTCCCCAAATTTCCTTGTCCACCAGGACATGACAAGATGTTATCATTTCCTTTTCAGAGAGATCCGACTCAAAGCGACCCATTCCATTGTCACTGGATGAACCAAATCGAGAGCACTAGACGAGTCATAATCCACTACTGAAACTCTACGAACCAAATCGCTAACTAGTGCATTTGGTTGTAATGATAGGACGAGATAGGATGAGACGATCCTTTAAATTAGTTTATTTGGTTCTGGGTTAAGGGTTGTGACATGACTATCACAGTGTTGTCTCTTAAAATTGGAGGGGACGTCTCTGTTCTAACTGTCACGCAACCAAATACACCCTAAACGTACGAGACTTCAAAATAATGACAAAAAAGGTACTGTAGTGAAAGTTATACGATACGAGCTCTGAGAGAATTCGTTTCCACGACGAGGAGAGCCTGCCTGGCTCGCTTCTCCCAGCAAGGCTTGCTGCACCAAACACGCCCTAGCGCTTTTGATCTCTCTCCCATGAAATTTGACCCTCCCAGATCCTATGTTGATAACTCACTTTGCCTTCTTGCTGAGTGTTGAGAGATGTGGAATTCAGCAGCATCCTTAATGAAGCTCCACCAGAGATACGTGGGTGGAATGGTGCTCGCATAATGCCACAGTGAGTTTTATTCATTCAAAGACATTTGAGATAATGAAGGTCCTTGAAAGTCACTTTCAGCCTCTACCCACAAAAGCATACACCCAAAGTGGAAAGTGGAAATCAGACACACACCCACTAATGACTTTCAATTCGAAGACTAGACCGTCCGCTATGCTCTTGGAAAAAAACTCATTAACCACTTAAGTTAAATGAAACATAGTCATTATCAAAAAATCGTACATATCCTGTTTCTGTAGCATAGCCTATGTATGGAGGAAACTCGTAGAAATTATCTCAAAAAAGGAGGAAAGTCATAGAGTTCAAGAAGCAACTGTCCAAAGCTTGAGTTGTGATGGGTGTCTGCTTAAACATTTAAGAAGGTGTTTGGGATTGAAGTTTTTTCCACAGTTTTGGAAGAATATTGTAGTATTCTTAAATACTATAAAATGGTGTTTGACAAGCTAGCTAAAATCTCTGTTTTCAAAACTGAAGTTTTGTAAATACTGTAGTTGTTTTAAGGTATTTTAAACTTAGGTCTAGACCTTGGTTTCTAAAATTGTAGTATTTAAAATTGTGGTATTGTTATAACTAAAATATATATTGTAGTATTTAAAAAATACTCGGTCGGGGAGGGAAAGACTGTCTTCCTGGTATTATATTAAAAAGAGACAGAAAATGGTCCCGGTCGAGAAAATTACCAAACCCTGACATCCATCACTAGTGGCCGTCATAGCCCACCCTGCAACAACCCAATCGAAGGTTGGCGCACATGATGTAACCTGAGAGCGGGTGGAGCATAGCGAGAGAATTTTTTTAACCAATGCCAAAACTCGGACCTGGAGGCCTTAAACATTAGTGTTACTCGAAAGTCTTGACCATTACGCTAGAGGACCTTTCACATTGTAGTATTTTAAAAACAGTTGTTTTTAAAAAAACTTTTTTCCCAAACTGGTTCTAAGTAGCGTACCTAAATATTTTGCACAGATGCAACTAGTTTGCGTGAGCCAAAACTGACGAAAACCCGTTACTAGATCACTGACCGCGGCACTTTTGTATGGCTTTTGTTAACAAATGTACAGCTGTAGCTAAAAGAGGCACACACGTACGGTTGCTGTATTACAAAAAAAAATGGCATGGTAAAAGTAGCAGCAGGAGTAGAGATGGCAATGGGTAAATACCCACCGGGTATTAATACTCCATACTCGTACCTACGACATAAAAATAGCCTCATTGGGTCATCCATATACACTGGTGAGTATGAATTTACCCTCATACCGATACCCATGTGGGTATGGGTCACCCATCGGGTCATCCGTACCCACAAAAATTAAACATCTATCAAAATATTATACTATACAGATGTCAAGTATATCCATATAAATACCATTACAAAATTTTCTAGCATCATTTAACCATTCATTCAACACACCAAAGATAATTGGATAAAGTAATAACACTAGGATAGTACTACATAGCACATTACATGTTCCATTACATGGTCATTAAATTATTGTTAAGCCTTCTATGACATTATAGTCTAAAGTGTTGTTAAATAGTAAAAAAGATGGATAACTAAAGTCCAAGTTCATGCTTGGGCTAAGTTTATATTGGGTATTTTATACCCACGGGTTAACGGGTATGGGTGAAGGCGGAACGTTCTAATACCTGTTTACCCATTGGGTGAAGATTTTTGCCCAATAACAGATCTACGGGTAGAATATTTAGCCCGCATATATATCCTAATGGAGTAAATAACCATCGGGTATCGGATCGCGGTTACCTATTGCCATCTCTAAGCAGGAGATAGCAAAATCCGTTAAAATACGCAACTGATATAAAAAGCAAGATTAATCCCCGTATAAGGATGGCAAATGCTAAGCAACAAGTGAAAGCAGCTTTACCTTAGCGAAGTTCGTAGAAGTTAAGATACACCTACGAGGAGTGTGAAAACTAGTAGCATATGCAATGTGAAAAGAGCCTACAATAAATTAAAAAAATGCAAACATGTAATGTAACATAACCATGGAAGGGGAAAAAATTGAATCCTACTAAAACTATGCATATCTCAGAATACACCTGCCTTGTCTACTTGGAACATGAAACTGGAGACTGTGACTATGAGAACATACATTGACTAAAGTTTGTAAAACTACTAGCAAATGGCCTAGTTAGGGTCTGTTTGGTTGGGCTGTGGCTGTGAAAAAAGTTGCTGTGGGCTGTGAGCTGTGGAAAAAGCTGCTGTAGGCTGTAAGCTGTTAAAAAGCTAAAAACCGTTTGGTGGAAACCACTAAAAGTCATTAAAAATTCTTTGATATATGTTTTCATAGTTCCATCCGAAAAGCCACTAAAAGCAGGTCCAGGGGTGCTTTCAGATTTGCACTACGAGAAAGTCGGCTTTTAGGAAAAGCTGCTTCCTGGATCCAGCCTTTTGGTTGGCTTTTGGCTTTTAGGGGGGCAAAAGCCAAAGCCAAAAGTCAAACCAAACACACCCTTAGGCTGCCCTTGTTAGACTTGTGTAACTATGGAGAAGCCCACTTACAGTAAGCAGCAGATATGGCCTTAGGCGTAGCCCAAAATGTCCCCCCGCCCATTTAAATTTTCTAGCCCAACATTTCTCACTCGCTTGCTGGCTAGCCCAACATTTATAGCGACGTGCTTTTGTGTGTGACTCTTCTAGCATCGCTTTTCGCCTGTCTTTCTCTCTACTTCTCTCATCCCTCATTGATTCTGCTTGGCTACCTAACAACGGGCAATACTTGCCAGATTTCAGCCTCCGGATGTTCAGAGAAGAGCAACACCTCTGGTGTTTCGCTGGAGCTCGAAGTACGCTGGGTCAAGGTCAGGGAGACGAGCTGGGTCTATCACACTCCGACTGTTTGGTTGGAGCACGCCGTTGTGCAACTGCATGCCTGGAGTTTGTTTGGTTCTCTTCTCTACCCATGCAGGCTCATCGGATGCAAGATATGTCATTCGGCTAGGCTCCACAAATACGCCAGTGGAGCGCGTATTGGCGCGTGCAGGCTCCAAGCTTGCCGCCCGCATGCAGCAGCGCCAAATACAAAATATTATTTTAATTTATTTTTTTATTATATCTTTTAATTAAACGATTTAATTACTAAACTAATTTCATATTTATGTTTCTAAGATTTTTATGAACAAAACTAAACCATTGATACTTATATATATTTGAACATTTATTTATGTACCCTTATGTTTTAATATACACAACCAAACAGAGTCTATATCTAGTATGCATGAGTTTGTGCAAACAACCAAACAAATATGACTTGCATGAGCTCAATCGGGTGCTACTTATCCTGGCTCATGTCGAGCCGTCTGGCTACGCTGCTACGTCAACCAATCAGATGGACTGTATCTCCATTTGTTTTCCTCGCTCGTTATGGATCAGGTCTCATTTAGTTAGTGGATTGACACCAGAATTGATGTACTCTCTCCGTCCCAGAATTTATTTCGTTTTAGACTAAACATGTATTTTAGAGGTACACCAAGAACTTAGTGATCGAAAGTCCTATCCAAGAGGAATTTTAGAAGTCCGATACGGTCGAGTGAGGCTGAGCGAGCACGAGGAGAGGAGAGGAGAGGCTGGCTCCACGAAAACGCTCGATTCTAGCGTTTTTTCTGGGATGCAAGGTGGAGGAAGCTGATTGCACGACGGGAAACGAGGCTTCAAGGAGCGTGCAAGCATCCAAACAAAGGCCAGGCTGCATCTCACGGGCCCGGTTTTCCCAAGTTCGACCAACCAATCAGGCCCATGAGTCATTTGTCGGGCGGCCCGAGCTGAGACTGGGAATCTCTCTGCTCGACTTCCGTTTCGTTGGCGCTAGCTTTCTCCTTCCGTCCTCGTGTGCCTGCAGTACTTGGGGATCGACCAAAATGGGGCTCGTTTGATTTCAGCGCACGTCCAAATCGATGAACGCACGACGACGACGACAGAGGCTACCACCACCACCATTGGTTTGGTCCCACCCATGCATGAATGATTAGAGGTGTACTAGTAATGAGTGCTGAAACAACGGCAGCTAGGCGGTCGGACGACATACTTGCCGTGAAATTCATGTGAACGGAAAGGCAACAGCAAGCAAAGCTTCCACCAATTAGCCTCGCGCTTCGTGTCGTGAGGATACATCCAACCAACCGCTGCAAGCATGTACTAGTAGCTAGCTAGCACAAACAAAACGCCCACTCCTCCACCACATCGCCGGGTCGGGGGCCGATCAGCCAGCCAGCCAACGGAAAAATAGTAGGACGATATAGTGGAAATAGACATAATGTTTCCTGCAAAATCAAGTTAGGCAGAGAACCCGATACAATTGTCTTATATATATAGAGAGAGAGAGGCTGAAGTTGTGTTATTATTTTTATAGATCAACATTATCTTTTGCACACAAAGTCTTGCGTGCTTTTCACGGATCATGTCTCATGAGCTGGTAAATCAGCGAGGCGCGCCTGCAGGGGTCACAAGAACCGAACTGGGCTGGGGAAGATCCGATCCGGCTGCAAGTTGTTCATCAGTAGTATAGTACAATTCTATCTTGGGGGCACACTATACTACATGGCTGGCTACATGCATGGTAATACTGCATGCATTAGTAATTAATGCACTGCATCACATGAAAGCCGGATGCATCTCCGATCCGTTCGAGCAGAGCTACGAACCCTAGGATGTGTGGTCAACGGCGTATATATAAAACAACGAGTTTCAGATGGCGAATCCTCCACAGGCTGCTGTAGCATGCATGGAGTATGGACCGCGATCCATCCAAGAAGGAAAAGGAAAAAAAACAGAGAGAGAGAGAGAGAGAGAAGAATTTCATTGACAAGAATCGAAAGGGCGAAAGGCACCGCTGGCCCTGCCGCCCCCACGAGAGATTCGTCGCCAGCGACGACGCCCATTAACTGTAACCTCGATTAGCGCGAGACAATTAACAACGTATGCGGGAGGGAGGCAGCACTTAATGGTGGACGCGTGGAAACCGAGAACTCGGCGCTCGAGATCAAATGCCCATACGCATCGATCGAGTAGTAAGGTAGTATTATTAGGGCATGTACAACGTATTTTAAGGGTATTAGAGCAAGTTTAATAATAGAGTATATTGTTGGCTCTAATTCTTTACCATGTTATATAGGTCCAACAATAAACACACTTATATAATAAAGCTGACTCTGAGGTAGAGATGACATTGGGGACCCGATCCCCGATTCCCCGCGGGGAATTCCTCCATTAGGGGATGGGGAAGAAACTTCCCCGCGGGAATATAAATGGGGAAATTTTATCCCCCGACGGGTAAATGGGGATGGGGACGGGGAAGCATTCTTCATCCCCGTTCCCCGGCGGGGACGGGGATGGGGAGCTATTCCCCGGCGGGGAATTCCCCGTTGCCATCCCTACTCTGAGGTTGACTATTAGATTAATCATTTGTCTCTTTCTATTTCATTCTTTTGTCTTGAAGTCCGTGTATCACTAGCTCTTGCATAAGAGCCAACTCACTTTACTTTTTGATGTATCTCTCTTCCACATAAGTAAAAATGCCATGTAAGCGGTTTTAGAGCCCATTATTGTACTTGCTCTTAGGAGGGTAAGTGAAAAAAAAAACACAAGAGGCGATATTTTGGTGAAGTAACATATTTAGCATGGTTCTTTAAGTCTATACACGGTTCTACCCATACAACCCACATAAATGAGTTGTAATTTAAGGTTCTAATCGATGAGATACAAGATTTAGGTATATTATGTTGTATGAATGTGTTTTTAGGTCTCGTAGAACTGAAAAGTAGGATCTAGATTGTACTGTCTATGTTAAAGACGTACTACTAGTACTTCCATCGTCTGGAGATGGGCGTCAGTGAGGTGTGGCGTTGCATTATATAATAGAGAGACACCAAAATAATTCTCAAAAGGTAACTAAGAGACTTTATTTTACAATGGGTGTCTATAAATATAGTATATTAATAAATACATAATTAAATGTATTTATACAACATTATATCGATAGAACAGATGACAAATTTGGACAATGGGAAGTGAGGTGTCTGTTGCTACTTGGGTTACGAGCCAGAGACGTCTCTTCACGGAGAGACAACTCTAAGATTTTTTTGCAAATACCACTTTAAACACCTTAAGAGCCTCTACATTAAATATCACTGTACATGCTCTTAACCACGACGCTGATGGTTTTAGTTAAATAATGCTGTAAATATACTGGTAGAGCAGACCTGCAGTTCGGCGAGGATCATAGATGTAATCCTAGCTAGAGGCGATGGGGATCGCAGTATCGGGCCCAGTTGATCGCGTTGACTCATCATGTAAATAAATCAGATCATTATTGTACGTACTACAACAAGCTAGTTGGCGTTTACACGTACGCCACTAACTTCCAAGCTCTTAACTATTTCTCCCCTTTGTAGTATATGAGAAGTAAGACAAGCACAAGATGGGAGCGGTGCTTCTTTTAGCAGGTGATCCAGGTTGTTGTTTATGGACTAGCACTACTAACTACTCACACACCTATGAGTAAGGGCACGTACAATCTATTAGGACATGTAAACGATTCATGGTATCGAGGAGGTAACTGCAAAGAAACAAAAGAACATATTTTTGTAAAGGAACGTTTCTAACACGGTTCTCTAATTCTAGATACGGTTATAACCATATAACTCACATAAATAAGCGGTATCTTAAGAATTTCTACTAAATAAGATATAAGGCTTAAATATATTTGATTGTATTCAAAGCGTTAACACCGCGCGTACCTGACACAAGTAACGTTCTGATCCCAATCCACACACCACACACCCGCTCTTCAGTGAGTGCCCTTCACGTGCCTGCCGCCGCCCTCTCGTCAACCGACTGATCAGCGGCGCGTCATCAGCAAACAGAATAATAACCTAACAGAATTCCCTTGTCCATGCCCCCGTGACAGTGCCAAGCTGCAGCTAGCGAGCCGTTGCGCTGCTGAGTGCTGAGGCCCCCCTCGGTTGTCCACTTCTACCAACCGGAATCTCGCTCTCGTCTAGGCGTCTAGCCAAGCACGCGCGCACTTACTCGGCCTGACTGGCCACCGTGAGCAGTGGGATTTATAATTTATAATTTTAATTGCTATTTTAATATTAACCGCTGTCAAAATCATCATATTCTGGATATGATCTTTTGGGCCGCGAATATAGAAATATAGCCCAACTTTTTTCATGCTTCACGTTCTCTCTCCTCTCTTCTTCCTAGCTAAAGGGACCGCGACATCTAAAACGGGGTAAATTTCGCAACTTAAAACTCTATTTGTTAAACTACGGCCTTAAACTTTTTTAGTTAGAACCTACTTAATAGATAAAATTATATGTGTAGTTTATAATTTTAACAAAGTATGATGCTATAAGCGGTGGATCTAGGATTTAAACTTAAGGTAGTCGAAGTAAAAAATGTGACATATAATACTGTGTATAGTTCGTTACCACACATATGCATAGTTTACATTAATTCAATACATGTGTAGAAAATTACCAAGGTATCTCTTAATGCATTCAATTCATCAAATTAGGTTGGAAGATGCTTAGATTTGTTTCTTTAGACCTAAACGATAAGTAGTTTGCTTTTGGACCGAATTTCAGGGTAGTCAGAGGCCACCTAGAATGCCCTCTAGCTAGGTCCGCCACTGTGAAGCGTCCCCAATCCTCTGGGACTCAAATGTGATACAATTACTAGTCCCAGGAGGCTAGTAAACACATTTATACATCAGATGATACCAAATCTGCTTAAACGAGACAAACCTACAAATGTGGCGAACAACTTTAAGAGTTGGTCCACAACTCGGGACATATCATCAGAGTGGGGCTGAAGCAGCCCGATATACGCAGCGAAGCAATTCAGCGGTCCAACAGCCACAGGCAAGGTTGGGAACAGTCGTAACTCTTACCCGATCTCCTTTTTCTGAAAAACAACAAATAAGCAAGGGTGAGTACAAACGTACTCAGCAGCCCACCTTCACCCGCGGAATGGGGAAATCAGATATAATGCATGGAATATGTAGAGCTCAGGATATTTGCAGAAACAACAATATTTTATGCAGGGTTGTTTTGAAAAACATTTTGTATTTTGCAAAGTGCATCCTCTCCAAAAGGAGCAAGAAGTTTTTCAGTATTATAACAAAATCCCCTGGACTAAACCATCCAGGTATCTCAGCGGTTTCCCACTGGTTTTCCTTTTCAAAAACAGCTACTGGACTTCCCGTCCACCATAGCTCACGGCTCAACCGCCGAACCTTTTTAAAAACCACTTTTCTCAAAACCATCTCTTTTTTTTGGAAAACAAAACATTAATTGCCATACCATACCAGACTCGTCCATTCCTGTGGATACAGACTATTCGAATAGGTTTTCAAACTCTGCGCAGAGGTGTACACTTTACCCACTGGTCCGGCTCTGCGATCCCATGGCCAATGAGACCCGAATCCGACTCTCTTTCTTTCCCCGCACGTCCTAACCTTAACGGTTATCCGGAAGGAGTCAGGCCACCACCATGTCCAAACCGGACAAAACTTTCCCCCTCCTTATCCTCCTGGTGCTCCCCAGCCTTCATAACCCTGGGGTTGGACCGTACGAGTTCAGATTGAGTGACTGCCCACACAGTCTCGAGTGGTTGTACTATTAAAGAGTACAGGTAGTGAAGATGACAAACCGGTCCTTATATGAGGGGACAATCCTTCTGCTCACGCCTAAACCAGCTGAGCCAACACCTTAGGCCCTCCCCTAAACCAGGGAGTCCCTGATCATCCCTACTCAAAGGTGATAAGGGTGAAAACCCTTCATCATACCCATTTTGAAAAGCATTTTCTTTTGAAAACTCACACCTGTTCTCAAATCATTTGGAACATATATATCAGGGATTGATTGCGGCAAGCGGCTGGGTGGCCATAATAACTTGTCTTAAAATCATATCATGCATAAAATAACAGGCTGAGGGTTGTGGTTGTAAAACATAGGTAATTTATGCACCAAAGGGATCCAGTGAGCTTGTCGTGCTTATTCAGCGAAGGGGGAAGGGGAGCTCGCGGAACTGGCTTCTGGCTCCACCGCCTAGCGTAGACTTGCAGATCTGGCCTCCACGAGACGGCACGAACGCTCCGATAACTATGCAACATGAACAAGCAAACATACAAACCAGCAAGTATACCAACAAATATTTAGTATAGTGGTCAGAATAGCGATATATGGATGGGTAGAGTCTTGAGTAGAATCTGTGTCATGTGGTGTTGTGATATTACTGGTGGTGGAGCGGAGGTGCTTACTAGGAGGGTGGACTGGAGGCGAAGCGACACTATATGTGTAGCCGGCAGAGCAGAGTAACTGAGTGGGTGGGGTGTTTGCCTTGGCTGAGGGTGTTGAGTGTGTGTGGAGAGGGAGAGGGTAGCTGGGTGTATTTATAGCTGGGTGTATGTGGTGTAGCACAGTGAAGTTCACTGTTGGTGAGAATAGTGACGAATGAATCGTCTGACTTAGTATGAACAGGAGAGTTATAGGCAGAATATGGGACAAGAGTATTTTTGGGAGTTTTCTGGAATATGGACCATGCTTAAGGGATGACATGGTTGGGTAGGGAATAGTTTGATAAGAATTTAGAAACGAGATTTATTGGAATCTGAGTTTGGGAGCCTGGTTCGAAGGATCCTCAAAGTTAAGCGTGCTCAACTTGGAGAAACCTGGGATGGGTGACCAGATGGGAAGTTCCCTACTGGAAGAAAAATCACAGTCACCGGAGTTCGTATGACTGGAATATGGGTCTGGCTGGTCTTAGGTGGACTGGACAACATGATGTACGAGTAGTTGAAATTTGGGATGACTAGATGACCGATAAATAGTAACGATGATTAGTAACGATGAATAGTGGCGATGGAAAAGAAACTATAGGTATCATCGATGAATAGTAACAATGATGAATAGTAATGATAAATAGTAACGATGATGAATAGTGTATGTGAATAGTAACGATGAATAGTAATGGTGAATAGTGATAGTGAATAGTTCGTATGAACGAACGATGAACGATGAATAGGAACTATGAACGAACGGACGAACGATCGAATGATCGGACGAACGAACGATCGGAATTTCGGCAGCATAACGGCAGGAAAAGATTATTTGGACGAACGAACGAACGAACGATCGAATGATCGTACGAACGAACGATCGGAATTTCGGCAGCATAACGGCAGGACAAAGATTATCTGGAAGAACGATGAATAGGGACTATGAACGAACGATGAATCGATGAATAGGGACTATGAACGAACGATGAACGATCGAATGATCGAACGAACGAACGATCGGAATTTCGGCAGCATAACGGCAGGACAAAGATTATCTGGAAGAACGATGAATAGGGACTATGAACGAACGATGAACGATGAATAGGAACTATGAACGAACGATGAACGATCGAATGATCGAATGAACAAACGATCGGAATTTCGGCAGCATAACGGTAGGAAAAAGATTATTTGGACGAACGAACGGACGAACGATCGAACGATCGGACGAACGAACCATGAACGATCAGACGAACGATCGAACGATCGGACGAACGAACGAACAAACTAAGAACAGGGGACGAACGATCGAAGAACAATCGAACGATCCTTGTGCTAGTGTGTGCTTGTGTGGAACATGGAGTGGGTGTGTGTGTGGGGGGGGGAGAGAGTTGCCATGAAATGGCTTAGGGTGGGAAGAGAGGAGGCCCTTGCCCCTCTATTTATAGCCATGGTGGGGGGATTAGGGGGAGGGATGAGAGGATTAGTGGGAGGATGAGAGGATTAGTGGAAGATTAGCATGTATTTGTCTTGTATAAGTGAGATTTGCTTGTAGAGCTCACCGTATGACACTGGAGGCATACGTATACGTATGAGCATGAGGAAAGTTATGAAGAAAATATTTATAGGGACTTGAAAAATGATTCTGAAGGTATTTCTCAGGAGGAAAATATCTGGAGATATATCGGTGGAATATTTGGGCAGTATTTCTGGAAAGAACTTGAAGAGGATCACTTAGGGAAATATCTGGGCAGTATTTCTGTAAACAATTTGAGGGGGATCACTGAGGAAATATTTGTAGGATATTTTGAGGAGGATTTTAGAGAGAATATAGACCACTATACTTTATTTGTTGATATCAACTCGCAAACAAACATTTTGAAATGAAATTTGAAATTCATTTTGAATTTAGAGCAAGTTTGAGAAAGTTTCAGGATTTGAATTTTTGGGATGCTACACACTGGCTGCTATCTCTACCATAAATTGAGATTGTGACTCATGTTGTTAACTTGCTAATTTTTGTTGGTTTAGCAAGCTAATGTCAGGATACTTGAATTTGCTCTAAAATAGTGGTTTTTACAAAATAACCGCATCTTTTCTCTCGCTTCCTTCCTTCTGCATTCTTAAAAAAAAGCGAAGTGCCTGAATTTTCAAGCTACAATCCTAGACAATGCAAACAATTAGCCTCTAAAATTACAACTCACAAAGAAAAAATAGTAATTGGCCGTACTTTAAAATATCGCTTGGTCTCGCGTGCATTTCCTCTCTTTTTTTTCGCTACCCGCATGCGACAGAAAAGGAAGTGTTGGGTGACAGTGCAATCTACTACCAAGGATGAATATATGGCTGTAAATGTGTTCTGAAGATGCGTGTGGCAGTTCAGTTACAACGATCATCTATCTATCTCGTTACACAGTTTATGATTTATTTAAACCTGGGAATTTATGTATGTTTTTTTTCTCCTTCCAACTGTCCTGATACGTGGTATGATTTTCCTGTCACCTCAACGGCTACTTGATTAAACATTCCGGCTGGCAGTGATAGATGTCCCCAGGCGATATGACACCGGACGCCCTGCACTTGCACAGAGAAGGCAGGGCAGCCCACTAAGCAAGCAAGGCATGTGTGCCATGTCCAACCACCACTCCAGCTACCTTCCCATCAAAGTCACCCAAAAACAAACCTTCCGTTCCTCGTCCCCATCCATCCACCAAGGCCATGGCGCGCCATGCTCTCCCTGCACAGCCCATCCATACGCCGGCCAATGGCCATGGCCAGCCGCAAACAAATCAAACGGTGTTGAATGGACTGCACGTAGAGACTAGAGAGAGATTTATTATTTATTTTTTTTAAAAGAAAAGAAGTATAAAGGGCCTACCCCAGAATAAACAAACACAGCAATCAAGCAAGCAAACAGAGGCATAATTAGCACCACCGTGTAGCAAGTTGCAATCCATGTGCCCCTGCTATATAACAATCCAACCCCTCTCCTCAGCATTGTCGTGCGTAGCATAGCAGCAGCCCTTGCCTGCCTTTCGCCTTACCCTCTCTCTCTCTCTCTTTCACACAACCACTCACACTGCCGGTTGGTTTCCCTTCCGTTGTGGTTGGTGCGTACTTAGTGGCGGCCGGCCATGGCGCGGAGGAGGGGCTTCTCGGCGGTGGTGCCGCCGGCGTGGCTGCCGGCGGTGCTCCTGTTCCTGGCAGGCGCGGCGTCGGGCGAGCCGCTGCAGCAGTACTACAATGCCATCTTCAGCTTCGGCGACTCCTTCTCCGACACGGGCAACTTCGTCATCATCAACTCGGGCAAGCTGCCCAACATGCCCAAGTTCCCGCCGCCGTACGCGAGGTGCTCCAACGGCCGCCTCGTGATCGACTTCCTGGGTAAGTTACAAGTCTCGTCTCGTCTCGTCGCCGGATAGAATCGATTGATTTGGTGGCTGGCTGCCTGGCTATATTAATTAATAATTAACTAACGAACCGCAGCCGAGGCGTTCGGTCTCCCGCTGCTCCCTCCGTCGGCGAACAAGGGCACCAACTTCAGCCAGGGCGCCAACTTCGCGGTGATGGGCGCGACGGCGCTGGACCTCAAGTACTTCAAGGACAACAACGTGTGGAGCATCCCGCCCTTCAACACGTCCATGGGCGTGCAGCTGGAGTGGTTCCAGGAGGTGAAGCGCAGCATCTGCCCCGACGACCCCGCCGCGTGCCGCGCCCTGTTCGGGAGGGCCCTGTTCGTGTTCGGCGAGTTCGGCGGCAACGACTACAGCTTCGCGTGGAAGGCGGACTGGTCGCTGGAGAAGGTGAAGACGATGGTGCCGGCGGTGGTGGCGTCGCTGGTGGGCGGCGTGGAGCGGCTGCTGGACGAGGGCGCCCGCCACGTCGTGGTGCCGGGCAACCTCCCCGCCGGATGCATCCCCATCACGCTCACCATGTACCCGTCCGAGGACCGCTCCGAGTACGACCCGCGCACCGGCTGCCTCAAGAAGTACAACAGCGTCGCGCTCTACCACAACGCCATGCTCCGCGTCGCACTCGACCGCCTGCAGCGCCGCCGCCCGGAGTCCCGCGTCGTCTACGCCGACTACTACACGCCCTACATACAGTTCGCGCGCACACCGCACCTCTACGGTCAGTCGCTTCTTCGATCGTTTTGATTTGATTCTATTCTCTTCTTTTCTCTTCTCTTCTCTCATAGGACCAGGAAGATCTATCTGCTCTGCTCTGCTCTGCTTTGCTGCTCTGGGCCTCTGCCACGAGCAGAGCACTGGTCCTGGTCCACCACTAATCACTGACCGACCAACCGAACAATCGCGTGAATTCTCCCTCCCGCCTGTCGCGGGGGACGCTCGTACGCCAGCCACAGCCAGGGGACGGGAGAGAGAGCTAGGGTCATGGCCTACGCTGGCGAGGTGTGTCAGGGATTGCCAGAGCAACATTGGTGTGAGTGTGAGCGGGAGTTGAGTTCACCAACCCGCACAGCAGAGCAGATCCTGGCACAGCCTGTGCTAGCAGCACGGCGTACCGAACGCCCATCTCCCGTCCCCCCCTCGGCTTGGCTCCACCTCCACTCCACTCCACCCCGTCCATGGATCCTTCCATATACGGCCCGAATGGCCACCAGGACCAACTTGGCACCGTGCTGCCACGCCACGACAAGCTATCTGTCCTCCCGAAAATTTGCTAGGGGTGGTGGGTGGAGGACGCGCATCGGACCTGATTGTACTCAACTCGTAAATACAGGCTACAAGCGCGGCGCTCTGCGGGCGTGCTGCGGCGGCGGCGGGCCGTACAACTACAACGTGAGCGCGTCGTGCGGGCTCCCTGGCGCCACCACCTGCGAGGACCCCGACGCGCACGTCAGCTGGGACGGCATCCACCTCACCGAGGCGCCCTACCGCTTCATCGCCAACACCTGGGTCAAGGGCCCCTACGCGCACCCGCCGCTCGCCACCGTCGTGCTCGAGGACATGGTCGACTGATCCCTCTTGCTTCTGCAGGATTGGTTTGCCACAAGGGAGTAGCTGATATGTAACGTGAATTCCATTCGTTCATGTCCATGTATATTGGGTACTACCGGAGCGGAGTAACAAAAAAAAAATGTTAGTCTTTTCTGTTTTTTTTTTCGTCGTGCACCTGTGTGCCGTGCAGTCGCATAGATCAATGAAGAAACCACTCCAGCTGTTTTTGATGATTGGTTTAGGCGGACTTGCAAGCGGTCGAGCCTGCTTATGTTTTGCTATGTTGGGCAGTGTACTGTACACGCTAAGGCTCAACTCGATGGTTGGCACCCAGACAACACCAGCCCAAAAACGCACTACACGTCTCTGCGTGTCCATGAGACTATGAACCGTGCGTGCGGCTTGGGTCCGGTCGGTCCCGGGCGGTGGTGCTCGTCTGCCCGAGCGGAGGCGCGCCAGGACAGAACTAGAGCTTTCGGCGCCGACCGGACGGACGCTCAAACTTTGCGAGGTGCGTGTCAGTCCGTGACTGTGCGCGGCGACCCCTTATCATCAGGCCAAGATTATTGCGTACTGTACTGTACGGCCGAAGAGCCGGCTCCAGCAGATAACAAAATTTGCCGAGGCGGTAGGCGTAGGAGGGAGGGAAGAACAAGACAGCGTTGCCTGGAAGGCTGGAACAAGCAACGCACATATGCCGTGGCCCGCTCGAGGGACCAGACGCCGCCGGACGTGGCGCAAGCGAAGCCGAGCTGGCTCGCAGTCGCAGGAAACAAAAGCGCTTTTTGGACGCCTCCGCCCTTGGCAGCTTAACACGCCGTAATCATTGCCGCCTTTTTCACGTATACTTACGAGTACCACTAATTGTTTGACCATGGCGATCGGCAACGCGGTCATTATTACTAATACTCCGTTGCCGAGACAAGAGGCCGCAACACCGTCCCGGCGCGCCGAGGCATCGACCGGCGGTGGGGGATCCACCGCTTCGCTCGCCGTGCGTCCGCCGCCCGGCAGTCCGCGCAGCCGCGCGCGCATCGGTGGTGGCACTGGCAGTCAGCGGGCGGGGGTCCGGGAGAGGAGGGGGGACGCGCGGACGCCGTGCGCTGCTTCGCCGCCTCGCATGCTGCCGAGGAGGCCGGTGCGGTGCGAGGCGGTGCGGCGCATGTGCGCGTGCCCGCCCCGAGACAGGCCGTCACGTGCGCGCATGTGGGCTCGCCTCTCGCGTCGCGCCCGCGTTCGATGGTGCGTTCGTGTTGGGGACCGACTCAAGCACAAGAGACGATGACCCCATGGGCAGACGCATCACAAGGCTTACACGTGGATTCTGAGGATCAGTTTTAGCCCGAACTGCCCGCTTAGATAAATCGGGCGTTCTAACAATCCACCGACCGAACGCCGCTCCACGGAATGTGGACGCCGATCGGGTCAACGTGCACCTAAACATGAAGCTTAGATAAATCAATCCGTTCTTTTGTTCGTCCATTACAACCCTTCAAAAAAACGCTATCAGTCTCATCAGTATGTCCACTTTTATCCTCGCACATTGAAGCTTCATTAAAAAAAATCATTGACTAGATTGACAAATATAGAAGAAGAAAAAAATTGTCTTTGAAAGAGCTAACCAGGAATCAAAGCAACCCTCAAAGTATTCATAACCCATGGTTTGTATGTCAAAGGCCTCGAAGAACCCACACCGAATTCCCTTTGTTAAACACCTTCTTAAATTCTTCAATTGCATTGAGATGCCTTGGGTTACTCTAATTTGGTAAAGTTATTAGTAACCCAAGTTTTCCTGATTCATCAAAAAGCTCATTTTCATGATAAAACTAAGAATTCGTTATTACATAATATTGTAATTTCAAATATAATTTAGTAACAATGGTGATGGTATATATATATGTCATGGTCAATATGATTCTCACAGTGCAAACTATCAATGTTAATTTTTCAATTCGTCGATAGCCCGGCAATACTTTGTTGGGAACACCATAACTCCATCTGAAGCGACTTTGAGGTCCATGAGCACTCGATAAAATCTTATTCGATAGATTTGAAATAGATCTAGTCCTACATCAATATCACGTCAGCAAGGTTTTCAAACTGACACGACAATTTGCTACTATTTCTGTATGACACTGTCATGGGCTAGTCATTTAACCTTAGAACCCAGACCAAAGTTGGAGCATGTCCCAAATAAATGGAGAACATGAAAAATAAGCTTTCGTACATCCTCCTTCTTGGCCAACACTTTTAGAAGTCAGCAAGGACGTCCATGCATAGGTGGAGTCCCAATCCAAGTCAAGTTCGAGTCCTTCTCGGAATCCAGAACTAGCTAGCAATAAATGGATGCCCGGTACAAATACGAACTCCATTTTTGACGATCCACATATGGATGCAAAGTTATGAAGATAAGATTTCCAACCCAAGTGGTCTCACCTCGATTTTTTCGGAATTAATTGAAATCATCAAAACAAGTGATGATTAGACCCGTGATTTGCAAAAGGCATTAGCCAATTCTCGATAGAACACAATTCCCATGCATGATACCCATTCAATATGCGAAAGGGTCTCTAGTTGATTTAGTTAAATGGTCTTAGGAACAGTCCTCAGGTTCTGAATTTGACTTCCAAGAAAGTCCCCTATCTAATTTGGTTTCCATTAAAAGTGTTAGATTATATGTATATGTTGTTTCCTGTTGTAATAGGCTTGTTTTAGGGTTAGGTTTTCCAATAAATGGGGGATTGAATATTTACAAATAACAAGGACATAGGCCCAACAAAAGAAAGAAGAGGAAAACAACCTATGGAAAATTCTCCTTACAAAGAAGCTACTTCATAGTAAGAGCCCTTTCACTTTAGGCTCGACCTTGATGATAACCATGACAAATCCTCTCTGAAATAATGTTTCCAAACATGAAGAGTAGACCATTGTAAAAAAAACAGTGCTATTTCGGAGCTCCCAAATGGCCAAGCAGGTAGTTATAACCAGTTCTCTGAAGATACGGCTTCCAAAGCTATTTCTGGCTTCCATAATCATATCAAGGGATTGAAGATTTTAATTTCCAGACAATGTGGACGGAGGCCCAGGACAGCTGACTGAACATTCAAGAACAGCTGGTCTCTCCACACCTGGAGCTCCAGAGAACACAATTATAGTCATCCAGGCGTTTATTCTTTCCTCTAAGCAAGCTCCTGGTGTATAATCTATCTCTGGTTAGAAGCTACAAGAGCCTATGTTCCCAAAAAACACAAGAATTCCAAAGCCACTTGAAGAGACATGATGCCAGCAAAGAGCATGTTAGCTGTGTGCAACTGCATGTGTGTGTAGTTTCTTGGAACTGAAAGTGCCATAACCCCATATTTTCCCACTTGTCTTCTGAGGAGGGATCCTGTTCCCTGTCATGAAATAGGGCTTGAACCTCAGCTAGATGTTTCAGAGTTTTAAGAGGAGGGATGCAAATGGAAGTTTCTTTTCAGGACTTGTTCGGTTAGATGTAGATTGGAGGAGATTAAATCACTAGCTAGTCAAAAATGAATAGAAAGGGATTTAATCTGCCTTCAATCCTCTCCGATCCGTATGCAACCGAACACGACCTTATAGGAGGGCTGTCCAAGATAGTTTCTTACTAAGCAGCAGTTTGTGTTTCCCGGTAAAGGAGAACTGAGGAAAACTTGTTTGCAGGTGGCTTGAGTTCCAAAGCTCTTTCCAGGATAGCAAGGAACTAACCTTGCCTAATGAGCAGCAGGCCCAGAAGCCTGTAGGAATCAGAGAGGTTTAAGATGCCACTGAAACTGGGCTCTTGGCATGGGGTGGAGCAATGTTGGCTCATCAACATGCCCTCCCATATTCATCAACGTGACAGTCATCATCATCAACACTGAGCCCAGAAAGTGAAGCCAATTCTTCTATCTCCCCTTTATATTCTACGAGTAAACGAAACAAACACAAACATCATCCAAGGTTACATTGATCTCTTCATGCACTTTGGAGTTCATAGCAACCAGACAACAGTTGCTGCAACCGACCACCACAGACGCCCATCTTTTTTCCCTTTCCCTTTTTTGGTAGGAATGCATTCTTCTTTTGAAGTTTTTTTTTACGAACTAGGAACTAAGTAATACAACTATACACCCTTCAACTACCACACGCCACTGTACATGTGTCAAGGAACACAAAAATGTATTGTCAAGCATCACATCCAAGAACGAAAAAAAATCCATCAATCTGTGTCGTCATGTATCGAAGCTGAGATTTCCTGCTTCCCACATTGCGCGTCTCAGCGTCTACCATATACCTCCTAATATGCCCTTTTTCTTTCATTTGGACGAAAAAGTTCGGCTCTTAGGTCGTGGTGGCCTCGCTTCATGCTCAGGAGCATCACTCCTGCCACTGTTATTCTTGCCCCGCAGTGGCT
This sequence comes from Zea mays, assembly GCF_902167145.1. Classification (NCBI taxonomy): domain Eukaryota; kingdom Viridiplantae; phylum Streptophyta; class Magnoliopsida; order Poales; family Poaceae; genus Zea; species Zea mays. The sequence continues at coordinate 145,806,623 of NC_050101.1, forward strand.
CGGTTTCTGAACTCTCAGGGATTCGGATTTGTCGGTGTCTCCTTTCCTGCAAACCCAGGGACAGATGTTATTCTTGTGTAACAGTATAACACTAGCTAAAACACAACCATTCACTGGGTGGTATATGCTAAGCATCAATGTCACATTGAATGTTAAGTACCAAAAAGGAGATTTGGCAGGTGCACTACCCTCGATACTCCAGGCAGGGGACATATCATCCCATATCAGATACAGATATGCTGCCAATATGCATTGGATACATCCATGAAATATACAGAACAAAAACAAAAGTCCACCATCAGATCTTAAGTTGTCTCCAGCAGCTTACCTATCATATCTCACATCCCATCTCCTATTTCAAACTTCACCCGGTGAACATTGTAGTCTACAGTGCAAAACCGTGATTTGCGCGACCATATGTACGATCTACTGGAGACAGCCTTAGAAACCAGGAAGGCAGGAACGTAGAACTTGTCCACTTATGGAAACGTTCATTCCGTTCCGGGAATGCGGGAACAATCTCGTCCCCGTGGTGTTAAATACTCTGTTCCCGTTCCTCGTCCCCATTGTTCCGGAAACCTGGTTACTAAGTATCGGATACTTGGGCCGTTAGGTATTTAGTCCATGTGCTCAAAACAGTCCAACCCAGAACAGCTATTGCATTAGGCAGCTTTCACCACTCCCCCTTCTCCGACACCATCACCAGGAGGCTAACCATGCCATCGCTGAATTATCTTCCAACTTAAGTCATCATTCGTTTAGGAGTTTACCTTCTGTAAGTTAGGAATGATCGAATCACATCTATAAAATTTCCATCTTCATAAAGAGAGGGCATGCATCATACTAGTTCATGAGCAACATTAAAGAGTTAAGCTTCTTCTTTTCTCCCTCACCAGCTTCTTCCCTCCCTTTGCTGCTGCCCTAGCCGTGCCAGTGGCGGAAGGACCTCTAGCTGAGTTGGTTAGGTGATCTTAGTATACCTTCTCAGGTCCTGAGTTTGACCTCCCGTGGGAGCGAATTTCATGCTAGGCCTGTGCATGGGTAGGGTAGAGGTTCAAGGTGTGAGGACTTATTAATACAATACCTAGGGATTCGGGGTGTGAGAAGGTCTTATTAAGTCTATGTCCAGCAGATCGTGTATATAGTCATGCACTGTAGATGACACTGTTTACAGTGTGGAGATTGAAATAAGAGATAAGATATGGAATAAGATAGGAGAGCTGCTGGAGATAGCCTAATACAATACCTAGGAGCTATCTTACCCCTACAAATTGAGTTTTTTAGCCATGCGAGTGGTCTCCATGGCCCTAGCCACCTCCCCCGTACCCAATAAACCTAGACTATGACAGTTCTACATGGAATTAAATAAACAAATTCAAACCTCTTGCGGTATGAGTTCATTAGAATCCAACATCCGGACCACCTGGTCCATGCTAGGCCTCTTCTCAGCATTCAAATCGATACACCTCAGAGCAGTCAAAAGGGCACGTTTCAGCTCCTTTGTCGAAGGCCTTCTCTCAAGGTTTGGGTCCACCACTTGTTCAGAACGTCTGTTGGCAACCATCATTTTAAGCCAGTCAACCAGGTTTACCTACAGGTGAGCAGCAACACATTAGAGCATGGAGGGACCATCAAATATAACAGTTTGCTATTTATCAGCTGATACCTTTATCTTCTTCAGTGAGTTGTAAAATAATTTTATTGACCTGAAAAATTCTACATGCAACTTTTGCACAAAAGTTGAACGATCTTTGCAGGTAGAAAAGGTTACATATGCATTCACCCATATGAACTACTCCTTCCAGTTTTGAATATATAACATAACGACCAGCTTAATTAGTACAGAAAACAAGTTGGTCCTATAGTTAATCCAGATGGACTGCATCAGTAGGCTGAGCTTTATGGATGTAGCAGCATTGAAATCATAGATTGGAAAAACAAGATAACAGGCACAGAATAGTACGAAGTAGCATCAATCCATCCACATTGTTCTGACTCTAGCTCTCTCACGGGCTTGGCTAGTGCATCAGCTCGACGTCAAGAATGTCTTCCTCCATGGCACTCTGATGGAGACGGTGTACTGCACTTAGCCACTCAGTCGTTCGGCTTTGTGGACCCGACTCACTACGACATGGTCTGCAAGCTCAACCGGTCCCTCTACGACCTCAAGCAATCGCCTCAAGTATGGTACAGCTGCTTTGCCACTTTCGTGCTCTCCTAGAGGTTTGTCGAGGCCAAGGTGGAATCCTCCATGTTCGTCTTCCGCCATGGCCTGGACGTGGCGTACCTCCTCTACATCGACGACATTGTTCTCACGGCCTCCTCCCCCATGCTCCTGCGATCCATAATCTCCTCCCTCCAGCAGGAGTTTGCGATGAAGGACATGGGTGAGCTGCACCACTTCTTAGGGTCACCACTCACCATGGAACGCCATCCCTAGGCCCTATTTCTCCACCAGCGCCAGTACATCGTCAACGATCCCACATGCTTTCGGAGTCTTGTCGGGCATTGTAGTACCTCATCTTCACCCGGCCCAACATCGTCTACACCGTCTAGCAAGTGTGCCTCCATATGCACGACCCCCGGAACTGCATCTCACCGCTATGAAGCGGATCCTGCGGTACCTCCAGGGCACCCTCGATTTCGGCCTCCTCCGCCGCTCCTCGACCACTGACCTCGTCGTTTACACCGACGCCGACTGGGCTGACTGGCTCAACACGCGCAAGTCCACTTCAGGCTATGTCGTGTTCCTAGGCGACAAGCCGACAACCTTCTCTCTTGGTCCTCGAAGCATCAGTCGGTCGTCTCTCGCTCCAGCGCCGAGGCCGAGTACCACGTCGTGGCTAATGGCGTGGTCGAGACAGCCTGGCTCCGTCAGCTGCTCCAAAAGCTCCATAGTCCGCTAAAATGGAGCATGCTGGTCTACTACGACAACGTTGGTACCGTATATCTCTCCACCAACCCTGTCTAGCATCAACACACGAAGCATGTCAAGGTCGACCTTCACTTTGTGTGTGAGTGTGTCGCCATTGGAGATGTGTGAGTTCTTCATGTACCAACCACCTCTCAGTTCGCCGACATCTTCACCAAGAGCCTTCCCACACTGATGTTTGAAGAGTTTCGGTATGTTTGAGTTTCGGTCCAGTCTCAACATCTGTCATGGCTAGAGTTTCGACTATGGGGGTGTTAGATGTATTGTGTGTGTCGTTGTCATTTGTATTGGGTCTAGGCCCACCTAACACCATTATTAATATGTCACCCATCACCCAACCCGGTATAGGGTTAGGGTTTCCACTTCTATCAAGACCAATAAGGATGCCATAAATTATTAGAAAAGGATATTTGACAAATATTACCTCATTTGTAGGGCGATCATAATCAATTGGATCTCTACCTGTAATAGCTTCCAACAGAACAACCCCAAAGCTATAGACATCACTCTTTTCATTTAGAAGTCCACTGTTAGCATATTCAGGTGCAACATAGCTGTGAAGGAATAAAGAAAATATTGAGTAAAACTATTGAATAGTAACAATATTTTTCCTCAAAATTACAGTGGACAAGATTTGATGAATAAACAAAGAGAACGCGCCTCAGATATACAACAGTACCAAAAAACTTACCCAAAGGTACCCATAACTCGTGTAGCAATATGGCTTTTACCAGCACCAAGCATCTTGGCCAAACCAAAGTCTGATATTTTGGCATTAAACTCATCGTCAATCAAGATATTGCTGGACTTGATGTCACGGTGCACAACTTTTGGTTCAATTGCCTCATGTAAGTAAGCAAGGCTGTAGATTTAGCACTCTATATCAAATTTATGTTTTACAACCAGTGACAGATAGCCAAGAAAATAGGTCATCTAATCACCAAACAGGGGATGGCTATGTTATTCCAAATAAAAACAAAAAAAAGTTCAATATAATAAAAAATCATGATGAAATAATAATATGGTCCCAGAAAATGACAAGAATCATAAACCAGTCTCACAAAAAAAATGGTAGGATCCACAAGATAGTGACAAGGACTGCTTCAGAGCTGATCTGGGTCAAAACTTATATTTGTTCGCAACAGTATAGATGATGATTTGAAGTGACTAGTAAACATAGCAGCTAATCAAGAAGTTGCTATGATTGAGATGTGTAACAATCAGATTTGCCATTTTGTTAGCCTTCGATATTAACTGGTACAGATCCAGTCAATTCACACTTTGGATTACAAAAATGGTATAAAAATTGCATTGCTGAAACAAAAACAATAAAAAACATATTATATTCGGTTAAGGAGTTACTCACGCCTTTGCAGTTCCCAGAAGGATTTTCATGCGAGCCAACCAAGTGAGAGAACTGTACTGGGACAATTCCCCATGGAGCCAACTTTCAAGATTTCCATTATTCACATACTCATACACAAGCATCCTGGTTGCATATACATGTCAAGTGATTCCTGTTAATGACTTCCCTTTCTCTTAAGTACCAAAAGAATAATGCATAGGACATCATATTTTAGAGAAAAATTAAAAAGGTGTCTTTGTGTTCTTACCTTTGAGTACCCTCAACACAGTAACCCAAAAGGCGGACCAAATTCTTGTGACGAACATGGCCAATTGCCTCGACTTCCACTCTGAATTCTCTCTCAGCCTGTCCTCTGCACATGACAGACAATTCCACTGTAAGAAAGAAAGCAGAAGGGCAAAGGCATGTACTGCCACTGCTTCAATAAAAAATTGCTACAGAAAAAGCTCACAAATTGTTAAGGATTTTCTTGACAGCAACTGGGGTGCCATTTGATAATCTGCCACGATATACAACACCATACCCACCCTCACCAATTACATTATCCTTTGCAAAATGGTCAGTTGCAAGGTCTAGATCTCTGAGAGTGAACCAATGGCCCCAACCAAGATAAGAAAATTCAGGTAAACCTGCCAATGGTGCAGAGTCAACAGTAGCGTGCGTGGAAGACTGTTCATCGACAGAAACAATCTGAGTTCCCTCGCAGCCATCCATAATGGGAAAAGAAGCAGAGACATTGGTCTCTTCTCTTTGTTTCAACTTTTCCTCCTGAGCCAACTGAATCGCATCTCTATCAACTGGTTCAACAGGCTCAGGCCCATTCTGAATAGTGAGTAGAAGCCCATCATGTACAACAAAATCTTTGGCAGGAAATTGGTCTACCATCCCCACTTCCTTGATATCTTTGTACGCTGGAGGGATCTGGTGCAGTCGACGGTCATTGAGTGGCTTGCGTGACCTCTTGATACAACTTTGAATGGTAAGGCATATGAGAAGAATGAGAAGAATACCCAAGAGGGACGCTCCAACAGCGATCCCAATCACAACCCAAAGTTTAAGGCCAAAGACAATTGTTCTCTCATGTAGGGATTCGGTTAGACTGGAGTCTGATGACATTTTTTTGTATCATGAAATACCTGCAAGAGGATAAGAACATGTCACAAACAAATGGAAATAATATATCAATTAACAAGATTGCAATTGCAGTGTAGGTTGAGCTGGCCCCAGTGAAGGCGTTGCTCAACTGCTCCTTGAACAGGTATTAGTGTGACATACTAATTAATCAGGAGAAAGCAACATTGTAACCGCCTAAGAACAAGACCAACCAAGTGTTTTGTGGACTCTATATCTACATGTACATTCAGAGGGGTGTCAGGTCCCAGTTAATTTAAGCAATTGCATTTCCACAACCGACACGACAGCATCAGCTTGTAGGTCAATTATTGAAGTTCAATTTCCTATTAGATTAGTTTGTCCAACAATCCTTAAAACATCAAAAGGTGGAGCATTTATAGTAGCAGGCAATGTCAGTTTACAACACAAATCTAACCCAGGTAATCCATACCTGCTTATTTGGTGGATAAACAGCACTAGCTGCTATTAATCATAAGCATATGAACAATCTCTTTTCAAGTCCATCGAAAATTGACGAAGCAGACGGCGTACAACAAAGAGAAGCTTCTATTGAGACACTTACAGTTAAAGGTTGGCGCGGCGAAAAATTCCAGTCTTTACTGGAGAAGCTCAGCAATGGCGGCGGATGAAAGCCATCCTAAATCTGAGTGTCTCATCAGTGGCGGTCCTGGCGCAGGACACGGGAGTTCAGTTGAACCCAAACAAGTCCTGCGACTTCGATCTTGAGTGCCGGAGAAGTAACCAAACCACGGATGCACACACACACACGCAGCTCTCAAATCCACGCCGACCTGAACGTAGAGAGCAAAGGGGAGAGATTTGGATCTGAATGCGAAGAAGAACGGAATCCGTCCAAGAAAAAGCAAGCGAGGAGCTTTTGCTTACTGGCCAACAGCAATGGGCAAAGACGGAAGGCAATCCACGTACGGATGCGCGGATCTGCACTCCACCACCACCGCCACCACCCACCACTGGACGACGAGACGAGAAGGGAGCCGCGGCGGCGTCGCGTGGAGGATCCAGGCCAGCACCAGCCAAGAGAGGGAGGGACCGGCACTGGCACTGGCACTGGCGGGCGGCCTCGTGCCGGGCCGTGCTCGTTTTGGAATTTCTAGAGGCGTGTGCTGGGGCAGCAGTGCGTGCGCGGCGTGGGGGCGGTTGGCAGGTCGATCGCAGCCACCTTCCGACGGTCGGTCGCCCCCTCTCCCTCTCCCCTGCCGCACCGCACTTGCTTCGTTTACAAATTTTCACGGCCACGTCCACTCATCTTTACTTCCTCAGCAATACTGCCGGCCGTAGCTGGTTCAGCCGGACGCGCGCCGGAGTGGCAGACCTGGGGGAGTGACGGGGAAGGGAGACCGACGGAGCTGCTGCTGCCAGTGCGCGGAAGTGCCTGCCAGTGCCAGGTGAGCGAGCTCTGGCTCAGTTCGCGTCACGTAGGTAGCGCCGCAGTAAAGGTGAAGTAAAGCGGACGCAGTGACGCTTTCCGACGCGGAAGCAAACCCATAGTCCGTCCGGGGTCAGTCGGGGGGCAGGTGTGGATCATGTGTGCCAAAGAAACAAATGGGATAGAATAAAGATGAGAAGAATTCCTGTAGTGATGGGTAAGGTCCAACTAACACGAGTGCGCATCTTAGATGGGCTGTTGTTGTCTTGTTTACTTCCTTCACTGTATATACGATTCTCTCCATTAGATTATGTGTGTATGCATATGCCATGGGATCTTCTGGGTGACAGCAACGTCGTATTCTTCATTGATCTCATTACTCTCCTGGTGGTCTAGGACGGGCGGCCGAGCTTGGATAAACAAATGGATTTTTTAAACTTGATTTTTTTCTTTTTTTTGCCCCCAAGTAAACTAACTTTTCTGACACAAAAAAACATGAGTAGTTTCTTAATGTAATGTGTATCACTAGACTGTATTTCAAATACCTAGCTCGTCCTTATAAAAAAACTACCTAGCTTCAGAGCTGCTCACCTCGTATTACAAGTCGTCAAACTATCTGAGGAGAACAAGGCCTATACCCCAATGGCACCCATAAAAAACTAGTTGAAAATATCATGATTTGACCTTTAATTTCACGAGACAAGAAAATCCTAGAAAAAGAGTAACATTAGGACAACAAAAAGATTTAGTGTGCTCATATGGCAGATTAAGAAACATGTGGTTCTCACTTCTCACACATGTCCTAGCATTCAACTCCACCAACAAAATCAATTCGAAATGCAGGCAGAACTGAGGATGTCAAAAATCATAAAAAATATATTTTAATTAATATAAATAAATTTTAAAGTAAAGAAACTAGAAGGAGGGCCTTCGAGACTAGATGAATTCTCCAACAATCGACTAGGTTGGATTGATCAAAAGCAAATTCACAACTGCATAGTATAGGGAACGGCTATGTCCACGTGACCATAAGGGAGAGAGAGATGAATTGGATCACTGAGAACTAACTTTAGAGCTCTTCCACAAGATAAGCCTAATCGTAGTATATAGATGTACGTCTATAATATATTGATCTACTTACCCATACCCATGTTGCACGCTACTTTTGGAAAGCACTACAGGAAAAGTGGGGAAAATGTCAGCCCTGACATTCTTAAAGAAGTTAAGAACGTCGGTTTCTACGACCCGATGTTCTTAAGGTTAAGAATGTTGGCCCACGTTTATGCCCACGTACCTAATGTTAAAAACGTCGGCTTGTCCATGTCCGATGTTCTTAAAATGTTAAGTACGTCGGTCTTGCATGGCCGACGTTCTTAATTGATTTAAGAAACGCGTGTCCGGCTTCCCTTCTTCTCTTTTGTCTCTCCCATCGGCCTTTCTTCTTTCTCCTGTGACCTAGTCACCGTTGTTGTGCTCTCCGGCTGTGGTCTGTCCTCCACCGGTGAGGCCCAACATCACGCCTCCGATGATCCCTAATTTCATAGTCTCCAATTTTACAAACATTAGTGAATATATGTTTTCATAGTTTCCAATTTCATGTTTCATGTAGATAAGGTAGAAAATGTGTTGAGATATGCATATTCTTCAATTTCACGATTCATGGTTAAGTACTTTTATATGTTTGCATTATTTATTGCTTGTAGGCTATTTACACATGTAATTATTAATTTACCTAGGCAGTTATGTCGGTTATACCTTTTTTTCTCAAGTTTGTCATCATGTAGTTAGTATGTGTATTGTTCTTGGGGAGAGGACTAACGATCTTTTTTGTCCTGAAGTCGTGCGTATTAGTGATGTTGAATTGGTCATTAACTGGAGAACCCAAGTACTCATATTGAGGCTTACCCTTGAAACATAATTAAAAGGGGCTATATTTCCACCAACGGCTGCGCTTTCTCGCCTAGATCGAGGTGATTACTTATCCACCAGTTTGTTTGCCTAACTTATTTATTGTCATAATAGCATGTTAGATTCGTTGCTATATTTGTTAATTATTGCTTTCTTTGTTGCTAATAATGTTATATTTGAGCATTTGTCCACATTTATACTGTCGTTAGCACAATTACTTACGTATAGGACACACACTTAGAAAACGTATGTGTCACCCATTCAGGAACGACGCATCTCACATTTACATGTGAGGTGCGTAGTCCGAATTGTCTAGCGTATTTTGGACAGGACAGCCTGAGAATGGCGGCTAATGCGTGTTATTTGGTCAGCGGCCTATGTATGTTCCGTTCGTGGTTTTGACAGTGTAACTTTGTTGTTCTGCGTCATTCGGATAACAGCGAGGTTATGCTGCGAAATCACGAGCGGAAGGTACACGAGTCAGACCAAATAACACGTAACGACTGCCATTCTTGGGTGGGTTGAGGACCTGTCCTCTTCCTAGTAGGGTTTGTAGTTGTGAAATGCTTAATAAAACTGCATACTGCACATTTTTGTCACACATGATGATGGTCTACGTCTTTTCATTAGTTTTAAAAAATAGATGGATTCAACGGTAACACTCTAGGGCACTATGATGCATGATATCTAAAGGACCTGCTGGAGTTTTTCAATGGATTGGGCACCCAATATAGTATGCACTCGAGTTATACCTTATATATTGTGTATGATGACTGAGGTGCCCATTCATTAGGTCGTCAAACATCATCATATCTTTATATTTTCTTCTCTACTTTGACAAATCATACTATATTTTTGGGCTACTGTAGTATTGTACATCATATTATTAGTGGTTCAATACATTATTATTTCTTTTTATTTTCACATTTTTATTTTCACTTGTAATCTGTACAAGCATGATTTGGGTTATGGCCGATGTAGCTCTTCACTAATGCTAGCCAGTATGCTATGCAGTTTGGTGACGAGGGACAAAGCCACTAGTTTCCTCTGGCGGTAGACGTAAGTGTTATCGCCTGTCGTTTGTTATGTTAGGATGTATGCCTGTATGACTGACCACTATTCCCAGATAGCTTATGACTCTGTTTGTTTTATTTTTCTAAGCTTATAGTCACCAAAAGCTGCTGCAGACTGTCAAACACTAAGCTTTTCAGACCGTTTCTATAAAAATTGATTTAGTAAAAATCATCCAAAATCAATATGAACACAGAATTGGTCGAGTCGTTGCAATAGTAGGAATCTGTTATTTTCTAGATTATGAATCCTATGAACACCTCCATCTCCTTTACACGTAATCTTTACGATACTCAGATTCTCCCACCGCCAGATTCTTACCACAACCAGATTTTCAGAAAAAATGGTCATAAAAAAGTTAAACCAAATAGTCCCTATGTCTCACAAACTCCGCAGATTGAGGAATTGCATGACTCTTGCTCTCGTGATTTCCTCGGTGATTACTTCTCTACAAGAGGTGGATGGTAAGTAAATGTTCTTTGTTCCAAATTTGACCGGTCAGGACTTAATGTGGATTCTATTTTACTGGTTGACGACCTCCGGTGCTTGAAATTGATCAAAGTGTCTTTCTCCTTGACGACCTCCGGTGTATGACATTGCCATCTGTAATTGTTTGGCTTAAATAGTAATGAAGCACCAGTCCACAATGTCCATCTTAATACATTCATTATCCTAATACCTTCATCAATTATTCGAGATGATTATAGTGCTGGACATGTATTCTTATTTGGCAACTCATAGTAGAGACTATTTTATTTCATTATTTGTGTTCGTGGTGTTGCATTTTATTAGCCTAAAATATGAGTTGTCTGAAGAATACTGAAATTATCTCCTGAATTATTGACACATTGACCATATCTTTGTTAACTCTGGCTACAACCTTCTATGCTAGAAGCATCTTCTTTGAGATTGTTAGCCAGTTTGGGAACTTGAACCAAATAACTACATGTTGATTAGTCTCGTCGGGTTGCCGGGTGGGTCCATCGGCTATTAGCGCGGGGGCTTTCAGTTCTTGAATTTTGAATCTTGATTGGGCCTGTTTGTTTTGGCTTCTGGCAGCTTCTGGCCACCAAAAGCTGCTGCGGACTGCCAAACGCTCAGCTTTTCAGCCAGCTTCTATAAAATTCCTTGGGGCAAAAACCGTCCAAAATCAACATAAACACATAATCGTTCGAGTCGTTGTAATAGTAAGAATTCGTCACTTTCTAGATCCTGAGTCCTATAAACAACTTTATCTTTCTCCACACGTAATTGTAATGATACTCAGATTCTCTCCACAGCTAGATTCTCCCCACAGCCAGATTTTCAGAAAAGCTGGTCAGAAAAAAGCTGAACCAAACCGGCCCATGTATCCTGAGCTGGTGCAGATTTCTCTGATTCTAGAAGTATAGACCTTTCCCTGATCTCTGCAGTTTCGTGTGTGCATTGCAAGGAGGTCGTGGGATTAGGGGTTTTCAAGACAGTGTACTTCCCTTCCCTCTCCTCAGCAGTTTATGCAGTAGCAAATGACAGTAACTAGTTTCCTGGATTTCAGGTTGCGTATTCGAGAAATAAAAAAAGAATCAGCCTTGATCCTGCCATCTACGACCTAATAACATTTCAGGCAAAATATTTGCTTATTGTAGGGTCCTCACCCCCTTCATATCTTCAAACAAATATTTAAGGTAAAACATATTGCTATGTTAATAACATGTTAAGATGGCACTAATTAGTATCTCCTGTTTTCAGAAAAAAATATTATGCTGACTGTTTAGACTATTTGATCTCATCAAAATAATACAGTCATTGAAGATGCAATTCCATTAGTTAGCAAATGGAAGCAATCTTTTAAGTCTGAATTTCTTTACTATTGCTTAAAGCAAAATCAAATGTTAAGAGTTTTTTCCAGCAATTTTACCATGATTGTAATCTCTTTCTCCTCTTTTGATTTATGGTCCTTGTAACTCTCTCTTGTACATTATTTACCTTTTTTGTATACACATATAAAAATGAAGTGGTCTTACACTACAAAATTGTAACATCCCAAAAATCCCAACCAAGGTTTGAAACCCTAACCTCCTAACCCCCCTTATTTTATTTTCTCCCTTAACTCTACCCTTAGAACACCTCATCATGTGCATACACTTGAAATAATTAGAGCACCTCACATAGACTATATTTATCACTCAAGATCATTTAGAGGATTTTTTGATTCAAAGGAAAAAGAAACAAAAATAGAAAAAGGAAAAGAAAGGAATTAGAAATCAGAAAAAGAAAAGAAAAAGAGAACCCCCCTCGGCTGGGCCGAATCCGGCCCAACCAGTTCCGCACGCCCGCGCTTCCCTCCCCCTCTCCCCGGCCCAAGCGGCCCAGCGTCGCGCGCCTCGCTGACAGCCTGGCCCCGCCCGTCAGCGACTCGCCTCCTTTTCTCTCGCGCTGCTCCCTCTCCCTGGCAGCTCGGGCCCACCTGTCAGCTTCGTCGTTCTCGCCCATGCCTCACCGGCGCGTCCGCCGCCGAGCCCCTCTCGCCCCGTCGCCTCGCCATTAAGGCTCGCCCGACCTCAGCTACCACCCTGCCACTATACCCGAGCCGTCCCCTCACCCCCCCGCCTACCCGAGTCGTCTCAATCGACATTAGCGCCATTCCCGCCATCATGGCGAGCTCGTCGGTGCTCGCCGTCCCCTCCATCCCTCTCCCTCCCCCGGGCGCCTATAAAAGGACCCGCCCGAGCCCCGTCTTCACCACACCAGCTCCGGCCATCTCCTCTGCCTTCCCCTGAGCCAATCGAGCTAGCGCCGCCGTGCTTCCCCCGTCGCTCCGGTGAGCTCCTTTCCCCCTTTCTAGCGATCCTCTGTCCAATTAAACCGTGCTCGAAGCTCCGCCACACTCTCACGGTCACAAGGCACCACTTTCGCCCTCCTATTGTGCCCGGCAACCGCACCGGCGACATCACTGCCGCGGACACCCGCCACCGCGGCGCGGACCGGCCGCCATAGGCCCCCGCAGGTCAAATTGGCCCCACCCCTGTGAATGCCTGCCCCCGCCCGTGCCTCGCCACCGCCTCCCCGCCGCAGAACCGGAACCACGGCGGAGAACCGCCGCGGATTTCACCGCCGGCCGAACTCCGGTCAACTTCCCCCTCCCTGTCGTCATTCAAACGCCGTCAGCCCCCCTCCCTCTCCCTAGCGTGTGGGCCCCGCGCCACGGCGTCGTCCCCCGTCGTCTCCCCCTCGCTGCTGGGCCAGCCGGGCCGCAAGCGCGCCCGCGCCCGCGCCCAAGTGGGCCGAAATCCCCCCCGGCCCAGCAAGGCAGGAAATTCCTTTTCTTTTTATTTTTCTCTTTTCTTTTCCCATTTTCTCATATAGAACTATATGCTAATATTTTATGTACCAAAAATAGTCCAAATAAATTATAGGACACCAAAATAATGAGATATAAGAAATGGCACACCCTCACTAAAGTCACCATGATTGATGTATTGTTATTATCTGTGTTTGATTAGCGGAAGAGGGATCCGATCCTCCGGAATTTATAACTCCAGAAGAAGGGCAAGAACCCGACCCCTCCGAGATAAACCTCTTGTGCCAGGAAAGCTTCGACGAAGGCAAGTCCATCCTTCCCTTGATGCATTATTTACCTATTTCTCTCTACCACTGCCTAAGCCTGGAATATGGGATGAGAATCGAATTGCATGGTGAGCATGAGAGAGCCCGCATTAACAATCACCTTTGATTACAAGATATGGGATAAGTAAAAGGGTGCAAGTAATATGTTTTCCAAAAAGTGTGCGATGAAGGGTATTCACCCTCATCACCTGGTGAGTAGGATGATCAGGGACTCCCTGGTTTAGGGGAGGGCCTAAGGCGATGGCTCAGCTGGTTTAGGCGTGAGCAGAAGGATTGTCCTCTCGTATAAGGACCGGTTTGTCATCTTTCATTACCTGTACTCATAAAAAGTACAACCACTCGAGGCTGTGTGGGCAGCCACTCGACCTGAACTCGTACGATCCAACCCCAGGGTTATGAAGGCTGGGGAGCACCGGGAGGATAAGGAGGGGGAATGATTTGTCCGGTTTGGACATGGCGGTGGCCTGACTCCTTTCGGTATAACCGTTAAGGTTAGGACGTGCAAGGAAGGAAAGAGTTTCGGATTCGAACCTGATAGTCGCCTAGAGGGGGGGGTGAATAGGGCGAAACTGAAATTTACAAATATAAACACAACTACAAGCCGAGTTAGCGTTAGAAATATAAACGAGTCCGCGAGAGAGGGCGCAAAACAAATCGCAAGCAAATAAAGAGTGTGACACGCGGATTTGTTTTACCGAGGTTCGGTTCTTGCGAACCTACTCCCCGTTGAGGAGGCCACAAAGGCCGGGTCTCTTTCAACCCTTCCCTCTCTCAAACGATCCCACGGACCGAGTGAGCTTTCTCTTCTCAATCACTTGCAACACAAAGTTCCCACAAGGACCACCACAAGTTTGGTGTCTCTTGTCTCAATTACAAGTGAGTTTGATCGCAATGAAAGAATCAAGAACGAAGAAAGCAATCCAGGCGCAAGAGCTCGAAGGAACACAAGCAAATCACTCTCTCTAGTCACTATTGTGTTGTGTGGAATTTGGAGAGGATTTGATCTCTTTGGTGTGTCTAGAATTGAATGCTAGAGCTCTTGTAGTGGTTGGGAAGTGGAAAACTTGGATGCAATGAATGGTGGAGTGGTTGGGGTATTTATAGCCCCAACCACCAAAAGTGGCCGTTGGGAGGCTGTCTGCTCGATGGCGCACCGGACAGTCCGGTGCGCACCGGATAGTCCGGTGCACACCGGACATGTCCGGTGCCCCCGCCACGTCATCACTGCCGTTGGATTCTGACTGTTGGAGCTTCTGACTTGTGGGCCCGCCTGGATGTCCGGTGCACACCGGACATCTACTGTTCCTTGTCCGGTGCGCCAGTATGGGCGCGCCTGACTTCTGCGCGCGCAGAGCGCGCATTAAATGCACCGCAGGGAGCCATTGGCGCGGAGATAGCCGTTGCTCCGGAGTTGCACCGGACAGTCCGGTGCACACCGGACATGTCCGGTGAATTATAGCGGACTAGCCGTTGGAGATTCCCGAAGCTGGCGAGTTCCTGAGGCCGCTCCTTCTTGGCGCACCGGACACTGTCCGGTGTACACCGGACAGTCCGGTGAATTATAGCGCGAGTGCCTCTGGAAATTCCCGAAGGTGGCGAGTTTGTGTTGGAGTCCTCTGGTGCACCGGACATGTTCGGTGGTGCACCGGACAGTCCGGTGCGCCAGACCAGAGGTGCCTTCGGTTGCCTGTTTGCTCCTTTGTTGAATCCAAAACTTGATCTTTTTATTGGCTGAGTGTGAACCTTTTACACCTGTATAATCTATACACTTGGGCAAACTAGTTAGTCCAATTATTTGTGTTGGGCAATTCAACCACCAAAATTAATTAGGGACTAGGTGTAAGCCTAATTCCCTTTCAATCTCCCCCTTTTTGGTGATTGATGCCAACACAAACCAAAGCAAATATAGAAGTGCAAAATTGAACTAGTTTGCATAATATAAGTGTAAAGGTTGCTTGGAATTGAGCCAATATAAATACTTACAAGATATACATGGATTGTTTCTTTCTTATATAATATTTTGGACCACGCTTGCACCACATGTTTTATTTTTGCAAATTCTTTGATAAATCTTTTTCAAAATTCTTTTGCAAATAGTCAAAGGTAAATGAGTAAGATTTTGCAAAGCATTTTCAAGATTTGAAATTTTCTCCCTTGTTTCAAATGCTTTTCCTTTGACTAAACAAAACTCCCCCTAAATGAGATCCTCCTCTTAGCGTTCGAGAGGGTTTTGATAATTTTTGAAACACTACTTTCTCCCCCTTTTGAACACAATAGGAAAACCAATTGATAATATTCTTGAAAACACAAAGTTTTTGAAATTGGTGGTGGTGCGGTCCTTTTGCTTTGGGCTCATACTCTCTCCCCCTTTGGCATGAATCGCCAAAAACGGAATCATTAGAGCCCTCGAAGTGTTATCTTCCCCTTTGGTCATAAATAAATGAGTTAAGATTATACCAAAGACGAAGTCCGGTCCTTTTGCTTTGGGCTCTTACTTTCTCCCCCAAAGACAAGGTCCTTTTCTTTGATGCTTAGCTTTTCTCCCCCAAGTATTGAGAGTTGCTTGGAGTGACGGCGAAGTATGAGTTACGTAGTGGAAGCCTTTGTCTTCGCCGAAGACTCCAATTTCCTTTCAATATACCTATGACTTGGTTTGAAATAGACTTGAAAGACACATTAGTCATAGCATATGAAAGAGACATGATCAAAGGTATATAGAAGAGCAATGTGTGCAATTTAACAAAAGAAGTTCCTAGAATCAAGAATATTGAGCTCATGCCTAAGTTTGTTAAAAGAATGTTCATCAAGAGGCTTGGTAAAGATATCGGCTAATTGATTTTTAGTATTAATATATGAAATCTCGATATCTCCCTTTTGTTGGTGATCCCTAAGAAAATGATACCGAATGGCTATGTGTTTAGTGCGGCTATGCTCGACGGGATTGTCGGCCATTTTGATTGCACTCTCATTATCACATAGCAAAGGGACTTTGGTTAGTTTGTAACTGTAGTCCCGCAGGGTTTGCCTCATCCAAAGCAATTGCGCGCAACAATGGCCTGCGGCAATATACTCGGCTTCGGCGGTGGAAAGAGCGACCGAATTTTGCTTCTTTGAAGCCCAAGACACCAAGGATCTTCCCAAGAACAGGCAAGTCCCCGATGTGCTCTTCCTATTGATTTTGCACCCCGCCCAATCGGCATCCGAATAACCAATCAAATCAAATGTGGACCCCCTAGGATACCAAAGCCCAAACTTAGGAGTATAAGCCAAATATCTCAAGATTCGTTTTACGGCCGTAAGGTGAGCTTCCTTAGGGTCGGCTTGGAATCTTGCACACATGCATACGGAAAGCATAATATCCGGTCGAGATGCACATAAATAGAGCAAAGAACCTATCATCGACCGGTATACCTTTTGATCTACGGACTTACCTCCTTTGTCGAGGTCGAGATGCCCATTAGTTCCCATGGGTGTTTTGATGGGCTTGGCATCCTTCATTCCAAACTTGTTTAGAATGTCTTGAGTGTACTTCGTTTGGCTAATGAAGGTGCCTTCTTGGAGTTGCTTCACTTGAAATCCTAAGAAATACTTCAACTCCCCCATCATAGACATCTCGAACTTTTGTGTCATGATCCTACTAAACTCTTCACATGTAGACTCGTTAGTAGATCCAAATATAATATCATCAACATAAATTTGGCATACAAACAAGTCCTTTTCAAGAGTTTTAGTAAAGAGTGTAGGATCGACCTTTCCGACTTTGAAGCCATTAGCAATAAGGAAATCTCTAAGGCATTCATACCATGCTCTTGGGGCTTGCTTGAGCCCATAAAGCGCCTTAGAGAGCTTATAGACATGGTTAGGGTACTCACTGTCTTCAAAGCCGGGAGGTTGCTCAACATAGACCTCTTCCTTGATTGGTCCATTGAGGAAGGCACTTTTCACGTCCATTTGGTAAAGCTTAAAGCCATGGTAAGTAGCATAGGCCAATAATATGCGAATTGACTCAAGCCTAGCTACGGGTGCATAGGTTTCACCGAAATCCAAACCTTCGACTTGGGAGTATCCCTTGGCCACAAGTCGAGCTTTGTTCCTTGTCACCATACCATGCTCATCTTGTTTGTTGCGGAAGACCCATTTGGTTCCTACAACATTTTGGTTAGGACGTGGAACTAAATGCCATACCTCATTCCTAGTGAAGTTGTTGAGCTCCTCTTGCATAGCCACCACCCAATCCGAATCTTGTAGTGCTTCCTCTACCCTGTGTGGCTCAATAGAGGAAACAAACGAGTAATGTTCACAAAAATGTGCAACACGAGATCTAGTGGTTACCCCCTTATGAATGTCGCCGAGGATGGTGTCGACGGGGTGATCTCGTTGGATTGCTTGCTGGACTCTTGGGTGTGGCGGCCTTTGCTCTTCATCCTCCTTGTCTTGATCATTTGCATCTCCCCCTTGATCTATGCCGTCATCTTGAGGTGGCTTATTTGATTGATCTTCTTCTTCATCAACTTGAGCCTCTTCCTCATTTTGAGTCGGTGGAGATGCTTGCGTGGAGGAGGATGGTTGATCTTGTGTTCTTGGAGGCTCTTCGGATTCCTTAGGACACACATCCCCAATGGACATGTTCCTTAGCGCTATGCATGGAGCCTCTTCAATACCTATCTCATCAAGATCAACTTGCTCTACTTGAGAGCCGTTAGTTTCATCAAACACAACGTCACATGAGACTTCAACTAGTCCAGTGGACTTGTTAAAGACCCTATATGCCCTTGTGTTTGAGTCATAACCAAGCAAAAAGCCTTCTACAGTTTTAGGAGCAAATTTAGATTTTCTACCTCTTTTAACAAGAATAAAGCATTTGCTACCAAAAACTCTAAAATATGAAATGTTGGGCTTTTTATCGGTTAGGAGTTCATATGATGTCTTCTTGAGGATTCGGTGTAGATACAACCGGTTGATGGCGTAGCAAGCGGTGTTGACCGCTTCGGCCCAAAACCGATCCGATGTCTTGTACTCATCAAGCATGGTTCTTGCCATATCCAATAGAGTTCGATTCTTCCTCTCCACTACACCATTTTGTTGTGGGGTGTAGGGAGAAGAGAACTCATGCTTGATGCCCTCCTCCTCAAGGAAGCCTTCAATTTGTGAGTTCTTGAACTCCGTCCCGTTGTCGCTTCTAATTTTCTTAATCCTTAAGCCGAACTCATTTTGAGCCCGTCTCAAGAATCCCTTTAAGGTTTCTTGGGTTTGAGATTTTTCCTGTAAAAAGAACACCCAAGTGAAGCGAGAATAATCATCCACTATTACAAGACAATACTTACTCCCGCCGATGCTTATGTAAGCAATCGGGCCGAATAGATCCATGTGGAGTAGCTCAAGCGGCCTGTCAGTCGTCATGATGTTCTTGTGTGGATGATGGGCTCCAACTTGCTTTCCTGCCTGGCATGCGCTACAAAACCTGTCTTTCTCAAAATGAACATTTGTTAATCCTAAAATGTGTTCTCCCTTTAGAAGCTTGTGAAGATTCTTCATCCCAACATGTGCCAGTCGGCGATGCCAGAGCCAGCCCATGTTAGTCTTAGCAATTAAGCAAGTGTCGAGTTCAGCTCTATCAAAATCTACCAAGTATAGCTGACCCTCTAACACTCCCTTAAATGCTATTGAATCATCACTTCTTCTAAAGACAGTGACACCTATATCAGTGAATAGACAATTGTAGCCCATTTTGCATAATTGAGATACAGAAAGCAAATTGTAATCTAAAGAATCTACAAGAAAAACATTGGAAATGGAATGGTTAGGAGATATAGCAATTTTACCAAGACCTTTGACCAAACCTTGATTTCCATCCCCGAATGTGATAGCTCGTTGGGGATCTTGGTTTTTCTCATATGAGGAGAACATCTTTTTCTCCCCTGTCATGTGGTTTGTGCACCCGCTGTCGAGTATCCAACTTGAGCCCCCGGATGCATAAACCTGCAAAACAAGTTTAGTTCTTGACTTTAGGTACCCAAATGGTTTTGGGTCCTTTGGCATTAGACACAAGAACTTTGGGTACCCAAACACAAGTCTTTGATCCCTTGTGCTTGCCCCCAACATACTTGGCAACTACTTTGCCTGATTTGTTAGTTAAAACATAAGATGCATCAAAAGTTTTGAATGAAATATCATGCTCATTTGATGCACTAGGAGTTTTCCTTTTAGGCAACTTAGCACGGGTTGGTTGCCTAGAGCTAGATGTCTCACTCTTATACAAAAATGCATGATTAGGGCCAGAGTGAGACTTCCTAGAATGAATTTTCCTAATTTTGCTCTCAGGATAACCGGCAGGGTACAAAATGTAACCCTCGTTATCCTGAGGCATGGGAGCCTTGCCCTTAACAAAATTAGATAATCGTTTAGGAGGGGCACTAAGTTTGACATTGTCTCCCCTTTGGAAACCAATGCCATCCTTGATGCCGGGGCGTCTCCCATTATAGAGCATACTTCTAGCAAATTTAAATTTTTCATTTTCTAAGTTATGCTCGGTAATTTTAGCATCTAATTTAGCTATATGATCATTTTGTTGTTTAATTAAAGCCATGTGATCATGTATAGCATCAATGTTAACATCTCTACATCTAGTGCAAATAGAAGTGTGCTCAACGGTAGATGTAGAGGGTTTGCAAGATTTTAGTTCTACAACCTTAGTATGCAATATTTCATTTTTACTTCTAAGGTCGGAAATAGTAGCATTGCAAACATCAAAATCTTTAGTCTTAGCAATCAAATTTTCTTTTTCTAATCTAAGACTAGCAAGAGAAATGTTCAATTCTTCAATCCTAGCAAGCAAATCATCATTATTATCTCTAGGGTTGGGAATTGAAACATTGCAAACATGAGAATCAACCTTAGCTAACAAATTAGCATTTTCATTTCTAAGGTTGTCTATTGTTTCATGGCAAGTGCTTAGCTCACTAGACAATTTTTGACATTTCTCAATTTCTAGAGCATAAGCATTTTTAACCTTAACATGCTTCTTATTTTCTTTAATAAGGAATTCCTCTTGAGTGTCCAAAAGGTCATCCTTTTCATGAATAGCACTAATCAATTCATTAAGTTTTTCTTTTTGTTGCATGTTGAGGTTGGCAAAGAGAATACGTAAATTATCCTCCTCATTACTAGCATTATCATCACTAGAAGACTCATATTTAGTGGAGGAGTTAGATTTAACCTTTTTCCGTTTGCCGTCCTTTGCCATGAGGCACTTGTGGCCGACGTTGGGGAAGAGAAGTCCCTTGGTGACGGCGATGTTGGCGGCGTCCTCGTCGTCGGAGGAGTCGCTTGAGCTTTCGTCGGAATCCCACTCCCGACAAACATGGGCATCGCCGCCCCTCTTCTTGTAGTACTTCTTCTTTTCTCTCCTCTTTCCCTTCTTGTCGTCGCCCCTGTCACTGTCACTTGATAATGGACATTTAGCTATAAAGTGACCAGGCTTACCACACTTGTAGCAAACCTTCTTGGAGCGGGACTTGTAGTCTTTCCCCCTCCTTTGCTTGAGGATTTGGCGGAAGCTCTTGATGAAGAGCGTCATTTCCTCATTGTCGAGCTTGGAGGCGTCTATTGGTTGTCGACTTGGTGTAGCCTCCTCCTTTTTCTCCTCCGTCGCCTTGAATGCAACGGGTTGAGCTTCGGATGTGGATGGATCATCAAGCTCGTTGATCTTCTTCGAGCCTTCGATCATGCACTCAAAACTTACAAAATTCCCGATAACTTCCTCGGGGGTCATTTTAGTATATCTAGGATTACCACGAATTAATTGAACTTGAGTGGGGTTAAGGAAAATGAGAGATCTTAGAATAACCTTAACCATTTCGTGGTCGTCCCACTTCTTGCTCCCGAGGTTGCGTACTTGGTTCACCAAGGTCTTGAGCCGGTTGTACATGTGTTGTGGCTCTTCCCCTTTGCGAAGCCGGAACCGACCGAGCTCCCCCTCGATCGTTTCACGCTTGGTGATCTTTGTTAGCTCGTCTCCCTCGTGCGCGGTTTTGAGCACATCCCAAACCTCCTTGGCGCTCTTCAACCCTTGAACTTTGTTATACTCCTCTCTACTTAAAGAGGCAAGGAGTATTGTTGTTGCTTGAGAGTTGAAGTGCTCGATTTGGGCCACCTCATCCTCATCATAATCTTTATCCCCTACGGATGGTACCTGTGCACCAAACTCAACAACATCCCATATACTTTTGTGGAGTGAGGTTAGATGAAATCGCATTAAATCACTCCACCTAGCATAATCTTCACCATCAAAAGTTGGTGGTTTGCCTAATGGGACGGAAAGTAAAGGTGCATGTTTAGAAATGCGAGGGTAGTGTAGGGGGATCTTACTAAACTTCTTACGCTCTTGGCGTTTAGAAGTTACGGAGGGCGCATCAGAACCGGAGGTCGATGTTGATGAAGTGTCGGTCTCGTAGTAGACCACTTTCCTCATCCTCTTTTGCTTGTCCCCACTCCGATGCGGCTTGTGGGAAGAAGATTTTTCCTTCTTCTCTTTGTGGTGAGAAGAAGATTTCTTCTCCTTTCCTTTGTTGGAGGAGCTCTTCTTCTTCTCCCTCCTCTTGGTGCGGGACTCTTCCGATGAAGTGCTCCCGTGGCTTGTAGTGGGCTTTTCGCCGGTCTCCATCTCCTTCTTGGCGTGATCTCCCGACATCACTTCGACCGGTTAGGCTCTAATGAAGCACCGGGCTCCGATACCAATTGATAGTCGCCTAGAGGGGGGGGGGGTGAATAGGGCGAAACTGAAATTTACAAATATAAACACAACTACAAGCCGGGTTAGCGTTAGAAATATAAACGAGTCCGCGAGAGAGGGCGCAAAACAAATCGCAAGCAAATAAAGAGTGTGACACGCGGATTTGTTTTACCGAGGTTCGGTTCTTGCGAACCTACTCCCCGTTGAGGAGGCCACAAAGGCCGGGTCTCTTTCAACCCTTCCCTCTCTCAAACGATCCCACGGACCGAGTGAGCTTTCTCTTCTCAATCACTTGCAACACAAAGTTCCCACAAGGACCACCACAAGTTTGGTGTCTCTTGTCTCAATTACAAGTGAGTTTGATCGCAATGAAAGAATCAAGAACGAAGAAAGCAATCCAGGCGCAAGAGCTCGAAGGAACACAAGCAAATCACTCTCTCTAGTCACTATTGTGTTGTGTGGAATTTGGAGAGGATTTGATCTCTTTGGTGTGTCTAGAATTGAATGCTAGAGCTCTTGTAGTGGTTGGGAAGTGGAAAACTTGGATGCAATGAATGGTGGAGTGGTTGGGGTATTTATAGCCCCAACCACCAAAAGTGGCCGTTGGGAGGCTGTCTGCTCGATGGCGCACCGGACAGTCCGGTGCACACCGGACATGTCCGGTGCCCCCGCCACGTCATCACTGCCGTTGGATTCTGACTGTTGGAGCTTCTGACTTGTGGGCCCGCCTGGATGTCCGGTGCACACCGGACATCTACTGTTCCTTGTCCGGTGCGCCAGTATGGGCGCGCCTGACTTCTGCGCGCGCAGAGCGTGCATTAAATGCACCGCAGGGAGCCGTTGGCGCGGAGATAGCCGTTGCTCCGGAGTTGCACCGGACAGTCCGGTGCACACCGGACATGTCCAGTGAATTATAGCGGACTAGCCGTTGGAGATTCCCGAAGCTGGCGAGTTCCTGAGGCCGCTCCTTCTTGGCGTACCGGACACTGTCCGGTGTACACCGGACAGTCCGGTGAATTATAGCGCGAGTGCCTCTGGAAATTCCCGAAGGTGGCGAGTTTGTGTTGGAGTCCTCTGGTGCACCGGACATGTTCGGTGGTGCACCGGACACTGTCCGGTGGCACACCGGACAGTCCGGTGCGCCAGACCAGAGGTGCCTTCGGTTGCCTGTTTGCTCCTTTGTTGAATCCAAAACTTGATCTTTTTATTGGCTGAGTGTGAACCTTTTACACCTGTATAATCTATACACTTGGGCAAACTAGTTAGTCCAATTATTTGTGTTGGGCAATTCAACCACCAAAATTAATTAGGGACTAGGTGTAAGCCTAATTCCCTTTCAGAACCTCATTGGCCATGAGATCGCAGAGCCGGACTGGTGGGTAAAGTGTACCCCTCTGCGCAGAGTCTAAACCTATTCGAATAGTCCGTGTCCACTGGTATGGACAAGTCTGGTATGGTATGACAATTAGTGTTTCTACTACAACTAGGAACAGGGAAATGTGTGTGTGTTTCTGGAAAGAAAGTAGTGCCACGGGAGCGGGAAGCTCAGTGGTGGTCAAGCAAGTGTCATTTCTATTGTCTTGGGAAAACCATAAACAACGAATACTACCTTTCTCTGAAAAAGTATGAGTGACTTCAACTCCACCATATGAAGCATGTACAACATAGGTCACTTTCTCTTTACGGGAGCCGGGTGGGCTTGCGGAATACCTAGTGTATTCACCCAGATTTATTTATGTTTTTCAGCAGCTGAAGACTTCTTTTCTGCTATGCTTGATTGAAGGGGGCTGTGTCTTCACCCAGTTCTGCCTGTGGCCTGGGCTAATTTATTTTCCACTACGCTTTATGATTTTTGGCTCACTCTCGAGCTTGTATCCCCCGGTATTGTAATAACTTTACTCAGACTCTGTAACTATTTGAAGTAATGGATGTGGTTACTAGCCTCCTGGGACTAGTAATTGTATCACATTTGAGTCCCAAAGGATCGGTATGCTTCAGGTGGTATTAGAGCCTATAGGACTGGCCGTAGACCGCAGCCCTGACCTTAAAAGTTGCCTTAACAAGAAAACACCTCTTACCCCCAAGAAACACTCTCCCTCCTTTCCCCGATATTAACAGACCCTTCTTTTCTTCTACCAGATGGAAGGCCCCTGGGTTATTAGGACATCCTACTGCTCAGAGTAGGAAGGCTTTCCTCACCTTCTACGAAGTTGCGCGCTACGCATGGGGATCCGCAAGAAGCCCGAATATGTCTGGAAGGAATACCGCGAAAATGGAATAGAAAAGTGCTCTATGGCAATCTACCTGGGAGAAAGCCGAAACTACCCAAAGCACCCTCCCTTCCAAGTCACCTTCATCGGGCACCACTTCCGAGACACTTGCCAGAGTGTTGCCCGAAAAGCCCTTAAACAGCTGTGCCAAAACTACAGCCGAGAGATCTCTGAGACCCCCCTTCGATATTTTCCACCTAGCAACAAAAAAACCCCCACCTGGAGTAAAAGACTCCAGGCTCTGTCAGGAGGAGACCCCACAGAAGATGACCCCACCATCGTCTACATGGCCGGATACCTCCACACCCTCGACAACCACTACGATGATCTCTCCTCCCACTGCACCCACCTAAACTCCCAGGTGGAAAGCCTAGAGCAGCAAGTCAAAGAGCTTAAGCAAGAGAAGGCATCTCTCCAGGAGTGTCTCGACATAGCAGAAGGCGAGGAGGCCAACACCCGTGAGGCCTATCGAACCTTAAAGATGGACTATGACAAGAAGCTAAGGAAGCTCGTTCCCAAGAAGAAAATCCAGAAGAAGACCACCAACCAAGGATGCCAAACGGAGAAGAAGAAGAAGACCCTTCCAGCCCCACCTCCCCCCCAGGATAGATGATTGGTCCGACGCCGAGGATATATCCCTAGCAAGCCTTGATGATCTTCTCAAGGAATTTGGGGATACTTTAGAGAAAGAGTTCGGTAATACCTCAGGGAACGCTCTCATGTAGTTCAGCCTGTAGTAGTCATATGCTTGTAATGTATTGGTGTAATGAATAAAATAACTTGGTTGAAAACAATTTGCGTGTGCATAATAGTGACTCTCTTCCCTGGCAGATGGCTTCGAACAAAACCACGCCTACCACCTCTGGGATTGGAGCAGGATTTTCCCTGAGAGCTGAAGGGGAAGCCATTAGAGAGGAAAGTGAAACCCACCTCCCCGCACCTCCGCAACTACCCTTAGACCTAGCCCAAGTTCTAGAAAATCAAACCCGACTCATCGAGGTCCTCACTCGAAGTCTGGAAAATCAACGACCAAATGGTGGAAGACCGCAAGACAGAACGGGGGAGTTCCTGAGACTCAAGCCTCCCACGTTCGCCGGATCGAGCAATCCCCTCGATGCCGACGATTGGATGCGCATGATTAAAAGAAAGCTAGAAGTCATCGGATGTCCAGAAAATCAGCGTGTTCAACTGGCTGCCCACCAACTCTCCGGGATGGCCTTAGCTTGGTGAGATACCTTCAACGTCACCATCAGAGATGCTACCTGGGCGGAATTCAAAGCAGCTTTCCGGGAGCACCATGTGCCCCAAGGGCTCGTTCAACTTAAGGAGGACGAGTTCCGAGAACTGACTCAAGACGGAAGATCTGTCAGTGAATATGTGCACAAGTTCACAGAGTTAGCCCGCTACGCGCCAGATGATGTCAGTACCGAGGGCAAGAAGATGGCCCGCTTCCTGAAGGGACTCAGGCCAGAACTCAAGACAATTCTGGCTAGCCAAGACTTCCTCAGTTTCTCTCACCTTTCCAACAAGGCCATGCAAGTTGAAAGGGCAAAGGAGGAAAAAGGGCATCTCAAAAGAAAGTTCCAGGTTCTCCAGGCTCAGCAGCAAGACCGGCACCAGAAGACTCGATCATTTGGATTTCCACCCAAGGGACCAAACTTCAGTAGACCAGCTGGACCCACCCGTCACGGTTCAGCCAGCAGAGTCAGAGCTCTTTCCATGCCCCATCTGTGGCAAGCAACCAACCCCCGGCGAATGCATGTTGGCACTGCGGTGATCCCAGTCACTTCAAGAACAACTGTCCGCAGCTGAAGCCACCAGGACCCGCCTACTCCAACTCGGTGAATGGCCCCAAGAATACCTCGGCATCCGCCCCCAAGGCGCCCTCCTCCATCAGCGAAGATGGTTGGAGCTAATAACAGATTATGACCTGGAGATTCATTATCACCCCGGGAAGGCCAACGTGGTAGCAAACGCCCTCAGTCGAAAACCATTCGGAATTAAGGGGACCAATTTTTTAGAATATTGGAAGAAAGAATCGGCTCAAATGAATACATGTATGGGAAACAGCGACAGTCTCGAAGTCAGACCAATGCTGGAAGACCTCATATGCAAATCTCAAGGCCGAGACCCAGAGACAGCAAAACTTGCGGAAAGGGCCTGCAAGGAACAACTCCCGGACCTCAGGACAGATGAACAAGGAGCCCATTGGTTCAAAAATCGTCTGTGTGTACCGAAAGGGGAAGCCCGAGAAGTCCTGCTCAAAGAAGCTCACAACTCAGCCTACTTCATCCACCCAGGGACTACCAAGATGTACCTAGACCTCAAAACCAGATACTGGTGGAAAGGGATGAAGAAAGAAATAGCTCAGTATGTGGCCCGGTGTGACATCTGCCAACGAACGAAGGCCGAGCACCAAAAACCTGCAGGCCTATTGCAACCCCTCCCGATACCTGAATGGAAGTGGGAAGAAATAGGCATGGACTTCGTAACCGGACTACCCCTGACGCAAAAAGGGAATGATTCCATCTGGGTAATAATAGATCGCCTCACCAAGGTAGCCCATTTCATCCCAGTGAAAACTACCTTTGGAGGAGCCACCCTTGCCCGTATTTATCTCAAGGAGATAGTCAGACTCCATGGCATCCCAAGAAAGATAGTGTCAGACAGGGGAACCCAGTTCACCTCCAAATTCTGGACAAGCCTTCAGAAGGCTATGGGCACCAAGCTAGATTTCAGCACCGCTTATCACCCTCAGACAAACGAACAAATGGAAAGAGTTAACAAAGTCCTCGAAGATCTATTAAGAGCATGTGTGCTAGCATTTGATAGAAGTTGGGAATCCAGTCTACCCTACGCAGAGTTCTCATACAACAACAGCTATCAGGCCAACATCAAGATGTCACCGTTCGAAGCATTGTATGGACGGAAATGCCAGACCCCTCTCATATGGTCCAACGTAGGGGGAAAAGCACTAGAAGGACCTGCCTTTGTCAAAGAGGCGGAAGAGAAAGTTGCTCTGATCCGCAGAAGGTTACTTGAAGCTCAGAGTCGACAGAAGAGTTATGCGGACAACAGGCGGAGGGAACTCATATTTGAGGAAGGAGACTTCGTCTACCTCAAGGTTTCTCCAATGCGTGGTGTCAGGAGGTTCCAAGTAAAAGGAAAACTAGCACCGCGATTCGTCGGTCCTGAAAGTCGCCTAGAGGGGGGTGAATAGGGCGAAACTGAAATTTACAAAGTTAATCACAACTACAAGTCGGGTTAGCGTTAGAAATATAATCGAGTCCAAGAGAGAGGGTGCAAAACAAATCGCAAGCGAATAAAGAGTGTGACACGCGGATTTGTTTTACCGAGGTTCGGTTCTTGCAAACCTACTCCCTGTTGAGGTGGTCACAAAGACCGGGTCTCTTTCAACCCTTTCCCTCTCTCAAATGGTCCCTCGTACCGAGTGAGCTTCTTCTTCTCAAACAAATGGAACACGAAGTTCCCGCAAGGACCACCACACGATTGGTGTCTCTTGCCTCAATTACAAGTGAGTTTGATCTCAAGAAAGAATGAGAAAGAAAAGAAGCGATCCAAGCGCAAGAGCTCAAATGAACACGACAAATCACTCTCTCTAATCACTAAAGCTTTGTGTGGAGTTGGGAGAGGATTTGATCTCTTTGGTGTGTCTTGTATTGAATGCTAGAGCTCTTGTAAGTAGTTGGAGGGTGGAAACTTGGATGACTTGAATGTGGGGTGGTTGGGGGTATTTATAACCCCAACCACCAAACTAGCCGTTTGGTGAAGGCTGCTGTCGACGGGCGCACCGGACAGTCCGGTGCGCCCACGTCACCCGGCCGTTAGGGTTCGACCGTTGGAGCTCTGTATTGTGGGCCCGCCTGGCTGTCCGGTGGCGCACCGGACAAGTCCTGTAGATTGTCCGGTGTGCCACCCGCGCGTGCACTGCTCCTCTGCGCGCGCTGGCGCGCTTTTAATGCGTTGCAGACGACCGTTGCGCTTGAAGTAGTCGTTGCTCCGCTGTCACACCGGACAGTCCGGTGAATTTTAGCGGAGCGGATTCCCGAAGCTGGCGAGTTCAGAGTCGCTCTTCCTTGGAGCACCGGACACTGTCCGGTGGTGCACCGGACAGTCCAGTGAATTATAGCGGAGCGCCTCTGAGAATTCCCGAAGGTGTTGAGTTCAGCTTGAAGTCCCCTGGTGCACCGGACAGTCCGGTGCGCCAGACCAGGGCACACTTCGGTTATCCCTTGCTCTTTTTATTGAACCCTTTTCTTGGTCTTTTTATTGGCTTTTTGTGAACCTTTGGCACCAATAGAACTTATAGACTAGAGCAAACTAGTTAGTCCAAATATTTGTATTGGGCAATTCAACCACCAAAATCATTTAGGAAATAGGTGTAAGCCTAATTCCCTTTCAATCTCCCCCTTTTTGTGATTGATGCCAACACAAACCAAAGCAAGTATAAGAGTGCATAATTGAACTAGTTTGCATAATGTAAGTGCAAAGGTTACTTAGAATTGATCCAATATAAATACTTATAAGATACGCATGGATTGTTTCTTTAATTTTAACATTTTGGACCATGCTTGCACCACTTGTTTTGTTTTTGCAAATTCTTTTGTAAATCCTTTTCAAAGTCCTTTTGCAAATAGTCAAAGGTAAATGAATAAGATTTTGCTAAGCATTTTCAAGATTTGAAATTTTCTCCCCCTGTTTCAAATGCTTTTCCTTTGACTAAACAAAACTCCCCCTTAATGATATTCTCCTCTTAGTGTTCAAGAGGGTTTTAAGATATCGATTTTGAAAATACTACTTTCTCCCCCTTTGGAACACAATAAGATACTAATTTGAAATTTACCAATTGAAAATCATTAGTTTTAAAATTATGTGGTGGTGCGGTCCTTTTGCTTTGGGCTAATACTTTCTCCCCCTTTGGCATGAATCGCCAAAAACAGATACTTAGAGTGAAATATAAGCCCTTGCTAACTACTTACTCCCCATTTGGTTTATGAGCTATGTATGCAAGACATCAAAAGAAATTCCTAGAATCAAGAATATTTAGCTCATGCCTAAGTTTGTTAAAAGTTTGTTCATCTAGTGGCTTGGTAAAGATATCGGCTAATTGATCTTTAGTGTTAATGTATGCAATCTCGATATCTCCCTTTTGTTGGTGATCCCTTAGAAAATAATACCGAATGGCTATGTGTTTAGTGCGGCTATGCTCAACGGGATTATCCGCCATGCGGATTGCACTCTCATTATCACATAGAAGAGGGACTTTGGTTAATTTGTAACCATAGTCCCTAAGGGTTTGCCTCATCCAAAGTAGTTGCGCGCAACAATGGCCTGCGACAATATACTCGGCTTCGACGGTAGAAAGAGCGACGGAATTTTGCTTCTTTGAAGCCCAAGACACCAAGGATCTTCCCAAGAACTGGCAAGTCCCCGATGTGCTCTTTCTATTAATTTTACACCCCGCCCAATCGGCATCCGAATAACCAATTAAATCAAATGTGGATCCCCTAGGATACCAAAGCCCAAACTTAGGAGTATGAACTAAATATCTCAAGATTCGTTTTACGGCCGTAAGGTGAGCTTCCTTAGGGTCGGCTTGGAATCTTGCACACATGCATACGGAAAGCATAATATCCGGTCGAGATGCGCATAAGTAGAGTAAAGAGCCTATCATCGACCGGTATACCTTTTGATCGACGGATTTACCTTCCGTGTCGAGGTCGAGATGCCCATTGGTTCCCATGGGTGTCTTGATGGGCTTGGCATCCTTCATCTCAAACTTGTTTAGAATGTCTTGAATATACTTCGTTTGGCTAATGAAGGTGCCCTCTTGGAGTTGCTTCACTTGAAATCCTAAAAAGTACTTCAACTCCCCCATCATAGACATCTCGAATTTTTGTGTCATGATCCTACTAAATTCCTCACAAGTAGATTCGTTAGTAGACCCAAATATAATATCATCAACATAAATTTGGCATACAAACAAATCATTGTCAAGAGTTTTAGTAAATAAAGTAGGATCGGCTTTTCTGACTTTGAAGCCATTTGAAATAAGGAAATCTCTTAGGCATTCATACCATGATCTTGGGGCTTGCTTGAGCCCATAAAGCGCCTTAGAGAGCCTATAGACATGGTTAGGATACTCACTGTCTTCAAAGCCGGGAGGTTGCTCAACATAGCCCTCTTCCTTGATTGGTCCATTGAGGAAGGCACTCTTCACGTCCATTTGGTAAAGCTTGAATCCATGGTAAGTAGCATAGGCTAATAATATACGAATTGACTCAAGCCTAGCTACGGGTGCATAGGTTTCACCAAAATCCAAACCTTCGACTTGAGAGTATCCCTTGGCCACAAGTCGGGCTTTGTTCCTAGTCACCACACCATGCTCGTCTTGCTTGTTGCGGAAGACCCACTTGGTTCCTACAACATTTTGATTAGGACGTGGAACTAAATGCCATACCTCGTTTCTAGTGAAGTTGTTGAGCTCCTCTTGCATCGCCACCATCCAATCCGAATCTTGAAGTGCTTCCTCTACCCTGTGTGGCTCAATAGAGAAAACAAACGAGTAATGCTCACAAAAATGTGCAACACGAGATCTAGTGGTTACCCCCTTATGAATGTCGCCGAGGATGGTGTCGACAGGGTGATCTCATTGGATTGCTTGGTGGACTCTTGGGTGTGGCGGCTTTGGTTCTTCATCCTCCTTGTCTTGATCATTTGCATCTCCCCCTTGATCATTGCCGTCATCTTGAGGTGGCTCATCTCTTTGATCTTCTCCTTCATCAACTTGAGCCGCATCCTCATTTTGAGTTGGTGGAGATGCTTGCGTGGAGGAGGATGGTTGATCTTGTGCATTTGGAGGCTCTTCGAATTCCTTAGGACACACATCCCCAATAGACATGTTCCTTAGCGTGATGCACGGAGCCTCTTCAACACCTATCTCATCAAGATCAACTTGCTCTACTTGAGAGCCATTAGTTTCATCAAACACAACGTCACAAGAAACTTCAACTTGTCCAGAGGACTTGTTAAAGACTCTATATGCCCTTGTGTTTGAATCATATCCTAGTAAAAACCCTTCTACAGTCTTAGGAGCAAATTTAGATTTTCTACCTCTTTTAACAAGAATAAAACATTTGCTACCAAAGACTCTAAAATATGAAATATTGGGCTTTTTACCGGTTAGGAGTTCGTGTGATGTCTTCTTGAGGATTCGGTGTAGATACAACCGGTTGATGGCGTAGCAGGCGGTGTTGACCGCCTCGGCCCAAAACCGATCCGAAGTCCTGTACTCATCAAGCATGGTTCTTGCCATGTTCAATAGAGTTCGATTCTTCCTCTCCACTACACCATTTTGTTGTGGGGTGTAGGGAGAAGAGAACTCATGTTTGATGCCCTCCTCCTCAAGGAAGCCTTCAATTTGAGAGTTCTTGAACTCCGTCCCGTTGTCGCTTCTAATTTTCTTGATCCTCAAGCCGAACTCGTTTTCAGCCCGTCTCAAGAATCCCTTTAAGGTTTCTTGGGTATGAGATTTTTCCTGCAAAAAGAACACCCAAGTGAAGCGAGAATAGTCATCCACAATAACTAGACAGTACTTACTCTCGCCGATGCTTATGTAAGCTATCGGGCCGAATAGGTCCATGTGTAGGAGTTCCAGTGGCCTGTTAGTCGTCATGGTATTTTTGTGTGGATGATGAGCACCAACTTGCTTCCCTGCTTGGCACGCGCTACAAATCCTGTCTTTCTCAAAATGAACATTTGTTAATCCTAAAATGTGTTCTTCCTTCAGAAGCTTATGAAGATTCTTCATCCCAACATGGGCAGTCGGCGGTGCCAGAGCCAACCCATGTTAGTCTTAGCAATTAAGCAAGTGTCGAGTTCAGCTCTATCAAAATCTACCAAGTATAGCTGACCCTCTAACACTTCCTTAAATGCTATTGAATCATCACTTCTTCTAAAGACAGTGACACCTACATCAGTAAAAAGACAGTTGTAGCCCATTTGACATAATTGAGATACGGAAAGCAAATTGTAGTCTAAAGAACCTACAAGAAAAACATTGGAAATAGAATGGTCAGGAGAGCAATTTTACCCAATCCTTTGACCAAACCTTGATTTCCATCCCCGAATGTGATAGCTCGTTGAGGATCTTGGTTTTTCTCGTAGAAGGAGAACATCTTCTTCTCCCCTGTCATGTGGTTTGTGCACCCGCTGTCGATGATCCAACTTGAGCCCCCGGATGCATAAACCTACAAAACAATTTTAGTTCTTGACTTTAGGTACCCAAATGGTTTTAGGTCCTTTGGCATTAGACACAAGAACTTTGGGTACCCAAACACAAGTCTTTGATCCCTTGTGTTTGCCCCCAACATACTTGGCAACTACCTTGCCGGATTTGTTAGTTAACACATAAGAAGCATCAAAAGTTTTAAATGAAATGCTATGTTCATTTGATGCACTAGGAGTTTTCTTCTTAGGCAACTTAGCACGGGTTGGTTGCCTAGAACTAGATGTCTCACCCTTATACATAAAAGCATGATTAGGGCCAGAGTGAGACTTCCTAGAGTGAATTCTCCTAATTTTGCTCTCGGGATAACCGGCAGGGTATAAAATGTAACCCTCGTTATCCTAAGGCATGGGAGCCTTGCCCTTTACAAAATTAGATAATCTTTTAGGAGGGGCATTAAGTTTAACATTGTCTTCCTTTTGGAAGTCAATGCCATCCTTGATGCCAGGGCGTCTCCCACTATAAAGCATACTACGAGCAAATTTAAAATTTTCATTTTCAAGTTCATGCTCGGCAATTTTAGCATCTAATATTGCTATATGATCATTTTGTTGTTTAATTAAGACCATATGATCATGAATAGCATTAATATCAACATCTCTACATCTAGTGCAAATAGAAACATGCTCAATGGTAGATGTAGAGGGTTTGCAAGATTTTAATTCTACAATCTTAGCATGTAATATATCATTTTCACTTCTAAGGTTAGAAATAGAAGCATTGCAAACATCTAATTCTTTAGCCTTAGCAAGCAATTTTTCATTTTCATTCCTAAGGCTAGCAAGAGAAATGTTCAATTCTTCAATCTTAGCGAGCAAATCAACATTATCATCTCTAAGATTTGGAATTGAAACATCACACATATTTGAATCAACCTTAGCTAACAAATTAGCATTTTCATTTCTAAGGTTGTCAATAGTCTCATGGCAAGTACTTAGCTCACTAGATAGTTTTTCACATTTTTCTACTTCTAGAGCATAAGCATTTTTAACCTTAACATGCTTCTTATTTTCTTTAATAAGGAAGTCCTCTTGGGTGTCCAAAAGATCATCCTTCTCATGAATAGCACTAATTAATTCATTTAATTTCTCTTTTTATTGCATGTTTAGGTTGGCAAAAAGAGTACGCAAATTATCTTCCTCATCACTAGCATTATCATCGCTAGAGGACTCATATATAGTGGAGGATTTGGATTTAACCTTCTTCTTTTTGCTGTCCTTTGCCATGAGGCACTTGTGGCCGACGTTGGGGAAGAGGAGTCCCTTGGTGACGGCGATGTTGGCGGCGTCCTCGTCGGAGGAGGAGTCGGTGGAGCTCTCGTCAGAGTCCCAATCCCGACAAACATGGGCATCGCCACCCTTCTTCTTGTAGTATCTCTTCTTCTCCTTTCTTCTCCCCTTCTTGTCGTTGTCCCTGTCACTATCACTTGATAATGGACATTTAGCTATAAAGTGACTGGACTTACCACACTTGTAGCAAACCTTCTTGGAACGGGATTTGTAGTCCTTCCCCTTCCGTTGCTTGAGGATTTGGCGAAAGCTTTTGATGATTAAAGTCATCTTCTCATTGTCGAGCTTGGAGGTATCGATTGGTTGTCTACTTGATGTAGACTCCTCCTTCTTCTCCTCTGTTGCCTTGAATGCAACCGGTTGTGCTTCGGGCGTGGAAGGGCCATCGAGCTCGTTGATCTTCTTTGAGCCTTTGATCATTAATTCAAAGCTCACAAAATTCCCGATTACTTTCTCGGGAGTCATTAGTGTATATCTAGGATTGCCACGAATTAATTGAACTTGAGTAGGGTTAAGGAAAACAAGTGATCTAAGAATAACCTTAACCATTTCGTGGTCATCCCACTTCTTGCTCCCGAGGTTGCACACTTGGTTCACCAAGGTTTTGAGCCGGTTGTACATATCTTGTGGCTCCTCCCCTTGGCAAAGACGGAAGCGACCGAGCTCCCCCTCGATCGTCTCCCTCTTGGTGATCTTGGTCACCTCGTCTCCTTCGTGCGTGGTCTTTAGTGTGTCCCAAATTTCCTTAGCACTTTTAAACCCTTGTACCTTGTTATACTGCTCTCGACTTAGGGAGGCGAGGAGTATAGTTGTGGCTTGGGAGTTGAAGTGTAGGATTTGGGCCACTTCGTCCTCATCATAATCTTCATCCCCTACGAATGGTACCTGTACACCAAACTCAACAATATCCCATATACTTTTGTGGAGTGAGGTTAGGTGATATCGCATCATATCACTCCACCTAGCATAATCTTCACCATCAAACGTTGGTGGTTTGCCTAATGGGATGGAAAATAAAGGTGTATGTTTAGAAATGCGAGGATAGCGTAGGGGGATCTTACTAAACTTCTTGCGCTCATGGCGCTTAGAAGTAACGGACGACGCGTCGGAGCTGGAGGTGGAAGGTGATGAAGTATCGGTTTCGTAGTAGACCACCTTCCTCATCTTCTTTATCTTGTCACCACTCCGATGCGACTTGTGGGAAGAGGATTTCTTTTCCTTCTTCTTCCCCTTGTTGCGGGACTCTTCCGATGGAGTCTTCCCATGGCTTGTAGTGGGCTTGTCGCCGGTCTCCATCTCCATCTTGGCGTGTTCTCCCGACATCACTTCGAGCGGTTAGGCTCTAATGAAGCACCGGGCTCTGATACCAATTGAAAGTCGCCTAGAGGGGGGTGAATAGGGCGAAACTGAAATTTACAAAGTTAATCACAACTACAAGTCGGGTTAGCGTTAGAAATATAATCGAGTCCAAGAGAGAGGGTGCAAAATAAATCGCAAGCGAATAAAGAGTGTGACACGCGGATTTGTTTTACCGAGGTTCGGTTCTTGCAAACCTACTCCCCGTTGAGGTGGTCACAAAGACCGGGTCTCTTTCAACCCTTTCCCTCTCTCAAACGGTCCCTCAAACCGAGTGAGCTTCTTCTTCTCAAACAAATGGAACACGAAGTTCCCGCAAGGACCACCACACGATTGGTGTCTCTTGCCTCAATTACAAGTGAGTTTGATCTCAAGAAAGAATGAGAAAGAAAAGAAGCGATCCAAGCGCAAGAGCTCAAATGAACACGACAAATCACTCTCTCTAATCACTAAAGCTTTGTGTGGAGTTGGGAGAGGATTTGATCTCTTTGGTGTGTCTTGTATTGAATGCTAGAGCTCTTGTAAGTAGTTGGAGGGTGGAAACTTGGATGACTTGAATGTGGGGTGGTTGGGGGTATTTATAACCCCAACCACCAAACTAGCCGTTTGGTGAAGGCTGCTGTCGATGGGCGCACCAGACAGTCCGGTGCGCCACCGGACAGTGTCCGGTGCGCCAGCCACGTCACCTGACCATTAGGGTTCGACCGTTGGAGCTCTGTCTTGTGGGCCCGCCTGGCTGTCCGGTGGCGCACCGGACAAGTCCTGTAGACTG
This sequence comes from Zea mays, assembly GCF_902167145.1. Classification (NCBI taxonomy): domain Eukaryota; kingdom Viridiplantae; phylum Streptophyta; class Magnoliopsida; order Poales; family Poaceae; genus Zea; species Zea mays. The sequence goes on from NC_050101.1 coordinate 145,842,753, forward strand.
TCTAGTGTGCCACCCGTGCGTGCACTGCTCCTCTGTGCGAGCTAGCGCGCTTTTAATGCGTTGCAGACGACCGTTGCGCTTGAAGTAGCCGTTACTCTGCTGTCACACCGGACAATCCGGTGAATTTTAGCGGAGCGGATTCCCGAAGCTGGCGAGTTCAGAGTCGCTCTTCCTTGGAGCACCGGACAGTCCGATGAATTATAGCGGAGCGCCTCTGAGAATTTCCGAAGGTGTTGAGTTCAGCTTGAAGTCCCTGGTGCACCGGACACTGTCCGGTGGCACACCGGACAGTCCGGTGCGCCAGACCACGGCACACTTCGGTTATCCCTTGCTCTTTTTATTGAACCCTTTTCTTGGTCTTTTTATTGACTTTTTGTGAACCTTTGGCACCTATAGAACTTATAGACTAGAGCAAACTAGTTAGTCCAAATATTTGTGTTGGGCAACTCAACCACCAAAATCATTTAGGAAATAGGTGTAAGCCTAATTTCCTTTCAGGTCCCTATCCCATCATTGGCAGGGTAGGACCCGCAGCATACCGTCTGTAATTACCGGAATCCATGTCCGACATCCACAATGTGTTTCACGAATCCCAGCTCCGCAAATGCCTGCAAGCACCAGAAAGTCACATCGAAGAAGAGGCAGTGCAGATTCAGAAAGACCTTCAGTACCGTGAGAAGCCAGTGAAGATTCTTGATTCAGCAGTCAGAAAGACCCGCACCTCGGAGGTGAAGCTCTATAAAGTTCAGTGGAGCAGAGAAGGAGAAGAGGAAGCTACATGGGAGAGTGAGGACTCCTTGAGGAGGGAATACCCTTATCTTTTCTCAAATCCAGTCTAAATCTCGAGGGCGAGATTCCTTTAAGTGGGGTAGGTTTGTAACATCCCAAAAATCCCAACCAAGGTTTGAAACCCTAACCTCCTAACCCCCCTTATTTTATTTTCTCCCTTAACTCTACCCTTAGAACACCTCATCATGTGCATACACTTGAAATAATTAGAGCACCTCACATAGACTATATTTATCACTCAAGATCATTTAGAGAATTTTTTGATTCAAAGGAAAAAGAAACAAAAAGAAACAAAAATAGAAAAAGGAAAAGAAAGGAATTAGAAATCAGAAAAAGAAAAGAAAAAGAGAACCCCCCTCGGCTGGGCCGAATCCGGCCCAACCAGCTCTGCACGCCCGCGCTTCCCTCCCCCTCTCCCCGGCCCAGGCGGCCCAGCTCCGCGCGCCGCGCGCCTCGCTGACAGCCTGGCCCCACCCGTCAGCGACTCGCCTCCCTCCCTCTCGTGCCGCTCCCTCTCCCTGGCAGCTCGGGCCCACCTGTCAGCTTCGTCGTTCTCGCCCATGCCTCACCGGCGCGTCCGCCGCCGAGCCCCTCTCGCCCCGTCGCCTCGCCAATAAGGCCCGCCCGACTCAGCTACCACCCCGCCACTATACCCGAGCCGTCCCCTCACCCCCCGCCTACCCGAGTCGTCTCAATCGACGTTAGCGCCATTCCCGCCATCATGGCAAGCTCGTCGGTGCTCGTCGTCCCCTCCATCCCTCTCCCTCCCCCGGGCGCCTATAAAAGGACCCGCCCGAGCCCCGTCTTCACCACACCAGCTCCGGCCATCTCCTCCGCCTTCCCCCGAGCCAATCGAGCTAGCGCCGCCGTGCTTCCCCAGTCGCTCCGGTGAGCTCCTTTCCCCATTTCTAGCGATCCTCTGTCCAATTAAACCGTGCTCGAAGCTCCCCCACACTCTCACGGTCACAAGGCACCACTTTCCCCCTCCTATTGTGCCCGGCAACCGCACCGGCGACATCACCGCCGCAGACCGGCCGCCATAGGCCCACGCAGGTCAAATTGGCCCCACCCCTATGAACGCCTGCCCCCGCCCGTGCCTCGCCACCGCCTCCCCGCCGCAGAACCGGAATCACGGCGGAGAACCGCCGCGGATTTCACCGCCGGCCGAACTCCGGTCGACTTCCCCCTCCCTGTCGTCGTTCAAACGTCGTCAGCCCCCTCCCTCTCCCTGGCGTGTGGGCCCCGCGCCACGGCGCCGTCCCCCGCCGTCTCCCCCTCGCTGCTGGGCCAGCCGGGCCGCAAGCGCGCCCGCGCCCAAGTGGGCCGAAATTCCCCCCCGGCCCAGCAAGGCAGGAAATTCCTTTTCTTTTTATTTTTCTCTTTTCTTTTCCCATTTTCTCATATAGAACTATATGCTAATATTTTATGTACCAAAAATAGTCCAAATAAATTATAGGACACCAAAATAATGAGATATAAGAAATGGCACACCCCCCACAAAAGTCACCATGATTAATGTATTGTTATTATCTGTGTTTGATTAGCGGAAGAGGGATCCGATCCTCTGGAATTTATAACTCCGGAAGAAGGGCAAGAACCCGACCCCTCCGAGATAAACCTCTTGTGCCAGGAAAGCTTCGACGAAGGCAAGTCCATCCTTCCCTTGATGCATTATTTACCTATTTCTCTCTACCACTGCCTAAGCCTGGAATATGGGATGGGAATCGAATTGCATGGTGAGCATGAGAGAGCCCGCATTAACAATCACCTTTGATTACAAGATATGGGATAAGTAAAAGGGTGCAAGTAATATGTTTTCCAAAAAGTGTGCGATGAAGGGTATTCACCCTCATCACCTGGTGAGTAGGATGATCAGGGACTCCCTGGTTTAGGGGAGGGCCTAAGGCGATGGCTCAGCTGGTTTAGGCGTGAGCAGAAGGATTGTCCTCTCGTATAAGGACCGGTTTGTCATCTTTCATTACCTGTACTCATAAAAAGTACAACCACTCGAGGCTGTGTGGGCAGCCACTCGATCTGAACTTGTACGATCCAACCCCAGGGTTATGAAGGCTGGGGAGCACCGGGAGGATAAGGAGGGGGAATGATTTGTCCGGTTTGGACATGGCGGTGGCCTGACTCCTTTCGGTATAACCGTTAAGGTTAGGACGTGCAAGGAAGGAAAGAGTTTCGGATTCGGACCTCATTGGCCATGAGATCGCAGAGCCGGGCTGGTGGGTAAAGTGTACCCCTCTGCGCAGAGTCTAAACCTATTCGAATAGTCCGTGTCCACTGGTATGGACGAGTCTGGTATGGTATGACAATTAGTGTTTCTACTACAACCGGGAACAGGGAAATGTGTGTGTGTTTCTGGAAAGAAAGTAGTGCCACGGGAGCAGGAAGCTCAGTGGTGGTCAAGCAAGTGTCATTTCTATTGTCTTGGGAAAACCATAAACAACGAATACTGCCTTTCTCTAAAAAAGTATGAGTGACTTCAACTCCACCATATGAAGCATGTACAACATAGGTCACTTTCTCTTTACGGGAGCCGGGTGGGCTTGCGGAATACCTAGTGTATTCACCCAGATTTATTTATGTTTTTCAGCAGCTGAAGACTTCTTTTCTGCTATGTTTGATTGAAGGGGGCTGTGTCTTCACCCAGTTCTGCTTGTGGCCTGGGCTAATTTATTTTCCACTACGCTTTATGATTTTTGGCTCACTCTCGAGCTTGTATCCCCTGGTATTGTAATAACTTTACTCAGACTCTATAACTATTTGAAGTAATGGATGTGGTTACTAGCCTCCTGGGACTAGTAATTGTATCACATTTGAGTCCCAAAGGATCGGGACGCTTCAAAAAGTCACCCACGTTGATTCTACACAGTTTTGAAACAAGGTTAAAAACTGTTAACTAGTTTAATTAATAAGAACGAGAGAATGCAATCACCAACACCTTTGTTAGTAAGCATGTCTATTTTTTTTCCTTTGGCATTAACTTCATTGAGGCTAATTTAGGGTTTAAAAATTGAATGGTATACTGCATATTCTTATATCAAGATTATGAAGATTTTGTCTAGAATGTTAAGTCCTTCGTTAATTCTTTCTTTGGCTTTTATATATTATGTTGTGATGATGATTTTTTCTTCCTTTTTATGTATAAAAGGACTCAGATATGTGTTATCTACTATCACTATCAGGTCAATGGTTGCCATAATAATTAAACTAGATGGCAGAGTGTAGCTTCATGTTTGGATGGTGCATACACCTTTCAACTTTTAGAATGTTGTGCTCAACTGCATCTTGTGGCTTGCTTTTGGATTTAAGTTATATGATATTTAAATATATTTGTTGTTTAATACTTGTGTTGGATTTTTATGTTTTATTTATATGTGGATGCTATAAAAAGTTATGCTCATTCATGTTGTTTGGTGAAATTGTATGTGCGATTTGGTTTGAATTCAATTGAATGCTGATTTTTATTGTTTAATGATGAACTAAAAACATAATAAAGTCATTATGTTAGCTGCCACGTCATCGTGCTTTATGACGAAAATATTCGTCACGATTTGTTCTGTGGAGATAAGTCTAAATGTTGTCAGGATTGCCAGGCAAAACGATCTAGCTGTCGGAGATTATTATAATTTGATGATGGATAATATTGATGAAGTAACCGATAAAAGTTTGCTCTAGGAGAGATCGAGAAAAAAAAGATCATGGTTGCCAAATCTTAGAACAAGAAGTTCAAGGCTAAGTCATTTCAAGTTGAAGATCTGATATGGAAGACTGTCTTGCCACTAAGAAGTAGAGACCGGAAATTCGGAAAATGATCACCAAGCTAGGAAGGCCCTTACAAAATCACACAAGTGATAACATGTAATGCCTACATGTTGCAAACTTTGCAAGGTGAGAACCTACCCAAGGCGCTAGACAATCGTTTCTTGAAGCAATATCATCCTAATATGTGGCAAGATGCTCAGTAAGATCGATGTTGTCAAATCGAGTTATTTCCAGCCTGCACCAATGCTTTTTGTTCGCTCAACTTTCCTAAAAGGCAGGGAGCATGTGTTGAGCACCGTTTGTGCCCTTAGGCGCGAAGAGTCTACGATTATATCAGATCAGGCGGATTAACTCCTATCTCCACGCGTGGGAGTTGTTGGAGGACGCCTATGAACGGGTCCAGACCCCCTTATATATTTGAAGGGGTATGGTCGATTGAACAACAAATAATTGAATCAAATCAATATATCTTCTGTTCCTTTACATTTTGCCCTATGAGTATATAGTAACATAGTGAAAGGGAATTAGGCTTACACCTATTTCCTAAATGATTTTGGTGGTTGAATTGCCCAACACAAATAAATTGGACTAACTAGTTTGCTCTAGTGCATAAGTTATACAGGTGCCAAAGGTTCACACTTAGCCAATAAAAAGACCAAGAATTGGGCTCAACAAAAAGAGCAAGGGATAACCGAAGTGTGCCCTGGTCTGGTGGACCGGACTGTCCGGTGCACCACCGGACAGTGTCCGGTGCACTTCACGCTGAACTCCTCACCTTCGGGAAAATCCAGAGGCGCTCCGCTATAATTCATCGGACAGTGTCCGGTGCCCCAAGGAAGAGCTGCTCTGAAACTCGCCAGCCTCGGGAAGTCGCTCCGCTATAATTCACCGGACTGTCCGGTGTACACCGGACTGTCCGGTGAGCCAGCGGAGCAACGACTACTTCGCGCCAACGGTCACCTGCAGGTGCATTTAATGCGGGCCAGAAGCGCTGGCACACCGGACACTCTACAGTACATGTCCGGTGTGCCACCAGACATCCAGGAGGGCCCAGGAGACAGAGCTCCAACGGTCAGAACCCAACAGCCTTGGTGACGTGGCTGGCGCACCGGACATGTCCGGTGTGCACCGGACTGTCCGGTGCACCATGCGACAGACAGCCCCACCAAACGGCTAGTTTGGTGGTTGGGGCTATAAATACCCCAAACCACCCCACATTCAAGTCATCCAAGTTTTCCCACTTCAACTACTTACAAGAGCTCTAGCATTCAATTCTAGACACACCCAAGTGATCAAATCCTCTCCAAACTCCACACAACGCCTTAGTGATTAGTGAGAGAGATTTGCTTATGTTCTTTCGAGCTCTTGCGCTTGGATTGCTTTCTTCTTTCTTTGATTCTTCATTACGATCAAACTCACTTGTAATAGAGGCAAGAGACACCAATCTTGTGGTGGTCCTTGTGGGAACTTTGTGTTCCAAGTGATTGAGAAGAAAAGCTCACTCGGTCTAAGGGACCGTTTGAGAGAGGGAAAGGGTTGAAAGAGACCCGGTGTTTGTGACCACCTCAACGGGGAGTAGGTTTGCAAGAACCGAACCTCGGTAAAACAAATCCGCGTGTCACACCTCTTATTTGCTTGCGATTTGTTTTGCACCCTCTCTCGCAGACTCAATTATATTTCTAACGCTAACCCGGCTTGTAGTTGTGATTATTTTGAGAATTTCAGTTTCGCCCTATTCACCCCCCCTCTAGGCGACTTTCAATTGGTATCAGAGCCCGGTACTTCATTAGAGCCTAACCGCTCGAAGTGATGTCGGGAGACCACGCCAAGAAGGAAATGGAGACCGGCGAAAAGCCCACTACAAGCAACGAGAAAGCTCTATCGGGAGAGTCCCGCAACAAGGAGAAGAAGAAGGAAAAGAAGACTTCTTCCCACAAGTCGCATCGGAGTGGCGACAAGATAAAGAAGATGAGGAAGGTGGTCTACTACGAGACCGACACCTCATCGCCATCTACCTCCGGCTCCGACGCGCCCTCCATAACTTCTAAGCGCCATGAGCGTAAGAAGTTTAGTAAGATCCCCTTACATTATCCTCATACCTCTAGACATACTCCATTACTTTCCGTTCCATTAGGCAAACCGCCAACCTTTGAGGGTGAAGATTATGCTAGATGGAGTGATTTAATGAAATTTCATCTAACCTCACTCCACAAAAGTATATGGAATGTTGTTGAGTTTGGAGCACAGGTACCATCCATAGGGGATGAGGATTATGATGAGGACGAGGTGGCCCAAATCGAGCACTTCAACTCCCAAGCCACAATAATACTCCTTGCCTCTCTAAGTAGGGAGGAGTACAACAAGGTGCAAGGACTAAAAAGCGCCAAGGAAGTTTGGGATGTGCTCAAGACCGCGCACGAGGGTGATGAACTCACCAAGATCACCAAGCGGGAAACGATCGAGGGGGAGCTCGGTCGCTTCCGTCTTCGCCAAGGGGAGGAGCTACAAGATATGTACAACCGGCTCAAGACCTTGGTGAATCAAGTGCGCAACCTCGGGAGCAAGAAATGGGATGACCACGAGGTGGTTAAGGTTATTTTAAGATCACTTATATTCCTTAACCCCACTCAAGTACAATTAATTCATGGTAATCCAAGATATACACTAATGACTCCCGAGGAAGTAATCGGGAATTTTGTGAGCTTTGAATTTATGATCAAGGGCTCACGAAAGATCAACGAGCTTGACGGCCCCTCCACGTCCGAAGCACAACCGGTCGCGTTTAAGGCGACGGAGGAGAAGAAGGAGGAGTCTACACCAAGTAGAACACCCATCGACGCCTCCAAGCTCGACAACGAGGAAATGGCGCTCGTCATCAAGAGCTTCCGCCAAATCCTCAAACAAAGGAGGGGGAAAGATTACAAGCCCCGCTCCAAGAAGGTTTGCTACAAATGTGGTAAGCCCGGTCACTTTATAGCTAAATGTCCTATTTCTAGTGACAGTGACAGTGGTGACGACAAGAAGGGGAGAAGAAAGGAGAAGAAAAGGTACTACAAGAAGAGGGGCGGCGATGCCCATGTTTGTCGTGAGTGGGACTCCGACGAAAGCTCTAGCGACTCCTCCGACGACGAAGACGCCGCCAACATCGCCGTCACCAAGGGACTTCTCTTCCCCAACGTCGGCCACAAGTGCCTCAAGGCAAAGGACGGCAAAAAGAAGAAGGTTAAATCTAAATCCTCCACTAGATATGAATCCTCTAGTGATGATAATGCTAGTGATGAGGAAGATAATTTGCGTACCCTTTTTGCCAACTTAAACATGCAACAAAAAGAGAAATTAAATGAATTAATTAGTGTCATCCATGAGAAGGATGACCTCTTGGACTCCCAAGAGGACTTCCTAATCAAGGAAAACAAAAAGCATGTTAAAGTTAAAAATGCTTATTCTCTAGAAGTTGAAAAATGTGAAAAATTATCTAGTGAACTAAGCACTTGCCGTGAAACTATAGACAACCTTAGAAATGAGAATACTAATTTGTTAGCCAAGGTTGATTCTATTGATTGCAATGTTTCAATTCCCAATCTTAGAAATGATAATGATAATTTGCTTGCTAAGATTGAGGAATTAAACATTACTCTTGCTAGCCTTAGAAATGAAAATGAAAAATTGCTTGCTAAGGCTAAAGATTTTGATGTTTGCAATGCTACTATTTCCGACCTTAGAAGTAGAAATGATATACTACATGCTAAGGTTATAGAATTAAAATCTTGCAAACCTTCTACATCTACCGCTGAACACACTTCTATTTGTACTAGATGTAGAGATGTTAACATTGATGCTATTCATGATCACATGACTTTAATTAAACAACAAAATGATCATATAGCAAAATTAGATGCTAAAATTGCCGAGCATAACTTAGAGAACGAAAAATTTAAATTTGCTCGTAGCATGCTTTATAGTGGGAGACGCCCTGGCATTAAGGATGGCATTGGCTTCCAACAGGGAGGCAATGTCAAACTTAATGCCCCTCCTAAGAAATTGTCTAATTTTGTTAAGGGCAAGGCTCCCATGCCTCAGGATAACAAGGGTTACATTTTGTACCCTGCCGGTTATCCTGAGAGCAAAATTAGGAGAATTCATTCTAGGAAGTCTCACTCTGGCCCTAACCATGCTTTTATGTATAAGGGTGAGACATCTAGTTCTAGGCAACCAACCCGTGCTAAGTTGCCTAAGAAGAAAACTCCTAGTGCATCAAATGATCATGACATTTCATTTAAAACCTTTGATGCATCATATGTGTTAACTAACAAATCCGGCAAGGTAGTTGCCAAGTATGTTGGGGGCAAGCACAAGGGGTCAAAGACTTGTGTTTGGGTACCCAAAGTTCTTGTTTCTAATGCTAAAGGACCCAAAACCATTTGGGTACCTAAAGTCAAGAACTAAACATGTTTTGTAGGTTTATGCATCCGGGGGCTCAAGTTGGATCATCGATAGCGGGTGCACAAACCACATGACAGGGGAGAAGAAGATGTTCTCCTCCTACGAGAAAAACCAAGATCCCCAACGAGCTATCACATTCGGGGATGGAAATCAAGGTTTGGTCAAAGGTTTGGGTAAAATTGCTATTTCACCTGACCATTCCATTTCCAATGTTTTTCTTGTAGATTCTTTAGATTACAATTTGCTTTCCGTTTCTCAATTATGTCAAATGGGCTACAACTGTCTTTTTACTGATATAGGTGTCACTGTCTTTAGAAGAAGTGATGATTCAATAGCATTTAAGGGAGTGTTAGAGGGTCAGCTATACTTGGTAGATTTTGATAGAGCTGATCTCGACACTTGCTTAATTGCTAAGACTAACATGGGTTGGCTATGGCACCGCCGACTAGCCCATGTTGGGATGAAGAATCTTCATAAGCTTCTAAAGGGAGAACACATTTTAGGATTAACAAATGTTCATTTTGAGAAAGACAGGATTTGTAGCGCTTGCCAAGCAGGGAAGCAAGTTGGCACTCATCATCCACACAAGAACATAATGACGACCGACAGGCCACTGGAGCTCCAACACATGGATCTATTCGGCCTGATTGCTTACATAAGCATCGGCTGGAGTAAGTACTGTCTAGTTATTGTGGATGATTATTCTCGCTTCACTTGGGTATTCTTTTTACAGGAAAAATCTCACACCCAAGAGACCTTAAAGGGATTCTTGAGATGGGCTCAAAATGAGTTCGGCTTAAGGATTAAGAAAATTCGAAGCGACAACGGGACGGAGTTCAAGAACTCTCAAATCGAAAGTTTTCTTGAGGAGGAGGGCATCAAGCATGAGTTCTCTTCTCCATACACACCACAACAAAATGGCTCTCAAGTAGAGCAAGTTGATCTTGATGGGATAGGTGATGAAGAGGCTCCGTGCATCGCGCTAAGGAACATGTCCATTGGGGATGTGTGTCCTAAGGAATCCGAAGAGCCTCCAAATGCACAAGATCAACCATCCTCCTCCACACAAGCATCTCCACCAACTCAAAATGAGGATGAGGCTCAAGTTGATGAAGGACAAGATCAAGAAGATGAGCCACCTCAAGATGACGACAATGATCAAGGGGGAGATACAAATGATCAAGATAAGGAGGATGAGGAACCAAGGCCGCCACACCCAAGAGTCCACCAAGCAATCCAACGAGATCACCCCGTCGACACCATCCTCAGGGACATTCATAAGGGGGTAACCACTAGATCTCGTGTTACACATTTTTGTGAGCATTACTCTTTTGTTTCCTCTATTGAGCCACACAGGGTAGAGGAAGCACTTCAAGATTCAGATTGGGTGATGGCGATGCAAGAGGAGCTCAACAACTTCACTAGGAATGAGGTATGGCATTTAGTTCCACGTCCTCTATTGACCCTAAGGAAGCTCACCTTACGGCCATAAAACGAATCTTGAGATATTTGGTTTATACTCCTAAGTTTGGGCTTTGGTATCCTAGGGGATCCACTTTTGATTTGATTGGTTATTCCGATGCCGATTGGGCGGGGTGTAAAATTAATAGAAAGAGCACATCAGGGACTTGCCAGTTCTTGGGAAGATCCTTGGTGTCTTGGGCCTCAAAGAAGCAAAATTCCGTAGCTCTTTCTACCGCCGAAGCCGAGTATATTGCCGCAGGTCATTGTTGCGCGCAATTGCTTTGGATGAGGCAAACCCTTAGGGACTATGGTTACAAATTAACCAAAGTTCCTCTTCTATGTGATAATGAGAGTGCAATCCGCATGGCGGATAATCCCGTTGAGCATAGCCGCACCAAGCACATAGCCATTCGGTATCATTTTATAAGGGATCACCAACAAAAGGGAGATATCGAGATTTAATACATTAATACTAAAGATCAATTAGCCGATATCTTTACCAAGCCTCTTGATGAACAAACCTTTATCAAACTAAGGCATGAGCTAAATATTCTTGATTCTAGGAACTTCTTTTGTTGATTTGCACACATAGCTCTTTTATATATACCTTTGATCATATCTCTTTCATGTGCTATGACTAATGTGTTTTCAAGTGGAATTCAAATCAAGTCATAGGTGTATTGAAAGGGAATTGGAGTCTTCGGCGAAGACAAAGGCTTCCACTCCGTAACTCATACTTCGCCATCACTCCGAGCAACTCTCCATCTTTGAGGCTCTGAAACTCGCCAGCCTCGGGAAGTCGCTCCGCTATAATTCACCGGACTGTCCGGTGTACACCGGACTGTCCGGTGAGCCAGCGGAGCAACGGCTACTTCGCGCCAACGGTCACCTGCATGCGCATTTAATACGCGCCAGAAGCGCGCAGAAGTCAGGCACGCGCGCGCTGGCACACCGGACATCCAGGCGGGCCCAGGAGACAGAGCTCCAACGGTCAGAACCCAACGGCCTTGGTGACGTGGCTGGCGCACCGGACATGTCCGGTGTGCACCGGACTGTCCGGTGCACCATGCGACAGACAGCCCCACCAAACGGCTAGTTTGGTGGTTGGGGCTATAAATACCCCCAACCACCCCACATTCAAGTCATCCAAGTTTTCCCACTTCAACTACTTACAAGAGCTCTAGCATTCAATTCTAGACACACCCAAGTGATCAAATCCTCTCCAAACTCCACACAACGCCTTAGTGATTAGTGAGAGAGATTTGCTTGTGTTCTTTCGAGCTCTTGCGCTTGGATTGCTTTCTTCTTTCTTTGATTCTTCATTGCGATCAAACTCACTTGTAATAGAGGCAAGAGACACCAATCTTGTGGTGGTCCTTGTGGGAACTTTGTGTTCCAAGTGATTGAGAAGAAAAGCTCACTCGGTCCAAGGGACCGTTTGAGAGAGGTAAAGGGTTGAAAGAGACCCGGTCTTTGTGACCACCTCAACGGGGAGTAGGTTTGCAAGAACCGAACCTCGGTAAAACAAATCCGCGTGTCACACCTCTTATTTGCTTGCGATTTGTTTTGCACCCTCTCTCGCGGACTCAATTATATTTCTAACGCTAACTCGGCTTGTAGTTGTGATTATTTTGAGAATTTCAGTTTCGCCCTATTCACCCCCCTCTAGGCGACTTTCACGTAGCCCTCTTCACCTCTCTTTGACTCTACTTCGTCTAGAGGCGTCTTGAGTGGTGTGTCGATTACAAGACAAACCCTAGGATCTCTCCTCCCCGACGGGGTTTCTCCTGGGATTAGATTCAGGTGTTGTTGGCGAACGTCGCCGCCTCTGCGTACATGCGAACCGTCCGACCACCAAGTAAGGATCATCTGGCTCGGTGTAGAGAAGATTCAGCTCTTGCCGCAGGTCGCGGACCGTCCGGCCCTAGGCCACGGACCATCCGCACTGTCGCAAAGAGCACCGTCGTCGGTACACCTCGCAATGATTGGCGTCCAGATCGGTGCCAACATAATGTTTCAACTTATGAACTTATTTGTTGTATTGTGCTACTGCTATTGATTTAGGTGTTTGGTTATAACAACCAGCAATGTACTCGAGTCGTCGTAGTGTAGTCGTGGCACCATGAAATGGTGAATTGTCATGCATGTTGAAACTTTAAAGGCTTACATATAATATATCATCTATACCCCTATATAACACACTAGTTTCAACTTTGCAAACCCCACTTAACCAAATCACTCCCCGCATCCCTAAACTCTCCTAAATCCACTAAACGAATTGCACCCACACATAACACACCATCAAAACCAACAGTTCAGATCGCTAGATAACACTCATCTCTCTTACTCACTCAAATCAAATAACCAATGTTATTTGGATCATTCTTACTCCCTCATCCCTCACATGCACAGTAACCCATGCCTCCGTACCCTTGCGACTACGCCACCCCCTCTTCCTCTCCCTAACATGCGTCGTCGCCGCCACCGGCCCCTCCCTCGCGCTGTCGCTGGCGCCTCCCCCTCCCCTCCTCGAGACCATAACGTTAGCACGCACAAACACAACTAGTATTTTTGTAAGGTCATGGTATTGTTGCGTTGTGTTGAGTTGAACGTTTATCGTCATCTCGTTGCTCCTAGTTTTCGTTTTCCCAATCGACAATACATTACCAGTCCCGATTTCGGATAAAAATATGGATTTAAAGTGGTTGAAGGGGTTTTGATAGTTCCCGTCCATTTTCATCCCTAAAACTATTATAACGTCTTAAGGGGCTTTGTATATCTTACATCTTATTTTAAACTTTACTATATAAATAATACAATTTTTTATTTAAAATTCTAGTATAAAAGCAATATAGACTGCAGTATATAACAGTACAGTCTACGGTCTGCCGGCCACAACCTAAAAAGGCTATTTGTGGGCTTATCAAATTCTATGCTCTTTTTTTTAAAAAAAACTCGTAATGCTTTTGGCCGTGTTTGTTTCATCTTTTTACAACTTTTGGTCACCAAAAGTTGCTACGGACTGCCAAAACACTCAGGTTTTCAGCCAGCTTATATAAAATTTGATTTGTTAAAAAGCATCCAAAATCAATATAAACACATAATCGGTCGAGTCGTTGGAATAGTAGAGATCCGTCACTTTCTAGATTGTGAACCATATAGATACATTTATCTTCTCCGCACGTAATTTCAACGATACTTAAAATTTCTTTACAGCCAAATTTTTCTATAGCTAGATTCTTAGAAAAGCTGGTCAGAAAAAAATTGAACCAAACAAGTTCTTGATGTCTCGAATGGTAAAACAAAGGTTGCATGCCACTCAAAACGATCTCGTGTATTTGTAGATCCTCCTCGACCTTAGAGCATCTCCAATAGTTATGTAAACAACTCCCTAAATATAAATTTAAGAAGTTTTTGGGCAAAACTCTTCTCCAACAGTTATGTAAAGTAGGTCCTTAAAGTTACAAACTCCCTACAAAACCCAATTTCGTCCCTACATTTACGAATCTCGTTGGGACTCCCTAAATCAATGTTGGTTCTAAATCCATCGCGAAAATCATATTTAAGGCACCGTTTTGTGTCGTCCCACCATCCCATTGACCACAAATCTATCTCCAGTGTCATGTGTTGTCTTTATGCCGTCGCCGCAACCTTCTGGTCTTCCATCGACAACTTCGACCTTCCAAGATATTATGGAAGATTGTTGATACGCTAGCTTAATTAAAAATAGAAAGCATGCTCACTTTTTTGTTGATATATACAATTTTAAAAATTAGCAATCAATAAATAGAGAACTGTTGGAGCACACACATTTTTCTACTCCTTAAAGTGATTTAACAACTTTTTAAATCTATAATTTAAGGTGCTAAATTTACATAACTATTGGAGATGCTCTTAAAGGCTGTATATAATTGGATAGTATATACACAGTTGAACGAAAAAAAAGGAAAAGTAAAAGAGTAAAAGCAAGAACTAAAATCTTAGCACCACACTCGCAAGTCCAGTCTTTGAATGTCGAGGCTTATCCAACGACATCACCATCGTCTCTTCCCGTCCCCGCCATGGCCACCGTCCGCTCCACCCTCCCACCCAGTCTCCCACCGCCATCCCCATCTTCACCTCCCGCTCACACCCTCGCGGCCACCTCCCGCCACCGCAAGCCTCTCACCACGACCGCAGCCGGGCAGGCGGCCCTCCAGCCATCCGAAGCGGCGGCGCTCCTCACGGCCGCAGCGCGCGCCCGCGACATCCACCTGGGCCGTGCACTCCAAGGCCACCTCCTCCGCACCGGGTCACTCCTCGAGACCGACGCCGTCGTCGCCAACTCGCTCCTCACGCTCTACTCCAAGTGCAGCGCCGTGGCCGCCGCGCGCAGCGTGTTCGACGGAATGCCCGTCGGCCTGCGGGACCTCGTCTCCTGGACGGCCATGGCGTCCTGCCTCTCGCGAAATGGCGCTGAGGCGGAGGCGCTCCGCCTTTTCGGTGAGACGCTCGAGGAGGGTCTCCTGCCGAACGCGTTCACGCTGTGCGCCGCAACCCAGGCTTGCTTCGCCAGCGAGCTCTTCCACTTGGCTGGTGGCGCGGTTCTTGGTTTGGTATTCAAGCTGGGTTTCTGGGGCACTGACGTCTCGGTGGGTTGCGCTCTGATCGACATGTTCGCGAAGAATGGGGATTTGGTGGCGATGCGCCGGGTGTTTGATGGATTGTTCGAGAGGACGGTTGTCGTCTGGACATTGTTGATTACACGGTATGCGCAGAGTGGTTATTCTGATGAGGCTGTAGAATTGTTTCTTGACATGCTGGAGAACGGATTTCAGCCGGACCAGTACACCTTGAGCAGTATGTTATCAGCTTGTACAGAGTTGGGATCATTCAGGTTGGGGCAGCAACTGCACTCTCTAGCGCTCAGGCTTGGACTGGAATCAGACAGTTGCGTGAGCTGTGGGCTTGTGGACATGTATGCAAAGTCTCACAATGGACAGTCCTTGCACAATGCGAGAGAAGTCTTCAATCGGATGCCAAAGCATAATGTGATGGCGTGGACGGCACTTTTGTCAGGGTATGTGCAGCGTGGATCGCAGGACAACCAGGTTATGATACTGTTTTGCAAGATGTTAAATGAAGGCATCAGACCAAACCATATCACATATTCTAGTATGCTTAAGGCATGTGCAAACCTTGGTGATCAAGATTCAGGCAGGCAAATTCATACTCATTGCGTCAAATCTAACCTAGCTGACTTAAATGTTGTTGGGAATGCTTTAGTAAGCATGTATGCTGAATCTGGTTCCATAGAGGAAGCTAGACATGCGTTCGACCAGCTATATGAAAAGAACATGGTATCCTTCAGCGGCAATTTAGACGGAGATGGGAGGAGCAACACTTATCAAGATTATCAGATTGAAAGAATGGAGTTAGGAATCAGCACTTTCACATTTGGTAGTCTGATCAGTGCTGCCGCTAGTGTAGGGATGCTAACCAAAGGCCAGCGGCTGCATGCCCTCTCACTGAAGGCTGGATTTGGGTCAGATAGAGCCATAGGAAACTCTCTTGTATCTATGTATTCTAGGTGTGGATACCTAGTAGATGCTTGCCAAGTCTTTGATGAAATGAATGACCATAATGTGATCTCATGGACTTCAATGATCAGTGGTTTGGCAAAACATGGGTATGCAGCAAGAGCTCTGGAATTGTTTCACGAT
The DNA here is from genome assembly GCF_902167145.1 of Zea mays. Classification (NCBI taxonomy): domain Eukaryota; kingdom Viridiplantae; phylum Streptophyta; class Magnoliopsida; order Poales; family Poaceae; genus Zea; species Zea mays. Next base: position 145,858,925 of record NC_050101.1, read on the forward strand.
ATGATCGCAGCTGGGGTGAAACCAAATGATGTCACGTACATTGCTGTTTTATCTGCATGTAGCCATGCCGGTCTAGTTAAAGAAGGGAAGGAACACTTTAGAATGATGCAGAAGCATCATGGACTCATACCAAGGATGGAGCATTATGCTTGCATGGTTGATCTCCTTGGGCGATCAGGCCTTGTTGAAGATGCACTAGATTTTATCAACGAAATGCCTTGTCAAGTAGACGCATTGGTCTGGAAGACACTTCTTGGTGCCTGTAAGACCCACAACAACATGGATATTGGTGAGATTGCTGCTAACCATGTCATACAGCTCGAACCACAAGATCCAGCCCCCTATGTCTTGCTTTCCAACTTATACGCAGAGGCTGGTTTGTGGGATCAAGTAGCTAGGATAAGGAGTCTAATGAGGGATAAAAACTTGATGAAAGAAAAAGGGTTGAGCTGGATGCATGTTGACAATACCATTCACGAGTTTCGAGCTGGTGATACCAGCCATCCACAAGCAGAGGAGATCTATACAAAGTTGGAGACACTGATAAGAGAAATCAAAGTCATGGGCTATGTACCAGACACCAGCGTAGTGCTCCATGACATGTCGGATGAGCTTAAGGAACTGTGTCTGCTTCAGCACAGCGAGAAGATTGCTGTTGCATTCGGTTTGATCAGTTGTACATCAGCAACAAAGCCAATAAGGATATTTAAGAACCTCCGTGTATGCGTTGATTGTCATTCAGCACTCAAGTATGTCTCCAAGGCCACCGGTAGGGAGATAATATTGAGAGATAGCAACAGATTCCACAGGATGAAGGATGGGGAATGCTCGTGCGGAGAATACTGGTAACAAGCAAGCTAGCTAGCTCACGTAGTCACGTTTAGCTGAAGAGCCATGTACAGAGTTCTGGCGCACCACAACATTATTGACAGTGAGTGTCCATGTTCATATTTTCTGTAGGACCTTCACAAAATCATAGTTTATACAAAGCATGAGTTGTTGTGATAGTTTATACTTTATACTAGGGTCAGAGTTTGTACAGTTGTATGCACTCTCCTATCACCATAAATGCAAATTGTTTTGAGTGGTCAAACTTTTTTGGCTTTACCATCAATATGGTAAGACTGGCATCGCAAGATGAAAGCAGAATTTTCAGAACCTAATTGCCGACTGCAGGTGATGAAAACAACTTTCATGTAATTTTCATTGCGAATCAAGATAAACATGTCCAAAATAGACAAGATAAACTGTCATATCTGCATGCTCTTTAATACCATTTTATTGATAAATGAACATAAAACTGGTTGTACATGAGTTTTGTTGAAGTGTATAAGTAGATTGACTATCTTATCCCAAAACCTTAAACTTTAATTATTTCAATTGGTCAGTGCGTTCACTGTAACATAGTATCGAAGCCAGATGTCTTAAGTTCGAATCATGACAGAGATTTTGTTTTAAGTTCGAATCCTGGCAGAGATTTTGTTTGTGTCTTCATCCATTTATTTCCACGTTTACACATTTCTCTCTGGTTGCACGTAAGTGGAGGTGTTGAAGTGTATAATTGGATTGACTAGCTTCTCACATCAACTTAAGCTTTTGAGTTGTACTGGTTAGTGTGTCCACTCTAACAAGTTTAAACATACAATGCAGCCATGAAAGCTTGTAAATCATTACACGATTATAAACCATAACAGGCTTGTAGACTCAGGCAATTCTTTCATTGAATTGAAGTTTGATTAAAAAAAGGCACAGAATGGGTGCGGTAAGGAACTAAGGATATACACCCATGAAATTGTTTACATGGACAACGGTAGACCACAATGAACTTCTAGTTACAAAGCGCCAAAAGGCTGAAGGCTGTAAAGGTTTCACGTGACCAAAAAGAAATCCAGAAAAGATATTGATTTCACAGATGACTAGATGAGAGAGCTGGATTCATTATCAACTGATGGGAGCCCAATGCAAATGGCAAAATTAATTGACTGGCCATCTGTTTTGGCAAATTTGCAGCAGGACTTTCTAACCATATGATTGATCACTTGTTTGAGCTTAAGAGGTATTTGGTTTCTAGAGACTAATTTTTAACCCTTCTATTTTAGCTTCTTTCAGTCTCTAAATCACCAAACATAGAGACTAAAATAGAGATAATTCATCTTTTAGTACCTATGTTTGACAATTTATACTAAAATAGAGAGACTAATAATTAGTCTCTATAAACCAAACACCCTCTAACTCTAGTTGTACTCCCTTATTTCCAAATTGTACTTCACTTTGGTTTCATAAGTCAATTTTTTTAAAAATTTGACCAAGTTCATTTTTTTAAAAAAATTTATTCGAAAGACGCTAAAAATATGTCTAGAGGTGTTTTCAATTTTGTACTTTAAGAAAGTCATCTTAGAAAAAAAACGACTTCCTGATTTGAACCTTTTGTTTGACTTTTGGCTTTTAGGGACGAAGGCCAAAGCCAAATGTGTTTGCAATTGTGCACATGTTGATCACTTGTTTTTTATTACTAAATCATAAAATAAGGCAACACAGTTGTTAAACATTAAATACCTTCGTCCTTCGAAGCATTATCTCTTTTCGGGCATAATGGATCTTGGACGAAGGTCATGAAGAACAAGCCTTTATCATTCATAAATATAAAAATGTAGTTACAGATATAACATTATGCTGGTTATTCATTTCATTTCAAATATTAAACAACATCAAGATCTATATCATATATTGACAAAGTGATACATAATGTTGTCGGGGACCATAATTAGGGGTACCCTCAAGACGCCTAATTCTCAGCTGGTAACCCCCATCAGCATAAAGCTGCAAAGGCCTGATGGGTACGATTAAGTCAGGGATCAGTCCACACGAGTGACTCGATCACGCTTCACCCGAGCCTAGCCTCGGCCAAGGGCAGCCGACCTCGAGAGACTTCCGTCTCGCCCGAGGCCCCCCTTTTTACGGCGGACACATCACCGGCTCGCCCAAGGCCTTGGCTTCGCTCAGAAGCAACCTTGACTAAATCGCCACACCGACTGACCAAATTGCAGGAGCATTTAACTCAAAGGTGGCCTGACACCTTTATCCTGACACGCGCCCCCGGCAGAGCCGAAGTGACCGCCGTCACTCCACCGCTCCACTGACCAGTCTGACAGAAGGACAGCGCCGCCTGCGCCACTCCGACTGCGGTGCCACTCGACAGAGTGAGTCTGACAGGCAGTCAGGCCTTGCCAAAAGCGCCACGGCGAACTCCGCTCCGCCCGACCCCAGGGCTCGGACTCGGGCTAAGACCCGGAAGACGGGGAACTCCGCTCCGCCCGACCCCAGGGCTCGGACTCGGGCTAAGACCCGGAAGACGGCGAACTCCGCTCCGCCCGACCCCAGGGCTCGGACTCGGGCTAAGACCCGGAAGACGGCGAACTCCGCTCCGCCCGACCCCAGGGCTCGGACTCGGGCTAAGACCCGGAAGACGGGGAACTCCGCTCCGCCCGACCCCAGGGCTCGGACTCGGGCTAAGACCCGGAAGACGGCGAACTCCGCTCCGCCCGACCCCAGGGCTCGGACTCAGGCTAAGACCCGGAAGACGGCGAACTCCGCTCCGCCCGACCCCAGGGCTCGGACTCGGGCTAAGACCCGGAAGACGGCGAACTCCGCTCCGCCCGACCCCAGGGCTCGGACTCGGGCTAAGACCCGGAAGACGACGAAACTCCGCCTCGCCCGACCCCAGGGCTCGAACTCGGGCTAAGACCCGGAAGACGACGAAACTCCGCCTCGCCCGACCCCAGGGCTCGGACTCCGCCCTGGCCTCGGCCGAACGACTTCCGCCTCGCCCGACCCCATGGCTCGGGCTCGGCCTCGGCAACAGAGGACAGACTCAACCTCGGCTTCGGAGGAGCCCCCACGTCACCCTGCCTAGGGCACAGACCCGCCACGTCAACAGGAAGCGCCATCATCATCCTACCCCGAATCGACTCGGGTCACGGAGAACAAGACCGGCGTCCCATCCGGCCTGCTCCGCCGGATGGGCAATAATGGCGCTCCACAAACTCTATGACGACGGCGGCCCCCCAGCTCTCTTACGGAAGCAGGACGACGTCAGCAGGGACTCGACCGCTCCAACAGCTGTCCCTCCGCCAGGCTCCGTCGCACCTCCGACCGCCACGACATCACGCCAGCAAGGTGCCAAGACCTCTCCGGCTGCCACATTGGCATGTACCAAGGGCGCTAGTTCTCCTTCCGCTAGACACGTAGCACTCTGCTACACCCCCCATTGTACACCTGGATCCTCTCCTTACGACTATAAAAGGGAGGACCAGGGCCTTCTTAGAGGAGGTTGGCCGCGCGGGACCGAGGACGGGACAGGCGCTCTCTTGGGGCCGCTCTCTTCCCTCACCCGCGTGGACGCTTGTAACCCCCCTACTGCAAGCGCACTTGACCTGGGCGCGGGACGAACACGAAGGCCGCGGGACTTCCACCTCTCTCACGCTCGACTCCGGCCACCTCGCCTCTCCCCCCTTTGCGCTCGCCCACGCGCTCGACCCATCTGGGCTGGGGCACGCAGCACACTCACTCGTCGGCTTAGGGACCCCCCTGTCTCGAAACGCCGACAGTTGGCGCGCCAGGTAGGGGCCTGCTGCGTGCTGACGAACAGCTCCCCGTCAAGCTCCAGATGGGCAGTCTCCAGCAACTTCTCCGGCCCGGGACGGTGCTTCATTTCGGGACTCTTGAGTTCATGTCCTTCGACGGCAGCTACGACATGATACTCCTTCCACTGCCGCGCGACGACGACAATGGCGGCCGACAACCCGCCCGCCGGCGGCGGAATCGACGACATCTTCCCCGCGTGGTGGAAGAGCAACATTCGGGCTCGCTCCGTTCCCTCCCCCGCCAACGGAGGAGGAGGCGGGGCCATCAAGGCCAGGCGGGAGGCCGCGCTTCGTTGGCCGTCGAGCGAATCGACGCCCCCGACGCCCCGACGGAGGGCACGCCGGACGTCGACCTCGCGTTCAAGACGAAAGCAAGCGCCGTCCCCCCGCGACGCGCTGACCCCGAACAAGAAGACGACGCCAGCGCGCTCGCGGAAAGCCTGCAGGACGTCGCCCTCGTACCTGAGATGACGGTGCAACCAGTCCCCGATGTGACTATGTCGCTCCTCGTCGACCAAAAGGTACCAACTAACTCCCATCTTGCGTCATTTCGACTCGGCCTCAACCCGCCAAACGACCTCGTTTTGGCGGGCACTCTCATTGAGGCGAGTGCAACCCCACTGGGGTTTCGTATGTGGTCGCCTTGGGACCGGCTGACGGACGTCTCGACCTACGGGCCCTCTGGGTCCGAGGAAGATGACGATCCCAGCATCTGTTGGGATTTCTCCGGACTTGGCAACCCTAGTGCCGTGCGGGACTTCATGACCGCATGTGACTACTGCCTCTCCGACTGTTCCGACGGAAGCCGCAGCCTTGGCGACGAGAGCTGCGGCCCAAGCCGCGAATGTTTCCACATCGAGCTAGGGGATCCCTCCGAAGGCAACCATCTTGGCATGCCGGAGGACGGTGATCTCCCTAGGCCGGCGCCTCGCGCCGACATCCCACGGGAGCTAGCTGTGGTCCCCGCTCCGGCGGGGGGTTACGACCCACAACTCGAGCAAGTCCGCGAGGCGCAGGCCAGGCTCAACGAGGGAACAGGAGCGCTTGAGCCGATCCGTCGGGACGTCGGACAGGCATGGGTGGGCCAACCCCTGGCTGGAGAAATACGTCACCTGCCCCAAGGTCTCCAGCACCGCGTCGCCAACGATGCCAGGGTCAGGCCGCCGCCCGCATCCAGCGGGGTTGGTCAGAACCTGGCAGCCGCAGCGATGCTCATCCGCGCGATGCCGGAGCCATCAACCACCGAGGGTCGGCGAATCCAGGGAGAGCTCAAGAATCTCCTGGAAGGCGCTGCGGCCCGACGGGCCGAAAGCACTGCCTCCCGAAGGCAAGGATATCCCTCGGAACCTCACGCCGCGACTTCCCGATTCATGCGGGAAGCCTCGGTCTACACCGGGCGCACGCGCAACACCGCGCCTGCGGCCCCGGGCCACCTCGGCAACGAGCACCATCGACGCGACCGTCGGGCTCACCTCGACGAAAGGGTGCGCCGAGGCTACCACCCCAGGCGTGGGGGGCGCTACGACAGCGGGGAGGATCGGAGTCCCTCGCCCGAACCACCCGGTCCGCAGGCCTTCAGTCGGGCCATCCGACGGGCGCCATTCCCGACCCGGTTCCGACCCCCGACTACTATCACGAAGTACTCGGGGGAAACGAGACCGGAACTGTGGCTCGCGGACTACCGCCTTGCCTGCCAACTAGGTGGGACGGACGACGACAACCTCATCATCCGTAACCTCCCCCTGTTCCTCTCCGACACTGCTCGCGCCTGGTTGGAGCACCTGCCTCCGGGGCAGATCTCCAACTGGGACGACTTGGTCCAAGCCTTCGCTGGCAATTTCCAGGGCACATACGTGCGCCCCGGGAATTCCTGGGACCTTCGAAGCTGCCGGCAACAGCCGGGGGAGTCGCTCCGGGACTACATCCGGCGATTCTCGAAGCAGCGCACCGAGCTGCCCAACATCACCGACTCGGATGTCATCGGCGCGTTCCTCGCCGGCACCACTTGCCGCGACCTGGTGAGCAAGCTGGGTCGCAAGACCCCCACCAGGGCGAGCGAGCTGATGGACATCGCCACCAAGTTCACCTCTGGCCAGGAGGCGGTCGAGGCTATCTTCCGAAAGGACAAGCAGCCCCAGGGCCGCCCATCGGAAGAGGCTCCCGAGGCGTCTGCTCCGCGCGGCGCCAAGAAGAAAGGCAAGAAGAAGTCGCAATCGAAACGCGACGCCGCTGACGCGGACCTTGTCGCCGCCGCCGAGTACAAGAACCCTCGGAAGCCCCCCGGAGGTGCAAACCTCTTCGACAAGATGCTCAAGGAGCCGTGCCCCTACCATCAGGGGCCCGTCAAGCACACCCTCGAGGAGTGCGTTATGCTTCGGCGTCACTTCCACAGGGCCGGGCCACCCGCCGAGGGTGGCAGGGCCCGCGACGACGACAAGAACGAAGATCACCCAGCAGGAGAGTTCCCCGAGGTCCGCGACTGCTTCATGATCTATGGAGGGCACACGGCGAATGCCTCGGCTCGGCATCGCAAGCAAGAGCGCCGGGAGGTCTGCTCGGTGAAGGTGGCGGCGCCAGTCTACCTAGACTGGTCCGACAAGCCCATCGCCTTCGACCAGGCCGACCACCCCGACCATGTGCCGAGCCCGGGGAGATACCCGCTCGTCGTCGACCCCGTCGTCGGCAATGTCAGGCTCACCAAGGTCCTGATGGATGGGGCAGCTGCCTCAACATCATCTACGCCGAGACCCTCAAGCTCCTGCGCGTCGATCTGTCCTCCGTCCGAGCAGGCGCTGCGCCCTTCCACGGGATCATCCCTGGGAAGCGCGTCCAGCCCCTCGGGCGACTCGACCTCCCCGTCTGCTTCGGGACGCCCTCCAACTTCCGAAGGGAGACCCTGACGTTCGAGGTGGTCGGGTTCCGAGGAACCTACCACGCCGTACTAGGGAGGCCATGCTACGCGAAGTTCATGGCCGTCCCCAACTACACCTACCTGAAGCTCAAGATGCCGGGCCCCAACGGGGTCATCACCGTCGGCCCCACGTACAAACACGCGTTCGAATGCGACGTGGAGTGCGTGGAGTACGCCGAGGCCCTCGCCGAGTCCGAGGCCCTCATCGCCGACCTGGAGAACCTCTCCAAGGAGGTGCCAGACGTGAAGCGCCATGCCGGCAACTTCGAGCCAGCGGAGACGGTCAAGGCCGTCCCTCTTGACCCCGGTGGCGACACCGCCAAGCAGATCCGGATCGGTTCCGGGCTCGACCCCAAATAGGAAGCAGTGCTCGTCGACTTTCTCCGCGCAAACGCCGACGTCTTTGCGTGGAGTCCCTCGGACATGCCCGGCATACCGAGGGATGTCGCCGAGCACTCGCTGGATATTCGGGCCGGAGCCCGACCCGTCAGGCAGCCTCTGCGCCGATTCGACGAGGAGAAGCGCAGAGTGATTGGCGAAGAGATCCACAAGCTAATGGCAGCAGGGTTCATCAAAGAGGTATTCCATCTCGAATGGCTTGCCAACCCTGTGCTTGTGAGGAAGAAAGGGGGAAATGGCGGATGTGTGTAGACTACACTGGTCTCAACAAAGCATGTCCGAAGGTTCCCTACCCTCTGCCTCGCATCGATCAAATCGTGGATTCCACCGCTGGGTGCGAAACCCTGTCCTTCCTCGATGCCTACTCAGGGTATCACCAGATCCGGATGAAAGAGTCAGACCAGCTTGCGACTTCCTTCATCACGCCGTTCGGCATGTACTGCTATGTCACCATGCCGTTCGGTTTGAGGAATGCGGGCGCGACGTACCAGCGGTGCATGAACCATGTGTTCGGCGAACACATCGGTCGCACAGTCGAGGCCTACGTCGATGACATCGTAGTCAAGACAAGGAAGGCTTCCGACCTCCTCTCCGACCTTGAAGTGACATTCCGATGTCTCAAGGCGAAAGGAGTCAAGCTCAATCCCGAGAAGTGTGTCTTCGGGGTGCCTCGAGGCATGCTCCTAGGGTTCATCGTCTCCGAGCGAGGCATCGAAGCCAACCCGGAGAAGATCGCGGCCATCACCAGCATGGGACCCATCAAGGACTTAAAAGGTGTACAGAGGGTCATGGGATGCCTCGCGGCCCTGAGCCGCTTCATCTCACGCCTCGGCGAAAGAGGTCTGCCTCTGTACCGCCTCTTAAGGAAGGCCGAGTGTTTCGCTTGGACCCCTGAGGCCGAGGAAGCCCTCGGCAACCTGAAGGCGCTCCTTACGAAGGCGCCTGTCTTGGTGCCCCCGGCGGATGGAGAAGCCCTCTTGGTCTACGTCGCCGCGACCACGCAGGTGGTTAGCGCCGCGGTTGTGGTCGAGAGGCAAGAGGAAGGGCATGCATTGCCCGTTCAGAGGCCGGTCTACTTCGTCAGCGAAGTGCTGTCCGAGACCAAGATCCGCTACCCACAAGTTCAAAAGCTGCTGTATGCTGTGATCCTGACAAGGCGGAAGCTGCGACACTACTTCGAGTCTCATCCGGTAACTGTGGTGTCATCCTTCCCCCTGGGGGAGATCATCCAGTGCCGAGAGGCCTCGGGCAGGATCGCAAGGTGGGCGGTGGAAATCATGGGCGAAACAATCTCGTTCGCCCCTCGGAAGGCCATCAAGTCCCAGGTGTTGGCAGACTTCGTGGCCGAATGGGTCGACACCCAGCTGCCGACGGCTCCGATCCGACCGGAGCTCTGGACCATGTTTTTCGACGGGTCGCTGATGAAGACGGGAGCCGGCGCGGGCCTGCTCTTCATCTCGCCCCTCGGAAAGCACTTGCGCTACGTGCTGCGCCTCCATTTCCCGGCGTCCAACAATGTGGCCGAGTACGAAGCTCTGGTCAACGGGTTGCGGATCGCCATCGAGCTAGGGGTCAGACGCCTCGACGCCCGCGGTGATTCGCAGCTCGTCATCGACCAAGTCATGAAGAACTCCCACTGCCGCGACCCGAAGATGGAGGCCTACTGCGACGAGGTTCGGCGCCTGGAAGACAAGTTCTTTGGGCTCGAGCTCAACCACGTCGCTCGGCGCTACAATGAAACCGCAGACGAGCTGGCTAAAATAGCCTCGGGGCGAACGACGGTCCCCCCGGACGTCTTCTCCCGGGATCTGCATCAACCCTCCGTCAAGCTCGACGACGCGCCCGAGCCCGAGGTACCCTCAGCTCAGCCCGAGGTACCCTCGGCACAGCCCGAGGTACCCTCGGCCCCCGAGGGCGAGACACTGGACGTCGAGGAAGAGCAGAGCGAGGCCACGCCAGATCGAGATTGGCAGGCCCCGTACCTGCAATATCTCCGTCGAGGAGAGCTACCCCTCGACCAAGTCGAGGCTCGGCGGGTAGCGCGACGCGCCAAGTCATTCGTCTTGCTGGGCGACGAAGAGGAGCTCTACCATCGCAGCCCCTCGGGCATCCTCCAGCGATGCATCTCCATCGCCGAAGGTCGGGAACTGCTGCAAGAAATACACTCGGGGGCTTGCGGCCACCACGCAGCGCCCCGAGCCCTTGTCGGGAATGCTTTCCGACAAGGCTTCTACTGGCCAACGGCGGTGGCTGACGCCACTAGAATTGTCCGCACCTGCGAAGGGTGCCAATTCTATGCGAAGCAGACTCACCTGCCCGCTCAGGCTCTGCAGACGATACCCATCACCTGGCCCTTCGCTGTATGGGGTCTGGACCTCGTCGGTCCCTTGTAGAAGGCGCCCGGGGGCTACACGCACCTGCTGGTCGCCATCGACAAATTCTCCAAGTGGATCGAGGTCCGACCTCTGAACGGCATCAGGTCCGAGCAGGCGGTGGCGTTCTTCACCAACATCATCCATCGCTTCGGGGTCCCGAACTCCATCATCACCGACAACGGCACCCAGTTCACCGGCAAAAAATTCCTGAATTTTTGCGAGGATCACCATATCCGGGTGGACTGGGCCGCCGTGGCTCATCCCATATCGAATGGGCAAGTAGAGCGTGCCAACGGCATGATTCTACAAGGGCTCAAGCCTCGGATCTACAACGACCTCAACAAGTTCGGCAAGCGATGGATGAAGGAACTCCCCTCGGTGGTCTGGAGCCTAAGGACGACGCCGAGTCGTGCCACGGGCTTCACGCCGTTCTTCCTGGTCTACGGGGCTGAAGCTATCTTGCCCACTGACCTGGAATACGGCTCCCCGAGGACGAGGGCCTACACCGATCAAAGCAACCAAGCTAGCCGAGAGGAATCGCTGGACCAGCTGGAGGAGGCTCGGGACAGGGCCTTACTACACTCGGCGCGGTACCAGCAGTCCCTGCGACGCTACCACGCCCGAGGGGTCCGGTCCCGAGACCTCCAGGTGGGCGATCTGGTGCTTCGGCTGCGGCAAGACGCCCGAGGGAGGCACAAGCTCACGCCCCCCTGGGAAGGGCCATTCGTCATCGCCAAAGTTCTGAAGCCCGGAACATACAAGCTGGCCAACAATCAAGGCGAGATCTACGGCAACGCTTGGAACATCAAACAGCTACGTCGCTTCTACCCTTAAGATGTTTTCAAGTTGTTCATATACCTCGCACCCACGCAAAGTTTAGTCGTCAAGGAAGGGTCGACCTAGCCTCGGCAAAGCCCGACCCTCCCTCGGGGGCTAAAAGGGGGAAGACCCCCTCTGCGTCGAATTTTTCCTCGAAAAAGGATCTCTTTTTAGCAGGATTTCTTTCGTACTTCTCGACTACTTCGAAAAGCGGATCCTGGAAACGACGGAGTACACGTAAGCAGCCAAGGCTGACCGAGCCGAGGGACTCCTACGCCTCCGGGATACGGATACCTCACTCATCACCTTCTGCGATAAGTAACTCGCGCTCGGATAAAGCGACTCCGTGGACCGAACAAGTCTTCACGTTCGGAAGCTCTCCTGCCGAAGCAGTCCCTCAAGCTTTCTCGACTAAGTCGGGGACAGGGCCTCATGAACGGGTGAAAGTACGCGTAAGCGGCAAGGCCGACCGAGCCGAGGGATTCCCACGCCTCTGGGATACGGATACCTCACTCGTCCCTTCCGCGAGAAGCAACTCTCGCTCACACAAACATCCCCGTTACCGACAGAGTCCAGATGCTCGAAACAAGAGGAAAAAAGACGCAGCTTCGCAAGCGCGGCGAGGGTGTGTTTTCTGGCCTCGGCGGCCGCAGAAGGCACACGCTACAAGACGGTCTGATCCTGCAGGCTCGGGTCTTCACGCTGAAGGGAGCCGTAGCACCCTCGGCTTCGACGACGTCTTCAGCAAAGTCCGACCCAGCCTCGGACGGCGACACGGTCCAGGGACTCCTCCGGGAATCCGGCCCGAGCAGGCGGCTCGGTCGGTTACCCCTGGGGCCTCGGCCGACCGGCTTCCAAGGGCGCCAGCCCGACCCGAGGCCTCGGCTGATCGACTTTGGCGTCGGCTCCACTGACGGACAACACGGCTAGGCTCTGGCCAACCAGGTTCCCATTCTCGAGCCAACTCCGCCTCTGTTCATACTGATATCGCTACCCCTGGCCTCGGTCCATCAAAGGGCGGCCGAGGGGTCTCTTTAACTAAGCTAGAGGAGCCCCAGACAACAAGGCCGAACGGGCCGAGGGATTCCTACGCCTCCGGGATACGGATACCTCACTCATCACCTTGACACGGGGCGACTCATGCTTGGTAAAGCGGTTCAGATAATTAACAGGCGAGACTTAGTGCTCGAAAATGAGGAAAAGACACGGCTCCGTGCCGAAATTACATACATGTTCAGGCCCCGACAGCCGCAATGAACAAAAAACACCGGCATTCGAGATGCCATTACAAACGGAACTCCGGTTCCCCCTCCGCAGATACGAACAACCCCACTCCGAGGGGGAAGGCCTGCGGAGCAACGGGAGGCCGACGGATGGCGCGCCGTCACCTGCTCCAGCAGCGGCGACTACGACGACTTCTGCTCCGAGGGGCCAAGCAGCGGCAACGCTGACCTCAGGCTAGATGCCGCTGCCAGGAGGCCCCCGCCCATGCCAAAACTCGTAAGGCAAGGACGGGCAGAAGGCCGTAGAGTTGGAGGTCAGTCCGTGGCCGGCCCCGGCTATCTCGCCGGCAGCAGAACCTCTTCAAGCTGCCATGGCGGATGCCGGCACCGTGAGCGGCCCCGAAGCCACTCGCGCTCGAAAGCCAGGCACGCTGCAGCTGCCAGCGCCACGGACGACGGCCGCCCTTCCCTCCGATCACTGAGTGAAGGAGCGGGCCGCCGCCCACGCAGGGGCCGACCTCAACTCGGCGCACTCCCCTCCCCAGCCCTGGTGATGAAAATCCTTGAGGCTGAGGGAGGGGCAGAGGCTGCAGCCCGGCTCGCTTCCCCCCACCATCAAGCTGGAGGTCGCCGTCTCGGGTGACCGCCGGTGGAGGGGTGCGACCGGGCTGCCTGATGAAAATCCTTGAAGCCGAACGATGGCTGAGAGGTACCAACTCCCATGGAGTTGCGTTCCTCCAACAAGGAGGCGGAAAGGCGGCGGATACCACCCATCCGGGGGCTTGGAAGATGGAAGGACACGACACATAAGGGAGGAAGAAGACATGGTTGCCTTCTGAAAGGAGTCTCCCTCCTTTTAAAGGCAACTCTCCCTACGTGCGCCCCCAGACGCCGCGGGCTAAGTCTTCTCCAACACGCTCCAAGGCCCTCCCCTGCGACTCGGGGGCTGGGTCCCGCATGTCATGCAAACCGGCTCAGGGCAGAAGAAGCCAAACCACCGCGCGTGGTGCGCACGACCGCCCAGCGGTTACAAGCGACCCCCCACTTTTGCCCAGACCAACGGGCGGAAGGGGCGGCCAGCCATGCAGGCGGCATGCAACCGCGCCAGGTGGATGCGCTTCTCCGACTTCTGACACGCCAGTTTGGAAGCCCAGGCCCACGCGTCAAGCAATCGGCGCGCCAGTTGCTGCACGCACGCAACCGCACCGCCACTTGTGCCACCGTCGCGCCTCTTCGGTTGCGGAGCCTATGCCGCGACTCGAGGCGACCCAGCAGCGCCAGCCTGGCGCGTCGGTCAAAGCGACCGAAAGTGGGCCGGCAGTAATGGCGGTGGCAGGCGGGCGGGCGCAGCAGTCACGTCGTCAGCCAGGCTCACGTCCCGTCCCGGGACAGCAAGAGAGCCTCCTCTCACGGCGTGAAGACGGTGCACCCGTGACCCGTTCCTCGAACGGATCGCGCACGCGCAACGGCCGCCCCGCCAACCACTCGCCCCGTCGCATTAACTCCGCGGCGGGACAGGCGGCGCCTCTGGCGGGAGAAGCGCGCGACGCTTCACCTTCACCGTAATAACCGCGTCAGAAAAGGTACGCCACGTCATTCGATTTCGTATCCTTTTCCTTTTTCCTCTTTCTCTATCTCTTGCAACAGTGACCGGGAAAGGGGGATACCCCGAAAAGGACCCTTCTCCGCGAAGGAACCGGGCTCTGAGCCCCCCCTACTGATCAGGGGTTCGAAGACTGGCCCTCCGAAGGGTTCAACAGTCGCCTCAGATCGCGTGGGCCCGACACCCACTACTGGTCAGGGGTTCGAAGGCCAGCCCCCCGAAGGGTTCCATGGCCGCCTCAGGCTACTCGGGCTCCGCGCCCATTACTGATCAGGGGTTCGAAGGCTGGCCCCCGAAGGGTTCACAGTCGCCTCAGACACCGAGCGATGGATGACCAGGGGTACGTTCGATACATAACCAAGGCTCGGGCTGCGCTCCCGAGGTACCCTAGGACATTTCCGAGACCAGCGGGAACGATCTTGTAACGGAATCCCATCGGAGGGAGGCATCGAGCCCTCGGACCCCGTCGCCAGGGGACCGGGTCTGGCAAATCACCCGCAGGTACTTTTGGGCGTGCCTCCGGGCCCCTAGCCGACCCCCAACGAACGGGGCACGGACGTCCACTCGGATTACCCGCTTGCAGCTCACCGGAGACACCATGTTCGGTGCCCATCGAGGGTAACATGGCGCACTCCCCCCCTCCTCCTTGCGGAAAGGCGACGTAGGGGCGTATGTAAAAAGTCGAGTCTGTCCCTGATCGTCCTCTCGCCCTGTGCAGAGGCTCGGGGGCTGCTCTCGCAAAAACTGGCTCCGGCCAAACCGTTGACAACGTCAACATACCAGTCCGAGAGCTTGGGCCCCGACCGTGCACCCGGGCTACGGCCAGTTCGCATGAGGGAACGACCAGACCAGCCGAAGCGTTACGCGAGGTATTAATACCTCGAAGGAGTGTAACCACTCCTCCGAGGCCTCGGGGGCTACACCCGGCGGGTGCGCTCGCGCGCACCCACCGGAACAAAATGCAACCGAGAAAGGCTGGTCCCCTTGCAAAAAAGTGCGACGAAAGCCTCCAAGCGAGTGCTAACACTCCCTTCGAGGCTCGGGGGCTACTGTCGGGGACCATAATTAGGGGTACCCTCAAGACGCCTAATTCTCAGCTGGTAACCCCCATCAGCATAAAGCTGCAAAGGCCTGATGGGTACGATTAAGTCAGGGATCAGTCCACACGAGTGACTCGATCACGCTTCACCCGAGCCTAGCCTCGGCCAAGGGCAGCCGACCTCGAGAGACTTCCGTCTCGCCCGAGGCCCCCCTTTTTACGGCGGACACATCACCGGCTCGCCCAAGGCCTTGGCTTCGCTCAGAAGCAACCTTGACTAAATCGCCACACCGACTGACCAAATTGCAGGAGCATTTAACTCAAAGGTGGCCTGACACCTTTATCCTGACACGCGCCCCCGGCAGAGCCGAAGTGACCGCCATCACTCCACCGCTCCACTGACCAGTCTGACAGAAGGACAGCGCCGCCTGCGCCACTCCGACTGCGGTGCCACTCGACAGAGTGAGTCTGACAGGCAGTCAGGCCTTGCCAAAAGCGCCACGGCGAACTCTGCTCCGCCCGACCCCAGGGCTCGGACTCGGGCTAAGACCCGGAAGACGGGGAACTCCGCTCCGCCCGACCCCAGGGCTCGGACTCGGGCTAAGACCCGGAAGACGGCAAACTCCGCTCCGCCCGACCCCAGGGCTCGGACTCGAGCTAAGACCCGGAAGACGGCGAACTCCGCTCCGCCCGACCCCAGGGCTCGGACTCGGGCTAAGACCCGGAAGACGGGGAACTCCGCTCCGCCCGACCCCAGGGCTCGAACTCGGGCTAAGACCCGGAAGACGGTGAACTCCGCTCCACCCGACCCCAGGGCTCGGACTCGGGCTAAGACCCGGAAGACGGCGAACTCCGCTCCGCCCGACCCCAGGGCTCGGACTCGGGCTAAGACCCGGAAGACGGCGAACTCCGCTCCGCCCGACCCCAGGGCTCGGACTCGGGCTAAGACCCGGAAGACGACGAAACTCCGCCTCGCCCGACCCCAGGGCTCGGACTCGGGCTAAGACCCGGAAGACGACGAAACTCCGCCTCGCCCGACCCCAGGGCTCGGACTCCGCCCTGGCCTCGGCCGAACGACTTCCGCCTCGCCCGACCCCATGGCTCGGGCTCGGCCTCGGCAACAGAGGACAGACTCAACCTCGGCTTCGGAGGAGCCCCCACGTCACCCTGCCTAGGGCACAGACCCGCCACGTCAACAGGAAGCGCCATCATCATCCTACCCCGAATCGACTCGGGTCACGGAGAACAAGACCGGCGTCCCATCCGGCCTGCTCCGCCGGATGGGCAATAATGGCGCTCCACAAACTCTATGACGACGGTGGCCCCCCAGCTCTCTTACGGAAGCAGGACGACGTCAGCAGGGACTCGACCGCTCCAACAGCTGTCCCTCCGCCAGGCTCCGTCGCACCTCCGACCGCCACGACATCACGCCAGCAAGGTGCCAAGACCTCTCCGGCTGCCACATTGGCATGTACCAAGGGCGCTAGTTCTCCTTCCGCTAGACACGTAGCACTCTGCTACACCCCCCATTGTACACCTGGATCCTCTCCGTACGACTATAAAAGGGAGGACCAGGGCCTTCTTAGAGGAGGTTGGCCGCGCGGGGCCGAGGACGGGACAAGCGCTCTCTTGGGGCCGCTCGCTTCCCTCACCCGCGTGGACGCTTGTAACCCCCCTACTGCAAGCGCACCTGACCTGGGCGCGGGACGAACACGAAGGCCGCGGGACTTCCACCTCTCTCACGCTCGACTCCGGCCACCTCGCCTCTCCCCCCTTTGCGCTCGCCCACGCGCTCGACCCATCTGGGCTGGGGCACGCAGCACACTCACTCGTCGGCTTAGGGACCCCCCTGTCTCGAAACGCCGACAAATGTATATTACATGTGTACCTTCGGCTTGCTCGAAGGCGAAAGCGCGAATGCAATTCCAATCCAGCGTGAACGGTAGGCCCCCTTCCAGACGGTCTCTCGAAAGATTACTGACATTGCCTTTGTTGGTGAGATTTAGTAACAATTGATACCTTTTCTGTCTCTCGAAAGATCGATGTCCAAATTGTTGGCACCGATCCGGTCGCCAAACACGGGAACAAACCGCCTGGCGGGGCTCTCTGCGGAGGCGCAGACGGTCCGTGCCACGGGGTCTGACGGTCCATATGCCACGGGGCCGGACGGTCCGCGACCTGGCGCAGGAGCGGCTCCTCCTCTGCACACTTCCAGACGGTCTGCGCCTAGGGCCGGACGGTCCGCGATAGGGCAAAGGGTCTTCTTCTCCGCGAAGAACCCTAGAACTCGCCCCGGGAGAGATTCTGTCGAGGGGGAGAGTTCCAAGGGGTAGCTCCGGGGTGGAGGCCGCCCGGTTCTCCTCTAATCGGCGTAGAGTCGAGTAGAGATGGTTGTCGAAGACTAAACTAGATCTAATCTTAAGACTAAATTACTCCTACTCCTAGGAATTGGAAGAACGAAAAGATAAAACTGATAAATAGATTTGATTTGATTGATTGTGGGATCAATCGGTCGTAGCCCTTCATCTATATAAAGAGGGAGGTCTGAACCCGTTTACAAGTTGTTTCCCGAGTTAATCTCACAGTTATAGCTAGCAAATCCTACAAGAAACTCGGAACCCTAACTGATTCTGCGTACGCACGGACCGTCCGCGCCACCACTGCGAACCGTCCGCACGGTCAATTTGTGCTTTCAACACAAATCATCCTATATAATTTTAGTGCCACACCTAACATTGCAAAAAACAAGTATAGTATCTTACGTTCTTTATTCTCTTGTGTGTAATTGTGTTGATTTTCCTTATTTTCTCCTGAACTTGTACTTCGGAACCTTTCCTTGAAGGCCACAAGTTTGCCTAATGTCAGCACCCCCGATCGATAAGCACGGAGAACCTAGCAAATTGTAAGCAACAAAGCAGTGGACATTATCAGCTCCAAAGTAAGAGAGGCCAGCCGCCATTTCCGAGGCCGAACGGAGCTGTTATAAGAAGAAATCCCACCTCGCTCGCCAGTCTCACCATCCGCTCCTTGACTTCCTCGCTGGCCCATAAATATATATCTATCTATCGCCATCGAGCAATTATAATCTCACAGAATAATAAAAATCATGGGGCAAGCCTCACGGCTCGTCCTCCTCGCCGTCGTGGCGCTGCTGTCCGCCGGCCTCCTCCCGCAGGCGCTGGGTAAGGGTAGGGGAGGCAGGGGACACGGTGGCGCCGTCAACCCGCAGGTCGCCGGCATCTGCTCTCGCACCCCGTTCCCGGAGGTGTGCACGTCCACCGCCGGGCGGCACGCGTCCAAGTACCCGGTCATCGACAACCTGGCCGTGCTGAACATGCAAGTGGACGCGTTCGCCAAGCGCACCGCGCAGGCGCGCAAGCACGTCGCGAAGTCGGCCCGCACCATCCCGCCGCAGCAGACGCAGGCGCTCACGTTCTGCGACACCATGTACATGAACACGCAGGACACCATCGGCGCGGCGCAGCGGGCCATCACGTTCAAGGACACCGGCACCGCCAAGATCATGCTGCAGCTCGCCGTCCAGGACTTCGACTCGTGCGACCGCCCCTTCACCCAGGCCGGCGTCCCCAACCCCATGGGGAAGTTTGACAAGGAGCTCAACCAGATGGCCAACAACTGCATGGCTCTTGCAAACATGATATGAACCACGCATGCAACCCCAGCGTGAGGTGCCATCGCATGCAGGGAATGCTTGCATTCATTTTTCATTTAATTGAGAATTCATTGAAATTATGAGTTATATATATTGAGTAACTCTATGTATTTGTTCCTGACCTGCAACTATTTATTCATTAGTATGTCATGAAACGAGGTAGAGCGCCTTTCATTGCCTTTATCCTTCAGTTTGATCCTTTCATTGTTCAACTTTTAATTATACCACGTCTTTGCCTTGAGACAAGTATAATTACCTAATTAGAAGCTCCCCTAAGTATTACTAAAGAAATACTTTATTTAGGAGATGCCTCTATTTAGTTTTATTTAGAGATGGACATGAAAAAAATGCAACCTATGTCAATAGAGGCAATTACCTACTCGCCCCTAAAAAAGTTCTTAATATCATATATGTTGGTCAATTGTTTTCAATTGCTATATGGAATCAAAAATAAGGCAACACAATGTTAAAAGGTAGAAGCCTTCGTCCTTGACGTGTTATCTCTTTGGGATAACTCTTCGAAAACGAAGATTGAATGCAATCAAACGGAATACGTAGAGTATGACGCGATGAAATATGAGAACTCATCTCATATGCCATAGCATCTCAGTTTTCTTCTCATACAATACAAGTTTACAATCATACCTTCGGCTTCTTGAAGTAAGATGGCGCGAAGGTGTTTCGGAGGCTAAGCTATGCGAAGCTGTAGCACCTGGCTTAAGGTACTTTATGCAGGGTATTGTTCATCTATTTGTAGGGGAGATAAACCGACCTAGTACGGATTTATAATAATGCCCATCCACCCATTTTTACGTAAGTCAATCACAGACATCATCCGAGCAGTAGTGTACTTTTCTTTAGGGATGAAAACGGTCGGAAACGGTTGGTAAACACTAAAACCATTACCGTTTTCATATTTTTTATCGGAAACAAAATCGAAAACGGTAACTCCGAAAACGGAAACGGTATCGGTATTTCGGAAACATCGAAAACAAAAGTTTAGTGCGGAAAACACACCGGTAACGGTCGAAATCTAAAATACGATCGATAAACATATCAAACTTCATAATACAACAATGTTGACAAAAGATCACAAAGACCACAAGTTCATAATTCATGATATAACAAGTTCACAATATAACAAGTTCACAAGGATCACAAATTTATAATATAAAAAGTTTACAAAGATCACAAGTTCACAATATAACAAGTTCACAGTATAACAAGTTCACAGACTCAAAGTTCACAATTCACAATATCCACTCGATCTAGTTGACATGACATGCTTACTTATGAAATATTTTTTCCTCACATAAAGAGTTTTTCACAACCTCATAGGAAAACCCTAAAACCTAGTGTGTGGAAAAAGACCAAATCGTTAATCTCAACTGACTTCCAACACCATCTATCCCAAAAAATCTTAAGGCGTTCAAAAAAATACAAAAATAAGTAATCCTTATCTAGAGACGTACAAGCGATGCGAAAAATCATATGCTGGAAAATTCCGAAAAATTCCGAGACACAAATCTGGTAATTTCCGATAAAAACCGGTAACCGAAGGAAACGGTCGGTAAAACACCATGCCGATTCCGATAAAAAATTTCGAAAACCGATTCTGTTTTCAAAAAATACCGTTGCCGATGAATCCGATCGAAAAAAATTGAAATCGGTTTCCGGAATACCGAAAAATTCCGAAACCGTTTTCATCCCTACTTTTCTTCGTCCTTGACTTCACGAGTCCCACCCCTCGTCACTCAACTGCTTCTTCCTTTCGGCTCTTGGCCGAAGCTACTGTCTTCGGCCACTGCCTTTACAGCTTGCGTATAGATGAAGTGTTTTTGTATGTCGCTCTCTATTGAAGTTTGGCTTCGTACTCCTACATTGGCTTGGTACTCCTGCAAGAACATTCCTGAAATGCACTTGTTCATCGCTAAAGCCATATGTTAGACAAGTAACCTTCAAGATTCAAGTGGTCTTTGGCAAAACCTTGTACCTTTAAGGCAATTATGTGACATAACAAAACAAAGAACCTTCAGAAATATAGGCCCCTAACAATAGCACCTTGCGGGAGGAGTTCATTATTTTATAACGAGCTTAGATCGCAATAATTTGTAATTGGGAGGCCTTACGCCGAAGGTCCAAAAAACACATTTTTGAAGCTCGTTATGAAATCGGTTAACACGTAGTGGGACCCAATGATCATTGGTGAGACAGTTAAGGTGAGATCACCGCGTGTATAAAAGGGGCAGTGCCCAACATTATAGGGTACGACTTTTGCTGCTTGTGCTTACTGCTGCTAGTGCTCGCTCTGCCTTTGAAGCTAGTTTCGAACACTGCCTGTTTGCCCCCGAGCCAGCCTTAGCTAGTTTCAGAGATCACTTGCTTTTTTCGCTTAGAGTGCTGCTCAAGATGCCGCTATCACCTCCGAAGAATATTGCAGAGGCCCTAAAAGTCGCCTAGAGGGGGTGAATAGGTAAATCTGAAATTTATAACTTAAAAGATAATCTACAAGCTGGGGTTAGCGTTAGAAATAAAGTCGAGTCCGAAAGAGAGGGCGAAAACAAATCACAAGCAAATAAAGCGGATGACACGGTGATTTGTTTTACCGAGGTTCGGTTCTTGCAAACCTACTCCCCGTTGAGGTGGTCACAAAGACCGGGTCTCTTTCAACCCTTTCCCTCTCTCAAACGGTCACCTAGACCGAGTGAGCTTTTCTCCTTAATCAACGGGTCACTTAGACCCCTTACAAGGACCACCACAACTTGGTGTCTCTTGCTTGATTACAAGTTGCTTGAGAACAAGAATGGAGGAAGAAGAAAAGAGATCCAAGCGACAAGAACTCAAATGAACACAAATGTCTCTCTCTCCCTAGTCACTAATTGTTTGGAGTGATCTTGGACTTGGGAGAGGATTTGATCTCTTGTTTGTGTCTTGGAGTGAAGTCTAGAGCTCTTGTATTGAATGTAATGGCTGAAAACTTGGATGCCTTGAAGTGTGGTGGTTGGGGGGTATTTATAGCCCCAACCACCAAAATGGTCGTTGGGGAGGCTGTCTGTCGATGGGCGCACTGGACACTGTCCGGTGCGCCAGCCACGTCACCCAACCGTTAGGGTTCGACCGTTGGAGCTCTGACAGCCTGGGGCATCGGACAGTCCGGTGCCGCACTGGACATGTACTGTTCAATGTCCGGTGCGCCTTTTGGCGCCTACTCTGACTCTGCGCGAACTGTCCGTGCACTGTAGCTGTGTAAGCCGACCGTTGAACTCGACCGTTGCGCTGGTGGCCATTGCTCCGCCTGGCACACCGGACAGTCCGGTGAATTATAGCGGAGGGCTTTTTCCAGAAACCCGAAGGTAGCGAGTTGGAGTTGATCCACCCTGGTGCACCGGACAGTCCGGTGCGCCAGACCAGGGCAGCCTTCGGTTGGTATTGCTCTTTTCTTTTTGAGCCCCATCTTGGACTTTTTATTGGTTTGTGTTGAACCTTTGGCATCTGTAGAACTTATAATCTAGAGCAAACTAGTTAGTCCAATTATTTGTGTTGGGTAATTCAACCACCAAAATCATTTAGGAAAAGGTTTGACCCTATTTCCCTTTCAATCTCCTCCTTTTTGGTGATTGATGCCAACACAAACCAAAGCAAATATATAAGTGTATCATTGAACTAGTTTGCATAAGGTAAGTGCAAAGGTTGCTTGGAATTAAACCAATTTAAACTTTCATAAGATATGCATGGATTGCTTTCTTTCTATTAATATTTTGGACCACGCTTGCACCACTAGTTTTGTTTTTGGAAATTCTTTTCAAAGTCTTTTTGCAAATAGTCAAAGGTATATGAATAAGATTTCGAGAAGCATTTTCAAGATTTGAAATTTTCTCCCCCTGTTTCAAATGCTTTTCCTTTGACTAAACAAAACTCCCCCTGGATGAAATTCTCCTCTTAGTGTTCAAGAGGGTTTTTCAATTTGAAAGAATGTCAAATATTTTAGATACCAAATTTTGAAAAACTCCTCCTTAAATTATAGATATAGTTTGAGATAAAATTTCTTAGAGGAATACTAATTTCAAAGATACCAATTGAAGAACATTTGAAAAACTTAAACTTGTTTCGAAAATTTTTGAAATTGGCATGGTGGTGCGGTCCTTTTGCTTTGGGATGATACTCTCTCCCCCATTGGCATTAATCGCCAAAAATGGAGTCTTTAGAGCCCTTTTTACTTTCTCCCCAATGGTACAAATGAATATGAGTGAAGATTATACCAAAGTTGGAGAGCGATGCGGAGTGACGACGAAGGATAAATAATACGATGGAGTGGAGTGGAAGCCTTGTCTTCGCCGAAGACTCCATTTCCCTTTCAATCTATGACTTATCATAAGATGCACTTGAACAACACATTAGTCATAGTAAATGAAGAGATATGATCAAAGGTATATAAATGAGCGATGTGTGCAAAGTATCAATCAAAATTCCGAGAATCAAGAATGTTTAGCTCATGCCTAAGTTTGGTAAAGGTTTTCTCATCTAGTGGTTTGGTAAAGATATCGGCTAATTGTTCTTTGGTGCTCACATAGGCTATCTCGATATCCCCCTTTATTGGTGATCCCTCAAAAAGTGATACCGAATGGCTATGTGCTTAGTGTGGCTGTGTTCAACGGGATTATTCGCCATGCGGATTGCACTCTCATTGTCACATAGGAGAGGGACTTTGGATAATTTGTAGCCATGGTCCCTAAGGGTTTGCCTCATCCAAAGCAATTGCGCGCAACAATGGCCTGCGACAATGTACTCAGATTCGGCGGTAGAAAGAGCTACTGAATTTTGTTTCTTTAAAGTCCAAGACACCAGGGATCTTCCCAAGAACTGACAAGTCCCTGATGTGCTCTTCCTATCAATTTTACACCCTGCCCAATCAGCATCTAAATATCCTATTAATTCAAAAGTGGATCCCTTGGGGTACCAAAGACCAAACTTAGGTGTATGAACTAAATATCTCAAGATTCTTTTCACGGCCCTAAGGTGAACTTCCTTAGGATCGGCTTGGAATCTTGCACACATGCATACGGAAAGCATAATATCTGGTCGAGATGCACATAAATAGAGTAAAGATCCTATCATCGACCGGTATACCTTTTGATCTACGGATTTACCTCCTGTGTCGAGGTCGAGATGCCCATTGGTTCCTATGGGTGTCTTGATGGGTTTGGCATCCTTCATTCCAAACTTGGTGAGTATGTCTTGACTGTACTTTGTTTGGCTGATGAAGGTGCCCTCTTGAAATTGCTTGACTTGAAATCCTAAGAAATACTTCAACTCCCCCATCATAGACATCTCAAATTTTTGAATCATAATCCTACTAAACTCTTCACAAGTAGATTTGTTAGTAGACCCAAATATGATATCATCAACATAAATTTGGCATACAAACAAATTATTTGCAATAGTTTTAGTAAATAGAGTAGGACCGGCTTTTCCGACTTTGAAACCATTAGTGATAAGGAAATCTCTTAGGCATTCATACCATGCTCTTGGGGCTTGCTTGAGCCCATAAAGCGCCTTAGAGAGTTTGTAAACATGGTAAGGGTACTCACTATCTTCAAAGCCGGGAGGTTGCTCAACATAGACCTCTTCATTAATTGGTCCATTGAGGAAGGCACTTTTCACGTCCATTTGGTAAAGCTTAAAGCCATGGTAAGTAGCATAGGCAAGTAATATGCGAATTAACTCAAGCCTAGCTACGGGTGCATAGGTTTCACCGAAATCCAAACCTTTGACCTGTGAATATCCCTTGGCCACAAGTCGGGCTTTGTTCCTTGTCACCACACCATGCTCATCTTGCTTGTTGCGGAATACCCACTTGGTTCCTACAACATTTTGATTAGGACGTGGAACTAAATATCATACCTCATTTCTCGTGAAGTTGTTGAGTTCCTATTGCATAGCCAACACCCAATCTGAATCCCTTAATGTGTCTTCCACCCTGTATGGCTCAATAGAAGACACAAAAGAGTAATGCTCACAAAAATGTGCAACACGAGATCGAGTGGTTATCCCCTTATGAATATTGCCGAGGATGGAGTTCACGGGGTGATCTCGTTGTATCGCTTGGTGGACTCTTGGGTGAGGCGGTCTTGGACCCTGATCATCTTACTTTTCTTGATCATTGGCATCTCCCCCTTGATCATTGTCCTCCTCTTGAGGTGGCTCTTCTTGATCTTCATTTTCATCATCTTGAGCTTGATCCTCATCTTGGGTTGGTAGAGATGCTTGCATGGAAGATGAAAGTTGATCTTGTGCTTGAATGGGCTCTTCGGATTCCTTAGGACACACATCCCCAATGGACATGTTCCTTAGCGCGACGCACGGAGCCTCTTTATCATCTAGCTCATCAAGATCAACTTTCTCTACTTGAGAGCCATTAGTCTCATCAAACACAATGTCACAAGAAACTTCAACTAGTCCAGTGGACTTATTAAAGACTCTATATGCCCTTGTGTTTGAGTCATAACCAAGTAAAAAGCCTTCTACAGCCTTAGGAGTAAATTTAGATTTTTTACCTATTTTAACAAGAATAAAACATTTGCTACCAAAGTCTCTAAAATATGAAACATTGGACTTTTTACCGGTGAAGAGTTCATAGGATGTCTTCTTGAGGATTCGGTGAAGGTAGAGACGGTTGATGGCGTAGCAAGCGGTGTTGATTGCTTCCGCCCAAAACCGGTCCGAAGTCTTGTACTCATCAAGCATGGTCCTCGCCATGTCAAGTAGAGTTCTATTCTTCCTCTCCACTACACCATTTTGTTGTGGTGTGTAGGGAGAAGAGAACTCATGCTTGATGCCCTCGTCCTCAAGAAATCCTTCAATTTGAGAGTTCTTGAACTCCGTCCCGTTGTCGCTTCTAATCTTTTTTATCCTTAAGTCGAACTCATTTTGAGCCCGTCTCAAGAATCCCTTTAAGGTCTCTTGGGTTTGAGATTTATCCTGCAAAAGAACACCCAAGTGAAGCGAGAATAGTCATCCACAATCACAAGACAATACTTACTCCCATCGATGCTTATGTAAGCTATCAGGCCGAATAGGTCCATGTGGAGTAGCTCAAGCGGCCTGTCAGTCGTCATGATGTTCTTGTGTGGATGATGAACACCAACTTGCTTCCCTGCCTGACATGCGCTACAAACCCTGTCTTTCTCAAAATGAACATTGGTTAGTCCCAAAATGTGCTCTCCCTTTAGAAGCTTATGAAGATTCTTCATCCCAACATGGGCTAGTCGGCGATGCCAGAGCCAACCCATATTAGTCTTAGCAATTAAGCAAGTATCGAGTTCAGCTATATTAAAATCAACTAAGTATAGCTGACCCTCTAATACTCCCTTAAATGCTATTGAATCATCACTTCTTCTAAAGACAGTAACACCTATATCCATAAAAAGACAGTTGTAACCCATTTTGCATAATTGAGAAACAGAAAGCAAATTGTAATCTAAAGAATCTACAAGAAAAACATTGAAAATAGAATGGTCAGGTGATATAGCAATTTTACCAAGTCCTTTGACCAAACCTTGATTTCCATCCCCGAATGTGATGGCTCTTTAGGGATCTTCGTTTTTCTCGTAGGAGGAGAACATCCTTTTCTCCCCAGACATGTGGTTTGTGCACCCGCTGTCAATGATCCAATACAAAACAAGTTTAGGCCTTGTTCTTAGGTACCCAAACGGTCTTGGGTCCTTTGACATTAGAAACAAGCACCTTGGGTACCCAAACACAAGTCTTTGAACCCTTGTGTTTGACCCCAACATATTTGGTAACTATTTTGCCTGATTTGTTATTAAGCACATATGAAACATCAAAAGTTTAAAATGAAACATTAGCTTCATTTGATGCAATAGGAGATTTCTTTTTAGGCAATTTAACATGGGTTGATTGCCTAGAGCTAGAAGCCTCATTTTTGTACATAAAAGAATGATGTGAAACATTATGAGGTTTCCTAGCATGAATTCTCCTAATTTTGTGCTCGGGATAACCAGCAGGATATAAAATATAGCCCTCGTTATCCTGAGCCATGGGAGCCTTACCCTTAACAAAGTTAGATAATTTCTTGGGGGCATTAAGCTTGACATTGTTTCCCTATTGGAAGCCAATGTCATCCTTAATGCCGGGGCGTCTCCCATTATAGAGCATGCTTCTAGCAAATTTAAATTTTTCATTTTCTATCTCATGCTCATTAATTTTAGCACTAAGTTGAGCTATGTGATCATTTTGTTGTTTAATTAAAGCTAGGTGATCATGGATAACATCAACATTAATGTCTCTACATTTAGTACAAATGGAAACATGATCAACAGTAGATGTAGAGGGTTTGCATGCATTTAATTCATCAATCTTAGCATGTAAAATTGCATTTTCATTCTTAAGATTGGAAATAGAAACATTGCAAACATTTAAATCTTTAGCCTTAGCAATTAAATTATCATTCTCAATTTTAAGGCTAGAGAGTGATTCATTCAACTTGTAAATTTTAGAAATTAAACTAGCATTATCATTTTTGAGGTTGACAAGAGAATCATCACAAATATTTAACTTCTCAACCTTAGCAATTAATTTAACATTCTCATTTCTAAGGTTGGAGATAATATCATGGCAAATGCTAAGCTCACTAGTCAATTTTTCACATTTTTCTATCACGTGAGCATAAGCATTTTTAACTTTAACATGCTTCTTATTTTCCTTAATAAGGAAATCCTTTTGGTTATCCAAGAGTTCATCCTTCTCATGAATAGCACTAATCAATTCATTTAATTTTTCCTTTTGTTGCATGTTTAAGTTGGCAAAAAGGCTAAGCAAATTATCTTCATCATCACTAGAGTTATCATCATCACTAGATGTTGCATACTTAGTGGAGGCTCTAGATTGTACCTTCTTTTTCTTGCCGTCCTTTGCCATGAGACACTTGTGGCCGACGTTGGGGAAGAGGAGACCTTTGTTGACGGTGATGTTTGCGGCGTCCTCGTCGGAGGAGTCGGTGGAGCTCTCATCGGAGTCCGATTCCCGACAAACGTGGGCATCGCCGTCCTTCTTCTTGTAGTACTTCTTCTTCTCCTTCTTCTTTCCCCTCTTGTCATCGCCCCTGTCACTATCACTTGATAATGGACATTTAGCAATAAAGTGACCAGGCTTACCACACTTGTAGCAAACCTTCTTGAAACGGGGTTTGTAGTCTCTCCCCTTCCTTTGCTTGAGGATTTGGCGAAAGCTTTTGATGATTAGCGTCATCTCCTCATTGTCGAGCTTGGAGGCGTCGATGGGGAGCATACTTGACATATACTCTTCTTTCTTCTCCTCCGTTGCTTTGAATGCGACGGGTTGCACCTCGGGTGTGGAGGTGGCGCCTCGCTCGATGATTTGTTTGGAGCCTTTGATCATTAACTCAAAGCTCACAAACTTTCCTATAACCTCCTCGGGAGACATTAGCTTGTATCTAGGATCACCACGAATTAATTGTACTTATGTAGGATTAAGAAAAACAAGTGATCTTAGAATAATCTTGACCATTTCATGGTCATCCCATTTTGTGCTCCCGAGGTTGCGCAGTTGGTTGACCAAGATCTTGAGCCGGTTGTACATAGCTTGTGGCTCCTCTCTTTGGTTGAGCATGAACCGACCGAGCTCCCCCTCGATCGTTTCCCTCTTAGTGATCTTGGTCACCTCATCTCCTTCGTGCGCGGTCTTTAGTACGTCCCAAATCTTTTTGGCACTCTTCAACCCTTGCACCTTATTATACTCCTCTCGACTTAGAGAGGTGAGGAGTATAGTAGTTGCTTGGGAATTGAAGTGCTGGATTTGGGCGACTTCGTCCGCATCATAATCTTCATCCCCTATGGATGGTACCTATGCTCCAAATTCAACAATGCCCCTTTTCTTGTGTGGAGTGAGGTTAGGTGATACCTCATCATATCGCTCCACCTACTATAATCTTCACCATTAAGGACTGGTGGTTTGCCTAATTGGGCGGAAAGTAAAGGAGTATGTTTAGAAATGCGAGGGTAGCGTAGGGGGATCTTACTAAACTTCTTGCGCTCATGGCCCTTATAAGTGATGGACGGCGCGTCAGAGCCGGAGGTGGATGGCGACGAAGAGTCGGTCTCGAAGTAGACCACTTTCTTCATCTTCTTTTTCTTCTCGCTGCTCCGATGCGACTTGTTGTTTGAAGGAGATCCCTTCACCTTGTTACCGGACTCCCCCGATGGAGCTTTCCCGTGGCTTGTGGCGGGCTTCTCGCCGATCACCATCTCCTTCTTGGCGTGATCTCTCGACATCACTTCGAGCGGTTAGGCTCTAATGAAGTACCGGGCTTTGATACCAATTGAAAGTCGCCTAGAGGGGGGGTGAATAGGCAAATCTGAAATTTATAACTTAAAAGACAATCTACAAGCTGGGGTTAGCGTTAGAAATAAAGTCGAGTCCGGAAGAGAGGGCGAAAACAAATCACAAGCAAATAAAGTGGATGACACGGTGATTTGTTTTACCGAGGTTTGGTTCTTGCAAACCTACTCCCCGTTGAGGTGGTCACAAAGACCGGGTCTCTTTCAACCCTTTCCCTCTCTCAAACGTTCACCTAGACCGAGTGAGCTTTTCTCCTTAATCAATGGGTCACTTAGACCCCCTTACAAGGACCACCACAACTTGGTGTCTCTTGCTTGATTACAAGTTGCTTGAGAACAAGAATGGAGGAAGAAGAAAAGAGATCCAAGCGACAAGAACTCAAATGAACACAAATGTCTCTCTCTCACTAGTCACTAATTGTTTGGAGTGATCTTGGACTTGGGAGAGGATTTGATCTCTTGTTTGTGTCTTGGAGTAAAGTCTAGAGCTCTTGTATTGAATGTAATGGCTGAAAACTTGGATGCCTTGAAGTGTGGTGGTTGGGGAGGCTGTCTATCGATGGGCGCACCGGACAGTCCGGTGCGCCACCGGACACTGTCCGGTGGGCCAGCCACGTCACCCAACTGTTAGGGTTCGACCGTTGGAGCTCTGACAGCATAGGGCACCTAAGAGCACCTAGAGGGGGGGGGGTGAATAGGTGATCCTATAAAACTTAAAACTTAAGCCACAAAAACTTGGTTAGACGTTAGCACAGTAATCGCCAAGTGGCAAGAGAGGAGAACTTGCACAATACGATAACCACAAAGAGATCAACACAGAGATGACACAGTGGTTTATCCCGTGGTTCGGCCAAGTACAAAACTTGCCTACTCCATGTTGTGGCGTCCCAACGGACGAGAGTTGCACTCAACTCCTCTCAAGTGATTCAATGATCAACTTGAATACCACGGTGTTTTGCTTTTCTTTTCTTATCCCGTTCGCGAGGAATCTCCACAACTTGGAGCCTCTCGCCCTTACACTTGAAGTTCACAAAGAAGCACAGAGCAAGGAAGGATTAGCAACGCACACAAGACACAAGAATCAAAGAGTCAATACGCACACAAGTCGCAACAAGAGCTCGCAACACAACCTAATGAGTTCACAACTCCACTAGAGCTCTATATGCTATCACAATGAAACAATTTCGCGGAATCGAGGTCTTGGTGCTTAGAAATGTTGTAGGAATGCTTGGTATACTCCTCCATGCGCCTAGGGGTCCCTTTTATAACCCCAAGGCAGCTAGGAGCCGTTGAGAGCAATCTGGGAAGGCAATTCTTGCCTTCTGTCATCTGGCGCACCGGACAGTCCGGTGCACACCGGACACTGTCCGGTGCCCGATTTCTTTCCTTAACTGGCGCAGCCGACCGTTGGCAGCCAGAGAGCCGTTGGCGCACCGGACATGTCCGGTGCACACCGGACAGTCCGGTGCCCCCTTCTAGCCGTTGGCTCGGCCACGTGTCCCGCGCAGATCGCGCGGCCGACCGTTGGCTCACCGGACAGTCCGGTGCACACCGGACAGTCCGGTGAATTATAGCCGTACGTCGCCGGTGAATTCCCGAGAGCGGCCAGTTCGCTCGAGCAAGCCTGGCGCACCGGACACTGTCCGGTGCACCACCGGACAGTCCGGTGCTCCCAGACTGAGCAGACTTTGGCTGAACAAAGCCATCTCATTTCCAATTCGATTTTTCCTGTTTCCAGCACTTAGACACAATACATTAGTCTCTAAAACAATGTACTAAGTCTGAGAAACATACCTTTATCCTTGATTTGTACTTTGTCCACCATTTTACACTTAGGCACTTGTATTGGACACTAAATCACCAAAATACTTAGAAATGGCCCAAGGGCACATTTCCCTTTCAATCTCCCCCTTTTTGGTGATTTATGCCAACACAATATAAAGCAAGTAGAACAAATACATAATCAATTCAAATAAGAACTCAAATTGTTTTGATTCAAATTTGACATATATGGATCACTCTTTGCCACCACTTGGTTTGTTTTTGCAAATCAAACTCAAATTTCTATCTCTAAGTCAAACACACATGTTAAGACATAAAGAGAGTCATTCCAAGAGAAATTGATTCAAGATTTCAAAAACTCCCCTTTTTCCCATAATCAACATTTCTCCCCACAAGAAGCCAACTTTTGACAAGAGAGACAATAAAAGAGTTTTGACAAACCAAAAGCTATATTCTACCAATAAAAGAGTTTTGACCAACCAAAAGCTCTATCCTACTATTTTCAAAATCTCTCAAGTGGTAGCTGATCCATTTATCGCTTTGGCCTTTATTTTCTCCCCCTTTGGCATCAAGCACCAAAACGGGATAAATCTTGGCCCCAGAACCCCATTGCCTCACCAAAATCTTCAATAAGAATACAAAGGCAATAAGAGTACATGAGATGAACTTGGAATAAGTTACCCTCTCATCGGAGTGCAGTGGAAGTCTTTCATGGTCCAAGTCCACCTTTTCCCTTTCAAACCTCCTTTGAGACTAAAACAAGCAAACTCAAGCACATGGTTAGTCTCAAAGGGTCAAGTTGTAACACATCTCCCCCTAAACATGTGCATCACTTTGCAACGGACTTGTGAGGTCCAGGGAGTGTTTGTACAACTTGAGCACCATTATTAAGCAACAATATGCAGAAGGAACATGATCAAAAGGCATAAACACATGTATGCTACAAATCAATCCAAGTTCCGCGAATCTAGGACATTTAGCTCACTACGCAACCTGCAAAAGGTCTTCTCATCTAGAGGCTTGGTAAAGATATCGGCTAGCTGGTTCTCGGTGCTAACATGAAACACTTCGATATCTCCCTTTTGCTGGTGGTCTCTCAAAAAGTGATGCCGGATGTCTATGTGCTTTGTGCGGCTGTGCTCAACAGGATTTTCCGCCATGCGGATAGCACTCTCATTATCACATAGGAGTGGGACTTTGCTCAGATTGTAGCCAAAGTCCCTAAGGGTTTGCCTCATCCAAAGTAGTTGCACGCAACACTGTCCTGCGGCAACATACTCGGCCTCAGCGGTGGATAGGGCAACGGAGGTTTGTTTCTTAGAATTCCATGACACCAGGGACCTTCCTAAGAATTGGCACGTCCCCGATGTACTCTTCCTATCGACCTTACATCCAGCATAGTCGGAATCTGAATATCCAATTAGGTCAAAGGTAGACCCCTTTGGATACCAGAGCCCAAAGCAAGGCGTAGCAACCAAATATCTAAGGATTCACTTCACTGCCACTAAGTGACACTCCTTAGGATCGGATTGAAATCTAGCACACATGCATACGCTAAGCATAATATCCGGTCTACTAGCACATAAGTAAAGTAATGACCCTATCATTGACCGGTATGCCTTTTGATCAACGGACTTACCTCCTTTGTTGAGATCAGTGTGTCCGTCGATCCCCATCGGAGTCTTTGCGGGCTTGGCATCCTTCATCCCAAACCGCTTCAGCAAGTCTTGCGTGTATTTTGTTTGAGAGATGAAGGTGCCGTCCTTGAGTTGCTTCAGTTGGAACCCAAGGAAGTAGTTCAACTCGCCCATCATTGACATCTCGAATTTCTGCGTCATCACCCTGCTAAACTCTTCACAAGACTTTTTATTAGTAGAACCAAATATTATGTCATCGACATAAATTTGGCACACAAATAGATCACCGTCACAAGTCTTAGTGAAAAGAGTTGGATCGGCTTTCCCAACCTTGAAAGCATTAGCAATTAAGAAATTTCTAAGGCATTCATACCATGCTCTTGGGGCTTGCTTAAGTCCATAGAGCGCCTTAGAGAGCTTACACACGTGGTCAGGGTACCGTTCATCCTCGAAGCCAGGGGGTTGCTCCACGTACACCTCCTCCTTGATTGGCCCGTTGAGGAAAGCGCTCTTCACATCCATTTGGAACAACCTGAAAGAATGGTGAGCAGCATATGCTAGCAAGATACAAATGGACTCTAGCCTAGCCACAGGAGCAAAAGTCTCCTCAAAGTCCAAACCTGCGATTTGGGCATAACCTTGTTTGTTGCGGAACACCCACTTGGTTCCCACAACATTTTGCTTAGGACGAGGCACCAGCGTCCAAACTTCATTCCTCTTAAAGTTATTGAGCTCCTCTTGCATGGCCAACACCCAGTCCGGATCAAGCAAGGCTTCTTCTACCCTGAAAGGCTCAATAGAAGAGACAAAGGAGTTATGCTCACAAAAACTAACTAATCGAGATCGAGTAGTTACTCCCTTGCTAATATCACCCAGAATTTGATCGACGGGATGATCCCTTTGAATCATCGCTCGAACTTGGGTTGGAGGTGCCGGTTGCGCTTCTTCCTCCATTACATGATCATCTTGTGCTCCCCCTTGATCGCACGTCTCCTGTTCATCGTCTTGAGTTGGGGGATGCACCATAGTTGAGGAAGAAGGTTGATCTCGCTCATTTTGTTCCTGTGGCCGCACCTCTCCAATCGCCATGGTGCGTATTGCGGCCGTTGGAACGTCTTCTTCATCTATATCATCAAGATCAACAACTTGCTCTCTTGGAGAGCCATTAGTCTCATCAAATACAACGTCGCTAGAGACTTCAACCAAACCCGATGATTTGTTGAAGACTCTATACGCCTTTGTATTTGAGTCATAACCTAACAAAAACCCTTCTACAGCTTTGGGAGCAAATTTGGAATTCCTACCCTTCTTCACTAGAATGTAGCATTTACTCCCAAATACACGAAAGTACGATACATTGGGTTTGTTACCGGTTAGCAGCTCATACGACGTCTTCTTGAGGAGGCGATGAAGGTAGACCCTGTTGATGGCGTGGCAAGCCGTGTTCACGGCTTCCGACCAAAAGCACTCGGGGGTCTTGAATTCTCCAAGCATTGTCCTCGCCATATCGATGAGCGTCCTGTTCTTCCTCTCTACCACACCATTTTGTTGTGGTGTGTAGGGAGCGGAGAACTCGTACTTGATCCCTTCCTCCTCAAGAAACTCCTCCACTTGAAGGTTCTTGAACTCGGACCCGTTGTCGCTCCTTATCTTCTTCACCTTGAGCTCAAACTCATTTTGAGCTCTCCTTAGGAAGCGCTTGAGGGTCCCTTGGGTTTCAGACTTATCCTGCAAAAAGAACACCCAAGTGAAGCGGGAAAATTCATCAACAATAACTAGACCATACTTACTTCCTCCTATGCTTAGATAGGCGATGGGTCCGAAGAGGTCCATATGTAGCAGCTCCAGGGGTCTTGATGTGGTCATCACATTCTTGTTGTGATGCGCTCCTCCCACTTGTTTACCTGCTTGACAAGCTGCACAAGGTCTATCTTTTTCGAAAGTAACATTGGTTAGACCTATCACGTGTTCTCCCTTTAGAAGCTTGTGAAGGTTCTTCATCCCCACATGTGCTAAGCGGCGATGCCACAACCAGCCCATGCTAGTCTTAGCAATTAAGCATGCATCTAGACCGGCCTCCTCTTTTGCAAAATCGACTAAATAAAGTTTGTCGTCTAATACACCCTTAAAAGCTAGTGAACCATCACTTCTTCTAAAGACAGACACATCTACATTTGTAAATAGACAATTATATCCCATATTGCAAAATTGACTAACAGATAGCAAGTTATATCCAAGAGACTCAACTAAAAACACATTAGAGATAGAGTGCTCATTTGAAATAGCAATTTTACCTAATCCTTTTACTTTGCCTTGATTCCCATCACCGAATATTATTGAATCTTGGGAATCCTTGTTTTTGACGTAGGAGGTTAACATCTTCTTCTTCCCCGTCATATGGTTTGTGCATCCGCTGTCGATAATCCAGCTTGAACCCCCGGATGCATAAACCTGCAAGGCAAATTTAGGCTTGGGACTTAGGTACTCAACTCTTGTTGGGTCCTACAAGGTTAGTCACAATTGTCTTAGGGACCCAAATGCAAGTTTTATCACCCTTGCATTTTGCCCCTAATTTCCTAGCAACTATCTTCCTATCCTTTCTACAAATAGCAAAGGAAGCATTTAAAGCATGATAAATTATAGAAGGACCATCCATAACTTTCCTAGCAGGATGAACAACATTCTTTCTAGGCACATGATGAACATAACTCCTAGACATATCTCTATCATGCATATAAGAAAAACTAGAAGCAAACATAGCATAAGAATCAAAGACATGTGCATCAAAAGCATTATAAGCATTACAACTCCTATGAGACTGTCTTCTATCATTGTACATAAAAGCATGGTTCTCTTTAGTACTACTTGCCATAGGAGCCTTCCCTTTCTCCTTGGCGGAGATGGGAGCCTTATGATTTGTTAAGTTCTTGGCTTCCTTTTTGAAGCCAAGCCCATCCTTAATTGAGGGGTGTCTACCAACCGTGTAGGCATCCCTAGCAAATTTTAGTTTATCAAACTCACTTTTGCTAGCCTTAAGTTGGGCATTAAGACTAGCCATTTCATCATTTAACTTTGCAATAGAAGCTATGTGTTCACTACAAGCATCAATATCAAAATCTTTACATCTATTGCAAATAACAACATTTTCTATACAAGTTGTTGATTTACTAGCTATTTCTAACTTAGCATTCAAATCATCATTAATGATCCTTAAGCTAGAAATTGTCTCATGGCAAGAAGATAATTCACAAGAAAGCATTTCATTTCTCTTAACTTCTAAGGCATGAGATTTTTGTGCTTCTACAAATTTGTCATGTTCTTCATACAACAAATCCTCTTGTTTTTCTAAAAGCCTATTCTTATCATTCAAGGCATCAATCAATTCATTAATTTTATCTACCTTGGTTCTATCTAGGCCTTTAAATAAACATGAATAATCTATTTCATCCTCATCACTAGATTCGTCCTCACTTGAAGAAGCATAAGTAGAGTTTCGAGTACATACCTTCTTCTCCCTTGCCATAAGGCATGTGTGACGCTCGTTGGGAAAGAGGGATGACTTGTTGAAGGCGGTGGCGGTGAGTCCTTCATTGTCGGAGTCGGAAGAGGAGCAATCTGAATCCCACTCCTTGCCTAGATGCGCCTCGCCCTTTGCCTTCTTATAGTTCTTCTTCTTCTCCCTCTTGTTCCATTGATCCTGATCACTATCATTGTCGGGACAGTTAGCAATAAAGTGACCAATCTTACCACATTTGAAGCAGGAGCGCTTCCCCTTCATCTTGTTCTTGTTGGGGTGCTCCTTGCGACCTTTTAGCGCCGTCTTGAATCTCTTGATGATGAGGGCCATCTCTTCATCATTAAGTCCGGCCGCCTCAATTTGTGCCACCTTGCTAGGTAGCGTCTTCTTGCTTCTTGTTGCCTTGAGTGCAAGGGGTTGAGGCTCATTGATTGGACCATTCAATGCGTCGTCCACGTATCTTGCTTCATTGATCATCATTCGCCCGCTCACGAACTTTCCAAGTATCTCCTCGGGCGTCATCTTGGTGTACCTAGGATTCTCACGAATATTGTTTACAAGATGAGGATCAAGGACAGTAAAAGACCTTAGCATTAGGCGGACGACGTCGTGGTCCGTCCATCGCGTGCTTCCATAGCTTCTTATCTTGTTGACAAGGGTCTTGAGCCGGTTGTACGTTTGGGTTGGCTCTTCTCCCCTTATCATGGCGAACCTCCCGAGTTCGCCCTCCACCAACTCCATCTTGGTGAGCATTGTGACGTCATTCCCCTCATGAGAGATCTTGAGAGTGTCCCAGATTTGCTTGGCGTTATCCAAGCCACTCACTTTGTGGTATTCATCCCTGCACAATGAAGCTAGAAGAACAGTAGTAGCTTGTGCATTTTTATGAATTTGCTCATTAATGAACATGGGACTATCCGTACTATCAAAGTGCATTCCACTCTCTACAATCTCCCATATACTAGGATGGAGAGAGAACAAGTGACTACGCATTTTGTGACTCCAAAATCCGTAGTCCTCACCATCAAAATGAGGAGGTTTACCAAGTGGAATAGACAATAAATGAGCGTTTGTACTTTGAGGAATACGAGAGTA
Organism: Zea mays; assembly: GCF_902167145.1. Lineage (NCBI taxonomy): Eukaryota > Viridiplantae > Streptophyta > Magnoliopsida > Poales > Poaceae > Zea > Zea mays. The sequence continues at coordinate 145,896,017 of NC_050101.1, forward strand.
ATCAAAAGAAAAGTTCGAATTGACCGTTTTCTTTTTCTCGTAGTCGTCGTCGTCCTTTTGGGAAGAGGAAGATTTGTCGCTGTCGTAGTAGACGATCTCCTTGATGCGCCTTGTCTTCTTCTTCTTCCCGTCTTTGCGCTTGTGGCTCGAGCCCGAGTCGGTAGGCTTGTCATCCTTCGGCTCGTTGAAGATAGACTCCTTCTCGTTGTTGTTGACCACCATCCCCTTTCCCTTAGGATCCATCTCTTCGGGCGATTAGTCCCTTCTTGAAGAGAACGACTCTGATACCAATTGAGAGCACCTAGAGGGGGGGGTGAATAGGTGATCCTATAAAACTTAAAACTTAAGCCACAAAAACTTGGTTAGACGTTAGCACAGTAATCGCCAAGTGGCAAGAGAGGAGAACTTGCACAATACGATAACCACAAAGAGATCAACACAGAGATGACACAGTGGTTTATCCCGTGGTTCGGCCAAGTACAAAACTTGCCTACTCCACGTTGTGGCGTCCCAACGGACGAGAGTTGCACTCAACTCCTCTCAAGTGATTCAATGATCAACTTGAATACCACGGTGTTTTGCTTTTCTTTTCTTATCCCGTTCGCGAGGAATCTCCACAACTTGGAGCCTCTCGCCCTTACACTTGAAGTTCACAAAGAAGCACAGAGCAAGGAAGGATTAGCAACGCACACAAGACACAAGAATCAAAGAGTCAATACGCACACAAGTCGCAACAAGAGCTCGCAACACAACCTAATGAGTTCACAACTCCACTAGAGCTCTATATGCTATCACAATGAAACAATTTCGCGGAATCGAGGTCTTGGTGCTTAGAAATGTTGTAGGAATGCTTGGTATACTCCTCCATGCGCCTAGGGGTCCCTTTTATAACCCCAAGGCAGCTAGGAGCCGTTGAGAGCAATCTGGGAAGGCAATTCTTGCCTTCTGTCATCTGGCGCACCGGACAGTCCGGTGCACACCGGACACTGTCCGGTGCCCGATTTCTTTCCTTAACTGGCGCAGCCGACCGTTGGCAGCCAGAGAGCCGTTGGCGCACCGGACATGTCCGGTGCACACCGGACAGTCCGGTGCCCCCTTCTAGCCGTTGGCTCGGCCACGTGTCCCGCGCAGATCGCGCGGCCGACCGTTGGCTCACCGGACAGTCTGGTGCACATCGGACAGTCCGGTGCACACCGGACAGTCCGGTGATTTATAGCCGTACGTCGCCGGTGAATTCCCGAGAGCGGCCAGTTCGCTCGAGCAAGCCTGGCGCACCGGACACTGTCCGGTGCACCACCGGACAGTCCGGTGCTCCCAGACTGAGCAGACTTTGGCTAAACAAAGCCATCTCATTTCCAATTCAATTTTTCCTGTTTCCAGCACTTAGACACAATACATTAGTCTCTAAAACAATATACTAAGTCTGAGAAACATACCTTTATCCTTGATTTGTACTTTGTCCACCATTTTACACTTAGGCACTTGTATTGGACACTAAATCACCAAAATACTTAGAAATGGCCCAAGGGCACATTTCCCTTTCAGCACCGGACAGTCCGGTGCCGCACTGGACAGGTATTGTTCACTGTCCGGTGCGCCTTCTGGCGCCTGCTCTGACTCTGCGTGAACTGTCCGCGCACTGTAGCTGTGTCAGCCGACCGTTGAACTCGACCGTTGCTCCGCCTGGCACACCGGACAGTCCGGTGAATTATAGCGGAGGGCTTTTTCCAGAAACCTGAAGATAGCGAGTTGGAGTTGATCCACCCTGGTGCACCGGACAGTCCGGTGCACCAGACCAGGGCAGCCTTCGGTTGGTTTTGTTCCTTTCTTTTTGAACCCTATCTTGGACTTTTTATTGGTTTGTGTTGAACCTTTGGCACCTGTAGAACTTATAATCTAGAGCAAACTAGTTAGTCTAATTATTTTTGTTGGGCAATTCAACCACCAAAATCATTTAGGAAAATGTTTGACCCTATTTCCCTTTCAGGCCCAAGCTAAAGAGACTGTCCCGACAATGGGAGCCACTACTCCCTAGACATGTGGGTTTTGAAGAGGACAACACGATTATTTGCCCTACGAAGCCCAAACATGTGGACTTTGGGAAATCCAAAATCAAAGAAGGGCACATCGAGGTACTTAACTGCTTTGGCTATATTGACTGGGTGCGGTTAGGGGGATGAGCTAGTACCAAGTCCAAGGGAGGATGAAATTGTTGTGCTTCAGTGTTTCTTGATGTTGGGGACTTGTTCTCAAATGCTATGAGTTAAGAACAAGACAACACAGAGAATGTTAAACGATAAAGTCCTTCGTCCTTTGAAGCATTATTTCCCCTAGGATATAACGATCTTCGGACGAAGGTTATGAAGGACGAACCTTCATCATCACAGTATACATGAAAGACGAAGCATATGAAACATAAAAGATAGCATGAATAATCATATAACGTCATCAATTTAACTTTATCATATCATCATAGAAAAATAGAGACAATATCGAATTACAAATGTACCTTCGGCTTGGAAGGAAATGAAAATACAAGTGTGACGCAAAAGTAAATGCCAAGTCAGCGTGAACAGTACGGGAGTACTGTTCATCTATTTATAGACGTGGGACGCAGCCCATGTAAAATTACATTCATGTCCACTACATTTGCTAATGACTTATGGGGATCTGTCAAGGCCTAAGTAGTCTTTTCATCTTTAAGTCGGTTCCCCTTTCTGCCACCATGCCGAAGCTCCCCTGCGCATAGCTTCGGCTATGCACCATCCTTCGTACAGCTTGGTGATCAGCCCGTCCTTCATCTCAATCCTCCTTCGTCTAACTTAAGCTTCGTCCTGATCGTACTTCATGTTCATAATCTGAGTCCGAAGATACCTGTTCATACATTTCACTTGGAAAATATTGTCAAATCATGTTTTTGAGGACCTTCGGAGGACGAAGACCCCCAACAGTAGCCCCTCGCAATATTAATTTGTTAGTGATAAATTTAGATTGCGATATGGACGAAGGCCTTAAGCCGAAGGTCCGAAAAAACACCTTCCCTTTGCTAGAATAGCAACATTCACTGACAAGCGGGTCTTTCAATTTTCAACGCACTGGGCGTATAAATAAGATCATACCACAAACTCATTTTGGTACGCACACTTGCCATCTGCCCCCGCTTACTCAATTTTAGCTCTTGCGCGCAAAAATTTACTGAGCTTTTAGTTTTGAAGCTTCGGCATTGAAAACAGTTTTTAGCATTTCCGAAGATGTCTGAAGACAAAAAGGCCGGTCCCGAGATGAAGCTGAGTCTCTCTGAAGAGAAGAACCTGGGGTTCCTTATAGCGATGGCGGAGACTAATACGGAAAAAATCACCAAAGAGATCCTGGAAGGCTTGTCTGAAGATACCGGTGACAGCGACAGTTACGATGTAGAAAGTGGTGGGGAAGAGTCCGAAGATCGGCCTTGGCGGCCAAGTCACGCGGTTTTCGGGAAAACCACCATTAAGCAGAGTCATATTGATAGTATGAGGGGGCGGTATTTTCGAGATATATCTATTGTGAGAGCTGATGCTGGAGAAAAAACTTCTCCTACCCCCGAAGAAGATGAAGTCGTAATCTTCCGAAGCTTTCTCAAGGCTGGGCTTCGATTCCCCCTAAGCAACTTTGTTGTTGAAGTTCTGAAAACATTTCAAATCTACCTTCATCAAATTACTCCCGAAGCTATCATAAGAATGGGGATGTTTGTCTGGGCTGCGAGAAGCCAAGGTTTAGAACCAAATGCCAAAAGCTTTTGCAACATTCATGAGTTGTTATATGAGACGAAACCCTGGGGGAAAGAACAATATCACAACAACTTTGGGTGTTACAGCTTCGTTGCCCGCTCCGGGTCAAGCTGCCCTGTGCCGACCTTTCGGAAGAGATGGCCCGGAGCCTGGATGACTGAATGGTTCTATGTAAAGAATGACCTAACAGCGCAAGAAGATGTCAAGAGTATCATTATGCGCCCCATCTGGCAACGCTTCGGACTTCGAAGGCCGGAGGTTAAAATGGATGAAGCATCCGAGGAATGCCAAAGAGCCTTCGGCGTAGTCTGCTCTTTTATTGGGACAAGGGACTTGATTCAAGAACATATTGCCTTCAGGGTGTGGCCACTTGCAGGAAAGTGGGAAATGCCGAAGGAGACCATCAAAGAGTCCGACGAAGGCGGACTGGTCAGACTAAAATACACATTCAAATACGGGGATAAATTTGTTGAACCTGATGACGACTGGTTGAAAAGCATTGAAACATTAAGTGACGAACTGCTTGGGGCATATTCGAAGGCCGAGAACACTGCATTATCAGCAGCCTTCGGAGACCGAAAGAAGAAAAGACTCAACCGGGTATTTGACGCAGTCGGGTTTGTCTACCCTGACTATCACTATCCGGTATTGGGTCGCAAAAGAAAGAATACTTCTCCTGCAACAGAAACTACCATAAGTGCCACTAATGAGCCAGCGCCGCAAAGGAAAAAGATGAAGGTGCTCACCCACCGAGCGCGCTTTATTGAGCCGGCCACAGTGCCAGAATTCATTGGTGAAGTTTCCTTGGGCTCTGAAGCTACAGAACCAGCTCCAGTGCCGAAGATAGAAGAGAAATCTGAAGCGCCTTTAGCAGAGAAGGCGGAAAAACCGAGAATTGAAGGACAAAAAATATTGGAAATCTTAAGTCCTTCAGCAAATGTCGAAACAAGAAAAATCCAAAAGGGCCTATTGGTGACCCCAAAAAGAAAAAGAATGGTGAACGTACTAGATGTCTTGGAGACAATTATGTCTTCAAGCACAACTCCAAAGAAGACTGTTGAACTTGCTGAAGCGTCTACTGAAGCTTCGAAGCAACAAGCTGAAGCTGAAGCTGAAGCTGAAGCTGGGCCTTCAGAGCCCACCAAGGAACAATCTTTGGAAACCGAAAAAACATCAGAACCAGTTTTGGTTGAGGAGATTGACACTGCCGTCCCCGAAGCTCCTGCCAGCACATGCGATTATATCATACGACATGCTTCGGGGAAAAAATTATCTGAAGAAGAGACTTATGAAGCCAATCACTATGCCAGAGAATTAAAATATCCAAAGGGAGCAATGGTGTTCAATGGGACAAATGAGGATGACTTCCTATATTGCCTCCCTGATAACAAAGAACTATCTGTCTGCCGGGAGATGGCTAGAAGTATGGGGTTCCCGAAGCTCGAAGCTGGATTATGTGCTATGACGAAGGAGGATCTCGCGGACAGTCTTGTGTATAACAGCCTAAAGGTATGGGAATTAGACGTTTTGAAAAAATTTTACAATACGTAATTCATTCTTTTATTCTTATACCAAGTCTTTACATATAGGGTTTAATCTTAAGCAACGCATTAAGAGCACAAAAGAGTGCCGAAGATGAGAACTATGAAATTGCGTTCAACAACCTTCGGTCAGAAGTTATTAAACTGAGAAACGAAGCTCTGGAAAAGGATAAAATTCTGCTTACATTGGTAGACAAGGTAAAAAAGGACGAAGCTGCCTCAAAGATCCAGGTCGAAGCCCAAAAACGTGAGATTAAAGATCTTCAAAAACAGCTAGCTAGAGCTAAAGAGGAACGTGTGCTTGAAGAAACAAAACGAGAGCTTAGTGATCAGTTGGTTAATCATTTAGAGTTAAGTGCTCAGGAGCTTCGTACATCCCAGAGAAAATGCTATGTTAAATCTATAGAATGCGTCAAAAAGATAAAATCCAGCTTCGCCAGCGTTGGCGCATTTTCTAGTGAAGAAAGTTTCTCCAGAGGTAAACCCGAAGGTCCATTGGAATGGATTAGTCATGAAGCAGAAGCTTTCGAGGAAATCCTGAGCAGCCGCGGTGATATCTGCGCATTTTCGGGCGCCAGAGGAGTTGCTACTGTTCTAGAGAAGAAAGGTTGTGATCATATTAAGCTGCTTGCGCAATCCGAAGCCACTTTATCCGCTGAAGATATTAAAGACCCGTCGACCGAAGCTAGCCAAGTTGGTGGAAAATTTTTCACCGACGTCTGGGATAATGGTGGTCGAGAAATGGCAGGAGAAATTATTCAAAGAAGTGAAAAGGGCATCCACGATGCTAGAGAAGTGGCTAAGGCTGCTGAAAAAAGCGCAGAGCCCGAAGGTCAATTAGGTATTAATTAATAGTTTGTATCGTGTTGTAATTTTTATTTCAAACTTTGTTCGTGGTTTGTGATAGTAATGCAAAAATATTCTCTTCCCTCAGAACCTGCTGGATCGTCTGCTGACCCTCAAACAAAAGGGGATGACGAAATTAAACAAATGGCCGAAACTATCGTGGATAAAGTTGTTGAACAGCTTCTAAATGAGGCTGTCGAAGTAGTATTAAGAGAAGACTAGGTGTTATTAGGAAAAACATTTGAAGTGTGATTTATGTAATATTGTGTACATTTGAATGTAATATACAAGTCTCTTTTCATTATTCAATTCTTTACGATGCATGAAACTTTACATACGTACCGCTTTTAAGCCTTCGGCGAAAAAACACCTTCCCTTCTTTTCATGCTTCGTGAAGAAAAAAAATTTTATGCATCACAACAATGTCCATAGTGCTCTGATGAAGAATATCCAAGCTTCGTGAAAACATTCTCCGAAGCTATACTCTGAAGATGAAGATTGTGTCTCCTTGTGACTTAACACGATTTTCACTCTTTCAAAGCATACTTCCGAAGATCAATATTGTGTCCCCTTCTTGTGCCATATGCAACATGATGTATGATGCTTATGCTATGCAAAATGATGTGATGATGTCATGTTATGTAGATGACATTTGTTCCGAAAGATACATATCCCCACACAATATTTTTGTATCAGCGCTGACTTTTCGCTGTAAGCTCTGCATTCCCTTAGGAACGACTTTGGAGCTTCTTCACCTTTTACTTAGGCGGTATAAGCTCTGCATTCCCTTAGGAACGTCTTTGGAGCTTCTTCGCCTTTTACTTAGGCGGTATAAGCTCTGCATTCCCTTAGGAACGTCTTTGGAGCAAAAAAACTTACACTGCGCTCCCTTTGGAACGGCTTTTTGTAACTTTAGCAACTTACTCTGCGTTCTTTAGAACGACTTTTTGTTACTTCGAAGGATTTTTAATAATTCGAAGGTCCTCCGCAAACTTTCAAGCTTCAGCAACTTAAGCCTTCGGAGAAAATAGATTTCCCTTATAACCAACCACAAAACTATTACATGAAAATCGAAATGTTCTTTATTATACAGAAAATAGAACTAAATGGAAAAGACTGCTATCAAGGTAGGATACTTGTCAATAAATGTGCTTTGACTCCGGCACGGTGCTGTTGACTGTACGAGCTTCGGACTGCTCTCTGAAGTCCCTTTGGTGTGGAGCATATTGGCTCCCTTCTGGCTGTTGGCCTTGTTGCAGCGGTGGTGGAGGCGGAGGTTGTTGCCAGGAAGCTTGAGGTTGACTTGCCGAAGCAACAGAAACTGCAGGGTGGTTACCTACGTATTCTGGGATGTAAGGCACATGGTACGAAGCAGTATGCATGACCTGCTTCGGCTGAGCTTGTTGTGCTGCAGCTTCGGCTATCTCCTTTTGCTTTTGGATGGTAACATGGCACATCCTGGTGGTATGGCCCTTGTTTTCACCGCAAAACAAGCAAAATATTCTCCTTGGTTGATCTCCAAATCTTCCGCCAAAGCCCCTGGCGCCTCTACCTCTTGGAGCTGGTGGCCGGAAGAAGCTTTGTTGTTGCCCCGAAGCCTGTGAGGAGGGCTGCGGCCTGTGCTGCTGACTCCCTTTATCATCACTTTGAGTAGAGTTATGGATGGACCTGACATGCCTCGGATAGAATCTTCCTCCGAAGCCCCTGGTCATCTCAGAAAATCTGAAAGCCTCCTCCCTTCTTTGACGAAAATCATTGTCGGCACGAATGTACTCGTCCATCTTTTGGAGCAGCTTCTCCAGAGTCTGAGGAGGCTTCCTAGCAAAATATTGAGCTGCAGGTCTAGGACGAAGCCCCTTGATCATGGCCTCGATGACAATTTCATTGGGCACCGTTGGTGCCTGCGCCCTCAAACGCAAGAACCTTCTGACATACGCCTGAAGGTACTCTTCATGATCCTGAGTGCACTGGAACAAGGCTTGAGCAGTGACCGGCTTCGTCTGAAACCCTTGAAAGCTGGTTAACAACATATCCTTCAGCTTCTGCCATGAAGTGATTGTTCCTGGTCGAAGGGAGGAATACCAGGTCTGAGCAACACTCCTGACAGCCATAACAAAAGATTTTGCCATGACTGCAGCATTGCCACCATACGAAGACACTGTTGCTTCGTAGCTCATCAAGAACTGCTTCGGGTCTGAATGGCCGTCGAAGATGGGAAGTTGGGTGGCTTATAGGACGGGGGCCAAGGTGTAGCCTGCAGTTCAGCGGACAGAGGAGAAGCATCATCGAAAACAAAATTTCCCTGATGGAAATTGTCATACCAGTCATCTTCGTTGACGAAGCCCTCCTGATGAAGGTCTTTCTGCTGAGGCCTTCGGTTCTGCTCATCGTGAGAAAGATGGCGAACTTCCTCAGAGGCTTCGTCTATCTGCCTTTGCAACTCAGCTAGTCGGGCCATCTTCTCCTTCTTCCTCTGCACCTGTTGATGTAGCATCTCCATATCCCTGATTTCTTGGTCTAGCTCATCCTCCTGAGGCGTCGGGCTGACAGCCTTCCTCTTCTGGCTTCGGGCCTCCCGAAGAGAGACAGTTTCCTGGTTAGGGTCCAGCGGTTGCAGAGCTGCAGCCCCAGTCGCTGAAGCTTTCTTCGGTGCCATAGCGAGGGTCTATGGCTTCCGAAGGTGTTCAAAAAAACTCGAAGTGGAAGTGAGTTCACCGGAGGTGGGCGCCAATGTTGGGGACTTGTTCTCAAATGCTATGAGTTAAGAACAAGACAACACAGAGAATGTTAAACGATAAAGTCCTTCGTCCTTTGAAGCATTATTTCCCCTAGGATATAACGATCTTCGGACGAAGGTTATGAAGGACGAACCTTCATCATCACAGTATACATGAAAGACGAAGCATATGAAACATAAAAGATAGCATGAATAATCATATAACGTCATCAATTTAACTTTATCATATCATCATAGAAAAATAGAGACAATATCGAATTACAAATGTACCTTCGGCTTGGAAGGAAATGAAAATACAAGTGTGACGCAAAAGTAAATGCCAAGTCAGCGTTCATCTATTTATAGACGTGGGACGCAGCCCATGTAAAATTACATTCATGTCCACTACATTTGCTAATGACTTATGGGGATCTGTCAAGGCCTAAGTAGTCTTTTCATCTTTAAGTCGGTTCCCCTTTCTGCCACCATGCCGAAGCTCCCCTGCGCATAGCTTCGGCTATGCACCATCCTTCGTACAGCTTGGTGATCAGCCCGTCCTTCATCTCAATCCTCCTTCGTCTAACTTAAGCTTCGTCCTGATCGTACTTCATGTTCATAATCTGAGTCCGAAGATACCTGTTCATACATTTCACTTGGAAAATATTGTCAAATCATGTTTTTGAGGACCTTCGGAGGACGAAGACCCCCAACACTTGAAGGCTGCTCTTAGGTTTCCCTTGCATAAAACGGTAGTTGAAGTGCTAAAATAATTTAAAATCTATCTCTATCAGCTGACCCCAAACGCTATAGTGCGTTTAGGAATTTTTATCGAGGCTATTCGAAGCTAAGGAATAGAATCTGATGCCAAAGCCTTCTGCGAGGTGTTCAACCATATTCATGAATTGCATTTCCAGATGAAGGCAACAAGAGGCCTCCACAATAACTTTGGTTGTTATAACTCCACATATCGAAGGGGTTCAATGTCCTCGGCCTTAGCATATCGAAGCAAGTGGCCAAACAAGTGGGCAAAAGAATGGTTTTATATGAAGAATGACTTGACAGTGTGAGCTCACATTGTCGGGGACCATAATTAGGGGTACCCCCAAGACTCCTAATCTTAGCTGGTAACCCCCATCAGCACAAAGCTGCAAAGGCCTAATGGGTGCAATTAAGTCAAGGCTCGGTCTACTCAAGGGACACGATCTCGCCTCGCCCGAGCCTAGCCTCGGGCAAGGGCGGCCGACCCCGGAGGATTCACGTCTTGCCCGAGGGCCCCCTCAAGCAACGGACACACCTTCGGCTCGCCCGAGGCCTAGTCTTCGCCAAGAAGCAACCTTGGCCAAATCACCACGACGACCGACCGTATCGCAGGAGCATTTAATGCAAAGATGGCCTGACACCTTATCCTGACGCGCGCCCTTCAGTCGACTGAGCCGAAGTGACCGCAGTCACTTCGCCGCTCCACTGACCAGTCTGACAAGAAGACAGCGCCGCCCGCGTCGCTCTGACTGATGTGCCACTCGACAGAGTGAGGTTGACAGCGGCCAAGTCCGGCCTCGAGCGCCATAGGAAGCTCCGCCTTGCCTGACCCAGGGCTCGGACTCGGGCTCGGCGCCGGAAGACGACGAACTCCGCCTCGCCCGACCCAGGGCTCGGACTCGGGCTCGGCCCCGAAAGACGATGAACTCCGCCTCGCCCGACCCAGGGCTCGGACTCGGGCTCAGCCCCGGAAGACGACGAACTCCGCCTCGCCCGACCCAGGGCTCGGACTCGGGCTCAGCCCCGGAAGACGACGAACTCCGCCTTGCCCGACCCAGGGCTCGGACTCGACCTCGGCCTCAGCCGACGATCTCCATCTCGCCCGACCCAAGGGCTCGGACTCGACCTCGACCTCGAAAGACAGACTCGATCTCGACCTCGGAGGAGCCTCCGCCTCGCCCTACCCAGGGCTCGGACCGACCACGTCATAGGAGGGGCCATCATTACCCTACCCCTAGCTAACTCTGGCTACGGGGAACAAGACCGGCGTCCCATCTGGCTCGTCCCGGTAAAACAAACAACGATGGCGCCCCGCATGCTCCATGACGACGGTGGCTCTCAGCCCCCTTACGGAAGCAAGGAGACGTTAGCAAGGACTCGATAGCCCCGACAGCTGTCCTTCCGCAAGGCTCCAACACTCCTCCGACGGCCACGACATCACACGAACAGGGTGCCAAAACCTCTCCGGCTGCCACGACGGCATGTACTTAGGGCGCTAGCTCTTCTCTGCTAGACACGTTAGCACACTGCTACACCTCCCATTGTACACCTGGACCCTCTCCTTACGCCTATAAAAGGAAGGTCCAGGGCCCTCTTACAGAGGGTTGGCCACGCGGGGAAGGACGGGATGGCGCTCGCATAGGCCTCTCGCTCCCTCCCGCGCGGATGTTTGTAACCCCCTACTGCAATCGCATCTGACCTAGGTGCGGGACAAACACGAAGGTCGTGGGTTTCCCCTTTCACGCATGTCCCCCCTTCGCGCTCCGTCTCGCGCCGACCCATCTGGGCTGGGGCACACGGCGAAAATTTACTCGTCGGTCCAGGGACCCCCCGGGGTCGAAACGCCGACAGTTGGCGCGCCAGGTAGGGGCCTGCTGCGTGTTGACGAACAGCTTCCCGTCAAGCTCCAGATGGGCAGTCTCCAGCAACCTTTCCAGCCCGGGACGGTGCTCCGTTTCGGGAGTCTTGAGTTCATGTCCCTCGATGGCAGCTACGACATGATACTCCTTCCCCCGCCGCGCGACAGCGACAATGGCGGCCGACAACCCGCCCGCCGGCGGCGGAATCGACGACGTCTTCCCCACATGGCGGAAGAACAACATTCGGGCTTGTCCCGTCCCCTCCCCCGCCGACGGAGGAGGAGGCGGGGCAACCAAGGCCAAGCAGGAGGCGGCACCTTGTCGGCTGTCGAGCGAGTCGACGACATCGGCGCCCCAACGGGGGACACGTCGGGCATCGACTTCGCGTCTGAGACGAAGACGAGCGCCGTCTCCCCGCAACACGCCAACTGCAAGCAAACGAACGACGCCAGCACACTCGCGAGGGACTTGCTGGGCGTCACCCTCGTACCTGAGACGATGGTGCAGTCTGCCCCTGACGTGACATCGTCACCGCCCATCGACCAAGAGGTACCGACCGATTCCCGTCTCGTGCCTTTTGGATTCAGCCTCGACCCACCAAGCGACTTCGCTTCGGTGGACGCTTCAATAGAGGCGAGTCCAAACCCTCCGGGGTATCGTATGTGGTCACCCTGGGACCGGCTGACAGCCGTCTCAACCTACGGGCCCTCGGGTTCCGAGGAAGATGATGAGCCCGACTTTTGTTGGGATTTCTCCGGACTTGGCAACCCCAGTGCCATGCGGGACTTCATGACCGCATGCGACTACTTCCTTTCCGACTGTTCCGACGGTAGCCACAGCCTCGGCGATGAGGACTACGACCCAAGTCGTGAATGTTTCCACGTCGATCTAGGGGGTCCCGGCGAAGGCAACCATCTTGGTATACCGGAAAACGGTGATCCCCCTAGGCATGTGCCTCGCGTTGACATCCTTCGGGAGCTAGCCGTGGTCCCAGTCCCTGCGGGGGGTCAAGACTCACAGCTCGAGCGAATCCGCGAGATGCAGGCTAGGCTCGACGAGGGAGCAGGAACACTTGAGCCGTTCTGCCGGGACATCGGGCAGGAATGGGCAGGTCAACCTCCGGCCGGAGAAGCACGTCATCTACCCCAGGGCATCCAGCACCGCATCGCCGACGATGTCAGGGCAAGGCCGCCACCGGCTTCCAGTGGGGTCGGCCAGAACCTGGCTGCAGCGGCAATACTTCTCCGCACGATGCCGGAGCCATCAACCACCGAGGGGCGGCGTATCCAGGGAGAGCTCAAGAATCTCCTGGAGGATGCCGCGGTCCGACGGGCCGAAAGCTCTGCCTCCTGAAGGCAGGGGTACCCCTCAGAACATCGCGTCGCGACCTCCCGATTCATGCGGGAAGCTTCGGTCCACACCGGGTGCACGCGCAACACGGCGCCTGCGTCCGCGGGTCGCCTCGGCAACGAACACCCTCACCGCAACCGTCGAACCCACCTCGACGAGAGGATGCACCGAGGCTACCACCCCAGGCGCGGGGGACGCTACGACAGCGGGGAGGATCGGAGTCCCTCGCCCGAACCACCCGGTCCGCAGGCTTTCAGACGGGCCATACGACGGGCGCCATTCCCGACCCGGTTCCGAACCCCGACTACTATCACAAAGTACTCGGGGGAGACGAGGCCGGAACTGTGGCTCGCGGACTACCGGCTGGCCTGCCACCTGGGTGGAACGGACGATGACAACCTCATCATCCGCAACCTCCCCCTGTTCCTCTCCGATACCACTCGAGCCTGGCTGGAGCACCTGCCTCCGGGGCAGATCTCCAACTGGGACGACCTGGACCAAGCCTTCGCCGGCAATTTCCAGGGCACGTACGTGCGCCCAAGGAACTCCTAGGATCTCCGAAGCTACCGCCAGCAGCCGGGGGAGTCTCTCCGGGACTACATCCGGCGATTCTCGAAGCAGCGCACCGAGCTGTCCAACGTCACTGACTCGGATGTCATCGGCGCGTTCCTCGCCGGCACCACCTACCGCGACCTGGTGAGCAAGCTGGGCCGCAAGACCCCCACCAGGGCGAGCGAGCTGATGGACATCGCCACCAAGTTCGCCTCTGGCCAGGAGGCGGTTGAGGCCATCTTCCGGAAGGACAAGCAGCCCCAGGGCCACCCACCGAAAGATGTCCCCGAGGCGTCAAGTCAGCGCGGCACCAAGAAGAAAGGCAAGAAGAAGTCGCAAGCGAAACGCGACGCCGCCGATGCGGACCTTGTCGCTGCTGCTGAGTACAAGAACCCTCGGAAACCTCCCGGAGGTGCCAATCTCTTCGACAAGATGCTCAAGGAGTCGTGCCCCTATCATCAGGGGCCCGTCAAGCACACCCTTGAGGAGTGCTCCATGCTTCGGCGCCACTTTCACAAGGCCGGGCCACCTGCGGAGGGTGGCCGGGCCCGCGACGACGATAAGAAGGAGGATCACAAGGCAGGAGAGTTCCCCGAGGTCCACGACTGCTTCATGATCTACGGTGGGCAAGTGGCGAACGCCTCGGCTCGGCACCGCAAGCAAGAGCGTCGGGAGGTCTGCTCGGTTAAGGTGGCAGCGCCAGTCTACCTAGACTGGTCCGACAAGCCCATCACCTTCGACCAGGGCAACCATCCCGACCGCGTGCCGAGCCCGGGGAAATACCCGCTCGTTGTCGACTCCGTCATCGGCAATGTCAGGCTCACCAAGGTCCTCATGGATGGAGGCAGCAGCCTCAACATCATCTACGCCGAGACCCTCAGGCTCCTGCGGATCGATCTGTCCTCGGTTCGGGCAGGCGCTGCGCCTTTTCACGGGATCATCCCCGGGAAGCGCGTCCAACCACTCGGACAACTCGATCTACCCGTCTGCTTTGGGACACCCTCCAACTTTCGAAGGGAGACCCTCACGTTCGAGGTGGTCGGGTTTCGAGGAACCTACCACGCAGTGCTGGGGAGGCCATGCTACGCCAAGTTCATGGTCGTCCCCAACTACACCTACCTCAAGCTCAAGATGTCGGGCCCCAACGGGGTCATCACCGTCGGCCCCACGTACCGACACGCGTACGAATGCGACGTGGAGTGCGTGGAGTACGCCGAGGCCCTCGCCGAATCCGAGGCCCTCATCGCCGACCTGGAGAGCCTCTCCAAGGAGGCGCCAGACGTGAAGCGCCACGCCGGCAACTTCGAGCCAGCGGAGACGGTTAAGTCCGTCCCTCTCGACACCAGCAACGACGCCTCCAAGCTGATCCAGATTGGCTCCGAGCTCGACCCCAAATAGGAAGCAGTACTCGTCGACTTTCTCCGCGCAAATGCCGACGTTTTCGCGTGGAGTCCCTCGGACATGCCCGACATACCGAAGGATGTCGCCGAGCACTCGCTGGATATCCGAGCTGGAGCCCGACCCGTGAAGCAGCCTCTGCGCCGATTCGACGAAGAAAAGCGCAGAGCCATAGGCGAGGAGATCCACAAGCTAATGGCGGCAGGGTTCATCAAAGAGGTATTCAATCCCGAATGGCTTGCCAACCCTGTGCTTGTGAGAAAGAAAGGAGGGAAATGGCGGATGTGTGTAGACTACACTGGTCTAAACAAAGCATGTCTGAAAGTTCCCTACCCTCTGCCTCACATCGATCAAATCGTGGATTCCACTGCTGGGTGCGAAACCCTGTCTTTCCTCGACGCCTACTCAGGGTATCACCAAATCAGGATGAAAGAGTCCGACCAGCTCGCGACTTCTTTCATCACACCCTTCGGCATGTACTGCTATGTTACCATGCCGTTTAGTTTGAGGAATGCGGGTGCGACATACCAAAGGTGCATGAACCACGTGTTCGGCGAACACATTGGTCGAACGGTCGAGGCTTACATCGATGACATCGTAGTCAAGGCGAGGAAAGCCTCTGACCTCCTTTCCGACCTTGAAGTGACATTCCGATGTCTCAAGGCGAAAGGCATAAAACTCAATCCTGAGAAGTGCGTCTTCGGGGTCCCCCGAGGCATGCTCTTGGGGTTCATCGTCTCCGAGCGGGGCATCGAGGCCAACCCGGAGAAAATCGCGGCCATCACCAACATGGGGCCCATCAAGGACTTGAAAGGCGTACAGAGGGTCACGGGATGCCTTGCGGCTCTGAGCCATTTCATCTCACGCCTCGGCGAAAGAGGCCTGCCTCTGTACCGCCTCTTAAGGAAGGCCGAGTGCTTCACTTGGACCCCTGAGGCCGAGGAAGCCCTCGGAAACCTGAAGGCGCTCCTCACGAACGCGCCCATCTTGGTGCCCCCCGCGGCTGGAGAAGCCCTCTTGATCTACGTCGCTGCTACCACTCAGGTGGTCAGCGCCGCGATCGTGGTTGAGAGATGAGAAGAGGGGCATGCATTGCCCGTCCAGAGGCCAGTCTACTTCATCAGTGAGGTACTGTCCGAGACCAAGATCCGCTATCCACAAATTCAGAAGCTGCTGTACGCAGTGATCCTGACGCGGCGGAAGTTGCGACACTACTTCAAGTCTCATCCGGTAACTATGGTGCCATCCTTCCCCCTGGGGGAGATCATCCAGTGACGAGAGGCCTCGGGTAGGATTGCAAAGTGGGCGGTGGAAATCATGGGCGAGACAATCTCATTCGCCCCTCGGAAGGCCATCAAGTCCCAAGTCTTGGCGGATTTTGTGGCTGAATGGGTCGATACCCAGCTCCCAACAGCTCCGATCCAACTGGAACTCTGGACCATGTTTTTCGACGGGTCACTGATGAAGACAGGGGCAGGCGCGGGCCTGCTCTTCATCTCGCCCCTCGGGAAGCACCTACGCTACGTGCTACGTCTCCATTTCCCGGCGTCCAACAATGTGGTCGAGTACGAGGCTCTGGTCAACGGGTTGCGCATCTCCATCGAGCTAGGGGTCCGACGCCTCGACGCTCGCGGTGACTCGCAGCTCGTCATCGACCAAGTCATGAAGAACTCCCACTGCCGCGACCCGAAGATGGAAGCCTACTGCGATGAGGTTCGGCGCCTAGAGGACAAGTTCTACGGGCTCGAGCTCAACCACATCGCCCGATGCTACAACGAGACTGCGGACGAGCTGGCTAAGATAGCCTCGGGGCGAACAACGGTTCCCCCGGACGTCTTCTCCCGAGATCTGCATCAACCCTCCGTCAAGACCGACGACACGCCCGAGCCCGAGAGGGCCTCGGCCCAGCCCAAAGCACCCTCGGCCCAGCACGAGGCACCCTCGGCTCAGCCTGAGGCACCCTCGACCCCCGAAGGTGAGGCACTGCACGTCGAGGAGGAGCAGAGCGGGGTTACGCCTAATCGAAACTGGCAGACCCCGTACCTGCAATATCTCCACCGAGGAGAGCTACCTCTCGACCGAGCCGAAGCTTGGCGGTTGGCGCGGCACGCCAAGTCGTTCGTCTTGCTGGGGGACGGGAAGGAGCTCTACCACCGCAGCCCCACAGGCATCCTCCAGCTGTGCATATCCATCGCCGAAGGCCAGGAGCTCTTACAAGAAATACACTCGGGGGGCTTGCGGGCATCACGCGGCACCCCGAGCCCTTGTTGGAAACGCCTTCCGACAAGGTTTCTACTGGCCGACCGCGGTGGCCGACGCCACTAGAATTGTCCGCACCTGCCAGGGGTGTCAATTCTACGCAAGGCAGACCCACCTGTCCGCTTAGGCTCTGCAGACCATACCCATCACCTGGTTGTTTGCTGTGTGGGGTCTGGACCTCGTCGGTCCCTTGCAGAAGGCATCCGGGGGCTACACGCACCTGCTGGTCGCCATCGACAAATTCTCCAAGTGGATCGAGGTCCGACCCCTGAATAGCATCAGGTCCGAACAGGCGGTGGCGTTCTTCACCAACATCATCCATCGCTTCGGGGTCCCGAACTCCATCATCACCGACAACGGCATCCAGTTCACCGACAGAAAGTTCCTGGACTTCTGCGAGGATCATCACATCCGGGTGGACTGGGCCGCCGTGGCTCACCCCATGACGAATGGGCAAGTAGAGCGTGCCAACGGCATGATCCTGCAAGGACTCAAGCCACGGATCTACAACGACCTCAACAAGCTCGGCAAGCGATGGATGAAGGAGCTCCCCTCGGTGGTCTGGAGTCTGAGGACAACGCCGAGCCGAGCCACGGGCTTCACACCGTTCTTTCTAGTCTATGGGGCCGAGGCCATCTTGCCCATAGACTTAGAATACGGTTCCCCGAGGACGAGGGCCTACGACGACCAAAGCAATCGAGCTAGCCGAGAAGACTCACTGGACCAGCTGGAAGAGGCTCGGGACATGGCCTTGCTACACTCGGTGCGGTATCAGCAGTCCCTGCGACGCTACCACGCCCGATGGGTTCGGTCTCGAGACCTCCAGGTGGGCGACTTGGTGCTTTGGCTGCGACAAGACGCCCGAGGGCGGCACAAGCTCACGCCTCCCTGGGAAGGGCCGTTCGTCATTGCCAAGGTTCTGAAGCTCGGGACATACAAGCTGGCCAACAGTCAAGGCGAGGTCTACAGCAACGCTTGGAACATCCGACAGCTACGTCGCTTCTACCCTTAAGATGCTTTCAAGTCGTTCATACACCTCGTTCACACACGAAGTCTAACCATCAAGGAAGGGTCAGCCTTGCCTCGGCAAAGCCCGACCCTCCCTCGGGGGCTAGAAGGGGAGAACCCCCTCTGCGTCAAAAATTTTCCTCGGAAAAAGATCTTTTCTGCCAGAATGTCTTTCGTGCTTTTCGACTACTTCGTAAGTGGGATCCTGAAAACGACGGAGTACATGTAAGCAGCCAAGGATGACCGAGCCGAGGGACTCCTACGCCTCCGGGATACGGATACCTCACTCATCACCTTCTGCGATAAGTAACTCACGCTCGGATAGGTGATTCCGCGGACCGAACAAGTCTTCATGCTCGAAAACTCTTCTGCCGAAACGATTTTTCAGGCCTTCTCGACTATATCGATGGCAGAACCATACGGACGAGTAAGAGTACACGTAAGCGGCAAGGCCGACCGAGCCGAGGGACTCCTACGCCTCCAGGATACGGATACCTCACTCATCACCTTCCGTGAAAAGTAACTCTCGCTCGGACAAACAATTCTGTTACCGACAAATAAGTCCAGATACTCGAAACAAGAGGAAAAGAAACACAACTTTACAACACGACGACAGTGTGTTTGGGCCTCGGCGGCCGCAGAAAACATACACACACTACAAGGTAAACCGATCCTGCAGGCTCGGACCTTGTTGGAGGGGGAGCAACAGCACCCTCGGCGTCAACTACACCTTCGGCAAAGTCCGACCTAGCCTCGGACGGCAACATGGTCGGAGGATCTCAACTCCGAAGGACGACATCAGCACCGCACCGGGGCCATCGCCGCGAGGGTCTTCTCCAGGAATCCGGCCCGAGCAGACGGCTCGGCCGGCCACCCCGAAGCCTCAGCCAGCTGTCCCCCGAGGACATCAGCCCGGCTTGTGGCCTCGACAACTCGACTCCGGCGTCGGTCCCGCCGGTGGACGGCCCGGCCAGGCTCCGGCCGACGAAGTCTTCTTTTCGAGCCAACTCTGCCTCTGTCCATGCTGACACAGCTGCCTCCGGCTTCGGCTCATCGAAGAGCGGCCGAGGGTTCCTCTAACTAAGCAAGAGAAGCCTCGGGCGGCAAGGCCGACCGAGCCGAGGGACTCCTACGCCTTCGGGATACGGATACCTCACTCGTCGCCTTCGCACGAGGCAACTCACGCTTGGTGAAGCGGTTCAGTTAGCCGACAGGTGAGTCCTAGTGCTCGAAATGAGGAAAAAACACGGCTCCGTGCCAAAAATACATACATGTTCAGGCCCCGACAGCCACAATGAACAGACACCGGCACTCAAGGTGCCATTACAAACGGAACCCCGGTTCCACCTCCGCAGGTACGAACAACCCCCCACGATTAGAGGGCCTGCGGAGCAACAGAAGGCCGACGAATGGCTCACCGCCACCCGCTCCAGCAGCGGCGACGACGACTTCTGCTCCAAGCGGCCGAACAGTAGCAGCGATGACCTCAGGGCGGATGCTGCTGCCATAAGGCCCTCGCCCACGTCCCCACTCGAGGGGCGAGGACGAGCAGAAGGCCGTAGAGTTGGAGGTCAGTCCGCGGGCGACACTGACTATCTCATCGGCGGAGAAACCTCTTCCGGCTGCCACGGCGGAAGGTGGCACCGAAAGCAGCGCCGAAGCCGCTCGGACCGGAGAGCCGGACATGCGGCAGCTGCCGGCGCCACGAACGGCGAACGCCCTTCCCCCGATCGCTGAGGGAAGGAGCGGGCCGCTGTCCGCGCGGAGACCGACCCCAACTCGGCACACTCCCCTCCCCAGCACTGATGATGAACATCCTTGAAGCTGAGGGAGGGGCAGAGGCCGCAGCCCGGCTTGCTTCTCCCCACCTGAGAGCTGGTGGTCACCGTCTTGGGTGACCGCCGGCGAAGGGATGCGGTCGGGCTGCCTGATGAAAATCCTTGAAGCCGAACGATGGCTGAAAGGTACCAACTTCCGCGAAGTTGCGTTCCCCCAACGACAAGGTGGAAGGACTGTGAGTGTTCCCCATCCGGGGGCTCAGAAGGTGGAAAGACGCAATGCATAAGGGGAGCGCGAAGACATGGTTGCCTTTCAAGGGGGTCACCCTCCTTTTAAAGGCAACTCTCCCCACTTGCGTCCTCAGCCATCGCAGGCTGAGTCTTCTCCAACACGCTCCAAGGTCCTCCCCCTACGACAAGGGGGCTGGGTCCCACGCGTCATGCAAGCTGGCCCAAGGCAGAAGAAGCCAAACCGCCGCGCGCGGTGCGCGCAACTGCCCAGCGGTTACGAGCAATCCTCCACTTTCGCCCAGACTAGTGGGTGGAAGGGCGGACCGCCATGCAGGCGGCATGCAACCGCGCCAAGTGGGCGCACCCTTTCGACTCCAACGCGTCCAGCATGGGGGCCTAGGCCCACACGTCATGTAACCGGCGCGCCAGTTGCTACGTGCAAGAAACTGCACCGCCACTACCGTGCCTCCTCGACTGTGGAACCAGTACCGCGACTCGAGGCAACCCTGCGAATGACCCAACAGTGCCAACCAGGCACATCGTTCACGGGTCAGTCAGCCACGGGAGAAGGCACGACGGTCGATACGGCCAGAAATGGGCCGGCAGTAATGGCGGTGGCAGGCGGGCGGAAGCAGCGGTCAAGTCGTCAGCCAAGCTCACGTCCCCTCCTAGGACAGCGAGAGAACCCTCTCCCACGGCGTGAAGACAGCGCGCCCGTGTTCCGTTCCTCGAACGGCTCGCGCACGCGCAACGGTTGCCCCGCGAACCACTCGTCCCGTCGCATTAACTCTGCGGCCGGACAGGCGGCGCCTTTGGCAGGCGAAGCAGGCGACGCTTCACCTCCACCATAATGACCGCGTCAAAAAAGGTGCGCCACGTCATTCGATTTCGTATCCTTTTCATTTTCCTCTTTCTCTCTCTTACAACAGGGACCGAGAAAGGGGATACCCCGAAAGGGATCCTTCTCCGCGAAGGAAACGGGCCCCGAGCCCCCCTACTGATCAGAGGTTCGAAGGCTGGCCCCTCAGAGGGGTTCAACAGCCGCCTCAGAGCGCTCGGGCTCCGCGCCCGCTACTGGTCAGAGGTTCGAAGGCCGGCCCCTCGGAAGGGTTCAACGGCCGCCTCAGGCCACTCGGGCTCTGCGCCCACTACTGATCAGGGGTTCGTAGGCTGGCCCTCGGAGGGTTCACAGCCGCCTCAGACACAGAGCGAGGGATGACCCTGGGTACGTTCGATACATAACCAAGGCTCGGGCTACGCTCCCGAGGTACCCTAGGACATTTCCGAGACCAGCGGGAACGATCTTGTAACGGAATCCCATCAGAGGGAGGCATCGAGCCCTCGGACCCCGTCAAAGGGGGACCGGGTCCGGCAAATCATCCGCAGGTACTTTTGGAGCGCGCCTCCGGGCCTCTAGCCGACCCCTAACAAATGGGGCACGGGCGTCCACTCGGATTACCCGTTAGCAGCTCACTGGAGACACCATGTTCGGCGCCCTCCGAGGGCAACATGGCGCTTCCCCCCCCCCCCTCCTCCTTGCGGAAAGGCGACGCAGGGGCGTATGTAAAAAGTCGAGTCTGTCCTTGACCGTCCTCTCACTCTGTGCGGAGGCTCGGGGGCTGCTCTTGCAAACCCGGCTCCGGCCGAACCGTTGACAACGTCAACATACCAGCCCGAGAACTTGGGACCCGACCGTGCACCCGGGCTACGGCCAGCTCGCATGAGGGAACAACCAGACCGGCCGAAGCATCGCGAAACGCATTAAGACCTCGAAGGACTCAAACCACTCCTCCGAGGCCTCGGGGGCTACACCCGATGGGTGCGCTCGCGCGCACCCACCGGAACAAAACGCAACCGAGAAAGGCCGATCCCCTTGCAAAAAAGTGTGACAAAAGCCTCCAAGCGAGTATTAAAACTCCCTTCGAGGCTCGGGGGCTACTGTCGGGGACCATAATTAGGGGTACCCCCAAGACTCCTAATCTCAGCTGGTAACCCCCATCAGCACAAAGCTGCAAAGGCCTGATTGGTGCAATTAAGTCAAGGCTCGGTCCACTCAAGGGACACGATCTCGCCTCGCCCGAGCCCAGCCTCGGGCAAGGGCAGCCGACCCTGGAGGATTCACGTCTTGCCCGAGGGCCCCCTCAAGCAACGGACACACCTTCGGCTCGCCCGAGGCCCAGTCTTCGCCAAGAAGCAACCTTGGCCAAATCACCACGACGACCGACCGTATCGCAGGAGCATTTAATGCAAAGATGGCCTGACACCTTATCCTGACGCGCGCCCTTCAGTCGACTGAGCCGAGGTGACCGCAGTCACTTCGCCGCTCCACTGACCAATCTGACAAGAAGACAGCGACGCCCGCGTCGCTCCGACTGTTGTGCCACTCGACAGAGTTGTAACACCTCAGGTGTTACCATGGCTAGAGCACACCTTGGCACTAAGGACTGTGATTGTTGGGGGCCTTCGGCTTACGAAGGTCCTCAAAAACAGGATTTAACAGTATTTCTGGAGTTTAATGTGTGAACAGGTATCTTCGGATTCAAGTTGGTATCACAGCAGACCAGAATAATACGAAGGTTGATACAGCGCCGAAGGTGTGAGCAGGAAAGCTTCGGCGTGGTAGCAACAAAATGAAACCGACTTAAAGATGAAAAGGCTATTCAGACCTCGATAGATTACTATAGAATTATTATCGAATGTAAAGGGCATAAATGTAATTTTGCATAGGTTGTGTCATGTGCCTATAAATAGGTGAACAGTACCCCCGTACTGTTCAGGCTGACTGGGCATTCGCTTTTGCGTCACGTTTGTACTTTCATCTCCATCAAGTTGAAGGTACATTTGTAATTCGACGTTATTTCTATTTCTAAATAATAATAGTATACAATTGTTTATGCTATCCTTTATATTCCTTATAATTCATCCTTCGTCACTGTAAAGTGTATTTATGAAGGCAGGCTCTTCATGATCTTCGTCCGAAAACCATTATATCCTGAGGGAAATAATGCTTCGAAGGACGAAGGACTTTACCGATTAACATTTTCTATGTTGCCTTGTTCTTGACTCATAGCATTTGGGAACAAGTCCCCAACATTGGCGCCCACCTCCGGTGAACTCACTTCCACACTCTGAGTTTTCTGAATACCTTCGGCGATCATAAACCTTCGTTATGGCGCCGAAGAAAGCTTCAGCAACTGGCACTGCAGCTCTTCAACCGCTGGACCACAATCAGGAGACTGTCTCCCTTCGGGAGGCCCGAAGCCAGAAAAGGAAGGCTGTCAGCCCGACACCACCAGAGGACGAGATAGATCAAGAAATCAGAGACATGGAGATGCTTCATCAACAGGTGCAGAGGAAGAAAGAAAAGATGGCCAGGCTAGCTGAACTGCAAAGGCAGATAGACGAAGCCTCTGAAGAAGTTCGTCATCTTGCTCAGGATGAGCAGCACCGAAGGCCTCAGCACCAAGACCTTCATCAGGAGGGTTTCCCCAATGAAGATGACTGGTATGATAATTTCCATCATGGGAATTTTGTTTTCGATGATGCTTCTCCTCTGTCCGCTGAGCTGCAGGCTACACCTTGGCCCCCGTCCTACAAGCCGCCTCAGCTTCCCGTATTCGATGGCCACTCAGACCCGAAACAGTTTTTGATGAGCTACGAAGCAACAGTGTCTTCGTATGGCGGCAATGCTGCAGTCATGGCCAAATCTTTTGTTATGGCTGTCAGGAGTGTTGCTCAAACCTGGTATTCCTCCCTTCGACCAGGAACGATCACTTCATGGCAGAAGTTGAAGGACTTGTTGTTAACTAGCTTCCAAGGGTTTCAGACGAAGCCGGTCACTGCTCAAGCTCTATTCCAGTGCACCCAGGATCACGAAGAATACCTTCAGGCGTACGTCCGAAGGTTCTTGCGTTTGAGGGCACAGGCACCAACGGTGCCCAATGAAATTGTCATTGAGGCCATGATCAAGGGGCTTCGGCCAGGACCGTCAACTCAGTACTTCGCTAGGAAGCCTCCTCAAACTCTGGAGAAGCTGCTCCAGAAGATGGACGAATACATTCGGGCCGATAATGATTTTCGCCAAAGAAGGGAAGAGGCTTTCAGGTTTTCTGAAATGACCAGGGGCTTCGGAGGAAGGTTCTATCCGAGGCATGTTAGATCAATTCACAACTCTACCCAAAACGATGATCGAGGAAGCCAACAGCAAAGGCCACAGTGTTCCTCACAGGCTTCGGGGCAACAGCAAGGCCCCTTCCGACCACCAGCCCCAAGAGGCAGAGGCGCCAGGGGCTTCGGTGGAAGATTCGGAGATCAACCAAGAAGAATCTTTTGCTTGTTTTGCGGCGAGAACAAAGGCCATACCACCAGGATGTACCATGTTACCATCCAGAAGCAAAAGGAAATAGCCGAAGCCGCAGCACAACAAGCTCAGCCGAAGCAGGTCATGCATACTGCTTCGTATCATTCGCCTTACATCCCAGAATATGTGGGCAACCACCCTGCAGTTTCTGTTGCTTCGGCGAGTCAACCTCAAGCTTCCTGGCAACAGCCTCCGCCTCCACCTCCGCTGCAACAAGGCCAGCAGCCAGAAGGGAGCCAATATGCTCCACACCAAAGGGACTTCAGAGAGCAGTCCGAAGCTCGTACAGTCAACAGCACTGTGCCAGAGTCAAAGCACATCTATTGACAAATATCCTACCTTAATAGCAGTCTTTCTTATTCAGTCTTCTTTTCTGTGTAATAAAGGACATTGTTCAGATTTCATGTAAATAGTTTCGTTGTTTGCCACAAGGGAAATATATTTTCTTCACAGGCCTAAGTTGTTGAAGTTTAAAGATTTGTGATAACAAAGAGGACCTTCAAATTATCGAAAATTCTTCGAAGCAACAAAAAGTCGTTCTAAGGAACGCAGAGTAAGTTTGCCAGAAGTCACAAAAAGCTGCTCCAGAGGGAGCACAGTGTAAGTTTTCTGCTCCAAAGTCGTTCCAAAGGGAATGCAGAGCATACAGCGAAAAGTCAACGCTGATACCGCCTAAGTAAAAGGCGAAGCGCGAAAAGTCAACGCGAATACCGCTGAAAGTAAAAGGCGAAGAAGCTCCTAAGGGAGGCTTACAGCGAAAAATAAACGCTGATTCCGCTGAAGTAAAAGGCGAAGAAGCTCCTAAGGGAGGCTTATAAAAGATTATGTGTTTTATTGCAGGGATGCGTGTGCATCTTCGGAATAAACATCACCTCACATAATATACCATCATCGCATCATTTCGCATAGCATAAGCATCATACATCATGTTGCATATGGCACAAGAGGTGGACACAATATCAATCTACAGAAGAACGTTTCGAAAAAAGGGAAAACGTTTTGAGAAAAGGGAAAAATTATAATGTCACAAGAAGATACATTATTGATCTTCAGAAGCGTAGCTTCGGAAAATATCTTCACGAAGCCTGGATATTATTCATCAGAACACTGGATATTGTTGTGACAAAGAAAAATTCTTCTTCACGAAGCATGAAAAGAAGGGAAGGTGTTTTTTCGTCAAAGACTCAAAAACGGTACGTGTAAAGTTTCATGCATCGTAAAGAATTGAACAATAAAAACAGGTATATTACATTCAGGGTTACAAAATGTTACAATATATTACATTTCAGAAGTTTTTACAATAATACTTAATCTTCTTTCAAAACGACTTCTGCAGCCTCGTTCAGGAGCCGATTAACAACTTCGTCCATGATAGCTTCAGCCATCTTTTTAATTTCGTCGTCTCCTTTCGGGGGAGGTCCCGAAGACGCTTTAGTAGGATCTGAAGGAGGACAGGATACGGCTACATTGCTATTACAAATTGCGAACGAAGTTTAAAATCGAAAAATGCAACACAATAAAACCACTAGTTGATACCTATTTGCCCTTCGGGCTCCGCGCTTTTTTCAGCAGCCTCAGCCACTTCTCTAGCATCGTGAATGCCCTTTTCACTTTTTCGAATAATTTCTTGGGCCATTTCTCGGCCACCATTATCCCAGATATCGGTGAAAAATTTTCCACCAACCATGCTAGCTTCGGCCGAAGGATCCCTTGCATCTTCAAAGGATAAAGCAGCTTTGGATTGCGCTAAAATTTTTACATGTTCGCAGCCCTTTTTCTCTAAAATAGTGGCAATTCCTCTGGCACCCGAGAAAGCACATATATCTCCACGGCTATTTAAAATTTCCTCGAAGGCCTCAGCTTCGTGGTCGATCCATTCGATGGGACCTTCGGGATTGCCTCTTGTGAAGTTTTCTTCGCTTGAGAATGCGCCGACCCTGGCGAAGCTAGCTTTTAACTTCTTAACACACTCTATAGATTTGTTATAGCATCTCTTCTTAGACGAACGAAGCTCTTCAACAGTTCCTTCTAAGTGATCTGCCCATTGGTCGCTGAGTTCTCGCTTCGTTTCTTCAAGTATGCGTTCTTCCTTGGCTCGGGCCAGTTGTTTCCGAAGATATTCAATTTCGCGCTTTTGAGCCACAGCTTGACCTTTAAAAGCAGCTTCGTCTTCCTTTATTTTATTTATCAATGAATGTAATATTTTATCTTTTTCGAGACCTTCGTTCCTTAATTCAATTACTTCGGAACGAAGGTTGCTCAGGGCTATAGCACACCCTTCGTCTTCAGCATCTTTCTGTGCCCTGAGGACATTGCTAAGTATCAGACCCTGCAAAGAGAAATATGTGTGCGTCAATAGATTTAAGTAAATGAAAAATTTTGGTCCCAACAAAAAATACAAAGATCCCATTTGTTGCACCTTTAAGCTATTATAGGCCAGGCTGTCGGCCAGATCGTTCTTCGACAGCACTGAGAGCCCGTCCTCTAATGTTGGGAATCCGAAGCTCTTGCTCATCTCCCGACACACAGAAATCTCCTTGTTGTCAGGGAGACAATACAAAAAGTCTTCTTCCCCACTGCCATTGAATATTAGCGCCCCCTTTGGATACTTCAGTTTCTGGGCATAGCGCTGGGCCTCTTGCTCTTCTTTTTCTGATAATTTTTTCCCCGAAGCATGACGAACAATATAATCAAGGACTTTGGGGGATGCTTCGGGGGCAATGACACTGATTTCTTCAATAAAAGTTGGCTCTGTTATTTTTTCTTCCACGGTTTCCAAGGATTTTATCTTCGTGGGCTCTGAGGATCCAGCTTCGGCTCCAGTTTCTTGCTCTGGAACTTTAATATCAGAAATTTCAGTTTTTGCTTCGGGAATGGCAACAGTTTTCTTCGGAGGTGTGCTGGAAGATTTAATTGTTTCCAGAACATCTAGCACATTAGCCATTCTTTTTCTTTTCGGAGTCACTGCTGGCACCTTTTGATTTTTTACTGTCTCAACATTTGCTGCAGGACTCAAAACTTCTGATGTTTTTTCCTCAGTTGGTTTTTTCACTTCTTCCATTTTTTCTGTGGATGGCGCTTCGGCCATCACTTTTGTTTCTGGTAACAAATTCTTCAGTCTTTCCAATTCTATCCTTGTTGGCGCTTCGGCCATTTCTGCGACTTCTGGCAGCAAGGTTGGTTTGGTTGGCTTTTCAGCTTCGGTGGCCGAAGAAGTTTCTCCGGTGAACTCAGGCACCGAAGCTGGTTCAATATAGCGCGGCCGATGTGTGAGGACCTTTATCCTCTTTCTTTTCGGTTCTGGCTCGCTAGGAGCAGCTGCAGCTTCTTCTTTCCCAGAGGTTGTGTTTTTTCTTTTTTGCCCTCGAATGGGATAACGATAATCAGGGTAGACGAACCCGATTGCATCAAACACACGATTCAGCCTCTTCTTTTTTCGGCCTCCGAAGGCTGCTGACAGTGCAGTATCTTCGGCCTTCGAATAAGCCCCAAGCAGTTCATCACTTAAATTTTCAATGCTTTTTAACCAGTCATCATCTGGCTCAACGAATTTATCTCCGAACTTAAAAGTGTACTTCAACCTGATAAGTCCACCTTCGTCGGCCTCTTTTATGGTTTCTTGCGGCATTTCCCATTTCTCCGCGAGCGGCCATATCCTGAAGGCAATATGCTCTTGTACCAAATCTCTCATTCCAATAAAAGAACAAACAACGCCGAAGGCCCTCTGGCACTCCTCGGCAGCTTCATTCATTTCAACCTTCGGCCTCCGAAGGCCGAAGCTTTGCCAAATAGGGCGCATAATTACACCCTTAATATCTTCTCGTACTGTCAGGTCGTTCTTCACATAAAACCATTCTGTCATCCAGTCGCCGGGCCATCTCTTCCGAAAGGTTGGCACGGGACAGCTTGACCCGGACCGAGAAACGAAACTGTAGCAGCCAAAATTATTGTGATATTGTTCCTTACCCCAAGGTTTTGTTTCGTATGATAATTCGTGTATATTGCAGAAACTTTTTGCATCAGGCTTCAGACCTTGGCTTCTCACGGCCCACACGAAGATATTCAGCCTTATGATTGCCTCGGGGGTAAGTTGGTGAAGATAGACTTCGAATATCTTCAGTACCTCTACGACAAACTCGCTCAGGGGAAATCGTAGTCCAGCTTTCAAAAAGCTTCGGTACACTACGACTTCATTCTCTTCAGGGTGTGGACAAGTCTTTTCCCCTTCGTCGGCCCTCACAATGGACAAATCCCGGAAATACCTTCCCCTCATGTTGACAAGATGATTTTCTTTGATAGTTGATTTGCCGAAAACCGCATGGCTTGGTCGCCAGGGACGATCTTCGGAGTCTTCACCACCACTGTCCACATCATAACTGTCGCTGTCACCAGTATCTTCAGACAAACCTTCCAGAATTTCCTTGGTGATTTTTTCTGTGTTGGTCTTCGACATCGCTATAAGAAACCCCAAGTTTTTCTCTTCGTCAAGACTCAGCTTCATTTCAGCAGCAGCCTTCTTATCTTTAGACATCTTCGGAAACACTAAAAAACTGTTTTCAAAGCCGAAGCTTCAAAGCTAAAAGCTCAGCAAATCTTAGTGCACAAGAGCTAAAAATTGAGTGAGCGGGAGCAGATGGCAAGAGAGCGTGCTAAATGAGTTTGCGGTACGACCGTATTTATACGCCCAGTGCGTTGAAAATTGAAAGACCCCGCTTGTCAGTGAATGTTGCTATTCTAGCAAAGGGAAGGTGTTTTTTCGGACCTTCAGCGTAAAGCCTTCGTCCATGTCGCAATCCAAATTTATTATTTTAAACAAATTAATATTGCGAGGGGCTACTGTTGGGGGCCTTCGGCTTACGAAGGTCCTCAAAAACAGGATTTAACAGTATTTCTGGAGTTTAATGTGTGAACAGGTATCTTCGGATTCAAGTCGGTATCACAGCAGACCAGAATAATACGAAGGTTGATACAGCGCCGAAGGTGTGAGCAGGAAAGCTTCGGCGTGGTAGCAACAAAATGAAACCGACTTAAAGATGAAAAGGCTATTCAGACCTCGATAGATTACTATAGAATTATTATCGAATGTAAAGGGCATAAATGTAATTTTGCATAGGCTGTGTCCTGTGCCTATAAATAGGTGAACAGTACCCCCGTACTGTTCAGGCTGACTGGGCATTCGCTTTTGCGTCACGTTTGTACTTTCATCTCCATCAAGTTGAAGGTACATTTGTAATTCGACGTTATTTCTATTTCTAAATAATAATAGTATACAATTGTTTATGCTATCCTTTATATTCCTTATAATTCATCCTTCGTCACTGTAAAGTGTATTTATGAAGGCAGGCTCTTCATGATCTTCGTCCGAAAACCATTATATCCTGAGGGAAATAATGCTTCGAAGGACGAAGGACTTTACCGATTAACATTTTCTATGTTGCCTTGTTCTTGACTCATAGCATTTGGGAACAAGTCCCCAACAGTGATCATATGTGGTAGAGACTTAGGGAAACACATAAGAACTTGGAGATCATGTGTTAATCAAAGTTTGTTAGGAACCTAAGAAGTATTACTCAAATCTTTGTACACTTACTACCTTGGATAAGAGGGGGGAAGAACCCTAGACCTCTCTTAAACCCTATCTCCCAAAACCATGGATAAGAGGGGAAAGAGAGTGAGCAAATGTGCAAAACATGAGTAATCTTTAACCAAACCTTAAGTAACCTTATAACCAGCAATTAGGGGAAGGAAATATTGCAAAAAGACCCTTGGAGAAACCCCAATTCAAATCTCCAAGTGGAGAGAGAGCTAGAGCTCTCTATTTCTCTCTAAGTTAAAAACTACACCTACACTAAAGATCAGTCGTGTTCACCTCGAAGCTGGCATCAAACCCACCTATGTTCTATACCAAAAATGTGGCATACCACCCAAGGCACCCACTGGAAAAAGCTAAGCCCGAGACTTGGACGTTTGACATGCCTTGGCATGGTTTTTGTCGTGAGGTGGGCAGTGTGACACACCCGATTTGGCGACCAGAGATCTCCCTACCTAGGCCATATCTGCCATGGCAGCTCACGGATGAGAGACAGCCCTAGGTGCCAGGAAAAGACTCGCGCCGGATTTTTGCCAAGATTCGCACGTTTGCGACTTGGGTGAGCTGTGGAACACGGGCAGAATGAAAGCTCCACGTGTTCGACGCGCTCTGTGTGCGCCAGAGCACGCCCGCGCGCGCCCCGCGTCGCGCCAACGGCCAGCCGGCGCCCTGGTCTGCGCCCACGCCTATAAAGCCCACCCAGGCGTCGGCTACACTCTTCCGCGCACGCTCAAACCTCACCGGAGCTCAGTTCACCGCCGTTTGCTCGTGCGCGGCGTGTCCGCGGCCACCCGAGCCACTACCGCCGTAGACCGGCCAACCCAGCTTTCCCCAACCCCGTCCAACCCTCTGAAACGAGTGTATACGCCCCAGTGAAGCTCCCCGAGCGAGGAATCGAAGCCTGCTTCGCCGGAGAGGCCAGTCCACGGTCGCCGGAGTTCACAACCCCGCCGGAGTGCGTGGACCGGGTAAATCACTGAGCCATTTCTCGATTCACTGCACAGATAGCCTCTACATCACCCCAGGAAGCTCATCGTGCCCTTGGATTGAACTAGGTCGCCATGATTTGGCCGGTACACTCGCCGCCGACGAGAACACCCGCCTGCGCACGAGGACCGAGCGATTCCGGCCATCCCCGTCGTCGAGCCGCACCTCGCTGTGACCGCTAGAGCCTCCACGAGCCAACCCTGCCCTTCGCCGGACCTATCTCGCTGCCGGTAAGCCGCGCCACCCTTTTCTTTCCCGCGGATATTGTTTACATTGGGGGAAGGACCTCGGGGAAGAAGAAGGAAAGGTCAGGGGGCTTTTTGAACTGTCAGCGACCCAGGGAAATAGTGGCGCAGGGGTAGATTTGTGCGAGTTGATTTAGTTTAAACCCAGGGACCTCGGTGTAAACTGTTTTTCCAGGAAACTCTTATTAAATCTGTTTTTAATTTGAACAGAAACTTTAAAAACTTATAACTTCTTTTTAGTTCATCCAAATTTGGTCAAACCAATTTTGCCAGACTCTAATTAATGTGACCTACTTAAGAAAAATATAAAACCCCTAGGTACTATAGAAAACTTTAAGGTTCTGATTTAATTATAGTTTTAGCCAAAAGCTTAATAATAGAAAGAAAAATAGTTGTACTATTTGACTCGGGTTAGAAAAATTTGGAGAAGTTTATATCTACCTACTGATCTGTTTAAAAATGTTAAACCTCTCTGTCCACCCCATTAAGTTAGTTTTTACCCCTTAATTTACAATATGCTTAAGGTTAAGAAAAATAGAAAATGTGATTTAAATAATGAACCAGAGGGCACCCCTATTTTTGTTAGGGTACTTATTCAATGTAGTTCACTGGAAAAATCTATCATACTCTGTTTTAGTATAAAATAAGTAGGATACCTTTTATTCTAATAAAACAAGGGAAACTTAGAAAAACTCTACAAAAATAACCCTAAGGTGAAAACACCCCAACCCTTGGGATAACTAATGTTTTGTTAATAAGGACTTAGGAAAATATGAAATCTGTTGTTTGACATTTTTCAAATAATAATGTAGTAGAAAGTGCCTTTTTGCCATTTAACTTTAGAAAATCATAACTAAATGACCATCCCTTAGCTTTCTGTGCTTTTTGGCACAGAAGCCTATTTTTACTGTGAGATGCCAACAAAAATAACCTTTAGGACAGAACCCACCTCTAATTAAGAGTTGTAGTACAAAGTGGCCCATTTACCCAACTTTTATTATTTTTGTCTAAAGCACAGCATTTTTATTTTGAATCTCAACTTCCTAGAAGGGGCTATAGTGACCAATGGCAACCCACTGTAATTTTTACAGAATTTTTGGAAAATATTAAACCACTGTCGTAGTTCAAACCTACCCTAGAAACCATAAGTAGAAAATAAAGAAAAGGGAAGGTGAATAACAGAAAATTGGTGCCACCCTAAAAACTCTTTATAACTTGTCCACTGAAGTATATACAAAGGCAATACTAATTCCCTATGATTATCCTCAACAATAAAAGCCTAAGCCTAAAAAGTAATAAGCATAACCCACTGGAAGCCCCGCATGACTAAGAAACCCTAAGTTACTTCTTGACTTAGTTTCCTTTTAGCATAATGTTATTAAATCCTGCATAATCATGACATACATGTTCATTGCATTCGATAGACTGTAACCTTGCTGACGGAGAGTATGTCCTCGTGCCGGAGCAAGGAGCTGCTCAGGAGGTAGCCCCGGATCCAGCCCCAGAGCCTGCATCAGAGGATCTGCCTGCCACTGCTTTGGAAGGCAAGCCCCGGTTTATGCATAACCTGTTATTTATGCTATTTTAATTCACTTAATGAATGTAGGATTGATTGTGCACTTAGGTGTAGGAATTGTTTGAAACCCTAGTTGCATGATCTCAGGAATCCTTTTGAGATGAATACTAGTATGATAGGTCGAGTAGTTGCTTTATTTAATTAGGATCTCGGTAGAAGACGAGTGATTTTTCTAGCACTCGCGCGAGATCAGGATTTGGTTGTACCCACCTTCATACTATTATGATACTAGTGGTAGACAACAATCCATGGGGATTGGTTGTCTATGAGATGGGAAAATGGAATAAGGATTAACGTGCGGATACCTGTGTCAAGCGTTTGAACGTACTAAACACATACCGAGAAATATGGTAAATCGGTAAGCCTAGTACCTGAGTGAACCTGCCCGCAGACTTTACCCCTCACGCGACCTGAGACGTGGTCTCTCATTCCGGTTATGGTGGGTGCAAGTGCGGTCACTGCACGACGGTAGTCGGGGTCAGTGAGGCATTGTACGCCAAGGCGGTGAGCCCTGATCTGTTGCCAGGGAATCGATGGGGACGGTTGATATGTGTGGGGACGGAGTGCCCCTACATGTCGTGTGTTTAGGTTTACCTTGCAAGGATAAAAACTCGATTCGAATCGTCTTCTTCTCGCAGCTAATGAGACTGCTTGATCCATTGTACTGCATTGAGTAACAAGTGGAAATATGATGAGTTGATATAAGATGTTGATTGCTAATGATGCTTGCTACTATGTATGAGTAGATAGTACACTTTTAGCCTTAAGAGAGTCACACTTAAATTAACAAAGTTAAAACTTGACATAGAAACTCAGCTAGTGCTTTTGGCAACCAAACCCCACAACCAAACAGCTGCATGTCTAGAGGTAGAGGAGTAGACTCCTCACACCGGGTAAGTCTAGCTGAGTATTAGTATACTCAGCCTTGCTTGTGGCATAATTTTACAGGTTCTCTGGAGGAAATGGTTGCTGGAGTGACTTGGCCGTCCATCTTGCCACCGGGTTGGACTATCGAGTGGGACCCTACCTCGGCTGAGGAGGAGCATGAGGAGTGATGGGATAGGCTTCCCCATCTCTCTGTTTATTTACCGTTAGTTTTATTCCGCTGCAATTCGAACAATGATGACTACTTTTGCAAAACTCCGATGATGATGTAATAATTTAATACTCTTTAATGCATGGTTTTATGCTTTATTGTATTTGCTCTGTGACTCACCATCGAGTGAGACTGTGGTACTTGATCCTGTCAGTGGCCGTGTCGGACTAGATCCGAGGGATTGACGGGTTATTCCCATTTAAGTGTGGTCTAGCCTCTAAGGCGGGGCTTAGGCACTTAAGTTGGAATAATTCGGGCAGTTCCGCCATAGCTGGTATCGGAGCTTGTACCACCATAGAGGAATCAATAAAATGTAAATACCATCATTTTCCAAAATAAAATTTGATAGAAACAATGTTGGATAAATAGTAGGACGAGCAGGATAGACCTAGGACGTGAAGCCTTAGGGTGATAGAAGGGTAGCTAGGTGGCTACGTAATTAGGCCCTATAGGCCACCTTAAGGGATGGGAGTTCTTCCCTATCCCCTTATATTGGTGAGGTCGTTCAGGACGAGCATGCATGCATTTCTAAATTAAACAAATGGATAATTGCGTAAAGACTTAAAAACAAGATATTAACCAACTAGGTCCCCAGTACTTTTTTTAACTAGAGAAAGGCTGAGTTTTATTTTCCTTATTCTTTTTATAATTCTTTTTCTTTTACTTACACTTAACCGTACACAGATGACTTCCCACGGATCCTCAGAGGACAGAAATGCACTGTCCCACACTGACGGGCTTGCACGAGAGGGCTTTCCCCGCATTTTGTGGGAGGTACTTCAGGGGGCTGGATACGCGACACCCCCTCAGTACGCAGTGCAGCAGTTCGAGAAGCACCGAGTGCCCCGTTGTAGGGTGAGGATGACCTTGGAGCCTCATCCCCTGCAGCCAGGCTGGCGCTCTTTGGACTCCGAGTCTTTTGGATACCGAGCTGAGGACACGATCGAGACGATCGCTCTGCATGGGTTGACCACTTTCTGCGGATTCCATCCTTTGGAGCTGGCTACCCACCCCATTGGCTTGTTCCCCGCCGAAAGGGAGGACGACCCAATGTGGAAGGATCGGGTGGAGCATGCCAAGGATATCTGGGCCATCTACCCAGGACAGACTGCGCACTTGACCGTACGGTGCATGAATGCTCTGTACCATCTGCAAGTGATGCGCGGTGAGGCGATGTCCCATCTGATGGCACTACTGGAGGCAACAAAGATTACTTTGGACAACAGAGAGGAGCTCGTGGTTGATTTGTCCACTGAAATGGTGGAGAAGGACTTGCAGGTGGAGCAGCTATCTACTGATATCCAAGAGTTGGAGAAACTAGTGGGCACCAGGGAGAACACCATCGAGGTTCTCGAGGATCAGCTCATTAACACTCAGCAGCAGCTTGCTGAGGCTAACGAGCACCTGGATATGCATCACCAGGAGATCCAGGACATGGAGGCCAACGAGGACGCCGACATCGAGGGAGGAGAGGAGCCTGCCTCTAGTGTGGACACTGCTGGCTCAGGGAGACCACCTTCCCCTGAGTCGAGTGTTGCCTCGTTCGCTCACTAGGTGTTCAGGACAGAGTTAGAAGTTGGATGGTAGGACTCCTCGCAGCTAGCTTAGCTTTTGCACCCTTGGGGTACTAGGCTAGATAGAGTTGAGTCTTTTTGGGACAAATGATGTAATCATGATAAACTCTCTAGGAAGCATGTTTGATGGATGCTGTTATCAGTTTTAAATTTGGAAGGAAAAATTTATGCCTTTTTAAATCCTTTTGTTGAAGTTGGAGTCTATCATTTTGCTTTTGACTCTTTTCGCCGCGATTAAATCTTGAACTTGGAAATATGGTGTTAAGTATATATGTGGTTTTTCAGATGGCCGGGAGGTAGCGTCGTGGCCAGAATGAGCGCGTTCCTCCACCGCCGCCACTGCCTCCCACTCTGCAGGAGCTGATGGCTCAGCAGAACGAGATCTTGAGGCAGCTAGCTCAGTGTCAGCCACCACCTCAGCACTATGGTGGTGGAGACCATCAGCGTCACCCCGCGGCAGCTACCTACCAGGAGTTCCTCAGTACCCAGCCCCCATTGTTCACAAGGGCAGAGGATCCACTTGATGCAGATGTGTGGTTGCGAGTAGTGGAATCCAAATTCCCGCTACTCCATGGAGCTTGCTCAGAAGTCACTAAAGTCAGGTTCGCCACCCAGCAGCTTCGCGGAACCGCAAGGACTTGGTGGGACCATTTTCTTGCCATGCAGCCAGAGGATCGAGAGGTGGAATGGAGGGAGTTTAAGGCAGCTTTCAGGGGACACCACATACCAGCAGGCATCATGGACCGAAAGCTCAACGAGTTTCTGGCACTCACTCAGGGCAACAGGACAGTGTTGCAGTATGCCCAGGCTTTTAATGACTTGTGCCAGTATGCTGGATATCACGCAGACACAGATGAGAAGAAGAGAGACAGGTTCAGGAGGGGGCTCAGCACTAAGCTCTGTGATCGTCTCAACACCGTCAGGGCCAACAGCTACAATGAGTTGGTCAACATGGCTATCTCCCAGGAGGACTGCATTAGAGCTCGACAGGCAGAAAAGAAGAGGAAGACCCCTGTGGCAGGACCCTCAGCTCAGCCATAGCGCTTCAGGAGTGTGTCCGACACACAGAACAGGGGACCCCAGCAGCAGCAAGGAAGATGGGTGATCCGACCACAGCAGCAGCAGTACCGCCAGGCAAATGACAACAGGTGTTTCACGTGTGGCAACACCGGACACTATGCCAAGAATTGCCCCCGGAACCAGCAGAAGCAGGGGCAGAATGTCAATCAGAACCAAGGCAAGAAACAGAAGGTGCAAGTGAGGCAGGGCAGGCTAAACTTCACCACCATGGCTGATATTCCAGAGGGAGCACCCGTCATGACTGGTATCTTTACAGTTTTAAATTATCCTGCTATTATTCTTTTTGATTCTGGTGCTTCGCATAGTTTTATCAGTGCCAAATTTAGTGTCAAGTGCCAGTTGCCTTTTCACCACACCAATGGGGGTATCACAATTTCAACACCAGGAGGCAGGGTTGCTACCTATCAAGTCAACAGGCATGTGCCCATAAAGTTTGATAGCCTTGTAATTAAAACCACCCTCCTCATTTTAAGGTTGGATAGCGTGGATATTATATTGGGAACTGACGGGTTAACCAGGCACCAAGCAGTTATTGATATTGCAGCCAGGGCCATTGAGGTGCACTCACCAACTTGTGGGGAAACCACACTATATCTGCCTGACCAGGGATGCACCCGTTCTTGTGCCTTTGTTATGATAGAATCCCCAGTGGAAAAGATCCCAGTGGTCCATGACTACCCGGATGTGTTTCCGGATGAGTTGTCAGGGATGCCACCTGACCGAGATATTGAGTTCGCCATCGAATTGCAACCCGGGACTGCTCCTATCTCCAAGAGACCCTATAGGATGCCTCCCGCGGAATTGGCAGAACTGAAAAAGCAACTGCAAGAGTTGTTGGACAAGGGGTTTATTCGCCCGAGTACTTCACCATGGGGATGTCCAGCATTATTTGTGAAGAAAAAGGATGAGAGTTTGAGGATGTGTGTTGACTACCGCCCTCTCAATGCGGTGACTATCAAGAACAAATACCCACTGCCCTGTATTGATGTTCTGTTTGATCAGTTAGTAGGAGCCAAAGTGTTCTCCAAGATAGATCTTCGCTCAGGTTACCATCAGATCAAGATCCGTGCCAGCGATATTCCTAAGACAGCTTTCTCTACCAGATATGGGCTGTATGAGTTTTTGGTGATGTCTTTTGGGCTGACCAATGCCCCGGCTTACTTTATGTACCTGATGAACTCAGTGTTTATGCCAGAGTTAGACAAGTTCGTGGTCGTTTTCATTGATGATATTCTGGTCTATTCCAAGAATGAAGCCGAGCACACCAAACATTTGCATACTGTGCTTCAGAGACTGCGTGACCATCGGTTGTATGCCAAGTTGTCTAAATGTGAATTCTGGCTGAAGGAGATTAAATTCTTGGGTCACACAATTTCCGAGGAGGGGATATCGGTTGATCCTAAGAAGGTACAAGAGGTGATGGATTGGAAACCCCCGACTACAGTGAAGCAAATTCGGAGTTTTCTGGGATTGGCAGGGTATTATCGACGATTTATTCCGGATTTTTCCAGGATTGCCAAACCAATGACGGAACTGTTGAAGAAAGGAGTCAAGTATGATTGGAGCCAAAAGTGTGAAGATGCCTTTCATACTTTGAGGCAGCATTTGACAACAGCCCCAGTGCTAGCTCAACCTGACAACACCAAGCCATTTGAAGTTTATTGTGATGCTTCTGGTACTGGATTGGGATGTGTCTTGATGCAAGAGAACAGAGTCATTGCTTATGCTTCCCGAGCACTCAGACCCCATGAGCAGAACTACCCTACACATGATCTGGAATTGGCAGCTGTGGTTCATGCTCTTAAGATATGGAGACACTACTTGATGGGAGCTCACTGTAACGTCTACACTGATCACAAGAGTCTCAAATACATCTTCACTCAGGCAGATCTGAACATGAGGCAGAGGAGATGGTTGGAGTTAATCAAGGACTATGATTTGGAAGTGCATTACCATCCTGGCAAAGCCAATGTTGTGGCAGATGCCTTGAGCAGAAAGGCCCAGTGCAATTGTATGAGCATGGATGCAAGAGTTACCACCCTGTGCGATGAGCTGTGCAAGCTGAACCTGGAAGTTGTTTCTCCAGGTGACTTAAGTTATATCTCGGTGGAACCCACATTGCAAGAGCAAATAGTGAGGGCACAGATTGAGGATAAGGGTGTTCAAATGATTAAGGAAATGGTCAAGAAAAAGGCATAGAAATACAAGTGCTTCCGTCAGGACAGCAAGGGAATTTTATGGTTTGGAGACCGATTGGTTGTTCCCAAGGACCCTGAGCTCAGAAAGAAGATACTAGATGAAGCTCACCTTTCCAAATTTTCCATGCACCCTGGTAGCAACAAGATGTACCATGATCTCAGATCTTTATATTGGTGGACCAGAATGAAGAGGGAAATTGCCAAGTACATATCCGAGTGTGACACCTGCCAGAGAATCAAGGTCAGTCACTTGAAGACAGCAGGTCCTTTGCAACCCCTTCCCATACCATCTTGGAAATGGGAGGACATTTGCATGGACTTTATAGTGGGATTGCCCAATACCTCCAGGCACCATGATTCTATTTGGGTTATCGTGGACAGGTTGACCAAGATCGCTCATTTCTTGCCAGTGCACACCACCCACAAGACAGAGAAGTATGCAGAAATTTATGTTGATCAAATAGTGCGATTGCATGGTATTCCAAAGACCATCATATCTGACAGAGGAGCACTGTTTGTGGCACGCTTTTGGGAACAGCTGCAAGAATCACTTGGGACCCAAGTAATACGAAGCTCAGCATACCATCCCCAAACAGATGGCCAGACAGAAAGGGTGAATCAGATTTTGGAAGACATGTTGCGAGCATGTGCACTACACTACGGGAAGGATTGGGACAAGTGTCTTTCTTTGGCAGAGTTTTCTTACAATAACAGTTATCAGTCCAGTCTGAAGATGGCACCTTTTGAAGCCTTATATGGGAGAAGGTGTAGGACCCCACTGAATTGGTCTCAAGCAGGAGAGAGGGAAATTTTTGGGCCAGACTTGGTACTTGAGGCAGAGGCAAAGGTCAGGGTTATTACCAAGAACTTAGAAGCTGCTCAGGCCAGGCAAAAGAGCTATCATGACAAGAGGCGGAAGCCTCTACAGTTTGAGGTGGGAGATCATGTTTATCTTAAGGTGTCACCCACCAAGGGTGTCCAGAGATTCGGGATCAAGGGCAAGTTAGCTCCTCGCTACATTGGACCCTACGAGATCAAGGAAGCTTGTGGACCCGTAGCCTATCAGTTGGAATTGCCACCCAGCATGTCAGGTGTTCACAATGTGTTCCATGTATCTCAGCTGCGGAAATGTGTTCGTCTACCCACTGAAGTGCTACCAGAACCAGATATTGAGATAGAACCAGACTTGTCCTACCAAGAGTACCCCATCAAGGTATTAGATCAAAAGGAGAGATCAACTCGGGCAAGGTCGGTCAGAATGTATAAGGTTCAGTGGAGTCACCATTCAGCAGAAGAAGCTACATGGGAGACTGAGGATTTTCTACGCTCTCGCTTCCCCGACTTTCTGCCCAAAGGAGTCGGTACGTAACCCCAGAACCCCACCCCCACCTGCCCTTTGAATTCAATGATAAGAAAAACTTAGATAACAAGGATAGTCTAAGTTATGGATTTAACTTAAGAAGGGCTTCCTTCTGAAGTTGCAAAGAGAATGACATTCGAAGAGCAGTTGACAAGAGAAACTTGAGTATAAAGAAAGAGTAGCACCAACACACCTTCAAGCACCCCTCCAAGGGACTCTACCTAAAATCTCGGGACGAGATTCCTTTAAGGGGGGAGGGCTGTAACACCTCAGGTGTTACCATGGCTAGAGCACACCTTGGCACTAAGGACTGTGATCATATGTGGTAGAGACTTAGGGAAACACATAAGAACTTGGAGATCATGTGTTAATCAAAGTTTGTTAGGAACCTAAGAAGTATTACTCAAATCTTTGTACACTTACTACCTTGGATAAGAGGGGGGAAGAACCCTAGACCTCTCTTAAACCCTATCTCCCAAAACCATGGATAAGAGGGGAAAGAGAGTGAGCAAATGTGCAAAACATGAGTAATCTTTAACCAAACCTTAAGTAACCATATAACCAGCAATTAGGGGAAGGAAATATTGCAAAAAGACCCCTGGAGAAACCCCAATTCAAATCTCCAAGTGGAGAGAGAGCTAGAGCTCTCTATTTCTCTCTAAGTTAAAAACTACACCTACACTAAAGATCAGTCGTGTTCACCTCGAAGCTGGCATCAAACCCACCTATGTTCTATACCAAAAATGTGGCATACCACCCAAGGCACCCACTGGAAAAAGCTGAGCCTGAGACTTGGACGTTTGACATGCCTTGGCATGGTTTTTGTCGCGAGGTGGGCAGTGTGACACACCCGATTTGGCGACCATAGATCTCCCTACCTAGGCCATATCTGCCATGTCAGCTCACGGATGAGAGACAGCCCTAGGTGCCAGGAAAAGACTCGCGCCGGATTTTTGCCAAGATTCGCATGTTTGCGACTTGGGTGAGCTGTGGAACACGGGCAGAATGAAAGCTCCACGTGTTCGACGCGCTCTGTGTGCGCCAGAGCACGCCCGCGCGCGCCCCGCGTCACGCCAACGGCCAGCTGGCGCCCTAGCCCGCGTCCGCGCCTATAAAGCCCACCCAGGCGTCGGCTACACTCTTCCGCGCACGCTCAAACCTCACCGGAGCTCAGTTCACCGCCGTTTGCCCGTGCGCGGCGTGTCCGCGGCCACCCGAGCCACTGTCGCCGTAGACCGGCCAACCCAGCTTTCCCCAACCCCGTCCAACCCTCTGAAACGAGTGTACACGCCCCAGTGAAGCTCCCCGAGCGAGGAATCGAAGCCTGCTTCGCCGGAGAGGCCAGTCCACGGTCGCCGGAGTTCACAACCCCGCCGGAGTGCGTGGACCGGGTAAATCACTGAGCCATTTCTCGATTCACTGCACAGATAGCCTCTACATCACCCCAGGAAGCTCACCGTGCCCTTGGATTGAACTAGGTCACCGTGATTTGGCCGGTACACTCGCCGCCGACGAGAACACCCGCCTGCGCACGAGGACCGAGCGATTCCGGCCATCCCCGCCGTCGAGCCGCACCTCGCTGTGACCGCCAGAGCCTCCCCGAGCCAACCCTGCCCTTCGCCAGACCTATCTCGCCGCCGGTAAGCCGCGCCACCCTTTTCTTTCCCGCGGATACTGTTTACATTGGGGAAGGACCTCGGGGAAGAAGAAGGAAAGGTCAGGGGGCTTTTTGAACTGTCAGCGACCCAGGGGAATAGTGGCGCAGGGGTAGATTTGTGTGAGTTGATTTAGTTTAAACCCAGGGACCTCGGTGTAAACTATTTTTCCAGGAAACTCTTATTAAATCTGTTTTTAATTTGAACAGAAACTTTAAAAACTCATAACTTCTGTTTAGTTCATCCAAATTTGGTCAAACCAATTTTGCCAGACTCTAATTAATGTGACCTACTTAAGAAAAATATAAAACCCCTAGGTACTATAGAAAACTTTAAGGTTCTGATTTAATTATAGTTTTAGCCAAAAGCTCAATAATAGAAAGAAAAATAGTTGTACTATTTGACTAGGGTTAGAAAAATTTGGAGAAGTTTATATCTACCTACTGATCTGTTTAAAAATGTTAAACATCTCTGTCTACCTCATTAAGTTAGTTTTTACCCCTTAATTTACAATATGCTTAAGGTTAAGAAAAATAGAAAATGTGATTTAAATAATGAACCAGAGGGCACCCCTATTTTTGTTAGGGTACTTATTCAATGTAGTTCACTGGAAAAATCTATCATACTCTGTTTTAGTATAAAATAAGTAGGATACCTTTTATTCTAATAAAACAAGGGAAACTTAGAAAAACCCTACAAAAATAACCCCAAGGTGAAAACACCCCAACCCTTGGGATAACTAATGTTTTGTTAATAAGAACTTAGGAAAAATATGAAATCTGTTGTTTGACATTTTTCAAATAATAATGTAGTAGAAAGTGCCTTTTTGCCATTTAACTTTAGAAAATCATAACTAAATGACCATCCCTTAGCTTTCTGTGCTTTTTGGCACAGAAGCCTATTTTTACTGTTAAATGCCAACAAAAATAACCTTTAGGACAGAACCCACCTCTAATTAAGAGTTGTAGTACAAAGTGGCCCATTTACCCAACTATTATTATTTTTGTCTAAAGCACAGCATTTTTATTTTGAATCTCAACTTCCTAGAAGGGGCTATAGTGACCAATGGCAACCCACTGTAATTTTTACAGAATTTTTGGAAAATATTAAACCACTGTCGTAGTTCAAACCTACCCTAGAAACCATAAGTAGAAAATAAAGAAAAGGGAAGGTGAATAACAGAAAATTGGTGCCACCCTAAAAAATCTTTATAACTTGTCCACTGAAGTATATACAAAGGCAATACTAATTCCCTATGATTATCCTCAACAATAAAAGCCTAAGCCTAAAAAGTAATAAGCATAACCCACTGGAAGCCCCGCATGACTAAGAAATCCTAAGTTACTTCTTGACTTAGTTTCCTTTTAGCATAATGTTATTAAATCCTGCATAATCATGACATACATGTTCATTGCATTCGATAGACTGTAACCTTGCTGACGGAGAGTACGTCCTCGTGCCGGAGCAAGGAGCTGCTCAGGAGGTAGCCCCGGATCCAGCCCCAGAGCCTGCATCAGAGGATCTGCCTGCCACTGCTTTGGAAGGCAAGCCCCGGTTTATGCATAACCTGTTATTTATGCTATTTTACTTTACTTAATGAATGTAGGATTGATTGTGCACTTAGGTGTAGGAATTGTTTGAAACCCTAGTTGCATAATCTCAGGAATCCTTTTGAGATGAATACTAGTATGATAGGTCGAGTAGTTGCTTTATTTAATTAGGATCTCGGTAGAAGACGAGTGATTTTTCTAGCACTCGCGCGAGATCAGGATTTGGTTGTACCCACCTTCATACTATTATGATACTAGTGGTAGACAACAATCCATGGGGATTGGTTGTCTACGAGATGGGAAAATGGAATAAGGATTAACGTGCAGATACCTGTGTCAAGCGTTTGAACGTACTAAACACATAACGAGAAATATGGTAAATCGGTAAGCCTAGTACCTGAGTGAACCTGCCCGCAGACTTTACCCCTCACGCGACCTGAGACGTGGTCTCCCATTCCGGTTATGGTGGGTACAAGTGCGGTCACTGCACGACAGCAGTCGGGGTCAGTGAGGCATTGTACGCCAAGGCGGTGAGCCCTGATCTGTTGCCAGGGAATCGATGGGGACGGTTGATATGTGTGGGGACGGAGTGCCCCTACATGTCGTGTGTTTAGGTTTACCTTGCAAGGATAAAAACTCGATTCGAATCGTCTGCTCCTCGCAGCTAATGAGACTGCTTGATCCATTGTACTGCATTGAGTAACAAGTGGAAATATGATGAGTTGATATAAGATGTTGATTGCTAATAATGCTTGCTACTATGTATGAGTAGATAGTACACTTTTAGCCTTAAGAGAGTCACACTTAAATTGACAAAGTTAAAACTTGACTTAGAAACTCAGCTAGTGCTTTTGGCAACCAAACCCCACAGCTAAACAGCTGCATGTCTAGAGGTAGAGGAGTAGACTCCTCACACCGGGTAAGTCTAGCTGAGTATTAGTATACTCAGCCTTGCTTGTGGCATAATTTTACAGGTTCTCTGGAGGAAATGGTTGCTGGAGTGACTTGGCCGTCCATCTTGCCACCGGGTTTGTCGGGGACCATAATTAGGGGTACCCTCAAGACGCCTAATTCTCAGC
Organism: Zea mays; assembly: GCF_902167145.1. Taxonomy (NCBI): domain Eukaryota; kingdom Viridiplantae; phylum Streptophyta; class Magnoliopsida; order Poales; family Poaceae; genus Zea; species Zea mays. The sequence continues at coordinate 145,940,431 of NC_050101.1, forward strand.
TGGTAACCCCCATCAGCATAAAGCTGCAAAGGCCTGATGGGTCCGATTAAGTCAGGGATCAGTCCACACGAGTGACTCGATCACGGTTCGCCCGAGCCTAGCCTCGGCCAAGGGCAGCCGACCTCGAGAGACTTCCGTCTCGCCCGAGGCCCCCCTTTTTACGGCGGACACACCTCCGGCTCGCCCGAGGCCTTGGCTTCGCTTAGAAGCAACCCTGACTAAATCGCCGCGCCGACTGACCAGGTTGCAGGAGCATTTAACGCAAAGGTGGCCTGACACCTTTATCCTGACACGCGCCCCCCGGCAGAGCCGAAGTGACCGTCGTCACTCCACCGCTCCACTGACCAGTCTGACAGAAGGACAGCGCCGCCTGCGCCACTCCGACTGCAGTGCCACTCGACAGAGTGAGTCTGACAGGCAGTCAGGCCTTGCCAAAGGCGCCATAGGAAACTCCGCTCCGCCCGACCCCAGGGCTCGGACTCGGGCTAAGACCCGGAAGACGGCGAACTCCGCTCCGCCCGACCCCAGGGCTCGGACTCGGGCTAAGACCCGGAAGACGGCGAACTCCGCTCCGCCCGACCCCAGGGCTCGGACTCGGGCTAAGACCCGGAAGACGGCGAACTCCGCTCCGCCCGACCCCAGGGCTCGGACTCGGGCTAAGACCCGGAAGACGGCGAACTCCGCTCCGCCCGACCCCAGGGCTCGGACTCGGGCTAAGACCCGGAAGACGGCGAACTCCGCTCCGCCCGACCCCAGGGCTCGGACTCGGGCTCAGCCCCAGAAGACGACGAAACTCCGCCTCGCCTGACCCCAGGGCTCGGACTCCGCCCTGGCCTCGGCCGAACGATCTCCGCCTCGCCCGACCCGGGGGCTCGGCCTCGGCCACGGAAGACAGACTCGACCCTGGCTTCGGAGGAGCCCCCACGTCGCCCGACCTAGGGCACAGGCCCGCCACGTCAACAGGAAGCGCCATCATCATCCTACCCCGAGCCGACTCGGGACACGTAGAACCAGACCGGCGTCCCATCTGGCTAGCTCCGCCAGATGGACAATGATGGCGCTCCACAAGCTCTGTGACGACGGCGGCTCTCAGCTCTCTTACGGAAGCAAGGCGACGTCAGCAAGGACTCGACCGCTCCTACAGCTGTCCCTCCGCCAGGCTCCGTTGCTCCTCCGACAGCCACGACATCACGCCAGCAAGGTGCCAAGACCTCTCCGGCTGCCACATTGGCATGTACCTAGGGCGCTAGCTCTCTCTCCGCTAGACACGTAGCACTCTGCTACACCCCCCATTGTACACCTGGATCCTCTCCTTACGACTATAAAAGGAAGGACCAGGGCCTTCTTAGAGAAGGTTGGCCGCGCGGGGACGAGGACGAGACAGGCGCTCTCTTGGGGCCGCTCGCTTCCCTCACCCGCGTGGACGCTTGTAACCCCCCTACTGCAAGCGCACCCGACCTGGGCGCGGGACGAACACGAAGGCCGCGGGATCTCCACCTCTCTCACGCCCGTCTCCGGCCACCTCGCCTCTCCCCCCTTCGCGCTCGCCCACGCGCTCGACCCATCTGGGCTGGGGCACGCAGCACACTCACTTGTCGGCTTGGGGACCCCCCGGTCTCGAAACGCCGACAGGGTTGGACTGTCGAGTGGGACCCTACCTCGGCTGAGGAGGAGCATGAGGAGTGATGGGATAGGCTTCCCCATCTCTCTGTTTATTTACCGTTAGTTTTATTCCGCTGCAATTCGAACAATGATGACTACTTTTGCAAAACTCCGATGATGATGTAATAATTTAATACTCTTTAATGCATGGTTTTATGCTTTATTGTATTTGCTCTGTGACTCACCATCGAGTGAGACTGTGGTACTTGATCCTGTCAGTGGCCGTGTCGGACTAGATCCGAGGGATTGACGGGTTATTCCCATTTAAGTGTGGTCTAGCCTCTAAGGCGGGGCTTAGGCACTTAAGTTGGAATAATTCGGGCAGTTCCGCCACAAGAGTGAGGCTGACAGCGGCCAAGTCCGGCCTCGGGCGCCATAGGAAGCTCCACCTCGCCCGACCCAGGGCTCGGCCCCGGAAGACGACGAACTCCGCCTCGCCCGACCCAGGGCTCGGACTCGGGCTCGGCCCCGGAAGACGACGAACTCCGCCTCGCCCGACCCAGGGCTCGGACTCGGGCTCAGCCCCGGAAGACGACGAACTCCGCCTCGCCCGACCCAGGGCTCGGACTCGGGCTCAGCCCCGGAAGACGACGAACTCCGCCTCGCCCGACCCAGGGCTCGGACTCGACCTCGGCCTCAGCCGACGATCTCTGTCTCGCCCAACCCAAGGGCTCAGACTCGACCTCGACCTCGGAAGACAGACTCGATCTCGACCTCGGAGGAGCCTCCGCCTTGCCCTACCCAGGGCTCGGACCGACCACGTCACAGGAGGGGCCATCATTACCCTACCCCTAGCTAACTCTGGCTACGGGGAACAAGACCGGCATCCCATCTGGCTCGTCCCGGTAAAACAAACAATGATGGCGCCCCGCATGCTCCATGACGACGGCGGCTCTCAGCCCCCTTACGGAAGCAAGGAGACGTCAGTAAGGACTCGACAGCCCCGACAGCTGTCCTTCCGCAAGGCTCCAGCGCTCCTCCGACGGCCACGACATCACACGAACAGGGTGCCAAAACCTCTCCGGCTGCCACGACGGCATGTACTTAGGGCGCTAGCTCTTCTTTGCTAGACACGTTAGCACACTGCTACACCTCCCATTGTACACCTGGACCCTCTCCTTACGCCTATAAAAGGAAGGTCCATGGCCCTCTTACAGAGGGTTGGCCGCGCGGGGAAGGACGGGACGGCGCTCGCGTAGGCCTCTCGCTCCCTCCCGCGCGGACGCTTGTAACCCCCTACTGCAAGCGCACCCGACCTGGGCGCGGGACAAACACGAAGATCGTGGGTTTCCCCTTTCACGCCTGTCTCCCCCCTTCGCGCTCCGTCTCGCGCCGACCCATCTAGGCTGGGGCACACGGCGATAATTTACTCGTCGGTCCAGGGACCCCCCGGGGTCGAAATGTCGACAGACATATTAAGAATTATTCAATATCCTATTGCCACAAATTTTGGATTTAAGAAACCAACGTGTTATGTCAACTTTGAAGCCCAAGCTTCCATAGTTGCGTTCAATGCTGTTAGCACTTTCATTGGGACGAGGGATCTTGTTCAAGAGTATCTAGCTTTTAAAACGTGGCCTTTGGCAGCTGAGTAGGACAGGCCGAAGGTGTCTGACGGGATGCTTCGGAAGCCGAGACTGGGTTAATTATCACCATGAAGCTCATGAAGCTTTAGCCAAATCCCATTAGCACTATTGAGAGTCAATACATCATAAAAACACTAGTGCTAAGATAATTAAATAAGAATGTTTGGCACGATCATTTAAATGAATTTCAATTTTGTCACTCGTGGATGTCATATCGGGGTTTTGAATATGTTCCATCCCATCACGAGTGCCCCTCCAAACACATAAATCAATTGCTTCTAGGTAGGCAAGCCATTCTAGCACTATAATGAGAGAAATTAATGTCGTTAAAGTGTGGTGGCCTATGGGTATCCATCCCTCTACTCTAAAAAACGTCGGCTTGATTAGCGGTTAAGCTAAAAGATTCCTAATGAGCCAAACCGGACTCTAATACCAATTGAAAGCACTATGGACGCCTAAGAAGGGGGTGAATTAGGACTTCTAAAATTCTTGCAAATCTAGGCCACAAATAAATCTTCTAAATAAACCTATGTAAATAACTAATGCAATAATGTGCAAACTATGTTTCATCTAAGTTGTTATCTCTACCGCAAAAAAGAGTTATGCAACCTAAATTCCAATCCTATATTCTAAACTAGCTATAGTAGAGAATGAAACTTAAGTACTTAATGTAAATGTAGATGCTAAAAAGCAAACGTAGAGAATGCAAACTCTAGTGGACGCGTCGGTATATTTATCGAGGTATTCAGAACCGCGCAAGGTCCTGACTAATCCTCCTTGGTGCCCGTACACAAAGGGAAGCTCACACGAGGGCCAAGCACCGTGATAGATAACTCTGTAGAGAGCCACATGCCTTCTCTACACGCAAGTAGTGCTCTGCTTCCGGCCTCAAACGATCCCCACCATCTTCAATATCGAGTTTCCGGCTTAAACGTCGCGGGCCTCGTCCCCTCCAGTACACGGTGGTAGCCACACCAAAAACAGAGTTGGTATGGTATCACAAAACTCTCGCCCCACTCGATACAATATTAAAACATCTCGCGCAAGAGCCTAGGGTTTGGTGGGTTTGCTAACCTCACTCAAATAACTAGGAACAAACCTATAGCAAGCGTTAAAGCAGTCTAACTAACCTAAGCACTTTGTAAAGCACCTACGCTAATCACTAAGTGATTCTATTAAGCACTTAGGTGTTGGGTCTATTGGAGATGTGTTTCTACACTTGTGCAAACTTCTTGAGCTCTCCACACCTTCAAACGACTGACTAGGGGGTATTTATAGAGCCCCCAACCAAATAGAGTTGTTGGAGGAATTCTGCATTTCTGTGCCGCACCGGACAGATCCTGTGCACCACCGGACCGCCTGTTCGGACCATTCATGTCAGCAAGCCGTTAACGCTTCTGACACGGACCATGCTATAATGCAATGGTACGGTGCACACGGACCTGGTTCGGTGAACGCCACGTTAGATGACCGTTGGCCAACTAGTCGTTGCCAATCGTTGGACCTGGTTCGGCGTACACTCACCCGGTCCGGTGCCCTAGCTCGCCGAAAACCCGAGAAGGGCTTCTCTGGTAAACCGGTCTGGTGCCTCAGTCCGGTGCACCCAGCTTTAGCCCATCTTCTATTTCTTCAACTGTCTTTTCTTGGGCTCTTTTGGACTTGTGTTGGATATTTTTAGTTCTTCTTAGAGTCTTTTCAAGTCTTCTTTGAGGTGTTGCATTCTCAGGGCTTTAGTCCAATCCACTTTGCATCATGTGAACTATAAAACATAAACACCTGCACAACCATTAGTCCACCGGTTATGTTGGTCATCAAACACCAAAATCACTAAGTCAAATAGGACAAGGTCTATTTTCCTTACACAGACCAACTACGCGTAGGCGGCAGACCATCCGTGATGACGCAGAGAGATCCGATAGAACAAATATCACGCCTCCTAGGTGGGACCCTATCAGTGTGGAAAGATCTTGGGGTTGCTTTGGTGTAGACAGGCCACCCAAAGTTCCCCTTGATGACATAGAGTCGAAGAGAGGCAGAAATTGGAGATTGGGAAACTATAACTAGGGCTAAAATTACTCTTAAGGCTAATGCATAAGGTAAATAAGACATTGATATTTGGGTTCGATTGTTGGATGATTTAATCAGTCATATCCCTTCATAAATATAGGGAGGGAGGTATAGACCCGTTCCTAAGCGAAACATAACAAAATCCCACGAGATATTAGGATAACCTCACAAGATATAAGGACTCCAACCTGAATTAATCTAATTGTCGACAGTCCAGACTGTCACGCTGAATCGTGACTTGCATAGGTCAAGCTACCCATTTTGTGCCCCTTTATAGCATGGCTAAAGAAAAAATGGTCCCATCATTCTCTAAGTATCCAACAACTTTGTTGATGATTAGATCTAGTTAGTCCTTAACCTTATTGCTCATTCTTTAGAAACCGACAATTAATCTATGTCAATAAGGGCTTAATCTATGTCAATAAGGGCATGAATATCACGCAGACTGGGTCATTCTTCATTATCGTGACTTTCTACAAAACACATGCTAGTGATAATAATCTTATATTGTCATTAAAGGCTAAAACTTAATAGGGTGTTTGATTTAATAAATAAGTTACTCTATCATCTTCTCACTCCTTACTTTTACTTTTTTTTATTTGGTATGTGAAATGGAATGAATTGATCTATCACCACCTAAAATATGACTAAAAGATTCGGATCACTGCCTAATTCATGTCACTATCTAAAACTAACACAATATGAAATTCAGGCCACTGTGGCACATCCCTTTCAAACCAACCAAAATATATTATGTCATTCCTAGCACTAACTCACCCTAAAATTCAAGGTGTTGGCTACACAAACATACAAATTATGCTCCGTTTGTTTTAACTTTTTTTGCTGATTCTACCCACCAGAAGTCTAAGTCATTGTAGACTGTCAAACACTCAACTTTTTAGTCAGCTTTTATAATAATCACTTTGTTGAAAATTGTCCAAAATCAATGTACACATATAATCGGCCGAGTCGTTTCAATAGTAGAAAAATATCCTATAAACCCTTTTATCTTTCTACGCATGTAATACACATGATACTCAGATTTTCACCATAGTTAGATTCTCATAAAAGTTCATCAAAAAAGCTGAAACAAAGAAGCCCTTAACAATTGAAGCCTACTAGCATGTTTGTTAGCATGTTTGTTACGGCTTTAACCACCGACTTCTATTTTTTCTATATTATATTGTCTCTGGATTACAGCTGCAGTAGTTCGAATAATTGGTTTAAACTTGCAAATACAGCGAATAGACAGTACATCTCTAGTACGACCAATTTCTCGTCACCTTTGAAACGATCAGCTCTTGCTGCAGAAGCTGGAACGAAATAAATGTCGGCAGTACATCAAGATGCATTACACTATGCTGGATATCTTTTTAGTTCTGTCGGCAGCTTTGACAAGACCAATTGTACTAACCCTGACATCATAAATGGAAGCAAAATTAAACATGTTATCCGGTTCACATTAAATCCAGTTATTTGGACTGCTGCAGCTACAATTTATAAAGACAAAACACTGTAGAAACTAGAAACAATAGAAGCCGCGGTACAGATCAAAGTCAAGCAAACAGACACGAAAACATCAGTTCTTCAACAGACAAAGCTAGCAGGTTTAACTGTCCCCAGTAGGTCAAAAAAGCACCCAACGAGAAACATTTTCATTCTCTTTATGTTTCTGTCCCCCAAGATGCAAAAGTGTAATCGTAAGATAAGCGTTCAGCGCGATGTGATGTTTTCCGGTCAATTCTTAAGTAGTTTCAGAGCTAATATCATCACCGTGCAATTGAAAACATGCAAGTAAACTATTATTGTCCAATGGTTCAGAAAATTGTTGCAGCAACAATCTTTGAGAAATCGCATACTTAATTCTGTCTCAAAAAAGTTAACGCTTTTTTTTACTTTTATATATCATGTTTAACCAGTTGCATTATTCAATTTTTTGCAAATAATAAAATAAATAAGTCATTGTTAAAGTATCTGTAATGACAAAATAAGTGATACCAAAACAAATAATATCTATAAAAAATTGAATAAGATCAACGATCAAACAAGATAATCTAAAAGTAAAAAATGATAACTATTTTAGGACAGATGTAGTAAACACCATGGTCTTCAAAATAATGTTGAAATTTGATTTTGCAACATAACTCGGGAATAGGTCAAATTCCCTTGTCAGGTCCACCCATTCTCGGTGCCGTTTGTCCCACAACCAGTGATCCAGATTCCAGCCTAAGACCTAGGACCTCCAGCAACAACGTTATCTAAATTATGTTATCTAAATTCATCATCTATATTCATTCTTTACAGTCTCCTCTAAAAGATTTTTTTCCTATATATCTACTCCCTCTCAAATAACATTCTCTGTATCTCATTATTTATACGTAAATGCCTATATTAAAGACATATTTTACTTTTAATTTTTGTACGTAATGGCTACCAAGCAGTGAGGTCTACTTACTTGAACTGTTGCTGAATCCACTACTGGAACTGTTGCTGAATCGACCACAATACTGATAGCATTTCTTTAAAAAGCCTAAATTCCATGCTTTTTCCTCTTGCCACTCCAGTTCCCAAACTGAAACTGCCGCATGATTGCAGAACCCAGATCCCTTAGTGCCATTGCTGCCGCGCAGTGAGGTCTACTACTGGAACTGTTGCTGAATCCACCACAGTACTGATTAGCCTCTTTAAAAAGCCCAGGTTCCAGCCTTTTTCCTCTTGCCACTCCAGTTCCCAAACTGAAACTGCCTCATGATTGCAGATCCCCAGTGCCATTGCTGCCAAGCACTGAGGTCTACTACTGGAACTGTTGCTGAATCTACCACAGTACTGATTAGGACCCTGATATAATTATGTCCGTTCTAAAGAAGGGGGGCATAATTCTTGGTACATATTGCTTCAGCAAATACAGACCCACATCCTGCCCTGTCCTTGTGCTCAGGTTGCTTACCAATGCCAAGAGGCCACAGAAAGAAGCCCTCAATTCCTGAGGTATCAAGCTACGTATATTCTTCAAAACCACAGTTACGCAATGGCACCACATGTTTTTTTCCAGAAGGAATGGAGGGGGTATTCCTGTGTGCCATCAGTACACAAACACATTCAGATAATAAACTCTAGTTACTCAAAAATCACTTTGTATTCCTGGATTGAGAAAGTGCATAACAAAATTCTTGTATATGTAAAAAAACAGCAGTAATGGGAGGCATAATGCTCAAGGACAATTATGTTTCTCAAGATGCCAAAACTTACCATGCTAGCAGAGTATGAGACTACACTAGGAACTTCAGTCAGATACAGATCTTAGCTCATCTACTGTTCCAGTAGAAAAGTTATGTAAGGTGTTCAAGCTTCTTTCAATTCGCTCCTCAATACATGCGAGTCTCTTCTCAAGTTTCAACACACTAATATGCATGATACGAATATCAATTTCTGCAAGCTTTGCAAAAGCACGTAGCAACAAGTAATAATCAGCATGTGCAACAAAAATAAAGCCACCACTTAGCCGCCGCCGCCTATAACGAAGATAACCATCTGATTTCCTTGGTTTCCTAGGTGGCATATAATGAAATCCATGATCTTGCATCTCTGACTTGAGCATTTGCATTGCATCATGACCTGAAGATGCAGAAAAGGAACTTGCTTTAACAAAAGCTCCATCTCGGTAGTGTTTCCTCACTCCATTTGTAATTGGAATGTCTGCCATAGAATGGGACTGGGATTTTACATGATCTTCTATATTATCATCCTGCAATGAAACACCATAAGCATCAAAATAACTTGCAGTTCAACAATAAAGCTTGTGCAAGCCAACTAGAATGGTGCTAGTGCTATCATAATACAATCTAAGCAGGATCCTACACCAAACAAAATTTTAAGGTTCCAGGTCTAATTCAATTTGTGTTAATAACCAAGTGTTGTAGAAAATGTAGACACAACCTTTCAATTGGATGACTCTTTTGAGGACACCAATAGGCACTTTGTGCGTAGGATCCAAGAATCTGAGGTTAAGGAGACATTGAAAAGGATGATAGGGGGTAAGACGATAGGCCGTGATGGTATCCCAATTAAGGTATGAAGATGTCTCGAGAATATAGCTATAGTATGGCTAACCAAGTTGTTTAACCATATCTTTCGTTCGAACAAGATACCTAACGAGTGGAGAAGTATATTGGTACTGACCTACAAGAATAAGGAGGATATCCAAAGTTGTACTAATTACCGAGGAATTAAGTTGATGAGCCATACTATGATGACATGGGAGAGAGTTATCGAGCATCGTCTGAGAGGAATAACGAGGATCTCTTTGAACCAATTTGGTTTCATACCTAGAAGATAAACCATGGAAGCTATTTTGTAAATAAGATAAGTAATGGAGCAGTATAAGGAACAAAAGAACGATCTACACATGGTTTTCATTGACTTGAAGAAAGCTTATGACAAAATACTAATGGGTATTATTTGGTGGGCTTTGGACAAAGATAAAGTTCCAATAAAGTACGTTGTATTGTACTCATTAAGGTCATGCACAACAATGTTGTGGCTAGTGTTCGAACAAGTGATGGAGACAAAGATGACTTCCTGACTAGAATAGGACTACATCAAGAATCAGCTTTGAGCCCTTACCTTTTTGCTTTGGTGATAGATAAGGTCATAGGGGATGTCTCTTAGTGTATGTTCTTTTGCGGAAGAGGAAGGACACCTTTAGATATTTAGGATTAATGTTACAGAGAAACGAGGATATTGATGAAGATGTTAGCCATATAATCAAAGTAGGGTAGATGAAGTGATGTCTGCATCTGACGTTCTATATGACAAGAGAGTAACAGAAGCTAAAAGACAAGTTTTATAGGACAGCAATTAAACCTGCTATGTTGTATGGTGCAAAATATTGGCCTACAAAAAGACATGTTCAGCAGATAAGTATCGTAAAAATATGTATGTTGTGTTGGATTCGTGACCATACAAGAAGGGATCAAAAACAGAATGATGATATGCTAGGGGTAGCACCAATTGAAGAGAATCTTGTCTTGTCCAACATCGGTTGAGTTGGTTTGGACATGTCCAACGGAGACCTCCAAAGGCGTCAGTGCGTGGTGGGATCCTAAGGCGCGAAAGCAATGAAAAAAGAGGAAAAGGAAGACCGAAGTTGACATGGAAAGAGACAATAAAGGGAGACTTGAAAGGATAGGATATACCCAAAGATTTAGCCTTGAATAAGAGTCCATGGAAAATAGCTATCCATGTGTCCAAACCTTCATTCGTGGGTTCTATACTTCTAATGGGTTTTTAACTCTAGCCTACCCCAACTTGCTTGGGATAAAAGGTTTTGTTGTTGTTGTTGTTGAACTAAGTGCCTCGAGTTTTGCAAATCGAAGTCCCCACCCCCGTTCCTCTATGGTTATTTTCCTATTTTTCAAATATGGAAATTAAATTTGCATTCTATAGATATTTATCATAAAACTTAGCTTATGTGCTACACTACACCTGCTTGTCAAGTCGCTTAAAGCTTAATTAGTTACATAGCAAGGACAGGAAGAACTGCACAAGAATGATAAGGGAAACCAATTGATCCATAATAGGCACAATTGAACAGTTACATATATGATATTTTATCCAGTATCCACCTCATGCAAAAGGAATATAGGTAAGAATTAACAACATTGCCAATCAAAGTGCATTACCTCCCTGGCTTTGTACATATCCCAAAAGATCTCTATTAGATGAGTCTGTTCATCTGAAGATGTAATTCCAGCAAAAACAACTTCCTTGCAGTATTTGAGATAAGAGCGGAGATCACTCGAGTAGTCTGCAAAATAAGAACTTCATGTCAGTGTCCTACAATTAAGACGTATTCCCACCAGACACAAAATGTCAACCAAGATCAAGAATATGTCCAGTTAACCCTTGCTATATTTTATCAAAGATATCAATTCAAATATAGACTAGAGTACAATGAAGTTAGTAATTTATTCATACATCTTTCACAATAAAGCCCATATTATTTTATTCATGAAATATCATCTTATTGACTTTGCAAAGTTCTACTTTCTGTAACTCAAAGAAACCATAGAAAGATTCTTGCACTTCCCGTTCCATGCTGAAACAAAGTTACTCAAAAACTTTAGAAAAAAAAAGGACAAAACTAAAACTGTCTTAATTGATGCCCTGTTTGTGCATGACAAAAGTTGATGCTAATTGCTCTATGTTACGGTATTACTAGAAGAACAATAATCACGAAGTGTAGGACATTTATGCAAATTTTATTAAGTTTTGAAACACAATGATTGACAGAAAACAACATATGTTACAGTCTCGGCTTCAACAGACGTGAAATATGCAATCGACCATTTTTACATTTAGTATAGCGTATAGCAAGTTGAATATAAACTACCGACAGTCAGCATAAGCATACCACAAACTACCATGTGTAGCAGTCGTACAAGATAAACATAATGTGTAGACAAGGCAATGAAATACAAATTTACCATGTGACGTATTGATTTTATCATAGGCAACTGAAATAGCACACAACAGTTCTCTTGTGCCAAACTCCTCACTGTTACTAGCCTCAAGCTTCCTGGAAGTAGATGAATTTGCATCATAGTGAGATTCACTTGGGTTTCTTCCTTCCTCACAAATCTTCTGCAAAGAAAGATTACTTCAGGTCATATGCATTTACGAAGGACCTAAGACGTTTTGAAGAAAGGTAATCAATGTGACAAACACACCTCCCATATCCCTTGACCGTTGATGTTATAAAGAAGTCGTAGGGCCACAATTAGGATAGCCATCACACAAACCCGTGTTGGGACTCTAGCAGGATTACTAGACAACCATAATTCTGCAGGCATTGCCCACTCATAAATTTGGCATGCGTGGGGGAGGATTCTATCTATAGGCAGTAACAAGTCCTTCAAACAACGTTGAGCAATTGCATAGAAGTTAACTGAAGGAAGCCTCAAGGCTACTCTTTGTGCTATGGATCCAGCTGCAGCTTCCAGTTGCCATGCTCCGATAACTCGCACCGGCCTGAACAGCTGCCTTGCATCCAAAGGGCAGTCTTGGAAAGAGCTCCCAAGGAACCTGTCTACTTCAGTAAAAGCAGCCACATATGGGATATTCCCCTCCATTGCCCACCTGTAAATGTCACTTGGCAAGATGGCTTCACGGGCAATATGACAGGCCAAGAAACAAACAGCCAATGTTGAGTAAACCGGCAGCATCATCCTCAACGAACGCAAAAAGGCAAACTCCAGCTTGTGCCTGTCTTTTCGTTGGAGCGACATATCATCATCCCATTCATACTTCATCTCATCAGGTTTCTTGTCATCTGCAACAAGAGATAGATTTATGTCAGAGTCCATTCAGTTCTTCCGATGGAAATGATTAACAAGGGAAAGCATAAAAACAGCTCATATCTGCTACCATAACACTTCTGTCTCCCCACGGCCTTGTGGTCCTCAAGCACCTGGCGGGCCCAGATTCCATCAAACACCCTGGATGCAGCAACCCACCGCACCCAGACAATGCCGGCAACAGCACACACAAACGCGCCTACCTGGTGCCGCTCCACCAGCACCTCCAGCTGCCGCTGCAGGATCACCTGGAGACCCCGTACATAGCGCCAGCGGACCTGCACTGCCAGATCCTCAGGCTCCCCACACGTGCCAGATCCAGACACAAAGTCCCGCGGCTCACTCAGCTCTGTGAAGTCATCAAAAGCGGCAGTAGCAGGCACGGGAGCAGCCTGAGGGGTCCTCAGGTAAGGCGCGGGTGTGCGGGCACCAAGCTTGGGGGTGGGCTGGGTGGCAACACGACGGACAGAGATGTTGCCAGTGGCGGGGAAGTCATGAGGATCAGCAGCAGTTGCCTGTGTAGTGTGCACGGCAGAGCATGTACGGCACGTGAATTGGCCATCATCAGCGTCGTCAGTGGTGTAGTTGTCACTGGTACCGCAATGATCACACACTAGGTGGATGCTTCCACCCCCATAGGGATCGGGTGAGGTGCCACCAAAGTCGTAATCCATGTTTTCACCTGATGAAGAAGCATAAAATTAGAGTTATTTTACCAGGAATAAAAGGGTGTTACAGACAGAGATTCCAATTGCCAATGAAAGATTAAAGATAAAACAAGGAAACCAACACTTTTGGCATATGATAAAATTGAAACTAAAAGATAGTAAAAGCATGCTCAGCTATCCTCCACGGTCCACAGTACCACTACCACACATATTCATTCCAATTCAACAACACTAACCCCAGAGCAAAAGCTATAAGCATAGATAACCTCCCAATCATGCTTATCAAGGCGTCCTTGAAGCGCCGCCTTAGCGTCGCTTAGGGGCTAAGGCGCGCGTGGAACCTGAGGCATCTAACGCGCCTTGCCATGGAGCGTAAAGCGCCCGCTGCGGCGCAGGGCGTCCGCGAGGCGTCGACGGGGCGTCGTTGAGCCGTCGTCGGGGCGATGCCTTGGGGAGTTAGAGCGGCGGCATTGGCTGGGAAACAGAGGAGAGCTGGAGCAGTGACGGCGGCGCGTAGGGCACCCGTAGCGGTGGCGTGTAGGGCCACGCAGCGGCGGCGCGCAGGGGAGAAGGAGAGAGAAGAGCTGCGGCTCGGAGAAGAGAGGAGCGGCAGCGGTGTAGATGCCCGCAGTGGCGGCGCGCAGGGGAGAGGGAGAGAGAAGAGCTGCGGCTCGGAGGAGAGAGGAGAGCAGTGTGGAGGAGAGGAGAGCGACGGCGACGGCTGAGAGGAGAACGGCTGAGAGCCTAGGAGAGAGAGGAGAGGCAGCTGGTTAGGTTAAACTTAATGTGTTGGGCTGAGTTGGACTCGTGGGCTTTTTTTGTTTTTCTTTTTTTTCCAGTTTCCCTCTCATGCTAAGCTAAAATGGGCCTAATAGTCATTAAGATTGTGCTAGCTTACTTATCTCTACTACTTATTAAGGCTGAAAGAGTAGTCTGTCATTCCATGTTCTGCCACCATTCTCTGTTCTGCCTCTCTCATTCCTATTATCATTCCCATTCCCTCCTCCCCACCCAGCTCATTCCCATGTTCTATCATTTTATATTCTCTTTCTGAAAGTGAAATGTGCTCTTAGACCATTTCTATAAGTATTTTGGTGATTAGATGTCCAACACATACTGAGTGAGTTCTTAAGTGCCAACTGAGTGAGAAGTGTGAAATCAAGAACAAGGTATGTTTCTAAACTTAGTGAATTGTTTTTTGAACACTAACATGGTTATCTAAGTGCTAGAAACAGTGCCAAGAAAAGAAGATTTGAATTGGAGAAGAGTTGACAAAATACAGCCAACGCCAGCTCGGGCCTTGCACACCGGACTGTCCGGTGGCGCACCGGACAGTGTCCGGTGCCCCAGGCTGGTCAACGGTGAACCGTCTGCTCTCGGGAAAATAAAAAGGTGACGTGGCTATAATTCATCGGGCTGTCCGGTGGTGCACCGGACTGTCCGGTGAGTCAACGGCGCCAGCAGCCAACGGTCGTCCACGCGATCAACGTGCGACATGTGGTCCGCGCCAACGGTCGGTTGGGCACACCTGACTGTCCGGTGCACCAACCGGTCCCGAGGACCAACAGTCGACTGCGCCCGGGATGGAAGGAAATCGAGCACCGGACTGCTACAGTGGTTGTCCGGTGTGCACCACTCGACAGAAGGCAAGAATTGCCTACCAAATTGATGTCCAGCGGCTCCTAGCTGCCTTGGGGCTATAAAAGGGACCCCTAGGCGCATGGAGCAGAACACCAAGCCTTCTCTAAGCATTCTAAGACTCCCAGACTCCGCCTCCACGCATTTGATCGATTGTGTTAGTGATTTGAGCTCCGTCTGAGTTGCAAACTCTTTGTGTTGTGTTTTGAGCTCAAGTCTTGACTTGTGTGCGTGGGTGTGCTGCGGATTTTGATCTTGCGTGTGTTGCTCTCCCATCCTTACTCTTGTGTTTTCTTTGTGATCTATATTGTAAGGGCGAGAGGCTCCAACTTGTGGAGATTCCTCGCGAACGGGAAGAATACTCAAAAGAGAAAAGACCAAGGTATTCAAGTTGGTCATTGGATCACTTGAAAGGGGTTGAGTGCAACCCTTGTCCATTGAGATACCACAACGTGGAAGTAGGCAAGTGTTACTTGGCTGAACCACGGGATAAAAATCGTGTGTCTCATGTGTTGCTTTTCTGCGATTGCTTTGTTGCACGAGCTCGCTCCATAGCCAATTAGTTACACTAACACTAATAATTAAGTTTGTGGCTAGTTAGTGTTTGGTTTTACAGGATCACCTATTCACCCCCCCTCTAGGTGCTCTCAATTGGTATCAGAGTCGTACTCTTCATCTAAGGGACTAACCGCCCGAAGAGATGGATCCTAAGGGAAAGGGGATGGTGGTCAACGACAAGGAAAAGGAGTCCATCTTCAATGAGCCAAGACGGGAAGAAGAAGAGGCGCATCAAGAAGATCATCTACTACGACAGCGATTGTAAGTGCAATCAACCCTAATTGAGGGTTTTGGTGATTAATGACAAAACAAACTAAGATTCTAACAAGTTTGCTCCTAGTATGTACACAGTATTTCTACAGACAGGAGAAGCACAGATCTTACGAGCATAAAAGTATAAAGCACAACGGATTTAAAATTCCACATCAAATGGCGTGCTCCAAGTGCTGAGAAACAACGGCGGTGCTAAATTTATAATTCTTGAGTCATAGGAATCGACGTACAATTAAGAGGGATCCGCGATGGTTAAGTAAGTTGTGAAACGAGCCAAGTTCAAAATCTTTTGAAAACTCCTTGGAGATCATTTTCCCAGATCATGAATGCCCTTGAGAAAAACAAATTTTACTTCCCACAAAGTCTCCCCTTTTGTTCTCTTCAAAATTCTCAAAGTTTGGTTTCAGCCCCCAAAACCGGTTCAACCGGTCCTGAAACCGGTTCAACCGGTTTCGGTACTGTTCACCTGCCACCTCTGCTCTGACCTGTCTGACAGTCAGAGCTGTCAGAAAAAGTCGCAGCAGATATTTTTCAGAAACCGGTTGAGCCGAATTTTGTCCCTACTCAGCCGGTTTTGAAACCGGTCGAGTGTCCGGCTGAGTAGCCCAGTGGACCGGGATCCCCCTGGTAGAAACCGGTTCAACCGGTTTGAAAACCGGTTCAACCGGTTTTTGCCCATTTTCTCCCAACGGCTGCCAGCTTTTGGGGGATCCTTTATATACCCCCTCACACTCTCTCTCTCATTTACTTCGGCCTCTCCCACGAATTCTTGGCTGACCAACCTTCAAACAAGAGCATTCACTTCACCTCTCACACCCGCAATCGCATCTCCTTCAATCATTTGAAGGACCCTTGGTGTGAGGTGAACTCGATCGAACTCGCTGTCAATTTCATCTCGATTCTCCCATTCTCTTGTTCTTGAGCTCGTTGCAAACTTAACCGTGTGCGGATTTGTTACTCTTGGAACCTCGTGTTCCTTGACGGTTAGAGGTTGCTTGGGAGTCTCCAAATTTGTGGACGACCCCAAGAAGTTTGTATCACCCGCTCCTTGAGCTGATTTGAGAAGAGATTGCCTTCACCTTTGTGGTCGGCTTGTGGAGGATTAGGGTTGGAAAAGACCCGGCCCTTTGTGGGTTCCTCAACGAGGAGTAGGACACCTTTGTGGTGGTTGCCGAACCTCGGGTTATATCGCGTGTTCTTGTGTGTTCTTGTCAAGCGCTTTATATTCGGTGGTTGGTTCATATTATTCATTTAAGTAGTTTTTGTGTAGGGCAAATCTTTAGCTATATTTTTCACTACTTCGCATTTGTTCAATAGATTATCAAATTTAAGTTGAGCGGGTTCAAACTTGTTCAGTTGTGATTAAAATCGACTAAACCGGTTTGCACCTGTGCAACTTTAATTTAACCTATTTCGAAGTTTTTACTGAAAATTTTCAGGTGTAGCCTATTCACCCCCCCCCCCTCTAGGCTACTTTCAATTGGTATCAAAGCTACGTGCCTCGTTTTACGCTTAACCGTGTGAGGAAACGATCATGTCCACACAACGGGACCATGTGGATCCTCTTCTCGAGGAAATCCCCGTCACATCTTCCGGTGAGGAAGTGGACCCCAAGGTCCTCGACCTCGCCATGAAGATTGCCGAGAGAATGTTCCTCAAAATGAAAGAGGAAGATGCTAAGAAAAAGGCCGAAGAAGAAGAATCAAGAAGAAAGGCCGAAGAAGATAAAGGTAATGGAACATTTGATTATAATGACGATCTAGTGGATCTTTTGGTGTCTAAGGTATTGAGCAAGGTAAGTCTCAACACCGAAGGATCATCTACCAAAAGCAAAGGTAATGACTTTAGCGAAGTTCAATTCGATTACTCTAGAAATTATATTCCCAACTTCTCTTCCGCCCCACTTGGAAAGTTACCAACTCTTAGTGAGTTGAACTATGATGAGTGGGCCGACAAGATGAAGTCGCATTTAATCGGTGTGCATCCTAGTCTTTGGGAGATTGTTAATGTAGGTATGTATAAGCCCGCCCAAGGAGAAGAGATGACTCCGGAAATGATGCAAGAGGTTCATCGAAATGCTCAAGCAGTGAGCATAATTAAAGGAAGTCTTTGTCCGGAAGAATACCGGAAAGTTCAAGGAAGAGAAGATGCCCGTGACATTTGGAATATTCTTAAAATGTCACATGAAGGAGATCCCAAAGCTAAAAGACATAGAGTTGAAGCTTTGGAAAGTGAGCTTGCAAGATATGATTGGACAAAGGGTGAGTCGCTCCAATCACTCTTTGATCGGTTGATGGTGTTGGTCAACAAAATAAGAGTTCTTGGGAGTGAAGATTGGAGTGACTCCAAGGTCACAAGATTGTTCATGAGAGCTTATAAAGAGAAGGATAAGAGTCTTGCTAGGATGATAAGGGATCGTGATGACTATGAGGATATGACGCCTCATCAATTATTTGCAAAAAATCAACAACACGAGTCCGAAGAAGCCCCCATCAAGACAAGAGACTCTCATGCCTTAATCACAAATGAACAAGACAACCTCAAGAAGAACAAAGACCACAAAGCAAAGAAAGTGGTCGAGACCTCAAGTGATGAAGATAGCTCAAGTGATGAAGACACAGCTATGTTCATCAAACCATTCAAGAAATTTGTAAGGAAGAATGACAAGTTCCAAAGGACAGGAAAGAAGAGGGCATGCTATGAATGTGGCCAAACCGGTCATTTCATAGCAGATTGTCCTAACAAGAAGGAACAAGAAGCTAAGAAGGAATACAAGAAGGACAAGTTTAAAAAGGGAGACAAGACCAAGGGATACTTCAAGAAGAAGAAGTATGGTCAAGCTCATATTGGTGAAGAATGGAACTCCGATGAAGAGAGTTCTAGTTCCGAGGAAGAGGAAGTGGTGGCAAATGTGGCCATCCAATCTACATCAAGCGCGCAACTCTTCACCAACCTACAAGACGACTCCTACACTCCAACTTGCCTCATGGCAAAGGGAGATAAGGTAACCTTATTTAGTAATGATTTTTCAAATGATGATGATGATGATCAAATTGCCATGAAAAATAAAATGATTAAAGAATTTGGGTTAAATGGATACAATGTTATCACCAAATTAATGGAAAAGCTAGATAAAAGAAAAGCAACTCTTGATGCTCAAGAAGACTTGCTTATCCTTGAAAAGGAAAGAAACCTAGAGCTTCAAGAGTTGATTCACAATAAAGATAAAGAAGTAATTAACATGAAAATCTCTATAGATAATCTTGCAAATGAAAAGAATGCACTTGAATCAAGCATGTTAAGCTTGAATGTTCAAAATCAAGAACTTCAAGTGCAACTTGAAAATTGCAAGAACATCAATGCCTCCTCTTTAGTATTTGAATCTAAGTCTAGCTCTAATGATGATTCTTGCAAGCATTGTGCCAAATATCATGCTTCTTGTTGTCTAACTAACCATGCAAGGAAGCATAGCCCACAAGTGAAGGTCAAAGAAATTTTGAAAATATGCTCTAGCAATGATGGGTTAAAGAAAGTTGAACCCAAGTACAAGTCCCTTAAGCCCAACAATGGAAGAAGGGGGCTTGGGTTCAACTCATCCAAGGAAAACCCTAGCACAGTGCATAAGGGGTGGAGATCCCCCAAGTTCATAGAGGGAACCACCCTATATGATGCCTTGGGGAGGATTCACTCCTCAAATGACAAGTCACCTCAGGTAAAGGCTAACTTGAGTTCCACAAAGAGTAAGATGAAGGAAGTGGGATCCTCAAGTGGACAAAAATCTAATGCTCCCATTTCCCACTCATATCTTTGTGATTATATGTTGACTTGGGATTCAGGGAAATTGGTTGTGAAATATGTGGGTGCCTACACTAAACGAAAAGTCATGAAAAGAAGTGTGTGGGTACCCAAGGCTATAACTAACACTGTAGGACCCAATTCAATTTGGGTACCTAAGAGCATAGCCTAAAACTTGTTTTGCAGGTCTACTCCTCTGGTGGGTCAAGTTGGGTGCTTGATAGTGGATGTACAAATCACATGATCGGGGAGAAAGACATGTTTCATACATTGCAACTAACTCAAGAAGCACAAGAAATTGTGTTTGGAGATAGTGGCAAGAGTAAGGTGATTGGTATTGGTAAAATTCCTATCTCTGACCAACAATCACTTTCAAATGTGTTATTAGTAGATTCCTTAAGCTATAATTTGTTGTCCGTTTCACAACTTTGTGGAATGGGGTATAATTGCCTATTTTCGGATGTGGATGTGAAGATCCTTAGAAGGGAGGACTCCTCAGTTGCCTTTACCGGTCGCTTGAAGGGCAAGCTTTATCTTGTTGATTTCACAACAAGTAAAGTGACGTCTGAGACTTGTTTAGTGGCAAAATCCGACAAGGGTTGGCTATGGCATCGCCGGCTAGCCCATGTCGGTATGAGGAATTTGGCCAAACTTCAAAAGGATAATCATATCATTGGACTAACAAATGTTGTATTTGAGAAAGATAGGGTTTGTGGCGCATGCCAAGCAGGAAAGCAACATGGAGTCCCACATCAATCAAAGAATGTGGTCACAACAAAGAGGCCATTGGAGCTTCTTCACATGGACCTCTTCGGACCTGTGGCCTACATTAGCATTGGTGGTAGTAAGTATGGTTTAGTTATTGTTGATGATTTTTCTCGATTCACCTGGGTTTTCTTTTTGAGTGACAAAGGTGAAACTCAAGAAATTTTGAAGAAATTCATGAGGAGAGCTCAAAATGAATTTGAGCTCAAAATTAAGAAAGTGAGAAGCGATAATGGGACGGAATTCAAGAACACAGGTGTCGAAGAATTCTTATGAGAAGAGGGAATCAAACATGAGTTCTCGGTGCCTTACACTCCACAACAAAATGGTGTTGTGGAAAGAAAGAACCGAACTCTAATTGAAGCTGCAAGAACCATGTTGGATGAATACAAGACACCTGACAACTTCTGGGCAGAGGCGGTCAACACCGCCTGTCATGCAATCAACCGTCTCTATCTTCATAAGATCTACAAAAAGACTGCTTATGAGCTTCTCACTGGTAACAAACCTAAAGTTGATTATTTTAGAGTATTTGGTTGTAAATGTTTTATTCTTAACAAGAAAGTCAAGAGCTCAAAGTTTTCTCCTAGAGTGGACGAGGGCTTCTTGCTTGGTTATGCATCAAATGCGCATGGATATCGTGTTTTCAACAATACCACCGGTCTTGTTGAAATAACGATAGACGTGACATTTGATGAGTCTAATGGCTCACAAGGGCATGTTTCTAATGACACTGCAGGAAATGAAGAACTACCTTGTGAGGCCATAAAGAAACTTGCAATAGGTGAGGTGAGACCTCAAGAAAGGGATGATGAAGAAGGAACCTTATGGATGACCAATGAGGTAGTTGATGTGGGTGCAAGGGTGGTGAGTGACAAAGTCTCCACCCAAGCAAACCCATCAACCTCAAGTCATCCAAGCCACGAAGAAATCATCAAAGGATGCCAACAGTGGTAGAAGATGAACAAGAAAGTATTGATGGTGAAGTGCCTCTTGATCAAGTAATTGATGAGGAGGAGCAAATTCAAAGACATCCATCAGTGCCTCATCCTAGAGTCCATCAAACAATACAAAGGGATCATCCAGTGGATAACATCCTGGGTAGCATCAGGAGAGGGGTAACAACTCGATCTCATTTAGCTAATTTTTGTGAATTTTACTCGTTTGTTTCCTCTCTTGAGCCACTTAAGGTTGAAGAAGCATTGGGTGATCCGGATTGGATAATTGCCATGCAAGAGGAGTTGAACAACTTCACTAGGAATGAAGTCTGGTCCTTAGTCCAAAGACCCAAACAAAATGTGATTGGGACTAAATGGGTCTTTAGGAACAAGCAAGATGAACATGGCGTGGTTACAAGAAACAAGGCACGATTGGTTGCCCAAGGCTATACTCAAGTGGAAGGACTTGATTTTGGTGAAACATATGCGCCGGTAGCAAGGTTAGAATCAATTAGAATATTAATTGCCTATGCTACTAACCATGATTTCAAGCTATATCAAATGGATGTCAAGAGCGCTTTTTCTAAATGGACCACTACAAGAGAGAGTATATGTGGAGCAACCACCGGGCTTTGAAGACCCAAAGAAACCAAATCATGTTTATCTTCTTCACAAGGCACTCTACGGGCTTAAACAAGCCCCTAGAGCTTGGTATGACTGTCTTAAAGATTTTTTAATTAAGAATGGGTTTACAATAGGAAAAGCTGACTCTACTTTATTTACTCGAAAAGTTGACAATGAATTATTTGTGTGCCAAATATATGTTGATGACATTATATTTGGTAGTACTAATGAAAAATTTTGTGAAGAGTTTAGCAAAGTAATGACGAACAGGTTTGAGATGTCTATGATGGGCGAGCTTAAATACTTCCTGGGATTTCAAGTCAAACAACTCAAGGAAGGTACTTTAATATGCCAAACTAAATATACTCAAGATATGCTCAAGAAGTTTGGCATGGAAAAAGCAAAACACGCCAAGACTCCAATGTCATCAAATGGACATCTCGACCTAAATGAGGAAGGTAAACCTGTAGATCAAAAATTATATAGATCAATGATAGGATCACTGCTTTACTTATGTGCATCTAGACCTGATATAATGTTGAGTGTTTGCATGTGTGCACGTTTTCAAGCAAATCCTAAAGATTGTCATCTTGTAGCCGTTAAGAGAATTCTAAGATACTTAGTCCACACCCAAAACCTAGGATTATGGTATCCTAAAGGCTCCCTTTTCGATTTGCTTGGCTACTCTGACTCAGATTATGCCGGTTGCAAAGTAGATCGAAAAAGCACTACTGGGACTTGCCAATTCCTTGGGCGGTCCTTAGTGTCATGGAGTTCCAAGAAACAAAATTGTGTTGCACTTTCCACTGCAGAAGCTGAATACATAGCAGCTGGGGCATGTTGTGCACAGTTGTTATGGATGAAGCAAACTCTTAGAGATTTTGGTTGTGAGTTTAACAAAATTCCACTTCTGTGTGACAATGAGAGTGCCATAAAACTTGCAAACAATCCGGTGCAACACTCTAGAACTAAACATATTGACATCAGACACCATTTCTTGAGAGACCACGAAGCCAAAGGAGATATCGAACTATTTCATGTGAGCACCGAAAATCAACTAGCCGATATCTTCACAAAACCCATTGATGAGACTAGGTTTTGTTTTCTTAGGAGTGAGCTAAATATCTTGGATTCTCGAAACGTGACTTAATAACTAAAATTTTGATCAAACTTGACGGTTGAAAATTGATTGTTTGAGCAATATGAAATGAGAAATATCATTTTTATCTTTAAAATATCTCATGTCATATTTGCTAAGTGCTATTACAGCCCTTCCGGGCAATATCTGGAATCTGGTTGAGTAAACCGGCTGAGTAGGCCACTCAACCGGTTTCTCCCTGGTGGAAACCGGTTGAACTGGTATAAAAACCGGTTGAACCGGTTTTGGCCGTCGCGCCGTCAGTCAGCGCGCAGTCTGCGCTGACAGCTGCGTAGTCTGCGCTGTCAGTTTTGCAGTCTGTGCTGTCAGACTGCCAGGATTTTCGCGCAGTCAACATCGTTTTCTGTGCGCTTTTACTGCGCAGTTTGACCAGAAACCGGTTGAACCGGTTTTGGAACCGGTTGAACTGGTTTTCGGTTTTCTGGCGGCCGACTCCTTCCCTTTTTATGTCTCTCACTCTCTCCTCTTCCCTTCTCAGTCTCTTTTTACAGCCGCCGCCGCCCTCTCATTCTCCTCTCTCCCACCTTCTCACTCCACTCCAAAACTCTCTCGTGCCTCACACTTTTGGAAGAGTTGTTGGAGCTTCGTCTATCCCGGCGCTTTCCATCATCTTCCTCCATCTCGTTGGGAGTTCTTAACCCAATCTCCGGATCGAGGTATTGCCCTATTTTATTTCCTTGTACTCGATCCTACGCGTTCTTGATTATCTAATGTATCATTCGTTGGGTACATTTTAGTTTAAGTGATTGCAACACTTAGATTATCTTCATTTTGTCACAAACATTGTTAGAGATTAGCGATTTGATATTGTTCGTTGTAGTTGAACCGCTCATATGAACGGTTGAAGTGCATGCTCAATATCTTATGCGTTTCTACTCAAACGTGTTTGATCCTTGCTCATCATAGGTTCTATTTCTTATTTCTTAGAATGGTGCGTCGAAGGAACCCGTCGGTGGTCGAATCCGACTCCTCGGATGACCAGGAAATCCACGGAGATACTCCACCTCGCTCTCGATCCAAGCGAGGGCGCGGAAGCGGCAATGTCATGCCGGGTGCTGAGGCCTCCGGGTCTCAAAGTGCTCGCGGTCGGACATCCCGGAATCCTTCCGGACGGTCTCGACCTGCGATGAATCCAGAGGCGTGGGAGCCTGCAAGTGATGATGATGGCGGGAAGGACGATGAAGTTGATCTTCCCCCGGCCCACGCTCCTGTGATTCACGGCTTGGTCCTCCACCAGGCAGAGGCTCGGCGTGCTGGCAATGAGTCAGTCACTGACTTCACTGCCAGTGGAGGCTCTGCTCTTCTCCAGGATCTTCGTTTCCAAAATCCTGTATTGCGTATTCGCGATGCCAGGATTGATGGAAATCGCTTTTGGACACTTCACCACGTGGATTTCTATAATTCCGTCATTCTCCCCAAGAAGCATCAACCTATCCTGCATCAACGATATATTAACTGGGAAGGTTGTGAAGCCATTGGGGATCCAGAAATGTCACAGGCACTGAGGGCCTGTGAAAGGAAACAAATGAAGAATATCATGACATTCCAATATGATTGGAATGATGAAGTGATTGCTCAATTCTACTACACTCTATGGATAAAGCTTGCTGATGAGGAGAGTCATTACAACTACCCCTATCTGAACTTCTTCATTGAAGGTAGTTGGTATAAGGTGAGCTATCGTCGATTTGCTCACATTCTTGGCTTTTCTGACGATGATATATCTGGCGACAAGATCAAGATTCATGATTTCCGGCAGCCCACAAGAGATGAAGCCAAGGATCTTCATCTGTCTGAGTCTAGAAAGTATTGGGAGTCGACCAACATTCATAAGTATTATCGTTATATCAACTCCCTCTGCAGGATGACCCTCATTCCAAAAGGGGGTAATCAGATGAACATCCTTGGGGAGAGTAAGGTCTTGCTCTCTTTTATGAAACCCAACAGCTCAGAAAGGATAAATGTCTTTGACATGATATGGCAGGAAATTATTCATGTCGCCTGCTTTCCTTTGAAGGGGTGTCTTCATGCTCCATTCATTATGAAGATGATTGAGGTCGTGACCCAGTTCAGATTTGACAAAGGTACCCGACATCAGTCATACACCCCTTTCTGGATTGATCCCAACAATCCAGCTGGGCGCCTCAGGAAAGCCCCCTCCAGTTCTCGTGGTCATACATCTGCGGGTCCGTCTGCTGGTGCTGGTGCTGGTGCTGGTGGTGGTGGTGGTGCCTCGCGCCCTTCCCCTGGCCGCGGATCTCCCACACCATGTGGTCGTGGTCGTGGTCGAGGTCGTGGCCGTGGGATGGGTGCTCGCTTGGCCCACGGGTTTGTGGCTTTCTTCTCCATGTGCCGAAATATTGCTGCAGATGTCCATGAGGTGGCTCGACGTCAGCGGGAGACCGACGACAACCTTCGTCATCAAGCTTCCGCTTTGGGTACTCCCTTCGCCCCTCGCTCTCCTGATGTACCTCTCCACCCTCCTCCTCCAGATGTCAACGAGTGGTACCAGCAGGCATATGGGGTACCTTTTTCAACAGCTGATGACGTCGAAGAAGAAGAAACTTATTTTGATGATCCGGAGCAGTTTGTCCCGCCTCTGTATCACGGGGATCCGGGCCAATCGTCCTCTTATCCTCCGCCCCAGGACCCGTCTGGCAGTGCTCCTCCTCCGGCCCAGTCTGGAGAGGAACACTTTGTCTCTGACCTGGCGCACCACCTCTTCGCTCCTCATCATCCTCCTCCCCACTGGTGATCATTGGATCAGCGCTTTTCTCTCTCTTTTTGGTTCTTGTTGCCAAAAAGGGGGAGAAAGTTTATTATGCCCCTTTATTTTTGTAATGAACACTTGGTATGTAATAACTATTTGATGCATGCATGGCTTGAATGCCATAAACACTTTTATGATGTGATGAGACGAGCTCTCATTATTGTAATAGTTGTAGAACTTTTTTTCATATCATATGCTATGCAATAATGAGCTTGAATGTGCTTTCACTCTTTCTATTCAATTATGTTTCATACCTCATCATTTTTGTGTATGGTGTTGATTGTTCTCTCTCTCTAAATATGTTGCAAATTGACATATCAAGTCAATGTTAATATCGCAAAACTAATGCACATATTTAGGGGGAGCTACACATACACAAAATATTTTATATCGCAAGTTCTTGTAACTTTTAATTCCTATTTCCATTCTAGTTGTTTTGGCATCAATCACCAAAAAGGGGGAGATTGTAAGTGCAATCAACCCTAATTGAGGGTTTTGGTGATTAATGACAAAACAAACTAAGATTCTAACAAGTTTGCTCCTAGTATGTACACAGTATTTCTACAGACAGGAGAAGCACAGATCTTACGAGCATAAAAGTATAAAGCACAGCGGATTTAAAATTCCACATCAAATGGCGTGCTCCAAGTGCTGAGAAACAACGGCGATGCTAAATTTATAATTCTTGAGTCATAGGAATCGCCGTACAATTAAGAGGGATCCGCGATGGTTAAGTAAGTTGTGAAACGAGCCAAGTTCAAAATCTTTTGAAAACTCCTTGGAGATCATTTTCCCAGATCATGAATGCCCTTGAGAAAAACAAATTTTACTTCCCACAAAGTCTCCCCTTTTGTTCTCTTCAAAATTCTCAAAGTTTGGTTTCAGCCCCCAAAACCGGTTCAACCGGTCCTGAAACCGGTTCAACCGGTTTTGGTACTGTTCACCTGCCACCTCTGCTCTGACCTGTCTGACAGTCAGAGCTGTCAGAAAAAGTCGCAGCAGATATTTTTCAGAAACCGGTTGAGCCGAATTTTGTCCCTACTCAGCCGGTTTTGAAACCGGTCGAGTGTCCGGCTGAGTAGCCCAGTGGACCGGGATCCCCCTGGTAGAAACCGGTTCAACCGGTTTGAAAACCGGTTCAACCGGTTTTTGCCCATTTTCTCCCAACGGCTGCCAGCTTTTGGGGGATCCTTTATATACCCCCTCACACTCTCTCTCTCATTTACTTCGGCCTCTTCCACGAATTCTTGGCTGACCAACCTTCAAACAAGAGCATTCACTTCACCTCTCACACCCGCAATCGCATCTCCTTCAATCATTTGAAGGACCCTTGGTGTGAGGTGAACTCGATCGAACTCGCTGTCAATTTCATCTCGATTCTCCCATTCTCTTGTTCTTGAGCTCGTTGCAAACTTAACCGTGTGCGGATTTGTTACTCTTGGAACCTCGTGTTCCTTGACGGTTAGAGGTTGCTTGGGAGTCTCCAAATTTGTGGACGACCCCAAGAAGTTTGTATCACCCGCTCCTTGAGCTGATTTGAGAAGAGATTGCCTTCACCTTTGTGGTCGGCTTGTGGAGGATTAGGGTTGGAAAAGACCCGGCCCTTTATGGGTTCCTCAACGAGGAGTAGGACACCTTTGTGGTGGTTGCCGAACCTCGGGTTATATCGCTTGTTCTTGTGTGTTCTTGTCAAGCGCTTTATATTCGGTGGTTGGTTCATATTATTCATTTAAGTAGTTTTTGTGTAGGGCAAATCTTTAGCTATATTCTTCACTACTTCGCATTTGTTCAATAGATTATCAAATTTAAGTTGAGCGGGTTCAAACTTGTTCAGTTGTGATTAAAATCGACTGAACCGGTTTGCACCTGTGCAACTTTAATTTAACCTATTTCGAAGTTTTTACTGAAAATTTTCAGGTGTAGCCTATTCACCCCCCCTCTAGGCTACTTTCAGCGATGCATCTTCCTCTTCACCAAGGGACGACGACGACGGCTCCTCGTCCAAGAAAAAGACGGTTAATCAAAACTATTCCTTTGATTATTCCCGTATTCCGTATAATTCGAATGCCCATTTACTTTCTATTCCTCTTGGAAAACCCCCTATTGGGGGCCTTCGTCTTCCGAAGGTCCTCAAAAACACGACTAGCAATGTTTCCCAAGTATAACATGTGTACAAGAACCTTTGGACTTGGAGTGAAGCTGTACGCAATATGAAAATCATGGTCGAGACGAAGGTTGAATCAGTTCCGAAGCTACACGCTGGGAAGCTTCGGCTCAGCAGCAGAAAACGGAACTGACTTAAAGAGGGAAAGGCCATTTAGTCCTCGATAGATTGTCCTTAAGTCGATAGTAAACATAAAGGGCATGAATGTAATTTTGCACAGGTTGCGCCCTGTGCCTATAAATAGATTAACAGTGCTCTCGTACTGTTCACGCTGACTTGTATTCACTCGTGCGTCACGCTTGGACTTTTGCCTTCTGCCAAGCCGAAGGTACAAATGTAATCCAATATTGTTCGTGTTCATTTATGATGATATAAAAAAAGGTATATTAAGGATGTCATATGATTATTCATATTGTTTCTCATGTTTCATATGCTTCTTCTTTCATTAATATATACTGCAATGATGAAGGTACGTCCTTCAAGACCTTCATCTGAAGATCATTATATCATATGGGAGATAATGCTTCGAAGGACGAAGGACTTTAACCATTAACATTTTGTGTTGCCTTGTTCTTAACTCATAGCATTTGAGAACAAGTCCCCAACATTGCAACATTGGCGTCCACCTCCGGTGAACTCAATCGACCACCTTCGGTAAGCCGTGACCTTCGTCATGCCGCCAAATAAAACTTCTTCAGGGCTAGGGGCTGCACTGCAACCATTGGACGTCAACCAGGACGCACTGCGCGAAGCTCGAACTCAAAAGAGGAAGGCTACAAGTCCAACACCCCAGGAGGAGGAGCTAGACCAGGAGATAAGGCATCTCGAAGCTATCCATCAGCAGGTCGAAAGGAAGAGAGAGAAGATGCTTCGTCTTTCCGATCTATAGAAGAAGATCGATGAAGCTGCTGAAGAAATACGTCATCTTACTCAAGATGGCTAGGACCGAAGACCTCCACAAAGAGAGCTTCGTCAAGACAATTCCTACAATGATGATGATTGGTATGACGATTTCCATCATGGAAATTTTGCTTTTAATGATGCTTCTCCTCTATCAGCAGAACTGCAGGCTACCCCATGGCCCCCATCATACAAGCCACCTTAGCTCCCCATGTATGATGGGCACTCAGATCCGAAGCAGTTACTGATGAGCTACGAAGCAACTATATCTTCGTACGGGGGCAATACCGCAGTCATGGCGAAGTCCTTCGTCATAGCAGTCCGAAGTGTGGCCCAGACATGGTACTCTTCTCTCCGGCCAGGGACAATCTCGTCATGGCAGAAGCTTAAGGACATGCTGGTCACCAGCTTTCAAGGGTTTCAGACGAAGGCAGTCACTGCTCAGGCATTGTTCAAGTGCACTCAAGACCATGAGGAGTACCTTCAGGCATACGTCCGAAGGTTCTTGCGTCTGAGAGCACAAGCGCCCACGGTGCCCAATGAAATCGTCATTAAGGCCATGATCAAAGGTCTTCGGCCAGGGCCTACGGCCCAATACTTCACCAGGAAACCCCCCCAGACTCTGGAGAAGCTGCTTCAGAAAATGGATGAGTACATCCGGGCTGACAATGACTTCTGCCAAAGAAGGGAGGAAGCTTACAGATTTTTTGAGATGACTAGGGGCTTCAGAGGAAGAGTCCACCTTACGCATGTCAGATCAATCCACAGCTCCAGTCAGAACGATGACAAAGGAGGCCAGTTTCAGAGGCCACATCATAGCTCACAGTCTTCAGGACAGCAGCAAAGCTCATTCAGGCCACCAGCTCCAAGGGGCCGAGGCGACAGGGGCTTCGGAGGAAGATATGAGGATCAGCCCAGGAAAATCTATTGCTTATTCTGTGGTGAGGACAAGGGCCACACTACAAGAACGTGTCAGATCACAATTCTGAAGCAAAAAGAGATTGCCGAAGCAGAAGCCCGGCAGAATCAGCCGAAGCAGGTCTTACATACTGCTTCGTGCCACTCTCCCTACATACCAGAGTATGTGGGCAATCAACCTGCAGCTTCTGTTGCTTCGGTAAGCCATTCACAAGCTTCCTGGCCTCAGCTTCCACCGCCACCACCATTGCAACCTACTTACACCAGAAGCCAGCAGCCAGATGGGCGCCAGCACTCCCAACAACAACGTGACTTCAAGGAGGAGTCTGAAGCTCGTACAGTCAACAGCACTGTACCAGAATCAAAACACATATACTGAGCAATATCCTACTTCTACAATACTTTTACTTTTTACACCTTTTGCTTTTTGTATAAGGAACAAGCTATGAAAACTTGGTTTTAATTTCTTGTAACGATTCTACCTCTACCAGAATGAAATATATCTTCTTCATAGATTTACGAAGCTAAAAAGTCGTTCCTAAGGGAATGCAGAGCCAACGTAAACGAAGCTACAAAAGTCGTTCCTAAGGGAGCACAACATAAGTTTTTTGCTCAAAAGTCATTCCTAAGGGAATGCAGAGCTAAAATTGACGAAGCTACAAAACGTCATTCCTAAGGGAGCGTAGTGTAAGTTTTCTGCTCAAAAGTCATTCCAAAGGGAATGCAGAGCCAAATACCACCAAAATAGAAGGCGAAGAAGTTCAAAAGTCGTTCCTAAGGGGATGCAGAACTTATACCGCCGAAATAGAAGGCGAAGAAGTTCAAAAGACGTTCCTAAGGGGATGCAGAACTTATATCACTGAAATAGAAGATGAAGAAGCTCAAAAGTCGTTCCTAAGGGGATGCAGAGCTTGTGTATTCCAGTGTGGGCGTGTGGGTGTGTGTCTTCGGCATCCTCATCATTTTGCATCATATCATCACATCATTTCGCATAACATTACATCATACATCATATTGCATTAACGACGCAAGAATCAAATACGAAGCCAATCTTCGGTAAATGTTTCGTCAAATTAAAAATGTGCTAAGGCACGAAGTAATCTTTGGGAAATACAGTTTTATCAGCCTTGTCATAAGGGATCTCTTTCTTTACGAAGCATGAAAAGAAGGAGAGGTGTTTTTTCGCCGAAGGCTCAAAAACGTTATGTGTGTAAATTCCATGCATCGCAAAGAAATAAATTACAATAATTTACATAATCGATTCAATGTTATTGTTGGGGCGAAGGCAAAGACGCCACCCTTCGCTCGAGGCCTTCGCTGCAGTCGTTGGTCCAACGGAGATAAAACGGGCAGGGACACCCTTCGCCCCGTACGACATCAGACGAAGGCCTGCGACGAGGTCATCCCACCGTGCGGACTCGTCCAACTCGGAGGCCCACGGGTGATTCGGTCCATTGTAACAGGCCCTGCGTGGCCGCTGCGCGTTACGGGCCTAATTTGTAAAGGCATCCCTGTAATTACAGTCTGTAACCCTGCTTTATGGGAATATTCTGGGGATAACCTAGGTGTCTGAGGGCACATGCGTCCTTAACACGAGACGATGGGCGCTCAGATACCTATAAATACCCCCACACAGTGCCCGTGAGAGGCTAGATTAACAGAGCTTTTGCCATCTCGTGCGAGAACCCTGTTTATGTCAACTCTCATCCCCGTTGGATCCTCTTGCACCTGGTAGCAAGTTCCAACATTTGGCGCCCACCGTTCGTGCTACGAGAAAACCACCCGCGATGGCACCCAAGAAAGCTAACCCGAAGGCTGACGAGGCTGCGAAGGCAGCACTACTTGCTGCAAGAAAGGGCAAGGCCCTCGCCCTCACCCAATCCACCCACCAAGAGGCCACTGAAGACGACGTTCTCCGCACCTGCGAAGACGACCCCCTCCGCACCTGCGGCCCTGAAGGACAATCGCAGCCACCCCCAGGCTTCGCCCCACTGGAGGGCGCGGACCTCACTGAGGACGGTGAAGTCCTTGGCGTCTCAGCGGAAGAACAACTATAGCTACGTGCCCTGCGCCTCAAGAACCGCAATCTCCAGAGGCAGAAAGAGATACTGGAGGCCAAGCGCCAGCGCGTGTCCGCACTAGCCAAAGTGCGGCAAATGATACGCGACGAAGAGCAGAAGGCCCAGGACCTCGAGCGGGAGATCGCGCTGATGCAGCGTGAAGGCCACCTTGGCCTGCAGCACGGGCCACCCCCGCAGCAGCAACTGGAAGACACGCGCGAAGGCCACCTCGACCTGCAGCATGGGCCACCCCTGCAACAGCACGCACAACCGCAAGACCCGCGTTTCCCCCAGCGCGACCACACTTTCCCGCACGCCGCGCCATTCCAAGGGGTCAACTACCTGGACGAGCGAAGTCCCCTAGCGCCACACCTGCAAGTGACGCCTTGGCCCGCTAACTTCCGGGCAGGGACCTATCCCAAGTACAACGGCAGCACCGACCCAACACAATACATAATGAGTTATCAGGTCGCCGTTGCATCTTCCGGAGGGGACGACGCCACAATGGCCAAGTCTTTCATCATCGCCCTCGAAGGCCCAGCTCTCACCTGGTTCACCAGGTTGCCTCCGCTGTCCATTGATTCCTGGAGAAGCCTCCGGGCCAAGTTCCTGCTCAACTTCCAAGGGTACCGCCCAGACACCGACGCCTTGGCCAAACTCTCGCTCTGCAAGCAGCTGGAAAAGGAGACTCTGCGGGAGTATTACCGCAAATTCTTAACACTCAAGTCACAGCTGCCCTCAGTCGATGATCAGATCGCTATCCACTACGCTATCAGTGGCCTTCGCGCCGGCGTCCTCTATAGCCACTGCATCAGAGATCCGCCCAAGAACCTCCAGGAATTATATCAGCTGTTTGAAAAATACGCCAAATCCGAAGAGCTCCACCAACGCAAGGTTGAGTCCCAAAGGAAGCCTAAGGATGCTCCACAGTCCAGCCGCACGTGGACGAGGACTCCGCAGCAAGACTCCGGTCGAGACGGCCGCAATCAACAGCAAGTGCACAGCATCGCCAACCAGCACCCCGCTGCTGAGGCCCCTCGTCGCCAGGAATATCCCCCCTAGGGCCGCGGAAATGGAACTCGCGGTAGGGGTCGGGGGCGTGCGCAGCCGCCACGCCGATTCTACTGCCTCTTCCATGGCGAAGACTGCGCCCACCAAACCAAAGATTGCCCAGAAACGAAGGCCACCAAAGACAGGATGGCACGGGCGCAGCCAGCCAACAACCCCAGAGTTGTCGCACACACTCACCAGTAACCCCCTCCACCATATATTCATGCCCCCGCCCCGCATCCACCGCACCACGCTTACCAACACCACCCGGAAGTACAAATCGTACCTCCCCCACCCCCACCACCACACCAGCAACATCAAAACATCCCCCATGCCCCAAAGCAGGAAGACTTCGCCGATCAGCCGTATCGCGGAGTCATTCACATGATAACTGGGGGGTCCAGCACTGACTTCGACACAAAACGGCAGAAGTGGGACCACTACCACAGCATCAACCACGTCGCCGTCACTGGCCCAGTCGTGCAGACAAAGTGGTCCCACATACCGCTAACCTTTGACGCACGAGACGTCGACCTGCGCAGCGCCCCCCACAGCGACGCCATGGTTATCAATTGCAGCGTGGCAGGCTGGGACCTGCACAAAGTCCTAGTCGACAATGGCAGTCAGGCGGACATCATCTTCCTCCACGCCTTCGATCGCATGGGCATAAGCCACAACCTGCTCAAGCCTTCGGACAACCCGTTGTATGGCTTCAGCGGCAAGGGCACCTTTCCTGTCAGCAAAATAGAGCTGCCTCTCTCCTTCGGTGTAGCACCCAATGCCCGAAGCGAGCAAGTAACATTTGATATTGTGGATATGGTATATCCATACAATGCCATCATGGGCCGGGGCTCCATCAATAAGTTCGAAGCAGCCATTCACGGACTGTACCTATGTATGAAGATACCAGGTCCGTTAGGCGTTATTACGGTCTACGGCAATCAACAGACTGCGCGCAACATAGAGTGAGACTTCGTGCCCGGTCAGAGAAACGTGCACTGCCTCACGGCCCAGCGCGAGGTCCCCGCACCCGCCAGCCCAACCGATAAACAGCACGACAAGGCACAGCTGCAGAGCAACGACAGGACCAAGACTGTCCCCCTCGACCAGACCACGCCCAAGCAGACAGTCACTATCAGCGAAGACCTCACTTCGCATGAAGAGGAGAAGCTCCTCTGCTGCCTATCCAAGAACAAAGATGTCTTCGCCTGGTCAGCCCTCGACCTGGTCGGGGTCAGCCGATCCATAATTGAGCATAGCTTGGGAATCGACCCTTCGGTGAGGCCGAAAAAACAGCGGCTTCGCAAGATGTCCGACGAGAAGACAGAGGCCGCCAAGGCAGAAGTGCACCGCCTCCTGGAAGCCAAATTCATCGAGCCGGTGGCTTACCCCACGTGGCTCTCCAATGTTGTGATGGTGCAGAAAAAGAGCGGGAAGTGGCGAATGTGCATCGACTTCACCAGTCTCAATAAGGCCTGCCCAAAGGACAACTTCCCGTTGCCACGGATCGGCCAAATAGTCGATAGCGCGGCCGGATGCGAAGTCATGTAACTCCTCGACTGCTTCTCCGGTTACCACCAGATATACATGAAGGAGGAAGACAAGGCTAGCACCAGCTTTATAACGCCCTTCGGCACATATTGCTTCACCAGAATGCCGGAGGGACTCAAGAACGCCGGGTCCACCTTTTCTAGGCTTACCAAGACAGTGCTCGACGGGCAGGTTGGCAGAAATATATTCACTTATGTGGACGACATCGTCGTCGCTAGCAAGAGCAAGGCGGACCATCTCACTGACCTCGCCGAGACATTCGCGAACATGCGAGACGCACGACTCCGCCTAAACCCGGAAAAGTGCATCTTCGGCGTTCGCCAAGGCAAAATATTGGGCTACCTAGTATCACACCGCGACATCGAGGCCAACCCAACCAAGATTCAAGCCATCATAAACATGAGGCCTCCGCAGTCCGCCAGAGACGTCCAGCGCTTGACGGGGAGATTGGCCGCCCTCAACAGATTCATCTCCAGATCCGCTGAGCGAAGTCTCCCTTTCCTCAAAACTCTCCGTGGCGCAAAAGACTTCGCTTGGGGACCAGAGCAGGCAGCGGCCTTCGCCTCATTAAAACAGTACCTGTCGGAGTTGGCAGTCCTTACAAGCCCCGACTCTTCACTACCTATGTTGCTATATGTTGCGGCTTCGCCGCATGCGGTCAGCGCGGGGCGTGATCAGGCAGTGCCCAATTTATTATGTCTCCGAAGTGCTGACGTCGTCCAAATGTAACATGATAGAGCTGGAGAAGATTGCCTACGCAGTCGTTATGTCTTTGCGCAAATTGCGCCATTACTTTGAAGCATTCAAGGTCCGGGTCACCTCAGACAGGGGACTCGGCGAATTGTTCAGAAACCCGGAAGCATCGGTGAGGATTGCCAAGTGGGCGACCGAACTCTCCGGATACCACATCAATTTCGAGCCCAGGACAGCCATCAAGTCACAAGTCCTGGCAGACTTCGTCGTCGACTGGACTGGGCCAATAACACAGCCGGACCCGTCTGCAGAAAAGGTTTGGACGATCCACTGCGACGGCGCATGGTGCCATGCGGGGGCAGGCGCCGCGGCAATCATCACCTCGCCAACCGGAGTCAAGCACAGATATGCGGCTCGCCTCAGCTTCGCTCTGGAATCCGACAGATGCACAAATAACATAGCAGAATACGAAGCAGTCATCCTCGGTCTCCGCAAGCTGAGGGCCCTTGGGGTCACCACCTGCATCATTAGAACAGACTCCAAGGTAGTTGCTGGCCAGGTCGAGAAAGACTATGTAGCAAAGGACCCCGCACTCATGCAATACTTCGCGGCCATCCGAAGTCTCGAGAGACAATTCAAGGGATTCACTTTGCAGCATGTGGACCGGGCCAAGAATGAAGAGGCCGACGCATTGGCCAAGGCTGCCGCCAGAGGCGAGCCCCTGCCCTCCGACGTGTTCT
Source organism: Zea mays (assembly GCF_902167145.1). Taxonomy (NCBI): domain Eukaryota; kingdom Viridiplantae; phylum Streptophyta; class Magnoliopsida; order Poales; family Poaceae; genus Zea; species Zea mays. The sequence goes on from NC_050101.1 coordinate 145,976,365, forward strand.
ACCACGTCATCGGCACACCAGCTGTCCGGAGCCCCAAAGGGCTCCAAATAACCAATGACAGCGAGGGCCACCGAATAGTCAACCTTATCATGACCGAAGACTGGCGGGCATCAATAACTCTGTTCCTACAGGGGTATTATCACCCAACCGACATCAACGAGGCCAAGCGCCTCAAACATCGAAGCCGGGACTTCGCACTGATTGAGGGCCAACTCTACAAGAAGGGGGTCAGTCAACCAATGCTCAAATGCGTCACCGAAACCGAAGGTGTCCATATCCTACGCGAAGTCCACAGTGGTACCTGTGGCTCTCACGTAGGGCCAAGGTCCCTAGCTGCTAAGGTGATCCGCCAAGGTTTCTACTGGCCCACAATGATCTGCGCCGCAAATCGGGTCACAAGGTCCTGCGAAGCCTGCCAGAAGTTTTCCCCTCGATCAGGCAGCCCTTCGCAATTTACAAAGCTGATCGCCCACACATGGCCTCTCAAGCGCTGGGGCCTAGACATCGTCGGGCCCCTACCCACGGCTCAGGGGAACCTTAAGTTCGCCTTCGTCGCTGTCGAATACTTCACCAAATGGATCGAGGCAAGGGCTGTCTCCACAATAACATCAAAGACTGCCCAAAAATTCTTTTGGCAAAACATTGTTTGCCGCTTCGGAGTACCGTCCGAACTAACAGTCGACAACGGCAAGCAGTTTGACAGCCAAGACTTCAAGGATTTTTGCTTCTCCATCGGCACCAAGCTTGCCTTCGCCTCAGTCTATCACCCACAGTCCAACGGAGTTGTGGAACGCGCCAATGGAAAAATCTTCACAGCCGTCAAAAAGATGTTCCTCGACGAAAAAGGGCAAGTGGGCCGATTTGTTACCCGAGGCGGTCTGGGCACTAAACACGACTGAGTGCAGGGCGACCGGGTTCACTCCTTTCCGCCTTCTATACGGATCGGAGGCTATGACCCCACAAGAAATAAAACATGGGTCCCCGCGAACAGTTCCTTCAGCCGTCCCCGACGTGGACGAGGCCATTTCAAAGGATCTCATCGATGGAGACCGAGTCTTCGCCCTACAAGCACTAAACAAATACCAAGACCAGACAAAAGCATGGCGCGACCATGCAGTCATCCCAAGGGAATTCAACGAAGGGGACCTCGTACTCGTCCGAACAGCTCGGACAGAGTCCAGGGGCAAGCTGGAGCCCAGGTGGGAGGGCCCCTTCATAGTCAAGACGAAAGCTTCCCCCAGCGCTTACAGGCTCACAACGCCAAGCGGCGAAGACCTGGAGCACTCCTGGAACATCGACAACCTCCGCAAATTTTTTGTTTGACTCATCAGGGCTGATTCGCCCTTGTAATTCGCAAAAACAATTTTATTCTGGCCCGCACTCTTTTCCTCCCGGGGGGTGAGGTCTTTAACGAGGCAGAGCCATGTAATATACAAGTGAAAAATCCCCCGCAAAAACATGCGTCGAAAAAAGACCGCGACGACGGTCTTCGACATTCGACCAATACGAAGTCACCGCGAGGCTCAGCGCTAGCCACCCTCGCGTGCGACAACTCCGTGCAGAAGTCGCCTAAGGGTGCAGCCGGATTAGCACAACAAGTGCGAAAAATCGAAGTCTACCGCGAAGACTTACCGTGTAGAAGTCGCCTAAGGGTGCAGCCGGATTAGCACAACAAGTGCGAAAAATCGAAGTCTACCGCGAAGACTTACCGTGCAGAAGTCGCCTAAGGGTGCAGCCGGATCAGCACAACAAGTGCGAAAAATCGAAGTCTACCGCAAAGACTAGCCACGCAGAAGTCGCCTAAGGGTGTAGCCGGATTAGCACAACAAGTGCGAAAAATCGAAGTCTACCGCGAAGACTTACCGTGCAGAAGTCGCCTAAGGGTGCAGCCGGATCAGCACAACAAGTGCGAAAAATCAAAGTCTACCGCAAAGACTAGCCGCGCAGAAGTCGCCTGTTGGGGGCTTGTTCTCAAATGCTATGAATTAAGAACAAGGCAACATAAAATGTTAAATGTTAATGCCCTTCGTCCGCTGAAGCATTATTTCCTTGCGGATTTAATGAACTCCGGACGAAGGTTAAAAATAGCACAATTACGAAGGTTGAATCTTCGTAATTGAACTTTCAGAGATTATATAAAACAATGCGAGATATGAAGCATTAAAGATAATTAAATTATAAATGAACAACATCATTTTCCTATTAAATAAACTTGATATATTCAAATATTAAATACATTTATACCTTTGCCTTGGCAAAGAATGATTCCGAGTGATGCGATCGCAATTACAGGAATGCGTGAACAGTAAAGGAATAGTGTTCACTATTTATAGACACGGGACACAGCCTGTGAGGAATTACAATTATACCCCTCATAAGGGATTACAACAGCGACTCAAACATTTATGGACTAAAAGGTCATTCTACTTTTATGTCGGTTTGTAACTCCGAAGCTTCATGAGGAGGAACCTTCAATCATCACATGCGGACAGCTTCAGCCGAAGCTGTTCCTTCCTACCAGACCTTCGGCGACGAAGCATAGTCCCAACATCGCCTAAGGGTGCAGCCGGATCAGCACAACAAGTGCGAAAAATCGAAGTCTACCGCAAAGACTAGCCGCGCAGAAGTCGCCTAAGGGTGCAGCCGGATTAGCACAACAAGTGCGAAAAATCGAAGTCTACCGCGAATATTAGCCGCACAGAAGTCGCCTAAGGGTGCAGCCGGACTAGCACAGCAAGTGCGAAAAACCGAAGTCCACTGCAAAGACCATCCGCGCAGAAGTTGCCCGAGGGCACTGTCGGACGAAGCGTAACAAAAGCAAAAACGACCACACCAAACTGTCCGCGCCAAGACCGACTATATACGCACCAGTCCAGCATAACAAATACACCTGACCAAGCACGTAACGCCTTCGCGAGCATAGCCAAATGTGCGAGGGCACACAACTTCATCATACAAGCCTTTACACATGTACAAGCGAGGGCATCACACTCTACATCGGCTCAACCTTCGGAATAATTCCCATCTCCCTATAGTTAAATAACATTATCCTAAGCTCCTCACCCGCAAAAAGACTTCGCAATTCCCCTTCACCTGTACTCGCGGCGGCAGGCAAGGACAACAGTTCCTGCCGGGTAGCCCTACTCACACGAAGCCGACCGCCCTCCGCCCCGCTCACTCTACTCTTCGCAACCGCCCTTCGCCGCCTGCGCCCAGTACTCGGACCAGGCACATATTCTGTGCCCGCAGCGTGCGGTGAAGCCTCCGCCGCTGCCACATCCAAGGCCGCAAAATAGTCCAAGTCCTCCTCCGACGACTCCTCAGTCCACTCAACCGAGCTCCCAGAGTCAGCAAAATCAGAAAACTCAGATGCAGACCCATCATATTTATTACCACCATCCATGGTCGAAGCCGCCAAAAAATTAGTAGTGGCGGTTGCGTGCGCAGGCCCAAAATCTTGAACCTGCGCAGCAACCAAAATTCAGCAACATATCCAAAATTCCCTAACTACCCACACCCACTACGCCACCTGCGAAGACCCAGCCGTCGCGGGAGCCTCCGCTGTCGACTTCATTAGTTCTAATCTTCCTTCATTAGTTCTATACATCAAGTTTTTCAAAATGATTATTACAATAAAACATATTCCTCTCTAAGGACTTTCTCTGCAACTTTGTTCAGTAATTTGTTGACGACTTCATCGATAACGGATTCAGCCATGCTTATGATATCCAATGCTTCCTTCATTTCTGGATCAGCTAGGGGATCGTACGGCTCCGGAGGCGGAGATAGTTCAGCTGAAGTAAGTAAACAGATCAGTTCGAAGCCACAAAGCAAGTACCGAAGCTAAATAATTAAGAAATAATACCTATATGCCTTTCACGTTCTATAGCTTCTTCAGCTCGCTTCGTTTCTGCCCGGGCGTCGTGGGTGTCTTTTTCACTCTTTTTTATAATCTCGTGGGCTAGTTCTCGGCCACCGTTCATCCAGACATTGTTATAAAATTTCCCGCCCATTAAAGTTGCTTCGGCTGAAGGATCCTCTGTATCATCTATGGAGAAGGCAGCTTCGGCTTGGGCTACGGCCTTAACGTGATCACATCCGGCCTTCTCCAGAATAGCCGAGATTCCCCGTGCACCAGAAAACGCGCAAACATCCCCGCGATCACTCAAAAATTCCTCGAAGGCTTCAGCTTCTCCACTTATCCATTCAACAACGCCTTCAGGGTCGCCTCGTATGAAGTTCTCTTCAGTAGAGTAGGCGCCCACTTTGGCGAAGCTAGTTTTTAATTTTTTCATGCAATCCAAGGATTTCTCAAAGCACTTTTCCTTGGATTCGCGAAGTTCTTCAACATTTTTCTCTAGCTTATTCTTCCAATATTCACTAATTTCTTGATTAGCTTGTGCGAGCGTGCAATTCTCTTTAGCTTTGGCCAGTTGTCTCCGAAGGTCTTCAATTTTAGTTTTCTGGGCTTCGGCCTGAGCTTTGTAATTAGCCTCGTCTTCCTTTACTTTGTTCACCAATGAAATCAAAATTTTGTCTTTCTCTAGACCTTCGTTTCTTAGTTCAATCACCTCAGACCGAAGGTTGTTAAGAGCCATTGTACAGCCTTCGTCATCGACGCTCTTCTGAGCCCTCAAGGCATTACTAAGAATTAATCCCTGCAAAGAAGAAGAAAGAATTGAGCATGGCAATAAAATACTTCATTTTTCTAGCTTCAAAATTAACCTCTATACCTTTATACTGTTGTACGCAAGGCTATAAGCAAGATCATTCTTCAACAAGACCGAAAGGCCTTCTTCAAGCTTAGGAAATCCCATACTCTTAGCTATCTCCCGGCACACGGATATTTCTTTGTTATCCGGGAGACAGTACAGGAAATCATCTTCGTTGGTACCATTGAACACTAAGGCCTCTTCGGATATTTCAGTCTTTGGGCATAGTGCATGGCTTCTAGTATTTCTTCCTAGGATAATTTTTCCCCCGAAGGATGTCGAAAAATGTAGTCAACATCTTCGTTCAGAGCTTCGGGAGCAGGAGCTTTGGTCTTTTCTGGTGCAATCTGCTCTGCTGTTTTTTCCTCAGGCGCGACAGGCTTCGTCTCGGTGGGCACTGAAGGCCCAGCTTCGTCTTCGGCCTAAACTTTCGTAACTTCGGCAATTTTCTTAGGGGTAGGGCTCAGGGCCTTCGTAGTCTCTATAACAACGTCTAATACGCTGGCCATCCTCCTCTTGGGAGTTGCGGCAGGATTTTTTGCATCTTTGGCAGATTTGCCTCTGTCGGTGGGCTCAGGATTTCTAGTGTTTCTATCACCTTTTCCACATGTGGCTCTTTAGCCTTATCATCTCTAGCTTCGGTTGGCCCGACTATAGGCACCTTCGGCATTACACTCGGCTCTTCAGTACTCTACACAATCGGAGCAGTTTGCTTAGCTTCGGCAGCTGAAGAGGTCCCCGCGCCAAATTTAGGCACCACGACCGATTCAATGTAACGCGGCCGGTGGGTCAGAACCTTCATCTTTTTGCCCTTCGGCTCAGCTGCAATGGTCGAAGCGGTAGTCTTTATCTTTTTCTCTTGCCCTCATAGCGGGTAATGGTAATCAGGGTATACGAAGCCAATAACATCAAATACCCTGTTCAATATTTTCTTGCCCCAACCCCCGAAAGCTGCGGACAAAGCATTATCTTCGGCCTTGGAGTCTGCCCCAAGTAGTTCATCACTGGTAGCTTCGATACATTTTAACCAGTCATCGTCTAGCTCATCAAACTTCTCCCTAAATCTGAAGGCATACTTCAATCGGACTAGACCACCCTCACTAGAATCGGTAGTGGTCTCCTTTGGCATATCCCAGCTCTCCACAAGAGGCCATACCCTGAAGGCTATATGCTCCTGAATTAAATCCCTCGTGCCAATAAAGGCACACACTGTACTAAAGGCCTTCTAACATGCTTCAACATTGCTATCAATTTCCACCTTCAGTCTTCGGAGGTCGAAGCGAGACCAGATGGGGCGCTGGATAATTTCCTTAATATCCTCCCTTTTCTTCAAATCATTTTTAACATAAAACCACTCCTCCATCCAGGCTCCAGCCCATCTTTTCCGGAATGTTGGCACTGGGTGGCTTGCATTGGGGCGAGCAATAAATCTATAACAACTGAAGTTGTTGTGGTACTGTTCTTTGCTAGTAGCTTTCGTCTCATATAAAAGCTCGTGCATACTGCAGAAGCACTTTGCGCTTGGCTCCAGCCCCTGACTCCTTACAGCCCAGACAAAAATCATCATCCTAATTACAGCTTCAGGGGTAATCTGATGAAGGAAGATCTGGTATATCTTCAGCACTTCAACCACAAACTTGCTCAGCGGGAACCGAAGACCCGCCTTTAAGAAGCTTTGGTATATAACAACTCTGTTTTCCTCCGGAGAAGGGGCAATACTGTCTCCTCCAACTCTGACAATAGACATGTCACGAAAATATCTCCCCCTCATGGCATCAATATGACTTTGCTTGATAGTCGATTTTCCGAAGATAGTATGGCTTGGGCGCCATGGCCGATCCTCAGAGTCTTCATCTCCACTTTCCACATCATAACTATCACAGTCATCAAAATCTTCGGATAAACCCTCCATGATCTCCTTAGTAATTTTCTCTGTATTTGTTTTTGCAATGGACTCAATAAATCCAGCAATAAAAGGATTCGCAATTTTCTTTTCTTCAAACAACTTCGTCTCCTCAGTCAACTTCGTCTCCTCAGTCATCTTCTTTTCCTCGGTCATCTTTTCCCCAGACATGGTGCAAACACGTCTTTAAACCGAAGCTCAAAAAGCTTAAAAATCAGGCGAGATCTAGTGAGCAATCGCTAAAAGTTTGAGAAAATAACATAAATGACAGAAATGGTGTGTCAAATGCTGCCGGTGTGGGTTCATATTTATATGCCCAATGTGTTACAACTTGGAGGGCCCCGGCTGTCATTGATTGTTGCTATTCTAGCAAAGGGAATGTGTTTTTTAGGACCTTCGGCTTAAGGCCTTCGTTCACGTCGCAGTCTAAATTCATTGTTATAACAAATTAATACTGTGAGGGGCTACTGTTGGGGGCCTTCGTCTTCCGAAGGTCCTCAAAAACATGACTAACAATGTTTCCCAAGTATAACATGTGTATAGGAACCTTTGGACTCGGAGTGAAGTTGTACGCAATATGAAAAGCATGGTCGAGACGAAGGTTGAATCAGTTCCGAAGCTACACGCTAGGAAGCTTCGGCTCAGCAGCAGAAAATGGAACCGACTTAAAGAGGGAAAGGCCATTTAGTCCTCGATAGATTGTCCTTAAGTCGATAGTAAACATAAAGGGCATGAATGTAATTTTGCACAGGCTGTGCCCTGTGCCTATAAATAGATGAACAGTGCCCCGTACTGTTCACGCTGACCTGTATTCACTCGTGCGTCACGCTTGGACTTTTGCCTTATGCCAAGCCGAAGGTACAAATGTAATCCAATATTGTTCGTGTTCATTTATGATGATATAAAAAAGATATATTAAGGATGTCATATGATTATTCATATTGTTTCTCATGTTTCATATGCTTCTTCTTTCATTAATATATACTGCGATGATGAAGGTACGTCCTTCAAGACCTTCGTTTGAAGATCATTATATCATATGGGAGATAATGCTTCGAAGGACAAAGGACTTTAACCATTAACATTTTGTGTTGCCTTGTTCTTAACTCATAGCATTTGAGAACAAGTCCCCAACATTGCAACATTGGCACCCACCTCCGGTGAACTCAATCGACCACCTTTGGAAAGTTGTGACCTTCGTCATGCCACCGAAGAAAACTTCTTCAGGGCTAGGGGCTGCACTGCAGCCATTGGACGTCAACCAGGACACACTGCGTGAAGCTCGAACTCGAAAGAGGAAGGCTACAAGTCTAACACCCCAAGAGGAGGAGCTAGACCAGGAGATAAGGGATCTCGAAGCTATCCATCAGCAGGTCGAAAGGAAGAGAGAGAAGATGCTTTGTCTTTCCGATCTACAGAATAAGATCGATGAAGCTACTGAAGAAATATGTCATCTTACTCAAGATGACTAGGACCGAAGACCTCCACAAAGAGAGCTTCGTCAAGACAATTCCTACAATGATGATGATTGGTATGATGATTTCCATCATGGAAATTTTGCTTTTGATGATGCTTCTCCTCTATCAGTAGAACTGCAGGCTACCCCATGACCCCCATCATACAAGCCACCTCAGGTGTCCATGTATGATGGGCACTCAGATCCAAAGCAGTTCCTGATGAGCTACGAAGCAACTATATCTTCGTACGGGGGCAATACTGCAGTCATGGCGAAGTCCTTCGTCATGGCAGTCTGAAGTGTGGCCCATACATGGTACTCTTCTCTCCAGCCAGGGACAATCACGTCATGGCAGAAGCTTAAGGACATGCTGGTCACCAGCTTTCAAGTGTTTCAGATGAAGCCAGTCACTGCTTAGCCATTGTTCCAGTGCACTCAAGACCATGAGGAGTACCTTCAGGCATACGTCCAAATGTTCTTGCGTCTGAGAGCACAAGCGCCCACGGTGCCCAATGAAATCGTCATTGAGGCCATGATCAAAGGTCTTCGGCCAGGGCCTACGGCCCAATACTTCGCCAGGAAACCCCCCGACTCTGAAGAAGCTGCTTCAGAAAATGGATGAATATATCCGGGCTGATAATGACTTCCTCCAAAGAAGGGAGGAAGCTTACTAATTTTCTGAGATGACTAGGGGCTTCGGAGGAAGAGTCCACCCTAGGCATGTTAGATCAATCCACAGCTCCAGTCAGAATGATGACAAAGGAGGCCAGTTTCAGAGGCCACAGCATAGCTCACAGTCTTCAGGACAACAGCAAAGCTCCTTCAGGCCACCAACTCCAAGGGGCCGAGGCGGCAGGGGCTTCAAAGGAAGATATGGGGATCAACCCAGGAAAATCTATTGCTTATTCTGTGGTGAGGATAAGGGCCACACTACATGAACGTGTCAGATCACAATTCTGAAGCAAAAGAGATTGCCGAAGCAGAAGCTCGGCAAAATCAGCCGAAGCAGGTCTTACATACTGCTTCGTGTCACTCTCCCTACATACCAGAGTATGTGGGCAATCAACCTGCAACTTCTGTTGCTTCGGCAAGCCATTCACAAGCTTCCCGGCCTCAACTTCCACCGCCACCACCATTGCAACCTACTTACACCCGAAGCCATTAGCCAGAAGGGCGCCAACACTCCCAACAACCTTATTCGTGAAAACCCCAGGTACACCAAGATGACGCCCGAGGAGATCCTTGGAAAATTTGTGAGCGGGCGCATGATGGTGAAGGAGGCGCGATACGTGGATGATGCACTAAATGGTCCACTACCCGTCTATGAGCCGCAACCCATTGCTCTCAAAGCAACGAGCAGCAGGGAGGCACTACCGAGCAAGGTAGCACAAGTGGAGGTTGCCAGGCTCAACGAGGACGAAATGGCGCTTATCATCAAGCGCTTCAAAACTGCCTTGAAAGGACGCAAGGAATACCCCAACAAGAATAAAACAAGGGGAAAGCGCTCCTGCTTCAAATGCGGTAAGACTAGTCATTTCATAGCACAATGCCCTGATAATGATAATGACCAGGGACAAAAAAAGCATGGGAAGAGGGAGAATAAGAAGAACTACAGGAAGACGAAGGGCGAGGCACACCTTGGAAAGGAATGGGATTCTGACTGCTCTTCATCCGACTCCGATGATGAAGGATTGGTTGCCTCGACCTTCGACAAATCTTCGCTCTTCCCCAATGAACGCCATACTTGCCTTATTGCTAAGGGGAAGAAGGTACACATTCGAGACACTCCAAAGTACTCCTCTTCTAGCGATGAGGAATCTTCCGATGATGAGGGAGATTACACTGATTTGTTTAAGGGATTAGATAGAGCTAAAGTAGAGAAAATTAATGAACTAATTGATGCTCTTAATGAAAAGGATGGACTACTAGAAAAGCAAGAGGATATTTTATATGAGGAACATGACAAGTTTATTAGTGTTAAAAATTCTCTTGCTCTAGAAATTAAAAGAAATGAAATGTTATCCTCTGAGTTGTCTGCTTGTCATGAATCTGTCTCTAGTCTAAAGGAGTTGAATGATGAATTAAGTACTAAACTAGAGAAAGAAAATGCAACTAGTTCATGTGTAGAACATGTAGTTATTTGCAATAGGTGTAAAGATGTTAATTTTGATGAACATGCTATCACTATTGCTAAATTAAACAATGAGGTTGCAAGTCTTAATGCTCAACTTAAGACTTGCAAAGTTGACTTTGAGAAATTAAAATTGGCTAGGGATGCCTACACCATTAGTGGACACTCCTCAATTAAAGATGGACTTGGTTTTCGAAAGGAAACCAAGAACTTAACAAGCCAAAAGACTCCCGTTCTCAACAAGGAGAAAGGGAAGGCCCCTATGGCTAGTAGCTCTCAAAAGAATCATGCTTATATTTATGATAGGAAATTTACTAGGGATGCTCATAATGATAGATACTATGATCATGCTATGAGTGCTTCTAGCTCTACTTATGATTATGGTAGAAATAGGCCTAGGCGTAATCATGCTGTGTCTCATGCGCCTAGGAGATTTTGCAATGGTCCTACTATTGTTTACCATACTTGCAATACTTCATTTGTACTTTTATATAAGAATGCAAAAGTAGTTGCTAGGAAGTTAGGATCCAAATGCAAGGGAGACAAAACATGCATTTGGGTTCCAAAAGATATTGTGACTAACCTTGTAGGACCCAACAAGAGTTGGGTACCTAAAACCCAAGCTTAATTGCCTTGCAGGTTTATGCATCCGGGGGCTCAAGCTGGATTATCGACAGCGAATGCACGAACCACATGACAGGGGAGAAGAAGATGTTCACCTCCTACGTCAAGAATTGAGATTCCCAGGATATGATTATCTTTGGAGATGAGAACCAAGGCAAGGTTAAAGGACTGGGAAAGATAGCCATCACAAACGAGCACTCAATATCAAATGTATTCTTAGTAGAGTCGCTCGGGTACAATCTACTATATGTAAGTCAATTGTGTCACATGGGCTACAATTGTTTGTTCACAAATGTAGATGTATCTAGTTTTAGAAGAAGTGATGGTTACTAGCTTTTAAGGGTGTACTAGATGGCAAGCTCTATTTAGTTGATTTCTCGAAAGAGAATGCCGATCTAGATGCATGCTTAATAGCTAAGACTAATATGGGCTGGCTTTGGCATCGCCGTCTAGCACATGTTGGGATGAAGAACCTTCATAAGCTTCTAAAGGGAGATCATGTGTTAGGACTAACCGATGTCTGTTTTGAGAAAGACAGACCTTGTGCAGCATGTCAGACAGGGAAACAGGTGGGAAGCACTCATCATAGCAAAAATGTGATGACAACGTCAAGACCACTAGAACTTCTTCATATGGATCTCTTCGGTCCTGCTGCCTATCTTAGCATCGGGGGAAGTAAGTATGGTCTTGTTATAGTTGATGATTTTTCCCGTTTCACTTGGGTATTCTTTTTGCAGGACAAATCAGAAACCCAAGGAACCCTAAAGCGCTTCTTAAGGAGAGCTCAAAATGAGTTTGAGCTAAAGGTGAAAAAGATAAGAAGCGACAATGGGTCCGAGTTCAAGAATCTTCAAGTTGAAGAATTTCTTGAGGAGGAAGGCATCAAGCACAAGTTCTCTGCTCCATACACACCACAACAAAATGGTGTGGTAGAGAGGAAGAACAGGACGCTAATCGATATGGCGAGAATGATGCTTGGAGAGTACAAGACGCCTAAGGATTTTTGTCGGAAGCTATGAACACAGCTTGCCATGCCTTAAACCGGCTCAATCTGCATCGCCTCCTCAAGAAGACTTCCTACGAACTTCTTACTGGTAACAAACCCAATGTGTCTTATTTTCGTGTCTTTGGGAGCAAATGCTACATTCTGGTGAAGAAAGGTAGAAATTCTAAATTTACTCCCAAGGTAGTAGAAGGTTTTTTACTAGGGTATGACTCAAATACAAAGGCGTATAGGGTCTTCAACAAATCATCGGGATTAGTTGAAGTCTCTAGCGACGTTGTATTTGATGAAACTAATGGCTCTCCTAGAGAGCAAGTTGATCTTGATGATATAGATGAAGATGACGTTCCGACGGCCGCAATGCGTACGATGACGATAGGTGATGTGCGACCATAGGAACTACAGGAACAAGATCAACCTTCTTCCTCGACAATGGTGCATCCTCCAACTCAAGACAATGTACAGGAACCTCAAGACGAGAGGCAAGATCAAGGGGAGCACAGGAAGAACTCAACAACTTCAAAAGGAATGAAGTCTAGAGCCTGGTGCCACGTCCAAAGCAAAACATTGTGGGAACCAAGTGGGTGTTCTGCAACAAGCAAGACGAGCACAGAGTGGTGACAAGAAACAAGGCTCGACTTGTGGCAAAAGGTTATGCCCAAGTTGCAGGTTTGGATGTTGAGTAGACTTTTGCTCCTGTAGCTAGGCTAGAGTCAATTCGGATATTATTAGCCTATGCTGCTCACCATTTCTTTAAGTTGTTCCAAATGGACGTGAAGAGCGCTTTCCTCAACGGGCTAATCAAGGAGGAGGTATACGTGGAACAACCCCCTGGCTTTGAGGATGACAAGTATCCTGACCATGTATATAAGCTCTCTAAGGCGCTCTATGGACTTAAGAATGCCTTAGAGATTTCTTAATTGCTAATGCTTTCAAGGTTGGGAAAGCTGATCCCACTCTTTTTATAAAGACTTGTGATGGTGACCTTTTTGTCTACCAAATTTATGTCGATGACATAATATTTGGTTCTACTAACCAAAAGTCTTGTGAGGAGTTTAGCAGGGTGATGATGCAAAAGTTCGAGATGTCAATGATGGGCGAGTTGACTTACTTCCTTGGATTCCAAGTGAAGCAACTCAAGGATGGCACCTTCATCTCCCAAACGAAGTACACTCAAGATCTTCTCAAGAGGTTTGGGATGAAGGACGCTAAGCCCGCGAAGACACCGATGGGAACTAACGGACATCTCGACCTCAACAAAGGAGGTAAGCCCGTTGATCAAAAGGCATACTGGTCAATGATAGGTTCATTACTTTATATTTGTGCTAGTAGACCAGACATTATGCTTAGTGTATGCATGTGTGCTAGATTTCAATCCGACCCCAAGGAATGTCACCTTGTGGCTGTTAAGCGAATTCTTATGTATTTAGTTTCTACGCCTTGCTTCGGGATCTGGTATCCAAAGGGGTCTACCTTTGACTTGATTGGATATTCACACTCCGATTATGCCGGGTGCAAGGTTGATAGGAAGAGCACATAAGGGACGTGCCAATTTCTAGGAAGGTTCCTGGTGTCCTAGTGTTCCAAGAAACAAACATCCGTTGCCCTTTCCACCGCTGAGGCCGAGTACGTTGCCGCAGGACAGTGTTGCACGCAACTACTTTGGATGAGGCAAACCCTCTGGGACTTTGGCTACAATCTGAGCAAAGTCCCACTCCTATGTGACAATGAGAGTGCAATCCGCATGACGGATAATCCTATTGAACACAGCCACACTAAGCACATAGACATCCGGCATCACTTCCTGAGAGACCACCAGCAAAAGGGAGATATCGAGGTTTACCACATTAGCACCGAGAACCAGCTAGCTGATATCTTCACTAAGCCTTTAGATGAGAAAAGGTTTCGCAGGTTGCGTAGTGAGCTAAATGTCTTAGATTCGCGTAACTTGGATTGATCTATAGCATACATGTGTTCTATGCCTTTGATCATGTTACTTTGAACATATAAATCAATTATTGTTTGTTTGTGGTGCTCAAGTTGTACAAGTCATCCCCGGACCTCACAAATCCGTTTGCAAATGATGCACATGTTTAGGGGAGATGTGCTACAACTTGACTCCTTTGAGACTAACTTGTAGCACATCTCTATAAGTATTTTGGGGGAGATTGAAAGGGAAATGTGCCCTTGGGCCATTTCTATAAGTATTTTGGTTATTAGATGTCCAACACATATTGAGTGAGTTCTTAAGTGCCAACTGAGTGAGAAGTGCGAAATCAAGAACAAGGTATGTTTCTAGACTTAGTGAATTATTTTTTGAACACTAACATGGTTATCTAAGTGCTAGAAACACTGCCAAGAAAAGAAGGTTTGAATTGGAGAAGAGTTGGCAAAATATAGCCAACACCAGCTCGGGCATGGCACACCGGACTGTCCGGTGGCGCACCGGACAGTGTCCGGTGCCTCAGGCTGGTCAACGGTGAACCAGCTGCTCTCGGGAAAATAAAAAGGCGATGTGGTTATAACTCACCAGACTGTCCGGTGGTGCACCGGACTGTCCGGTGAGTCAACGGTGCCAGCAGCCAACGGTCGTCCGCGCGATCAACGCGCGACACGTGGTCCGCGCCAACGGTCGGTTGGGCACACCAGACTGTCCGGTGCACCAACCGGTCCCGAGGACCAACAGTCGACTGCGCCCGGAATGGAAGGAAATCGAGCACCGGACTGCTACAGTGGCTGTCCGGTGGTGCACCGGACTGTCCGGTGCACCACTCGACAGAAGGCAAGAATTGCCTACCAAATTGATGTCCAGCGGCTCCTAGCTGCCTTGGGGCTATAAAAGGGACCCCTAGGCGCATGGAGCAGAACACCAAACCTTCTCTAAGCATTCTAAGACTCCCAGACTCCGCCTCCACGCATTTGATCGATTGTGTTAGTGATTTGAGCTCCGTCTGAGTTGCAAACTCTCTGTGCTATGTTTTGAGCTCAAGTCTTGACTTGTGTGCGTGGGTGTGCTGTGGATTTTGATCTTGCGTGTGTTGCTCTCCCATCCTTACTCTTGTGTTTTCTTTGTGATCTATATTGTAAGCACGAGAGGCTCCAACTTGTGGAGATTCCTCGCGAACGGGAAGAATACTCAAAAGAGAAAAGACCGTGGTATTCAAGTTGATCATTGGATCACTTGAAAGGGGTTGAGTGCAACCCTTGTCCATTAGGACACCACAACGTGGAAGTAGGCAAGTGTTACTTGGCCGAACCATGGGATAAAAATTGCGTGTCTCGTGTGTTGCTTTTCTGTGATTGCTTTGTTTGCACAAGCTCGCTCCATAGCCACTTGATTACACTAACACTAATAATTAAGTTTGTGGCTATTTAGTGTTTGATTTTACAGGATCACCTATTCAACCCCCTCTAGGTGCTTTCACTTTCCCATTTCCCCCTCCCCGCAAAGCCCATTCTCATTCCCGCGTACAGCCCACGTCTAGCTAAAATTAAAAAACACAAATGACCCCAAGGGGATTCGAACCCACGATCTCTCAGACAAATGCGAGTAGTAGCTACCGCTACACCACATGTATGTTTATGTCTACATCTATGATAGGAAAAATATCTACTACATCTGTCCCCAAGCCTACCCTACTACCCTTGCACAATGCGTAGTAGTAGATAAGTATCACTGAGATTCTTGAATTATATTTTTAGATGGAATGGGTAGTATTTAAAGAAGAGCCTTGCATGCAATTTCTTTTTTTGAATAATGTTTTCAACTTAAATTCCTTTTTTTGCATGCGTGGCATTTATTCTCCATAATATTTTTTCCATGGATCTGACTTGTGAGTCATTTTCATAAACCAACGCCAAGGATGAATCCATGTTTCTTGCTTGGAAACCCCGAACAAACACCACTAGCAGGAAGCGCTCACGTTGGCATCGCTCATCAACGGCGAGAAGAAGCTTGACAACTGCCAGTTCGACCTCTGGAAGCAGTCCTACGTGGTCGCATGAGCCGCTGTGTATGACAAGCTCCGACGCAGCCGCCGCTTGGAATCGGTCCAGAGCGACTGCACCGCGTTGTCCATCGTCAAGCAGGGGGACCTCATGGTTGTTGCATACGTCAGCGACTCTCGGGTTGTTCTGGGCACCGCATCCAACGACGGCGCCATCACGCCGTCTAGCTCATCGTCCATGTGAAGCCCAACCTGCCATGTAAGTCGCTACTGACCGACCATAAATTCTTGTGCGCTCGGACGACGGTCGTTGCTGATGTTGTGTGAGTGTCCTCGAACATGATGTATTTAGAGGAGTAGCGCATCCGGTGGTGCAACGGTCAGGTGTACTACCTTGCTGATGAACCCGAGGTGCACTTCGTCTGGCAGCCCAGCCAAGAGTCATCGGCACTCAACATGTCACGCACGTTCGACGACTACTAAATCATGGACTGTGGCGTCATCTCGGCACCGGAGGTGACGCAGAGGAGGATGGACATCAATGATCAGTTCGTCATCCTCCCCACCGTTGGGGTAGCTTTTTGTGCTGGTCTGTCTTTAATTCTCTTTGCAAACACACACAATTGCTTTTGTGTTTGAGCAAGCGCGTATGGTGGTACGTGCCTGATGACTGACGATGTACGAGGGAACTTCTTCCGGCAGGCGTGGGGCGTGCTCACCAATGATGAGACCATGAAAATCGTGGCATATATCGAAGTCGACATGGTATTGATGGTTGCAATGTAGTGGTGAAACAACTAGATTGAAACAACAAATTTATGTATGACCAGAATCACAAATATATTATGAAACATTTTCTCATAACAGTATAACACACATTTTGTATATAAGTTACCGTGGCATTATATGTTCCTGTTGCAATGCACGGGCACTCACCTAGTTAAGTATGAATTATATATATATTGTTGGGGGGTCTGCTTCGTCGCCGAAGGTCCTATAAGAAGAAACACCTTCGGAAGATCAGCACAGAAGTAACGCCGAAGCTACCTTCCAGGGAGCTTCGGCATAACAACACACCTTGAGATGAAGGGTTGCACCGACTTAAAGATGAAAAGACAGATTGGACCATGATAATTTGTGTCATGATTATAATTAGTTGTAAAGGACATAAATGTAATTTTGATCGGGCTGCGTCCCGTGCCTATAAATAGATGAACAGTACCCTCGTACTGTCCACGATGGCTTGTATTCACTCGTGTGTCATGCTTGGACTTTTACCTTCCATCAAGCCGAAGGTATCTATGTAATTCAGTATTGTTCTTATTCATTTGTGATAATATGCTAAAGATATATTGAAAAACATATGATTACTCATGTTATTTCTCATGTTTCATATGCTTCTTCTTTCATTAACATATGCTGTGATGATGAAGGTACGTCCTTCATGACCTTCGTCCGAAGATCGTTATATCCTAAGGGAAATAATACTTCGAAGGACGAAGGACTTTAACCATTAACCTCTTTTTGTGTTGCCTTGTTCTTAATTCATAGCATTTGAGAACAAGTCCCCAACATTGCCGCCCACCTCCGGTGAACTCACTTCCACTTTTGAGCTGATGGCTTCGTTCTACAACCAAGCCAAAGCACCTTCGGCTACGAAGCTGGTGCTCCTGATAACAGGTGACTCAAGTTCAGAGCCGGCTAACAAGAAGCAGAAGAAGGAAGCACAGAGAAGGGTACAACATGTTGGGGTGCAGGGACCCTTCATCAAGTCAAAATGGTCCCACATCCTAATCACCTTCTCCCAGGAGGACCTTCAGCTCAAAGATTACCCTCACAATGATGTTATGGTCATATCTTGTGTCATAAAGGGATTTCTGGTCCATAATGTTCTGGTGGATACAGGTAGCGCAGCGGATATCATATTTGCTAAGGCCTTCAGACAAATGCAAGAGCCAGAAGATAAGATTCATGATGCTACACACCCTCTTTGTGGCTTCAGAGGAAGACAGATTGTAGCACTCGACAAAATCACAATGCCAGTTACCTTCGGCTTTGTTCATAACACAAGGATTGAACAGGTTGTCTTTGACATTGTTGACATGGAGTATCCCTATAATGCAATCATTGGTCGAGGGACACTTAATGGTTTCAAAGCAATACTTCATCCAGCATATTTATGTATGAAGATACCTTCGGAACAAGGGCCCATTGCTGTTCTGGGAGTCAAGAAGCTGCCAGAAAGGGCGAAGGAAACTGGACATATTCAAAGGAAATCCATAATATAGATGGATCCGAAGCCTGTGAGCAGTATAAATACAAAAGAGAGAAGGCTGCTTCGGCGGATGAGCCGAAGCCTATGCTCCTATGTGAAGACATAGCAGAGCAAAGGGTATTGCTAGGGTCTCAGCTATCTGAAGAGCAAGAGAAGACTTTGCTAAGATTCTTATTCAACAACAAAGATGTCTTTGCTTGGTCTGCCAATGATCTATGTGGTGTCAACAGAGATGTCATTGGACATTCACTCAATGTGGATCCATCCTTCAGGCCAAGAAAACAAAGGCTTCGGAAAATGTCTGACGACAAAGCTGAAGGTGCTCAGAACGAAGTGAAGAGACTTCTTAGTGTTGGTGTTATCAAAGAGATGAAATACCTAGAATGGCTAGCCAACACTGTTATGGTGAAGAAGGCCAACGGTAAATGGAGAATGTGCATTGATTTTACAGATCTTAACAAGGCTTGTCCAAAGGATGAGTTCCCATTGCCAAGGATAGACTCTCTAGTAGATGCAGCAGCTTCTTCAAAGCTCATAAGTCTACTGGACTGTTACTCAGGCTACCACCAAATCTGGATGAAGAAGGAAGATGAGCCGAAGACTAGCTTCATAACCCCCAGTGGCACATATTGCTATCTTCGGATGCCTGAGGGCTTAAAAATGTTGGAGGAAGCTTCAGTAGAATGACAGCCAGGGTCCTTCATTCTCAAATAGGTAGGAATGTGTTGACCTATGTTGATGATATCATAGTCAAAAGCACGAAGCAAGAAAATCACATTGCTAATTTGCAAGAGACATTTGCTAATTTCAGGCAAGTTGGTCTGAAGTTAAATCCAGAAAAGTGTGTTTTTGGGGTGAAGAAGGGCAGGTTCCTTGGCTGCCTAGTATCAACGAAGGGAATTGAAGCCAACCCAAGCAAGATTGAAGCTATCCTTCGGATGGAGCCGCCAAGTACAAAGAAAGAGGCTCAATGGCTGGCAGGCAGATTAGCATCATTAAACAGATTCATATCCAGATCAGCAGAAAGAAATTTGCCATTCTTTGAAATACTGAAGTCAGCCGAAGTTTTTCAATGGGACCCGACTCAGCAAAAAGCCTTCGAAGAGTTGAAGCAATACTAGATTGATTTAACAACAATAACTCCACCTTCGCTAGGGGCTCCATTGCTCTTATATGTGGCAGCTTCACACTCTGCAGTCAGTGCGGCGCTTGTACAAGAGAAGCTGGATGGCCAAGTCAAAAAGCAAGCTCTAGTGTACTTCGTCTCCGAAGTTTTAAGTTTGTCAAAGAAAAATTATACAGAGTTGGAGAAGGTGTTGTATGCTGTGTTAATGGCCTCCAGAAAGCTTCAGCAATATTTTCAAGCATATCACATAATTGTTCCTTCGTCACAGCCTCTGAAGGACATAATGAGGAATAGAGAAGCTACTGGAAGGATTGGAAAATGGGCGGTAGAGCTTAACGAATTCACCATTGACTATGTGCATAGATCCTCAATTTAGTCTCAGGCGTTAGCAGACTGGACGCCAGGGGCTCAGGAAGAAGAAATAAACAAAGATGCCGAAGCTTGGACAGTGTTCTGCGATGGTTCTTGGGGAACCTTCGGTGCAGGAGCGGCTGCTGTCCTCGTAGCACCTTCAAAAGTTAGAACATGTTATGCAGCCAAACTTGACTTTAGATGTACAAATAATATTGCTGAATACGAAGCACTTCTGTTGGGGCTTCGGAAGTTAAGGGCAATGGGAATAAGAAGGGTCGTCCAGAAAACTGATTCTCAAGTCATTTCTGGCCATGTAGACAAAAGTAGCAAGGCAAGAGACCCGAAACTTGAAAAATATCTGGATACAGTTCGAAGGTTAGAGGCTTCTTTCGAAGGTTTTTCTGTCAAGAATATTCCAAGAGGTGAAAATGAGCATGCAAATCTACTAGCCAAATCAGCGGCTCAGGGGCTCCCTCTACCTTCGGAAGTATTTTTTGAAACAATAAAGGCACCTTTGGTTGAACTTATGGAGAGAGCAGTGCTTGTTATTTCTCCAGTACATAGTGAAGATTGGAGGACTGAAATTATATCCTTCCTCCAAGGTAATTGTCTTTCGGATGACGAAGCTTATAATAAAGAATGGAAGCAAGGACAAGACCGTATGTGATAATAGAAGGAGAATTATATAAACATGGAGTCTGTTCTCCACTCCTCAAGTGTTTATCAAGAGCTGAAGGTATTGAATTAATGAAGGAGATACATGCAGGTTTGTGTGGATCTCATATTGGGTCTAGGCCCTTGCTCGGAAAAGTGTTTAGACAAGGATTTTACTGGCCGAAGGCAACATCAGATGCAGCAGAGCTAGTTAAAAAATGTGAAAATTGTAAAAAATGCGCAAGAGACCAGAAACAACCTTCATCTCTCACTCAGCTAATACAGCCCACCTGGCCATTGCAAAGATGGGGCCTGGATTTGTTAGGCCCACTTCCACCAGCGCAAGGCAATTTGAGATATGTTGTGGTGGCTGTAGAATATTTTTCTAAGTGGATTGAAGCGAAGCCTTTGGCTATAGTAACTTCGGTTACAGTCCAAAAATTCTTCTAGCAAAATATTGTTTGTCGCTTCGGTGTGCCGAAGGCTATAACTGTGGACAATGGAACACAGTTTGATGCCGAAACTTTCAAGGGTTTCTGTGATCAGATTGGCACGAAGATTCATTTTGCATCAGTTAGGCACCCGAAGTCAAACGAGCTTGTCGAAAGAGCAAATGGCATTATAATGACGGGAATAATGAAGCTAATCTTCAATCAGCCCAGAGGAAAGTGGCCAGATGAGTTGATTAAAGTGGTTGTTGGTGGTTTGTTCTCAAATGCTATGAATTAAGAACAAGACAACATAAAATGTTAAATATTAATGCCCTTCGTCCACTGAAGCATTATCTCCCCAAGGATCTAATGAACTTCGGACGAAGGCCATGAGCAAGATATCACGAAGGTCATACCTTCATGATTAGAGTTATAAAACAATGTAGGATGAAATATAAAAAATATGAAACATAAGGGAATGATATATCAAAAACACATAAGGTTATTCACATATTTTATTATACAAACCTAAATATTAAAACATAATATTTAGGTACATTTATACCTTCGCCTTGGCAGAAAGCAATAATTCCAGCGTAATGTACCAGTGATTACCAGATTGCGTGAACAGTAAAGGGGTACTGTTCACCTATTTATAGGCACAGGGCGCAGCCTGTGTATAATTACATTTATGCCCTTTACAATCAACTATAATAATGACACATAATATCATGGGTCTTTAGGTCATTTCATCTTTAAGTCGGTTCACCTCTTCGTCTTGAGACATGTCACTGTGCCGAAGTTTTATAGGCGATAGCTTTGGCACTGCTTTTGAGAGGATCTGCCGAAGGTGTTTCTTTCTTTAGGATCTTCGGCTATAAAGCATACCCCCAACAGTGGTGTGGAGCCACAATACAACCATATCAAGATCAACATGTTTTACACCGTTCAAATTATTATTTGGTGATGAAGCTATAACCCAGAAGAAGCTAAAGCGGGGTCAATAAGAACAGTAGCTTCGACAGAAGACGAAGCTGATTATCACGTAGCAAAAGATACTATAGAAGGGACCAGACTTCAGGCTGTGGAGAATATCAACAAATACCAAGCCGAAACAATAAAATGGCGTGACAGAAAAGTTCGGTTGAAAAATATTAAGCCAGGGCATTTGGTGCTTCGAAGAGTGGCCAATCCGGATACAGTAGGCAAATTGCAGCTGAAGTGGGAAGGACCTTTTTTGGTGGTATCTTCGTCAAGGCCCGGTTCTTACAGATTAAAGGATATGGACGACAACGACATTCCGAGATCTTGGAATGCGGATGAGCTTCGACGATATTATGTGTAATTTGATGTAATCTTTTTTCATTTTTCCTACACACCCTTTTCCTTTCCAAAGGGGAGAAAGGTTTTTAATGGGGCCATAGCTTGTAATTTTTCCTTTCTTATTTAGCTCCATGAGAGCAAATCCCCAAAAGAATGTAAAATGTAAAATCTGAGCATGCACCATCGAGTGCAGAAAAAAGAAAAAAAGGAGCAGGGAGAAGCTCAAAAGTCGTCCCTAAGGGGATGCAGAGCACGACGAAGCTACAAAAAGTTGTTCCTAAGAGAGCGCAACGTAAGTTTTCTGCTCAAAAGTCGTTCCTAAGAGAATGCAGACCCAAATACCACCGAAATATAAGGCAAAGAAGTTCAAAAATCGTTCCTAAGGGGATGTAGAACTTATACCGCCGAAATAGAAGGCGAAGAAGTTCCAAAGTCGTTCCTAAGGGGATGCAAAACTTACACCGAAAAATAAACGGTGAAGAAGACTCCAAAGTCGTTCCTAAGGGGATGCAGAGTCTGGGTGTGGCTTCGTAAGCATGTGTTTGAACATTCATTTGCATGTTACATCACATCATTCATTGCATTCATACACATTCATTTAGACATTCGTAGGATCATCGTCATCATAACATAGAGTACAAACAGATGCTTTGGCTTTGATGACAAGGCTTCGATGAGTATAAAAAAGCAGAGTTACGCTTCGTTGTGTATGAAAAGAAGGGAAGGTGTTTTTCACCTTCGGCTAAAAAATACAAGTTTCGTCCACATCAAAGCAGTTCATACATGGATGGAAAGGTAAAAATATATTACAAGGTATGGACAAATTTTCAGAGCAGTGTTTGATTCTTAAATTACAATATCTTTTACAAAGTTAAGTCAAAATTTCTCTAGAGTTTTTTTGCAGCAGCTTCATCACTATCTGTCAAGCTTCAGATCATTGATCTTCGGCTTCGTCATCTTGTATATAACAAAGCGATATAAGGTAAATAGAACTCTCAGGAGAAGGTAAGCAATAGGTACAAGTTTATTACCGGCTTGAGATGACTTCGAGCTTCGTCACCAGCTAAGTTTCGCCCACCCTTCCTCCAGATTTGTGTTATAGATCTATTTCCAATGCTTCGGGCCAGGCTGGGGATGTCAGTTAAATCCGCTGGTGATAGGCTTAAGTTTGGCCTATTTACGATCTTCCCGTGCGTGCAACCAGTCTTCATGAAAGCAACAGCTGTGCCACGAGAAGCTAGCAGGGCACAGAAGTCACCGTGTGCAGCTATAACTTCGTCAAGCGCATCAACTTCGCCCTCAATATGTTCGAAGGTGCTTGGCAGGTCCTCAATCGAAGGTTCAAAATTTTCAGAACTGGCTCCAACTGAGTTGAAGACCTGCTTCAGCCATTGCACGCACCGGTTGCCGAAGTTTAAGCATTTGTCCTGAAGCTCTTTCAAGGATTTTTGCAAATTCGAACTCTTTTCGACTTTGGCTTCAAGCTTCGCATCAAAATTCTTCTTTTCTTGCTCGAAGCTTTCTGACTTCAGGAGAAGTTCACTGTTTAATCTGGCAATTTCAGCTTGGGCTTCTGCCAGTGAACCCTCCATTGTTTGAAGAACAAAATCTTTCTTTTCAAGAGCAGCTTCATGATCTTTGATTTTACTCTCCAAGCCTTTCATTATAACCTCATTTTTCTTATCTTCGAGGTCCTGTTGCATCCTCAAGGCTTTACTTAATAGCATACTCTGTGCAAAATAACCTTCATCAGCAATCACTTTCATCAGAAAACAATGAAAAGCCGAGGGAAAAATTTTACCTTGAAATTACAATAGAATAAACTGTCGACGATATGCTGTCGTCGGTAGTGACTGATGTCAGCTTCAAGCTTCGGAAAACCAACACTCTTCGATAGAGTGCTGATAATCTTTGCTCTAGTTCGATCTCGAATACATCCTAAGCTTTCTTAGTTAATTCCGCCGAAGAGCATCGCTCCTGGCTGGTAGCCACAGGATATAGCGTACTCCTGCAGCTCCTCTTTCTCAGCCTTGGATAATTCTTGACCAATTATATTATGAAAATTGAAACCTTTTTCTTCCGAAATATCTTCGGCGATTTCCTTCCCTTTTTCAGGCACTGTGGCCAGGGTTTCTTCGGCAGCTGCAGCAGCTTCTTCCGCGGCCATCTCCAAGAGCATTTTATTGATATCAGATAATGTGCTATCCAGATTGGTAGCTTCGACAGTTGTAGCTTCGGCAGTAGCAGCTTCGGTAGGAGCAGCTTCAATAGAAGCAGCAACTTCGGCAGTTGGTGTTATTTTTGACTCTGAGGCCGGCGGTGGCGTTTCTTCAATAGCTTCTATAACATTAACAATCCTTCGCTTTTTTGGCCCAACCACCTTCTTCGCTGCCGAAGGTGCGTCCTTCTTCTGTAAAAGCTTCGTCAGTTCCAGCCCCAGTGGACTTAGCAGCTTGACAGGTAAGGATTCGGTCATTACCTTTAAAATTTCTTCTACTTCGGCAGTAGAAGGTGTCGAAGGAGCTCCCTCTTCTATCTTAGCCATCTTTGGCTCTGGAGTTGCAGTTCTTCTCCTCTTCGAGGTTGCCACCTTCGGCTCAGGACTGGTTTTCTTCTTTTTCAAAGATTTTTCATCTTCTTTTACCATCTTAGCAGCCTGTCTGCTCAAAACACTGACAACTCTCTTCCTTTTTACCCCTTCGGCACCCTTGTTGAGACGCTCGTAATCAGGATATTCAAAATTCAGAGCGTCCATTACGCGGTTTAACCTTCGTTTCAGTCGGGTACCGAAGGCCACAGTCATCAGTTGATCCTCTTTTTTGGTGTAATTTCCCAGCACTTCATTACACATTATTTCAATCATTTCCAGCCACTCTTGGCAAGGTTCTTTAAATTGTTTTTCAAATTTAAACCGATAAGGAAGTCGCACAAGCTCAAGTCCCTTCTTCGTTCCTTTTAGCTTCAGCATGCTAAACTCGCTCAAGGTCGAAGATGTTCCGTTAGCCAAATATTCTTGAACTAGATCTCTGGTGCTGATCTGTTCAGCTACCACCCTGAATTCTGTTACAGCTTGTTGGCATGGTGACCCCGACGTCATGTGGCACAAGGGCCTAGTCAACCCGAAGCTTAAACTCAGCGGGCTCATCACTAGCGTCTTCAACTTCTCCCTCTTCTTCTCATCGGCCTTAACATAGAACCACTCACTTTTCCAACCGGTTGGCCATTTGGTGCGATAGCTAAGCACTGGGGCCTTCATATCCTTGCGATATGCGAAGTTATAACAGCCAAAGTTTTCATGCAGCCCGTCTTCTCTGGCCTTTGTCTGGTAATGCAGCTCATGTACTCGGCAGAAAGCTTCAGCATTCGGGTCCATTCCTTGGCTTCGAAGGGCCCAGATGAAGACGCTGAGCCTAACGATAGCGTTAGGGGTCAGCTGATGAAGATAGATTTCATAATTATCCAAAACCTCCCCAATCATCTCGTTCAAGGGAAACCGCAATCCCGCTCTGAAAAAACTTTTGAAAACTATCACTTCATCACTTCTCGGTGTCGGAGTGGTTTCTTCCCCGGCAAAACGAATCAGCTTCTTCTCAGCTTCTCCGAAGTATCCCAACTTCGTCATCATGGGCATATCAGCTTCAGAAATGGTAGATTTTCCAAAATCCAAGTGGCTAGGTTTTGACGGGATCAGAATGTTGTAATCTTCTTCTTCTTCTTCATCAGCAATTTCTTCCTCAACATCTTGTTCAGTTTCGGTAGCATGTGCATCTTGTTCAATGGCTTCCTCTGTCACAACTAGTCCCGATTGTCTCATCACTTCGGAGATCGGGGCAGTCTCGGTGGCTTCGGCCTCCTCTCCGTCACGGGTCACCCTCGCAGTTGAACGTACTCTGGCCATCTGATGTTGAAATTCTTGCAGTCCTTACGAAGTTGATGATTTTTACAGTTTTGCCGAAGCTTTCTCTTATGCCGAAGCTAAATCAAGTTGATACTTTGCTCGAGAATGCGATGGCAAAGCTTCGGCTATGGTTAAATTTTTCAGCAGCACAACAGTGCAATGGCAATGAATGCTATGGTAACTTCACACCTACCCGTCTGTTTATATAGTGCTGTAGGTGTGAAGGTGAATTGTCAAGTTACCTGCACCCGCTGAACAGTTACCTGCATCCACTGAACGGTGGACCACTCAGCGTGTGGGAGGTGCGAGGCGTGTATCTGCCGCATGCTGGGCCACCTCGCGCTCGGAATATTTTAATCGTTTCTCGGCAACGAGCTCAGGGAAGGTGTTTTTCGGACCTTTGGCATTCCGAAGCCTTGGAGATTTTTCACGGATTAAGCTCGTTACGAAAAACGATCTAGCACCGGGAAGGGGATAGGGATACTGTTGGGGGTCTGCTTTGTCGCCGAAGGTCCTGTAAGATGAGACACCTTCGGAAGATCAGCACAGAAGTAACGCCGAAGCTACCTTCCAGGGAGCTTCGGCATAACGACACGCCTTGAGACGAAGGGTTGCACCGACTTAAAGATGAAAAGATAGATTGACCCATGATAATTTGTGTCATGATTATAATTAGTTGTAAAGAACATAAATGTAATTTTGACCGGGCTGCGTCCGTGCCTATAAATAGATGAACAGTACCCCCGTACTATTCACGCTGGCTTGTATTCACTCGTGTGTCACGCTTGGACTTTTACCTTCCATCAAGCCGAAGGTATTAATGTAATTCAGTATTGTTCTTATTTATTTGTGATAATATGCTAAAGACATATTGAAAAACATATGATTAGTCATGTTTTATATGCTTCTTCTTTCAGTAACATATGATGTGATGATGAAGGTACGTCCTTCATGACATTCGTCCGAAGATCGTTATATCCTAAGGGAAATAATGCTTCGAAGGACGAAGGACTTTAACCATTAACCTCTTTTTGTGTTGCCTTGTTCTTAATTCATAGCATTTGAGAACAAGTCCCCAACACACACACACACACACACACACACACACACACACATATATATATATATATACCCACAAAAACCTAATTGCTCTCCATCCCACATCTGTCGTCGTCGTTCGTCGTTCCCCCGCACGTATCGCAAAACCTGCCCTCGCCATATCCATGCACACCCTCGTCATCGCCTCATTCTCCCATCCCCATTCGCTTCATCTTTCCTCGGACGACGCAAGGAGTGGCTGCCAATCCCTCCCTCCCATACATCAAGAATGGTGTTGTGCCCTAGGTTCAAGAAGGGGTAGGGTGCTGGAGCACTACAGGAAAACACTTAATTCCCGTCGGCCAGGAACCGACAGGAATAAGCCTTAAACCGACGGGAATAAGTTATTCTCGTCGGTTTGAGGCTTATTCCCGTCGGTTCTCAGCCGACAGGCGTCAGGTGTTGGGGATAAGGTTATTCCTGTCGGCGGCTGACGGGAATACTTAATTCCCGTCGGCCACTAACTAGCCGACAGGAATTACGGCTAACTCCCGCCGGTTCTCCTGGCCGACGGGCGTTATCGATTAATCCTCGTCGGTTCCTCAGGCCGACGGGAGTTAATAATTAATTCCCGTCGGCCCTACGTGGCCGACGAGAGTTAACTGGGCCGACAGGAGTTATTAATTAATTCCCGTCGGTTCGACCATAGCCGACAGGAATTAATTGGGCCGACGAGAATTACCCTATACTGCTATAAAAACATCACTAAATTAGGTCACTATTTCTGCACACATAACATATATCACACATAACATAAATCACACATAACAACCACATTACAAACACATGCATTCATAATCAAATCACGGATTACAAACATAACATCCACCAACATAGTTTACACAAACATTTCAAATATAAGTTCAAGTCCGACATAGAGTCAACGAGTACGACATAGTATTGAAATATAAGTACGACATAAGTTCAAGTACGACCAAGAGTCAACGAGTTAAGAAACATGTTTAAGTGTTTAGAGATAACCACCACTTGGGTGGTTAGAGCTTTGACCACTGCCGCCACCACCACCAGGAGGAGGGAACGCGAAGAGTGAGTCAACAAATCCAGTCTCTGCTACGAGATCAGACCCACTACCACCCGCTTCGGGCGAAACCTATGCAAGTTAGCAAATATCAACACGCAAATATAAAAAAAGTATACAAGTGTATAAATTAATCGAGAGTTATCAAACGTACCCTATCTCCAGGTGCAGGTATATGTGTCGGAGGGGTGTTGAACTGTGGTGGCGGAACTGGTGTGTTTGCAAATTGGCTCCATTGTGGTGGCGGTGGAAAATTTGTTGCCATGCCTTGTTGCTGCATTAACTGTTAAACATATGTGTTACTACTGAAGATGTTGTATTGAAATATAATAATTTAGAGTTCGGATTATGTGTACTCACTTGATACATCGCTTGGTTATGTGCATTGCAAGCCTCCATAAATTCGCGTTGTTGTCTCATCTCTTCACGCATCCTCATAATCTCCAACTCCTGTTCGTTCGGTCGACGAGAGCATGAGCTACGGGAAGACGAACCCGTCCTCTGAGATCTCACCGACGATGAGTCAATGAATCTGTCGAAGAGTGCGTATCTATAAGTGATTCAAAAAATGTGATTACTACATAATCAATTTAGTGTCAACCATATAATTTCATACGTTAGAGCTTACCGTCCATGCGCTTTGCCACCACCACTTGCGTACACCACCGAGGGATCCACTGGTTCATGGCGCCAGTCGAAGTCAGGGCCATGGCGACGAACCATCTCCTCCCCATACGCCGCCTATACATCATTCACAACCTTACAAATGCAGGAATTTCTATACTTTGAACGTTTGTACTTTTGGGCCAAAACTCACCAAGCGATCCGTGGCTGTCTGGCTGCAGAGCTGGTCAGGGTTGTTCGGGTCTGGTCCTTTGTGGCCCTCCTGGTAGATCTCAATGTCACTAGGCTTTTGGCCACTCGTAGCTTCCTGTATAAACAAAAAACATTCATAAGCAATCGTACTATTTGCTGATCGACATAGCTAGATCAAACTTACCATTCTTTTAGCTTTTCGTATCATGTCGTCACCGCCAAACTTGTGGTTAGGATTGGTTCCTCGACATTGTCTGTGATGCACTGACGCTTTCTAGAAGCCTTCGGAAGCCCAATATCGACACCAAGCATAGTACGCATCAGGCACGGGCGCCATCCATGGAACCATCACCTGCACACACAATGTTACATATTATATCAATCAAAACAATCAATATAAAGGGTAAAACAAATTGAATACTAACCTCATGATATTGATCCTCAGTCAAATATATCTTTGAGGACCCTTCCTTTTTATTCAAGGGGCCTGCTTCTTCCGGATGCTTTTGAAAATACATGTTTGTAGCCTGAATTCTCGCATAGTATATGGCATCCTTCACCAGCTTCTTTGCATTGTTTTGGAAGACACGTTCAGCGTGCCCCATATAATCCTCTCTGTCAGGCAACCGATATCGAAGCTACAACATAAAGAATACAAATACAATGGTATAAGTCATAGTTTTACAATATTAAGAAACATAACAAAAATAATAAAGCATTCATACCCAAAAGTCATTACGCACAAGTCCCTATCTGTCGGTGTGGTTTCGTTCCTTTTTAAACTTGTACTTGTCCCAGGTACTGACGAGCACCTCATCCTCGGTATCACCGTTTGACACCTTCACTATACTAGGGTAGTGAAGGCGGCAAAGAGAACCCAACGTAAGGTTAACCTGAGTGTGGTGTCCCTTACCGTCAAAGGACAGGTCCTCCCAATTCCTGCATTACACAAAAACATTAACAATACACATAATAGTTATATGAGATAAGTTAATATATTACACTCGCCGATCTCCATGTGGCATGATTAAAGTCCTATTAGCCTCTCGCTCTATCGCGTGACGAGGCTTTACTGAGTGGCTTTTTCTTGAGCGACGTGTGCGTGTCGCTGAAGAGCCTCCCGAGCCATCATCCATCGGGTTGTCAGCCGGTTCGCCCTATTGGCCCCACTGGTCCCACGCCTGTTGCTGCTCCCTCTGGTGGTCCCACTGGTCCCATGGCTGGTGATGCTGTGCGGCCTGGTCCCATGTCACGTGCTCCACCTCCTCATTGTGCTGCTCAGCCTTATTGTGCTGCTCCTCCTCAATGTGCTGCTCCTCAGTGTGCTGCTCATCCTGGTACATACAACTCAAGATTTATTTGTAAATATGTTAACAAATTTATTTGTACAAGATATGTTACCTCATCTCCATGTACCGCGCTCAACAGCTCTCGACGTCTGCTGCTGCTCGAAGAACTGCCCTGAAAAAGGCCCATGCCCTTGAACAGCCCCTTCACTGACTTCTTTGATTTTGGCGCCTACATAAAAAATAAGAAACTATTCATTAGTGCATCAAAAATGACATAATACTTAAAAAATAGAAACAAATGAAATAACAAAACAACTTTACTTGTTAAATATCATCAAAATCAGGATCTATTTGTTCTCTTCTATGCAGAGGTCGCCATGTAACTTTTCTCCTAACAGGTTGTCTTCTCCGTCTCTCGGGAAAAGTTAAGTCGTTAACGTCTGCAACTAGTGAATCTAATGCCGGTGAAGGATCAATATGAAAACTAGTTGGCAACTCTTCTTCTTGAAACACCTCGTCAACCTGCTCAAGGTGATCAATTTGATATTCGTCCTCACCAGGAGTGTATAGGCTTTCACGGGGATTTACATTGTACACAACCCTCCATTTAGACAACTTTTTGCATGGATATGTCGAGAAATAAACTTGGTCTGCTTGATGGGCAAGGATATACATGTCGTGTCCTTGAAGCAATTTTTCAGGTTGGATCTGTGTCATCCCAAATTCGGTCATATAATACTTCGGGTCATACCATTTACACTCAAAGAAAACCAGCGCTAAAGGCTTATTTCCAGCAAATGTAATCTCGATTATATTTTTGATTTTCCCGTAATAGCAGGCTTCGTGTCCTTCCATGTCGGTTGTCCTAGTAACGACTCCACTATTTTGAGTGGCGGCCATAGGATGACTTGATTCGAAAATGCTTGAACGAAAGCGATATCCATTAACGTCGTAACGTCCATAGCTTTTGGCAGTTACGCTTCCAATAGATAACTGACATAAGTCATCATTCAAATTCATTTCCTCCTCAAACTGTCAATTATGCCACAAAGCATTAGCAAATTCTGTAATATTAGTTAACTGGAATTAGCTCTCGGAGCCACATAATTAAGACTTACACGGTCCCGAAGCCACATAATGAAATTAGGTCGCCCATGCATACCATCGCGTCGCAATTTGTCTCTGTCTCTCGTTGTTGGCCTACCGAGACACCTCATGTTTTGTTCATCAAACTCGCTGTCAAATATTATTGTATGACATGAGATATTTGATAACATAAACTAATTCACATATGAACAGTTTAAGAAAATAAGTCTTACACAAAGTATTTCTCCACCTCAGGCATATTCGTGAACATGTACAGTAAAGCAGACTTCCATTCTTCCATACTGAGGTGATATCCATACAGTAAAGCAGACTTCCGTTCTAAGCACTTGGGTTGGACGATCACATATCACTGCTAAGTCCATGCGTGCCTTGTCATTGTCTTTCATTTTATCAGGGAAATCCATGCATGTATTTATGAGGGCTTGGCAAAAGTTACTCTCTTGATGCATTACGTCGATGTTGTGCATCAAAATCAATGACTTAGCATAAGGAAGCTCCCACAAGCCACATATGTGAGTCCAGTTATGCTCCTCACCAAAACCTTGATACCTTTTCCCACTCTCGTCTAGGACAAGTTTCATATGCTCTTCTGTAATTTCTATCCCACTACGTCGCTTGGGCGGTCCCTTTGTGACGATGGTGCCCTTCCTAAATTCCTTTCTCTGCCTTCTGAAGGGGTGATTGAAGGGTAGAAAACATCTATGGCAATCAAAGTAACATATCTTGCCACCAGCACTAAGACAAAAACAATATGTATATTTAGCACAATAAGGACACGTCAATCTACCATGCACGCTCCATCCAGAGAAAATACCATACGCCATAAAATCATGAACCGAGAACAAATATGCAACACGAAGATTGAATTTCTGCTTCTTGAAGCAGTCATAGGCTTCCACACCTTGCCATAACTTCTTTAACTCTTCAATCAGTGGTTGAAGCATCACATTGAGGCGTACGCCAGGATGCTCAGGCCCAGGTATAACAAGACATAGGAACATAAACTCATATTTCATGCAAAGAGCAGGTGGAAGGTTGTACGGTATGGCAATGACAGGCCAACATGAATAAGACGCAACGGTCATATTGAACGGCGTGAAACCATCAGTTGCCAAGCCGATACGAACGTTTCTTGCATCGCTGGCAAAATCTGGATCAAATTTGTTAAGAGCCTTCCATGCATCACCATCTGACGGGTGCACCATTCACCCATCTTGTCTGTCCGTACAATCTTTATGCCACCTCATGTGCATAACAGTCTTCCTCGAGAGAAACAAACATTTCACTCTAGGAGTGAGAGGCATGTACGAAGCTGTTTATGTGCAACCTTTGTCACCACCTTCTCCCCATCTTCATTTACAAGCTCCACGTACTTCGACTCCCACATTTTAAGCATTTTTGTTCTCTGCCATGTTCCTTCCAAAAAAGCATACAGTTGTCTTGGCAAACATCAATCTTCTCATACTCCATACCAAGACCTTCAAGCAATTTCTTGGACTGGTACATGTCTTTGGGCATCTTGTGACCCGTAGGAAGAACCTCGCTAATCAAATCCACAAGCTCCTTGTAACAATTAATTGAAAATGCAAACTTGAACTTGATTGACATCAATCGGGTCACGAATTCGAGGACGGTCACGTTAGTGTGCCCGTGAAGAGGCTCTTATGACGCTTTGAGTAGGTCGAAGAACTTCTGAACCTCCGGTGTAGGTGAATCATGATGATCTGGTGCCAGTTCAGGCTGCAGATCCTCAAGCATCTGGTCCATTCTATCAACATCATCTTCACCATCATCAACTTCTACTTCTGCTGCTTGTTCAACATCTTCACCGTGGAGATACCAGACCTTATAGCCTGGCACGAAACCATGCGAGCACAGGTGTAGTGTGACCTGCCTCTTGGTGTGGCTCGTCATATTTCTACATTTATTGCATGGACACCTAATATTATCTATTTGTGACAAAGCAGCTGCATGGTCCAGAAACATCTGCGTCTTGGCAAACCATTCACTTGTGTGACACCCACCCTTCTTGAAACCTTCATACATCCAATCATGTCTATCACCCATTATTGCGGCTGTGTGTACGAGTAAAGAGTGTGTGTGAGACAATATCACGTTTCTAAACGTAACACATACATCTATACGTAAGTAGTAAAACTATATATATACATAAATAACTATATATACATAAATAACTATATATATACATAAATAATATTAAATTTATCAATAGGGAAACCTTCATACACCCTAATATTATAAGTTAAATCTAATCAATAAATAACATCAAATTCAACAATTTAATAGCATAAGTTAAATATATTATAATAATAGAATTAATACTTATACCTAACATCAAGGCACACATGTGATATTAAACTAACTCTAATCACATGTTATATTAACCTAACTCTAATCACACCCTAAACTAACTCTAATCACATGAAAGTTAACTCCCGTCGGCCATAAAAAACGACAAAAATAAACATTTATACACACATTTAACAATAACACTCGCATTTACATTAAATAATTCAAAAAATTATATACCTCAACGGTCCGGGGCGGCGGCGGCGCTCCGAGGCGGCGGTGTTGGTGGCGGCGAGCGGCAGGCGACGCAACGGGGACGGGCGGCGCTCCGAGGGCGGCGGGCATTGCTCCAGGGGCGGGCGGCGCTCCGGGGCCGGCGGCACTACGGGGGCGGGAGCGGCGCGGTGGACGGCGCTCCGGGGGTGGGGGCGGCATGGCGGACAGCGCTCCGGGGGCGGGGGCGGGCGCGCTCCGAGGCCGCGGGCGGCCGACCGGGGAGGGTGTGGGCGGCGAGCGGCGCTCGGGGGCGGGCGACTCTCCAGGGCGGCGGTTGTTTAGAAACCGAGAGGGAGAGAGGAAATGAGCCGCGCGGGATGACCGCCGGCCCATAAAGCAGTAATCCCCGTCGGCTGGCGTCAGGGCCGACGGGAGTTACCTAATTCCCGTCGGCTGGCGTCAGGGCCGACGGGAGTTAACATAAAGCCCGTCGGCTGGCGGCTGGGCTGACGGGAATTAACGTAAGGCCCGTCGGCTGCATTTTAGCCGACGGAAATTAAAATGGCCGACGGGAATGTTCAGTATTCCTGTAGTGGAGGGGCGATGCGCTGCTCGATGGCGCTGCGCAAACGACGAGGAAGGGCCCCTGATGCAGCGAGAACGAGAAGGTCGGGTTCATCGACATCATGGTAATTAGATCCCGCACATTCACTCTGTATGGTTGCTTTTTGCTTATGTTTTTTATTGTCTTGTTGGATAGATCGAGCTTCTTCGTGTTAGGAGTCTTCGGTCTCTTGGTATTGAATTAATGAACGAGTTCAGCTTTGCTTTGTGGGGAGTCCTGGTGGGGAGATATGCTAGCAGGTAATGGCTCAGCTTGGCTCATAACACTAACTAGAATTCATTTCGTGCATGGTTATTGTGCGGAAATTTTCATGTTGAGGAAGCTAATATAAAGGGGATTTACTTGCCTAGTCCAGATCTGCCAGCTTTCCTTATATGGTTTACCTGAAAGATCTGGCGTGCCTTGTCGAACATGGTCTCAACTCTTCCTTGTGGAATTTATCAATTGGCACTGTATCAACTGGAAATCCTTTTTTATAGAGGGCATCACAATGAAACTAATTTACGTCTTGGACTTTGTATGTTCCTTTAGTTTGGTGGACTTAGAGATAGGAATATTTTCTGTGCGAATCCAGACACTGTTTAAGGCCATTTCAGTTAGTTTTTTGTAGCCTACTTTAGATTTACTTAGTTGTTTATTGTTTCTGTTGTTAGCAGGTGTAGAGTTCCTCTGATTTTAATTACTAGATTTTACATTTATTTTTAGAATTTTAGAAATTTGTATGGCTAACTAACACCTATATGTAGCAATTGTTACATAGACATTAGTAACCCATTTTTGTTGCCCCTAACTTGTAGTCTTATTTATACTCTAAAGGTTCCTTTTACCTCTACCATGTTAGTTGTTGGTATTTTATCTGTCAAAGCTTAGCTCGGGTTTCAATTGTATATAGTCCTGTACTTTGCAACTAATTACAGACCCTGGCAAAAAAGATGTTCATGTAACACTACTTATTTATTTCATAATCCGTCTTCAAGTTGCACACTAGACTTATTTGTGTTTCTAGTTGTATACTAGAAAAAACAGACATATTTTTTGAATAAATCTTACCTTTAGCTATGCTTGTAAATCTCGTATCTCCTTTGCAAATAAGCCGAAATCTTGGTACAAGAATAGGGCTGCTGTTGAACCATATTTTGTCTTGACATTCGATTTCTTCCGCATTATTTACTTTAGCGTATGCTTCAATTTCAATAATTTCAAATAACTATCATTTAGTTGATGGCATTGCAGGTTATGGATAATCATGTTGGTGATACAGTTGATGGTGCGAATGGGCATTTTGAACTGAATGTTTTAAAGCCAATGATCACAGCTGGATTACTTTATATTATTATACTTCAATACACTTAATTTACTATAGGAACTCTTTCTAGCCTCATAAACCCTATTGTTGATTTAGTTACGTAATGTTAATATGAGTTGGTATCTTAAACCTCGTATCGTTATATTAATAAGAATAGAGGGGACAAGAACCAACCGTTGTAGGATGATTAATTAGTTTGTTTTATACTACATTTTTTTCATAATGCCATTGTTGGTATAATTATTTTTTTTCATTTTTTAGTGTTACGCAGAACTAGTGTTTTAGGGAGTTCCCTTTATTTTTATATTATAGATTGAATAATGCATTGACTAATCAAGTGTCCAGTTCAGCGTCACCAGCTTGTGCACGCACAAGGCCACCGGGGAGCGCTTCACGTGCAAGGTCTTTATTATCATGTAAATATATTCTATCTAGGAAGGCTTTTTTGGTTCCGGGTAAAATTTTGTTTGTCATATAAAAAGCTCCTGTCGATCTGCATAGGAAAAAGAGGGATTTTCGTCGTTTGTGGATCACTCGGATAAACATAGCAACAATAGAAACCCGCACCCACACCCGTGAAACTTTGGGTCGGATGCGGATGCACCCGTGGGTAAAAATCTTTACCCATAATCGCACCATCGAGTCGGGTACGTGTTAGCTTTCGAGTTTGTGGGTTGAAATTGCCATCTCTAGTCGGGTCTAATGAAGACATCCATACTACTGGTACATCTATGCCAATACAAGTACCAATTTATGGTCCCATTACTCGCGCTCGTGCTCGTCAACTCAACCATCAGGTGATTACACTCTTGAGTTCATGTCCATCATATTTAGACCATGGAGACCCGTGCACTCTTGTTTTGCTTAGGAACCAGGGAGAAGACCGAAGGGGAAAATGATTTGAACATGCTGGATTCGGACTACATTCGGACTACAGAAGAACACCAACTTGTGACGGTCACCACGGTCACATGCAGGCTCGAATTGGAATGTTCAAGCACTACATGGAAAGCTTATCAAGTCTACTTTCATATGGATCCGGAATTATAGTCATATCTGTTCTGAGGCCGCTGTAATCATTGTTTCCTTACCGAGACATTTCCTGCCTTTTCTGCCCATGGTGCTGCGTCACCCTATTTTGGCCCAATGGGTCGTGTATCGAGTTGGGTCCATTAGGGACGCATCCTAGGGTTGCAGCACGACCCCAATACGCTTGTGGTCGTCCTCCCATGTTTATAAACCCCCTAGCCGCCACCAAGAACGGCGGATTTTGTTTAGATCAAGTTTAGCTCACGCTACCTGCTTGTAAGCGCGCATGCTGGTTCAGTTGCCCGTCTTCTTGTCTTCGGAGCCCCACCATATTGGAGTTTGAGTTTGAAACCAACATTTACATCTGGTAATTTAGTACTTGTTCTACTTGTTCTTGCTAGTTCTTCAATTGCTTGTAGGACGAGTGCCCTAGTGGCCGAGGTGTCGCGCTCCACAAGATCGTGACAGTCATAGGAGGTGGTGTATCGGTTGCTAAGGCACAGCGTCTTTGGAAGGCTGTAGTCGGGTCGTGAATGTCGTCTCCTCCACCAATCGAGTTGTTCCACACCCTCTCGTCGAAAGATCGGGCATTCACCAAATGGGTGCACATCAGTTGGTAATCAGAGCAAGGTTTATCGGTGAGAGATTTACTCTTCTTCGCTGTTTTCTTATCCCCTATAGTCCAGAAAAAGCCAAAAAAATAGTACATTAGTTTTACCGCAATCCTATAAACCATTGAGCCTTTACTAGTACTACTTAGCTAGGGCTTGTTGAGTTTTCGGTTGCATCGGTTGTGTCGAGTTGCTGGTCTTAGTTTATTCCTTTAGAGTTTTGAGTTCTACCATGTTTTGGTCACCACGAGATCCACCATCACCATAAACATCTCTGGCTCGTTTTTGCCACCACGTATACATCTCATGTCGGATTTGGAAGTTTAAATACAATCTGGAAAGCTTATCTTATCTTCTTTCCAACGGATCTGACCTTGCCTCAAAATTCTTTCTGAGCACTCCGCAATCATCGTAGAGATTTCCGCACCTTCTGTATTCAAAAGATTTGTTAAATCTGATTTCAAAGGGGTTGTTAGCAATAACCTTATTGTTTGGGTTGTCATAGTAAAAAAAGGGTTTAGGCCCCTGCAAAAAAGAATAAAAAAGAGAAAAAAGGAAAAGAAGAAGAAAGAAGGGGGTTGAATCTCTGAATTTGTTGTTTCTCTTTGTGCTTTGCTAGTTGTTCTTTTTGAGTGACTACCTTTGTGCCTAGGCTCACGTCTCTAGCATGGTTTAGCCTAGGACCAGCACAGTACCACTATTGAACGATTATTCAACTTGATTTTGTAACTAACGTGGTACTAGTGTATTCCTTGCTTCAGCCCACCTACAACTCTACATATTTCGACTACAGCTTGACAGGTCGTGTTGCTGCGGCACCGATACACTTATTCCACGGTTGCAGACTTGTTGGTTGCTGACCCCTCCTATTGAGCAAGGTAAGAATTGGCAAGAACTTGTGTGGTAGGTTGAGAGTGAGCGCCTTGCAGTAGCTACATCCTAATAGTTGTAGAGTTTTTATTCCTTCACTTTTTTATCTTGTTGCCTCTGTTCGTCTAACCATGGCAAGATTGGAGGTTGATGATGCTTCTCGTAATATGCCACACTCTCCTCGCACCAAGGGCATCATATAACACTTTGTAAGGCTGGTGAAGATGCACACGGAAGGTCCTGATAATGACCTGTAGGTGACGAATGGAAAGATGGTGTAATTGGAGGCTATACAGATCGACACAAACACCAAACTTGCAAATGTGGAAGTGATAGTTGCTCATATTGACAAGAGCCTTGTCGCACTCTTGAGGCGATTTGATGAGATGCATGATAATACCAATGGTGGGCGTGATGAGGGCACCGAAGGTAACTGGGATGACTATGTTGCTGATACTGAATAAGATGACCAAGAAGCACCTAATCGCCGGCGACTACGTACTAACCGTAGAGGTATGGGTGGTTTTCGCCGACGTGAGGTACATGGTAATGATGATGCTTTTAGTAAGGTTAAATTGAAGATACCTTCTTTTGATGGTAAATATGACCCTGATGCATACATTACTTGGGAGATTGAGGTTGATCAAAAGTTTGCATGTCATGAATTTCCTGAGAATGCGCGGGTTAGAGCTGCTGCTAGTGAGTTTACCGAATTTGCTTCTGTTTGGTGGATAGAACATGGTAAGAAGAATCCTAATAACATGCCACAAACTTGGGATGCGTTGAAACGGGTCATGCGGGCTAGATTTGTTCCTTCTTATTATGCACGTGACATGTTAAACAAGTTGCAACAATTGAGACAGGGTACTAAAAGTGTAGAAGAATATTATCAGGAATTACAAATGGGTATGTTGCGTTGTAACATATAGGAGGGTGAGGAATCTGCTATGCCTAGATTTTTGGGCGGGTTAAATAGGTAAATTCAGGACATCCTTGCTTATAAAGATTATGCTAATTAACATAACCCGATTGTTTCATCTTGCTTGCAAAGCTGAAAAGGAAGTGCAGGGACGACGTGCTAGTGCAAGGTCTAATGTTTCTACAGGAAAATCTACACCATGGCAGCAGCGCACGACTACGTCCATGACCGACCGTACACCAGCACCAACTCCCTCGCCGAGTCGACTAGAACCACCGCCATCCTCCAGTGACAAACCACGTGCATTTTCCACAAATTCAGCAACCAAATCTGCCCAAAAACCAGCAGGTAGTGCCTCTTCAGTAGCCTCCACGGGTAGAACAAGAGATGTTCAGTGTTATCGATGCAAGGGCTATGGACACATGCAACATGATTGCCCTAATCAGTGTGTTTTGGTGGTAAAAGACGATGGTGGGTATTCCTCTGCTAGTGATTTGGATGAAGCTACACTTGCTTTGCTTGCGGCTGATGATGCAGGCACTAAGGAACCACCCGAAGAACAGATTGGTCCAGATGGTGTAAAGCATTATGAGAGCCTCATTGTACAGCGTGTGCTTAGTGCACAAATGGAAAAGATAGAGTAGAATCAACGCCATACATTGTTTCAAACAAAGTATATTATTAAGGAGTGTTCATGTCGTTTGATCATTGATGGAGGTAGCTGCAACAACTTGGCTAGCAACGACATGGTGGAGAAGCTTGCACTTACGACCAAACCGCACCCACATCCATATCACATTCAATGGCTTAACAATAGTGGTAAGGTCAAGGTAACCAAGCTGGTAAGAATTAATTTTGCTATTGGTTCATATCGTGATGTTGTTGACTGTGACATTGTTTCTATGGATGCTTGTAGTATTCTGCTAGGTAGACCATGGCAATTTGATACAGATTGTATGCATCATGGTAGATCAAATCAATATTCTCTCATACACCATGATAAGAAAATTATTTTGCTTCCCATGTCCCCTGAGGCTATTGTGTGTAATGATGTTGCTAAAGCTACAAAAGCTAAAACTGATAACAACAAGAATATTAAAGCTGTTGGTAATAACAACGATGGGATAAAATTGAAAGGACATTGCTTGCTTGCGACAAAATCTGATGTTAATGAATTATTTGCTTCCACTTCTGTTGCCTACGCTTTGGTATGCAAGGATGCTTTGATTTCAATTCAAGATATGCAACATTCTTTGCCTCCTATTGTTGCTAACATTTTGCAGGAGTATTCTGATGTATTTCCAAGTGAGATACCAAAGGGCTGCCATTTATATGAGGGATTGAGCACCAAATTGATCTTATTCCTGGTGTATCTTTGCCAAACCATGCACCATATAGGACAAATCCGGAGGAAACAAAAGAAATTCAGCGACAAGTGTAAGAACTACTCGACAAAGCTTACGTGCGTGAGTCTCTTAGTTCGTTTGTTGTTCCGCTTATTTTAGTGCCTAAGAAAGATGGAACATGGCGTATGTGTGTTGATTGTAGAGCTATTATTAATATCACCATACGGTATCAACACCCTATTCCACGTTTAGATGATATGTTTGATGAATTGAGTGGTGCTATCGTGTTTTCTAAAGTTGATTTGCGTAGTGGGTACCACCAGATTCGTATGAAATTGGGAGATAAATGGAAAACTGCTTTCAAAACTAAGTTCGGATTGTATGAGTGGTTAGTCATGCCTTTCGGGTTAACTAATGCACCTAGCACTTTCATGAGATTAATGAACGAGGTTTTGCGTGCCTTCATTGGAAATTTTTTGGTAGTATACTTTGATGACATATTGATCTACAACAAATCTATGGATGAACATGTTGATCACTTGTGTGTTGTTTTTAATGCTTTACGAGATGCATGTTTATTTGGTAACCTTGAGAAGTGCACATTTTGCACCGATCGAGTCTCGTTTCTTGGCTATGTTGTGACTCCACAGGGAATTGAGGTTTATCAAGCCAAGGTAGAAGCGATACATGGATGACCTATGCCAAAGACTATCACACAGGTGCGGAGTTTCCTAGGACTTGCTGGCTTCTATCGCCGTTTTGTGAAGGACTTCAGTACCA
The DNA here is from genome assembly GCF_902167145.1 of Zea mays. Lineage (NCBI taxonomy): Eukaryota > Viridiplantae > Streptophyta > Magnoliopsida > Poales > Poaceae > Zea > Zea mays. The sequence continues at coordinate 146,017,563 of NC_050101.1, forward strand.
TTGCTGCACCTTTGAATGAGCTTACGAAGAAGGGAGTGCATTTTAGTTGGGGCAAAGTACAAGAGCACTCTTTCAACGTGGTGAAAGATAAGTTGACACATGCACCTCTCCTCCAACTTCCTGTTTTAACTTTTGAGCTTGAATGTGATGCTAGTGGAATTAGATTGGGTGGTGTTTTGTTACAAGAAGGCAAACCTATTGCATATTTTAGTGAAAAATTGAGTGGGCCTGTTCTAAATTATTCTACTTATGATAAGGAATTATATGCTCTTGTGCGAACATTAGAAACATGGCAGCATTATTTGTGGCCCAAAGAGTTTGTTATTCATTCTGATCATGAATCTTTGAAACATATTCGTAGTCAAGGAAAACTAAACTGTAGACATGCTAAGTGGGTTGAATTTATCGAATCTTTTCCTTATGTTATTAAGCACAAGAAAGGAAAAGAGAATATCATTGTTGACGCTTTGTCTAGGAGATATACTTTGCTGAATCAACTTGACTACAAAATCTTTGGATTAGAGACGATTAAAGACCAATATGTTCATGATGCTGATTTTAAAGATGTGTTGTTGCATTGTAAAGATGGGAAAGGATGGAACAAATATATTGTTAGTGATGGGTTTGTGTTTAGAGCTAACAAGCTATGCATTCCAGCTAACTCCGTTCGTTTGTTGTTGTTACAGGAAGCACATGGAGGTGGCTTAATGGGACATTGTGGAGCAAAGAAAACGGAGGACATACTTGCTGGTCATTTCTTTTGGCCCAAGATGAGAAGAGATGTGGCGAGATTGGTTGCTCGTTGCATGACATGTCAAAAGGCAAAGTCACGGTTAAATCCACACGGTTTGTATTTGCCTCTACCCGTTCCTAGTGCTCCTTGGGAAGATATTTCTATGGATTTTTTGCTGGGATTGCCTAGGACTAGGAAGGGACGTGATAGTGTGTTTGTGGTTGTTGATAGATTTTCTAAAATGGCACATTTCATACCATGTCATAAAACTGACGATGCTACTCATATTGTTGATTTGTTCTTTCGTGAAATTGTTCGCTTGCATGGTGTGCCCAACATAATCGTTTCTGATCGTGATGCTAAATTTCTTAGTCATTTTTGGAGGAATTTGTGGGCAAAATTGGGGACTAAGCTTTTATTTTCTACTACATGTCATCCCCAAACTGATGGTCAAACTGAAGTTGTGAATAGAACTTTGTCTACTATGTTAAGGGCTGTTCTAAAGAAGAATATTAAAATATGGGAGGACTGTTTGCCTCATGTTGAATTTGCTTATAATCGATCATTGCATTCTACTACAAAGATGTGCCCATTTCAGATTGTATATGGTTTGTTGCCTCGTGCTCCTATTGATGTAATGCCTTTGCCATCTTTTAGAAAACTATATTTTGATGCTACTAGGCATGCTGAAATGATGTTAAAACCATGAAACTACTAAAGAAAACATAGAGCGTATGAATGCTAGATATAAGTTTGCTAGTGATAAAGGTAGAAAGGAATTAAAGTTTGAACCTGGAGATTTAGTTTGATTGCATTTGAGAAAGGAAAGGTTTCCTGAACTATGAAAATCTAAATTGTTCCCTCGAGCCGATGACCGTTTAAAGTGTTAGAGAAAATTAACGACAATGCATATAGGCTAGATCTGCCTACAAACTTTGGGGTTAGCCCCATATTTAACATTGCATATTTAAAGCCCTACTTGGGAGAGGAAGTTGAGCTTGAGTTGAGGACGACTCAAATGCAAGAAGGGCAGAATGATGAAGGAATCCACACTACTGATACATCTGTGCCAATACAAGTACCAATTTCTGGTCCCATTACTCGCGCTCGTGCTCGTCAACTCAACCATCAGGTGATTACACTCTTGAGTTCATGTCCATCATATTTAGACCATGGAGACCCATCCACTCTTGTTTTGCTTAGGAACTAGGGAGAAGACCGAAGGGAAAAGGATTTGAACATGCTGGATTCGGACTGCAGAAGAACACCAACTTGTGACGGTCACCATGGTCACATGCAGGCTCGAATTGGAATGTTCAAGCACTACATGGAAAGCTTATCAACTCTACTTTCATATGGATCCGGAATTATAGTCATATCTGTTCTGAGGCCGTCGTAATCATTGTTTCCTTACCGAGACATTTCCTGCCATTTCTGCCCATGGTGCTGCGTCACCCTATTTTGGCCCAATGGGTCGTGTATCGAGTTGGGTCCATTAGTGATGCATCATAGGGTTGTAGCACGACCCCAATACCCTTGTAGTCATCCTCCCATGTTTATAAACCCCTAGCCGCCACCAAGAACATTGAGTTTTGTTTAGATCAAGTTTAGCTCTCGCTACTTGCTTGTAAGCGCGCGTGCTGGTTTAGCCGCCCGTCTTCTTGTCTTTGGAACCCCACCATATTGGAGTTTGAGTTTGAAACCTACATTTACATATGGTAATTCAGTACTTGTTCCACTTGTTCTTGCTAGTTCTTCAATTGCTTGCAGGACGAGTGCCCTAGTGGCCGGGGTGTCGCGCTCCACAAGATTGGGACAACCATAGGAGGTGGTGTATCGGTTGCTAAGGTGCAGCGTCTTTGGAAGGCTGTAGTCGGGCCGTGAACGTCGTCTCCTCCACTAATCGAGTTGTTTCACACCCTCTCGTTGAAAGATCGGGCATTCACCCAACAGGCAACACCCGGGTATCAGAATACTCGATTTTCATAATAGTATATGTTTTACAAAAAAAATCACAATCCCTAACCTAGCGTTGCGTGTGCTCCCATGTCTTCTGCCTAATGCCGCCGAGCGAGTGACTGCCCTCGCCTCCGCCAGGACGCAAAGTGCCTAGCTCAGCTCCCGAGACGCCAGGACGCCTCCACCGGAGAACGCCCCAGCGCCCAGCCGGCATCCGCTGATCCGCCGCACCGCCTAGGACGAAGCTCAACTGCTCTAGGCTTTGGCCTACTGCCGACTCGTCGGCGTCGCCCTCGCCCACCCCGCGCGCCAGGACAAAGCTCCTCCCCACCTTGCACCCCAGCGACCTAGGAGGCCAGACGAAACTCCTCCCTGCCCTGCTGGCTCTAGGACGAAGCTCTGCGGCCCACCCTACCGAGCTTCAGTCAGGGCCATTGGTCGAGCTCCACCCCATGCGTCCGTGCCTCCGGCCAGGCCAAGCTTCGCCTGTTCGCCACCCGTGCCTCGGTGCGGGTGTCGAGGGCATGTAAGGCGAGGGGGCTAGGTCCTCATGTCGATAGCTTGGCGGGATGCGGGTGCTTCATCCATGTGTTGTCACCCTGTGCATAACTGTAGTCACTTACCAGTTCTTGTTCACACATTGCTGTCGTGAAGCTCTATCATCACCAACTTCGGTAGCACCCCTGTGCATAACTGCAGTCACTTCTCAGTTCTTGTTCACACATTGTTGTCATGAAGCTCTATCCGCACAACTGAGACGCAGTCGCTGCTCAACATCGATAGTTGGTGCTCGATTGAGGATCCCTAGCAGGCTATCCAGTAGGGGTCGATGCCATGAAAGCCTCACATAGCATAATAAAGCACGCTATGTAGAGGACAATGTTGGGATGGAGGTTCTAGATCTCTAGCTGGTAGTAATGGAGGATCCTCACACGAAAGTATGCAGGAGCAGGCCGAACCCGCACCCATAGAAGGACACGAGCACGACCACCTTGTCGTCCTCGGAGGCAACGCCTCACCCTTGCTTTCCAGTCTCCATCCTAAGATTCCCTTTGTGGGGAGGAACCCTTTCTTCTACAAACTAAGAAGGTGACACTCCCGAATCGAGCAGGCCGGGAACGACACCATGAGCGTGAGGAGCAAGCTAAACGGACGCAAAAGCATAGGGAAGCACAACGACAAAGGAGGCTTCTAAGAAAAGGGCAAATGTTTGGGCGTAGGAATGCAGTAAGCATAACCGACCCTGGGCATCTTTCTTTTTCATTTACGCAGACATAAGAAAGCCATACGATGCCTATAGGTGCCCCCCATGGACAACACGGGAGGATCCGTCATTTCAAGCCTACGGTCGTCTTGAGCATTGAGCGAAAAAACTTTTCATGTTGCAGGTACCACACCACCTCGAACAGAGTGCCAGGGGGCACACGACAGGGGAGTGCCAGTAACAGGCGGGATGGTTAGACCACCTTGTCACGCCACCTGCACACGATACGACGGGTAGGTTGTTTCGCATCTCGTCAAGACGCCCACGCCAAGCGGCGTCATGATGATCCCCTCTTTTACTATGCCACTTCAGTGATTGCCTTAGGTCAACCAAGTAAAAACCGAATACTTCTCTCAACTTACCACATAGAGCGAGGGGTGGGCTGAGCAAGCTCCTAGCGAGCCACAAGCCAGGTGACTCACACATAGGTCATTTGCTCATACCCACATCTAAGGTCGTACCTCACATTCCCCTATGGTAACCTGGCTAATGGGGTGGCCTCAGGGCCCTCTTCGATTGGCTAGACTAACCAAAGAGCCGATATAGGGTCGAATAAGGAAGGACTCAATGAGATGCCCCTTGCGGGTTGAGCCCCCTAGTGGGACTACTCACCAAGACTTAACCCTACCGAAGGGCAGTCGGATCTCACTTGGATAACCCGTCCATAGCTCGACGACCTCTTTCCCCACGCCGACTAGGTCGATGGAGGGAGGCCCTCCCCTCAAAAGGACCACGAAAAGCCTTCCGAGGGGGATGCATGTGTGCAAGGGATCAAACAACTGGAAGAGGACTAACTCAGAGGGTCACCCTCTGAGACTACGCCCATATGGACTCACACTCAGTGCGTAAAGACTATCACAGGAAGGGTCCACCCTTAAACTGCACACACACACACACCGAATAAACCCCCAAGCAATCCATATGGATTACTCGGGGGCTACATCTAGCAGATGCGCTTGTGCGCACTCGAGAATTCGGTCTTCAACAGAGAACTAATAACAGTGGACTCACGCTCAGCACGTGACGACCAATGCAGGGAGGGTCCGCCCCTAAACTGCACACACACATACACACTAAATAAACCCCAAGCAATCCACATGGACTACTCAGGGGCTACATCTTGCAGACGCGCTTGCGCTCACCTGAGAATTCAGTCCTAAAGTGAAAGCCTCCGCACAAAACCAAGGAGTTACACGAAGGCTCGGGGGCTGCTGTCGGGTGAACGGAACAGGGTGCTCGAAGTAGGCCCATAACCTCTATTTGGCTCATTTGCCGATCAACCCTCTGCCGAGCAACCCTATAAGGCGGAGCAGACGACCAGCCCTCTACCGAGCAACCCTACGAGTCAGAGCGGATGACTAGGTCCTCTACCGAGCAAACCTACAGGGTATAGCGGCCGACCAAGTCCCCGTCGAGCAACCTTGCGAGGCGGAGGGGCAACCAAGTCCCCACCGAGCAACCTAACAAGGCGGAGTGGCCGACCGAGTCCTCGTCGAGCAACTCGGTTAGTTAGAGATCCTGATCCAGTGCTATTGACCCAAGTCAGCTACGACAAGATGCATTATCACCAAGCCACGTTCGGACATATGTGCGGCACACCGAAGGAGCACCGGGAGGTCACTATCGACACGACTGGACACCCCATGTATGGTCTCAGGCGTATCCCCACTGACCTGTGGGATCAGCCAACCCCACTCATGAAAGGACCTTAACACCAGAGTCTCTACAGTGACCCATATGCCGATAAGGACAGAACGATGCGCCATACCGAGTGTATGCTAACGCACGCTGGAAGGTGACACAGGGCCCATGATGACAGGCGAAGCCACGCCACGAACGACCACACCACGAGACAAGTCCATGGGGCCAACCACACACTACTATGAAGACATTAGCAACAAACTCGCTATAGGGACCTGTATGATGAACGAGCGGTGCCTTACACCACACTGGGAGTACGGCTGCACACGACCCTACGAACGACCACATGGATACCATGTCAACCTGAGGTAGTAGTTCTCTCTCTGTCTCTCGTAGAAAACTAGTATCCCCTATAATGTCCCTCCCTTGAGCTATAAAAGGACAGGTCCTCCTCCTTCTACACATAGAGGCACAAGCTATAACACATTTCTCAGGCAATACTACTATGAGCACTACACTGGTCTAGGATGAAGTCTGAACTAGTATAACTCATCATCTCACACCCCCTCTTCTGGAATCCTCGTGATTTATCATTTGGAGTGAGTCCACGCTAGCATCCCCCACCGAACACAAATTCTATTGTCCCTGGTTTCCAAAACCACGACAAGGTCCATCACCACTAGACATCTTAGCTAAAATGGTTAAGCTAAACTAATGAGCATTAGGCTCTAATACCAATTGAAAGGATCATGTTGCCCAAAAGAGGGGATGAATTAGGCTTCTATAAAATTATTGTGATGATTAAACCCTAAGAGCAAGCCTAACTTCACCCTAGTGCCTAATGCGGTCACAAAGTGATAAAGAACCAAAACCAAACACTATGCTATCTTGGCAATATTTGAAATGTAGATACTTAAAGTAAATTGCTCAATTGTAATAACAAAAAGAAAACCAAGGGTTTAGATGAGTACAAATTTTCTTGAGGTATCAAAAAGTTGGCACTCTCCACTAGTCCTCAATGGAGCACCCATGCAAGGGTATCACTCCCCATTAGTCTATGCAAGGACAAAGTGCTCATTATGGTTGATTCTTCATTGCTCCATCATGGACTCGTGATAAACTGCTCAAAATCGTGAACAACACTTGAGTTGAGTCACCCACAAGCTTTTCGGGTGATCATCATACTTCAATCGCCACAAAGCTATCTAGGTGATGATTATCACCAAGAGTAACAACCATTAGACTTTCACTAGACTGACAAGCTTAATCACTACAGGAAACTGGTTAAAGAACGTGGGTGAAAAACTGTCGAACTTAATGTAATAGGCCGTTGAACTTACCATAAGAACGTGGGTTTACCGACGAATATAGCCGACAGCGATTTTTGGACGAACTTAGAGAAGTAAGTTCGACGGGCCCGACGAACTTAACATTAAGAACGTGGGTTTTTCCCATAAGTTCGATGGCACCCACGTTCTTACATTTAAGTTTGACAGGGCCACGTGGCCGTCGAACTTATGGGTCCTACGTGGGTCGGCGAGGGCTGCCCATTAAGTTCGACGGTACCCACGTTCTTAACCCTTTTCCAAAAAAATAAAAAATACAAAAATGAAAAATTAGACACACATAATATCACATGCAACACAGAATATCACATACAATACAGATTTCAAACACATGGATATATGTTCATATCACAAATTCACACAAGTCCAAATACATAAGTTCACAAATTCACATAAGTCCAAATGCATAAGTTCACAAATTCACATAAGTTCACATCTATAGTTCACATTTTTAGTTCACAAGTTCAAACACACAAGTTCAAACATTAGCTCTATCGCTCTCAATCAGGACATCAGATTGTTGTTCGTAGCTCCACCACTAGAATTGAGACATTTGTCCGCAAAGTCATCGTGATGGGGAGGAGTCACTTGATGAGAGCCGGAATCCTACAAAATAAACCAAAATTCTCATAAATATACAACTGACATTAAATCACATGTATCATATTGTGTTTAAGCATTACACAGTATTCTGAAATAACAGATGGCACTATTTACAGAAAAATACAATTCACACAAACATTTTAATAATCAAACAACTGTTACAGATACGTTGTTTCCAACCCCAGAGAGCCAGAGATCATTTTGGATGCACGGGAAAATGTATAATCATGTTAAGAAAAGACAAGTAGCAACAGTAAGCAGTGCAACTAAAACCTAAAGAATGCACAAGCAAATGTGTAAAAAGTGCTTTTAAAGCTAAAAGGCTTGAAAAACTGCTAATCACAGGCTATACTCAAACAATGGTTAAACATTTGAAATCATAAGATGTAGACACTGGTAAAACATATGATAAACGACCACCTGTAAGATGTCTAGCTCACGCTCTTGAGGGCGCTGGCAGGTCACTTTCAGTAGAGAAGTGATTTGTTTCTCATTGAGTCGCTTTGAGTAACGCTGTCCTTCAACAATCTTGCAAACCTGAAATTTCATATTTCAAAGCCATAGGCACTTATGATAATACTAAAGCTGGATGTAGCATTCAGAGACCATTCAAATAGATAAGCAGACAATATAACAAATCCAAGTTCAATGGAGATAGTTGAAGACCACAGTTGAGGACACTAACCTCCATAGGCAGATAATTTGGTCTTTGTTGATTGCCCACTTGCAAGCATGGTAAAGTGGTGTGCTGGATACTAAAACCATAAGTCTCCATGAAGTATTGCACCACAGTCTTCACAGTACCACGATCATCAACAGGGAATCTATCACAAAGAAACTAGCAAATCATGTTATTGCATTGTTCTTTAGCTATTGCCTCATACCAGCAATGAAAGACACATACGATAGCTCTCTTGTTGCTTGTGAGGTGAGGCCAGAAATGCGATATTTTCTGCGCATGTTTCCCCTGTGAGTCACCTCAACCTTCACACCTCTTAGGGTTTTTTTAATCTATAGAGGAACAAAAACAACAATAACTCAGCACCAACAAAGCATAAGCCGAAGTTGCTATCAAATAGGTAAGGTAATTATTCAAACCTTCACGCGATCAGAATCAGATAATGGTCTAACTAAGATATCTCTGTTAAGAAGCTGAGCAACAAAATCGATCATAGGGAGAGGCTCGATAAATGCAGTAGAGGACATATCTGCAAGACCACAAATCAAATGCTAAGAAAAGAGCAATACTGATTCCATAAACTACACTGGGAGCTAATTGAAGTCATGTGTGGGAAGTGGAAATTGAAAGATAAACAATGAGATAAAAAAGGTTGAAGTGACAGTATCTAACCAATATTCAGTGAAAGGCCCATCTTTGTCGGCCTTATGCTTTGGTAAAAACCACGCCAACTTTCCTATCCCTCACCAAGTTTTTGACGTCTCCCTAAGTTGGGAGAGTAAAATGACCTACCAACAGGAGAATACCTGCACAAGGAAAATGTAAGGCAATAAGACTTTGACTTTTGCCATGAAAAAAGTAACTAATAAACATAACTAGCTCAAGATCACCTCGCGGTAGGCAATTCACGTAGTACAATGTCAAGCACTTGAAGAGCTTCCTGAGGGGCATCTGCTTGCCTTCCAGCTAGAAACATAGCCAGATGGTGGAGATCAGCACGGGCCGCAAATTTGATCACCACCTTAAATACTCTCTCGCGCCTTCAATTAGAAAAGATTACATAAGTCAGCACAAAATTTTACATATGTTCTAAATACAGACACATCATACTCTCTCGCTATGACAGGAATACATCAATACTGAGATTGCAAAAATATAACTTATCAAAACTTAATATGAACAACTGTGTATTTGTTAAAATAGAAACAAAAGCTTGTATAATGAGAAATAAACAGCTTAGGGAGTGTAGAAAAGGTAAATGATGTAAGACAAATAGAATATCAGCTGCATCATGGAATTGCTAAAATAATAAAGAGAAAATTTCTGAAATACAAGTTGACAACATGGTGCTAACAGTTAGCAAATTAGTGGGTTGTTAGATAATTAAACTGGTGCTAACAGTTAGCAAATTAAAAGTGCAGAATAATGTGCTACCATATTAAACAAACTACAATTAGAAAAAAGCTAGCTACTAGACAAAAGCGAAGCTTTAGATACAATTTTCAGTTTTCATGTACAAGTTTTCAGCTACCTTGTGTGCAGATTCTCAGGAAGTAGTTTTGGTTTAGTTACATGTCAACGATCTGCAAAGCAAGTCAAGCTACTGTCAGGCTCACCGCTCTGCAAGGATAATATAAGTGCTCACTGGTGGATTTCACATTACAGTCTTCTACCTAACCTAACAAAGCCTAAAATTAAACTATACATTACAAAGGTACAACTTATGCCAGTCTTCACAGAAAGCGTGATGTTGAAGTTTATGATCTGAAAATAATTTATTCTTTTTGAATAACCTTTTAGCTATCAGCCAAAACAAGGAAAAATGACAACGCCTGTACTGGTGGATCATGTATCTAACAATCGTAGCCAAGCATTTTATAGAAGAGAAGTTAACAGGTTAACTATGGGTCTATGTAATAAAAGAGGAGTGGATAACATAATAAAAAATACCTAAAGACGAAAAGAACAAGTGGAACAAGCCACTGGCAGCAGCAACGACTACTTGGCTAGCTTAGGTTCGACACCACTCAGACGGAAGTTGTGTAATAACACGTTAATATTACTAAGCCTTTTGGGACTGTGCCACATTTCTATCTAGTATACTGTTTTAGTGTACACAATCATGTATTGCGAGCATGCAAAATGACTATGTGTATACTGAGCTGAGAACAAGTAGGGATGAGAAGGAAAGGAAGAGTGAGATCTTGTGAACCAACAATATAGCAAAGCAGTGATGATATAACACGAGCACACGACATGTAATACAATTTTCTGAGGAAAAAAAAGAGGCAGCATATAATCATGTACCAAGATCTAAGCTGTGCAATTTTCGCGCACATGCCAGAGAGAAACAAAAATGTCTTACCTGGCCATCCTTGTCTTCCTTAGAATATGATGCACTGATCTGAAGCCCCTAGTCTTCTAGCATTAAACTTTGAATATGTGAGACAAGGGGCCAATCCTCCCCCACTCCTTCCCTGCAATGCCTAAGCAGGTTGGGGTTGCCGCTTATATATAACTAGGTGAGTACCCATGCGTTGCAACGGGAACATATAATAACATAATAATTTATATACAAAATGTGTCTTATATTGTTATAAAAAAATATTTCATAATCCATTTGTAATCCTAGCCATACATAAACATTGCAACCATCAGTATCATGCAGACTTCGATATATACCACGATTTGCATGGTCTCATCATTGAAGAGCACGTGTCACACCTGCCGGCAGAAGTTCCCTCGTACATTGTCAGTCATCAGGTACGCACCACCATACACGCTTGCTTAAACAAAAAAGCAAGTGTATGTGTTTGCGAAGAGAATTAAAGGCAGGCCGACACAAAAGCTATCCTGACGATGGCGAGTGATCATTATGGTCGGTCCTCCTCTGCGTAACCTCTGGTACCAAGATAACCTCATAGTCCTTGATATAGTAGTCGTCGAACGCGCACGACATGGCAAGTACCGATGACTCTTGGCTGGGCTGCCAAACGAAGTGCACCCCGGGCTCATCAGCGAGGTAGTACACCTAGCCGTTGCACCACCGGATGTGTTACTCCTCTACATAAATCTTGTTGGAGGACACTCACATAATGTCAGCAACGGCCGTCGTGCCAGTGCACAAGAATTCATGGTCGGCCAGTAGTGACTTACGTGGGATGTTGAGCTTCAGGTGGATGATGAGCCGAACGGTGTGACGGCGCCATTGTCGGATGCGGTGCCCATAACAACCCGATAGTCGTCGGCGTTGGCGACGACCATGAGGTCCCCCTATTTGAAGATGGACAGCGCGGTACAGTCGCTCTGGACCGCGTCCAAGCGATGGCTGCACCGGAGCTTGCCGAACACAGCGACGCATGTGGCCACGTAGTACTGCTTCCAGAGGTCGAACTGGTAGTCGCCAAGCTTCTTCTCGTCGTCGATGAGCGACGCCAACGCGAGCGCCTCCTGCTAGTGGTTTTTGTTCGGGGTTTCCAAGTAAGAAACATGGATTCATCTTTGGCGTTGGTTTATGAAAATGACTCACAAGTTAGATCCATGGAAAAAATATTACGGAGAATAAATGTCACACATATAAAAAAGAATTTAAGTTGAAAACATTATTCAAACAAAAGAAATTTCATGCAAGGCTCTTCTTTAAATATTACTCCCTCCATCCAAAAATATAATTCAGGAATCTCGTTGATAATTATCTACTACTACACATTGTGCAAATGTAGCAGGTGGACTTTGGAGAGATGTAGTAGATATTTTTACTGTAACAGATATTGTCATAAACACACATGTGGTGTAGTGGTAGCTACGAGCATATTTGCTTAAGAGGTCGCAGGTTCGAATCCCATTGGGGTCACATTTGTGTTTTTTTAATTTAACACATTTGTGTTTTTTTAATTTAATTTTTAGCTAGGCGTGGGATGCACGTTGGAATGGGAATAGGATTTGCGGGGAGGGAGAGGGGGTAATGGGAATGACAGAACACTGGCAGAACACAGAATGACAGCCGGGAATGAGAAAGACAGTGCAGGGAGGGGGGAATGGGAATGACAGAACACGAAATGGCAGACGGGAATGAGAAAGACAGTGCAGGGAGGGGGGATGGGAATGGGAATGGCAGAACACGGAATGATAGCATACCCCTTACCGACTTAATAAGTAGTAGAGATTCCTCGAGAGGAGTAAGGCATTGTATGGAGCGAGGCAAAGAGGTAAGGCCAAGGCACTGCAGGAGGCTGAGTTTTTGAAGGGCAGAGAGTTCGCCTAGCCACTCCGGAAGCTGGGTCAACGCGTCACAATAACTCAAGTCGAGAGTTCGAAGCGAGGTGAGGCGCTGCATGCTCTCGGGAAGGCAAGTCAGGGAAGGGAAATAAAATATGTCGAGGTGCTAGAGTGAGCAGAGTTCTCCTATTTGTTCAGGCAGCTACTGGAGAGCAATGAGCTGTAGAGATTTCAGTTCCACAAGCCAGTCAGGCAGCACATGAAGATTATTTTTGATGGTGGTTCAAGACTGTCGAGCAAATGCAATTCAAACGAACTTGAATACCAAGCAGGCTGAACCTCCAATCTTGAATACCAATCCAACGACAATTTCCGGATGCCAATCTTTTTCTTCAAACGAACTTTGTCTGTGTCACTTGGATCTTTCACATATCTAATGTTTTTAATATGCAGCTCACCATCTAACTTATCAAGATTTTCAAGCTCAGATTAGAGATCCTTACGTGCTTAGTATTGTCTCCAATAACAAACAAGCTCAACTGTTGTAAATTTGGTCTCGATCCTGGTCTTGAAGGAACCCTACTTTAAGAAGGGAATCAAAGTAGCCAATTCCAACATCTTCTGCTTGTTGAGCTTGGTTTGTCGGGACGAATCCATGAGCTATCCATTGAGAAATCAAATGACACCTGTTAATTACATAGCCTCTTGGAAATATAGAGCAGTGTAGAAAACAAGGCTTTAGATGATCCGGTAAATGAACAAAACTCAACCACAAGCATGCAAATACTTTATGTTCGTCATCCTAAACATGTAATAAATTACTATTGCATATGGACCGCCATTCTTCAATTCCTTTCATTCCATGGAGGACGCCTGCAATAACTTTAATTGCAAGGGGCACACCACCGCATTTCTCCACAATCTCTATCCCAGACCGTAGGAATTTAGGGTCTAGATCTTTCATGGCAATTCATTCAGGTGTGTGTGTGAGCAAACAGATAAGCATGGTGATTGGTGAGGGTGGGGGCACGCCGCAAGGATTCGCGAGCGGAGGCCAGTGCGGTGCTCACCGAGAAGAATATCTCCTCCGCCTTCTCAACGGCGCGCTGGTACTGGTACTCTCCCCCGTACACCTCCGCGGCGGTGAAGCGAGATCTCGCGAGGCCCTGGATCGCCGCCTTGAGCTTATACAGCGGGCCCTTCCTGCGCTTCCGTGCGTTGGCCTCAGCCGGGTCGCCGTCGCCGGCCTCCTACTTGAACGCGCGGCACCGCAGCAGGGACGGCCAGTGAGCGGGCGAGGAGGAAGAGGAGGTGGGTGGCCGATGATCCGGAGAGCGGTGGCGCGGCGGCGGCGCGACCTGCTGGTGAGAGAGAGAAGTGCGTGGGCGGGAATGAGACAGGTGAGAGAGAGAGCCGCGCGTGGGATTGAATTTAGGTTTTCAGGATTAAGTTCGACGGTGTCCACATGCCCAATGAACTTAACTTAAGAACGTGGGTACCCACATTCCTAACTCGTTAAGTTCGACGGTTTTAGCTAGGCCCACGAACTTAACTTAAGAACGTCGGTACCCACGTTCGTAACATAACCCATGGACTTAACTAATGTAAGAACGTCAGTACCCATGTTCTTAACAAAACCCACGAACATTTATCAGTTTCTTGTAGTGAATGTGGGTGGTAGATGCACATAACTCTCTTTCTAAGAAATAATGAAGTTTCTAATCATATGATCAACATAGTTCTCTAATCTTCTAACATTGTAAAGGGTCTTCCGATCTCTCATAAGGTTGCTTCAGCTATTGGAAGGGGTAAGAAACCTTGTGAAGCTGGTACGAGGGGTATATATAATATATTGCCCTAAAGGGCAAAACTAGCTATTGTAAATGCACTCAAAATTTCTTTCTGCGTCGGATGTGTCCAATGCAACTTTTCTCACTACACCGAACATGTTGATGCCTTTCCAATGGCTAGTTCTTAAACTACTCGTTACTGCACCAGACATCCAGGGTGAGCACCGGTGTCACAATAGACACATCTAGTGAGTATAGCTATACTTGGTACAATTTATATGCTCTCTAAGTACCCTACCCGTGCTATATTCGGTGGCACATTAGACATGTCAGGTGAGTAGTCAGCTCCCGTGCACAGTCCACATGCTCTTTGGGTGCCCTGTTTGGTGTGGCATCTGGTGCCACACGGTGAGCATGAACGTATGCATAGTTTGCAAGCTCTCTAAGTCCCCTATCTAGTGTGGCATCCAGTGCCACACCACACACACCAGTGAGTGCAAACATGAAAGTGCACTATTTACGAGCTTTCTGAGTGCCTTGTTCGGTGCCACATACTCGGTGCACATCGGACACACCGGTGCATTTTAGATCTAGCATAGGACATAACTGCAATCAGTGATATATATGGTAAGGCACTGGACAGTCTGGTGCTACTGCAAACTATTGTGAAAAGTGTTTTTGTGTGGTTTTTATATGTTTTCCCTCCTAACTTCTTATGACCTTTATTGGGTTACCTAGCACTAGTTTTATGCAAGTGCGCACCACCATAGCTAACTCTCGACTAGGTCAAGTTACCCATCTTGTGGCCCCTTTATAGTATGACTAAAAAGGTAAAGGTCCTATCAATAATCTAAGTGTCCAACATCTCCATTGATAGTTTGACACTTAGAACTAGCCGACCCTTAACTTTTTGGTCATTCCTTTTAAACCTGTGTTGATCTTCATCAACCAGGACACGAAAACCTTTTGATCCCATTTTCCTACATCATTGTGACTTACCATACTGTATAGCTACAAAACATATATTACCCACAATAATCTTATATTGACATTAATTATCAAAACCAAATAGGGATCTAGATGCTTTCACTACTCATAGGCTATGCAACTCAACGTTCTTCCCAAGAACCATAACCACTACTTGCCTTGCTTCATATCCATGAGTTGCATGATATAAATTATAACAACAGGAATTTATATCATGCAACCAACAGGAATTAAGGTGTTGCCGATGGAAATTACTTATTCCCGTTGGTATATAGTTAATTCTCGTTGGTACGTGACCAACAAAGATTAACTATCAGGAGTTAATTAAATTCCATTGGCTACAATAAGCCGACATGAGTTAATTCTGGCACACATTAACTCCTGTCGGCCTGATTTGGTCGATGACATTAAGTTACCCTGTCGGCCGCCACCTTGGTCGACGACAATTAATGCCCTTATCTCCGTCGGCTGCCTTGGCCGACAGGAGTTATCCTAGGTACAATAACTTTCATTGGCTACGGTCATACCAACGGGGATTAACCTGTGTTGCTGCAAAACAACGACATGTTTTACCAATTTTTCATCTAATTTTCACAAAGCAACAAAACTCTTTAGCGTGTTTGGTTAGAGTCGGTGTTATTGGCAGTCCTGTCAACGTAGCACAGTTCAAATGCTCTACCGTCTGGAATCTTCCGGATCCAACCTACTACCTAACTAACGGCGATGAATCACGTAGCACAGTCCAACTGTTGACATAAGCTCCCAACATTGCAACAATAGCTAGCTAGATCTTCCATCCATGAGAGTGGATCTAAGCCATAGACTGCACACTGCAACTTGAGGGCATAGTCCTAATATCTCTTTAAGGCCGACTCCAATAGGCCAGCTAAAGGGGTAGTCGAAGGTAAAATACCTGGCACATAGTACTGTAGTGCAGCCAACATGGAAGGTAAAAAGAGTAGTTATTTTGGATAATTTGAGAGAGGAAAGCTAAAATGAATGCCAACGAGGGAGGCAACTATTTTCATGCATGTCTCAATGAAAGTGCGGTCCCACCAGCCAACAATCAGGGTTAACTAAACCGTTTTCACGGGAAAAACCGCTACCCAGCGGTAAACCGCCAAAAACCGACCGGTTTGGTCATTTTATTGAGAAAAATGATTTTTTGATATGGTTAATTTGTAATTTTCTCAATTCATGCACAACATGTGTTCAACAAAATGACATACAACATACATATGCAACCACAAACTTCAGTTCTCATGCAACAAACAACCAGCGAACTTCGCAATACTCAAATACAAGTTCTTTTATAGTTCTCCAACGACACATAGTCGACTTGTTTCACAATACTCACATATTCAGCTCGAGTCATAGTGATAATACTCAGGCATGTTGGAAGTATCGTAATATGGTCCCCCATCCCACTCTCCCCTGCACCACTTCGCCCTGCACCATATGATTCAACATCACCCCCTATCACCATGGTTGTCATCGTCTCCATGATGACCTATACTAGGGTCGGTTGTGTTATCATTATTGTCTTCATCCTCCTCTTCTTCGATTTGATCGTGAATTTGACATTTTCCTTTTCTTTTTGATGGACCAAGTCTTGTTTTCCGCTTGCCAAGGTGGGTGTCTCCAACTGTTTCATCGACCCATTCTTGCACTTGCTATGTCTCCTTATTCGTGTACAAGTGATGTAAACAACGTGCTAGGAAGAGGAGTGTCACTGTTAGGTGAATCTTCGTCCAATGTTGAAGGTGCATTGAAACTAAACTAGCACTTAAACTGGACAAAAAATAGCATCTAACAGTAAATCATCTTCACATATAACATATAACATCTTCACACATAGCATATAAAGTAAACAAGACTAATATGACTAAACTGGCCACTAAATGCCTAAACCGGAACTCAATTTTGGCATCAAATCCGGTTTCCCGGCAAAAAATGGCGAGTTGGCAGTCTAAAATGATGGTTTACCGGTCCAAAATGGTGGTTTACCGACGGTTTTCGTTTTTATGATTTTTTCAATTTTTTAAATTTGGGACAAATTTTGAAAGAAATGGTGGTTGTCGAAACCGCGTCACTACAGTTTCAGTAAACCGATCGGTTTACCGCCAAAACCGACCGGTTTGTAAACCTTGGCCAACAATCAATACCAGTACTTGATATAAATATAGAAGGTAAAATAAATTTTCTGTTGGATGGCCAGTTAAAGCACTGATGGCAGCCAAAGGACTAAATGGCTTGCCAAAATGGTCTCTTCCTGTTGGAGATAGTCTACGAGCTGCTTTGTTTAGCTCAAAATAGACTATGGCACAAACATTTAGTCTTAAGGGTTTGTTTGGTTCGTTGCCTCAGTTGCCACAGTTTGCCACGCCTAAGTTCATGCAAGTTTAACTGAGTTAGGCATGTGTTTGGTTTGTAGCCACAATTGTGGTAAGATTTTTCTCGTGCTGCGTAGGTCCCACTTGTCAATGACTTGTAAAAGCATGTCAGATTCCCTTAGTCATGCCACAGTTGTGGCGCAGAATTTGAGCGCTTAACCTTAGACAAGTGTGGCAAAAAATGTGTGGTAATTTTTGGCATCTTAGGCAAGAAACCAAACAGCCCCTAAATGACGTGGTTTAAAAATTTCTTACACTGTTTTCAGTCTCTTTTAACGTGTTTCTAGATCGGCCACTACTGTCGGTGAACGGACCGAGTTGGCCCGACAGCGTCGACTGCCTTCTCGCTCATGCACAGCAGGCTGCTGCTGCTTACGATTCCGCTTCTCCTTCTCCGAGTGTTCCTGGCACCGGCGCCCCGCATCGCACCATGGTCGAGGTCGTTGAGGCAGTAGTGGTAGTAGTACCCAGACGCCCCGCTGGAGAAGATGCCGGACGCCGCGCCGTCCGCGGTGACCACGCTCCAGACAACGCTGGCCTCGCTAGGTGGGTACTGGCACCCAAGCTCGCTCGGAGCCGCGTCGTCCTCGCCCGGACTCCCTCCGCCACCGCTGGCCGCGCGCTGAGCGTCACCACCCAGAGCCGTATTTCCAGCGACGACTGCAGAAGCAGAGCTTCGCTGCATCTCTGACCCGAGCGAGCTCCCATGGTCGCCCACCGGCGGCACCGGCCAGAACGTTTCCAATGGTTTGATGCGCCGCCGCTCGTCGGAGTGGGAGGTGGCTGCTGCTTGGGGATGCAAGATGGGCGTAGACAATTCACCCAGGTCGGTGGCACGACGGTGGCCATCCCCCGCGGGCTGAATGGGATTGGGAGAAGAAAACGCCTCCATTCCGGCAAGGGTTGTGTTGTCGCCTCCGAGGAGCCATCTGCCACTCGCGGGCGTCAGACTCGATCTCGCTGCGGTGACCTCGGGGACCTCTGTTTCCGGGAACCGCTCGTTCGTTCCTATTTCGTCGGCGCTCGCTGTATCTTCAGAAGCTCCGCCGGCGCAAGCGCACGCCGCCACTCCGCGCAGCCACCGCCGCAGGTTAGACGACGAAGCGGGCCGGCGGCCGGGCCGCTGGCCTTCTGCCCCGGAAGGCCTGGATTCGATGATCGGAGTGGCGGCGGCGGCGGCGGCGGCGGCGGCAGCAGCGTGCAACTTCTCGGCCTGCCCATTGGGATTGGGCAGCAGAGTGGAGCGGCTGTTCCAGCTTGCTTCCGACGAGCTAGTGACGGCCGTCGGCGTCGGGACGGACCGGTCGGGCTCGTGCGTCCCCGTCCTGAACGCGGACGACAGCGAGGAGGAGGAGCGCTCGCACGGCCACAGCTCGTCGTCGTCTCCGTAGAAGTAGCGCTCGGCGGCAAACACACCGAGCTCGTCGGAGTCGTCAGCATCTGCTTGGTCTGGCCTGGCCTTGGGTGCTCTGTATCTGTCCATGTTCGGCTGGCTCTCTAGGCTCGCTCGACCCCGACTGGTACTGCTTCTGAACAGGGCATGGATGGGTGCCATGGTCATGTGGACGGAGCTCTTGAGGGCACCGTTTTCAGGGATTGATTGGCATGGGTCCGACGCGAGAAAATTCCCTTGGCTGCCCCCTGTCTGTTGTTCACGGGTACCTCTCGGAGTCGGATGCCTTGCCTCATCTAGTCATCTTGTGGCTCTTCTCACAAGAACTCGTCGCTTTCACGGTCTTAACTCCCACGTCGTCTCCTTCATATCCCCATCTCATCTCTCTTTCTATCTGATCCCTGACCGACAAGTGAAATACTGAACGTAGCACTCGGCTTGGATGGTGCAACGTTTGTACTCGTTATACTACCGCAGAACGATGAATTTGGGGGGCATTTAGACCCGTTGAAAAGCATATATGTACTTATATGGTCAGATCTAGGGGTGGACACTTTAAAACCGAAAACCTAACCCAAACTTGAACCGAACTTAAATATACTGAATTGTCAGTCTATTTAAGTTTTCGGGTTCAGTTCCTATATATGCTATATTTCGGGGTATGAGTTCGGGTTCAGTTTATAACCTTTAAAACTCGAATAGATCGAATAACCCGAAATATTAAAAAGCTCTTAATATGTGATGGTGTTATTATATGATTTATAAACTTATTAGCTACAAATAATGATATCATTTTAACTATAGTATATATATCTTTGTATGCTATTTTTTATAGTCACTTGTTGTAATAATAGTACTTTTAATTATTTATTTATTGTATATATTTTAATAAAAGATATTAGTCTCTCTACAATTCGGGTCTATTCAGTGGACTGAATAGAACAAACCGAAATTGTGAGTCTATTCGGGTTCGGTTTCTAATTTTTTTTTGAAAACTTCGGTTCTCATTTTTCAGAACCCGAAATTTCACAAACCCGAATAGACCGAACCAAATTACCCTAATAGACCGAATGCCCAGCCCTAGTCAGATGGTAGAGATGTCCAAACGAACCGCCGCGCGGACCCGTTGAAGCACGACCCGCTTAAGCACGGCACGATTAGGCCCAATTAATTATCCGGACCACGTCGGACTGCCAGACGGGTTCAACTCACCGAACGAGCCCGACATGGGATGGGCTCAACTAGGTCAGGTCGGTCCTGTAAGCCCTGCCCGAAAATAAACATTGTGCCGGTCCGAGCTCGCCAACACATAAATCAAGCTTAAAATTAGATCAAGATTAAAAATTGAACACATTTATAAATCATAATCGAAGGATATAACTAAATACAATAACGTATATTACAAATAATATACATTTCACAAATAAATGTATATATGCAGATGCAATTGTGGATATTACTCCACAACCTATCACACTCAATCAAAGGTCCAAATCAAATAAGTGTCATAAGAACAAACATTCAAGCGTATAGATACCTACAAAATAGTTTTGTTTTTGTTCCTAAGATTAGGTCTCCTATTCCTAAAGGTCACTTTAGGTACATGGTTTTAAAGTGTGAAATCCACTTTTGTTTGTAGAAGAGAAAAGGTAAGAGTAATCAGAGTAAAGCGACAATAGATGAGAAAAAATTAAGAAAAGTTTAGAAATAATTAGAGTAGCAAAGGTAAGTAGGTAATAGTTGTCTAGTTCTATCTAGGTTTCGTCCTACAGTCAACATTCCTCTGATACCACCTCTGTCACACCTAGGTTCTAGGGGCACCAAAACCCGGGCGCGAAAATAATCACCAAGTGTGCTAGGATCAAGTCTCACACATATGATGACACATGTACAGAAACAAATGTCACATTATTAATATATAACAGAGTTTTGTACAAAATAGTTAAATAATTACATTATACGAAGACAACGATCTAGCAACCAAAGTTGACTGGAAGACGACGCCTAAACCACTCATGAACTCATCACAACATCCAGCATGCGCCTCCTCCTATGGTACCTATCCTTGACCTGGGGGTGTGAATACAACAAGGGTGAGCTCACATACGTTCATCGCTCAACAAGTTGTGGGGAATAATGTGCATGAACTCACCAAAGGTGGGAGCTCATGTGAAGTGTAAGGCTTACCAAAGGAGATGGTTAAAGCTGAGCATTGATTTTAGAGTTGTTCAAAATTTTATTAGCAGTTACTAAGTATAAGTAGATACCAATCCAAATAAGTAAGAGATCAAATTAATAACAACACTCACAATGCAATGCATATGATAGATTAAGTTTAGTTCCATAAATTAATCATGTGAGAGTCCTGAGCTGCTCATGACCGCGAGCACGACTGATATACCAGTTTTACACTCTGTAGAGGTTGTGCCCGTTACCCATAAGTCATGCATCCCGTCTAGCCAGGGTTAGCTAGACCCTTAGACACTTCCGAGGTGAATGTCTAGGGATCCACTACGAGACCTTTACAAAGTTTCACTAGCTTTAGAAAACCCGCTACAGTTCTAGGAAGGGCAATATAGGAATCGCTCGTCTGAAAAGCCATCGCAGCATGATCGACCTGAGAACCTCCCTATACACAACTCCCCAACTGCCCTTGCTCCTTTCGAGTAAGGTAGTCCTCCACTAGCTTTCCTAATTAGTCAGCCAAGGGAGTCCCATTCCACCCTTGTGGTAGCACGTGTTTCTCAAGTTAAGCTCCATGTTCCAATTAACACATTGATCTTGTCATGGACAATAATTAAACAACAATGTAATTGGAACATGATCATAATGTAATATTAATCCCAAAACCAGGTAGAGCAATAGCAAAACTACCCAAAAAAGTTTAGTGGTAAACAAGGTGTGGGATAAACAAGTCTAGGGAAACCTATTAGGTCCCATCAGATTAACCTGAGCATGTCACAGTGATTAATAGTAACATTATTGGGTAGAGAAAAGTGATCAAGGGCACAACTTGCCTTAGACTCGAGATTCCCAGGTACCAAGTTGGTCTTCAGATTCTCGTGACCTCACTGCTAATCATAGCAATACAAATAGAACATGGTATATACAAAATTAACATCACACCAAACATAAGAAAAAAACTGCATAATAATGATCTACGCGTCGCTACGAGATCGTGGATTCAAGAATCACTAAATTTGGAGTTACGGTTATAAAGTTATGACTTTTCGAAGGTTTATGTGATTAAACAGGAAAACTATGTTCTATGTTGATTATTATAAATCATGTGAGAAAGATATTCCTTAGAAACCATTAATTTAATTTTAATCCAAGTTTGTGATGGTGTTCATTGATGATATTCTCATATATTCTCAGAGTGAGGACGAGCATGTGAATCACTTGAGAAAGGTGTTGCAAAGGCTACGAGAGCATCAGTTATATGCCAAGCTGAGTAAATGTGAGTTCTAGATTCATGAAGTCCTATTCTTAGGCCACATCATAAAAAGATATGGATTAGCTGTGGATCCAAAGAAGGTAGCATAAATTCTGAACTGGAAAGCACCGAAGGATGTTCGTGGAATCAAAAGTTTTATTGGAATGGCCAGATACTATCGACATTTCATTGAAGGTTTTTTCAAGGATTGCGAGACCAATGGCAGCCTTGCTAGCAAATAAAGTCGAGTTTAAGTGGACCCAGAAGTGCCAAGAGGCCTTTGAAGCGCTGAAAGAGAAGTTGACTACAACGCCTGTCTTAGTCCTATATGATGTTCACAAGCCATTCTCAGTATATTGTGATGCTTCTTACACCGGCTTGGGATGTGTGCTAATGCAATAAGGTAAGGTCATTGCGTATTTGTCCCAGCAGCTGAAGGTTCATGAGAGGAATTAGCCCATGCATGACCTAGAATTAGCAGCAGTGGTTCATGTATTGAAAACATGAGGACACTATCTATATGGGCAGAAGTGTGATGTTTACATAGACCACAAGAGTCTAAATTATATCTTCATCCAGTCAGAGATGAATATGAGGCATCAGAGATGGCTAGAGTTGATTAAAGACTATGAGTTGGAGATACATTACCATTCGGGCTACGCGAATGTGGTTGCAGATGCACTAAGCAGAAAGAGTCAATTAAATATGATGGATTCTCACCCGATGTCGTATGAGTTAGCCAAGGATTTTGATAGATTGAGTCTCGGATTCCTAAACAACACCAAGGGAGTGACAGTTGAGCTAGAACCCACCCTAGAGCGGAATATCAGAGAAGGACAGAAAGATGATGAAAAGATTAGTGAGATCCGCCATCTATTTTTAGAAGGGAAAGGCAAAGACTTTCAGGAAGATGCAGAAGGCGTGATATGGTTCAAAGACCGGCTGTGTGTTCCCGATATCAAGTCTATTCGGATGCCGATTCTCAAAGAAGCTCATGAGACGGCATATCCCATACACCCCGAAGTGAGAAGATGTATCATGATCTGAAAAGGAGGTTTTGGTGGAACGAACTAAAAAGAGAGATTGCATAGCATGTGGCCATTGAAAAGGAGCATCAAAAACCAGCTGGACTTTTGCAGCCGTTGCAGATTCCTCAGTGGAAATGGGATGAGATCGGAATGGATTTCATAGTTGGCCTACCTCGTACCCGGGCCAGCTACGATTCCATTTGGGTGATTGTGGACCGCTTAACAAAGGTGGCACATTTCATACCAGTGAAGACAACATATAATGGAGCAACACTAAATGAGTTATACACGTCTTAGATTGTTTGTATGCATGGTGTTCCGAAGAAGATAGTGTCAGATCGAGGAACACAGTTCACATCTCATTTTTCGCAGCACCTACAAGAAGCTTTGTGCATGCATTTTAAGTTCAGTTCAGCTTATCACCCGCAAACCGACAGTCAGACTGAAAGAACTAATCAGATTCTGGAAGACATGTTGAGAGCCTATGCATTGCAAGATAAGTCAGGTTGGGATAAAAAGTTGCCTTATGTGAAGTTCCCTTATAACAACAGTCATCAGGCCAGTTTGAAGATGACACCGTTTCAATCACTGTATGGGAGGAGTTGTAGAACTCCACTGCTCTGGGATCAACCTAGAGAGAGGTAAGTGTTCGACCGAGACGTTTTGCTCGAAGCTAAAGAGAACATCAAAATGGTTCGAGAGAATCTGAAGATAGCACAGTCAAGGCAGAGCGATTATGCTGACACAAGAAGAAGAGAACCGAGTTTTGAAGTGGAAGATCATATCTATTTGAAGGTGTCACCTATCTGAGGAGTCAGAAGGTTCGGAGTCAAGGGCAAGTTAGCACCGCGATATATTAGGCCGTACCAGATTCTGGTAAGGCGTGGAGAAGTGGCATATCAGCTCAGCTTACCAGTAGATCTGTTAAGACGTGCATGATGTGTTACATGTGTCTCAGCTGAAGAAGTGCTTGCGAGTACCAGATGAACAGTTGCCAGTGGAAGGACTAGAAGTCCAAGAAGACTTGACATATGAGGATAAACTAACGTAGATTCTGGAGACAGCAGACCGAGTCACCTGGAGGAACACCGTCAGAATGTGCAAAGTCAGATGGGGCCACCACTTTGAAGAAGAAGCAACCTGGGGACGTGAAGATGATCTAAAAGCCAAGTATCCTGAACTCTTTGCTAACTAGCATTGAATTTCGGGGCGAGATTCTTTTAAGGGGGATAGGTCTGTAACACCCTGGATTTTGAGGTATAAAAATTTCTTTGCTCTGTACTCAAAATTCAGGTGTTACTCTTTCCTTCACTTTTCTTTTCCCTTTATTAAAACAATATAGAGTTATTTTGTTCTATGTTGGTATGCCCTAAAAGTGTCATGGTTGTTGCATTTATGCTGTTGCATAGTGTTTCCAAGTGCAAGAAGTATTTGAAACATGTTAATTTGTCTTGAAGAAGTTTCCCATAAATTTTCATATTTTTTCTGAATATTTTTCTATTTTTCAAAATTCAAAATCTATTTATTTGAGGTACTTAAAAACGTTTTAAAAAGTTATAAATATGTTTTTTGAGTTCATTGGGTGCCAAATCATGTCTAGAAATTTTTGGAGCCTTTGAGATATTTCTCGGATATTAAAAACGATTTCAGCCTTTTCCTGAAATTACTTTTAGTTTTAAAAATGGGATAATTATAAAAAATAAAATATCTTAAAACCCTAACAATATATATGGCTAGAATCCTCTCGTCGAGCCCTTTCCGAAATTTTAAACTCCATCCCCAGTCTAGATCTGAAACTCCCGAAATTGCTCGCCGAAGTTCGGGACGGTTCCAACTCCGGTGACAACTCTCATGAGCAATTACTTTCGATCCGAGCGTCGTCGGCGGAATCTGAGGGTACCTCTGAGTTTGTCTCATCGAGAGCTTCATCCTGGTGTCTTCGATTCGTCGATCCGACAGACGGTTCGTCCCAATCGGCATTTTTCTTCTCGGCTCCGGCGAAGTCTTCTTATCCGGTGAGCCTGCACCATTGTTGCACCTAGGTTTTCTTCGTTTTTTCCATTTTCCTGTCCTTGCAGGCCCCCTCTCCCTTACCTCACCGTCCCCCAGAGGCGGTCCCCCTCTACCCGTGTTCCCCCTTGCACCCCCATCACCCCTCCCCGGCGGCGGCGGTGACCGTCGCGCCCGCCCGTGCGCACGCCTGCCCGCGACCGTGCACGGCCGGCCGGCCCCCTTCCCTTCCCCTCCCTCCCTCTCTTCCATGGTTGAGAGGAAGGAGAAGGAGGGAGGAAGAAGACGATATTTTTGCGAAAAAACCCCGAGCGAATTCGAAACTGTGCGCAGAAATTGTTTCATTTTAAAATCGCAATAACTTTTGTGTTTTAAACCCGATTCAGTCCATTCAAGTTGCATTAAATTCGTACTAAAATTGTCTACATGCTAGAAGTAATATTCTCTTTTGTGGCATATTTTATTTAATTTATTTAAACGTTTGTTTGACTGATGGTTACTAGAATGACCTTTCAATTTAAATCTAATTTAGGATTTTGATTTGCATTTATAAATCAACATTAGCGTGGTTTAACTTAACTAGATTATTCTTTATTAAATAATTATTTAGTTTAATCATGATATCTATTAATTAGTTCTCGCGTGTTGTGTCGTCCGCGCGCCGTAATCGTGTTGTGCGCGTGCTGACGTTTCGTCTCGCGCGTTGCGTTTTTCGTCTCGCGCTGCTTTGTCTCGCTTATAGTCGCTAACGTTATTTAAATTACTTATCCAACTGAAAGATGTTAGCGTAGTATATTAATTAAAACTAGGCGATAGCTCTAGTTGCATTTAGTAAATGTTGAATAATGCGAGTATGTCGAATTATATGTTCTATCTTATACTTGTATAATGTAGACGCGATAACTTCTCAATCGTAGCTTCGATCTCGACATTTCTGTTTCTTGTGTGACCGTAAAGGCAAGCACTATTTTGTATTGCACATGTGTTCCCTTGTATGCTGTACTGTTTTTTTTCTGTTACAAGAATGTTAAATGTATGTGCGCACTCGTTTAGATAACGTTCCGTCCGCGGAGGCCTAGGAAGTTGCAGAAGAAGCCCCTGAGCAGCAACAGTTTGGTGAATGCAAGTGTCATGTGACCTATTATGTCTTATTTACTTTATAATTCACTGTCCCGCTTACTATGATTAACCTAAGGATTGACTAGCTTTCTATTTATACCGTCCTTGATTACCTTTTTGGGATGGGTTATTATAATCAGCTACTTGCTACTATTTTACCCTCATCAACGAACATGATGAGAATTACTTTATGATACTATGATTCATTATGATTATGATTATGAACTTTTGCATTTTAGGAGGCCCAGGTGGTTTACCTAGTGTCTCTTCGTAAGGACCTGTTCATTGAGATACCACCCGAGACAACAGTACAACCATAAGGGTGGAATGAGACGCCCTTAGCTGATTAATTGGGTGAACCTAGGGGTGTAGTTTTCTTCGTCGTTGTGCTGTCAATGGGGGCTGGGGCATAGTGTTTGCTTTGCTAAGGGTGGGTGCCAAGCTTCATTTGATTTGGTTTTGTTAGTCACCCACCTTATGTAGGAGTATTATGTTTGTATGACTGGTAAAACCTAACAGTCGGCTATACACCAAGAGAATCTTTGTAAAGGTTACATAGTGAATCCCTGGCCATTCACCTCGATAGTGAAGATCGGGTCTTGCAAACCCAGACCAGAGAGGGATCACGACTCGTGGGTAAAGTGTGCAACCTCTGTAGAGTGTCAAAAACTGGTATATCAGTCGTGCTCACGGTTAAGATTAGCCTTGTGGTTCTCTTTTATTATAGATACTCTAGATTCATTTTTATTGATGGTTTAAGGATGATGGGTATAATTATGATATTTGGTACTTTCCTCTTTGAGGAAGTGCTCTCTTTTGGGAATATCAACTTGGGTATTATGATAAAACTTGGCTTCTATTAATGATAAATATCTGAACAACTAAAATCAATTGTTTTGAGCTTAACCCCACATACAACTAGTCCACTTCAACCAAATGAGACATTTGCCAAGTACGTTGATGTGTACCCACCCTTGCTTAAACACCAAACACCAGGTTGTCCCTATTGCAACCATTGCTCTGGACAAGATGAAGGAAATGCAGAGGATTTCTAAGAGTTTCAGGACTTCGAGGAATTCTAAACTAGACTAGTGGCAAACCCTAGTCGGCTGCCTGTGAAGGTCTTATCTTACTACGTTTCGTTCAACACTTTGATTTATGTTTAAGTCAATGACTATATGGATGTTTTGGGCATCATGGTGTAATAAAGTTATACTTATCTCTGCTGTCATTTGAGCATTGTGTGATGATGTCCAATTATGTAATCGCTGTGTACGTGAATTTCTGATCCTGACACATATATGGTTCGCATTCGGTTTACCTTCTAAAATTGGGTGTCACATAAGTGGTATCAGAGCCTTGCTGACTATAGGACCGCTAACCTAGAGTAGAATGGTTGTTCTAAAGATTATGGACCCTTATTCTCACCTTGATCCTTGGTGTCACTTCAAAAGTTGGTCGTCTTGACCAACCCTATGCTTTACTTTGTATATATTATACCTTGATAAAATATTATTTTATTTTGTTTCCTAATATGTTTATGGTTTACTTGTTGGTCATATTAGCTCTAATCTTATCCTTATGCTTATGGTGTCTGTTGTTTACTTGTTCTCAAATACTGAGGCAACACACTTCTTAAAGATTAGGGACCTTCGTCCTCCAAAACATTATCTCCTTTTGGGTATATTTATTTCTTGATAAACGTATGAATAAGATTCTTGTTACATTGATACCTTCGGCTTGCTCGAACGTGTTGACACGAGAACGAATACAATCCAGAGTAAACAGTACTGTGGTACTGTTCACATATTTATAGGCACGGGACGCAGCCCAGGTAGAAATATATTTATAACCTTGATGCGTACACATAATCGTAACATAAATCATCAAGGATTAACTAGTCTTTTCCTCATTGACTTCAGTACCATACTTGACCTTCGTCACCACCTTAAGCCGAAGCTATCGTCCTTCAGCCATAGCTTCGGCATTCTTTGTTAACGCCCTTAGATGACATCTTCGTCTTGAGGACCTCCGGCAGGGAGGAGGATCCTCAACATCTCTTTGTTAATGACACCTTCGTCTTGAGGACCTTCGGCGGAGAGGAAGACCCCCAACAATATCCCCTTCACGATGCTAGATCATTTTTTCATAACAAGCTCGATCCTCGAAAAATACGAAGGCTTCGAGATGCTGAAAGTCCGAAAAACACCTTCTCTGAGCTTGTTATTAAAAAACGAATATAAAATTCACAACGCTTACCGGTCCACCGATCAGCCAGTATGTGCGTCTTGGCGGTTCGCCTTCTTCTCATGCGGGGCTATATAAACATATGAGTTGGTGAGAGGTTACCACATCATTCATTGCTATTGCATCGTTGTGCTGCTGAATTTTTTTACTAAAGTCGAAGCTTGCTGCTTTACGCAATAGACAAACGTTCCATCGCTTAAGTGTAACTTCGTCTGTCAGAGACTGGACACTGAAATGGCCAAAGTAAGATCTACTACTAGAGTGGCATGCGAGGGAGATGAGGCTGGGACTTCTGAGATAGCTCCCATTTCGGAGGTGATGAAGCATTCTGGGTTAGTTGTGCAAGAAGAGGCTATCACCGAAGGTGCTGCTGATGCCGAAGCTGAACCGACTATTACCGAATCTGATAGTGAAAATGAAGATGATGACAGTATCTTAAGCCCAAGCAAACCCAGCCATATCGAATTTGAGAAATCCACGGTTAAGGCGGAGGATCTAATTCTAATGAAAAACTAGGATACTTTGGAGAGAATGATGATGGACTGGTTCGTTTTGCTGGGGAAGAGGTGATTCTAGAGCTAAGAGATGTTGAGGTCGTAGTCTTTAAAAGCTTCTTCAGGGCAGGACTTCAGTTCCCCCTTTACGAGATGATTGGTGAGGTTCTAAAAAATTCGAAATTTACCTACATCAGCTGACCCCAATGCCATTGTTAGACTTAGTGTGTATATTTGGGCTCTTTGAAGCCAAGGAAAGAGTACCAATGCCGAAGGGTTCTATCGGGTGCACAAACTCCAAGCTAGGGTCGATGTTCTGCACAAGAACTTTGAGTGATATAACTTTGCATACCGAAAAGACACCAAAGCTCCTGTGATCGGGTACCGCGCTAAATGGCCGACTGGTTGGACAAATGAATGGTTTTACGTGAAGGTTGATGAGAAACTGAGGGAGAAGCTCATAAGCATGGTAATGAGTCCCTTAAGACTGAACTTTGGCATGACTCAACCGTTGTGCAATATGCAGCTGGGGTCCCCCTACCAACTGGTCGAAGTGGAATTTAGGGTCGTGGTTGAGCACATTAGCACTAGGGATTTGGCACAGGAATATTTAGCAAACATAACATTTCCAACTTCTAGTGGGTGGGGGATGTCGAAGAAGAAGGAAGAAGGAAAAAAGTATGAACTTGTATGACTTCCTTATCGGTTTAAATTCCAGAAAAGATTCAGCAAACCCTACACTGAATGGTTGGAGCTAATAGAAACAATGCGTAATGAAATTCTCGGGAACTACACGAAAAAAGAAGATCAGTTGATGACAGCTGCCTTCGGCACCCATGAAAAATGAAGGTTGAAGGATTTGGCTCCCAAAAAATGAAAACTTGTCAGGACGGTTGTTGCAGAGATGAAGGTACAAGATGAACGAGGAAACATTGCGGGCCCTTCTCCGTCCTGCTCTGTCAATTTTTTAGAGATACTAAAGGTAATGATTGAACCCTTCCCATTTGCAATGCTAAGTCCACTAGGATCGGATCTGACTAGCCTATTACAGTCGAATGAGAAGGGTGTTGAACAAAGATTGGAAGGAAATGGGACTGCTTCGGCTACCGGGGAAATGTCGGGGGTCTGAAGAAGCGGTGAATGATGGACATGATGCAAGCCATCCAAAAGACCCCATCCTCGGCTTTGGCGGAAAAAAATTATGTGCCTGCTAATGCGGCTAACTTTTGTTTCTTGGCAGAGTTTATTGTTGAGTAAGGCTTTAAAGTTTGAGCAAGAAGCTGAAGATCAGAAGAATGAACTTGTTGTCAGCAACCTGGAGAAAAGGGTGAAGGAGTTTGAAGATTCTCTTGAAGAGAAGGATTTGAAGGTTAAAATGCTAAAACAAACTTGGCCGAAGCTGAACTTCGTATCATGGATCAAGTTGCTCGCATCTGTGATCAGGATAAAGAGCCTGAAATAGCACATTCAAAATTAAAGGAAGCTAACAATCGTTATGAAGACAAGGTCAGAATCTTGAAAAATAAGGTCGTAGCCGAAGCAAAAAAAAATGTTCCAAATTATCTAAAGCTTTAACGTCGCTTTGGGAAACATGCTCGAGCTTCGTGGAACGAAGCTCGAGCATGCGCAAAATTTTCAACTCAGTTGGGGCAGTGTCGAGGGAAAAGAATTGTTCTAACGAAGACATTCTGAAGGCCCTCGACTTCGTGGAGAAGAAAATTAACAAATTTGACGAAGTAATGGAAGGGCATGGAGACTTCTGTGCGCTGGTGGCCTCTCGTGGCACAACAGCTGCTTTTGTTAAGGCTGGGTGCAACCATATAAGAACAGTTAATAGGCCCAACTTCCGTCTCACACCATTTGACCTGGTTAATATTCCGACCGAAGCTAGCAGCATAGGCAATAGGTTCATTACCCAGATCTAGGCTAAAGGCGACCGAGAGATTGCTGGGAATGAAGCTCGTGCCTTACTTAACAAGGTATACAAACTCTCTTTACCTTCTTGCTTTTATTTTAGATTTTGTTATATTCATCAATACCTTTTCCTTGTTTTAGGGCAATGTTGATGAAGGCTGATGATCCTAAGCTCGCTCTGGCGATCTGAAGAAAGCTTCGGGAGCTAATGACTGAAAACACTTTTAGGGCTTCTTTGTACACAAAAAACACTGTATTCAATGAGTAGCGATTGAATGTATTTTTTGTAAATATCTATGAATACCTTGTAATTGTTGTTTTTACCTTTTTGTCCCACTGTTGTTTGCTTTGTTGTGGACGGAACCGATGCTCCCTGCTTTTTGAGCCGAAGGCAAGAAACACCTTCCCTTCTTTTCGTTCACATCGAAGCACCTTTAGATCAAAATCAAAAGATGGCTCGCTCATACATAACAAAGTGTTTTCGCTTCTATTCCTGTTAACGATCTTCGTTTACAACGAAGCATCTTCGTTCACAACGAAACATTTTCACATTTAAAACAAGAACCTTCTTTGCCTTGTGTGATATGTCATGATGCGATGAAGCTATAGATGTCTAATGTATGCTTGTATGAATGCAGAAGTTGATGTGTTGAAGTATGCAAATGTATGCCAAAAATAAAAAATACACACAGATACACACCCAGACTCTGCATCCCCTTAGGAACGGCTTTGGAGTCTCTTCACCTTTTACTTAGGTGATGTTTCAGCTCTGCATCCCCTTAGGAACGACTTTGGAGCTAAGCTCTGCATCCCCTTAGGAACGGCTTTGGAGCTTCTTCACCTTTTACTTATGTGGTATTTTAGCTCTGCATCCCCTTAGGAATGATTTTGGAGCTAAACTCTGCATCCCCTTAGTATGACTTTGGAGCTTCTTCACTTTTGACTTAGGTGGTATTTTAGCTCTGCACCCCCTTAGGGACGACTTTGTAGCTTCTTTATACTTTTTTACACTCGATGGTGTAATCTCAGATCTTTACATTTTACAAGTGGGGGACGATGACCCTTGTATTGCACAGGGTTGTGCAAGAAATTTTTTTACAACCTATGACCCAATTAAAAACCTTTCTCCCCTCTTGAAAGGAAAAGGGTGACATAGGGAAAAGTAAGAAAATTACATAGCTTACACATAATATCTCCGAAGCTCATCTGCATTCCAAGATCTTGGAATGTCATTGACATCCATGCCCTTCAACCTGTATGATCCAGGTCTTGACAAAGACACTACCAAGAAGGGATCTTCCCACTTAAGCTGTAGCTTCCCCACCGTGTCTGGGTTGGCTACTCTTCGAAGCACCAAGTGTCCTGGTTTGATATTCTTTAATCTTACTTTTCTGTTTTTCCACTTGATTGTTTCGGCTTGATATTTATTGATATGGTCTATTGCCTGAAGTATGGTCCCTTATATAGTGTCTTTTGTTATTTTGCAAGCATCTTTGTCTTCTGCCGAAGCTAGAGTCCTTATCGAACTTGTTCTTGCTTCTTCCGGTGTTATTGCTTCATCTCCAAATAAAAGCTTGAATGGAGTAAAGCATGTTGATCTTGAGACAACAGTGTTGTGATTCCATACCACTTTTACCAATTCATCTGGCCACTTTCCTTTTGGCAGATTGAAGATTGACTTTATTATTCTTGTTATAATAATTTTGTTAGCTCGCTCAACCAATCCATTAGATCCTGGGTGCCGCACGGATGCAAAATGTATCTTTGTACAAATTTGGTCACAAAAAATTTAAATGTTTCATCATCAAATTGGGTTCCATTATCAACTATGATAGCCTTCGACACACCAAACCGGCAAACAATATTCTACAAGAAGAACTTCTAGATCATTGCCGAAGTGATTGTAGCTAGGGGTTTAGCTTCAATCCATTTTGAAATGTATTCCACTGCTACCACGACATATTTCAAGTTTTCTTGCGCTGGCGGAAGTGGGCCTAGCAAGTCTAGGCCCCACCTTTGCAGTGGTCAGGTGGGTTGGATTAGCTGGGTTAGAGATGAAGGTTGATTTTGATCTCTGGCGCACTTCTGGCTGTTTTCACATTTTTGAACTAGATCCACTGTGGCTGAAGCTGCCTTAGGCCAGTAAAATCCTTGTATAAATACCTTTCCAAGGAGGGGCCTGGATCCGATATGAGCTTCGCATATCCCTGCGTGTATTTCTTTCATTACTTCTTGACCTTCGGTTCTAGACAGACATTTTAATAGTGGAGAACAAACTCCTTATTTGAATAACTCCCCTTCTATGATCATATATGATCTTGTCCTAGCTTGCATCCTTTTTATGTAAGCTTGGTCGTCCGAAGGATGGTTGCCTTGGAGGAAATATACAATCTCGGTTCTCCAGTCTTCGCTGTGCATAGGTGAGATTGTAAGCACCGCTCGCTCCATGAGCTCGATTGAAGGTGCTTTTAGGGTTTCAAAGAATACTTCTGAAGGGAGTGGGAGCCCCTATGCCGCTGATTTGGCTAGTAAATTTGCCTACTCATTTTCTCCTCTTGGAATATTCTTCACTTTGAAGTCTTCGAAGGATGCTTCCATTTTCGGACTGTATCAAGATACTTCTCAAGCTTCGGATCTCTAGCTCTGCTGCTTTTATCAACGTGACCTGTGAGTCAGATTTGAGAATGACCCTTCTTATTCCCACTGCCTTAAGCTTTGGAAGCCCCAATAGAAGAGCTTCGTACTCTGCAATGTTATTTGTGCAGTTGAACTCTAATCTGGCCGCATAGCAAGTTTTGATCTTGGATGGTGAGATTAGGATAGCAGATGCACCTGTGCCGAAGGTTCCCCATGACCCATCATAGAACACTATCCAAGCTTTGTTGTCTATTATGCTTCCTTCGTCCTGAGCCCCTGGCGTCCAATCAGCAATGGAGTCTGCTAACGCTTGGGATTGGATCGAAGTTCTATGGACAAAATCAATAGTGAATTCATTCAGTTCTGCAGCCCATTTTCCAGCTCTTCCTGTGGCTTCTCTGTTTCTTATAATGTCCTTGAGAGGCTGGGACGAAGGTACTAAAATGTGGTATGATTGGAAATAATGCCGAAGCTTTTTGGAGACCGTCAATACAGCATACAGTACCTTCTCCAGCTCTATGTAATTTCTTTTTGATGGACTAAGTACTTCAGAATAAAGTATACTAGGACTTGCTTCTTTGCTTGATCATCCTGTCTCTCTTGCACCAGCGCTACACTGACTGTGGCATGAGAAGCTGCCAAATATAGTAGCAATGGGGCTCCTGACGAAGGTGGAGTCAATGTTGTTAGTTGTATCAGATATTGCTTTAGATCTTCAAAGGCTTTTTGTTGAACTGGTTCGCATTGGAAGACTTCGGGTGATTTTAGCACTTCGAAGAATGGCAAATTCCTTTTTCACTACACCAAAATCATACACTTCCTACGGTTTCAGCCCGCTGGAGATTCAACCCTCGTTCGTATTTCATGGGGCCTTCGGCCACCGATGTTGCTGACAATGTATGGATGAATTGAAGGAAGTAAAGAAGACAGACAGTAGTAAACAAACTCAATATGGCTTTGATACTATTTTCCCTTACAATCTTTATACGGAACAAGAAAAATGATGTTGTATGTGGATACTATTGTAATTCTATAATTTATTTCTAAACAATAAATATGACTACGCATGAGACTTTTGTGATGTAATTGATGAGATTATGGATTTAAATATTGTTATGTGATTGTGTGTGAGATGTTTTATGTGAAAATATGTTGTGCTATATAGCTGTTGATATATTTGTTATGTTGTGGAATGTGGTGTAAAATAAAAATAAACAACATTTGTAATGTTGGTCAAATTAACTTCCTAGAGGCCAATTGGGTAGTAGGAAGTTAGCCAGCTAACTTCCTAGGGGCTATAGTCAACCGTAGGAAGTTAGCTGGCTAACTTCCTAGGGCTACAGTCAGTCGTAGGAAGTTAGTCAGCTGACGGCGCTGACGGCGTGACGCTACTAACTTCTGAGAACCTACTAACTTCCGAGAGGCTTCAGAGGCTGTAGGAAGTTAGCTAACTTCCTAGAGGGCTCTAGGAAGTTAAGCTAACTTCCGACAAAAAATTTCCGAGAGCCAAACTTCCGACGGGATGGCTTAACTTCCGAGAGTTTAGCTAACTTCCTAGAGTTTAGGGCTAACTTCCTAGGGTTTAGGCTCTAGGAAGTTCACTATTTTGGTGTAGTGTTTGCTGATTTCAAGGTAAATCTATTCAAAGAGGCCAACCTCCCTGTTAATCTCTGGGCCCCTTTTCTTGTCCTTGGTGGCTCCATCTGAAGTATTGCTTCTATTTTGCTTGGGTTTGCTTCAATCCCTTTTGTGGATACTAGGCACCCAAGAAATTTCTCTTCTTTACCCCGAAAACACATTTATCTGGATTTAGCTTGAGGTTGGCCCTTCTGAAGTTGGCAAATGTTTATTACAGATCAGCAATATGATTTTCTTGCATCGTGCTTTTTACTATGATATCATCGACATATGTCAAAACATTCCTACCAATCTGAGAATTGAGGACTTTTGAAGTCATTATGCTGAAACTTCCTCCAGCATTCTTAAGCCTCTCGGGCATCCGAAGGTAGCAGTAAGTCCCACTAGGGGTTATGAAGCTTGTTTTGGGCTCATCCTTCTTCATCCAGGTTTGATGATAGCCTGAGTAGCAGTCCAATAAACTCATGAGCTCCGAAGTGGCTACTGCATCTACGAGGGAATCTATTCTTGGCAAGGGGAACTCTTCCTTCGGGCATGCCTTGTTGAAATCTGTAAAATCAATACACATTCTCCACTTTCCATTAGCTTTTTTCACCATCACAATATTGGCTAGCCATTCTGGATATGTCACCTCTCTGATTACTCCGACACTCAGGAGTCTTTTGACTTCATTTCTTGCATCTTTAGCTTTGTCATTAGACATCTTCCGAAGCTTCTGCTTCCTTGGTCTAATGGCTGGGTCTACATTGAGTGAGTGTTCAATGACATCTCTGTTGACACCACAAGATCATTGGCTAACCAAGCAAAAACATCTTTGTTATTGAACAGAAATTTTAAGAGAGCTTTCTCTTATTCATCAGATAGTTGAGACCCAAACAACACCTTCTGCTCGGCTATGTCTTCACACAGAAGCATAGACTTTGGTTGGTCCGCTGAAGCAGCTTTGTCTCTTATATACTTATGTTGTTGATGAGCTTCGACTTCATCTATATTGTGGATGACCTTTGAATCTGTCCAGTTCCCTTCAGGCCTTCTAACAGCCTCTTGACTTCCATGCACACCAATAGGACCTTGGTCAGATGGTACCTTCATGCATAGATATGCTGGATGGAGTATAGCTTCGAAGGCATTCAGTGTCCCTTGACCAATGCTTGCATTGTAAGGATAATCCATATCGACAATGTCAAATACAACTTGTTCTGTTCTTGTGTTGTGAACATAACCAAAGGTGATTGCCATTGTTATCTTTCCAAGTGCCACTATCTGCCTTCCTCCAAAGCCACACAAGGTGTGTGTTGCATCATGTATTTTGTCAACTTGTTCTTGCATCTGCCTGAAGGCTTTTGCGAAGATGATATCTGCTGCACTGCCTATGTCTACAAGGACATTGTGAACCAGAAATCCTTTGATAACACAAGATATGACCATTGCATCATTATGAGGGTAGTCCTTGAGCTGAAGGTCTCCTTTGATAACACAAGATATGACCATTGTATCATTATGAGGGTAGTCCTTGAGCTGAAGGTCTTCCTAAGAGAATGTGATTGGTACATGAGACCACTTGGATTTGATGAAGGGTCCTTGCACTCCAACATGTTGTACCCTTCTCTGTGCTTCTTTCTTCTGCTTCTTATTGGTTGGTTCAGAACTTGAGCCACCTGTGATTAGAAGCACTAGCTTCGTAGCCGAAGGTGTCACAACTTGGTCACCTTGCAAAGCCATCGTCGTGGTCATGGAAGTGAGTTCACCGGAGGTGGGCGCCAATGTTGTTTACTTGTTCTCAAATACTGTGGATCAAGAACAAGGCAACATAATTGTTAAAGATTGGGGACCTTCATCCTCCGAAACATTATCTCCTTTCGAGTATAATGATTCTTGGACGAAGGTCTTGAAGGACACACCTTCATCATTTGCAAGAATAATAATTCATATATATTTAATGAACATTATCCATTCATACATCAATTCAAATATTTATTTCATGATAAACGTATGAATAAGATTCTTGTTACATTGATACCTTCGGCTTGCTCGAAAGTGTTGACGCGAGAACGACTACAATCCAACGTGAACAGTACGGTGGTACTGTTCACCTATTTATAGGCACGAGACGCAGCCTGGGTAGGAATACATTTATAACCCTGACGTGTGCACATAATCATAACATAAATCATCAAGGATTAACTAGTCTTTTCCTCTTCGACTTCGGCACCATACTTGACCTTCGTCACCACTTTAAGTCGAAGCTATCGTCATTCGGTCGTAGCTTCGACATTCGTTGTTAACGCCCTTAGATGACATCTTCGTCTTGAGGACCTCCGGTAGGGAAGAGGATCCTCAATATCTCTTTGTCAATGACATCATCGTCTTGAGGACCTTCGGCGGAGAGGAAGACCCCCAACAGTGTTTTTTGTAGATGGCTCATCTTAGACACACAACACGCAAATCAGTGATTCCTTTTCTGCCCTCTCGTCTTGCGGAGCGTCCGCTTCACCGCACAGTGACCGGATAATCGAGTCACTTGGAGAGGCTGCACCACTGCTTTCTTGTAACACCCCATCCAATCCCTGGACCAGCGGTACTTACTCCTCTCTCTAGGATCATATATCGTCCCCACAGACCAACACGAGTCTTTTGTGCGCACTTTGTCCTCACTCATGCGCACCCGGGAAAACTTTCCGGTCGGTCACCCATCCCAAATTGCTCCAAGCCAAGCACGCTTAACTTGGAGGTTCTTTCGAGATAGGCTTCCAAAAAAGAAGATGCACCGTATTGGTATGGATATTATATTAATTCTATTAAGCCTTAGGCCAGGATATCACCATCCCAGGGGCTAGGATATCACATTTCTAGAGGAGTAGGAGCGTTGCGATAGGAGATAGAGCAACAGGATTCTTCGTCCCCGCCGCAACAGGAGGTGGAGTCTACGAGGCATCTCTCCCCTGTGTCCCCGCTGGAGGCACCCCCTGCACCACCACAGGGTGTCCCGGCTATAGGAGGAGCTGATGGAGGGGATCTCGACATAGACGACGACGGTGGAAGCTCAAGCCACAACACCACGCTTTCTGAGGAGCAGGAGTCGGAAGTATGGATCGCTCGACCCATCACTCGTGACACCGCTCACGGTTGTCACTTTCATGACGTACTCGACACCTTGTTACGCTAGGCTATGGACCGACACACCTGGTCAATCAAGTACAGTTGTGTAGTCTAACAACATAGTCGTAGGACCCGGACTACTGGGAGGCTATCTGCTTGGTCCGGTTCCAACAATTGGTATCGAAGCTCAGGTCAGCACAATGCATTCTCAAACAATTCACGTCTCACAATATCTAGGGGAGATTGTTAGGAATAGTCCCACATTATGAGTTGTGGGTGGGCAAAAATGATTTATATGGTTGAAGGTACAACCTTTAATGGACTAGCTTTTGGGAGTGTTGGCCCAATATATCTAAAACCCCTACTGTGTGTTCGGGTGCGTGTATCATGCATGGCCAGATGACCTGTGAGTGCGGGGTACGTCGTGTATATGGGCAACCCTGCGGACGAGTCGTGCGACAGTAGTCCGGTTTCCATCAGATTTTAGCGTATGTGCATCAGACTAGATTTTGGTGCCCGAACCGAGCGGAGAGATTATTGGTTTGGGTAGTGACTGATGCTAAAAATTCTCACACCTTATATAGACTAATTTTTAGTCACCTCGTTTTATTCTATTTTAGTCAATAAATTATCAAATATGAAAACTAAAACTCTATTTTAGTTTTTTTATTTGATAATTTAGATACTAAAATAAAATAAAATATAGGGAATAAAATTTAGTCTCTAAACCAAACACCTCCTTAGTACCCATTTGGTTCCATTAGTCTTAGGACTGAAGTTTAGTCAAGGACTAAATTTTAGTCCCTACCATGTTTGGTTGTAGAGACTAAATAGATTCTAAATACATTAAATGCAACACATAAAGACTAAAATGTTCTTTTTTTTGTTTGACACCAGTTTTCTAGCAAGGGTAATTGAAGTAAATATTGCCCTTTAGCACCCATGTGAGGGACTAGAGACTAAAATCAATTAGTCCCTATTTTAGTCCTTCCGTTTGGCAAAATAGAAACTAAACAGGACTAAAACCAGGGACTAAAGATTAGTCCATCTAACCAAACCGGGCCTTACGTCGTCAAATGACACAAAACACACTACTGGTACCTTTGAGCCCTTCCGGTGCCTAGAAACGAGCTCCGCCTCTCGCGCTGAACCGCGAATGACCCGTTTCCTTCTCTGCGCCCTGACACGGCTCGCCATTTTTAAGCTGTCCCAGACCTGACGTCGTTGATCAGATCGCATCAGGTAGCATACCATTACCATACCGCGCGGGCCGGGCCGGGAGAAACAAAACTGACAAGGACGATATGGTGCGTAGCCTCGTCGCGCTGCTCCTCGTCGCCACGGCCGTAGCCGCCGTGGCCAGAGCCGCACCCTCGCCGGGGTTTGTCGTAACCGGCCGCGTCTACTGCGACAACTGCCGCGCCGGGTTCGAGACCAACGTCTCCCACGCCATCGAAGGTGAGCCGATCTGTTTTCGCCTGTATCGATCGGCTACCAGCCTATGCATGCCATTTAATTGCTATGTATCCATGCATATGCACCTGCGTGAGCGTGGCGATCAAATTAAAACGATGCGTACGTGCATGCAGGCGCGACGGTGGAGATGGAGTGCCGTCACTTCGAGTCGCAGGAGGTCCACGACAAGGCGGAGGCGACGACGGACGCCGGCGGGTGGTACAGGATGGAGATCAGCGGCGACCACCAGGACGAGATCTGCGAGGTGCTGCTGCTCAAGAGCCCCGAGGCGGACTGCGCCGAGATCGAGCGCACCCGCGACCGCTGCCGCGTCCCGCTCACCCGCAACGACGGCATCAGGCAGAGCGGCATCCGATACGCCAACCCCATCGCCTTCTTCCGCAAGGAGCCTCTCAGCAACTGTGGCGAGCTCCTTCGCGCTTACGACCTCTTCAACGAGACGTCCGAGAATTCCTAAGCGTCATTTTGTTTTTTTTTTAATTTCCTCTTCCATAGCACATTTGTTCGACTGATCGACGTTATATTAGCAGACGTGCAGCTATCCTAAAAATAAAAATAATTTTCATCTCCAATGTTTTAGTAGCTACCATATTAATATATATTAATGGTCTTTGAGTAGTTGTACTGTATAAATAATGCCATCATATATATTTGTAGCCGAAAAAAGGGACCAACCCTATGCTGTAAATTTATTTTTTAATCTCCTTTATAGCCGAACGTCTGAATTATCTGAATTTGCATGTGGCGCTGCAGCCGTTGCCCATTGCTCTGTTATGTGACATTCGATTATTTTGTTTCGAGGAGAAGAGGAAGTTCTATTTGAATTTTCAATCCTAGCAATATAGATAGTCAAACAGGCTGCAGGACAGAGTATTGGCACTAGTATCATTAGGCATGGTACTATTAGATATTATTTTGTAACCGTGGCGTGGCGTGCCATGCCGTGATAAGATTAGTGTCTAGCCATTGGCCTAGACACGGCAATATAGTGCCTAATCGTATCGTGATATCACTATACGACACTAACATCTAATAGTACTCGTGTCAATCTAGATACCATTTCATTTTAAGAGTTCAAAAAAATAAAAAATCTTTAAGATTACATATATAATATTAAAAACTTGAACATTTACTATTATAAATTCATACTATTATAAAGTGAATTTATTATATTTAAAACCACAACAAACCACAATTCACAATCACATGCACATATCACAATCACATCTATAGACCACGAGTTGGTCTAAGTCATACCTAATCGTGTCGACCACTTAATCGTGTCGTACTCGTGTCACCCTATCACACCGAGGTGGCGGCCTAGCTAAGCGCGACACTAGATCCATGTTGTACCGGCACTGACACTATATAAATTGCGCATGTGTCGTGCCGAAGTATTACGGTCGTGTCGTGCTTAGTATCATCCCATTTAGCATAACCCACTTAGCTATCTATACCCAACAATAAATAATGCACTCAACTAATATTTATTGCAAATCAACTCTCTTGCTCATATACAAGTCCAAGTTCTTATTAGAAAGATTGCAGGATGTAAATCTAACCGGTAGGCCCACTTGACGATGGTCATATCCATGTTTAGTAAAGATATACTTCCTCTACCCTATAAATCCGTTTTTTTTACCAAGTTTAACAGACTTGTTTTATTCGATTTTTTTTGTAAAAAAAATTAATCATATTTAAAATATATTATATACTAAATGATATCATAATAAAAATTAATCATAATTATAATTAAATTTGGTGAAAAAAAATCAAATGAACTATAAATTAGAACGGAGGCTATTCCTATTTTAATATTAGTTTAGTGGGTCGTGTTTCTTTTTGTAAGACCCAATCGATAACCTTGAAAACAGCCTATATAACAATTAAGAAAGAATCTTTTTTATCAAAAATAAAATTATTTTATATGTATTAAATAGACCAAATGATTGTGCTCTCTCGTAGACAAACTTATAAGCTTGAGAATATAAGTTATGGCCTACTTTCTCTGTCTATATTTAAGTGTTGTTATAGGATTCGTGTCGATCAAACTTCGTTAAGTTTGACTAAGTTTGTAAGAAATATTAACTATATTTGTATCTGCAAATAAATTTGTTATAAAAGTAGATTCAATATTCTATCTATACTAATTATCACATAAAAAGGGACATAGGAGTACTTGTTGAAGCTAAAGAAAACAAATCCACAAGCCTCTATGGTCATCCAAACAAAATGTGGTACATGACAATCTCAAAAGATGGTGAATAGTGGTTTTATGTTCAAAAAACAAGGGTTCCCGTGCTCTCCCCAATTATGCTTTATAAATCTATCTTTAGTTAAAATTGTGTGCTTCATATATATATAAAACCAAATGAAGATATTTAGTTTTCTCGTCCTTGTTAAGTTTTCTATGGTGGTGGGACTCATAAATATCTAAAGGGGAATTGACCAATACCACAACAAAGGTTTATGAGTATGAGTCCACGAAGTTTTTTTGCCTCCCAATAGAAAAATATTTTAGTCATGTAGAAATTGATTTTATGTTTCAAACTTGTTTGAAGGCACATAAGGGACTTTCATATTTTTGCTTGTTCAATGCCAAGTTCCATAAAAGGATTGGATCATCATCCTAGTGCATTATGAAAAGGCTAATATCTATTAGATGTGTAATGAGCTCTTGGATTTGGCTCTGTTCCTTGGATCTAGCAATGAATATCACCAACTATCCACACCCTCTATGGGGCCCATCATGTCAAGTTAACTAAGCTAGGTGTCCACCTCTTGACCTATCCATTTTATATTTAACCGACACCGAGGATCACCCTAGGGAAGTGCCATCCTCACTTCCCCTTCTAGAATCTTATTAGTAGAGTTACATGTTATGAACCAATCATTAAGAATTCTTATAACTCGTTCATTACATATTTAAGAACAGTTGTGAAACTACAACACTATTGTGATTATAAGAAGATAGTTTGAGTTGGTATCAAATTGAATCTAATGTCTCACCCAAGTTCCTGTTTTACTCCCATTCACTTGTCCACTATATCGGAGCAACAACAACCTTGTGTGTCCATCTTGTAGTCTACTAGCTTTGACTTTATTTGAGCTTGGCTTAAATGGTCATCAAATTAGAAGTTCCTGCAAAATAACTTGTTAGCAGCATTGTGAGTAGATTGCATACTCCTCGTAGCACTTATTCCAACATAATTTTTCGTGGATGCATGAAATAGTAAGAGTTTGTAGTGTTGCATAAAACCATATCATAGATTTATATAATATGCTTCATGATCTATCTTAACAAGTGTGCTTAAAAGGTAGTAATTGAGCACAACATTAGTGAAAGGATCATGATACCCAAGAGTGGGGTGAATTGGGCTTCTCTAAAATTCTTGCAAAATATTAAACCTTAATCACAGGCCCAACTTTACCCAACTACTTAACAAGGTTGCAAAAGGCTAAGAACACTAAACAAACACTACGATATCATGGCAATTGCTTGGAATGTAAAAACTCAAAATAAATTGCTCAAAGTAAGTGTGGAATGTAAAACTAGGGTTTAGAGGACTCCTCCATATTTTCCCGAGGTATCAAAGAAGGCACTCTCCACTAATCCTCGTTGGAGCACCCGCGCAAGGGTATAGCTCCCCTTTAGTCCTCACAAGGACCAAGTGCTCACTATGAGCTGATTCTTCACCTCTCCAACATGGTGAATCGCTCACAACCATGTACAACTTCATGTCGGGTCACCAACAAATCATCCAAGGTGATCACTAAGCTCCAATCGCCACCAAGCTCTCTAGGTGATGTTGAGCACCAAGAGTAACAAGCTCTATACTTTCACTTGACCAAGCGCGTCTAATGCGAGTGGTGTGTGCTCTTGGTGGCTCTCTCTTGCACTAATGAGGTCCTAACAACGGGATTATGATTTTGCTAATCACCTCACTATTGCAAAGGTCTTGCAAGCTCTTGCAAAGAATGCTATATGCTTAGGGAGGCAATACAATGAATGGGTTTGTTGGAGGAGGTATAAATACCCACCAACCAAAAACTAGTCATTACTGTTCGTCTGTTTTGCACAGTCTGTGGGCACACCGGACCAGTTCGATGCACCACTGGTGTGCTACTGGACCTTCTAGTGACATCATTCAATGGCTAGTTATGGCAACTAGCCGTTACATAGAGGGGGTTTGATGTGCCAGCGGGGCCACATCGAACTGGTCCGGTGTGTCATGCCGGGAAGCAACATTTTTAGTGCACTCTAGAACGTTGGTCTGGTGTGCCACTGCACCGGTCTAGTCCCCATTTCCAAACTAGGCATATGTTTGGTTTGGCTTTTGGCTTTGCTTTTGCCCCCTAAAAGCCAAAAGCCAAACCAATGGGCTGGATTTAGGAAGGAGCTTTTTCTAAAAGCCAACTTTCTAGTAGTGTAAAACTAAAAGCACTTATGAATCTGATTTTAGTGGCTTTCAGATGGAATTGTGAAAATATATATGGAAGAACTTTTAGCGATTTTTAGTGGTTTCCACCAAACAATTTTTAGTTTTTTGACATCTCACAGCCACAACAACTTTTTTCATAGCTCACAGCCCGTAGTAGCTT
Organism: Zea mays; assembly: GCF_902167145.1. Classification (NCBI taxonomy): domain Eukaryota; kingdom Viridiplantae; phylum Streptophyta; class Magnoliopsida; order Poales; family Poaceae; genus Zea; species Zea mays. The sequence goes on from NC_050101.1 coordinate 146,062,269, forward strand.
TTTTCACAGCCATAGCCCAACCAAACAAACCCTAGACATGGGAAAGGGATCTCTGGTGACTTGGTCTGGTGCGCTACCGGATCGGTCGGGTGCATCTAGAGACCCAACAATCTCTTTTAAGTGTGTTTTCAATTTGGTTTTCACTCTGATCTTTTTATGGGCCTATGTGAGATACCCAACACTAGTTTTATGCAAGTGTACACTACTTGAGACAAGCCTAGGTCAAGTTACTCATCCAAAACCCCCTTTATAGTAAGGTTAAATATAAATAAAAGGTCCTATCTCTATAATAAGTGTCTGACAACTCCTTCGACACTTAGAACAAACATCCTTGACCTTTTGAGCATCCTTCTTTAGCCATCTCATCGATTTACATCGTCTATGGTGTTTTCACTTGTTGAGGCCCAATTTCCTACATTGTTACAACTTATCGTACAACTACAAAGTACATGTTAGTCACAATAACCTTGTGTTGTCATTAATCATCAAAACAAACTAGGGGCCTAGATGCTTTCATAAGCAAGTTCATTCATGCTAGCTACATCGAGCCTACGAGAAAGAACATACAAATAGTTCTATCAAAAGGCTTTAGGCTTTTTAAAGGATCTCTATAAAGGTGTGCAACTTCACCCATGTGGAAGATTGAATAGACCTCCATGCTCGACCTTGAGTAAGGGTTGCCTCATGTTTTCCAACATCTCACCAATGCGGATGAGGGTGACCATGAATATCTTGAAAGGTACAAATCATCTACCTTGCATCACCTTGGTGCCAAATCCATAGGAAAGTCAATCACCACTAACTACTTGGCTTGCCACTCCCATAAGCGACATATGGTATGTACATGTGATTACACAAACTTAATATCCCATGAATAGTCCTTAGCTACTCCACGAGCTATGTCATGAGATTTGATGCTAAGAGTGACCTTACCCTTCGTTTAAGTAAAAAACACAGTTGATTAGATAACCCAAAGTTGGGGTTGGTCCTTAACCATATTGTAGGAAAGTTGGATAAAGTTAAACCCTTGCAATTTTTATATGAATAATTAGTCCCATAAATCTCCTACATGCGTGAGAGTGAGTTCTCGCTCACACTAGACTTCTAACGATACTAATCAACTAAGAATATTAGGTGTTTCTTGTCCAGTGGTTAAGTGACATATGCTTAATTAGATTAGATGAGTTGGTTTAGTTTAGTAAATAATAATCAATTGTCTATCATATATAGATGACATGCATGAATGTTAATAAATCAATCAGGTATCCAAAGTAGAGATAATGGTACTGATGTGTACATGTCATGAAGTCCTAATGAATGAAGAGGATCATAACTAACCATACAGATTCCTCACATATTATGTAGACATACATGCACAATGTATTTGAAGAGTTGGAGATAAATAAGTGGTACAGTGGGAGAAGTGGCGATAGGCTCATGCTAAGTAATATGTGTGTCGGCGTTTCGAGACAGGGGGGTCCCTAAGCCGACGAGTGAGTGTGCTGCGTGCCCCAGCCCAGATGGGTCGAGCGCGTGGGCGAGCGCGAAGGGGGGAGAGGCGAGGTGGCCGGAGCCGAGCGTGAGAGAGGTGGAAGTCCCGCGGCCTTCGTGTTCGTCCCGCGCCTAGGTCGGGTGCGCTTGCAGTAGGGGGGTTACAAGCGTCCACGCGGGTGAGGGAAGCGAGCGGCCCCAAGAGAGCGCCTGTCCCGTCCTCGGTCCCGCGCGGCCAACCTTCTCTAAGAAGGCCCTGGTCCTCCCTTTTATAGTCGTAAGGAGAGGATCCAGGCGTACAATGGGGAGTGTAGCAGAGTGCTACGTGTCTAGCGGAGAGAGAGCTAGCGCCCTAGGTACATGCCAATGTGGCAGCCGGAGAGGTCTTGGCACCTTGCTGGCGTGATGTCGTGGCTGTCGGAGGTGCGACGGAGCCTGGCGGAGGGACAGCTGTTAGAGCGGTCGAGTCCTTGCTGACGTCGCCCTGCTTCCGTAAGAGAGCTGGGGGCCGCCGTCGTCACAGAGCTTGTGGAGTGCCATCATTGCCCATCCGGCGGAGCTGGCCGGATGGGACGCCGGTCTTGTTCTCCGTAACCCGAGTCGATTCGGGGTAGGACGATGATGGCGCCTCCTGTTGACGTGGCGGGCCTGTGCCCTAGGCAGGGTGACGTGGGGGCTCCTCCGAAGCCGAGGCTGAGTCTGTCTTCTGTTGCCGAGGCCGAGTCCGAGCCATGGGGTCGGGCGAGGCGGAGGTCGTTCGGCCGAGGCCAGGGCGGAGTCCGAGCCCTGGGGTCGGGCGAGGCGGAGTTTCGTCGTCTTCCGGGTCTTAGCCCGAGTCCGAGCCCTGGGGTCGGGCGGAGCGGAGTTCGCCGTCTTCCGGGTCTTAGCCCGAGTCCGAGCCCTGGGGTCGGGCGGAGCGGAGTTCGCCGTCTTCCGGGTCTTAGCCCGAGTCCGAGCCCTGGGGTCGGGCGGAGCGGAGTTCGCCGTCTTCCGGGTCTTAGCCCGAGTTCGAGCCCTGGGGTCGGGCGGAGCGGAGTACCGTCGTCTTCCGGGTCTTAGCCCGAGTCCGAGCCCTGGGGTCGGGCGGAGCGGAGTTCGCCGTCTTCCGGGTCTTAGCCCGAGTCCGAGCCCTGGGGTCGGGCGGAGCGGAGTTCGCCGTCTTCCGGGTCTTAGCCCGAGTCCGAGCCCTAGGGTCGGGCGGAGCGGAGTTCGCCGTGGCGCCTTCGGTAAGGCCTGACTGCCTGTTAGATTCACTCTGTCGAGTGGCACCGTAGTCAGAGTGGCGCAGGCGGCGCTGTCCTTCTGTCAGACTGGTCAGTGGAGCGGTGGAGTGACGGCGGTCACTTCGGCTCTGCCGGGGGGGCGCGTGTCAGGATAAAGGTGTCAGGCCACCTTTGCGTTAAATGCTCCTGCAACTTGGTCAGTCGGTGTGGCGATTTAGTCAGGGTTGCTTCTGAGCGAAGCCAAGGCCTCGGGCGAGCCGGTGATGTGTCCGCCGTAAAAAGGGGGGCCTCGGGCGAGACGGAAGTCTCTCGAGGTCGGCTGCCCTTGGCCGAGGCTAGGCTCGGGTGAAGCGTGATCGAGTCACTCGTGTGGACTGATCCCTGACTTAATCGTACCCATCAGGCCTTTGCAGCTTTACGCTGATGGGGGTTACCAGCTGAGAATTAGGCGTCTTGAGGGTACCCCTAATTATGGTCCCCGACAGTAGCCCCCGAGCCTCGAAGGGAGTGTTAGCACTCGCTTGAAGGCTTTCGTCGCACTTTTTTGCAAGGGGACCAGCCTTTCTCGGTTGCATTTTGTTCCGGTGGGTGCGCGCGAGCGCACCCGCCGGGTGTAGCCCCCGAGGACTCGGAGGAGTGGTTACACTCCTTCGAGGTTTTAATACCTTGCGTAATGCTTTGGCTGGTCTGGTCGTTCCCTCATGCGAACTGGCCGTAGCCCGGGTGCACGGTCGGGGCCCAAGCTCTCGGGCTGGTATGTTGACGCTGTCAACGGTTTGGCCGGAGCCGGTTTTTGCGAGAGCAGCCCCCGAGCCTCTGCACAGGGCGAGAGGACGATCAGGGACATACTCGACTTTTTACATACGCCCCTACGTCGCCTTTCCGCAAGGAGGAGGGGGGAGTGCGCCATGTTACCCTCGATGGGCACCGAACATGGTGTCTCCGGTGAGCTGCAAGCGGGTAATCCGAGTGGACGTCCGTGCCCCGTTCGTTGGGGGTCGGCTAGGGGCCCAGAGGCACGCCCAAAAGTACCTGCGGGTGATTTGCCGGACCCGGTCCCCTGGCGACGGGGTCCGAGGGCTCGATGCCTCCCTCCGATGGGATTTCGTTACAAGATCGTTCCCGCTGGTCTCGGAAATGTCCTAGGGTACCTCGGGAGCGCAGCCCGAGCCTCGGTTATGTATCGAACGTACCCCTGGTCATCCCTCGCTCGGTGTCTGAGGCGACTGTGAACCCTTCGGGGGCCAGCCTTCGAACCCCTGATCAGTAATGGGCGCGGAGCCCGAGTAGCCTGAGGTGGCCATGGAACCCTTCGGGGGGCTGGCCTTCGAACCCCTGACCAGTAGTGGGTGTCGGGCCCACGCGATCTGAGGCGACTGTTGAACCCTTCGGAGGGCCAGTCTTCGAACCCCTGATCAGTAGGGGGGGCTCGGAGCCCGTTTCCTTTGCGGAGAAGGATCCTTTTCGGGGTATCCCCCTTTCCCGGTCCCTGTTGCAAGAGATAGAGAAAGAGGAAAAAGGAAAAGGATACGAAATCGAACGACGTGGCGTACCTCTCTTTGACGCGGTTATTACGGCGAAGGCGAAGCATCGCGCGCTTCTCCCGCCAGAGGCGCCGCGTGTCCCGCCGCGGAGTTAATGCGACGGAGCGAGTGGTTGGCGGGGCGGCCGTTGTGTGCGCGCGAGCCGTTCGAGGAACGGCTGTTCCGCTTCGCGCTTTTTGAATCCCGCGTCCGGTCCGGGCGGTGTGCTGGAAACGGTTTCGCCCTGGCCTTCATATACTTGAGAGGGGGTCCGGTGACGGTTCTTCGCTCTGCTCCCTTCTTTTCCCTTTAGGTTTTCGCAACCCGGGAAACTTTAGTCGGAGAAGAGAGAAACCGCTCTCCCTGCCCTCCGCGCCGCCATCTCCTCCATTTTGACGATGGCGGATCGAGTGACCATAATCCCCCCGCGCGATCCGTGGCCCTTCTCCACGGTGACGGCGAGTGATCTGGAGGAGCTGGTCGGCGAGGGTTTGCTCCGCCCCCTCACCGACAAGCAGCGGCCAGAGTGGATTCCTCCCATGGGCGGAGCCGCTCCGTCCCCACCGCCGGGGTATGTCGTAAGCTTCGTCTCCTTCCATGAGCGAGGATTTGGCGTGCCGACGGGCCGCTTTATGCGGGCCATCTTATTCCACTACGGGGTGGAGTTGCACAACCTCTCCCCCAACTCCATCTCGCAGGCCGCTATCTTCGTAGCGGTATGCGAAGGGTACTTGGGGATCGCCCCTCATTGGGATTTGTGGACTCATCTCTTCGTCGCCGAGCCTTTCGCTTTGTCGACGGGGGAGAGGAGGATCTGTGCTGCGGTGCGGGCCGGCGGCTGCACTCTCTTGTTTAGGCAGTCGCGGGCGTTGCAGTACATTCCTGCCATTCTTGCGTCTTCGAACAAGGGGTGGCAGCGCCGGTGGTTCTACCTCCGAAATGACGGTGAGTTGCTCCCACCGTTCTCCCAGCGAGTTGTTACTGCTGCCACCGACGCCTGGCGCCACGGGACCCCGCACGAGAGGCAAAAAAATCTCGAACCCCTTCTCCAGGCCCTGAAGGAGTTGCGGGAGGGGGGACTTACCGCTGCGGGAGTGATCGCCGCTATCCACCGTCGGAGGGTGCTTCCATTGGCGGAGCGGCGGCTGCCGCTCTGGGAGATGACCCCGGAAGCTGACTGGGAGGGCTCGCGAATGTCCCCTGATCCCCTCCCCTTCAACGCTCTCCAATGGCGGGTGTCGGCTGCGATGGGGAAGCCGGACCCCCACGCATACTCCCAGCTTCGGATGCGCCCCGACCAGGGGTGTGTGACTTTGGTGAGTGTTTGCTCCTTCCTTCTTCGTATATCGGGTCGCTCCGGGCCCTTATGATCGGGTTCCTTTCTCCCCTCCTTTTAGGATGTGGGGTGGCACAAACCCTCTCGGCCACGGGTCCCGGAGGACGCGGCGGACCGTGCAGCGCGGCGGGTCGCCGCGGAGGAGAAGAAGAAAAAGAAGGACGCGGAGAAGGCCCAGGCCCGCGAGCGGAGGCGGGCTCGAGACGCCTTGGAGAAGCGCCGCCGCCAGCAGGAGAGGGACGGACTCCCGAGGGAGCCGTCGCCGGAGACGCCCGACGATGATGATGACGATGATGATGATGAAGAGGATGACATGGCTGCCCGTCTCGGCCTCAGCCCCGGCTTGGGGTGTGGCCAGGAGCCGTCGAGCCAGCCCCCGAGTGGGCCGACTCCGTCAGCCCCCGAAGTCGGGGCGTCGGGCTCCCGACCCGAGGCACGGGGGCGAACCAAGAGGTCACCTGACCCCTCAGCCGGAGGAGCTGAGGCAGCTCCGGAGGTCCAGGCCAAGGCGTCTGTTTCCCAGGGGCCGCCGCTCGTGTCGGTGGCGCATGGGGGTGACCCTCAAGTCGTCGCGGCCGTGCCCGGGGAGTCCGCTTCCCGGGCGCCCCAAGCAAGGGTGGTGCCGAAGGCGCCGGCGAAGCGGACTTCGGCGGCTGTTTCGGGAGCCGGGATCCAAGAAGGCTCCCCCCAGGCGCGGTGGATCATGGCCCGAAGTGGGTGAGTATCTCGGAATGTCTTCGTCTTGGCTTCCCATTCATATGTCTCGGTCGTGATCTTTCTTTCCTTCTCTCTTTTTTTTATTCAGCAAGCGAAGTCATGGCCAGACCGACCTGGCACCCCGGAAGGCCCTCAAGACGGCGCCGAACTGTGTGGCCAGCGCCATTCCACCGACCCTTTCGCGGGGTACTTCGCCACCGGGGGCTCGGGCGTCGCCAATCTCTGAGGAGCGGGCTCCCGAGGCCGGCTCTTCAGCCGAGGCGGCTATCGTGGTTGAGGAGGCGGCTGACGCCCACGCGGCCCTGAGTTCGCCTGTCGTGCCGGTCATGCCGGCGCCTGCCACCGCCGAGGTTGCCGCCGTCCCTGTCGAAGGGCGTCCAGTTGCCGCCAGCGTCGGGATGGCTGATGCGTCGGCGCCCAAGACCTCAGAAGAGGTGGGCGTGGACGCGCAATCCGTCCAGCCGGGTGACAGCTTCATCACTGTGCGGCGGAGCCCCGAGGCCCGGCGCCCGTTGCTCCGATTCCGGACCCGCGAGGCCTCGGACCCCGTCTTCGTTCTCGATGATGAGTAGGAGGACCAGTCCTGGGGTGAGCTCCGCGAGTGTGCAGAGGCAACGGTGGGGTCGCTCCGGTCGTCGCTGGAGGTTTTCTGCAGAGACGTCCCCAAAATCCTCCAGGTAGCGGTTTCGGGCATACCTTTTTTCCTTCTGTGGGCGAGACACTCGTCGTGACGCCCTGTTTCCTTTCCCCAGGATCTGACGGACCGGAGCGCCGCCAAGTCGTCGTTCATCCGCCGCGAGGTTGATGTCTGGGGCTCGCTGCGATCCCTGAGGTCCTCGCTCGCCGGGGCTACCGCGCGCCTTTCTCAGCAGGATGCCAAGGTGGCGGACCTCCAGCTGCTCTGCGCCGACCTGAGAGCCGAGGCGGCAGCAGCGCGTGCGGAGGCGCAACGGCAGCGATCGGAGCTCGCCCAGGTCGTCGAGGAACGGGACCGATCTCAGGGCCGGGCTACCGAGGCCGAAAGCCGTGCCGAGACCCTTGCGGCTGACTTAGCCGCGGCCCAGGTCGCGGCCTCGGAGCAGCGTGCCCGAGCCGGAGGTACGTCTTGGTCCTCCCTGGTTCTTTTTCTTGTCCGTTTCCTTTGCTTGTGGTTGAGGTATTTCTCCTGGTTGCTTGCAGAGCTTGAGTCCGCCCTTGACGAGTCCGCCAAGGCGCTTGCTGAGGCGCTTGCCGGAGCTGCCGAGCAGAGGGATGCGGACCTCGCGGCCATGTCCGAGGCCGTCTCGGACTTTTATCGTGTCCTCGGCTCCGGCGGCGTCCCTTCAGGAAGCTCCCCTCAGAGCCGCCTTCGAGCCTTGGGTGATCACGCGCGCGGCAGAGTCCGCGAAGCGCTACACCACGGCGTCAGGCGGGCCTTCGCCGTGCTTGCTTCCCACTATGTTGTGGACCTGGAGCGGGTTAGTGAGGGGTACTGTCTTCCTGACGAAGACGATGCCGCCCTAGCGGAGGTCCAGCGGCTCGACGCGGTCGCCGCGGGTCCGAGCGCGGTGCTGGCGACCACCTTTGAGGCGGAGATCCTTCCCCCTGCGACGTCACCGGAGGCCGAGATGGACTCCACCGACGGCGGGGATGGAGCTGAGGGCGCGGCTCCTTCCCAAAGCGGCGCCTAATTCTTGTTTGAACAGTTTCTTGTTGGATGTGCGTCTCACCGCGGCTGCTGAGGAGAGAGAGCTAGCGCCCTACGTGTCTAGCGGAGAGAGAGCTAGCGCCCTAGGTACATGCCAATGTGGCAGCCGGAGAGGTCTTGGCACCTTGCTAGCGTAATGTCGTGGCTGTCGGAGGTGCGACGGAGCCTGGCGGAGGGACAGCTGTTAGAGCGGTCGAGTCCTTACTGACGTCGCCCTGCTTCCGTAAGAGAGCTGGGGGCCGCCGTCGTCACAGAGCTTGTGGAGTGCCATCATTGCCCATCCGGCGGAGCTGGCCGGATGGGACGCCGGTCTTGTTCTCCGTAACCCGAGTCGATTCGGGGTAGGACGATGATGGCGCCTCCTGTTGACGTGGCGGGCCTGTGCCCTAGGCAGGGTGACGTGGGGGCTCCTCCGAAGCCGAGGCTGAGTCTGTCTTCTGTTGCCGAGGCCGAGTCCGAGCCATGGGGTCGGGCGAGGCGGAGGTCGTTCGGCCGAGGCCAGGGCGGAGTCCGAGCCCTGGGGTCGGGCGAGGCGGAGTTTCGTCGTCTTCCGGGTCTTAGCCCGAGTCCGAGCCCTGGGGTCGGGCGGAGCGGAGTTCGCCGTCTTCCGAGTCTTAGCCCGAGTCCGAGCCCTGGGGTCGGGCGGAGCGGAGTTCGCCGTCTTCCGGGTCTTAGCCCGAGTCCGAGCCCTGGGGTCGGGCGGAGCGGAGTTCGCCGTCTTCCGGGTCTTAGCCCGAGTCCGAGCCCTGGGGTCGGGCGGAGCGGAGTTCCGTCGTCTTCCGGGTCTTAGCCCGAGTCCGAGCCCTGGGGTCGGGCGGAGCGGAGTTCGCCGTCTTCCGGGTCTTAGCCCGAGTCCGAGCCCTGGGGTCGGGCGGAGCGGAGTTCGCCGTCTTCCGGGTCTTAGCCCGAGTCCGAGCCCTGGGGTCGGGCGGAGCGGAGTTCGCCGTGGTGAGAGCACCTAGAGGGGGGGTGAATAGGTGATCCTGTAAAAACTTAACTTATAGCCACAAAAACTTGTTAAGGGTTAGTACAATAATTGCCAAGTGGCTAAGGAGGAGATCTTGCACAATACGACAATCACAAAGAATTCAACACAGAGTAGACACGGTGATTTATCCCGTGGTTCGGCCAAGTACAAAACTTGCCTACTCCACGTTGTGGCGTCCCAACGGACGAGGGTTGCAATCAACCCCTCTCAAGCGGTCCAAAGACCCACTTGAATACCACAGTATTTTGCCTTGCTTATCTTTATCCCACTTGCGAGGAATCTCCACAGATTGGAGTCTCTCGCCCTTACACTTAAGATTCACAAAAAGCACGGAGTAAGGGAGGGAAGCAACACACACAAATCCACAGCGAAATGCACACACACACGGCCAAGAATCGAGCTCAAAGACTATCTCACAGTTTCTCACAAGAACAGAGCTCGAATCACTTAGAATCACAAACGGATGCGCAAAGACTGAGTGTGGATGATCAAGAATGCTCAAGGGTTGCTTAGTTTACTCCTCCATGCGCCTAGGGGTCCCTTTTATAGCCCCAAGGCAGCTAGGAGCCGTTGAGAGCAAATCTGGAAGGCTGATCTTGCCTTCTGTCGTCGGGCGCACCGGACAGTCCGGTGCACACCGGACACTGTCCGGTGCCCGATTTCCTTCCTTAAACAGCGCAGTCGACCGTTGGTGATCTGGGAGCCGTTGGCGCACCGGACATGTCCGGTGCACACCGGACAGTCCGGTGCCCCCTTCCGACCGTTGGCTTGGCCACGTGTCGCGCGCAGAATCCGCGGCCGACCGTTGGCCCTAGTCGACCGTTGGCTCACCGGACAGTCCGGTGCACACCGGACAGTCCGGTGAATTTTAGCCGTACGCCGTCAGCGAATTCCCGAGAGCGGCCTGTTCGGCCGAGGCAGCTTGGTGCACCGGACACTGTCCGGTGCACCACCGGACAGTCCGGTGCCCCAGACCGAAACAGCCCCTTGGCTGTACACAGCCACCTTTTTCCTTTTCTTTTTCTTCCTGTTTCCACTACTTAGACAAGTATATTAGTACACAAAACCAATGTACTAAGACTTAGAAACATACCTTTGCTCTTGATTTGCACTTTGTTCATCCATTGCATAAATTCACATTTTAAGCACTTGAGTTGGCACTCAATCACCAAAATACTTAGAAATGGCCCAAGGGCACATTTCCCTTTCAATCTCCCCCTTTTTGGTGATTTATGCCAACACAACATAAAGCAACTAGAACAAGTGCGAAATCACTTCAAATAAAATTCAAATTGATTTTGACTCAATTTTGGCATATATGGATCATCCTTTGCCACCACTTGGTTTGTTTTTGCAAATCAAACTCAAATCTCTATTTCTATGTCAAACACACATGTTGAGGCATAAAGAGAGTCATTCCAAAAGAGATTGATCAAAGATTTCAAAAACTCCCCCTATTTCCCATAATCAACACTTCTCTCCACAAGAAACCAACTTTTGACAATAGAGACAATAAGAGACAATAAAAGCTTTTGACAAAACAAAAACTCTATTCTACTATTTTCAAAATCTCTCAAAATCTCTCAAGTGGTAGCTGATCCATTTATCGCTTTGGCCTTTATTTTCTCCCCCTTTGGCATCAAGCACCAAAACGGGATCAATCTTGGCCTTTGTAACCCCATTGCCTCACCAAAGTCTTTAAATAAGAGCAAGTGGCAATAAGATTTCATGAGATGAACTTGGAATACGTTACCCTCTCATCGGAGTGCAGTGGAAGTCTTTCATGGTCCAAGTCCACCTTTTCCCTTTTAATCCTTCTTCGAGACTAAATCATCAACCTCAAGCACATGGTTAGTCTCAAAGGGTCAAGTTGTAACACATCTCCCCCTAAACATGTGCATCATTTTGCAACGGACTTGTGAGGTCCAGGGAGTGTTTGTACAACTTGAGCACCATAATAAGCAACAAAATGCAAAAAGGAATATGATCAAAAGCATAGATACATGTATGCTACAATTCAATCCAGGTTCCGCGAATCTATGACATTGAGCTCACTACGCAACCTGCAAAAGGTCTTCTCATCTAGAGGCTTAGTGAAGATATCGGCTTGCTGGTTCTCAGTGTTAACATGAAACACTTCGATATCTCCCTTTTGCTGGTGGTCTCTCAAAAAGTGATGCCGGATGTCTATGTGCTTTGTGCGGCTGTGCTCAACAGGATTCTCCGCCATGCGGATAGCACTCTCATTGTCACATAGGAGTGGGACTTTGCTCAGATTGTAGCCAAAGTCCCGGAGGGTTTGCCTCATCCAAAGTAGTTGCGCGCAACACTGACCTGCGGCAACGTACTCTGCCTCAGCGGTGGATAGGGCAACGGAGGTTTGTTTCTTAGAGTTCCATGACACCAGGGACCTTCCTAAGAATTGGCACGTCCCCGATGTACTCTTCCTATCGACCTTACATCCAGCATAGTCGGAGTCTGAGTATCCAACTAAGTCAAAGGTAGACCCCTTTGGATACCAGAGCCCGAAGCAAGGCGTAGATCCAAATATCTAAGAATTCGCTTTACCGCCACTAAGTGACACTCCTTAGGATCGGATTGAAATCTAGCACACATGCATACGCTAAGCATAATATCCGGTCTACTAGCACATAAGTAAAGCAAAGAACCTATCATTGACCGGTATGCTTTTTGATCAACGGACTTACCTCCTTTGTTGAGGTCGGTGTGTCCGTCGGTCCCCATCGGAGTCTTTGCGGGCTTGGCGTCCTTCATCCCAAACCGCTTTAGCAGATCTTGCGTGTACTTTGTTTGGGAGATGAAGGTGCCGTCCTTGAGTTGCTTCACTTGGAACCCAAGGAAGTAGTTCAACTCGCCCATCATCGACATCTCGAATTTCTGCGTCATCACCCTGCTAAACTCTTCACAAGACTTTTGGTTAGTAGAACCAAATATTATGTCATCGACATAAATTTGGCACACAAACAAATCACCATCACATGTCTTTGTAAAAAGAGTTGGATCGGCTTTCCCAACCTTGAAAGCATTAGCAATTAAAAAGTCTCTAAGGCATTCATACCATGCTCTTGGGGCTTGCTTAAGTCCATAGAGCGCCTTAGAGAGCTTACACACATGGTCGGGGTACCGATCATCCTCGAAGCCAGGGGGTTGCTCCACGTACACCTCCTCCTTGATTGGCCCGTTGAGGAAAGCGCTCTTCACATCCATTTGATACAACCTGAAAGAATGGTGAGCGGCATATGCTAGCAAGATACGAATTGACTCTAGCCTAGCCACAGGAGCAAAGGTCTCCTCAAAGTCCAAACCTGCGACTTGGGCATAACCTTTTGCCACAAGTCGAGCCTTGTTCCTCGTCACCACCCCGTGCTCGTCTTGTTTGTTGCGGAACACCCACTTGGTTCCCACAACATTTTGCTTGGGACGAGGCACCAGTGTCCAAACTTCATTGCGCTTGAAGTTGTTGAGTTCCTCCTGCATGGCCAATACCCAACCCGGATCTAGCAAGGCCTCCTCTACCCTGAAAGGCTCAATAGAAGAGACAAAGGAGTAATGCTCACAAAAATTAACTAATCAAGAACGAGTAGTTACTCCCTTGCTAATGTCACCCAGAATTTGGTCGACGGGATGATCCCTTTGAATCATCGCTCGAACTTGGGTTGGAGGAGCCGGTTGCGCTTCTTCCTCCATCACATGATCATCTTGTGCTCCCCCTTGATCAAGCGCCTCCACTTGAGGTACCTGTTCGTCACCTTCGGTTGGGGGATGCACCATAGTTGAGGAAGAAGGTTGATCTAGTTCATCTTGTTCCTGTGGCCGCACTTCTCCAATCGCCATGGTTCGTATAGCGGCCGTCGGAACATCTTCTTCATCTACATCATCACAATCAACAACTTGCTCTCTTGGAGAGCCATTAGTCTCATCAAATACAACGTCGCTAGAGATTTCAACCAAACCCGATGATTTGTTGAAAACTCTATACGCCTTTGTATTTGAGTCATAACCTAACAAAAACCCTTCTACAGCTTTGGGAGCAAATTTTGAATTTCTACCCTTCTTCACAAGAATGTAGCACTTGCTCCCAAATACACGAAAGTACGATACATTGGGTTTGTTACCGGTTAGAAGCTCATATGACGTCTTCTTGAGGAGGCGATGAAGGTAGACTCTGTTGATGGCGTGGCAAGCCGTGTTCACGGCTTCCGACCAAAAACGCTCGGGGGTCTTGAACTCTCCAAGCATAGTCCTCGCCATGTCGATTAGCGTCCTGTTCTTCCTCTCTACCACACCATTTTGCTGTGGTGTGTAGGGAGCGGAGAACTCGTGCTTGATCCCTTCCTCCTCAAGGAACTCCTCCACTTGAAGGTTCTTGAACTCGGACCCGTTGTCGCTCCTTATCTTCTTCACCTTGAGCTCAAACTCATTTTGGGCTCTCCTTAGGAAGCGCTTGAGGGTCCCTTGGGTTTCAGACTTATCCTGCAAAAAGAACACCCAAGTGAAGCGGGAAAAGTCATCAACAATAACTAGACCATACTTACTTCCCCCTATGCTCAGATAGGCGATGGGTCCGAAGAGGTCCATATGCAGCAGCTCCAAGGGTCTTGAAGTGGTCATCACATTCTTGCTGTGATGCGCTCCTCCCACCGGTTTACCTGCTTGACAAGCTGCACAAGGTCTATCTTTTTCGAATTGTACGTTAGTCAACCCTATCACGTGTTCTCCCTTTAGAAGCTTGTGAAGGTTCTTCATCCCCACATGTGCTAAGCGGCGATGCCACAGCCAGCCCATGTTAGTCTTAGCTATTAAGCATGCATCTAGACCGACCTCTTCTTTTGCAAAATCAACTAAATAAAGTTTGTCGTCTAATACACCCTTAAAAGCTAGTGAACCATCACTTCTTCTAAAGACAGACACATCTATATTTGTAAATAGACAGTTGTACCCCATGTTGCATAACTGACTAACAGATAGCAAATTATAACCTAGAAACTCTACTAAAAACACATTAGAGATAGAGTGCTCATTAGAAATTGCAATTTTACCTAACCCTTTTACCTTGCCTTGATTCCCATCACCGAATATGATTGAATCTTGGGAATCCTTATTCTTGACGTAGGAGGTGAACATCTTCTTCTCCCCCGTCATATGGTTTGTGCATCCGCTATCAATAATCCAGCTTGAACCCCCGGATGCATAAACCTGCAAGGCAAATTTAGGCTTGGGACTTAGGTACCCAACTCATGTTGGGTCCTATAAGGTTAGCACAAATATTCTTAGGGACCCAAATGCAAGTTTTATCTCCCTTGCATCTTGCCCCTAACTTCCTAGCAACAATTTTCTTATCCTTTCTATAAATAGCAAAGGAAGCATTTAGAGCACAATAAATTTTGGAAGGTTCATTCACTACTTTCCTAGGAGCATTATGAACTACATTTCTCCTAAACACATTTCTACTATGCATAACATGAGAACTAGAAGCAGTCATAGCATAAGAGTCATAAGCATGTGAATCAAAAACATCATTACTTCTAAAGGCATTTCTAGAGTATCTCCTATCATAGTACATGAAAGCATGATTCTTCTTAACACTATTAGCCATAGGAGCCTTCCCTTTCTCCTTGGTGGAGATAGGAGTCTTATGGCTTGTTAAGTTCTTGGCTTCCCTCTTGAAGCCAAGCCCATCCTTAATTGAGGGGTGTCTACCAATAGTGTAGGCATCCCTTGCAAATTTTAGTTTTTCAAATTCACTCTTGCTAGTCTTAAGTTGGGCATTAAGACTAGCTAATTCATTATTCAATTTTGAAATGGAAACTAAGTGTTCACTACAAGCATTAATATCAACATCCTTACACCTAGTGCAAATTTCAACATGTTCAACATAAGAGTTGGATTTTTGTGCTTCTACTAGTTTAGCATTTAAGTCATCATTGATGCTCTTTAATTTAGAAATTGAATCATGGCATGTAGACAATTCACAAGTAAGCATTTCATTTCTCTTAATTTCTAATGCAAGGGATTTTTGAGCCTCTACAAACTTATCATGTTCTTCGTACAAGAGATCCTCTTGCTTTTCTAGTAGCCTATTCTTCTCATTTAAAGCATCAATCAATTCATTAATTTTGTCAATCTTAGATCTATCTAATCCTTTAAATAAGCATGAATAGTCTATTTCATCATCACTAGACTCATCCTCACTAGAAGAAGCATAAGTAGAGTTTCGAGTACTTACTTTCTTCTCCTTAGCCATGAGGCACGTGTGATGCTCGTTGGGGAAGAGGGATGACTTGTTGAAGGCGGTGGCGGCGAGTCCTTCGTTGTCGGAGTCGGACGAGGAGCAATCCGAATCCCACTCCTTTCCAATATGAGCCTCGCCCTTTGCCTTCTTGTAATTCTTCTTCTTTTCCCATTTCCCACTCTTCTTTTCCTGGTCACTATCATTATCGGGACAATTAGCAATAAAGTGACCAATCTTACCACACTTGAAGCATGAGCGCTTCCCCTTCGTCTTGGTCTTGTTGGGATGCTCCTTGCGACCCCTTAACGCCGTCTTGAAGCGCTTAATGATGAGAGCCATTTCTTCATCATTAAGCCCGGCCGCCTCAATTTGCGCCACCTTGCTTGGTAGTGCCTCCTTGCTTCTCGATGCCTTGAGAGCAATGGGTTGAGGCTCGTGGATTGGACCGTTCAACGCGTCATCGACGTACCTCGCCTCCTTGATCATCATCCGGCCGCTTACAAATTTTCCAAGAATTTCTTCGGGCGACATTTTGGTGTACCTAGGATTCTCACGAATATTATTCACCAAATGAGGATCAAGAACGGTAAAGGACCTTAGCATTAGGCGGACGACGTCGTGGTCCGTCCATCGCGTGCTTCCATAGCTCCTTATCTTGTTGACAAGGGTTTTGAGCCGGTTGTATGTTTGGGTTGGCTCCTCCCCCCTTATCATAGCAAATCTTCCAAGTTCGCCCTCTACCAACTCCATCTTGGTGAGCATGGTGACGTCGTTGCCCTCGTGAGAGATCTTGAGGGTGTCCCATATCTGCTTGGCATTGTCCAAGCTGCTCACCTTATTGTATTCTTCCCTGCACAAGGATGCTAAAAGAACAGTAGTAGCTTGTGCATTTCTATGGATTTGTTCATTTATAAGCATAGGCCTATCCGAGCTATCAAATTTCATTCCATTCTCTACAATCTCCCATATGCTTGGATGAAGAGAGAATAAGTGACTACGCATTTTGTGACTCCAAAATCCGTAGTCCTCCCCATCAAAGTGTGGAGGTTTGCCGAGAGGAATGGAAAGCAAATGTGAATTCGAACTATGTGGAATACGAGAATAATCAAATGAAAAGTTCGAATTGACCGTCTTCCTGTAGTCGTTGTCGTCGTCCTTTTGGGAAGAAGAGGATTCGTCGTTGTCGTAGTAGACGATCTCCTTGATGCGCCTTGTCTTCTTCTTCTTCCCATCTTTACGTCTGTGGCCCGAGCCAGAGTCGTTGGATTTATCATCTTTTGGCTCGTTGACGAAGGACTCCTTTTCCTTGTCGTTGATCACGATTTCCTTCCCCTTAGGATCCATCTCTTCGGGCGGTTAGTCCCTTTCTTGAAGAGAACGGCTCTGATACCAATTGAGAGCACCTAGAGGGGGGGTGAATAGGTGATCCTGTAAAAACTTAACTTATAGCCACAAAAACTTGTTAAGGGTTAGTACAATAATTGCCAAGTGGCTAAGGAGGAGATCTTGCACAATACGACAATCACAAAGAATTCAACACAGAGTAGACACGGTGATTTATCCCGTGGTTCGGCCAAGTATAAAACTTGCCTACTCCACGTTGTGGCGTCCCAACGGACGAGGGTTGCAATCAACCCCTCTCAAGCGGTCCAAAGACCCACTTGAATACCACAGTATTTTGCCTTGCTTATCTTTATCCCACTTGCGAGGAATCTCCACAGATTGGAGTCTCTCGCCCTTACACTTAAGATTCACAAAAAGCACGGAGTAAGGGAGGGAAGCAACACACACAAATCCACAGCGAAATGCGCACACACACGGCCAAGAATCGAGCTCAAAGACTATCTCACAGTTTCTCACAAGAACAGAGCTCGAATCACTTAGAATCACAAACGGATGCGCAAAGACTGAGTGTGGATGATCAAGAATGCTCAAGGGTTGCTTAGTTTACTCCTCCATGCGCCTAGGGGTCCCTTTTATAGCCCCAAGGCAGCTAGGAGCCGTTGAGAGCAAATCTGGAAGGCTGATCTTGCCTTCTGTCGTCGGGCGCACCGGACAGTCCGGTGCACACCGGACACTGTCCGGTGCCCGATTTCCTTCCTTAAACAGCGCAGTCGACCGTTGGTGATCTGGGAGCCGTTGGCGCACCGGACATGTCCGGTGCACACCGGACAGTCCGGTGCCCCCTTCCGACCGTTGGCTTGGCCACGTGTCGCGCGCAGAATCCGCGGCCGACCGTTGGCCCTAGTCGACCGTTGGCTCACCGGACAGTCCGGTGCACACCGGACAGTCCGGTGAATTTTAGCCGTACGCCGTCGGCGAATTCCCGAGAGCGGCCTGTTCGGCCGAGGCAGCTTGGTGCACCGGACACTGTCCGGTGCACCACCGGACAGTCCGGTGCCCCAGACCGAAACAGCCCCTTGGCTGTACACAGCCACCTTTTTCCTTTTCTTTTTCTTCCTGTTTCCACTACTTAGACAAGTATATTAGTACACAAAACCAATGTACTAAGACTTAGAAACATACCTTTGCTCTTGATTTGCACTTTGTTCATCCATTGCATAAATTCACATTTTAAGCACTTGAGTTGGCACTCAATCACCAAAATACTTAGAAATGGCCCAAGGGCACATTTCCCTTTCACGTGGCGCCTTCGGCAAGGCCTGACTGCCTGTCAGATTCACTCTGTCGAGTGGCACCGTAGTCGGAGTGGCGCAGGCCGCGCTGTCCTTCTGTCAGACTGGTCAGTGGAGCGGTGGAGTGACGGCGGTCACTTCGGCTCTGCCGGGGGGGCGCGTGTCAGGATAAAGGTGTCAGGCCACCTTTGCGTTAAATGCTCCTGCAACTTGGTCAGTCGGTGTGGCGATTTAGTCAGGGTTGCTTCTGAGCGAAGCCAAGGCCTCGGGCGAGCCGGTGATGTGTCCGCCGTAAAAAGGGGGGCCTCGGGCGAGACGAAAGTCTCTCGAGGTCGGCTGCCCTTGGCCGAGGCTAGGCTCGGGTGAAGCGTGATCGAGTCACTCGTGTGGACTGATCCCTGACTTAATCGTACCCATCAGGCCTTTGCAGCTTTACGCTGATGGGGGTTACCAGCTGAGAATTAGGCGTCTTGAGGGTACCCCTAATTATGGTCCCCGACAATGTGTAATTTGTGTAGTGAGTTAGTGTTGTACTAGCATGTACACTAAAGTTAGTAAAATGATACTATTTGCACATATTCCTTTCATATGGTCCATGAGTAGAATGAATGATCCACGAAAGCTGGCTAGAATGTGGTGTTTTGGCTTGGGTTATGAATGTCATGGTGGAACATTTTGGTGGTCAACCATACAATCTGTTAGTGGTCGGAGTGTTCCATTAGAATTGTTCAAGAGTTACTACTTGTATGTTTTACTATTTGTTCTAATGGATGATCCAAAGATCTGACAAATTGAAAGGGAAAAGGGTAAGTTAGCCATTTCTACCTATTTTGGTGATTGAATGTCCAACACAACATCTTGGACTAACTTGTTTGCCAAGTGTATGAGTATAGGTTTACTCGAGTGCAATTTGAAGATTCTAAGTACAAATGAGCTTAACAGAGGCAAGGAGTGCAACTTTGTGAAAAAGGGTAAAACTATGAAGTTTGAACCTTTAAATATGTTGCATATGCCTATTACAATGTTTCTAGCACTTTGGTTTGGTTGCTAACTCAGTTTCTAGAGAAAAGTGTGTTTTGGACTTAGTTTGAGCCAAAACTAAAATCCTGATGAAAAGACAAGGATAAAGCGAGTTTCCTTGACTTAGTTCAGTTGGTTATACTCTAAATATGTTTGTCTAAGTCATAGGGAAGCTACCAAGATCATTCAAAACAAAATGGAAAAGTTTAGCTCAAAAGAGCTAAAGCTGGGCTAGTTTGGGGCTCACCGTCCCGGTCCCGTTTGGTGCACAAGAATGAGTTACCATAGAGCCCCTCTAAAAGACTTTGGGGTTTGGGGTACCAGACCTAGGGTCTGGTGCACTGGGCCCCCTCCACATGTGAACTATTTAGCCTCGAGAAAAGGTTTTAAAATCATCGGACCTTGGTCCGGTGGTGCACCGGACCTCTATAGTAACGAGTACTTTGGACTTCAACAGGCGACCAATGGTTAGCTGACGTGGAGGACGGTGCAGTGGTGCACCGGATTGGTTTAGTGTCAGTTAGATAAGGAAGTTGTGTAGGACCAGTGAGGCAACCAGAGGGGGGCTGAATGGGAGCCACTAAAAATTCTCGACTTACGAGCACGTGACTTTGATCCCAAAGATCAAACCAGAAACCCTCTAGGGACTCAAAGCAGCAGATCAGAGTGTAGCACAGACCAATGGTGATTGTATGCTAAAAAAACCCTCATAACTGCAGACCTAACTTCCTAGAAAATATCAGAGTAAAAAACACCAGAAAGTCAGGTTGGCAGTGCCGGCCTTAGGTCCGGCAGTGCCGCTCACACGGGCAACGGTGCCAGGCAATGAAAAATGCCCAGAACAATTTCAAACTTCACGAAAAGTTTTCTAAGGGTAGAAGATGTTTACTAGTGAAGTATGAACCCGAACACATAAAAAATCGAAGCGCAAATTAGAAAACCAGAGAGTGATGGGGTTTTGTTGGGGTTTTCTCAAAACATACTCAAACGAGAATCAACTCGGGTCATGACCAAGAACTACATTGTGAGGACGTATGCAGTGATCCAAATACTCTATCTCCACCCAAAACAATCCCCAACAACACCCATGTCACAAGAACTCAAAGGTTCTCCACAAATCCATAAGAGAAGGGGAAGGGAGAATCTAAGAACAGAAGACTTCAGAATTTCAGCAAGGATCAGAACTAAGATTAAGAAGTGACCAAAACATGTGGGCCATACCAGCGACATTTCTCGAATTAAACTTGCAGATCACAAACACAGTCGATAGTTACAAAATCGTTGCGGATCCCTCGGCTCACCTGGTGACTACCTAGAGAGAAAATTAGGAGTTCTAAAACAAGAATCCAAAACAATTGGTGGCCAAGATATGACTGTAACAGCAACCCTATGCCTCTATTTATAAAGGGTTATTTCCATTTCCTAAACTACCCCTATCTACATAGAGCCTATCCACTCCACCGGGGGAGAAATGGACAAAATCCTAGGTTTTCGATCCGACGGCCACTCGCTCCACACAAAGTTGCTTCGCCTTGACACACCCTTCGTTGTGATGCCATGTGTACCACCAATTCCCACCGGAACCACCGGCACTGAGTTTTGAGGCACAAACTCAGCAAAACTAGCCATCTGTAGCGCTAGGTGGTTTTGAGACCCAAACTACCAAACCCACCGTCAGTACCGCACCGTGTGCGCTTCCTCCACGACCAGTCGCGTGTCCTGCTAGTTCTCAACCACGCCGGCAAAAAGGTCCACTCCACCATGTCCTCGCGCGTGTGCGTGCCCCAGATGTCAGCCACCATGGCTGGTCACCCGGTTGCTCCGATCCGCTAGTCAAGACCCAACACTCGTCCTTCATCGCTCTCGGTCCATCAGCACGAGCCCGCATGGCCTTCACTTTAGCCATCGACCATCGTCCCTATGCTCCACACCTGCACACCACAAGCCGACCGACATGGTTGCACATACATAATCTCATACTTAGGTTAGTGCACTAACTACCCTAGAGTGCTACCCGTTGACAATCACTATAACACCTCTGGTGTTATGATAACTAAAATCTTGGCATGTCATCATGTCAACTAGCATCATCTTGTTTGTAATACACCTAGAATGCATTCACTAGGATTAAGAGCAAGCTAAGTGTGATGTTAATGGAATAACTGAAAATGTAATGGCTGAATGAGTGAACGACTAAAACTATAATGGAATGACTAAAACTCTAATGGTAATGAAATCATTGAGTTTAGTGACGGAAAATGTAACGAAATGACTAAAACTGTAACGAAAGAACTAAAACTGAAACGAAATGTCTGAAACTATAATATAATGATTGAATAAACTGAATTTCTAAGAATGAAATGAAATGAAATTGTTGACTGCAACTGTAACAGAATGACTAAAATTGTAACGAAAACCACAATAGAATGACTAAAACTGTACCAGAATGGCTGAACGAGTGAATGAATCTGACTATAATGGAACTACGGAATGACCTAAACTGTGACAGAATGACTGAAACTGCAATAGAATGTCAAAAGCGGTAATGGAATGACTGAAATTGTGACGGAACGACTGAAGCAGTAATGGAATAATAGAAACTGTAATAGAATGACTGAAAACTCTAAAAAACATTGGTATGACTAAAACTGTATTTAATAACATAAAAGGGGCCCACATAATAAAATAACGGACGTTAAAACGTCGCCCAACAGAACTGACACCGCTGACTCAACAAAAAACGCGGGTTAAGCGAATCCGTTCTTGTGGTCTGGTGGCTCGTTCCACCGATCACGCGTGTAAGTACTCGCTGGTTAGTTTGATTGGACTTAGGTTCAGGTGATGCGTCGATTGGCTCATCACACACACACATATATATATACATGTATATATATATATACTCTATTCATCACCTAGGGTGATGGACCCAACGTCTATCACCTGGACCAACCACCGCGCCACGCGCGACTCTTTCTCCCTCCCTCCCTCGCGACTCCCTCCGTGCGCTCGCATGGCTCCTAAGCCCGCACGACACGGCTCCCTCTACACGTCTCAGCTCCTCTCCCACCCGACTTCCTCCATGCCACGCATCGACTCCATGGGCCCACTCGTCTGTCAAGTCATTTTTCTTCCGATTCAGACACTCCATTGTTTTTTCAGTCATTATTCATGTTTTTCTCAGTCATTCCTTTTGTTATTGGTTCAGTCATTGCATGCAATATTAAGTCATTCTAGCATCTAAACAATATTAAGTCATTCCGGGTGATATTAAGTCATTCCAAAATCCAGACAAAGTCATTCAGGCATTCATGCAACATTAAGTTATTCTAGTAAACTTTAAGTCATTTTAGGAAACATTAAGTCATTCTATTTGTTTTCATTCATTCTTCGTGTTCTTAGATATTTCTTTGTTATTGGTCGATCATTTTCAAGCAATATTAAGTCATTCTAGCGTCTAGACAACATTAAGTTATTCAAGCTCGGTAGGTGATTCTTTCTGGGGTCGGCTCGGTTTTTGGCTTGGCTCACGTGGTGGCGCGTGAGGTGGACAACACGCAGGGGAGCCGGCTCGGCTCGCGGGGAGCACACGCACGGGAGGGCGTGGACCCGATCGACTGGGGCTATATATGTCCAACGGGTCGTGCCGGGCCGGCCCGGCACGGGCACGGCTAGGCCCGACACGAGGAGTGCCAGTCCAAGCCCGGCACGGTTCAGTATCGTGTCGGGCCGGGCCGGCCCGTGGGTTGGCTGACGCAGCCCAGGCCCGGCACGGTTATTCTTATACGGGTCGTGCCGGGCCGGAGGCACGACGGGCCTGTCGTGCCGGGTTGGGCCCGGACCCGTAAACAAAAAACACTCTAAAATTCAGAATTTAAAGATAATATTCGAATTTATTTTAGATTCAATTAATTATATTTATAATTTTAGATACATACTTAGACAAAGAATTTCAGATACACATATAAACACATATCACAATTCCGAATGCTCTTATATAATAACATATCATCACTATTATAGCTAAAAACAGACTGACCGTTACAAAATAAGTTCCTCAAACGGGCCTTTACCGTGCCTACCAATTAACTGTGTCGGGCCCGTGCCTGCACCGCGGGCCAGACGGTCTGCCCAAGCCCGGCACGACTATCGGACCGGGTCGGCCCGGGCACGATTATAGTCGGGCCGGGCCGTGCTCGTGCCGGGCCACGATCGTGCCGGGTCACAGGCCCACTGCCGGCCCGGCCCATTTGGACATGTATAACTGGGGCATGCGCGGGGGAGGCTGGTTTGGTCTGGTCGGCGCGCTGGGTTGGGTCTAGGTGATAGACCATTGTTCCATCACCCTAGGTACCCTATATATATGTAGGGTATGTTGGGAGCCATGAGCTTCCAAATGTCAACCTCCCCAACGTGCGTCAGTCAAACTCCAGGTCCAGCAACCAACCTTCCGTGTGGGACGCAAGCAGAAATTGCGGTTCTATTTTTTTGGGTAAATAGAGTAAATAATCCACAAAAATAGTGTAAATAGTTCACAGAGATAACATAAAAACTCCGCCTAGCCACTAGACCACGTGCACATACGCACGTGCATGCATGCATATCCTATTTTTATGGTAGATCCGATAATTATGGCAGATCGTGGGAGTTTTCATTGCATGTACGCAAACTTTGGATGATATTTTCGTTTCCATTACTTGTGCACAAAAATTAGATGGCTCCATAAATATAGGATCACTTCAACAACCATACAACTAGGCTCGTTAGAACCAGTTTATGATATTGGCTAATACTAATTATGCTACATGGTGTAGGTATTTTTGCAATTCGGTACACTACGTAAAAATCTGTTTTCTACTACATGCGCAATAAATTTAGGATGACATAAATGTGCAATGAATGGAAATTGATTGACATGCATGGGAACAATAAAATCTAATTTTAAATGCTACATTTCCTCCATAAATATATGATCTTTTTAACAACCATGCAGCTAGACTCATTACAACAAGTTTATGATATATACTGATACTAACTATGCTACACAGACTTGGTATTTATGCAATATAGAACACTGCATAAAAAATTGCCACGTGGTACACTGGTAGACACATCTCCAGATTCGAGCGTTAAAACCTTAAGTTTTGAGCGTGAAATGCCTCAGTTATGTGCGTAAAAATTTTGGATGATATTTTTGTTTTCACTGCGCGCATGCAAATAAAATAGGATGACATAGTTCACGTAGAGCATAAAATCTTATACAAAGTCGCATAAATACATACACCGTGTAGCATAATTGATAAAATAACCTAATATCGGTTCAACTAACAGCCCCCACGGGAATTAGGGATAGTTTTATGACAACATAAAATCATATTCATCGTCGTAAAAAATCACTGGAATGCATAAATAGTGTAAGTAGCAGGCATAAAACATAATCATCGATGGCATAAACATGGATCAGATAGTTGGTCGCCGGAGGACGATTCCAAGGCCGCTAGATCAAATGACGCCACTGAAGCCACCAGATCGAAGGGGTTGGTCGATGAAGGACGCTAGAGCCACCCATGCCTCGTGTGCCCGACATCGCTAGAGACGACCGCACCTCGTGGGACCGCCAGAGTGACCTGCATCTCCTGTGGCAATCGCCACCGCTATCGACGCCTACCACGCCTCGCGCAACCGTCGTTGCCACCGGGCCTGGGGTGCGCCGCCGCCGCTCGTCCGCTTAAGGAGCGTCATCGCCGCCTGCGCGCCTTGGGAGCGTCGCCATCGCTCGATCCTGGTGGAGCGCCGTCACCGGTCGCCCGCCTCGGGGCGAGACCGTCGTTGGCCCCCGAGATCGCCGCTCGCCCACGAGATCAGCCAAGTGTCCTACATAATAACAAGGAAATATGAATTGAGAAAACTGAACACAAGCATAAATATGAGTTATATTTGCTACTAGATCACATAAATATAAGTTTTCTGCTAGAACTTTGCTCCTGTGGTGATCATTGATAGTGAATTGAGTTATATCCTAATAGTTTGGCTACGTGATGCAATTATGATTCTTTTAGATTCAGGAGGACACTTGTCAACTAAACCATTTAACTATGCATGGCTAATAGGTGCACAGATTTGCACGAGTCAAAGAACAATAAGCTTTATGATGTTTGGAATTTTATCATCATAAAGCTCTCCCAAAGTATCAAAGAGTAGGAAAGTTGCCTTGTTGTTGTTAAACTTCTTGATTTTAGGGAATGTCTGCACAGTTAAAGAAAACATTGATTAAATATGAGGTTATTGCTGTGAGGTTATCCCACAAAACTAATTTGATAATGAACTTCAAGAAATCACTTACCACCATGAGATTCTCGCATAAAGTTGGTGGTCCTTCAACCATATTTATTTTCTCATTCCAACTCAATCTGCTCTGTTGCCTTGCTGCTTTCAGCATCTTATAGTCTCTCTTCAGTTGACCCTCTTTATCCTGAATCTGAGCCTTTGTAAAGGATACATACTTGTTCCTCACATGAAACTCCTTGACCATCTTATTCCACCCTTCAGAGTTCCAACCATTGCCACCTCTATAGCCACTATCTTTAAATTCATGGAGAATGTTAACAAGGGACCTCTCAAGGCCTAGATTCTAATGCACTCTTTGTTTCACTACTACATAAACAATGGTCATGCATTAGTAATGCAAAACTTACAAGAAAACATGAAGAAACATTGAACACAATACCTCTTGTAGAACCACCACTCTTTTTTTGCCCCACTGCATTTAGGAGAAGGTTTTTTTAGTAGCACTTGTTGTGGGAATGAACCTTCGCAACTTTGGGGAACTGCTCATGTTGAACCTTGGAGAGCCTTTTCCAGCCATAGTTTGTCAAAGAAAAAACTTATTATATATTACAATACTACTAACTTAATGTTTATATGTTATAATACTAACTTATTACATGTCACAATACTAAATTATTACATCTTGTTCAACCACGAAAATACTAATTTAAATGTTGTTGATATTGAGTCCACATTTCCTGGGCGACGATATCTCTTAAACTATTGCCTTGTGTAGTGCCTGGGTCATTCATATGATCAATGCTTGGTAGAGCAACAAAGTTTGATGGATCGATATTATCTGGCTGATGATCTAACCATTCCTCATCACCATGAAGTGATCGAATTAGATTATGGAAGATGGCAGCAGCCATAGGCATCTTTACTTGATTTTCTAGTGTGTGGAACGTGGCAACTTTTAGAATGGGGAAGCGCTTCTTAAGCACTCCCAAAGCCCTTTCCACATGATTCCTTAGAAATGTGTGGCAGTGGTTGAAGAGTTCCTTTGGGTTTTGTGGTCTTCGATGTCCAACCCCAAATTCTTTCAAGTGGTACCAAACTCCTCAGTATGGAGCAAGAAAAGATGGAGTATTTGCATACCCTCCGTCAACTAGATAGAATTTTCCTGAAAGTACAAGGAAACCCTTGCTCATAGCTGATCCTAGCACTCAAGAATCTGTAGTCGATCCCTCCCATCCACTAGAAACAAAAGTGATGTTGAGATCAAAGTCACATACCACCATCACATTTATGCTGAGTGTTCCCTTCCGATTTCAAAAAGGAGAATGTTTCTCAGGAGATATGGAAATAGGAATGAGTTCCATCAATAGCACCGAGACAATTCTTGAAGAATGGATAGAATCTAGGATTATCTTGAATTTTTTGATGCACTTGATTAGGATCAGGAGGCTGTATGAAACGACGAGAGAGGATAGGAATGACCTTCGTAAAGAAGTGGCTGATGTGATGATGGAAGGTGTCATTACTATACCCAAAGTACACTTGAAGATCTTGATATGAGGCATTGTGACTTAACATGTATAAGAAGAACCCCAACTTCTCTCCTCGACCGTGATCCTTGTATCAACGACGATTCTTCTCGTTCTAAGATAAGTTGCCAGCTCTCTAAAGATGTGTGGTTCCATCCTGAATGTAACTTGACAGTTCTTGACATGTCCCTCAAGGAGTCATCAAACCTCGCCTGTCTCATATGATGTATGGCGTTTCTTCTTTTGTCCCCCACCTCTAGTTGAACCCATCAGATATAAGGCAGGAAAAATAAACAACATCATATCATCATCTTCTTCTTCCCTCCTCTTTCTAATATGATCTCGCAATGACATACTCATTGTAGAAGTAAAGAATATACATTTATTGTCAGGTAGAAGTTAAATAATAAAATAGAATTAAAGCAAATCATGTATCATTTCAAAAGTACAAGTAACAAGGACTAAAGAAAACCATATATACGTACAAAGAATTTAATATCTTTTGGAGTTGGTACCGGATCCCAAGAGGGAGGAGGTTCACCTTCCGCAACTATAATTGGTGTTGTAGGGATCTACATGTAACAACTCAAATAAGGAGCTGGCATACATGATCATAAAGTATACACTTAATTCTTCATGATGATGCGCTAAGATCACTAGCTAATGATGCTGTATGAGTGTTCTCCATTCCATGAAAACATCAGTTGTTTGCAACATTTTAGCCATCGTAAGTACTAGTATTCAATTAGGAGAGAAACTAGGGGGAAAATCAGTTGCACTTGAATTGTGGTAATTTGTTTGTCCTCGCTCTTTTTCTCGAACAAAGTTTGGCTTCTCTCAGATATTGTAAATTGACATGGCTCTGTTCGCAGGAAGAAATCTATGATGAAACAGATGAGTATGTTAATGTACATAACAAGTAAGTATTTCACTAATTTCTGCTTATTCTGAATAGCTAATCTAAATCTATGTTGCGCTAAGAATTTAGGCTCCTTCCACTGCATAGCTGTGCTATCAGGTACTACGAGCCCTGCTGGCAAGGTGGAACTGCGCTGTGCGGCATTCAACTTCTCCTCTGCTAACCACCGCTGATCCAGCTCTCCTCTCCAGCTTCTGCGTTGTGCGGCGTTCAGCAACTGTGCTGTGTGGCTGCCGGTCTCACAGACTGCATCCCTCATCGGCGTCCTCGCGCTCGCACGCCGGCCCTCCTCAGCGTACACGCTCTTCTCTGTTGTGCTGTGCCGCCACGCTATCACGATGAGGAAACCATACATAGGGAAGAGAGGGCGGTGGTTACCGGTGAGAAGACAGCGGGGAGAGTGGCCGTCGTCGCTGCGCTGTGCCACCACGCTATCACTTCGCGCCGCCACGCCGTCACTTGGCGGCGGCGTCTCCTCGCCTCGTTTGTCGCCAGCGTTGCCCCCGTTTCACCCAGATTGGATCCCTTGGTAGCACACCTAGATTCGTACCGGGCCATGGTGTTCAGAAAAACTCCAAACGGAGTCCTTCTCATTTTTTGATTTAGGTCCAAACGAGCAGGATTTAGAGAAGTGGCCAAATTTCAATCCGGGTCATTTTTTCCACCTGGAACCAGATCTAGAATGGACCAAACCAAAACTCCCAAAACCCGACCCGACACGTCAAACGGGGAGACAGGACCAACCCGACCCGAACTATGCACTGGTTGGGTACGGGCCATGCTAAATGCCCCACGACCCAACCTTGACTCGACCCGATGTTTGAACAGGTCTAGCCCGTGCCTTCCTGTTTGACATGCCGGGTCGGGTTTTTGGTCGAAAATCACGGCCCGTACCTGAATCGATAATTATTGCGGGTAAAAAATTATGGTCTGTATCTGCCCGTTGTATTGGTCGGGTCTGGTTGGGCCGAGTTTTTTTGGGCGGGTCGTGTTAGGTGGCCCAAGATCAAGTCTAGAAGACAAAGAGCCAAATAGGCTGGATTCAAGTGGTTCACTAAAAATTGGTCACGGATGGATCTGAATCTGAAATAAAAACTAGTGGTCCATTGAAGGTTGTTCGCTTTGGCCAGGATTGTTGTTGCTCGAGTTTCGGTCACGATAGCTGTTGCCCAATTTCGTCCTCTGCCAACGCTCGTCAAGTTGGATCGAGAGGTCAGCATACTTGGATTCGTACCAGACTGTGGTAGAAGGAAAAACTCCAAACCGTATCACTCTTGTTTTTTGATTCAGGTTCAAACAAACATCTTTTGGACAAACGACGTAATTCCTAACCAGATCATTTTATTCTATCCGGAACAAAGGCTGGAATGGACCAAACCGACCGAACCGAACGAGGCCTTAAAAGAGTTCCATGTTAGCAAGAGAGGCATCAACAATTCAACACAAAATTCAAGGTCTAAAAATAAGCACCATATTTTAAGATAATCAAAACACCTTATAAAGGGAAATTTGGATCCATACCGTTAAAAGATCACCACTTTGGATCCATACCATTACTATCTCACTTACATGTGGGTCCACATGAGTCAATGATATGTGGGGTCTATGGTATATATCTAAAGTTTGGATCTTTTAATGGTATAGATCCAATTGTTCCCCTTATAAAATACTACCAAAATAACCATGACCGGTCGGATATAACAAGACAGGATTAAACCTATATATTTTTCACGACTAACAAAAAGATAACAATTCGCGATAATTAAAACATTATCTACGCGGTGATATAGTAAAACTAGGTAACTGGCAGGCCAGCAAGGCAGCAACACTAAACAGAGCTAGGGCCAGCCGTTGGCGTTTGAAAAGCCCCGAAGCGGCAGTCGCACTGGCCGCCCGTATGGCTCAGATTCACATCGATTCCGACATCCCAACCGTCCTTGCCCCTCCGCTCCGTGCTTCTTCAGTTCTTCCTCTCTGTCACCCAGTCACCCTACCCCGTTCGTTGGCCTCCGCTGCGAAATTTAAAACCTCCCAAGCAGAGCGACGCCCAGAGAAGCCAAGACCCTATTTCCCCATATTATTAATAAAATTGGCTTTGGTGGAAAAAAGCCTTCCCTTTTGGCCTGCGCAATTCGAGATTCCGGAGGACCACGGCGGCGGCCGGATCGGGGTGGCGGCGCGGTTCGGTCGCCGCTGAGCGGAGCTGATGCGCCGCGCCTCCTGTGAGGTGAGACTTCTTTTATGCGCTCCCCTTCTCGCCTGCTCTGCTGCCTCGATCTGGTTGCGCCCAAAGCCCACCGGCGGCGCAGCGCTGTACCTGGCTTCCCGTTCGGCGCGGCAGCGGAAGAGGTGGCGTGGTTGGGGGTGACCGCTGCGTTCATTCTGCAGCCGCTCGAGAGGAAGCAGCCGTGGTCCGTGGAGATGGGTTTGTCGTGGCGGGTTTGTGGGTGAGTGTGGCCTGTGGGGTTGCGCAATGGCGGTAGCGCCGGTGGTGCGCCAGCAGAGCCTTACAGAGGGATTGATTTCCTGTGAGGACTGGGACTGAGAGGATGTGGGGGTATTTTGAAAGACTATATATTTGTTCTTCCTTTGTAGATGTTTATCTTTTTATAGTCTGCGTTCTAGAATTCTCAAATCTAGCCAAATTTTACTCGGATTTGTTAATTTCTCACTGTAAAAAATTGATATCTTGTGGTTAAATTTGAGGGCATGTCTATCATGGCAAAATCACGATGCATCACTGTATCTTCATAGTTGTGTATTTCTGTATTATAATTTCGACTATTTGTTATTTTGTTTACATGATTCAATTTTGTTCCCTTCCCCCCTCTTGGCAGACAATGGCCACTTCTCCCCAAGCGAAAAAAATCTGCTAGAAGACCTTAGAGGGTTTTAACATTGGGATGGATATTTGGGCCCTTACCTTGCTTTAAGTGGAGATTCAGTTTTCTGTTTTCACTTAATATGACAACTGAAGAGCGAAAGACTTTGAAGGGCACAGAGTCTTCAGCTCCTTCTGTTCCTCCTGATGGAGGAGTCAGCAAGGAACCTCAAAAAGGGGGGAGATTATCCAATGGGTGAATTTCTATCCGCTTAATGGAACCACTCATCAGGTTTTACGTTATGCATATTCCTTCTTAATTCTTATACATGTTTGTTTATCTCTGGCTTCAGGAGGACAACTGGTCCAGCACGCCGCTCATCCAAGGGCAACTGGACTCTAGAAGAGGTAAAGTTGGCACTCTGGTTTCCTAAATTCGTTAATAGCATGCATTTTCAGTACAACATTTGAATAATGAAGTAAATAATCTATCTTAGGTAGCTTTGTTGAATGCTATGCTAAACATCCATTCTCAATAAGATAGTCTTTTTTCTCTACATAGCAAAAGATAAATATCATACAGATATATAACTTTTCAGTTTTCACCATACTCTCTTCTACTGTAGTTGATACTATAGTTAATAGTAGGCAGGGATTGATTCTCTTGCTGCATTTATTTTCATTTGCATCAAACATTACATACAGTAACACTGTTCAGTGACATGCCTACATCAGCACCAAAGATTTATTTGATGGCAATGTTCTTTTTATATGCTAAGCATTGCATGATGAAACCGTGTCAAAGATGGCCTTATCTGTGATTAGATCATATTTTGCCTATCTACTGGTGTGGTTTGATGGGCACAACTACTCAATTGTAGGATGACATACTTCGCAAAGCTGTTGAAACCTACAAGGGAAAAAATTGGAAAAAGATAGGTACATTCTTTAGCTAATACAAAGTTCATATGTTCTCTGTTCTCAATTTATGTAGCACAGGCTGTTGATTTCTTTTTGAAGCATCATATATCCAGATATAAACTGACCATATACAATGATACTTACTTATTTTGCTTGCTAACATGCATCTTGTTTTCTTGCGATTTGCATTACAAGTCTTGATCTAAAAAATGTAGTGTTGTATTATGGAATGTAGTACCACCTTTTTTTAGAACTGTCAACTTAGTTTGATGCACTAGCTCGAAGCTAAAACTTTAGCACCAAATAAAGGCCTAAATAGATGTGGCTATCTTGTTAATGTTTATGATGTAATAATTTGAATATGTTAGATAAATAATTGCCCCTGATGCTCATAAATTGTGCACATGCTACATACCTTTATTTTTATTTCGTTGTTATCGCATAACTCTGTTTTATCACGTATATACTTCAAGAAATTGAAATTAGGTGCACAAAACATTATTTGAATCTTGTGGTTGTATCATTTCTGCTCATGTCAATGACTGTACATCGTTCTTAATTGCTTACAATAATGTCACTCGGTTATTTTCATGCTACTATTCCATCCTTTTCCCCTTGCTTATCAATGAGAATCTTTATGTGAAACTAATGCTTGATGAACTACTTCCTTTTCCGCAGCTGAATGTTTTCCAGGTAGGACTGATGTTCAATGTTTGCATAGATGGCAGAAGGTTTTGAACCCTGAGCTTGTTAAAGGGCCTTGGTCGAAAGAAGTAAGTTCTACATTTTTCTGTTTGGTACTTTGGTGTTTATTTCATTTTCTTGAAACAAACTGATGTCATTTAGGCTATTTTACTGAATTATATAATATGCCACATGATTATTTTATTATTTTTCAGGAAGATGAGATCATTACTCAGATGGTAAATAAACTTGGGCCAAAGAAATGGTCGACCATTGCCCAAGCTCTTCCTGGACGTATTGGAAAGCAATGTCGGGAAAGGTATGCCATGAAAGATATTTGTAGTAGTGTTACATGATGACATCAAGTGCTGGGCAAATATTTATTAATTTGTGGTTTGGCTTCTATGGAAAATAGGAGTCATGATTTTGTGCATTTGATCGGAGTACCACATTAACTAGAGGAAACTTTGGTTTTTCAAAATTACAAAACAATACTAAGTGTAACTATTGTTGTCTACTCGTCTCATGATGATTACTATGCAGATAAATTCTCTGAAGTCTGAACAGTAACTGATGAAATATATTCATTTGCATATACACTCAAACTAATGCACTAATAGTCTTATTGATATTGTATTCATTTTATGTGCAATTACTCTTGAAATGAATTGTGATTGCTTTGAGATGTTTGATGTATTAAATATCATGAAATGGCATGCCTATAATTTGTTTCTCCGTGGGTTTGGTTTGGGGCATGTGTAATGCAAACTGTTAGTTAGCTGCAAACATGCAAACCACATTAATTTGAAGATAACTACTGATGTGAAACATTTCGATGTGACATCTTCATTTAGATGGCACAACCATCTTAATCCTGGGATCAATAAGGACGCATGGACACAAGACGAGGAAATCAGGCTCATCCATGCTCATCAAACTTATGGAAACAAATGGGCTGAATTGACAAAGTTTTTACCAGGAAGGTACATATTCTTTCTTTCCCCAGCGTCTTTTAAACTAACAAGAGTAATAGATAATGTCAAATGGAAAAACATAGTCTTCTATGCATTAGTGATATTCCATTGCAGTATGACATATATATCGCATTGTAACATCCTGATATATTTTTCGGTTACTAATTAAAATGTGCATCACTAAATCAGCCTGTTAGAAAATATTGAGCTATATTAGAATACAGAGAAATTGATGAGTAAGTATGTATATTATCCTATCAGGACAGACAATGCAATTAAAAATCATTGGCACAGCTCGGTGAAGAAGAAAGTTGATTCATACAGATCATCTGGTTTACTGGCTCAATCCCAGGGCTTCACACCTGTTGAATACACTGCTGGTGGTTTAAATGTTGATTCTTCATCTGCAATAACCAATCAAATTAGCGAAGGCAGTGGTTTTAATGTTTTTCGGGAGGCTGAAGATTCGATGGAGTTAAGTCAGTCTTCGTTTGCCAAGGGTTCTTGCTCTCAGGAGGAGCAAAATGATGTGACTTTGGGATCTCATTTGCATGTGCATGAATCTTTGTGTCCAGATGGTTCCACTAATGATGGCAATGGTGCTTCTGGTTTACCTGACATTCATCACCGCTTATGCACTTCTGACATGGATCAAGATAAACACTTGCAGGAAGGAATGGATTTGGATAAACACTTGCAGCATGAATTCTCTCAAGGAACGGATTTGCATCTTGATGTAGATGAAGTGCCAAACAACTTTGTGATAAAAGGTAGCCAGTCATCTAATGAGCTTGCAGTTCAATTTCATGACACAGAGATTATGAATAGTTCAAAAAATGATGGAGTGTCTTTGGTACCACATGCTATAACACCATGTGTTCCCATCTTACCTAGTGTTTCTGGATGTGTGCATAACATAAATGTGATATACGAAATGGGCATAAAAAATGATAATTGTTTCCAATCTGAAAAGTGCCAGGATATTTCCATTCAATCAGGTGCATACTCGTCTGAAGCTGCAGGCAGCTTTTTAGCACCACTTTACCCATTGCAGACATCTGAACCAGCAATAATGATGGGTGGCCCTGTGTACTATCAGAGTTCTGTAATGTCATTACCACCAGGCTTTATTTCTTCTGATGGTGCTTCTAATGCATCTGGTGTCAAATCTGAGACAAGTTACTATCCTGTTTCTCGCCAAAATTTGGAGATTAAAACTTGCCACAATGCTTCTGGTGATCCTGAACAAAATTCATATATTAGCAGCGAAGATGACAGAAACAAGACTTCTGAACCTATGGGCAGAATATCAGAATCTGAAAAGAAACAGCAAGTTGATGTTGAACAATCATGTTTGGAGCCTGCAGCCTGCATTGGAAAGGAAGCATTATCTAGTCATGGTGACACCATATTAAGTAAAAAGGAGGATGCTGGAGCTCTATGCTATGAACCTCCTTGCTTTCGGAGTTTTGAATTTCCCTTTGTCAGCTGTGAGCTTGTAAACTCCAGCGATCTCCCAGAATATAGTCCTCTTGGCATTCGAGAGTTGATGAGGACATCCTTGAACTTCCCTACCCCAGTAAGATTGTGGGGCTCCCCTACTAGGGATGGTAGCCCTGATGCTGTGCTAAAGAATGCTGCCAAAAGATTCATGTGCACCCCGTCCATAATGAAAAAAAGGCACAGAGATCTTTTATCTCCAGTTTCTGATATAAGAACTGACAAGAAACCAAATACTGAAAGGGATTTTATGAGCTCAGGCATATCCTCTACAAGAGTTGGGAAATCTTGCATGGATAGCGCTGATGATTCAGCTGATTTAGTTTCACCGAAAGAGAGTGCATTTCAAAAGAAGCTGAAGCTTTGTCACGAAAACAAAGAAAATTTGAATGAAATTGCTGATCAAGGAGAAAATGAAGCCAATGCAAAGGTAAACAATTTGGCTGAAGGCAAGGGATGTTTTTCTGTGAAACTGTGATTGTACAAACAGTTTACTACGCACTTTCAATCTATTATTAGTTATTTTTTATACTCAATAATTATTTGTTCATGGATAAAAACACTAAAAATATTTGGCTCATGGAGTGGTGGATCTCCTTTATTGGAAGTGCACATTGCCTATCAATAACAACATAGCGGGGACATTTTGGACCTTTGTTCTCCTTAATATAATGATGCAGTGATGCACAACTCTGGGGATTTTTCATTAAAAACAGTCATTCATTACGATAATGTTATGTTCCCACAGTCCAAGCTCCCAAAATTATGGGAGAGTTCAGTCCATTCTTCATCGTATTAGGCACCAAGGTAATAGCAGATTGCCACCAATCATCAAAAGAAGGCTGAATATGAGTTGTGTTTTTGGAATTTAGCCAGAGCCAAATGCTTTAGCCTGCTCATAGACCCGGGCTGAAGCTCTATTGGTTTGTGTGTGTTTATGTTTGTGTTGTTTGCGGGTGCCCTTTTTTTGTATTTTTCTTTCTCTTATTAATGAAATGATACGCAGCTCTCCTGCATGTTCGAGAAAAAAACTCTCATGCGTGTTCGAGAGAAAAAATCACTCTTTACAGAAAAACAGGTTTCCAAGGAAACTAGAAATGTAAAGGATCATATAATGCCTGGGGGAGGGGGGGGGCACGCGGAGGGTTCCAGGGTTTTGATCATATAAGGGAAACTAGAAATATAGGTTTCCAGGGTCTTGATTGTTGCATGAAGGGTGGGTTGGTGCAAAAAGTTCACTTATTAGTAATAAAGTTTATAGAATGAAATGCAGTTAATCTTACTCTTCAAATGTAGTTTGCATTGTCTTTGCACTTATCTTGTTCTTCTATATATGTTCTGGTTCAGCATTCTTCAGGGATTCTTACTCCGAGCAGTGTTGACAACCATAATACACATAAGCATGGTCCAAATTTTCGAATTCAGGAGCTAAATACCACTGTACAGGCTTTGTCTAACTCTAAAGACATAATATTTTCTAGATCAAAGCCATCAGAACATGTTGAAAAATCTGCAGCCTGCATTGATGCA
The DNA here is from genome assembly GCF_902167145.1 of Zea mays. NCBI lineage: Eukaryota > Viridiplantae > Streptophyta > Magnoliopsida > Poales > Poaceae > Zea > Zea mays. The sequence goes on from NC_050101.1 coordinate 146,098,303, forward strand.
GATTACGAGTATTTGAACATGTAAGTTGGAATGTTGTATGCACTTCTACTCTTTACTTAGCGAGGAATTTCCATGTAAGTTTGTTTCACAAATCCTTAAACCGTGCTGTTGGTATATATAGCTGGTAGATGTAAATCAACCATCAAATTAATGCCCTTTAAAATTATGTTTAATTTTCTGGGATACTAGCAAGAAACCATGTGGTTCTCCCCAGTAGAGCAAAAACTGCTTGGTACTTTTTCTCCAAAATTTATACAACGTGCATTGAGTTGGGACTTGGGAGAATATTCTCTTATCACATTACTGTTTAACCTCGTATAAATTCTAAAGAGTGCTTCATGGTTTTAAGACAACTAAAGTCACAATTACATCATGATCCAGTCAGCTATTAGTTCTGGGAAGGTACTCTATTTTAAAATGTTGTCCTGAAGATCTTAGATTTCATTATTTACATTTCAACTATAACCCGTTGATCTGTGGTTAAATAATGATGGTACAGCAAATTTTAGAATTCTTTCAGTTAATGGTACTTGTATTATTAACTTAATTATGGACCCATGTTTCACAGAGCCATTGACACAGTAAAAATGCACTATTCCTTTCCAACTATCCTGTGACAATGTACATTATCCATGATAGTATGAGTACAGCCTTCATAACTCTGCATAGGTACAATCATGATTCTGATTAGCTGTTATTACCAGATTGGCTGATACTCCAGGTATTAAAAGAGGCTTAGAATCTCCTTCTGCCTGGAAGTCTCCTGTGTTCACACCATTCCAGGTAATTATTTTATTTGGAGAGTTTTTGGACTAGGTTTTTCCCCTTAGGATTTCCAATTCTCCAGGGTTTCATTCAAATATTCTCTTGCTAATCATTGTTAGGCACTTAGGCTCAATTTTCATGGCAAGCAAAATGCCAATACTTGTAGGAAATTTTTGGTATCTTCTTTTTTGGGTGCTTTTTATTCTAGTGATGCTAATTTCATATGGATCAGAGAAAGGATTCACTGTCTGGATTATTAATTGTGTCTTAAAAGTATTATTATTCGTCACATTAAGCAGACTGCTTTTTATTTTGTTCTGTTCTTTTAGGATGCATACTTCATGAGCCCAGCAAGCAGAGCTTTTGATGCCTTAGGATTGGTGAAGCAGATTAATGAGCAGAGTGCTTCTGCTGTGGAGGAAGCACATGAAGTTCTGGCAAATGGAAGCCCATGGAAACAACATAACAAGGAAAACTCTGACAAAGAAAATATAGAAAATACAGCTTTGAAGCATGAGCATGTCACAAGCAAACCTCCATCGATACTCATGGTATGTAAAGCTTCCTACTGAAACTCCCTATTTTTTTTATCGAAAGCGCAGGGGAACTGCGCCTTAAATTATATTAAGAAGAGGAAAAAGGTCTATAGTAGACCAGGCTTACAACATTTAACTCCTTACGGAGGCCAGTACCGCACATAAGTGAAAGAGTCTAAGAAAGCCAGACTCAAAAAACTACTAAAATAGAAACAGTAGGGTTCAGCCATTTGTCAAAGAAGTTGCCAAGAAGGAGAGACCCTTGGCCCCAGCTAATTCCCAAAGTCTTCTCTCATCATCAGCCTGCCGAAGGATAGAGGGGAGACTGGGAGTCTGTCCATCAAACACACATCTGTTGCGGTGATTCCAGATCGTCCAGGCCCCCAAAGAGATCAGCGGACTCAGACCTTTCTTGACCATTCCTTGAACTGTTTCAGAAGCTATCTGCCACCATTCCAGGAAGGAAGTCAGGCCCGGTTGTGGAGCCAAGTTATCCAACCCGAACTTTCTGAACAGATTATACCAGAAAATCCTTGCAAACACACATGAGACCAGCAGGTGGTTAATAGTTTCAGGTTCTTGATCACACAGTGGACAACTGCTAGGATGATTGAGCCCCCTTTTTGCTAATATGTCAGCAGTCCAGCACCTGTTATGGGCCACCAGCCAGAGGAAGAAACGACATTTTGATGGAGCCCAAGTTTTCCAAACCCGCTTATAATGTCCAAATGTACAGGATCCCAGGAAGAGACCCTTGTAAGCTGCCTTCGCTGAATATTTTCCATCTGGGGCTATACTAAAGATGTGTCTATCTTCAATGAGAGGGTGCAGCTCAAAACCAGAGAGACAGTCCCAGAGCTTAAAGTAATCTGCCAGAACTCCAACAGTAAGACCACCTCTAATATCATAAATCCATCTGTTGTTTAACAAGGCCTCATGAACCGTTCTACTTTTTGCTATCCTCTTTGGGATTATAAAAAATAGGCTAGGGGCAATGATCGAGATGCTTTTACCCTGCAACCAGTTATCGGACCAGAAGAGGGTACTATGTCCATTACCTACCATCGAGACAAGGACTTTACTGAAGAACGCTCTGACTTTACTTGGAACCTGAATAGGAAGCCCTGTCCAAGGTCTTCTAGAGTCGGTTTTTTGTAGCCACAGCCATCGCATCCGGAGGGCCCATCCAAGTTCCGGTAGACTAGAGATACCCAGTCCACCAAGCTGAAGTGGGCGACACACCTTGCCCCAAGCCACCAAACAGTGTCCCCCTTTAGCTTCTTTTCTTCCTCTCCAAAGAAAGCCCTTTCTTATTTTATCTATAGCATCAACCGCCCAGTGGGGTATATCAATTGCCATTGCCAGATACACAGTCATACCTGTGAGTACATGTTGCACTAGTATTCTCCTGCCTGCTCTGGTCATCAAATCAGCTTTCCAATTAGGAAGTTGGTCAGCAAACTTATCAACATACGGCTGGAAATGTTGCTTGGACAGCTTATGCAAGGATAGAGGAAGTCTCATTATTGCCAAATTAAAGTTCTCAGAATATAGCATTGCTATTAGTTGTGTCTTTCTCGTGTTTCCTTGTATTCCCTTTAGTTTCACATCCTGTAATTGAATACACCATCTCATAGATGGTTGCATCCAAATCTGAGTCGGAGGTATGGAGCAAACGAGGCATTTCATTCTGCAGTCATTGACTTTTTGTAAAAAGCGAATTTTTATTCCTGCCTCTACACTATGCACTCAGCCTAGTTCCAGTCTCCGGCTGTTAGAAATAAGCAACAAGGATTATGGATGCTAATGCAAATTCTCAGTGGCAAACTGGCAATAATCTAAGCCTATCAGTAGACATCAGTTTTGCATGGAACATCAAATTCTAGTGGACATATCAATTAGATCAGTTGGGTAATTCATGTGGCCTATGATACCTGAACTTATGTGGAGGATGAATGAAATTGACATTTTGAGGAAATGGAAAACCAAGTGGCTTGTAAGTAACTGATTGAAACAGAAAGCCTCAAATCTCAATGAGGGATCATCTTCTTTGTTTATATTCAAAATCTTTTTGATTTATTCTGCAGGTAGAGGCACGGGTGCTCGATTTCAATGAATGCTCCACACCTGTGAGGAAGAAAGACGATAAGAAAGTGGAAATAGTTTTAGGAGGACCTGCAACATCCCCTGTTACTTCCTCGCATCTTTGGATAAATATGCGGTAGCCCTTTGAGGTGGGTGGGCGTGGGGATGCTTCGCCTATGCTGTTCAGTATGTACATGTCTGTTATTCCCATAATTTCCACCGTTTTGAAATACACATTCCAATTAGTACTTTATTCTTTGTGCTTGGTACCCTAAATGTCAATTCTAAATGGAAATACATTTTTTTGTAGTGTTAAGATTTGTAATGTGTCATTTGATTATGTTAAATATTAAACAAGGCAATATATTTAAATTCAGAGTATATTATGAAATTTTCTCGTAGGTGTGTACAAGTTTTGGTTAGATGTATATAGGGGTGTAATGAATCATGATTCAAATGTTTTTCATAATTTAAATACTTAATTAATTTTAGTTTAAAAATAAATAGAAATAGAGTCGGATATGAATAGTTGCAAGCGGCTGATATGAATCGTTGAGTTTGAGCAAGTAAAGTTAATATTACTCTTGAATTTTCGCTTTCAGTGAAAAAATCTATCACTTGTAGTTGTAAGGCTACCTCCAGCAGCTTACTCTTCTCACTATTCATCCCACTTATTTCAAGCTTTATTCTATAAATAGTCTAGTCTACAATATAAAAACAGTGTTTTATACATCTATATACATGGTCTGCTGTAGATAGCTTGCTGTAGATAGCTTGACGGTATATATTGAAAAGCAATCATGTTATCCTCACAATCAGAGTGAGTAAAGAAGGCTTTAACACCAACAAGCTAAGTTCTTGTTTCATAGGATCATTACTGATATGTATGGCTCTAGTATTATGACATATGAAAGGAACGGTGACGCTAAGGGGGATAAATTAGTCAATCTATTTTCACACTAATGTATAGCCTCTATTTCTCCCTTAAACAAAACCTATATAAATTATCAAATATTTATATATGTAACTAATGTTTTGTTTAAGTGTTGTTATCTCTATCGCAAAAGAAGTTTTATAACCTAGGTTTTAGACATATACACTAGCCTATGTCTAAGCTAATAAAATAAAGCAGATAACCAAATGTAACAATATAAATACAAAAGCTTAAATATGACAGAGATACAACCTTTCGTTGTCGTGTCGGTGTTTTTACCGAGGCATGAAAAAGTGAACAAGTTTTCTACTGGTTCTCGTGGAGCCCAATGCAATGGAACCCCACGCGAGGGCCAAGCTCTCGGTCAGATTACTTTGTAGGTAGCCTTGGAACATTTCCATATACAAGTGGTGCTCCGGTTTTGGTATATCTCGGATGCTCGTTGTCTCCATTATCAAGCTTTCGGCTAAAACACCACAAGCCTTGTTCCCTCTAGTACAAGGTGGTGCAAGGGCGGGCCTAGGATTTGGAGGATGTGTATTCGAAATTTTACTAGCACATTATTTTTTGACAGCGTAAAGCCTTTATACATATATAATTAATTATAATATCACATAGAAATATTTCATAGAATATAAAATATATATCACATAATTGAACATACACATTACACAACTAGTAAACTAGACCATAACTCATGCAACAAAGAATGACCCATAAGATGATGTTCAATACTCAACATATTAAAATATTAATTGTTTGACGTAATTAAGTGGCTAGTGGCAATATCTAAAATATATAGAGAGACTCAAGTGGTTGGTTGCAGGTTGCGACATCGCCTGGCGCTGGTTGCAAGTCACCATGGGCAGCATGCCGATGCCGCGCCGACGCTCCCTTCCCCAGTCCCTATCGCCACGCCGGTGTCACCACCGTCCGTTGGGATTAGGGTTGCGTGTGCGTCATGTCGCACGTCAGGCGTGCAGAGAGGCAACAACCCTCCAATCAGGCTAAAGATTGTTGGGTCCGATGGGCCACATGATAGAGAAAGAGGCTGGTTGATATGAAATTTTGGTCCAAATAGCTATAAAACATTGTTGTTTTTTATGTTTTTACAATATTTTAGTGTGTATACATTGCATATACATGTTTACATAATTTGTTTCACCAAAAATAATTGGTATTCAAATGAATACCTTTGATTCAATATGGGCTCGCCCCTGCGATGACGTCCATATCATAAACACAGTTGGTGTTGGCGTCCATATCATAAACACAGTTGGTGTGATCTCACAAGACTACAAGCCACACTCGGTACAATACAGTGGTGCACACAAACATCAAGTGTTGAGGGTGTCTAACCTCACTTCTAACAACTCAAAATTAACTTAGAGAAAGAGCTATAACAATAGTTTAACTAACATAAGCACTTCGCAAAGCACCTACGCTAATCAACGAGTGATTCTCCAAACACTTAGGTGTCTATAGCTATAGGAATAGAGTCTCAACTTTCTTGTATTGTTTCTCAACTCCCACACATCTCAAATAGTCGGTTGGGATCATATTTATAGCCGCCATGTCCAAACTAGTCGATGAAAATGACACAAAATTTTTGTATACTCATAGGATACTCTGATGTGGTCACCAGACACGTTCGGTGCATTCCACGTGCAATAGGCGTTAGAAATAGTTGTCGCTGATCATTTATCTTAGGGTATCCAGTGCGATCACCAATGCTACACCAAATATATCTGGTGCATGTAACCTGGTTCGGTTGCATTTGCAACCTCTATGAGTACCCTATCTAGTGCGGTATTAGGTGTACCATCGGACATGTCTAGTGCTGTCGAGTACCATAATTAGGGGTACCCAGATTACGTCTCTAATCATCACCAGAACACACGAGTACCAGGGAATCATAGGGCGAAACACGCTCACCGACCTCCAAGGTCATACAGGACCAAATCAGGATTCGCCCGAGGCTCCGCATGCCGCCTTGGATATATATAATAAAAACATATTTGGTGAGAGATGCCACTTATATATATATATATATAGAGAGAGAGAGAGAGAGATGCCACTTTTACAATATGGAACATTCATTTGGTGGAAATGAAGGCATGTTTTCGTACGAGTGTAGAAGCAGCATATATATATATATATATATATATATATATATATATATATATATATATATATATATATATACACATATGATTTTGATCTTGGGAGCATGATAAGTTTGTCAAGAAGGGTCAACAAGACTCGATAAAACTCAACACAGAGCAAGTAGCATATACCATGAAAGATCATATTTGACTTTTGGTAGGGATTTATCGCCATTGAGGAAAAATCAAGGTTTTCATTGTTTTCTCAAAGCTAAAATTCTGATAGTCATTCTTGTTTGGAACAATATTATAACAGCTCTTGTCTTTGCTATATCATATCTCACAACAACTTAGACGTAGTTATAACACTTATAGACCACAAAATTTTAAGTTTGTGAAGGTTTCATGTGGAGCCAAATAATTCAATCTTAGAGAAATACAAAGTTGTGTACTAGGAACTAAAGAAATATTAACAAAGAAACCATTCATCATCTTCAAGATAAGAAGAATAAGCATGCATAAAACAAAGGGAAAATTCCAACTAACTCCCCTCACCAATTGACAATGTCCATATAATCCCCTAAAGTATTTTTATTTCTTTATGTACAAACTGAGTTTTTTGTGCAAATTTTGTTGGTAAGTATCTAATGCCATAACTTAACCTAGAAAATTATATTATGATTTTTATAATTGTTTTGGTAGGTTAGAGATGAGATAAGATAATAACTTTAATGATACAAAACTAAATATAAAATAACGATGAAAAATTCTTAACATATTTTCGTAACAGAAGTTAAAAAAGAAAACTTACCTATGTGGGAGAGGGAATCTCCCCCAAGCTTCTTTGCTTTCTATGGTCTAGGTGGTCATGGCAAGACACATCTTTGTGTCTAATATGCCTCCCATTGAGGCATGTTCCCTTGTTGTGGGGACTAGAAGAAGTTGGTAATTTTGGTCGATGCCTCATCGCAAGGCTCCTTGGTCAATGCGAATCTCACCAACTTGATTGATGAGTTGCTTCACATCCTCTCTCAATGTATGATATTTCCTATCTCATGAGGATGAGATGTAAAATCATGCATTTTGAGTACATGATGGTGGTGGCTGAGGCATCTTGCTCGAGATTGAGTTTTACCTGGCACTTGACATCTCTTCTTATTCATCATCATCTTCTTCATATGATATGCCACCTTTATAAAATTGTGTGGCTTGTATCATGCTCCTTATAACGCTTCCTATGCTTGTTCCTGCAAAACTTGAATAAGTTACTAGGTTTAAACTCAAGATTCCAGAGGTCAAATTGATTGATTCATCGTGTGAATAAGTTTACAAGGTATGGTCTAGCCTCCGCCCTTCATCCTCCCTGTTGAGAGCACCTAGAGGGGGGGGGGTGAATAGGTGATCCTGTAAAAATCAAATACTTGTAGCCACAAAAACTTGGTTAAGTGTTAGTGCAATGTGACTAAGTGGCTAAGGACCGAGCTTTTGTGAAACACAATGATCACAAAGAGAGACAACACAAAAGACACGGTGATTTATCCCGTGGTTCGGCCAAGTATAACACTTGCCTACTCCACGTTGTGGCGTCCCAATGGACGAGGGTTGCACTCAACCCCTTTCAAGTGATCCAATGATCTACTTGAATACCACGATGTTTTCCTTTCTTTTACTTTCTCCCGTTTGCGAGGAATCTCCACAACTTGGAGCCTCTCGCCCTTACAATTGATGATCACAAAGAAGCACGAAAGTAAGGGAGGGGAGAACAACACACACAAGACTCAAAAACACGAGCACAATCACACACACAAGCCACAACTTGAGCTCACAACACAACTCAAGGAGTTCTCTACTCAAATGGAGCTCAAGTCACTATCTCAAAGAATCGAATGCGCGAGAATGGAGTCTTGGTGCTTAGTAATGATCAAGGAATGCTTGAGTGACTCCTCCATGCGCCTAGGGGTCCCTTTTATAGACTCAAGGCAGCTAGGAGCCGTTGGAACCCAACAAGGAAGGCAATTCTTTCTTTCTGTCGGGTGGCGCACCGGACAACCACTGTAGCATGTCCGGTGCGGATCTCCTTCCATTCCTGGCGCAGCGGACCGTTGGATCTTAGGGCTGGTTGGTGCGGCGGACACTGTCCGGTGCACACCGGACAGTCCGGTGCCCCCAGCCGACCGTTGGCGTGGGCCACGCGTCGCGCGCGGATTGCGCGGTCGACCATTGCGCTGGCGACCGTTGGCTCACCGGACAGTCCGGTGCACCACCGGACAGTCTGGTGAATTATAGCTGTACTCCGCTGAGAGCACCTAGAGGGGGGGGGGGGGGTGAATAGGTGATCCTGTGAAACTTGAAACTTAATCCACAAAAACTTGATTAGGCGTTAGCACAATAATGCCAAGTGGCTTAGAGAGGAGTCTCAACAAAACACAATAACCACAAGAGATCAATCACAGAGATGGCACAGTGGTTTATCCCGTGGTTCGGCCAAGACCAACGCTTGCCTACTCCACGTTGTGGCGTCGCAACGGACGAGGGTTGCAATCAACCCCTCTCAAGCGGTCCAAAGACCCACTTGAATACCACAGTGTTTTGCTTGCTTTACTATATCCCGTTTGCGAGGAATCTCCACACTTTGGAGCCTCTCGCCCTTACACTTGAAGTTCACAAAGAAGCACGGAGTAAGGGAGGGATGAGCAACATACTCAAGACAAGAAATCACAGCAACACCACGCACACAAATCGCAACAAGAGCTCACAACACAACTCAATGAGTTCACAACTCAACTAGAGCTCTAATTGCTATTGCAAGGAATCAAAAGCGCGGAATCGATGTCTTAGTGCTTAGGAATGCTTAGAGAATGCTTGGTGTACTCCTCCATGCGCCTAGGGGTCCCTTTTATAGCCCCAAGGCAGCTAGGAGCCGTTGAGAGCAATCTGGGAAGGCAATTCTTGCCTTCTGTTGCCTGGCGCACCGGACAGTCCGGTGCACCACCGGACACTGTCCGGTGCGGATCTCTTTCCTTAATTGGCGAAGCCGACCGTTGGCGCCTTGGAGCCGTTGGCGCACCGGACACTGTCCGGTGCATACCGGACAGTCCGGTGCCCCCTTCCGACCGTTGGCTCGGCCACGTGTCTCGCGCGGATCGCGCGGCCGACCGTTGGCTCACCGGACAGTCCGGTGCTCACCGGACAGTCCGGTGAATTATAGTCGTACGCCGTTAATTTCTTCCCGAGAGCAGCAAGTTCGCCTGCGCCAGTCTGGCGCACCGGACACTGTCCGGTGCACCACCGGACAGTCCGGTGCACCCAGACAGAGCTGGCTTTGGCTGAACAAGGCCATCTCTTCTCCAATTCGATTTCTCCTGTTTCCAGCACTTAGACACAATACATTAGTCTCTAAAACAATGTACTAAGTCTGAGAAACATACCTTTTGACTTGATTTTCACTTTGTCCACCACTTTGCATAGATCAACACTTAGGCACTTGTGTTGGACACTAAATCACCAAAATACTTAGAAATGGCCCAAGGGCACATTTCCCTTTCAATCTCCCCCTTTTTGGTGATTTATGCCAACACAACATAAAGCAAGTAGAACAAGTGCAAAATCACTTCAAATAAGAACTCAAAATTGTTTTGATTCAAATTTGACATATATGGATCATTCTTTGCCACCACTTGGTTTGTTTTTGCAAATCAAACTCAATTTCCTAAGTCAAACACACATGTTGAAACATAAAGAGATATTTCACGAGAAATTGATCAAGGATTCAAAAACTCCCCCTTTTTCCCATAATTAAGCCTTCTCCCCACAAGAGACCAACTTTTGACAATAAGAGGCAAACAAGAGTATTTTGACAAACAAAAACTCTAACTCTACTATTTTCAAAATTCACAAGTGGTAGCTGATCCATTTATTGCTTTGGCCTTATTTTCTCCCCCTTTGGCATCAAGCACCAAAACGGGATCAATTTTGGCCCTTTAACCCCATTGCCTCACCAAAATCTTCAACTAAGAGTAAACAAGCAATAAGAGTATAGAGATGAACTTGGAATAAGTTACTCTTTCATCGGAGTGCAGTGGAAGTCTTGCATGGTCCAAGTCCACCGTTTCCCTTTCAATTCACCTTTGAAACTAAATCAAGCAAACTCAAGTACATGGTTAGTCCCAAAGAGTCAAGTTGTAACACATCTCCCCCTAAATAAGTGCATCACTTGTAAAGGACTTGTGAGGTCCGGGGAGTGTTTGTAGAACTTGAGCACCATAAATAAACAACAAAATGCATTAAGGAACATGATCAAAGGCATAAACACATGTATGCTATCAATCAATCCAAGTTCCGCGAATCTAAGACATTTAGCTCACTACGCAACTTGCAAAAGGTCTGCTCATCTAATGGCTTGGTAAAGATATCGGCTAGCTGGTTCTCGGAGCTAACATGAAACACTTCGATATCCCCCTTTTGCTGGTGGTCTCTCAAAAAGTGATGCCGGATGTCTATGTGCTTTGTGCGGCTGTGTTCAACAGGATTATCCGCCATGCGGATAGCACTCTCATTATCACATAGGAGTGGGACTTTGCTCAGATTGTAGCCAAAGTCCCTGAGGGTTTGCCTCATCCAAAGTAGTTGCGCGCAACACTGTCCTGCGGCAACGTACTCGGCCTCAACGGTGGATAGGGCAACGAAAGTTTGTTTCTTAGAACTCCAAGACACCAGGGACCTTTCTAAGAATTGGCACGTCCCCGATGTACTCTTCCTATCGACCTTACATCCAGCATAGTCGGAGTCTAAATATCCAATCAAGTCAAAGGTAGACCCCTTTAGATACCAGATCCCGAAGCAAGGCGTAGCGACTAAATATCTAAGAATTCGCTTCACCGCCACTAAGTGACATTCCCTTGGATCAGATTGAAATCTAGCACACATGCATACGCTAAGCATAATATCCGGTCTACTAGCACATAAATAAAGTAGAGATCCTATCATAGACCGGTATGCCTTTTGATCAACGGACTTACCTCCTTTGTTGAGGTCAGTGTGTCCGTTGGTTCCCATTGGAGTCTTTGCGGGCTTGGCGTCCTTCATCCCAAACCGCTTGATCAAGTCTTGCGTGTACTTTGTTTGGGAGATGAAGGTCCCATCCTTGAGTTGCCTCACTTGGAACCCAAGGAAATAGCTTAACTCGCCCATCATCGACATCTCAAACTTTTGAGTCATCACCCTGCTAAACTCTTCACAAGACTTTTGATTAGTAGAACCAAAAATTATGTCATCGACATAAACTTGACACACAAAAAGATCACCATCACAATTCTTAGTAAAAAGAGTTGGATCGGCTTTCCCAACCTTGAAAGCGTTAGTAATTAAAAAGTCTCTAAGGCATTCATACCATGCTCTTGGGGCTTGCTTAAGTCCATAGAGCGCCTTAGAGAGCTTACACACGTGGTCGGGGTACCGTTCATCCTCGAAGCCAGGGGGTTGCTCCACGTACACCTCCTCCTTGATTGGCCCGTTGAGGAAAGCGCTCTTCACATCCATTTGGAACAGCCTGAAAGAATGGTGAGCGGCATATGCTAGCAAAATACGAATGGACTCTAGCCTAGCCACAGGAGCAAAAGTCTCCTCAAAGTCCAAACCTGTGACTTGGGCATAACCTTTTGCCACAAGTCGTGCCTTGTTCCTTGTCACCACGCCGTGCTCGTCTTGTTTGTTGCGGAACACCCACTTGGTTCCCACAACATTTTGCTTGGGACGAGGCACCAGTGTCCAAACTTCATTTCTTTTGAAGTTGTTGAGCTCCTCTTGCATGGCCAACACCCAGTCCGGATCTAGCAAGGCCTCCTCTACCCTGAAAGGCTCAATAGAAGAGACACAGGAGTAATGCTCACAAAAATTAACTAATCGAGACCGAGTAGTTACTCCCTTGCTAATGTCACCCAAAATCTGGTCGACGGGATGATCCCTTTGAATCATTGCTCGGACTTGAGTTGGAGGTGCCGGTTGTGCTTCTTCCTCCATTACATGTTCATCTTGTGCTCCCCCTTGATCACACGCCTCCTCTTGATGAACCTGTTCATCTTCTTGAGTTGGGGGTTGCACCATTGTTGAGGAAGAAGGTTGATCTTGCTCCTTTTGTTCCTGTGGTCACACATCACCAATCGCCATGGTTCGTATTGCGGCCGTCGGAACATCTTCATCTACATCATCAAGATCAACAACTTGCTCTCTTGGAGAGCCATTAGTCTCATCAAAAACAACGTCGCTAGAGACTTCAACCAAACCCAATGATTTGTTGAAGACCCTATACGCCTTTGTATTTGAATCATAACCTAACAAAAACCCTTCTACAACTTTGGGAGCAAATTTAGAATTCCTACCCTTCTTCACTAGAATGTAGCATTTACTCCCAAAAACTCGGAAATACAAAACATTGGGTTTGTTACCGGTTAGTAGCTCATACGACGTCTTCTTGAGGAGGCGATGAAGGTAGACCCTGTTGATGGCGTGGCAAGCCGTGTTCACGGCTTCCGACCAAAAGCGCTCGGGGGTCTTGAACTCTCCAAGCATCGTCCTCGCCATGTCTATAAGTGTCCTGTTCTTCCTCTCTACCACACCATTTTGCTGTGGTGTGTAGGGAGCGGGGAACTCGTGCTTGATCCCTTCCTCCTCAAGGTACTCCTCCACTTGAAGGTTCTTGAACTCGGACCCATTGTCGCTCCTTACCTTCTTCACCTTGAGCTCAAACTCGTTTTGAGCTCTCCTTAGGAAGCGCTTGAGGATCCCTTGGGTTTCAGATTTATCCTGCAAAAAGAATACCCAAGTGAAGCGGGAAAAGTCATCAACAATAACTAGACCATACTTACTTCCTCCTATGCTTAGATAGGCGACGGGTCCGAAGAGATCCATATGTAGCAGCTCCAGAGGTCTTGATGTGGTCATCACATTCTTGCTGTGATGCACTCCTCCCACTTGTTTACCTGCTTGACAAGCTGCACAAGGTCTATCTTTTTCGAAAGTAACATTGGTTAGACCTATCACGTGTTCTCCCTTTAGAAGCTTGTGAAGGTTCTTCATCCCCACATGTGCTAAGCGACGATGCCACAACCAGCCCATGCTAGTCTTAGTAATTAAGCATGCATCTAGACCGGCCTCCTCTTTTGCAAAATCAACTAAGTAAAGTTTGCCGTCTAATACACCCTTAAAAGCTAATGAACCATCACTTCTTCTAAAGACAGACACATCTACATTAGTGAATAGACAATTATATCCCATATTGCATAATTGACTAACAGATAACAAATTATATCCAAGAGACTCAACTAAAAACACATTAGATATAGAGTGCTCGGATGAAATAGCAATTTTACCTAACCCTTTTACCTTGCCTTGATTCCCATCACCGAATATTATTGAATCTTGGGAATCCTTGTTTTTGACGTAGGAGGTGAACATCTTCTTCTCCCCCGTCATATGGTTTGTGCATCCGCTGTCGATAATCCAGCTTGAACCCCCGGATGCATAAACCTGCAAGGCAAATTTAGGCTTGGGTATTAGGTACCCAACTCTTGTTGGGTCCTACAAGGTTAGTCACAATTGTCTTAGGGATCCAAATGCAAGTTTTATCTCCCTTGCATCTTGCCCCTAACTTCCTAGCAATCACCTTCTTATTCTTTCTACAAATGGCAAATGAAGCATTGCAAGCATGATATATTGTAGAAGGTTCATCAACTTTCCTAGGAACATTAACAACATTTCTCCTAGGCATATGAACAACATATCTCCTAGACATATCTCTACCATGCATATAGATAGAACTAGAAGCAAACATGGCATGAGAGTCAAAAGCATCATAAGCATTACAACTCCTATAAGACTGTCTTCTATCATGGTACATAAAAGCATGGTTCTTTTTAGCACTACTAGCCATAGGGGCCTTCCCTTTCTCCTTGGCAGAGATGGAAGCCTTGTGGCTTGTTAAGTCCTTGGCTTCCCTCTTGAAGCCAAGTCCATCCTTAATTGAGGGGTATCTACCAATCGTGTAGGCATCCCTTGCAAATTTTAGCTTGTCAAATTCATTCTTGCTAGTCTTAAGTTGGGCATTAAGACTAGCCAATTCATCATTCAATTTGGAAATTGAAACTAGGTGTTCACTACATGCATCAATGTCAAAATCTTTACACCTATTGCAAATCATAACATGTTCTACGCAAGAGTTAGATTTACTAGCTATTTCTAGCTTAGCATTCAAATCATCATTTATGCTCCTTAAGCTAGAAATTGTCTCATGGCAAGAAGATAGTTCACAAGAAAGCATTTCATTTCTTTTAACTTCTAAAGCATGATATTTTTGTGCCTCTACAAATTTGTCATGCTCTTCATATAAAAGGTCCTCTTGTTTCTCTAAAAGTCTATCCTTTTCATTCAAGGCATCAATCAATTCATTAATCTTATCTATTTTAGTTCTATCTAATCCCTTGAACAAACTAGAGTAATCTACTTCTTCATCACTAGACTCATCATCACTAGAAGAATCATAAGTGGCACTGTTTCGAGTACATACCTTCTTCTCCTTCGCCATGAGGCATGTGTGACGCTCGTTGGGGAAGAGGGATGACTTGTTGAAGGCGGTGGCGGCGAGTCCTTCATTGTCGGAGTCGGATGACTAACACTCCGAGTCCCACTCCTTTCCAAGGTGTGCCTCGCCCTTAGTTTTTTTGTATGCCTTCTTCTCCCTCTTGTTCCCCTGTTCCTGGTCACTATCATTATCGGGGCAGTTAGCGATAAAATGACCAATCTTACCACACTTGAAGCATGAGCGCTTCCCCTTTGTCTTGGTGTTGCTTGGCTGCCCCTTGTGACCCTTTAGCGCCGTCTTGAAGCGCTTGATGATGAGAGCCATCTCTTCATCATTTAGCCCTGCCGCCTCAACTTGTGCCACCTTGCTAGGTAGCGCCTCCTTGCTTCTTGTTGCTTTGAGAGCAAAGGGTTGAGGCTCATTGATTGGACCATTCAATGCGTCGTCCACGTATCTCGCCTCCTTGATCATCATTCGCCCGCTCACAAACTTCCCAAGAACTTCTTCGGGCGACATCTTGGTGTACCTAGGATTTTCACGAATATTGTTCACCAGATGTGGATCAAGTACAGTAAAGGACCTTAGCATTAGGCGAACGACGTCGTGGTCCGTCCATCGCGTGCTTCCGTAGCTCCTTATTTTGTTGATGAGGGTCTTGAGCCGGTTGTATGTTTGGGTTGGCTCCTCGCCCCTTATCATTGCAAATCTCCCGAGCTCGCCGTCTACCAACTCCATCTTGGTGAGCAAGGTGACGTCGTTCCCCTCATGAGAGATCTTGAGGGTGTCCCAGATCTGCTTGGCATTGTCCAAGCCGCTCACCTTATGGTACTCGTCCCTTCACAAAGAGGCTAACAACACAGTAGTAGCTTGTGCATTTTTATGAATCTGTTCATTAATAAATATAGGATTATCCGAGCTATCAAATTTCATTCCATTCTCAACAATCTCCCATATACTTGGATGGAGAGAGAACAGGTGACTACGCATTTTGTGACTCCAAAATCCGTAGTCCTCTCCATCAAAGTGTGGAGGTTTGCCAAGAGGGATGGAAAGCAAATGTGCATTTGAGCTATGCGGAATATGAGAGTAATCGAAAGAAAAGTTTGAATTAACCGTCTTTCTTTTGTCGTAGTCGTTGTCGTCGTTGTCCTTTTGGGAAGAAGAGGACTCATCGCTGTCGTCGTAGTAGACGATCTCCTTGATGCGCCTCGTCTTCTTCTTCTTCCCATCTCTTCGTTTGTGGCCCGAGCCTGAGTCGGTAGGCTTGTCATCTTTTGGCTCGTTGACGAAGGACTCCTTCTCCTTATCGTTGATCACAATTCCCTTCCCCTTAGGATCCATCTCTTCGGGCGATTAGTCCCTTTGTGAAGAGAACGACTCTGATACCAATTGAGAGCACCTAGAGGGGGGTGAATAGGTGATCCTATGAAACTTGAAACTTAATCCACAAAAACTTGATTAGGCGTTAGCACAATAATGCCAAGTGGCTTAGAGAGGAGTCTCAACAAAACACAATAACCACAAGAGATCAATCACAGAGATGGCACAATGGTTTATCCCGTGGTTTGGCCAAGACCAACGCTTGCCTACTCCACGTTGTGGCATCCCAACGGACGAGGGTTGTAATCAACCCCTCTCAAGCGGTCCAAAGACCCACTTGAATACCACGGTGTTTTGCTTGCTTTACTATATCCCGTTTGCGAGGAATCTCCACACTTTGGAGCCTCTCGCCCTTACACTTGAAGTTCACAACGAAGCACGGAGTAAGGGAGGGATGAGCAACACACTCAAGACAAGAAATCACAACAACACCACGCACACAAATCGCAACAAGAGCTCACAACACAACTCAATGAGTTCACAACTCAACTAGAGCTCTAATTGCTATTGCAAGGAATCAAAAGCGCGGAATCGATGTCTTAGTGCTTAGGAATGCTTAGAGAATGCTTGGTGTACTCCTCCATGCGCCTAGGGGTCCCTTTTATAGCCCCAAGGCAGCTAGGAGCCGTTGAGAGCAATCTGGGAAGGCAATTCTTGCCTTCTGTTGCCTGGCGCACCAGACAGTCCGGTGCACCACCGGACACTGTTCGGTGCGGATCTTTTTCCTTAATTGGCGAAGACGACCGTTGGCGCCTTGGAGCCGTTGGCGCACCGGACACTGTCCGGTGCACACCGGACAGTCCGGTGCCCCCTTCCGACCGTTGGCTCGGCCACGTGTCTCGCGCGGATCGCGCGGCCGACCGTTGGCTCACCGGACAGTCCGGTGCTCACCGGACAGTCCGGTGAATTATAGTCGTACGCCGTTAATTTCTTCCCGAGAGCAGCAAGTTCGCCTGAGCCAGTCTGGCGCACCGGACACTGTCCGGTGCACCACCGGACAGTCCGGTGCACCCAGACAGAACTGGCTTTGGCTGAACAAGGCCATCTCTTCTCCAATTCGATTTCTCCTGTTTCCAGCACTTAGACACAATACATTAGTCTCTAAAACAATGTACTAAGTCTGAGAAACATATCTTTTGACTTGATTTTAACTTTTTCCACCACTTTGCATAGATCAACACTTAGGCACTTGTGTTGGACACTAAATCACCAAAATACTTAGAAATGGCCCAAGGGCACATTTTCCTTTCAGCCGCCACAGTTTCCCGAGAGTGGCTAGTTCGCCGGAGGACAGTCCGGTGCACCCAGACTGAGCAGCAGTTGGCTGTACACAGCCAACTCTTTTCCAATCCTTTTCTTTTCCTGATTCTAGCACTTAGACAAATATATTAGTACACAAAAACCAATGTACTAAGTCTAGAATCATACCTTCTTGTTGATTTGCACTTCATTCATCATTTGGCATATAATAACTCACTTAATAGGTGTTGGACACTTAATCACCAAAATATACTTGAAATGGCTCAAAGGCACATTTCCCTTTCAATCTCCCCCTTTTTGGTGATTTATGCTAACACATCAAAAAGCAACAAATAAAAGTGCAACATCAATGCATTGAGAACAAAATTAGTCTTTGACAAGATTTGACATATTTGGATCGTTCTTTGCCACCACTTGGTTTGTTTTTGTAAATCAAATTCATTTTCTTATCTCTAAGTCAAACACACATGTTTAGGCACAAGGAGAGATAATCCAAGAGTAAAAATGATTAAGAGCCAAAAAACTCCCCCTTTTCCCATAATCAAACATTCTCCCCACAAGAGACCAAATTTTGATAGTAAGAGTATTTTGACAAATCAAAAGTTCTACTCTACTCTTTTTCAAAAATTTCAAAAGTGGTAGCTGACCTATTTGCTTTGGCCTTATTTTCTCCCCCTTTGGCATTAAACACCAAAACAGGATCAATTTTAGCCCTCTAACCCCATTGCCTCACCAAAATTGTCAATTAAGAGCAAAAAGGCAATAAGAGCATAGATATGAACTTGGAGTTAATATCGGTGTGCAGTGGAAGTCTTTGCATGGTCCAAGTTCACCTTTCCCTTTCAATTCACCTTTGAGACTACATCAAGTAAACTCAAGCACAATTGTTAGTCTCAAAGGGTCAAGTTGTAGCACTTCTCCCCCTAAATATGTGCATCATTCACATATGGACTTGTGAGGTCCGGGGATCCCTTGCACAACTTGAGCACCATATAAATCTCATAAATGCATAAAGTAACTTGATCAAAGGCATAAAACACATGTATGCTATAGATCAATCCAAGTTACGTGAATCTAAGACATTTAGCTCACTACGCAGCCTGCAAAAGGTTTTCTCATCTAAAGGCTTTGTAAAGATATCGGCTAGCTGGTTCTCGGTGCTAACATAAAACACTTCGATATCTCGCTTTTGCTGGTGGTCTCTCAAAAAGTGATGCCGGATGTCTATGTGCTTAGTGCGGCTGTGTTCAACAGGATTATCCGCCATGCGGATTGCACTCTCATTATCACATAGGAGTGGGACTTTGCTCAGATTGTAGCCAAAGTCCCGGAGGGTTTGCCTCATCCAAAGTAGTTGCGCGCAACATTGTCCTGCGGCAACGTACTCGGCCTCAGCGGTGGATAGGGCAACGAAAGTTTGTTTCTTAGAACTCCAAGACACCAGGGACCTTCCTAGGAATTGGCACGTCCCTGATGTACTCTTCCTATCAACCTTACATCCAGCATAATCGGAGTCTGAATATCCAATCAAGTCAAAGGTTGACCCCTTTGGATAACAGATCCCGAAGCAAGGCGTAGCATCTAAATATCTAAGAATTCGCTTAACGGCCACTAGGTGACACTCCCTTGGATCGGATTGAAATCTAGCACACATGCATACGCTTAGCATAATATCCGGTCTACTAGCACATAAATAAAGTAAAGACCCTATCATAGACCGGTATGCCTTTTGATCAACGGACTTACCTCCTTTATTGAGGTCGACATGTCCGTCGGTTCCCATTGGCGTCCTTCATCCTGAACCGCTTGAGCAAGTCTTGCGTGTACTTCATTTGGGAGATGAAGGTGTCGTCCTTGAGTTGCTTCACTTGGAACCCAAGGAAGTAGTTCAACTCGCCCATCATCGACATCTCAAATTCTGTGTCATTACCCTGCTAAACTCCTCATAAGAATTTTGGTTAGTAGAACCAAATATTATGTCATCGACATAAATTTGGCACATAAATAGGTCACCATCACAAGTCTTAGTGAAAAGAGTTGGATCGACTTTCCCAACCTTGAAAGCATTAGCAATTAAGAAATCTCTAAGGCATTCATACCATGCTCTTGGGGCTTGCTTAAGTCCATAGAGCGCCTTAGAGAGCTTACACACATGGTCGGGGTACCGTTCATCCTCAAAGCCAGGGGGTTGTTCCACGTACACCTCCTCCTTGATTGGCCCGTTGAGGAAAGCGCTCTTCATGTCCATTTTAAACAACCTAAAAGAATGGTGAGCGGCATAGGCTAACAAAATGTGAATAGACTCTAGCCTAGCCACAGGAGCAAAAGTCTCCTCGAAATCCAAACCTGTGACTTGGGCATCACCTTTTGCCACAAGTCTAGCCTTGTTTCGTGTCACCACCCCGTGCTCATCTTGCTTGTTGCGGAACACCCACTTGGTTCCCACAATGTTTTGCTTGGGACGTGGCACCAGGCTCCAAACTTCATTTTGCTTGAAATTGTTGAGCTCTTCCTGCATGGCCAACACCCAGTTCAGATCTAGCAAGGCCTCTTCTACCCTGAAAGGCTCAATAGAAGAGACAAACGAGTAATGCTCACAAAAATTAGCTAATCTAGAGCGAGTGGTTACTCCCTTGCTTATATCACCCAAAATCTGGTCGACGGGATGATTTCTTTGAATCGTCGCTCGGACTTGAGTTGGAGGGTCCAGTGGTTCCTCTTCCTCAATCACTTGATCATCTTGTGCTCCCCCTTGATCACACGCCTCTTCCTGATGAACCTGTTCATCTTATTGAGTTGGGGGTGCACCATTGTTGAGGAAGAAGGTTGGTCTCGCTCTTGTTGTTCCTGTGGTCGCACATCTCCAATCGCCATGGCGCGGATTGCGGCCGTAGGAACATCATCTTCATCTACATCATCAAGATCAACTTGCTCTCTTGGAGAGCCATTAGTCTCATCAAATACAACGTCGCTAGAGACTCCAACCAAACCCGATGATTTGTTGAAGACTCTATACGCCTTTGTATTTGAGTCATAACCTAGCAAAAACCCTTCTACAACTTTGGGAGCAAATTTAGAATTTCTACCTTTCTTCACTAGAATATAACATTTACTCCCAAATACACGAAAGTATGAAACGTTGGGTTTGTTACCGGTTAGAAGTTCATATGAGGTCTTCTTGAGGAGGCGATGAAGGTAGACCCGGTTTATGGCGTGGCAAGCTGTGTTCACAGCTTCCAACCAAAACCGCTCGGGCGTCTTGAATTCTCCAAGCATCGTCCTCGCCATGTCTATAAGTGTCCTGTTCTTACTCTCTACCACACCGTTTTGCTGTGGTGTGTAGGGAGCAGAGAACTCGTGCTTGATTCCTTCATCCTCAAGATACTCCTCCACTTGTAGGTTCTTGAACTCGGACCCATTGTCGCTTCTTATCTTTTTCACCTTGAGCTCAAATTCATTTTGAGCTCTCCTTAGAAAGCGCTTTAGGGTCCCTTGGGTTTCTGACTTATCCTGCAAAAAGAATACCCAAGTGAAGCGGGAAAAATCATCAACAATAACAAGACCATACTTACTTCCTCCTGTGCTTAGATAGGTGACGGGTCCAAAGAGGTCCATATGAAGTAGCTCCAGAGGTCTTGACGTGGTCATCACGTTCTTGCTGTGATGAGTACTTCCCACCTGTTTACCTGCTTGACAAGCTGCACAAGGTCTATCTTTTTCGAAAGATACATTGGTTAGACCTAACACATGTTCTCCCTTTAAAAGTTTATGAAGGTTCTTCATCCCAACATGTGCTAGACGGCGATGCCACAGCCAGCCCATGCTAGTCTTAGCAATTAAGCATGCATCTAGATTGGCCTCCTCCTTCAAAAAATCAACTAAATAGAGTTTGTCGTCTAGTACCCTTAAAAGCTAATGAACCATCACTTCCTCTAAAGACAGACACATCTACATTTGTAAACAAACAATTGTAGCCCATGTGGCACAATTGACTAACCGGCAGGAGATTATAGCCTAGCGACTCTACTAAAAATACATTAGAAATAGAGTGCTCATTTGAGATAGCTATCTTGCCCAAGCCTTTGACCTTGCCTTGATTCCCATCTCCAAAGATGATCGAATCTTGGGAATCTTTGCTCTTGACGTAGGAGGTGAACATCTTCTTCTCCCCCGTCATGTGGTTTGTGCATCCGCTGTCGATAATCTAACTTGAGCCCCTGGATGCATAAACCTGCAAGACAATTTAGGCTTGGGTCTTAGGTACCCAACTCTTGTTGGGTCCTACAAGGTTAGTTACAACATCCTTTGGGACCCAAATGTAAGTCTTGTCTCCCTTGCATTTGGCCCCCAATTTCCTAGCAACCGCTTTCTTATTCTTACAACAAGTTGCAAAAGAAGCATTGCAAGCATGGTAAATTGTAGTAGGTTCATTACATACTTTTCTAGGCACATGATGAACAACATTTTTCCTAGGCATATTTCTACCATGCACAAAAGAAGAACTTTCATTACATACTTTCCTAGGCACATGATGAACAACATTTTTCCTAGGCATATTTCTACCATGCACAAAAGAAGAACTTGAAGCAATCATGGCATTCCTATGAGCATTTCTAGAAAATTTTCTATCACTACAGATGAAAGCATGATTCATTTGAGCACTATTAGCCATAGGGGCCTTCCCTTTCTCCTTGGCAGGAATAGGAGCCCTTTGGCTTGTTAAGTTCTTGGCTTCCTTTCGAAAGCCAAGCCCATCCTTAATTGAGGGGTGTCTACCAATAGTGTAGGCATCCCTAGCAAATTTTAGCTTATCAAAGTCATTTTTGCAAGTCTTAAGTTGGGCATTAAGACTTGCTACTTCACCATTTAATTTTGTAATAGAAGTAAGGTGTTCAACACATGCATCAACATCAAAATCCTTACACCTATTACAAATGACAACATGCTCTACACAAGAACTAGATTTATTAACTACTTCTAGCTTAGCATTTAAATCATCATTTGTTGGGGACTTGTTCTCAACTGCTTTGAATTAAGAACAAGGCAACATAGAATGTGAAATGTTAATGCCATTCGTCCATTGAAGCATTATCTCCCCAAGGATATAATGATCTTCGGACGAAGGCCATGAGCGGAAAATCACGAAGGTCGTACCTTCGTGACTGGAGTTGTGAAATAATGTAAGATGAAATATAAAATATAAAACATAAAGAAATGATATATCAAAACACATAAACTTATCCGTATATTTTGTTATACAAACTTAAATATTGAAACATGACATTCAATTACATTTATACCTTCGTCTTGACAGAAGGCAATAATCCAAGCGTAGTGTGCCAGTGATTACCAGATTGCGTGAACAGTACATGGGTACTGTTCACCTATTTATAGACACAGGGCGCAGCCTCTGTAGAATTACATTTATGCCCTTTACAATCGATTACAATAATGACACAAAATATCATGGGTCTATAGGTCATTTTATCTTTAAGTCGGTTCACCCCCTTCATCTTGAGACATGTCGCTATGCCGAAACTTTATGGGCGATAGCTTCGGCACTGCTTTTGAGAGGGTCTGCCGAAGGTGTTTCTTTCTTCAGGATCTTCGGCTACGAAGCATACCCCCAACAGTAGCCCCTTCGCGGTGCTAGATCGTTTTTCGTAACGAGCTGGATCCGTGAAAAAATCTTCTAGGCTTCGGGATGCCGAAGATCCGAAAAACACCTTCCCTGAGCTCGTTGCCGAGAAACGATTAAAATACTCCGAGCGCGAGGTGGCCCCATCATGCAGCAGTTACGCACGCTCTGGCGATTCACCTTCTTGAACTCTATGGCCCACCGTTCAGTGGGTGCGGGTGGCTGTTTGTCCGGTGCGGAAGACCTTGATGATTCACCTTCCCACCTACAGCACTATATAAACAGACGGGTAGGTGTGAAGTTACCACAACATTCATTGCTATTGCGCTGTTTTGCTACCAAAAATTTGACCAAAGCCGAAGCTTGCTTACTGCATCCTCAACCGAAGCTATTTATTTTGTTCAAGCTTCGTAACAAGAAAGAGCTTCGGCAAAGTTAAAAAAAATTTCAACTTCGTTTGAAAAATAAGAAATTCAATCATCAGATGGCTAGGGTACGCTCAACAGCTAGGGTTACTCGCGACGGAGAGGAAGTCGAAGGTGCCAAAACCGATCCAATCCCTAAAGTGATGAAGCGGTCAGGGCTGGTAGTATCGGAGGATGCACCTGCCGCTGAAGCTGAGCAGGCTGATGCTGAGGAAATTGAATCTGAAGACGATTACAGCGCCGTGCCATCTAAACCCAGCCACCTGGAGTTTGGGACATCCACCATTTCTGAAGGTGATATGCCCAAGCTGATGAATTTAGGCTATTTCAGTGAAGCAAAAAAGGAGCTGGTTCGTTTCGGCGGAGAGGAAATTACTCCAAAGCCGGGAAAGGATGAAATAGTGGTCTTCAAAAGCTTCTTTAAAGTAGGATTAAGATTTCCTTTAAATGGGATGATTGCTGATGTTTTGAAGAAGTTTGGGATTTATCTTCATCAGCTAACTCCTAACGCCATCATTAGGCTTAGCGTTTATATCTGGGCCCTCTGAAGCCAGGGGGTAGAACCATTTGCCGAAGGCTTCTGCCTAGTGCACGAGCTTTATTATCAAACAAAAGCTAGAGGAGATGGGCTGCATGAAAACTTTGGTTGCTACAATTTTGCATATCGCAAAAATACGAAATTTCCAGTTATCAGCTATCGTACCAAGTGGCCAGCTGGCTGGAAGTCTGAATGGTTTTATGTTAAAGTTGATGAAGAAAAGGAGAAGCTGGTCCAAAGTCCACTAGAATTAATCTTCGGAGAAACCAGACCTCAGTGCAACATGACACCAGAGAGTCCAAGCCAAATTGCTGTGGGCGAATTTCGAGTTATTGCGGAGCATATTGGCACTAGGGACTTGCTGCAAGAATTCTTGGCTTTTAGAGTGTTCCCAACTTTGAAAGAGTGGGACATGCCGAAGCTTAAGGGAGAAAAGAAAAGGGGGGAACTTATTCGGTTGCCCTATTATTATAAATTCAAGAAACATTTCAAAGTGCCTTGCCAAGAGTGGTTAGACACAATTGAAGTTATGTGCAACGAAGTTCTTGGCAATTATTCTAAAAAAGAGGATCAACTAATGACTGCAGCCTTCAGCACCCGTCCGAAGCGAAGGTTAAATTGGGTGATGGATGCTCTGAACTTTGAGTATCCTAACTACGAGCGACTAGACAGGGGTGCCGAAGGGCAGAAGAGAAAGAGAGTGGCTAGTGTTCTGAATAAAGAAGCTACTAAAACGATGAAAGACGATGAAGAAGAACTGAAAAAGAAAAAGCTGAAGCCTGAGCCGAAGATAGATGCTTCGAAGAAAAGAAAAGTTGCAGCTCCGAAGCAGAAGACAACTGATGTAGAAGAAGAAACTGTTGCAACACCCTCTGCCACCGACGTGGAGGAAATCTTAAAGGTAATGACTGAATCTTTGCCTATCAAGCTAAGTCCACTGGGCCACATCTGACGAAACTTTTTCAGAAGGGAAAGGAGCCCTCGGTAACGAAGAAGGCAGCTAGGCCGAAAAACAAAGAATTATTATAATGACAGAAGTTATTGAAGGGACACCACCACAAGCTTCAGCTTCGAAGGCACCAGCTGTTGAGAGCGCAGCAGCTACCGAAGCTGCCACGACCGAAGATGTACATTTAGAAAGCACACTTTCTAACATTGATAAGATACTTCTGAACATGGCTACAGAAGAAGCTACCGCAGCCGCTGAAGAAGCCATAGCTACAGTACCTGAGAAGGAGAAGGAAATAGCTGAAGATACTTCGGAAGAGGAAATTTTCAATTTTCAAAACTTAGTTGGACAAGAGTTAACGAAGGCTGAAAAAGAAGAGTTAAAAGAATATGCCATATCCTGTGGATATCAACCAGGGGCACTGCTCTTCGGTGGTGTTGATGATGAGAAGTTAGGCTGCGTCCGAGATCAAACCGAAGCGAAGGTTATCGGTACTCTATCAAAGAGTATTGGTTTCCCGAAGCTCGAGACAGACATTAGCCGCTACCGACGACAGCACATCGTCGGTAGTTTATTCTATTCCAATTTTAAGGTAAAAAACTTTTCTTCAACTTTTATTGTCTTTAACAACGAAGATGTTTTCTAACGAAGGTTGTTTGTGCACAGAGTATGCTGTTGAGTAAAGCTTTGAGAATGCAACAAGATTTTGAAGATAAAAAACATGAAGTTATAATTGAGAGTTTAGAAAGCAAAATAAAAGATCAAGCAGCTGCTCTTGAAAAGAAGGACTTCGAGCTTCAGACAACAGAAGGTTTATTAGCAGAAGCTAAAGCTAAAATTGCAGAATTAAATACGGAGCTTCTCTCAAAGTCAGAAAGCTTTGAACAGGAAAAGCAGAAGTTTAATGCAAAATTTGAGGCTGAGGTCGAGAAGAGTTCAAATTTGCAAAAATCATTGACAGAGCTTCAAAACAAATGTCTGGAGTTCAGTAGCCGATGTATACAACGGCTGAAGCAGGTTTTCAATTCGGTTGGAGCCAGCTGCAAAAAATTTAATCCTTCGACTGAAGACCTGCCGGGGGCCTTCGAACATATCGAGGGTGAAGTTGATGACCTTGATGAAATTATAGCCGGACATGGTGATTTCTGTGCCTTGGTAGCTTCTCGGGGCACAGCTGTCGCCTTCCTGAAATCTGGTTGCCAACATGGAAAGGTTGTTAATAGACCCAACTTTAGTTTATCACCAGCAGATCTGGTTGATATTCCCAGTCTTGCCCGAAGCATAGGAAACAGATTTATAAAACTAGTATGGATGAAGGGTGGACGAAGCATAGCTGGTGACGAAGCTCGAAGTCATCTTAAGCTGGTAACAAAATCATACCTTGTGCTTACCTCTTCCTTTAAACTTGAATTTTCCTTAGAATACTTTAATATGTACAGGATGACGAAGCCGAAGAGCAAGATGACGAAGCTGAAGAGTAAGATGACGAAGTCGAAGCTTAACAGACGACGAAGCCGAAGCTCAATAGATAATAATGAAGCTTGAATAGATAGTTGTGGAAAAAACTCTAAGAACTCTTGTAATAGCCTTTGTAAAGAATAATGTAATTAAATTTTACTCTGTGAACTTTGTCCATACCTTGTAATATATTCTTACCTTTCTATCAATGTATGAAGTGCTTCGATGTGAACGAAACTAGCATTTTTTGAGCCGAAGGCGAAAAACACCTTCCCTTCTTTTCGTACACAGTGAAGCATAAAACCACTTCTTTTTCCTTTTGCCGAAGCCTTGTCTTTAGAGCCGAAGCAACCGCCTGTGTTATGATGATGATGATCCTATGTATGTCTAAATGAATGTTTATGAATGCAAATGTATGATGTAATGTGTCGTGCAAATGAATGTCCAAACACACGCATACGAAGCCACAACCATAGCCTTCATTCCCTTGGGAATGACCGAAGTCTTTTTGTCGTTTATTTTTCGGCTTTACCGCTTATTTTTCGGTGTATCAGCGCTGACTTTTCGCTGTAAGTTCTGCATCCCCTTAGGAATGTCTTTTGAACTTCTTCGCCTTCTATTTCAGTGGTATCACGTTGACTTTTCGCGCTTCGCCTTATATTTCGGTGGTATCAACGTTGACTTTTCGCTGTAAGCTCTGCATTCCCTTAGGAACGACTTTTGAGCAGAAAACTTACACCGCGCTCCCTTAGGAACGGCTTTTTGTAGCTTCGTCGTGCTCTGCATCCCCTTAGGGACGACTTTCGAGCTTCTCCCTGTTTTTTTCTTTGCACTCGATGGTGGATGCTCAGCTTTTACATTTACATTTTTTGGGGGATTTTGCTCTTGTAGAGCTAAAATAAGAAAAAGAGAAATTACATGCTATGGCCCCATTAAAAACCTTTCTCCCCCTTTAGAAAGGAAAAGGGTGCCATAGGAAAAATAAAAAGATTACATCAAGCTATACATAATATCTCCGAAGCTCATCCGCATTCCAAGATCTAGGAATGTCGTTGCCGTCCATATCCTTCAATCTGTAAGAACCGGGTCTTGACGAAGATACTACCAGAAAAGGTCCTTCCCACTTCAATTGTAGCTTGCCTACTGTATCTGGGTTGGCAACTCTCCGAAGTACCAAATGCCATGGCTTAATGTTTTTTAACCGAACTTTTCTATCACGCCATTTTATTGTTTCGGCTTGATATTTATTGATGTTCTCCATGGCCTGAAGCCTGGTCCCTTCTATAGCATCTTTTGTCACAGAATAATCAGCTTCGTCCTCTGCCGAAGCCACTGTTCTTATTGATCCTGCTTTAGCTTCTTCTGGGGTTATTGCTTCGTCACCAAACAGTAATTTGAATGGTGTAAAGCCAGTTGACCTTGATATTGTTGTGTTGTGGCTCCACACCACTTTGATCAATTCCTCTGGCCACTTTCCTCTGGGCTGATTGAAGATTAACTTCGTTATTCCTGTCATTATAATGCCATTAGCTCTTTGAACAAGTCCATTTGACTCCGGATGTCTGACCGATGCAAAATGAATCTTCGTGCCAATTTGTTCACAGAACTCATTGAAAGCTTCAGCATCGAACTGTGTTCCGTTGTCCACAGTAATAGCCTTCGGCACTCCGAAGCGATAAACAATATTTTGCTAGAAAAATTTCTGGACAGTGACCGAAGTTATTGTGGCTAAAGGCTTCGCCTCAATCCACTTGGAAAAATATTCTACCGCCACCACAACATATTTTAGATTTCCTTGTGCTGGTGGAAGTGGGCCTAGCAAATCGAGGCCCCACCTTTGCAACGACCAAGTGGGCTATATTAACTGAGTTAAAGATGAAGGTTGCTTCTGGTCTCTTGCACATTTTTGACAACCTTCACATTTTTGGACTAATTCTGCTGCATCCGAAGCTGCCTTTGGCCAATAAAATCCTTGTCGAAAAACTTTTCCCAACAAGGGCCTAGATCCGATGTGAGATCCACACAGACCTGCATGTATCTCCATTAATTCCATACCTTTAGTTCTTGATAAACATTTGAGAAGTGGTGAACAAACTCCATGTTTATACAATTCCCCTTCTATTATCACATATGGTCTTGTTCTTGCCTCCATTCTTTTGTTATAAGCTTCGTCACTTGAAAAACAATTGCCTTGAAGGAAAGATATTATTTCAGTTCTCTAGTGTTCGCTGTGTACTGGAGAAATAGTAAGCACTGCTCTCTCCATGAGCTCAACCGAAGGTGCTTTTATTGCTTCAAAAAATACTTCGGAGGGTAGGGGAGCCCCTGAGCCGCTGATTTGGCTAGCAAATCCGCATGCTCATTTTCACCTCTTGGAATATTCTTGACGGAAAACCCTTCGAAGGAAGCTTCCAACCTTCGAACTGCATCCAGATATTTTTCAAGCTTAGGATCTCGTGCCTTGCTGCTCTTATCCACATGGCCAGCAATAACTTGAGAATCAGTCTTTAGGATGACCCTTCTTATTCCCACTAGGTGAGTGCCCGTGCGTTGCAACGGAACCGTATAATGACACGATAACTTATGTACATATGTGTGTTATATTGTTATAGATATGTGTCCATGCGTTGCTGAGAGCACCTACAGGGGGGGTGAATAGGTGATCCTGTAAAACTTGAAAACTTAAGCCACAAAAACTTGGTTAAGCGTTAGCACAGTAAATGCCAAGTGGCTAGAGAGGAATCTTTAACAAAACACAATAACCAACGAGAGATCAATCAGATATGGCACAGTGGTTATCCCGTGGTTCGGCCAAGATCAACGCTTGCCTACTCCACGTTGTGGCGTCCCAACGGACGAGGGTTGCAATCAACCCCTCTCAAGCGGTCCAAAGACCCACTTGAATACCACGGTGTTTTGCTTGCTTTTCTCAATCCCGTTTGCGAGGAATCTCCACAACTTGGAGCCTCTCGCCCTTACACTTGAAATTCACAAAGAAGCACAGAGCAAGGAAGGATTAGCAACGCACACAAGACACAAGAATCAGAGTGTCAACACGCACACAAGTCGCAACAAGAGCTCGCAACACAACTCAATGAGTTCACAACTCCACTAGAGCTCTATATGCTATCACAATGAAACAAATGCGCGGAATCGAGGTCTTGGTACTTAGGAATGTTGTAGGAATGCTTGGTGTTCTCCTCCATGCGCCTAGGGGTCCCTTTTATAGCCCCAAGGCAGCTAGGAGCCGTTGAGAGCAATCTAGGAAGGCTGATCTTGCCTTCTGTCGACTGGCGCACCAGACAGTCCGGTGCACACCGGACACTGTCCGGTGCCCGATTTCCTTCCAAAAATGGCGCAGTCGACCGTTGACAGCCTGAGAGCCGTTGGCGCACCGGACATGTCCGGTGCACACCGGACAGTCCGGTGCCCCCTTCTAGCCGTTGGCTCGGCCACGTGTCCCGCGCAGATCGCGCGGCCGACCGTTGGCCCTGCCGACCGTTGGCTTACCGGACAGTCCGGTGCACACCAGACAGTCCGGTGAATTATAGCCGTACGTCGCCGGTGAATTCCCGAGAGCGACGAGTTTTCCTGTGAACGACCCACCGGACAGTCCGGTGCACCACCGGACAGTCCGGTGATTTATAGCCGTACACCGCCGTCGAAGTCCCGAGAGCAGCCTTTTCGCCAGAGCCAGCCTGGCGCATCGGACACTGTCCGGTGCACCACCGGACAGTCCGGTGCTCCAGACTGAGCAGAGTCTTGGCTGCTCGAGCCAAGGCATTTCCAATTGGATTTTTCCTATTTCCAGCACTTAGACACAATACATTAGTCCATAAAACAATGTACTAAGTCTGAGAAACATACCTTTATCCTTGATTAGTACTTTGTCCACCTTTTTACACTTAGGCACTTGTGTTGAACACTAAATCACCAAAATACTTAGAAATGGCCCAAGGGCACATTTCCCTTTTAATCTCCCCCTTTTTGGTGATTTATGCCAACACAACATAAAGCAAGTAGAACAAGTACAAAATCAATTCAAATAAGAACTCAAATTGTTTTGATTCAAATTTGACATATATGGATCACTCTTTGCCACCACTTGGTTTGTTTTTGCAAATCAAACTCAAATTTCTATCTCTAAGTCAAACACACATGTTAAGACATAAAGAGAGTCATTCCAAGAGAAATTGATTCAAGATTTCAAAAACTCCCCTTTTTCCCATAATCAATACTTCTTCCCACAAGAAGCCAACTTTTGACAAGAGAGACAATGTTTTGACAAACCAAAA
Source organism: Zea mays (assembly GCF_902167145.1). Lineage (NCBI taxonomy): Eukaryota > Viridiplantae > Streptophyta > Magnoliopsida > Poales > Poaceae > Zea > Zea mays. The sequence goes on from NC_050101.1 coordinate 146,129,246, forward strand.
AGCTCTATTCTACTATTTTCAAAATCTCTCAAGTGGTAGCTGATCCATTTATCGCTTTGGCCTTTATTTTCTCCCCCTTTGGCATCAAGCACCAAAACGGGATCAATCTTGGCCCTTAAACCCTATTGCCTCACCAAAATTTTCGACTAAGAGCAAATAGGCAATACGAGTATAAAGATGAACTTGGAAAAGTTACTCTTTTCATCGGAGTGCAGTGGAAGTCTTGCATGGTCCAAGTCCACCTTTTCCCTTTCAATCCTTCTTTGAGACTAAAACAACCAAACTCAAGTACATGGTTAGTCTCAAAGGGTCAAGTTGTAGCACAGCTCCCCCTAAATATGTGCATCACTTGCAAAAAGGACTTGTGAGGTCCGGGGAGTGTTTGTACAACTTGAGCACCACAATAAGCAACAAAATGCAGAATGAACATGATCAAAGGCATAAACACATGTATGCTACAATTCAATCCAAGTTCCGCGAATCTAAGACATTTAGCTCACTACGCAGCCTGCAAAAGGTCTTCTCATCTAGAGGCTTGGTAAAGATATCGGCTAGCTGGTTCTCGGTGCTAACATGAAACACTTCGATATCTCCCTTTTGCTGGTGGTCTCTCAAAAAGTGATGCCGGATGTCAATGTGCTTTGTGCGGCTGTGCTCAACAGGATTTTCCGCTATTTGGATAGCACTCTCATTGTCACATAGAAGTGGGACTTTGCTCAGATCGTAGCCAAAGTCCCTGAGGGTTTGCCTCATCCAAAGTAGTTGCGCGCAACACTGTCCTGCGGCAACATACTTGGCCTCAGCGGTGGATAGGGCAACGGAAGTTTGTTTCTTAGAATTCCATGACACCAGGGACCTTCCTAAGAATTGGCACGTCCCCGATGTACTCTTCCTATCGACCTTACATCCAGCATAGTCGGAATCTGAGTACCCAATCAAGTCAAAGTTAGACCCCTTTGGATACCAGATCCCGAAGCAAGGCGTAGCGACTAAATATCTCAAAATTCGCTTCACAGCCACTAAGTGACACTCCTTAGGATCGGATTGAAATCTAGCACACATGCATACGCTAAGCATAATATCCGGTCTACTAGCACATAAATAAAGCAAAGAACCTATCATGGACCGGTATGCTTTTTGATCAACGGACTTACCTCCTTTGTTGAGGTCGGTGTGTCCGTCAGTTCCCATCGGCGTCTTTGCGGGCTTGGCGTCCTTCATCCCAAACCGCTTTAGCAAGTCTTGCGTGTACTTCGTTTGGGAGATGAAAGTGCCGTCCTTGAGTTGCTTCACTTGGAACCCAAGGAAGTAGTTCAACTCGCCCATCATCGACATCTCGAATTTCTGCGTCATCACCCTGCTAAACTCTTCACAAGACTTTTGGTTAGTAGAACCAAATATTATGTCATCGACATAAATTTGGCACACAAAAAGATCACCATCGCAAGTCTTAGTAAAGAGAGTTGGATCGGCTTTCCCGACCTTGAAAGCATTAGCAATTAAAAAGTCTCTAAGGCATTCATACCATGCTCTTGGGGCTTGCTTAAGTCCATAGAGCGCCTTAGAGAGCTTACACACGTGGTCGGGGTACCGTTCATCCTCGAAGCCAGGGGGTTGCTCCACGTACACCTCCTCCTTGATCGGCCCGTTGAGGAAAGCGCTCTTGACATCCATTTGGTACAACCTGAAAGAATGGTGAGCGGCATATGCTAGCAAGATACGAATTGATTCTAGCCTAGCCACAGGAGCAAAAGTCTCCTCAAAGTCCAAACCTGTGACTTGGGCATAACCTTTTGCCACAAGTCGAGCCTTGTTCCTCGTCACCACCCCGTGCTCGTCCTGTTTGTTGCGGAACACCCACTTGGTTCCCACAACATTTTGCTTGGGACGAGGCACCAGTGTCCAAACTTCATTGCGCTTGAAGTTGTTGAGTTCCTCCTGCATGGCCAACACCCAGTCCGGATCTAGCAAGGCCTCTTCTACCCTGAAAGGCTCAATAGAAGAGACAAAAGAGTAATGCTCACAAAAATTAACTAATCTTGAACGAGTAGTTACTCCCTTGCTAATATCACCCAATATCTGGTCGACGGGATGATCCCTTTGAATCGTCGCTCGAACTTGGGTTGGAGGTGCCTGAGGTGCTTCTTCCTCTTCAACTTGAACATCCTGTGCTCCCCCTTGATCATGCGCCTCCACTTGAGGTACCTGTTCGTCATCTTGGGTTGGGAGATGCACCATAGTTGAGGAAGATGGTTGATCTTGCTCCAATTGTTCCTGAGGCCGTACATCTCCAATCGCCATGGTGCGTATCGCGGCCGTTGGAACGTCTTCTTCATCTACATTACGAGATCACAAACTTGCTCTCTTGGAGAGCCATTAGTCTCATCAAATACAACATCGCTAGAGACTTCAACCAAACTCGATGATTTGTTGAAGACCCTATACGCCTTTGTATTTGAATCATAACCTAATAAAAACCCTTCTACGACTTTGGGAGCAAATTTAGAGGTTCTACCTTTCTTCACAAGAATATAACACTTGCTCCCAAATACACGAAAATAAGACACATTGGGTTTGTTACCAGTTAGCAGCTCGTATGAAGTCTTCTTGAGGAGGCGGTGAAGGTAGACCCTGTTGATGGTGTGGCAAGCTGTGTTCACGGCTTCCGACCAAAAGCGCTCGGGGGTCTTGAACTCTCCAAGCATAGTCCTCGCCATATCTATGAGCGTCCTGTTCTTCCTCTCTACCACACTATTTTGCTGAGGTGTGTAGGGAGCGGAGAACTCGTGCTTGATCCCCTCCTCCTCAAGGAACTCCTCCACTTGAAGATTCTTGAATTCGGACCCATTGTCGCTCCTTATCTTCTTCACCTTGAGCTCAAACTCATTTTGAGCTCTCCTTAGGAAGTGCTTGAGGGTCCCTTGGGTTTCAGACTTATCCTGCAAAAAGAACACCCAAGTGAAGCGGGAAAAGTCATCAACAATAACTAGACCATACTTACTTCCTCCTATGCTCAGATAGGCGACGGGTCCGAAGAGGTCCATATGCAGCAGCTCCAGAGGTCTTGAAGTGGTCATCACATTCTTGCTGTGATGTGCTCCCCCCACTTGTTTACCTGCTTGACAAGCTGCACAAGGTCTATCTTTTTCGAAATGTACATTGGTTAGACCTATCACGTGTTCTCCCTTTAGAAGCTTGTGGAGGTTCTTCATCCCCACATGTGCTAAGCGGTGATGCCACAACCAGCCCATGCAAGTCTTAGCCATTAAGCATGCATCTAGACCGGCCTCTTCTTTTGCAAAATCAACTAAATAAAGTTTGCCGTCTAGTACACCCTTAAAAGCTAGTGAACCATCTCATCTTCTAAAGACAGACACATCTACATTTGTAAATAGACAATTATATCCCATATTACATAATTGACTGACAGATAGTAAATTATATCCAAAAGACTCAACTAAAAACACATTAGAGATAGAGTGCTCATTAGATATTGCAATCTTGCCTAAACCTTTCACCTTGCCTTGGTTCCCATCACCGAATATGATTGAATCTTGGGAATCCTTATTATTGACGTAGGAGGTGAACATCTTCTTCTCCCCCATCATATGGTTTGTGCATCCGTTGTCGATAATCCAGCTTGAACCCCCGGATGCATAAACCTGCAAGGCAAATTTAGGCTTGGGTCTTAGGTACCCAACTCTTGTTGGGTCCTACAAGGTTAGTCACAATTTCCTTAGGGACCCAAATGCAAGTTTTATCACCCTTGCATTTTGCCCCTAATTTCCTAGCAACTATCTTCCTATCCTTTCTACAAATAGCAAAGGAAGCATTTAAAGCATGATAAATTGTAGAGGGACCATTCATAACTTTCCTAGGAACATGAACAATATTCTTTCTAGGCACATGATGAATATTCTTCCTAGGCATATCTCTACCATGCATATAGGAAGAACTGGAAGCATACATGGCATAAGAATCATAGGCATGTGAATCAAAAGCATTACAACTCCTATGAGACTGTCTTCTATCATTGTACATAAAAGCATGGTTCTTTTTAGTACTACTTGCCATAGGGGCCTTCCCTTTCTCCTTGGCGGAGATGGGAGCCTTATGGCTTGTTAAGTTCTTGGCTTCCCTCTTGAAGCCAAGCCCATCCTTAATTGAGGGGTGTCTACCAATCGTGTAGGCATCCCTAGCAAATTTTAGTTTATCAAAATCACTTTTGCTAGCCTTAAGTTGGGCATTAAGACTAGCCATTTCATCATTTAACTTTGCAATAGAAGCTATGTGTTCACTACAAGCATCAATATCAAAATCTTTACATCTATTGCAAATAAAAACATTTTCTACACAAGTTGTTGATTTACTAGCTATTTCTAACTTAGCATTCAAATCATCATTAATGCTCCTTAAGCTAGAAATTGTCTCATGGCAAGAAGATAATTCACAAGAAAGCATTTCATTTCTCTTAACTTCTAAGGCATGAGATTTTTGTGCTTCTACAAATTTGTCATGTTCTTCATACAACAAGTCCTCTTGTTTTTCTAAAAGCCTATTCTTATCATTCAAGGCATCAATCAATTCATTAATTTTATCTACCTTGGTTCTATCTAGGCCCTTAAATAAACATGAATAATCTATTTCATCCTCATCACTAGATTCGTCCTCACTTGAAGAAGCATAAGTAGAGTCTCGAGTACATACCTTCTTCTCCCTTGCCATAAGGCATGTGTGACGCTCGTTGGGGAAGAGGGATGACTTGTTGAAGGCGGTGGCGGCGAGTCCTTCATTGTCGGAATCAGACGAGGAGCAATCCGAATCCCACTCCTTGCCAAGATGTGCCTCGCCCTTTGCCTTCTTATAGTTCTTCTTCTTCTCCCTCTTGTTCCCTTGATCCTGATCACTATCATTGTCGGGACAGTTAGCAATAAAATGACCAAGCTTACCACATTTGAAGCATGAGCGCTTCCCCTTTGTCTTGGTCTTGCTTGGCTGCCCCTTGCGACCCTTTAGCGCCGTCTTGAATCTCTTGATGATGAGGGCCATCTCTTCATCATTAAGTCCGGCCGCCTCAATTTGTGCCACCTTGCTAGGTAGCGCCTCCTTGCTTCTTGTTGCCTTGAGAGCAAGGGGTTGAGGCTCGTTGATTGGACCATTCAATGCGTCGTCCACGTACCTCGCCTCCTTGATCATCATTCGCTCGCTTACGAATTTTCCAAGGACTTCTTTGGGCGACATTTTGGTGTACCTGGGATTCTCACGAATATTATTCACCAAATGAGGATCAAGAACGGTAAAGGACCTTAGCATCAGTCGGACGACGTCGTGGTCCGTCCATCGCGTGCTTCCGTAGCTCCTTATTTTGTTAATAAGGGTCTTGAGCCGGTTGTATGTTTGTGTCGGCTCCTCGCCCCTTATCATCGCGAATCGTCCAAGCTCGCCCTCCACCAACTCCATCTTGGTGAGCAAGGTGACGTCGTTTCCCTCATGTGAAATCTTGAGGGTGTCCCAGATCTGCTTGGCGTTATCCAAGCCGCTCACTTTGTGGTATTCATCCCTGCACAATGAAGCTAGAAGAACAGTAGTAGCTTGTGCATTCTTATGAATTTGCTCATTAATGAACATGGGACTATCCGAACTATCAAAGTGCATTCCACTCTCTACAATCTCCCATATACTAGGATGGAGAGAGAACAAGTGACTACGCATTTTGTGGCTCCAAAATCCGTAGTCCTCCCCATCAAAGTGTGGAGGCTTGCCGAGAGGAATGGAGAGCAAATGTGAATTTGAATTTTGCGGAATACGAGAGTAGTCAAAAGAAAAGTTCGAATTAACCGGTTTCCTTCTCTCGTAGTCGTTGTGGTCGTCGTCCTTTTGGGAAGAAGTAGACTCATCGCTGTCGTCGTAGTAGACAATTTCCTTGATGCGCCTTGTCTTCTTCTTCTTCCCATCTTTCTGTCTATGGCCCGAGCCGGAGTCTGTAGGCTTGTCATCCTTCGGCTCGTTGACGAAGGATTCCTTCTCTTTGTCGTTGATCACGATTCCCTTCCCCTTAGGATCCATCTCTTCAGGCAGTTAGTCCCTTTGTGAAGAGAACGGCTCCGATACCAATTGAGAGCACATAGAGGGGGGTGAATAGGTGATCCTGTAAAACTTGAAAACTTAAGCCACAAAAACTTGGTTAAGCGTTAGCACAGTAAATGCCAAGTGGCTAGAGAGGAATCTTTAACAAAACACAATAACCAACAAGAGATCAATCAGAGATGGCACAGTGGTTATCCCGTGGTTCGGCCAAGACCAACGCTTGCCTACTCCACGTTGTGGCGTCCCAACGGACGAGGGTTGCAATCAACCCCTCTCAAGCGGTCCAAAGACCCACTTGAATACCACGGTATTTTGCTTGCTTTTCTCAATCCCGTTTGCGAGGAATCTCCACAACTTGGAGCCTCTCGCCCTTACACTTGAAATTCACAAAGAAGCACAAAGCAAGGAAGGATTAGCAACGGACACAAGACACAAGAATCAGAGTGTCAACACGCACACAAGTCGCAACAAGAGCTCGCAACACAACTCAATGAGTTCACAACTCCACTAGAGCTCTATATGCTATCACAATGAAACAAATGCGCATAATCGAGGTCTTGGTACTTAGGAATGTTGTAGGAATGCTTGGTGTTCTCCTCCATGCGCCTAGGGGTCCCTTTTATAGCCCAAAGGCGGCTAGGAGCCGTTGAGAGCAATCTAGGAAGGCTGATCTTGCCTTCTGTCGACTGGCGCAACGGACAGTCCGGTGCACACCGGACACTGTCCGGTGCCCGATTTCCTTCCAAAAATGGCGTAGTCGACCGTTGACAGCCTGAGAGCCGTTGGCGCACCGGACATGTCCGGTGAACATCGGACAGTCCGGTGCCCCCTTCTAGCCGTTGGCTCGGCCACGTGTCCCGCGCAGATCGTGCGGCCGACCGTTGGCCCTGCCGACCGTTGGCTCACCGGACAGTCCGGTGCACACCGGACAGTCCGGTGAATTATAGCCGTACGTCGCCGGTGAATTCCCGAGAGCGACGAGTTTGCCTGTGAACGACCCACCGGACAGTCCGGTGCACCACCGGACAGTCCGGTGATTTATAGCCGTACACCGCCGTCGAAGTCCCGAGAGCAGCCTTTTCGCGAGAACCAGCCTGGCGCACCGGACACTGTCCGGTGCACCACTGGACAGTCCGGTGCTCCAGACTGAGCAGAGTCTTGGCTGCTCGAGCCAAGGCATTTCCAATTGGATTTTTCCTGTTTCCAGCACTTAGACACAATACATTAGTCCATAAAACAATGTACTAAGTCTGAGAAACATACCTTTATCCTTGATTAGTACTTTGTCCACCTTTTTACACTTAGGCACTTGTGTTGAACACTAAATCACCAAAATACTTAGAAATGGCCCAAGGGCACATTTCCCTTTCAGTTGCGACGGAAGTAAAAGATTTGTATGAAACGTTGATATGGAACGACAAACATCACTATGATAGACCCTATTGTAGAGTATTTTTTTCTCTTCTCATTTTCCATTATCGTTATCACTTCTCTTTCAACGAGAATTTTCTTTTTTATTTTATTTTATGTAGAAGTGTAGAACCATATAGTATTAGATCGACATGCTAACAACTGGGTGGGGGTATTTTATCTACTATCTTTACTACTATAATACACTACTTTTATCAGTTCAAAAAGATATGTAATGCTCAAAGGATAGTGTTTGCGGATGTTAGAGAGCCGCTACTAACCAGCTTTGCTCGACACAGAGGACAGTGTCACCAAGCGCCAAAGCCCCCCCTCGTGACACCCTTCGTTGGAAATTTTCCTGAATTTGCCTCGTGACGGTCTGGATTTTGTGGGACGAATTCGCATGAAGCCCGGAACAAGGAGTCAAGGGGTACAGAGATACTGAGATAAAAATGTCTCATGGGCTGGGTGGGCGGCTGGGCCTCCTTTCCCCAGTTTAAATTATAGAAAGGATCAAATTCCAAAACATATTACAGAAAGAATCCTGCTGGTGGTAGTACGGGTAACAGAGTAGAAGAATTCCACCACACGATTTGTAGAAAGAATCAGTGTACACAAGTCAATGAAATCTAGAACTCGTCGTTGGAGCAGACAGACGACAAAACAACAGTTTCCTCCCTGATTCTGCACGAGCTCAAGCGGCTGCTGTTTGGAACCTCGACAGCTTCACGGCAACCTTCCTCTCCTTCCTAGTCCGGGAAGGTGGTGGTGTCGGAACGCCTCTGCGCAAACGGAAAGTGAAGAGAAATGTGTGTGTCAGGTCTGCCAGCGGTACAACGGAGTGTTAGCCGCCAGTGTGAGGAGTTCAGCAAAGAAGTCCTGCAAACCTTGCTGGTTTGGTTGTTCGTGTTGACGATGCAGCCCTAGAAACTCTCTCCGGTTCCACAGCTTTGCGCTGGATGCCATTGTTGAAGGCCGGCCTGGGCTCACCGAGCTACTGAGCCGTTACATCAATCTGGGCGCTTTGTTTCTTCTGAACATAGATGGTGAAAGCACAGGTCAGCATGAGCGGTCGTACTTGAATATGAGTAGGAAGCATTTGGCAGCATCGGCGCTCACCTGTTTCTTGCCGCAGGTCGTCGGCTTGTCTTATCCAAGAAGAAACACGAGCACTCACCGTCAGGTGTTGTTGACAGTGAATGGAATGTTAAAAAGCAAGCATCTAGATCTTGTAGCGTAGGTCCTGTTGGTATCCGGTATATGGGATACCTGCAATCAACTTTCATTGGATAAGACATCTATGTAACTAATGAACCAATAGCTAAAGGAGTTAAGGGAAGTACCAGGCTACAGAGATCCAACTGGACGGGAGAAGATCACAGCTCTTGTATGTATTTAGATCAGGAAACTTACATGCAAATACTGAAATATGTAGGTATTAATAAAATATAACTGGCAGCTAGGTTACAAATACTACATTTGGTTGCACAAGAACCGAAAAGACATACCATATTTGCTAATGGTTGTCTTCCATATGGTGCATCATGCTCCATATATTGGAAAACAGGGGGAGGTTCCTGGTTACTGGAATCACAGTCATCACTGGACAACCTTTCTTGATCGGTGCAAATATTTTGTGCTAAACATTGGGTTGTTCTTCCAATAGACCTTCCATTGTCATTGTCACTCTCATTGCTTACATCACTGCTTGTTTCTGGAGCATTGTCACCATCACTGCCTTCATTAGGGTATCTGCAGCTGAAAACAAAAAAACAGTTCCAAAAGATCATAATTATATAATGTTTTTTACGGAATGTCCAAGAGAAAGTTGACTATAAGAGTACACAATAATAGTAACAATTGATGTATTCATGCATTACTGAAAAAATGAACATTATTTCTAAGACGTCTCTGCTAGTCCAATTCATAGAAAGCTGAAACAGTCATGCATTCTGATTTATTGTCAATGGAGGCCAATTCATAGAAACAGTCATGCATTCTGTGATATTAGCCTAACTAACACAAGTGCTGCTAATCGAATTCACTAACCACATCCCTACCTAGAAGCCCCACAGTCTATTCATCTAAGTTTTTTTGTTCAACATCACATACTTGTGTTGCTAATGCAACAAAAAAAAATTCACACGCCTCACAAACATTACAATATGATAAAAATAGACACTAACCAAACCTTGGAGGACTTTGTACTGCTAGTGAACACCTACTCTACTGCTATGCTGCTTACCCGAGACAGAGGAAATACACACGAGCAACTGTTGTGGACTTGTTGCAAAATAGCAAGGAAAGGTATTAGTAATAGCAAGCATAATTGTAGGAGCTGCAAGTATAACAATGACAGTCTGCTCTTTAGTACCTTACATGTATGAAATAAAAAACTATATAGGTAAAGTGAACAACATGTCGTTGTGTAAATCTAGCACACTAATGCTATGACCCTAGATTGCGAAATTCAAACAACCAAAAAGGCCAAAAATATTTATTTCTTCAACCCATACTTGTTTGTTTAGGCCCACACAAACAAGAAGCAAGGAATCACTAACTTCTACACCCTAGTATTTTTCTTTTGGTTTAAAAGTAAGGGCTCAGATTCTCACCTGAAATCCAGAACGATTACCAAGCGAGATAAGCATCAAACATTATTTAAATATAGGGACTCAAACGAGTTGTATTGTTGCATACTGGTATTGTATTATTGAAGCCTTTTATTCGTGTCTTATACCATTTTTAGCTGGCTTAACACAACACATATTATGTTAACAAATAGGTGTAGAAACTCATGTAAAAATATTCAATAAGACTATGTTCACCATTTCTCAAAAATACATTCTGCCAACCATTACCTGCTCAATAAAACCTTAGCATCATGAGTGACCCTTTGTAGGTTCACAGTTATCACATCTCATGATCTCTCAGCTGATTCCCTTTCCTGCTTTACTTTCTCATAAGATTCCATAGTGGGCAACACAAGAACAATAAAAGTCTCAGATTCATCGATGAAACTATATGACAGGTGAATGAATTTGTATATATGGAGAGCAGTAAAATTAGTCACCGGGAATCAATCAAAAGCACATAAAGATGTAAGCTTTGAATGAATAGGAAGCGAGATCATCTGGTCAACTGCTACACCCAACCTTCCGTAGTGCAATATTATGCCCCAAAGCAAAAAAGGTAGCACAGATCATACACAAATCAAGAACATATATGCTACTATATAGTGATAACATACATGATTGTCCAAGGGTGACAAAGGAAATCAGGATGTGGAGAAGAGACAAATGAAGGCAGTAGGGAAGGTACAGGACAAGGTCGTGGCCTCACCTCGCTGTCAGACAGTGAGGGTGGACTTGTTCCATACAGGGGCGCTGGAGTTGGTGTCCGGAAGCTAGAGTAGCTCCCGCTAGACAGGCAGTGATGCAAGAGCGAAGAGTCCCACCCATGTGAGATGAGCGAGTGCATCAATCAACGGCCGGGCACAAACAAGATATGAAAAATTGATTTAAGGATCTAATACATGATAGGGTAAAATCGTTGAAGAAAGAACTCAAGATAGAAAGAAAAAAAGAGAAAACAACACCTTGAGCGAAGATCCATGGCTGCTTGTGAATCACGTCGAGCAGGCGAGTGGAAGGGATTCGGGGAGCAGACGCTTCTATACCGTGAGCCACTTCCCGGAGCTGCGCGGCCATGGACCACGACCGCGTCGCGGAGGTGCTACAGTGCTGCCCGACATTCCTAGTGCTGACGCCGTCAGGGCCGCTGCAGACCTGCTTGTTCGGTTGTCAGGTTTGTCAACGCTTCCAGCAAATAGTAAGCGAATATATAGTACTGAAACTGAAAAGTCAACAAATGCAAGAATAAATTGATGGCCAAATATCATACTCGAACCAGCCACATGGTTGGAAATATAACACAACTTTGTCTCCGATTGTCAGGTTTGTCATAACCATCTCTCCAGGAGAATCAACCCAAGTACGCCCAAATATCAGGTTGTTAACCTTTGTTAGTGGTGGCACCAAATCCAACACGACACCAGATTTTTTAAGTGTCACTCTAGTCCTGTGACATGGAAATTATATTACAGGGATTAGAATAATTGGGTCCCAATTCAGCCTTCAAAAAGGTTTCCATTTTATTCCAATAAAATATTTTTAAGCCATATAGATCTCCAAGAAAGAAATACAATTCTAACAATTAACCTTCCAACTGGATAGAATTCCAATGAATTTCCCAAGAACTTTGTCTTCACCTTAGACGTGATATCATAAGTAAAATGCTCATTCTCACAGTGAGCAACACCCATTGGGGGATGATGGCTTACCTGATAAAATGAGAGTACAAAATGCATAATTAGAAAAAAATTGTTGACAAAGTTGTCTCCATTCAAGATAATCTGCAATGACATTCGTATCACCGACCTGCTCGGCAAGAAATGTAATGCCCTGGTGGTTAACCATCTCATAAGTCTCTCCAAGGATCAGATTAAAAGGCTTCCATGTGCGCTGATATGCGAAGTATACCGAAACAGCCCATGTAGCTGAAACAAATTGATTAACAGCTCAGTCAAGTCAACCATGATATGGCACCGAACGATGTGCAAAGCAAGGGAAGGAGAAAACTCACAAGCATAAACCATACGCATGTATGGATCCTCACATTCATCTGCTTTGTCTAACAACTCACAGTATTCCATCAACTGCATTCAGCAGGAACAGGTAAAAACATTAGCATGAATCATCACAAGATAAAAGAGAAGTTATTTTCTGTATGGAGCTCAGTAAAGAATAGGAAGATACTTGTATCACATAATGGGTGACCAAATCAAAACTTATAATGGCCATCCAATAATAGGGTCATACCGCATTAGGTTACTTACCTCTATGTTTTTTATTGAATTCATGGCATTACAGGCAACCTAATTTCTACAGCAGAACATGAAACACGACATCAGGAGTTTGCCATACAAGTAATTGCTACCGAACAACCATAAGGCAGCTTGTAATGTCTTCTAACCTTATACATTAGTAAATAAATATTTGGTGAAGGGGATGCACAAAATATTTTTTAAAGACGACAAGGATCAAACAATTGCAGACACATCCTTCAGTTGTAGATGGGAAGTGTAAATCTCAAGAAGTCTAATTCGGAACATAGTACAAACCTCAGCCATTTTCTGAAGCATTGTCATTGGCTCAAAAATTATGACAGGAAGTGTCACAAGTGATGTAACATCTGAACCTATGTACTTGTGCATCATCTTCCAATAGTTATCACGATCCTGCAAATTAACCACACAAGGTTGTTAAAATAGTGATCCTGAATCAGACCAGAACTTCAAGTATACGATCGTAAAACTACTACGACCTTAAAACCATAGATTCTACTAAACAGAATCATGTAATAAGAAAACAGATTTTTCATGAGTCAATTATGTAGTGAGACTGCATTTTAGAGTATAGCCTTCAATATCCATGTATTGATTCATACTATCTTAGTATTTCAGGTACATGATATCTTGGGTAAAAACCTCCAAATAAAGTGGCTATATCACTCACTTTTCATCAAGAAATAATAAACTGAGTGCACTGTATTGTGGTAATTATATAGCATTATAAGAGAACTACACGAATCTTCACTGATAATTATATTCCAAAATCTGAAAAATAGATGGTACCATGCAAGTTCAAAGAAAACCTAGAAAATAAAAACGTCTTAATATGGTAGCATAAACATACCAATCTTTTCCTGCCAGCACTTCTAGTTTGTTTGGCCGATTTGAGATATCAAAGGAACAAAAAATGTCAAAACTAAGTTTTTTATTTATCTACTAATAACCAACACATAATCATGCAATCTATAAGAGAAACAAGTTAAGAATGGAGAATTTCAAAGGGAAACTCATCATTTGAAGTAGCTAGATGTTACTAATCAGCTTTATATTCTTCCCATTTTCCATACCCAACCCAAAGTCAAATAAATATATTAGAAACTAATTAGGAGGTCTACATTCTTCACATACTTGGTACTTACCATCAATGTTCAGTTCTAGCCCCCATGTTTTCTATCCTCGAAAAGAAAACTAATACTCCATACACCAAAATATAAAGAATAACCAAGTAACTTTGTTACTTGATATGCATTCTTACAGGAGTAGAATGGAGAACGACACTAAGGAGTCTAAGAATAGTTTGTGTCTCTCCGATTCCTGGAGGACCCAACAAAAAAGCAGATAAAACATAAAAGAAATAACATAATCAGCACATTGCACATTACTATTAAATGGTGCATGTGTTCAATCTGCATATCATTCAAAAGATAAGCATATAGCTAAGACGGCTCACGTATATGAAATAATTTCTTATAACTAATTAAGACGGGTAAACAATAACAATGTAAATTAATAGTGGTAAAAAAATAACAAACTTGAATAAGAACAAAGGATCTGCGTGAAAGACCCGCCTAGATAAAAATGCAGCAACTATTAGAACCGTAGCTTTTAAAAATATTAGGAACACAATACATATACCAACAATGAAAAAATAATAAAAAAGATGCTCACATTAACCACTTCTAGATGGGAATCATTAAGATTCACTTTGAGGTAATCCATAAGTTTCTAATATGCAGATTGAGCCGGGGAGATGGAGCCGCGGCGGGTGATTCGCGGGTGGCTGTCGCGGCGGGCGATTCGCGGGTCGTGGCTGTCGCGGCGGGGATGGCGGCGAGGATGGCGTGGGATTCGTGGCGGGGGAGGCGCGGGCGGGATTCGCCGCGGGGGAGGTGGCTGCTGTGGCTGGGTTCGCGGAGAGAGAGCGATGACGGGGAGGAGGAAGAGTGGCGACCACAGCCTGACGAAGCCGAAAAGGAGGTGGCGGTGGGAGAGAACCTATGCGGGGGAAGAAGGGGATGACGGGGGCGCGGGAAGTAACACGGTGTCACCCATGTGCATGACGAGGGGGTACGCTGGGTCGTGGCTGTCGCGGCGGGGATGGCGGCGGGGGAGGCGGGCGGGCGGTTCGCGGAGATGGAGCCGCGGCGGGTGATTCACGGGTGGCTGTCGCGGCGGGGATGGCGGCGGGGGAGGCGCGGGCGGGATTCGTCGCGGGGGAGGTGGCTGTTGTGGCTGGTTTCGCGGCGGGTGAGGCGGAGCGGCGGGTGGGATTCGTAGGCGGGGGCAGTCTACGCTGCCCCCTTAATAGTTAACAGAAAATGACTTAAAGTCATCCTAATTTGGGTGCTCTAATCCTGTACTCCAGCTCACATGAACCATCCCTCTGAAAGCACATGATAGGCATGACTAATTCCACCAGTAGCAATAAACAGCTATCACTTGTGAGTAAAACCGAAAAACCTCTTGTTTGTGTACCTTGTCGGCAAGCATCTGTTGCAGCACCCTCACAACCTGCGCGCCAGCAGAGTGCCCCACAAAATGCACTGGGTTGTGCTCGTAACAAACAGGATAGTGCCCTGCACCAAATTAGAATAGCCATGTAAGAACTAATGGATAAATAAATTTCTGAAAGGCCATGGCCATGTATTGTGTTCTTTGGAATCTCCTACCTGTGTGATATATTCTCCCAAACCTGTTGTGGCTGCAAGCCTTGCTGTGCTCCTCGCCATAGTCCACCTGCCCACCCTTGAGGTAGTAGAAGAGTTCACGCGCCTTGCATCACTAGGAACAATAAACTCTCAGCGATCTATATTCAGGGAACATAATTTTTCTTGTTCATAGACAAAGAGAAGATACCAAATCATAATAAAAAACATAATAATCTACTATTAAGGCGATTGAAAAAGTTAAAGCACCCACCTGTCATGGATGCTGGTGAGCGACCCCAAATCCGGCACAAGCACGAAGTCGTCCTTCTTCTTGGCGAAGCCACACTTGTAGACGTCGTTGTTGATGGCGTCGTAGACCAGCTCGTTGGCCTCGTCGATGGAGGCCCGGAGGTGGGCCGGGTAGAGGTCCAGCCCGGGGTTCCTGGTGATGCCGTCGAACTCGTCATTGAGCATCCGGATGATCTCAGAGCTCTCGTTGTTCACCACCGTCTTCAGCTGCTTGTCCCACAGCACCTGAAACGCATGGAACACTGGAATCAGCTCGGCTGTTGGGCTGTTCTGCACTTCTGCGTGCCGGAAAGGAGGAGGGGGGGAATCAGATCCGCTGCTTGTTTGGTGGATTTGGAGTGACGAGATTGGAGGCTCACGGGGACGGTTGGCTTCCCGGCGTAGTTGGAGCGGGCGATCTCGTAGAGCTCCCTCACGCTCTGGGCGCCGTTGAGAGGGTTGGGCTCGGCGTCGGGCTCGTCGTCGGCGGCGGCGGGGAACACCCAGCCCAGATGCTCGTCGCTCCCCTTGGTCCGCTCGAAGATGGGCTTCACGACCTACGGTTCCGATGCAGCGCATCACGGGGAACTGGAATCAATCCACTGCCGAGCGAACCCCCGATCCGGCTTGTCGGCTCGCGATGGCGAGGGCGAGGCTAGGGTTACCGACGTACCGTGACGCCGATGGCATGGTCGAGGCCCTTGAGCTTGAGGAAGGCGAGGCACCGGGACGCCCAGGGGCACGCGTACGAGACGTAGAGGTGGTACCGCCCCGCCACGGCAGGGAACCACCTGTCCCTGGAAACGGAGCTCCGGAAGGTGGATGGCGACCGGCCGAAGGCGCCCGTGTCGGTGACCTCGTCCAGCGCCGACCGCGCAGTCATCTGACACGTGCGCATGAGTCCATGAACAGAGCAAGCGGCAATCAAGAGTCCATGACGGCAGCATCTCAGTGTCGTGGGAGGGGATGAGGGCAGAGCGACGACGATGGACTCGAGCAGAAGGGGAGGGGGAACGGGGGCTCTTTGCTCGCGTGGAACGGTTGCGAGATGCGGGCCGGCCGCGGAAGGCAGTCACGGAAGGACAGATAAGATCGTAGAACGGTAGAACGGACGGTTGAGATTGCAGGATGGCAGAACGGCAGGCTACCCTTGTAGCCTTAATAAGTAGTAAAGATTGCCCTTAGTTTCCGAAGCACCAATAGAAGTGCTTCGCACTCAGCAATATTATTTGTGCAACTGAAATCCAGTTTGACTGCAAAACATGTTTTGAATTTTGAAGGTGCCACTAGGATCGCAACTGCTCCTGCACCGAAGGTTCCCCAAGAACCATCGCAGAACACCGTCCAAGCTTCGGTGTCCTTGCCTGTCCCTTCTTCGTGAGCCCCTGGTGTCCAGTCGATGATGAAGTCTGCTAGCGCTTGGGATTAAATTGAAGATCTGTGCACATAGTCAATGGTGAATTCATTGAGCTCCGCGGCCCACTTTCCAACCCTTCCAGTAGCTTCTCTGTTCCTCATAATATCCTTCAGAGGCTGTGACGAGGGAACAATTATATGGTAAGCTTGGAAATACTGCCGAAGCTTCCTGGAGGCCATTAATACAGCATACGACACTTTCTCCAATTCTGTGTAATTTTTCTTTGATAAGCTTAATTCTTCGGAGACAAAATATACTAGAACTTGCTTTTTATTTTGTCCTTCAAGCTTCTCCTGTACAAGTGCCGCACTTACTGTAGAGTGCGAAGCTGCCACATACAATAGCAGAGGAGCCCCTAGCGTGGGTGGAGTTAGCGTTGTTAGATCTATCAGGTATTGCTTCAGCTCTTCGAAGGCTTTCTGCTGAGCTGATCCCCATTGAAAGACTTCGGCTGACTTCAGCACTTCAAAGAATGGTAAATTTCTCTCTGCTGATCTAGATATGAATCGATTCAAAGATGCCAGTCTTCCTGTCAGCCGTTGAGCCCCCTTCTTTGTGCTTGGCGGCTCCATCCAAAGAATAGCTTCGATTTTGTTCGGATTAGCTTCGATCCCTTTCGTTGAAACTAGACAACCAAGGAATTTTCCCTTCTTTACTCCGAAGACACACTTTTCTGGATTTAATTTCAGGCCAGCTTTCCTAAAATTAGCAAATGTTTCCTGCAGATCAGTAATGTGATTTTCCTGCTTCGTGCTTTTTACTACGATATCATCAACATATGTTAGCACATTTCTGCCTATCTGAGAGTGAAGGACTTTGGCTGTCATTCTACTGAAGCTTCCTCCAGCATTCTTGAGCCCCTCAGGCATCCGAAGATAACAATATGTACCGCTGGGGGTTATGAAGCTGGTTTTTGGCTCATCTTCCTTCTTCATCTAGATTTGATGGTAGCCTGAATAACAATCTAGTAGACTCATGAGCTCTAACGAAGCTGCTGCATCTACTAGAGAATCTATTCTTGGTAATGGGAACTCATCCTTTGGACAAGCCTTGTTGAGATCAGTAAAATCAATGCACATTCTCCATTTACCATTGGACTTCTTCCCCATAATAGTGTTGGCTAGCCATTCTAGGTATTTTACTTCTCTGATGACTCCAGCACTAAGAAGTCTTTTCACTTCATTCCGAGCACCTTCGGCTTTGTCATTAGAAATTTTCCGAAGCCTCTGCTTTCTGGGTCTGAAGGATGGATCGACATTGAGCGAATGTTCAATGACGTCCCTGTTGACACCACAGAGATCGTTGGTTGACCATGCGAAGACATCTTTGTTGTTGAACAAAAACCTTGTTAGAGTTTTCTCATGTTCCTCAGATAATTGAGATCCCAGCAATACCTTCTGCTCTGCTATATCTTCACATAAAAGCATGGGCTTCGGCTGATCGGCCGAAGCAACCTTCTCCCTTCTGTACTTGTACTGCTCACAAGCTTCGGCTCCATATATATTATGGATTGCTTTTGAATCTGTCCAGTTTCCTTCAGCCTTTCTGGCAGCTTCCTGACTTCCATGAATAGCAATAGGCCCTTGATCCGAAGGTATCTTCATGCATAGATATGTTGGATGAAGAATTGCTTCAAAAGCATTAAGTGTCCCACGACCAATGATTGCATTATAAGGGTACTCCATGTCGACAATATCAAACACAACTTGCTCAGTCCTTGTATTGTTGACAAATCCGAAGGTCACTGGCATCGTGATCTTGCCGAGTGCTACAATCTGCCTTCCTCCGAAGCCACAAAGAGGGTGTGTAGCATCATGAATCTTATCCTCTGGCTCTTGCATCTATCTGAAGGCCTTAGCAAATATAATATCCGCTGCACTGCCTATATCAACCAGAACATTGTGTACCAGAAATCCTTTGATGACGCAAGAAATGACCATAGCATCATTGTGAGGGTAATCCTTGAGCTGAAGGTCCTCCTGGGAGAAGGTAATTGGGATGTGGGACCATTTCGACTTGATGAAGGGTCCCTGCACCCCGACATGCTGTACCCTTCTCTGAGCCTCCTTCTTCTGCTTCTTGTTGGCTGGCTCTGAGCATGAACCGCTCGTTATCAGGAGTACCAGCTTCGTAGCCGAAGCAGCTTCAGCTTGGTTGTTGAACGAAGCCATCAACTCAAAAAGTGGAAGTGAGTTCACCGGAGGTGGACGCCAATGTTGGGGACTTGTTCTCAACTGCTTCGAATTAAGAACAAGGCAACATAGAATGTTAAATGTTAATGTTCTGCGTCCATTGAAGCATTATCTCCCCAAGGATATAAAATGATCTTCGGACGAAGGCCATGAGCGAAAAATCATGAAGGTCGTACCTTCGTGACTGGAGTTGTGAAATAATGTAAGATGAAATATAAAATATAAAACATAAAGAAATGATATATCAAAACACATAAACTTATCCGTATATTTTATTATACAACTTAAATATTGAAACATAACATTCAATTACATTTATACCTTCGTCTTGACAGAAGGCAATAATCCAAGCGTAGTGTGCCAGTGATTACCAGATTGCGTGAACAGTACAGGGGTACTGTTCACCTATTTATAGACACAGGGCACGACCTGTGTAGAATTACATTTATGCCCTTTACAATTGATTACAATAATGACACAAAATATCATGGGTCTATAGGTTATTTTATCTTTAAGTCGGTTCACCCCTTCGTCTTGAGACATGTCGCTATGCCGAAGCTTTATGGGCGATAGCTTCGGCACTGCTTTTGAGAGGGTCTGCCGAAGGTGTTTCTTTCTTCATGATCTTCGGCTACGAAGCATACCCCCAACATCATTAATACTCTTTAAGCTAGACACGGTTTCATGACAAGCAGATAATTCTGAAGAAAGTATTTCATTCCTTTTAACTTCTAAATCAAGAGATTTTTGCACACTAATAAACTTGTCATGCTCTTCATATAAAATATCTTCTTGCTTTTCTAACAATCTATTCTTTTCATTCAAAGCATCAATCAATTCATTGATTTTATCTACCTTAGTTCTATCTAAACCTTTGAATAGACTTGTGTAATCTACTTCATCATCACTAGAGTCATCATCACTTGAAGTAGTATACTTAGGGGAATTTTGAGCGCTTACATTTTTCTCCTTTGCCATGAGGCAAGTATGGCGCTCGTTGGGGAAGAGAGATGACTTGTTGAAGGCCGAGGCGGCGAGTCCTTCGTCGTCGGAGTCGGAAGAAGAGCAATCTGAATCCCATTCTTTGCCCAGATGCGCCTTGCCTTTCGTCTTCCTATAGCTCTTTTTCTTCTCTTTCTTCCCGCCCTTTCCTTGTTCCTGGTCACTAGAGTTATCGGGACAATTTGCTATAAAATGACCAGTCTTACCGCACTTGAAGCAGGAGCGCTTTCCCTTTGCCTTGTTCTTATTAGGGTACTCCTTGCGTCCTTTCAATGCGGTCTTGAAGCGCTTTATGATTAGGGCCATCTCATCCTCGTTTAGCCCGGCCACCTCAACTTGTGCCACCTTGCTAGGTAGCACCTCCCTGCTGCTTGTTGCTTTGAGAGCAACCGGTTGAGGCTCGTAGATGGGTAGAGGGCCATTGAGAGCATCATCAACATATCGCGCTTCCTTCACCATCATCCGCCCGTTCACAAATTTCCCAAGAATCTCCTCGGGAATCATCTTTGTGTACCTGGGATTTTCACGAATGAGGTTCACAAGATGAGGATCAATGACAGTAAAAGACCTGAGCATAAGTCAGACGACGTCGTGGTCCGTCCATCTTGTGCTTCCATAGCTCCTGATCTTGTTCACCAGGGTCTTGAGCTTGTTGTACGTTTGCGTTGGCTCCTCTCCCCTGATCATGGCAAACCTTCCTAGCTCGCCTTCCACCAACTCCATCTTGGTGATCATGGTGGCGTCGTTCCCCTCATGAGAAATCTTGAGGGTGTCCCAGATTTGCTTGGCGTTGTCCAAGCCGCTCACCTTATTGTATTCGTCCCTGCACAAGGATGCTAGCAGAACAGTGGTAGCTTGTGCATTTTTATGGATTTGCTCATTAATGAAAACGGAGTTGTCAGTACTATCAAAATGCATCCCGTTCTCAACTACCTCCCAAATACTAGGATGAAGAGAGAAAAGGTGACTACGCATTTTGTGACTCCAAAAAGTGTAGTCCTCTCCATCAAAGTGTGGAGGTTTACCAAGAGGTATAGAAAGCAAATGAGCATTGGAATTATACGGAATACGAGAATAATCAAATGAAAAGTTTGAGTTAACCAGTTTCTTTTTCTCGTCGTAGTCGTCGTCTCTTGAGGAAGAAGAAGACTCGTCGTTGTCGTAGTAGACAATCTTCTTGATGCGCCTCTTCTTCTTCCCGTCCTTCTTCTTGTGACTCGAGCCAGAGTCAGTGGGCTTATCGTCTCTTGGCTCGTTGAAGATGGACTCCTTCTCCTTATCGTTGACCACCATCCCCTTTCCCTTAGGATCCATCTCTTCGGGCGATTAGTCCCTTTCGTGAAGAGAACTGCTCCGATACCAATTGAGAGCACCTAGAGGGGGGGGGGTGAATAGGTGATCCTGTAAAAATCAAATACTTGTAGCCACAAAAACTTGGTTAAGTGTTAGTGCAATATGACAAAGTGGCTAAGGACCGAGCTTTTGTGAAACACAATGATCACCAAGAGAGACAACACAAAAGACACGGTGATTTATTCCGTGGTTCGGCCAAGTATAACACTTGCCTACTCCACGTTGTGGCGTCCTAATGGACGAGGGTTACACTCAACCCCTTTCAAGTGATCCAATGATCTACTTGAATACCACTGTGTTTTCCTTTCTTTTACTTTCTCCCATTTGCGAGGAATCTCCACAACTTGGAGCCTCTCGCCCTTACAGTTAATGATCACAAAGAAGCACGGAAGTAAGGGAGGGGAGAGCAACACACACAAGACTCAAAAACACGAGCACAATCACGCACACAAACCACAACTTGAGCTCACAACACAACTCAAGGAGTTCTCTACTCAAATGGAGCTCAAGTCACTATCTTAAAGAATCGAATACGCGAGAATAGAGTCTTGGTGCTTAGGAATGATCAAGGAATGCTTGGGTGACTCCTCCATGCGCCTAGGGGTCCCTTTTATAGCCCCAAGGCAGCTAGGAGCCGTTGGAACCCAACAAGGAAGGCAATTCTTGCCTTCTGACGGGTGGGGACAGCCACTGTAGCATGTCCGGTGCGGATCTCCTTCCATTCCTAGCGCAGCCGACCGTTGGATCTTCGGGCTGGTTGGCGCACCGGACACTGTCCAGTGCACACCAGACAGTCCGGTGCCCCCATCCGACCGTTGGCGTGGGCCACGCGTCGCGTGCGGATTGGGCGGCCGACCGTTGCGCTGGCGACCGTTGGCTCACCGGACAGTCCGGTGAATTATAGCCGTACGCCGCCACAGTTTCCCGAGAGTGGCCAGTTCGCCGGAGTCCAGCCTGGCGCGGACACTGTCCGGTGCACCACCAGACAGTCCAGTGCACCCAGACTGAGCAGCAGTTGGCTGTACACAGCCAACTCTTTTCCAATCCTTTTCTTTTCCTGATTCTAGCACTTAGACAAATATATTAGTACACAAAAACCAATGTACTAAGTCTAGAATCATACTTTTTTGTTGATTTGCACTTCATTCATCATTTGGCATATAATAACTCACTTAATAGGTGTTGGACACTTAATCACCAAAATATACTTGAAATGGCCCAAAGACACATTTCCCTTTCACCTGTATAGATTGGAAAACTAGAGCAAGAGGTGCTCGCCCTCTCCACTCCTAATCTTCTCTCATCATGAAATAACTGGCTAGCCTATGGAAAAGACTTAGATGTGATAGATGATTGTCTTGGGCACCCACTATCTTTATTTATAAGGCTATTAAATATTTCACGGCTATCCCTAAAAATTTCCTTTGAATCGCTTTGCCACGGGAAACAGTCCGAATTGAATTCCTTGAATCGGCAGGGCCACAAGTCGTTTATGAAGGCACTTTGCATTGATGCAAGCTCTCCAATAACACCACATATCACCCAAGGTCCTCTCCTAGTTTTTTGAGGTCCAAATCCAGTAAACTTGTCGCTTATGGTTTAGAGGATCCTTTGACCACCCGATGTACAACCACCTTGACTTGGTTCGAGCACTGTCTGACTTCGGTTAAAACCATCTTCACCACCATCATCGCATGTACACTTGTTTGTCAACATGTCCAAGTGATAGTCATCCATGGTCCATCCTCTAACCCTTGGTCCCTTGACCCAAGCCTTTACATATGTCCTTCACCACTTTTAATCCATCACGCATAGACTCGATTGGCCTTCTCCATTGTTATCGTCCACCTCAACACTCAACACCTACACATTAGAAGACAAGAGACATGTTGTACATGCATAACTGATGTCATGATTAGTCTTAACACACTAATTCTCGGATCACCTCTTGAGAATCACTCATCATGCATACTAGAATATTGTTATGAAGGACCTATTTCTATTCTCATGGGACACACTTGAGAAAGAGTTAAACCTTACACATGACAATCAAGTGATGTTAGAACACTACATTTGTTTTGATCAACTTATAATGCACAAGGAAGCATATTTTCCTAAAATTTAATTTTCCACATAAATGTGGTTCAAACATACCAAGTGTGATATTATTTTGATGTTTTGTAATACCCAACTTTTGGATAATAAAAGAAGTTAATCTCCTTATGCATGTGTTGCCCTTTGTTAATTTAAGCATATGAATGATCACATTTAAAGAGAGTGAATTAACTAATGGAAATAAATAATCTATGCATATCATGATTTGTATGTGGTGCACTTTATTGGAATCCTGCACATCAAAACTGATTTGAAATTCAAATTCAAACATGAGAAATAGAAAAACAAAACATGAATTATAAAAGAATAAAAAAAGAAGACTTCCCCATGCCATGGCCCATGTTACTTCGCCCGGCTCAGTTGTCCGCGCTGCCGGCATGGCCTAGCCATCTGCGCCGACAGGTGGGGTCCCCCTGTCAGCCCTTGCGTTCCTGGATCAACAGATCTCCGCACGTGGTGTGCCAACATGGCCTTACACCGTGCTTATGACGCGTGGGCCCCCAACCTAGCCATACCCCTTTCTCTCCATGCGCCACGCGGTTCCGCTGACATGTGGGGCCCACACAACCCTGTAGATCTTCTTGCAACGGACTCTCCGTAGCTCCTCCACATGTCATGCAATTCTACCGCTGACCAAACCGACTCCGTTGAGGAAAAGGGGGGGGGCTATAACCCGACGCGTCGAACACCAAACCTCAGCCTATCCATTGCCAGCTGAGCTTCAGTCATCGCCGAAGGGGAGCACGCGCTTTGAGGGAGGAGAGAGCGTGCCGCTGTCGTCGGGGGTCAATCCCATGATTCACCGCCATCCGTGTCCTCGGGGCAAGGATTGGAGCATTGTGCAATCAAGTGGAACCGATACTTTGTGGTGGGAGTGCACAGAAGCTCTCTGTGACGCCGCAATTTCTCGTCATCGACCTCCTTTCCATCGTGGAGCCGCTCGCGCCATGGCCAAGCCCTACGACCATACTCCCATCGGTAAGACTACCCCTATCTAATTCGCATTCGTCTGAGCATCGTATTTTACAAGATGGCGGGCGAATTAGAGTATCAGATCGGGGGGGGGTCGCATGCACCAGTAAGCTAAGTCACCGTGGCGGCGAAGGTGCCATCGCTCATTGCGGTGGGTTGCTAAAGACGCCCTGGTGCCGTTAGATTTCAAACCTGCGGCCAAGATTAAAACCAGTGACACTGATTCAAGCTTTGAACACGGGCCATTGATCGGCGATCAGGCGGTCCTTGTGATAATGGGTCTCTGGTCGTTGGTAGGGCATCTAGGGGCTCCTATGAAATGTGACCTGTGATCTAATCCAAACCGTTCACCCTCGATTGGGCGGCTAAGATCTGTCCATACCCCTTCGCTGGGGTCTTTTTATTTAAACAACCTCGGTGAACTCTATTTTTAACCTGTAGTCCCATATACCCATAAAATCGTCACCAGGGGGATCCAAAAAATTACGCCTTAGCCCTGTACTGCTGGGAAAGCATACCTGCATCCCAAGAACTCTAGAAAATTTCTGAATAAATGTGGAAAATAGTTTTTCTTATAGAAATTAAAGCCTAACCCTTCATAAATTCATAACTTCTATGTTCTAACTCCAAATTGACCCATTCCAGTTGCAATGAACTCAGATTAATATTGTTTATCATTTAATAACCTTATTTTATTATGTAACATGTGGTTAAAATCATGCACTTAGTTTGTTTATGTCTAACAGCTAAACCTTCAGAAAATAATAACTCCTTAACCGTAACTCCGAATTTAGTGGTTCTCGAACCTAGGATCTCGTTACAATGCGTAGATCATTATTATGCATTATGTTCTCATGTTTGGTGTGATGTTAATTTTTCCTATACCATGTTTGTTTGTATTGTTGTGAGTAGACGAGCAAGTAATTGAGGACTCCGGTACTCAGCAGGTGGAAAACTCTGAGTAGGAGCTTGTTGAAGGCAAGTTGTGCCCTTGATCACTCTTATTTACCCAATAATGTTCATGTTAATCATTATGATCTGCATAGGTTAATTTTGATGGGACCCAATAGGTCACCCTAGTTTGGTCATCTTTATACCTTGTTTACCACTGAACTTTTGGGTAGTATATGTTATTGCTTTATGTGGTTTTGGATGTTAAGATACACATTATTTATGATCATGCTATTTATTGTCAATGAGTTATTTACCGTTCATGATAAGATCATTATGTTAAAGTGAACAAGGAGAACCACCCGAGAAAATAGTGCTACCACAAGGGTGGTATGGGACGCCTTTGGCTGACTAATTAGGAAAGCTAGTGGAGGACTACCTTATCCAAAAGGGGCAAGGGTGGTAGGGGAGTTTTCGGTATAGGGAGGTTCTCGGGTTGATCATGCTGCGATGGCTTTTCAAATGGGGGATTCCTTTATTGCTCTCCTCAAAAACTGTAGCGGGTTTTCTAAAGCTAGTGGAACTTTGTGCCTCGTAGTGCTACCCTGCCTCGCATCCTCGGTAGAGGTGTATGGGTCCGTATAACCCCGTGGAAGATGGGTAACATGACTTGTGGGCAAAGATGTGCAACCTTTGCAGAGTGTAAAACTGGTATATCAGTCGTGCTCATGGTCATGAGCGACTCGGACCCTCACATGAATAACTTATGGAATTAAACTTAATTGGTCATTTGCATCGCATTGTGGTTTTATTTTTAATTATGATCTCTCATTTATTTAGGTTGGTATTTAGTTATACTTAGTACTGCTAATAAAATTTGACCAACTTATTAAAATCAATGCTTTGCCTTCACCATTATTTGTTGATCAGCCAGACACTATACATGAGACCCCACTGTGGTGAGCTCATGCACATTTTTCCCCACACTTATTGAGCGATGAACTTTTGTGAGCTCACTCTTGTGATAAAACTCTCCCCCCACAAGTGAAGAGCATGTGGCCCCAGAGGAAGATTACTACGGGGAGTTCGACGAGGTCTAGGAGTCATCTCCCAGTCGACTTAATAGCATCAAGGAAATAATATTAGTTTGCTTTATTTATTTATCAGTATTTTGTAAGACATTCTCGTTATGTAATAATGTTTGTGACATTTATCTCTATTCACTTGGTCATTGTATGTGTTGTTCTTCTTTGGCGCATATATGAGACGCACCCAGGTTTACCCCTTAAATCTGGGTGTAACATGTTCACAGGGAAAATTATGATCATATTTTCATTTATGTGGTCCATTAAAGGTCTGTTTGGTTTAGCTTTCTGAGCCATATTTATTGTCAAAAATCTGGAATCTCAACCAAAGGGTGCATAAGTTGAATAGATTCCATTAAGGGTATATTTGGTTTAGCTTTTTGAGCCATATTCCAAATTATAATGCCATGTTCCTCTAGTTCGATCTAGAATCTCCTTCTACCACAGATTTTCGAGATTCCTATTGTTGGGGACTTGTTCTCAAATGCTATGAGTTAAGAACAAGGCAACATAGAAAATGTTAACCGTTAAAGCCCTTCGTCCTTCGAAGCATTATTTCCTTTAGGATATAATGGTTTCTGGACGAAGGTTATGAAGGACGTATTTCCATAAATTCATCATACAGTGACGAAGGATGAAATGTAAGGAATATAAAAGACAACATAAACAATTATTTATTATTATTAGGCATAAACAGGAATATCATTGAATTACAAGTGTACCTTCAACTGGAAGGAGGTGATAGTACAAGCGTGACGCAAAAAGCGAATGCCCAGTCAGCGTGAACAGTACGGGAGTACTGTTCACCTATTTATAGGCGCGGGACACAACCCATACAAAATTACATTCATGCCCTTTACAGTTGATAATAACTCTATAGTAATCTGTCGAGGTCTAAATAGTCTTTTCATCTTTAAGTCGGTTTCACTTTCTACTGTCACGCCGAAGCTTTCCTGCTCACACCTTCGGCGCTGTACCAACCTTCGTATTATTCTGGTCTACTGTGATGCCGACTTGAGTCCGAAGATACCTGTTCACACATTATACTCCAGAAATACTGTTAAATCCTGTTTTTGAGGACCTTCGGATGCCGAAGGTCCCCAACAGTAGCCCCTCGCAATATTAATTTGTTTAAAATAATAAATTTAGATTGCGACATGGACGAAGGCTTTACGCCGAAGGTCCGAAAAAACACCTTCCCTTTGCTAGAATAGCAACATTCACTGACAAGCGGGGTCTTTCAATTTTCAACGCACTTGGCGTATAAATACGGTCATACCGCAAACTCATTTGACACGCTCTCTGGCCAACTGCTCCCGCTCACTCAATTTTTAGCTCTTGTACACTAAGATTTGTTAAGCCTTTAGTTTTGAAGCTTCGGCTTTGAAAATAGTTTTTAGTGTCTCCGAAGATGTCTGAGGATAAGAAGACTGCTGCTGAGATGAAGCTGAGCCTGGACGAAGAGAAAAACTTGGGGTTTCTTATAGCGATGTCAAAGACCAATACAGAAAAAATCACCAAGGAGATTCTGGAAGGTTTGTCTGAAGATACTGGTGACAGTGACAGCTATGATGTGGACAGTGGCGGTGAAGACTCCGAAGATCGTCCCTGGCGACCAAGCCATTCAGTTTATGGTAAATCAACTATCAAAGAGAATCATCTTGTCAACATGAGAGGAAGGTATTTCCGGGATTTATCCATTGTGAGGGCCGACGAAGGGGAAAAAACGTGCCCACACCCTGAAGAGAATGAAGTCGTAGTATACCGAAGCTTTTTGAAAGCTGGTCTGCGATTTCCCTTGAGCAGCTTCGTCGTGGAGGTGTTGAAAATCTTCGAAGTCTATCTTCACCAACTTACCCCCGAAGCAATCATAAGGCTGAATATCTTCGTGTGGGCCGTGAGAAGCCAAGGTCTGAAGCCTGATGCAAAAAGCTTCTGCAATATACACGAATTATCATACGAAACAAAACCTTGGGGTAAGGAACAGTATCACAATAATTTTGGCTGCTACAGTTTCGTTTCTCGGTCCGGGTCAAGCTGCCCCGTGCCAACCTTTCGGAAGAGATGGCCCGGCGACTGGATGACAGAATGGTTTTATGTGAAGAATGATCTGACAGTACGAGAAGATATCAAAGGTATAATTATGCGCCCTATTTGGCAAAGCTTCGGCCTTCGGAGGCCGAAGGTTGAAATGAATGAAGCTGCCGAAGAATGCTAGAGGGCCTTCGGCGTTATCTGTTCTTTTATTGGAACGAGGGACTTAGTACAAGAGCATATCGCCTTCAGGGTATGGCCGCTCGCGGAGAAATGGGAAATGCCACAAGAAACCATAAAAGAGGCCGACGAAGGTGGACTTATCAGGTTGAAATATACTTTTAAATTTGGAGATAAATTCGTTGAGCCAGATGATGACTGGTTAAAAAGCATTGAAAATTTAAGTGATGAACTGCTTGGGGCTTATTCGAAGGCCGAAGACACTGCAATGTCAGCAGCCTTCGGAGGCCGAAAAAAGAAGAGGCTAAATCGGGTATTTGATGCAATCGGGTTTGTCTACCCTGACTATTGCTATCCCATTCGAAGGCAGAAGAGAAAAAACACAACCTCTGCAAAAGAAGAAGCTGCAACTGCTCTTAGCGAGCCAGAACCGAAAAGAAAGAAGATAAAGGTCCTCACACATCGGCCGCGCTATATTGAACCGGCTTCGGTGCCTGAGTTTACCGGAGAAACCTCTTCGGCCACCGAAGCTGAAAAACCAACCGAGCCAACCTTACTGCCAGAAGTCACAGAAACGGCCGAAATGCCAACAAAAATAGAATTGGAACAATCAAAGACTTTGTTATCATAAACGAAAGAGAAGGCCGAAGCGCCGTCCACAGAGAAAATGGAAGAAGTAAAAGAAGCAACGGAGGGATCAAAAACATCAGAAGTTTTGAGTCCTGCAACAAATATTGAGGCAGTAAAAAACCAAAAGGTGCCAGCAGTGACTCCGAAAAGGAAGAGAATGGTCAACGTGCTAGATGTTCTGGAGACAATTAAATCTTCAAGCACACCTCCGAAGGAGACTGCTGTCATCCCCGAAGAAAAAACTGAAATCTCTGATACTAAGGCTCCAGAACAAGAAACTGAAGCCGAAGCTGGGTCCTCAGAACCCACAAAAATAAAATCCCTGGAATTCGAAGAAGAAAAAGTTGCAGAGCCAACTTTTGTTGAAGAAACCAGTGCTGCTGTCCCCGAAGCATCTCCCAAAGTCCTTGATTATATTATTCGCCATGCTTCGGGGAAACAACTATCAGAAAAAGAAAAACAAGAGGCCCAACTTTACGCCCAAAAACTGAAGTATCCAAAGGGGGCATTAATATTCAATGGTAGTGGAGAAGAAGACTTTTTGTATTGTCTCCCTGACAGCAAAGAGATTTCTGTCTGTCGGGAGATGAGCAAGAGCTTCGGATTCCCAACACTGGAAGACGGGCTCTCAGTGTTGTCGAAAAATGATTTGGCCGACAGCCTGGCGTATAATAGCTTGAAGGTGCAACAAATGGAATCTTTGCATTTTTTGTTGAGACCAAAATTTTTCGTTTGTTTAAACCTATTGACACACACATATTTCTCTTTGCATGGCCTGATACTTAGCAATGCCCTCAGGGCACAGAAAGATGCTGAAGACGAAGGGTGTACTATAGCCCTGAGCAACCTTCGTTCCGAAGTACTTGAACTGAGGAACGAAGGTCTCGAGAAAGATAAAATATTACACTCATTGATAAATAAAATAAAGGAAGACGAAGCTGCTTTTAAAGGTCAAGCTGAAGCTCATAAACGCGAACTTGAAGATCTTCGGAAACAACTGGCCAGAGCCAAGGAAGAACGTATACTTGAAGAAACAAAGCGAGAACTCAGCGACCAATGGGCAGATCACTTAGAAGGAACTGTTGAAGAGCTTCGGTCGTCCAAGAAGAGATGCTATAACAAATCTATAGAATGTGTCAAGAAGTTAAGGGCTAGCTTCGCCAAGGTCGGCACATTCTCAAGTGAGGAAAACTTTACGAGAGGCAATCCCGAAGGTCCCATCGAATGGATCGACCACGAAGCTGAAGCCTTCGAAGAAATTTTAAATAGCCGTGGAGATATATGTGCCTTCTCGGGTGCCAGAGGAATTGCCACTATTTTAGAGAAAAAAGGCTGCGAACATGTAAAGATTCTAGCGCAATCCGAAGGTGCTTTGCCCTTCGAAGATGCAAGGGATCCATCGACCGAAGCTAGCATGGTTGGTGGAAAATTTTTCACCGATATCTGGGATAATGGTGGCCGAGAAATGGCCCGAGAGATTATTCAAAGAAGCGAAAAGGGCATTCACGATGCTAGAGAAGTAGCTGAGGCTGCTGAGAAGAGCGCAGAGCCCGAAGGTCAATTAGGTATTATCTAATAGTTTTTATTGTGCTGTAATTTTAGGTTTTAAGATTCGTTTGCAATTTATCATAGCAATGTAGCCGTATCCTGTTCTACTTCAGATTCTGCTAAAGCCCCTTCGGACCCTCAGCCGAAAGGAGACGACGAAATAAAAAAGATGGCTGAAGTTATTATGGACGAAGTCGTCAATCGGCTCCTAAACGAAGCTGCAGAAGTCGTTTTGAGAGAGGATTAAGTATTATTGTAAAAACTTTTGAGATGTAATATATTGTAACATTTTGTAACCCTGAATGTAATATACCTGTTTTTCTTGCTTAATTCTTTACGATGCATGAAACTTTACACGTACCGCTTTTGAGTCTTTGACGAAAAAACACCTTCCCTTCTTTTCATGCTTCGTGAAGAAGAATTTTTCAACAATATCCAGTGTTCTGATGAATAATATCCAGGCTTCATGAAAATATTTTCTGAAGCTACACCTCCGAAGATCAACAATGTATCTCCTTGTGACAGTATGATTTTCCCTTTTTTTCAAAACGTTCTTCTGTAGATTGATATTGTGTCCACCTCTTGTGCCATATGCAACATGATGTATGATGCTTATGCTATGCGACATGATGCGATGATGTTATGTTATGTGAGGCGATGCTTATTCCGAAGATGCACACACATCCCTGCAATAAAACACACAATCTTTTACAAGCCTCCCTTAGGAGCTTCTTCGCCTTTTACTTCAGCGGAATCAGCGTTTATTTTTCGCTGTAAGCCTCCCTTAGGAGCTTCTTCGCCTTTTACTTTCAGCGGTATTCGTGTTGACTTTTCGCGCTTCGCCTTTTACTTAGGCGGTATCAGCGTTGACTTTTCGCTGTATGCTCTGCATTCCCTTTGGAACGACTTTGGAGCAGAAAACTTACACTGCGCTCCCTCTGGAGCGGCTTTTTGTGACTTCGGCAAACTTACTCTGCGTTCCTTAGAACGACTTTTTGTTACTCCGAAGAATTTTCAATAGTTCGAAGGTCCTTTTTGTTGTCACACGTCTTTCAACAATTTAAGCCTGTGAAGAAGATATATTTTCCTTGTGTGAATCAACGAAACTATTTACATGAAACCTGAACAATGTCCTTTATTACAGAAAATAAAACTGAATGAAAAAGATTGCTATTAAGGTAGGATATTTGTCAATAGATATGCTTTGACTCTGGCACAGTGCTGTTGACTGTGCGAGCTTCGGACTGCTCTCTGAAGTCCCTTTGGTGTGGAGCATATTGGCTCCCTTCTGGCTGCTGGCCTTGTTGTAGCGGTGGTGGAGGCGGAGGTTGTTGCCAGGAAGCCTGAGGTTGACTCGCCGAAGCAACAGAAACTGCAGGGTGATTGCCTACATACTCTGGGATGTAAGGCGAATGATACGAAGCAGTGTGCATGACCTGCTTCGGCTGAACCTGTTGTGCTGTCGCTTCGGCTATTTCTTTTTGCTTCTGGATGGTAACATGGCACATCCTGGTGGTATGACCTTTGTTCTCACCACAGAATAAGCAGAAGATTCTTCTCGGTTGATCGCCAAATCTTCCTCCGAAGCCCCTGGCGCCTCTGCCTCTTGGAGCTGGTGGTCAGAAGGAGCCTTGTTGTTGCCCCGAAGCCTGTGAGGAACATTGTGGCCTTTGCTGTTGGCTCCCTCTATCATCATTTTGTGTAGAGTTATGAATTGATCTAACGTGCCTCAGGTAGAACCTCCCTCCGAAGCCCCTGGTCATTTCAGAAAACCTGAAAGCCTCCTCCCTCCTTTGGCGAAAATCATTATCGGCCCGAATGTACTCGTCCATCTTCTGGAGCAGCTTCTCCAAAGTTTGAGGGGGCTTCCTAGCGAAGTACTGAGCTGATGGTCCTGGCCGAAGCCCCTTGATCATGGCCTCAATGACAATTTCGTTGGGCACCATTGGTGCTTGTGCCCTCAAACGCAAGAACCTTCGGACATACGCCTGAAGGTATTCTTCGTGATCCTGGGTGCACTGGAACAGAGCTTGAGCAGTGGCCGGCTTCGTCTGAAACCCTTGAAAGCTAGTTAACAACAAGTCCTTCAGCTTCTGCCATGAAGTGATCGTTCCTGGTCGAAGGGAGGAATACCAGGTTTGAGCAACACTCCTGACAGCCATAACGAAAGACTTGGCCATGACTGCAGCATTGCCACCATACGAAGATACTGTTGCTTCGTAGCTCATCAAAAACTGCTTCGGGTCTGAGTGGCCATCAAATACGGGAAGCTGAGGCGGCTTGTAGGACGGAGGCCAAGGTGTAGCCTGCAGCTCAGCGGACAGAGGAGAAGCATCATCAAAAACAAAATTCCCATGATGGAAATTGTCATACCAGTCATCTTCATTGGGAAAACCCTCCTGATGAAGGTCTTGGTGCTGAGGCCTTCGGTGTTGTTCATCCTGAGCAAGATGACGAACTTCTTCAGAGGCTTCGTCTATCTGCCTCTGCAGTTCAGCTAGCCTGGCCATCTTTTCTTTCTTCCTCTATACTTGTTGATGAAGCATTTCCATATCTCTGATTTCTTGATCTATCTCGTCCTCTGGTGGTGTCGGGCTGACAGCCTTCCTTTTCTGGCTTCGGGCCTCCCGAAGGGAGATTGTCTCCTGATTGTGATCCAGTGGTTGCAGAGCTGCAGCCCCAGTCGCTGAAGCTTTCTTCGGCGCCATAACGAAGGTTTATGATCGCCGAAGGTGTTCAAAAAACTCGAAGAGTGGAAGTGGGTTCACCGGAGGTGGGCGCCAATGTTGGGGACTTGTTCTCAAATGCTATGAGTTAAGAACAAGGCAACATAGAAAATGTTAACCGTTAAAGCCCTTCGTCCTTCGAAGCATTATTTCCTTTAGGATATAATGGTTTCTGGACGAAGGTTATGAAGGACGTATTTCCATAAATTCATCATACAGTGACGAAGGATGAAATGTAATGAATATAAAAGACAACATAAACAATTATTTATTATTATTAGGCATAAACAGGAATATCATTGAATTACAAGTGTACCTTCAACTGGAAGGAGGTGATAATACAGTTGATAATAACTCTATAGTAATCTGTCGAGGTCTAAATAGCCTTTTCATCTTTAAGTCGGTTTCACTTTCTGCTGTCACGCCGAAGCTTTCCTGCTCACACCTTCGGCGCTGTACCAACCTTCGTATTATTCTGGTCTACTGTGATGCCGACTTGAGTCCGAAGATACCTGTTCACACATTATACTCCAGAAATACTGTTAAATCCTGTTTTTGAGGACCTTCGGATGCCGAAGGTCCCCAACACCTATCATCTAGATTTTGAAAAATATTACCCATTTATCACTATTTGTAGGATCGAATCATTTTATTTTCTATTCGAAGGCCCACTCAACTCATCGCTCGACTTTGACAAGATGATACCTCCAAGCAGTGGCTAGAGTTGCCACCACCTCCCTGGACCCGACTCTAGAGGTCGAAGACGTGGCTTAGGCAATCCTAAACTACCATACCTCTTTCTCACTGATCCTTAAACATTGCACATCTCCCAATATCCATGTTGCCCCTCCACATCTGATGTTATCCCCTTCAACATCTTTCTAACCCCCACTTTGATGTTTGGTGACTGTGATGCTCCATCCCTATGGAAGACAACGACAGAACACCTATCGTTTTAGCTACCATCACCATCATACACACTACTCATGTAGGGCGCC
Organism: Zea mays; assembly: GCF_902167145.1. Classification (NCBI taxonomy): domain Eukaryota; kingdom Viridiplantae; phylum Streptophyta; class Magnoliopsida; order Poales; family Poaceae; genus Zea; species Zea mays. The sequence goes on from NC_050101.1 coordinate 146,163,734, forward strand.
ATGTATGCGTTGGACTAGGTATGGCTACAACAATGACGTTTGGGCCTAGCATTGCAGACATAGGGCTCCCGCGGTGTATCATCTCTTGCCGACGATGGCATGTTGTCGAATTGGCTCGTTCGAAAGACTAGGGCGACATCCCTCCAACCATGTTGCCAAGCCATTGTTTATCATAACTTACAGTTAGAATGAGATTTTCAGGAATCTATGGGTGAAACAAGCAACCTATAAAAAACTAAGGGGATCGTTAGCTTTACAAATTTATACTACATCCGTTCACAAATATATAACATTGTTGACTTTTTCGAAAGCTTTGACCACTCGACTTATTCAAAATATTTATTTAAAAATATAAAATTTTAAGTCAATCATAAACTACCTTAAGTGATAAAACAAATCGCAACAAAATAAATGATAATTCATTATTTTTTGAATAAAACGAGTAATCAATCATTTTTTAAAAGTCAATGGCATCATATATTTAATAACGCAAGGAGTAGTTGCATATGGTCGACCTCAGCAATTTTGCTTGTTTTCTCATGCAGGCAATGCGGTGGCAAGTGTGCACACCATACAAGAGAATAACTCAATTTAGCATACATATGAGATAACACTATACAATGGTAATCAAATCTAGACAAATCGTAAAGATTGTGGCGAGATAAACTTGAGCATCAACAACATTGTCCAGTGTATTTTTGTCTACCAATTAAGGGCTAGTTTGGCAACCCCATTTTTCCATGGGATTTCTAAATTCCCAAGGGAAAATGAACTAATTTCCTTTAGGAAAACGAAAAACTCTTAGGAAAATAAGGTTTTCAAACTAGCCCTAAATCTTTTTATTGCCCTCTGCAACAGTTATTTCAACTACTGGAATAGCACAACGAAGGTAGGTAGGTAGGTAGACAGCTTGTTTTACTGGTCTGCGCCCATATATACCGGGAGCCTAAATTTAGTTTCCTAGGCCTGTGCTGAACCATACATTCCTCTCGAGAGACGGGCGCGAACCGCCAAAACAAACAAAAAGCCCCCACTGCCATCTCCGAAAAATGCTCTTGTGCGCCTGTGTCTTCAACGGCAGCTAGCCCCTGGGTCAAGTATCCCTTGGCTGGCGCCTTATTCCCCCCAAACAAGGATCCTCTTGGAGGAGGAGATTACAGAGGCATGCACACCTCTGTTCTTCTCCCTCCTCTCGTCTTCCTCCTAAACTCGACTCATTCGCTCGACACCGCATGGCCTAACCAGTTAAACCCCCTTCCTCCTGCACCGGTGAATTGAACGAACCAAACCGTCCTGACTGGTCCAGCGAGGCGAACATGGCAGCCTGCCGCGGCGCCTTCCTCGCCGTCGTCATTGCGATCAACGTCGTGGTTTCCGCTTCCGCGGACAAGTACAAGCCGACGGAGTCCATACTGGTGAACTGCGGTTCGGCAAAGGAGGGCAAGGACGTCGACGGGAGGAAATGGGCGGCCGACCAAGACAAGAGCTGGCTCGTCGACGCCGGGAAGTCATCCATCATGGGCGACGCCGACGTCCAGGACCCGTCGCTTCCGTCGCCCGTGCCGTACATGACGGCCCGGGTGTTCACCAAGGAGGCCATGTACAACTTCTCCGTCGGCGACGCGGACAGGCACTGGCTGCGCCTCCACTTCTACCCGGCGGCCTACCACGGCGTCCCGGCGGAGCAGTTCTTTTTCTCGGTGTCCACGTCCACCGGGATCACGCTGCTCCGCAACTTCAGCGTGTACATCACCGCCAAGGCGCTCAGCCAGGCGTACATCATCAGGGAGTTCACGCTGCCGCCGATGGCCGACGGCACGCTGGCGCTCACGTTCAAGCCGACCGCGATGAACAACGCGTCGTACGCCTTCGTCAACGGCATCGAGATCATCTCCATGCCCGACATCTTCGCTGACCCGGCGACCATGGTCGGCTTGGCTGACCAGACCGTGGACACCGCGACCAGCAGCCTGCAGACCATGTACAGGCTCAACGTCGGCGGCTCTTACATTGCCCCGACCAACGACTCTGGGCTGTCGCGGGACTGGTACGACGACACACCATACCTCTACGGAGCTGCGGTCGGCGTCACGTACAAACCTGACGACAATGCCCAGATCAAGTTCCCGAGCCCTGAGGCAGAGTACGCGGCGCCGGCCAGCCTCTACCTCAGCAGCAGGTCCATGGGCCCTAACCCAAAGGTGAACCAGAACTACAACCTGACGTGGGTGTTCGAGGTGGACAGCAACTTCACCTACGTTGTCCGCCTCCACTTCTGCGAGCTGCTGCTTACCAAGGTCAACCAGCGGGCGTTCGACATCTTCGTCAACAACAAGACGGCGCAGGCAGACGCGGATGTCATCGGGTGGACGTCCGGGAAGGACGTGCCCGTGTACAAGGACTACGCCACGTTCATGCCCGCCGGCACAGCCGACAAGATCCTATGGATCGCGCTGCACCCTTCCGTGTCGATGAAGCCGGAGTTCTACGACGCGGTCCTCAACGGTCTCGAGATATTCAAGATGAGCGACAGCTCCGGCAACCTCGCTGGTCCGAACCCCGACCCGTCCAGGATGCTGGAGGAGGCAGAGATGGGCGTGACGCAGGGGCAGTTCAAAGCCAAGCAAAGCAACCTCCAGGCCATGGTGATCGGCGGCGCGGCGGGTGGCGCGGCGGCCTTTGGGATTGTAGCGGCCATATGCGTCGTGGCTTACCACTCGAAGAAGAGGCGGGCGCTGGGTAACAGCGTGTCGCATTCCTCGGGATGGCTGCCCGTGTACGGTGGCAACTCGCACACAAACGCCAGCAAGTCGTCCGGCGGCAAGAGCGCGGCGCTCAACCCGAACATCACGGCCATGTGCCGGCACTTCTCGTTCCAGGAGATCAAGGCGGCGACCAAGAACTTCGACGAGTCGCTGGTGATCGGCGTGGGCGGGTTCGGCAAGGTGTACAGGGGCATCGTCGACGGGGACACCAAGGTGGCGATCAAGCGGAGCAACCCGTCGTCCGAGCAGGGCGTGCTGGAGTTCCAGACCGAGATCGAGATGCTCTCCAAGCTTCGCCACAAGCACCTCGTGTCGCTCATCGGCTGCTGCGAGGACGACGGCGAGATGGTCCTCGTGTACGACTACATGGCGCACGGCACGCTGCGGGAGCACCTGTACAAGAGCGGGAAGCCGGCGCTGCCGTGGCGGCAGCGCCTTGAGATCACCATCGGCGCCGCGCGGGGCCTGCACTACCTCCACACCGGCGCCAAGTACACCATCATCCACCGCGACGTCAAGACGACCAACATCCTGGTGGACGAGAACTGGGTGGCCAAGGTTTCCGACTTCGGCTTGTCCAAGACCGGCCCGACGGCCATGAACCAGACGCACGTCAGCACCATGGTGAAGGGCAGCTTCGGGTACCTCGACCCGGAGTACTTCAGGCGGCAGCAGCTCACGGAGAAGTCCGACGTCTACTCGTACGGCGTGGTGCTCTTCGAGGTGCTCTGCGCACGGCCGGCGCTGAACCCGAGCCTGCCGAGGGAGCAGGTCAGCCTCGCCGACCATGCCCTGAGCTGCCAGAGGAAGGGGACGCTGGAGGACATAATTGACCCGGTGCTGAAGGGCAAGATAGCGCCGGACTGCCTGAAGAAGTACGCCGAGACGGCGGAGAAGTGCCTGTGTGACCATGGAGTGGACCGGCCGTCCATGGGCGACGTGCTGTGGAACCTCGAGTTCGCGTTGCAGATGCAGGACACCTTCGAGAACGGCGGGAAGCCGGAGGGTGGAAGAGGCAGCTCGAGCGACAGTGGCACCGTGTCTATGGCCGACAGCATGGCTGCCTCGGCTGCGGCGCTCGAGCTGATCAGCGAGGACATGGACGAGGAGGACATCGCCAACAGCGTGGTGTTCTCGCAGCTCGTTCACCCGACTGGCCGGTAAGGGGTGTGCGTGTGTGGATTGGGACGTGGATGCTGAAATCTATGGGTGCGTGCGTTTGTTGTCCGTTGGGGTTCATCTGTTCTTGTTAATATGTACTCAGATCATGTTGTGCGTATGTGTGTGTCGTCGTTGTTGGTTGATTCTTTAATTTGGTTCCTTTTGCTGTACTTTTGTGGGCCATGAAAACGGGGGAAACTTGGTAAGAACATAGGATTTCTGATGTTTCTTTAAAGATCGACTAAAAATTTAGTGTTCATGATAGACAGACAGTAACGATTGGATGGGCTTAAAATAGGGGTCTCAGCAATGCACGTAAAATAGGGGTCTACTTTATATTTTTGACATTGCTGGAAGTAGGATATAAATGGTATAGATATTATTGGTGTATACTCAAATTCGATGAGTCTAACAAGACTGATATCTGATTCGTATTTGTTCCGTGTGATCAAGTTGGATATTTAAGATGTCGATATCCATTTAAATTTTATCTGACACAACTTGATAATACCAATATACAAATTGAATACGAAGAGAAAATATGAAATAAATTTAGAACAAGTAATATCTATATATATTCGTATCCGATTCGATTACACCTTCCACACGGTAAAATCACTTGTACAAACTTAATAAAAAAGAGACTACCGAGCGGTACATCGTACTTATGAACACAAAATTTATGGTGTATGGCTCCGAAGCAATCCTACCGACCGACCTCCATATACATGTCTATTCGGACATGCTGAGCCGGGACGGCACGAGAACGGCTAGACACAGACACGGCACGAGTACGCCGTCTTGCTGTGCCAGGCGGGTCTACATGTTGTTGTCTCGGCCCAAGCACGACACGATGGAGCTAGGACCGTATCGTGCCAGCACGGTGAGCCTGGTGTCGACCGTGCTCGTGCCAGCACGTCGCCCGCAATAAGTGCGCACCGCCGCTATAGTACTGGCCATCGTCGCGCGCCGCCGACTCGCACGCTGGTCGTCGCCTCGCGCTGCCGTCTCGCACCATCGCAGCGTGCTGACGACCATCGCTGCCATGCCGCCACCGCGAGTTGTGGCCGCCCCGACCTGCTGTGCTCGAGCCGCCGCCACGAGATGCAGCCGCGCCGCCGCCCCTGTTGTGCCTTTGGCCGCGAGCCATCGTCGCGAGATGCGGCCGCGTCGTCGCCGCGAGCTATAGCCATCGTGTATGCGCAGTAAGGAGGGAGAGAGGGAAGGGAGTATGGGAGAGACACGGACGCGACTCGCGAGGAGGAAAGTCGGATGGGGCGGCTCCGCGGCTGCGAGGACGGATGATATTTTAGAGTTTCTTCTTAGACTAGATAGGTGCCCGTGTGTTGCAACGAAAACATATCGTCAGCATAAAAAACACAGCTTCTACCAATCTAGTATCAGCTCCTACCAATCTAGTATCAAAGATCTCGACGATTATGAGCTCTGTCGCTGCCTCTAGGCAGCAGCCGCCTCCCAACAACGTCCAGCGCGCTGGTCACAGCCCTTGCTTCGTCAGGAGCCATGATGCTTCGCCGATTTCTTGTGTACAATTCTCACTAAAATTCAAAATCGCTGAAACAACATGTGCCTATAAACAAGAAGAACAATACAGGTCAAAATAGATTGTCAGGTCCTAAGATGTATGACATGAAAGTAGGGACAGTCTACTGATAAGAATAGATACTACACTTGATCTTAGCCAAAAGGCGGAGAAAGGTATGAGTTGCAGCTGGGCACTCTCGCTTTCCTTTGTAGCGCGCCTCGCGCCCCCTCCACATCTCTGCTGGCGATGTGGGACTATAAACAGATGCATCGTGTCTATTCTTCTTCCATGCGGTCTGGCACACCTTCCGTTCGCGCGAAAATGCTCCTTGTTTGGGCCTAATGCTGATTTCCCGCTCGCGGCCTCATGGGCCGTATTGTAAAAGGAGTGTACAAGTTGCAAAGCACACTCTCTCTCTCGGACTCGGTCAAGGCCAGACGACCTGAAGGGTGATGTCGCAAGCATACTCCGTCTCTCACGGTCAACTGGCTTACGGGCTCCTATCCTGCTTTTTTTCTTTCTCAGAAGCAGGAGAGCTTGCCTCAAACTGACAGCACTATAAAGCGAGGTCAAGGTTAAGGATGATAATGAATCATAATTTAAATATTTCTTTATAGTTTGTTTAAATTCTTAATTAATTATAATTCAAAATTGAATAGAAACAGTATCTGATTTTACTCGGGTTGGATCCATAAATTGTATTGTGTACAATTTATAGCGCATTACCACACTAAAACCGGCAACGAGCAGTTACAACTGACATTTGTATGGAGTGTACCATTTTCCATACAATTTTCTGGTGGAAATTTTTCGGCGAAAATGCATGACCGCCTTAGTGCCTCATGGATGGCAGATGAAAACGTAAGCAACAAAAATAGCCAACAAGGTTCGCCCCAGCCTCACGTTCAAAATATTATGTAAGGTACGGCAACACGCCCAGCAAACTATTGCCAAGTTGAACTACATCTAGGATATACATGTTTTGTACAATTGTATCATTTCCCTGTTTTCTTTTCTTTTCTTTTCGCCTCAACCACACCGACAACAGCTGTCATCTGGGACCAGATAGCTCGATTGGCTCTATTATGAAGGACGATGAATCGTGAGGGTCCTCATGCCTCATAGAGGAACTGCAAGGCACGCCATAAGGAAGAGGTTCCCTGTTCAATTCGACGCTGGTTTCCGCCAGCGTGACATTGGCTTCAAGAGCGTGTAGAATTTCAGACAACTTAGGCCACAGCATAGGGTTCGTCTGTGTGCATTGGATGATCACGTCAACTGAACACTCCAGCTCAAGAATATCAAATGAATCTCTGAGATCCCTGTCGACCAGCTTATCCAGTCTCTTGTCCTCCTTTAGCTCTCTAACCTGAATAGGCACGAAAGCAGGTGTTAAACCTCTCCAGCGTGGGGCTGAAATACAGTAAACAGAACGTAAATAAGTGCACAGAAGCTTACCCAGTCTAGAATCATGCCTTTCTGAGACTGGCCATGTCCATTGCTCAAGGTCTTAGGACCAGTAATCAGTTCCAATAGGAGAATGCCAATCCCATAAACATCAGTCTTTTCCGAGGACTGTCCAGTTGAGAGATACTCAGGAGCAATATGCCCAATAGTGCCCCGAATTGCAGTGGTAACATGTGATTCCTGACGGTCAAGAAGTTTTGCTAATCCAAAATCCCCGACGATTGCTTCGAAATTTCCATCGAGCAATATGTTTGCAGCTTTGACGTCCCTGTGGATGATCTTAGGATTGCATTGTTCATGAAGGTAGAGTAACCCCCTGGCAGTGCCAAGAGCAATCCGCATGCGTTTACTCCAATCAAGAGATGGTTTTCCATTGCGATAATCTGAAAATTGCAACCCCGTATATTACAAAGGTATAAGGATATATAAGCAGAGTATATGGTCGTGGCAAAGAACCAACCAAAACACATAATGTTAAACAAAATATTTACAAGAAATGCAAAAGACTTGCACAGAATGCCAATTGTAGACTTCATTAACATTGAAATGTTGTAGACGATTGAGTTACCTCTCAAGCGGTCAGCAACACTGCCATTTGGCATATATGGATATACAAGCAATCGTTCTTTAGAGGTCATGCAAAATCCATACAAACGCAAGAGATTCCTGTGCACAGCAAGGCCAATCAACTCAACTTCTGTTTGAAATTGGACTTCACCAATAACATCAGGATCTTTTAATCTCTTCACTACCACTAAAGTTCCATTTCTCAAACAGCCTTTATACACAATTCCAAAACCTCCTTGACCTAATATATTCTTGGAATTAAAATTGTCCGTTGCACTTTGCAGATCGTGAAATGCGAAATGCTTCACATGGCACAATTCGAATTCTAGATCTTGATCTACAGATAAAAAAGTCAGATTGTGTAAATTTAACTTGTAAAGAGCTAATACTGCGAAGGCTTGGATAATTACCAGCTGAAGCAAAAGGCAAGCGCCATCTGCAATAACTTAGCCAATACACGAACAACAAAACTAATATTGCCAGAGCTAATTGATGGTGGTTCTTGGCCTTTTGGACCTGTCTCGACATTTGTCCCTGCCATTAATGTATAGTTAAGTTCCGGTTTCTAAAGAATAGATATGTAAAAGATATGCCATCTGGGAAAGCAATTACCATTAGTCATTGCTGTCACATATGAACAACCATGTATAACTGTAATAAATTTAGTTTTGTATTAGTTTTAAAATGTCATGCTCCAAAACTATTAAATATGTGTGCTCTTCACTAAAAATTCAGTTCTAAAACAAAAAATTCAATTCTAAAATAAAATAAATGTCTGTGCACCTCAAAAATTCAGTTCTGAAACAAAAGAAATGTGTGTGCAACTCAAAAATCCAGTTCTGAAATGTGTGCTCCTAACAAATTCAGTTATGTAGCAAAATTCAGTTATGTGCCACACTACCACGGCAGTGGCTGTGTCAAATTCAGTTTCTTGCTTCATTTTTAGGTGGAGCAAAATTATTATCTACATGACAAATCATCGTGCAGTCAAAGTGTCGGGGACCATAATTAGGGGTACCCTCAAAGCTCCTAATTCTCAGCTGGTAACCCCCATCAGCACGAAGCTGCAAAGGCCTGATGGGTGCGATTAAGTCAGGGATCGGTCCGTTCGAGGGACTCGATCACGCCTCGCCCGAGCCTAGCCTCGGGCAAGGGCAGCCGACCCCGGAGGATCTCCGCCTCGCCCGAGGCCCCCCTCCAGCGACGAACATACTTCCGGCTTGCCCGAGGCCCTATCTTCGCCAAGAAGCAACCCTGACCAAATCGCCGCGCCGACCGACCAAATCGCAGGAGCATTTAATGCAAAGGTGGCCTGACACCTTTATCCTGACGCGCACCCTTCAGTCAACAGAGCCGAAGTGACCGCAGTCACTTCGCCGCTCCACTGACCAACCTGACAGAAGGGCAGCGCCGCCTGCGCCGCACCGACTGCAGTGCCACTTGATAGAGTGAGGCTGACAGGCAGTCAGGCCCGACCTTAGGCACCATAGGAAGCTCCGCGCCGCCCGACCCAGGGCTCGGACTTGGGCTAAGCCCCGGAAGACGGCGAACTCCGCTCCGCCCGACCCAGGGCTCGGACTTGGGCTAAGCCCCGGAAGACGGCGAACTCCGCTCCGCCCGACCCAGGGCTCGGACTTGGGCTAAGCCCCGGAAGACGGCGAACTCCTCTCCGCCCGACCCAGGGCTCGGACTTGGGCTAAGCCCCGGAAGACGGCGAACTCCGCACCGCCCGACCCAGGGCTCTAACTTGGGCTCAGCCCCAGAAGACGACGAACTCCGCTTTGCGCGACCCCAGGGCTCGGACTCAGCCCTGGCCTCAGCCGACGGTCTCTGCCTCGCCCGACCCAGGGGCTCGGACTCGACCACGGCCACGGAAGACAGACTCGACCTTGACCTCGGAGGAGCCTCCACATCACCCAACCTAGGGCGCGGACCGACCACGTCGGCAGGAAGCGCCATCATTACCCTACCCCAAGCTGACTCAGGCTACGGAGAACAAGACCGGCGTCCCATCTGGCTCGCTCCGCCAGATAGGCAATGATGGCGCCCCGCACGCTCCCTGACGACGGCAGCTCTCCGCCCCCTTACGGAAGCAAGAGGACGTCAGCAAGGACTCGACAGCCCCGACAGCTGTCCTTCCGCCAGGCTCCAGCGCTCCTCCGACGGCCACGACATCACACGAACCGGGTGCCAAAACCTCTCCGGCTGCCACGACGGCATGTACTTAGGGCGCTAGCTCTCCTCCGCTAGACACGTAGCACTCTGCTACACCCCCCATTGTACACCTGAATCCTCTCCTTACGCCTATAAAAGGAAGGACCAGGGCCCTCTTACAGAGGGTGGGCCGCGCGGGGACGAGGACGAGGACGAGACAGGCGCTCGCGTGAGGCCGCTCGCTCTCTCTCCCGCGTGGACGCTTGTAACCCCCTACTGCAAGCGCACCCGACCTGGGCGCGGGACGAACACGAAGGCCGCGGGATTTCCACCTCTCTCACGCCCATCTCCGGCCACCTCACTTCCCCCCTTCGTGCTCGGCCTCGCGCCGACCCATCTGGGCTGGGGCACGCGGCGACATTTCACTCATCGGCCCAGGGACCCCCCAGTCTCGAAACACCGACAGTTGGCGCGCCAGGTAGGGGCCTGTTGCGTGTTGACGAACAGCTTCCCGTCAAGCTCCAGATGGGCAGTCTCCAGCAACCTCTCCGGCCCGGGACGGTGCTCCATTTCGGGAGTCTTGAGTTCATGTCCCTCGACGGCGGCTACGACATGATACTCCTTCCACCGCCGTGCGACAGCGACAATGGCGGCTGATAGCCCGCCCGCCGGTGGCGGAATCGACGATGTCTTCCCCGCGTGGTGGAAGAACAACATTCGAGCTCACCTCGTCCTCTCCCCCGCCGACAGAGGAGGAGGCGGGGCAACCAAGGCCAAGCAGGAGGCAGCGCCTCGTCGGCTATGGAGCGAGTCGACGGCGCCAGCGCCCCAACGGGGGGCGCTTCGGGCATCGACCTCGCATTTGAGACGAAGACGAGCGCCGTCTCCCCGCGACACGCCAATTTCGAGCAAACGGACGACGCCAGCACGCTCGCGAAAGGCTCGCTGGACGTCACCCTCGTACCTGAGACGACGGTGCAGTCAGTCCCCGACGCGACTTCATCACCGCCCGTCGACCAAGAGGTACCGACCGATTCCCATCTCATGCCCCTTGGATTCAGCCTCGACCCGCCAAACGGCTTCGCTTCGGCAGACGCTCTCGTAGAGGCGAGTCCAAACCCTCTGGGGTATCGTACGCGGTCACCCTGGGACCTGCTGACGGACGTCTCGACCTACGGGCCCTCGAGGTCCGAGGAAGATGACGAGCCCGACTTCTGTTGGGATTTCTCTGGACTTGGCAACCCCAGTGCCATGCGGGACTTCATGACCGCATGTGATTACTGCCTTTTTGACTGTTCCGACGGAAGCCGCAGCCTCGGCGACGAGGACTGTGGCCCAAGCCGCGAATGTTTCCACGTCGATCTAGGGGGTCCCTCCGAAGGCAACCATCTCGGTATGCCGGAGGACGGTGATCTCCCTAGGCCGGTGCCTCTCGTTGACATCCTACGGGAGCTAGCTGTGGTCCCCGTTCAGGCGGGGGGCCATGACCCACAGCTCGAGCAAATCCGCGGGGTGCAGGCCAGGCTCGACGAGGGAGCAGGAGCGCTTGAGCCGATCCGCCGGGACGTCAGGCAGGAATGGGTGGGCCAACCTCCGGCCGGAGAAATGCGTCATCTACCCCAGGGCTTCCAGCACCGCATCGCTGACGATGTCAGGATGAGGCCGCCACGCCACCCGCTTCCAGTGGGGTCGGCGAGAACCTGGCTGCAGCAGCAATGCTTCTCCGTGCGATGCCAGAGCCATCAACCATCGAGGGGCGGCGAATCCAGGGAGAACTCAAGGATCTCCTAGAGGGCGCCGCGGTCCGGCGGGCCGAAAGCTCCGCCTCCCGAAGGCAGGAGCACCCCTCGGAACATCGCGCCTCGACTTCCCGATTCATGCGGGAAGCCTCGGTCTACACCGGGCGCACGCGCAACACAGCGCCTGCGGCCCCGGGACGCCTCGGCAACGAGCACCATCACCACGACCGTCGGGCCTGCCTCGATGAGAGGGTGCGCCGAGGCTACCACCCCAGGCGTGGGGGACGCTACGATAGCGGGGAGGATCGGAGTCCCTCGCCCGAACCACCCGGTCCGCAGGCCTTTAGCCGGGCCATACGACGGGCGCCGTTCCCGACCCGGTTCTGACCCCCGGCTACTATCACAAAGTACTCGGGGGAGACGAGACCGGAGCTGTGGCTCGCGGACTACCGGCTGGCCTGCCAACTGGGTGGAACGGACGATGACAACCTCATCATCCGCAACCTCCCCCTGTTCCTCTCCGACACCGCTCGCGCCTGGTTGGAGCACCTGCCTCCGGGGCAGATCTCCAACTGGGACGACCTAGTCCAAGCCTTCGCCGGCAATTTCTAGGGTACGTACGTGCGCCCCGGAAATTCCTGGGACCTCCGAAGCTGCCGAAAGCAGCCGGGAGAGTCTCTCCGGGACTACATCCGACGATTCTCGAAGCAGCGCACCGAGCTGCCCAACATCACCGATTCAGATGTCATCAGCGCGTTCCTCGCCGGCACCACCTGCTGTGACCTGGTGAGCAAGCTGGGTCGCAAGACCCCCACCAGGGCGAGCGAGCTGATGGACATCGCCACCAAGTTCGCCTCTGGTCAGGAGGCGGTCGAGGCTATCTTCCGGAAGGACAAGCAGCCCCAGGGCCGCCCACCGGAAGATGCCCCCGAGGCATCAACTCAGCGCGGCGCCAAGAAGAAGGGCAAGAAGAAGTCGCAAGTGAAACACGACGCCACCGACGCGGACCTTGTCACCGCCGCCGAGTACAAGAACCCTCGGAAACCCCCCCGGAGGTGCCAACCTCTTCGACAAGATGCTCAAGGAGTCGTGCCTCTATCATCAGGGGCCCGTCAAGCACACCCTTGAGGAGTGCGCCATGCTTCGGCGCCACTTCCACAGGGCCAGGCCACCCGCGGAGGGTGGCAGGGCTCGCGACGATGACAAGAAGGAAGATCACCAGGCAGGAGAGTTCCCCGAGGTCTGCGACTGCTTCATGATCTACGGTGGGCAAGCGGCGAACGCCTCGGCTCGGCACCGCAAGCAAGAGCGTCGAGAGGTCTGTTCGGTGAAGGTGGCGGCGCTAGTCTACCTAGACTGGTCTGACAAGCCCATCACCTTCGACCAAGCCGACCACCCCGACCACGTGCCGAGCCCGGGGAAATACCCGCTCGTTGTCGACCCCGTCATCGGCGACGTCAGGCTCACCAAGGTCCTCATGGACGGAGGCAGCAGCCTCAACATCATCTACACCGAGACCCTCGGGCTCCTGCGTGTCGATCTGTCCTCGGTCCGAGCAGGCGCTGCGCCTTTCTACGGGATCATCCCCGGGAAGCGCGTCCAGCCCCTCGGACAACTCGACCTTCCCGTCTGCTTCGGAACGGCCTCCAACTTCCGAAGGGAGACCCTGACGTTCAAGGTGGTCGGGTTCCGAGGAACCTACCACGCGGTACTGGGAAGGCCATGCTACGCGAAGTTCATGGTCGTCCCCAACTACACCTACCTCAAGCTCAAGATGCCGGGCCCCAACAGGGTCATCACCGTCGGCCCCACGTACAAACACGCGTTCGAATGCGACGTGGAGTGCGTGGAGTACGCCGAGGCCCTCGCCGAGTCCGAGGCCCTCATCGCCGACCTGGAGAGCCTCTCTAAGGAGGTGCCAGACGTGAAGCGTCATGCCGACAACTTCGAGCCAGCGGAGACGGTTAAGTCCGTCCCCCTCGACCCTAGCAGCGACGCCTCCAAGCAAGTCCGGATCGGCTCCGAACTCGATCCCAAATAGGAAGCAGTGCTCGTCGACTTTCTCCGCGCGAACGCCGACGTCTTCGCGTGGAGTCCCTCGGACATGCCCGGCATACCGAGGGATGTCGCCGAGCACTCGCTGGACATCCGAGCCGGAGCCCGACCCGTCAAGCAGCCTCTGCGCCGATTCGACGAAGAGAAGCACAGAGCCATAGGCGAGGAGATCCACAAGCTAATGGCGGCAGGGTTCATCAAAGAGGTATTCCATCCCGAATGGCTTGCCAACCCTGTGCTTGTGAGAAAGAAAGGAGGGAAATGGCGGATGTGTGTAGACTACACTGGTCTAAACAAAGCATGTCCGAAGGTTCCCTACCCTCTGCCTCGCATCGATCAAATCGTGGATTCCACTGCTGGGTGCGAAACCCTGTCTTTCCTTGATGCCTACTCAGGGTATCACCAAATCAGGATGCAAGAGTCCGACCAGCTCGCGACTTCTTTCATCACACCCTTCGGCATGTACTGCTATGTCACCATGCCGTTCGGCTTGAGGAATGCGGGCGCGACGTACCAGCGGTGCATGAACCATGTGTTCGGCGAACACATTGGCCGGACGGTCGAGGCCTACATCGATGACATCATAGTCAAGACGAGGAAGGCCTCCGACCTCCTTTCTGACCTTGAAGTGACATTCCGATTTCTCAAGGCGAAAGGCGTCAAGCTTAATCCCGAAAAGTGTGTCTTTGGGGTACCCCGAGGCATGCTCTTGGGGTTCATCGTCTCCGAGCGGGGCATCGAAGCCAACCCGAAGAAGATCGCCGCCATCACCAGCATGGGGCCCATCAAGGACTTGAAAGGCGTGCAGAGGGTCATAGGATGTCTTGCGGCTCTGAGCCGCTTCATCTCACGCCTCGGCGAAAGAGGTCTGCCTCTGTACCGCCTCTTAAGGAAGGCCGAGTGCTTCACTTGGACCCCTGAGGCCGAGGAAGCACTCGGGAACCTGAAGGCGCTCCTCACGAATGCGCCTATCTTGGTGCCCCCAGCAGCCGGAGAAGCCCTCTTGATCTACGTCGCCGCGACCACTCAGGTGGTTAGCGCCGCGATTGTGGTCGAGAGGCAAGAAGAGGGGCATGCATTGCTCGTTCAGAGGCCAGTCTACTTCATCAGCGAGGTACTGTCCGAAACCAAGATCCGCTACCCACAAGTTCAGAAGCTGCTGTACACGGTGATCCTGACGCGGCGGAAGCTGCGACACTACTTCGAGTCTCATCCGGTAACTGTGGTGTCATCCTTCCCCCTGGGGGAGATCATCCAGTGCCGAGAGGCCTCGGGTAGAATTGCAAAGTGGGCAGTGGAAATTATGGGCGAAACAATCTAGTTCGCCCCTCGGAAGGCCATCAAGTCCCAGGTCTTGGCAGACTTTGTGGCTCAATGGGTCGACACCCAACTCCCAACAGCTCCGATTCAACCGGAGCTCTGGACCATGTTCTTCGACGGGTCGCTGATGAAGACAGGAGTCGGCGCAGGCCTACTCTTCATCTCGCCCCTCGGGAAGCACCTAGGCTACGTGCTACGCCTCCATTTCACGGCGTCCAATAATGTGGCTGAGTACGAGGCTCTGGTCAATGGGTTGCAGATCGCCATTGAGCTAGGGGTCCGACGCCTCGACGCTCGCGGTGACTCGCAGCTCGTCATCGACCAAGTCATGAAGAACTCCCACTGCCACGACCCGAAGATGGAGGCCTACTGCGATGAGGTTCGGCGCCTGGAAGACAAGTTCTACGGGCTCGAGCTCAACCACATCGCCCGGCGCTACAACGAGACTGCGGATGAGCTGGCTAAAATAGCCTCGGGGCGAACAACGGTTCCCCCGGACGTCTTCTCCCGAGACCTGCATCAACCCTCCATCAAGATCGACGACACGCCCGAGCCCGAGGCACCCTCGGCCCAGCCCGAGGTACCCTCGGCTAAGTCCGAGGCATCTTCGGCACGGCCCGAGGCACCCTTAGCCCGGCCCAAGGTACCCTCGGCTCAGTCCGAGGCATCTTCGGCATGGCCCGAGGCACCCTCAGCCCGGCCCGAGCCACCCTCGGTTCAGCCCGAGGCACCCTCGGCACCCGAGGGCGAGGCACTGCGCATCAAGGAGGAGCGAAGTGGGGTCATGCATAATCAAAACTGGTAGACCCCGTACCTGCAATATCTCCACCGAGGAAAGCTACCCCCCGACCGAGCCGAGGCTTGGCGGTTGGCGCGACGCGCCAAGTCGTTCGTCTTGCTGGGAGATGGGAAGGAGCTCTACCACCGCAGCCCCTTGGGCATCCTCCAGCGATGCATCTCCATCACCGAAGGTCAGGAACTCCTACGAGAGATACACTCGGGGGCTTGCGGCCATCACGCAGCGCCTCGAGCCCTTGTCGGAAACGCTTTCCGGCAAGGATTCTACTGGCCGACGCCACTAGAATTGTCCGCACCTGCGAAGGGTGTCAGTTCTACGCAAGGCAGACCCACCTGCCTGCTCAGGCTCTACAGACCATACCCATCACCTGGCCTTTTGCTGTGTGGGGTCTGGACCTCGTCGGCCCCTTGCAGAAGGCACCCGGGGGCTACACGCACCTGTTGGTCGCCATCGACAAATTCTCCAAGTGGATCGAGGTCCGACCCCTAAACAGCATTAGGTCCGAGCAGGCGGTGGCGTTCTTCACCAACATCATCCATCGTTTTGGGGTCCCGAACTCCATCATCGCCGACAACGGCACCTAGTTCACCGGCAGAAAGTTCCTGGACTTCTGTGAGGATCACCACATCCGGGTGGACTGGGCCGCTGTGGCTCACCCCATGACGAATGGGCAAGTAGAGCGTGCCAACGGCATGATTCTACAAGGACTCAAGCCTCGGATCTACAACGACCTCAACAAGTTCGGCAAGCGATGGATGAAGGAACTCCCCTCGGTGGTCTGGAGCCTGAGGACAACGCCGAGCCAAGCCACGGGCTTCACGCCGTTCTTTCTGGTCTATGGGGCCGAGGCCATCTTGCCCACAGACCTGGAATACGGTTCCCCGAGGACGAGGGCCTACGCCGACCAAAGCAACCAAGCTAGTCGAGAAGACTCGCTGGACCAGCTGGAAGAGGCTCGGGACAAGGCCTTACTACACTCGGCACGGTACCAGCAGTCCCTGCGATGCTACCACGCCCGAGGGGTCCGGTCCCGAGACCTCCAGGTGGGCGACCTGGTGCTTCGGCTGCGACACGACGCCTGAGGGTGGCACAAGCTCACGCCCCCCTGGGAGGGGCCGTTCGTCATCGCCAAAGTTCTGAAGCCCGGAACGTACAAGCTGGCCAACAGTCAAGGCGAGGTCTACAACAACGCTTGGAACATCCAACAGCTACGTCGCTTCTACCCTTAAGATGTTTTTAAGTTGTTCATATACCTCGCTCCCACGCAAAGTTTAGTCATCAAGGAAGGGTCGGCTTGCCTCGGCAAAGCCCGACCCTCCCTCGGGGGCTAAAAGGGGGGAACCCCCTCTGCGTCGAATTTTTTCCTCGAAAAAAGATCCTTTCTGCCAGAATGTCTTTCGTGCTTTTCGACTACTTCGAAAGTGGATCCTGAAAACGACGGAGTACATGTAAGCAGCCAAGGCTGACCGAGCCGAGGGACTCCTACGCCTCCGGGATACGGATACCTCACTCATCACCTTCTGTGATAAGTAACTCACGTTCGGATAAGTGATTCCGCGGACCGAACAAGTCTTCACGTTCGAAAGCTCCTCTGCCGAAGCGATTCTTCGAGCCTTCTCGACTGCGTCGGTGACAGAACCCTATGGACGGGTAAGAGTGCGCGTAAGCGGCAAGGCCGACCGAGCCGAGGGACTCCTACGCCTCCAGGATACGGATACCTCACTCATCACCTTCCGCGAGAAGCAACTCTCGCTCACACAGACAATTCTGTTACCGACGAAAAAGTCCAGATACTCGAAACAAGAGGAAAAGAAACGCAGCTTTACAACACGGCGAGGGTGTGTTTGGGCCTCGGCGGCCGCAGAAAACACACACTACAAGATAATCCGATCCTGCAGGCTCAGATCTTGATGGTTGAAGGGAGCAGCAGCACCCTCGGCGTCAACTACACCTTCGGCGAGGTCCGACCTGGCCTCGGACGGCGACGTAGTCCGAGGGTCTCCACTCTGAAGGACGACTTCGTCATCACACCCAGGCCATCGCTGCCCGGGTCTTCTCCGAGAATCCGGCCCGAGCAGGCGGCTCGGCTGGTCACCCCGAGGCCTCGGCCAGCTGTCCCCCGAAGACATCAGCCCGACCCGAGGCCTCGGCAGATCAACTCCGGCGTCGGTCCCGCTAACGGACGACCCGGCCAGGCTCCGGCCGACCAGGTCTTCTTTTCGAGCCAACTCTGCCTCTGTTCGTGCTGACACCGCTACCCCTGGCCTCGGCTCATCGAAGAGCGACCGAGGGGTTCCTTTAACTAAGCAAGAGAAGCCTCGAACAACAAGGCTGACCGAGCCGAGGGATTCCTACGCCTCCGGGATACGGATACCTCACTCGTCACCTTTACACGGGGCGACTCACGCTTGGTGAAGTGGTTCAGACAACCAACAGGCGAGTCTCAGTGCTCGAAAATGAGGAAAAAACACGGCCCCATGCCAAAATTACATACATGTTCAGGCCCCGACAGCCACTATGAACAAAAACACTGGCATTCAAAGTGCCATTACAAACGGAACTCCGGTTCCGCCTCTGCAGGTACGAACAACCCCACTCGATGGGGGGGCCTGCGGAGCAACAGAAGACCGACGAACGGCACGCCGTCACCCGCTCCAGCAGTGGCGACGACGATGACTTCTGCTCCGGGGGGCCGAACAGCAGCAGCGATGACCTCAGGGCGGATGCTGCTGCCAGGAGGCCCCCGCCCATGCCCAAACTCGTGAGGCAAGGACGGGCAGAAGGCCGTAGAGTTGGAGGTCGGTCCGTAGGCGGCCCCGGCTATCTCGTCGGCGGAAGAACCTCTTCCAGCTGCCGTGGCGGGAGCTGGCGCCGAGAGCGGCTCCGAAGCCACTCGGGTCCGAGAGCCAGGCACGCGGCAGCTGCCAGCGCCACAGACGACAACCGCCCTTCCCCCCGATCACTAAGGGAAGGAGCGGGCCACCTCCCACGCAGGGGCCGACCCCAACTCGGCACACTCCCCTCCCCAGCCCTGGTGATGAAAATCCTTGAGGCTGAGGGAGGGGCAGAGGCCGCAGCCCGGCTTGCTTTCCCTCGCCATCGAACTGGAGGTCACCATCTTGGGTGACCGCCGGCGGAGGGGTGCAACCGGGCTACGTGATGAAAATCCTTGAAGCCGAACGATGGCTGAAAGGTACCAACTCCCACGGAGTTGCGTTCCCCCAATGACAAGGCGGAAGGACTACGGGCATCCCCCATCCGGGGGCTCGGAAGGTGGAAAGACACGATGCATAAGGGAGCACGAAGACATGGTCGCCTTTCAAGGGGGTCACCCTCCTTTTAAAGGCGACTCTCCCTACTTGCTTCCCCAGCCGTCGTGGGCTGAGTCGTCTCCAACACGCTCCAAGGTCCTCCCCCTATGGCGCGGGGGCTGGGTCCCACGCGTCATGCAAGCTGGCCCAGAGCAGAAAAAGCCAAACCGCCGCGCGCGGTGCATGCAACCGCCCAGCGGTCACAAGCGGTCCTCTACTTTTGCCCAGACCAACGGGCGATAGGGCGGGCAGCCATGCAGGCGGCATGCAAACCGCGCCAAGTGGGCGCACTTCTCCGACTTCCAACACGCCCAGCATGGAGGCCCAGGCCCACGCGTCGTGCAACCGGCGCGCCGGATGCTGCGTGCGAGCGACTGCACCGCCACCCACGCCACTACCGCGCCTCCTCGACTGCGGAACCAATGCCGCGACTCGAAGCGACCCAGCACACGACCCAGCAGCGCCAGCCTGGCGCGACGGTCAATGCGGCCAAAAATGGGCCGGCAGTAATAGCGGTGGCAGGCGGGCAGGAGCAGCGGTCACGTCGTCAGCCAGGCTCACGTCCTATCCAGGGGCAGCGAGAGAACCCTCTCTCACGGCGTGAAGACGACGCGTCCGTGTTCCGTTCCTCGAACGGCCCGCGCACGCGCAACGGCCGCCTCGCGAACCACTCGCCCCGTCGCATTAACTCCACGGCGGGACAGGCGGCGCCTCTGGCAGGAGAAGCAAGCGACGCTTCGCCTTCGCCATAATGACTGCGTCAAAAAAGGTACGCCACGTCATTCGATTTCGAATCCTTTTCCTCTTTCTCTCTCTTACGACAGGGACCGGCAAAGGGGATACCCCGAAAAGGATCCTTCTCCGTGAAGGAACCAGGCTCCGAGCCTCCCTACTGATCAGAGGTTCGAAGGCTGGCCCCTCGGAGGGGTTCAACAGCCGCCTCAGAGTGCGTGGGCTCCACACCCACTACTGGTCAGAGGTTCGAAGGCCGGCCCCTCGAAGGGTTCAACGACCACCTCAGGCTACTCGGGCTCCGTGCCCACTACTGATCAGGGGTTCGAAGGCTGGCCCTCGAAGGGTTCACAGCTGCCTCAGACGCAGAGCGAGGGATGACCATGGGTACGTTCGATACATAACCAAGGCTCGGGCTGCGCTCCCGAGGTACCCTAGGACATTTCCGAGACCAGCGGGAACGATCTTGTAACGGAATCCCATTAGAGGGAGGCATCGAGCCCTCGGACCCCGTCGACAGGGGACCGGGTCCGGCAGATCACCCGCAGGTACTTTTGGGCGTGCCTCTGGGCCTCTAGCCGACCCCTAGCAAATGGGGCACGGACGTCCGCTCGGATTACCCACCAGCAGCTCACTGGAGACACCATGTTCGGCGCCCACCGAGGGCAACATGGCGCTTCCCCCCCTCCTCCTTGCGGAAAGGCGACACAGGGGCGTATGTAAAAAAGTCGAGTCTGTCCATGATCGTCCTCTCGCCCTGTGCAGAGGCTCGGGGGCTGCTCTCGCAAACCCAGCTCCGGCCAAACCATTGACAGCGTCAACATACCAACCCGAGAACTTGGAACCCGACCGTGCACCCGGGCTACGGCCAGCTCGCATGAGGGAACGACCAGACCAGCCGAAGCATTACGCGAGGCATTAAGACCTCGAAGGAGTCAAACCACTCCTCCGAGGCCTCGGGGGCTACACCCGGCGGGTGCGCTCGTGCGCACCCACCGGAACAAAACGCAACCGAGAAAGGCTGGTCCCCTTGCAAAAAAGTGCGACAAAAGCCTCCAAGCGAGTGTTAACACTCCCTTCGAGGCTCGGGGGCTACTGTCGGGGACCATAATTAGGGGTACCCTCAAAGCTCCTAATTCACAGCTGGTAACCCCCATCAGCACGAAGCTGCAAAGGCCTGATGGGTGCGATTAAGTCAGGGATCGGTCCGTTCGAGGGACTCGATCACGCCTCGCCCGAGCCTAGCCTCGGGCAAGGGCAGCCGACCCCGGAGGATCTCCGCCTCGCCCGAGGCCCCCCTCCAGCGACGAACATACTTCCGGCTTGCCCGAGGCCCTGTCTTCGCCAAGAAGCAACCCTGACCAAATCGCCGCGCCGACCGACCAAATCGCAGGAGCATTGAATGCAAAGGTGGCCTGACACCTTTATCCTGACACGCGCCCTTCAGTCAACAGAGCCGAAGTGACCGCAGTCACTTCGCCGCTTCACTGACCGACCTGACAGAAGGGCAGCGCCGCCTGCGCCGCACCGACTGCAGTGCCACTTGACAGAGTGAGGCTGACAGGCAGTCAGGCCCGACCTCAGGCACCATAGGAAGCTCCGCACCGCCTGACCTAGGGCTCGGACTTGGGCTAAGCCCCGGAAGACGGCGAACTCCGCTCCGCCCGACCCATGGCTCGGACTTGGGCTAAGCCCCAGAAGACGGCGAACTCCGCTCTGCCCGACCCAGGGCTTGGACTTGGGCTAAGCCCTGGAAGACGACGAACTCCGCTCTGCCCGACCCAGGGCTCGGACTTGGGCTAAGCCCCGGAAGACGGCGAACTCCGCTCCGCCTGACCTAGGGCTCGGACTTGGGCTAAGCCCCGGAAGACGGCGAACTCCGCACTGCCCGACCCAGGGCTCTAACTTGGGCTCAGCCCCAGAAGACGACGAACTCCACTTCGCCCGACCCCAGGGCTCGGACTCAGCCCTGGCCTCAGCCGACGGTCTCCGCCTCGCCCGACCCAGGGGCTCGGACTCGACCACGGCCACGGAAGACAGACTCGACCTCGACCTCGGAGGAGCCTCCACATCGCCCAACCTAGGGCGCGGACCGACCACATCGGCAGGAAGCGCCATCATTATCCTACCCCAAGCTAACTCAGGATACGGAGAACAAGATCGACGTCCCATCTGGCTCGCTCCGCCAGATAGGCAATGATGGCGCCCCGCACGCTCCCTGACGACGGCAGCTCTCCGCCCCCTTACGGAAGCAAGAGGACGTCGACAAGGACTCGACAGCCCCGACAGCTGTCCTTCCGCCAGGCTCCAGCGCTCCTCCGACGGCCACGACATCACACGAACCGGGTGCCAAAACCTCTCTGGCTGCCACGACGGCATGTACTTAGGGCGCTAGCTCTCCTCCGCTAGACACGTAGCACTCTGCTACACCCCCCATTGTACACCTGGATCCTCTCCTTACGCCTATAAAAGGAAGGACCAGGGCCCTCTTACAGAGGGTGGGTCGCGCGGGGACGAGGACGAGACAGGCGCTCGCGTGAGGCCGCTCGCTCCCTCTCCCGCGTGGACGCTTGTAACCCCCTACTGCAAGCGCACCCGACCTGGGCGCGGGACGAACATGAAGGCCGCGGGATTTCCACCTCTCTCACGCCCATCTCCGGCCACCTCACTTCCCCCCTTCGCGCTCGGCCTCGCGTCGACCCATCTGGGCTGGGGCACGCGGCGACATTTCACTCGTCGGCCTAGGGACCCCCCCGGTCTCGAAACGCCGACACAAAGAGACTAACATGAGGGCTTGATTTGGCCTTACTGGATAGTTTGAGTTTTTATGTTAAAAAAGAAACAAGAGCTGATTGAGCAAAACATGCCCATTGAAGGAAATAGTACATAAGTCTAGTTTACATATAAAAAATTTAAACCCACACAAGAAAACAAAATGAAGCATGACCATCCTTGATGCTGATTTAAATGCAAACAGAGATATTCTCTGGGTTTACTAAATGAATCCAGATTTTCTTAAGGCAAGGAAACTAAGGTAACAGTAGGAAAACAAAGTCAGTCAGTATTAGACTACTCATTACCTAGAGCTTGGCCTCTTCCCATGTTAACCCAACTCCTTTGCCTAGAATTTGCCTACCAATTTGTACCTGAGCATAAGATTCTTTCCCAACTAAACCATCTGCTGGAGATGGACAGGCTTGAAAAACTAAGTTATATCCCTCAACTGTGCACTGCAGTGTATTTTTATATACATCATAAGGTCTGCTTCATGACTGATATGAAGTCAATAATCAACAAATCTAGCTAGACTTACAAGTTTCTCCAAAAGAAACAAATTGACCTGCAAAATAAGAAAAAGAAGTCCAGTCAGAAAAAAATAACTGGATTTCAGGTGCATATCCCGAACAAATTTACATATACTTCACAAGTTGTGTACACATTATTTTTTATCGTTAAGCTTTCTGTCTTACTAAATAATAGTTCCTTGAATAGTTTCTCCCCGGGCGTTCGCCAACCTCCAGATCTCCCGAGTAAAAACATCCTGTGACAACAATACTGCAGGCATCATCAAGAAATAAACGCAAAGTTTATCACAAGCAAGAGTGAGCAGAAGTTGCAGAGTACTAACTATTCTAAATTTTATTATGTAGGCCATTACATTAAGTACCAGTCTTCATTTTGCTAGGTAATCTTCTCACATGTGGTCATTATCTCTCCTAATGAAGCATCAACCATAGTCTTTCCAGTGTCCCGAGATGATACCCTGCACAACATAAACAGAATTGAGCTCACCCTTCCAGATGTCAGGACGTGTGAAGAAGTTTGATAAAAGTTGGGACCTTACTCGCATATGAGATCCTGATGTTTAAGTATGGATTCGGGAATGCGACTCAATCAACAAAATGGATTAAAAAGGAAGCTTTCTTCAATCCCCTTCTAACTAAACAAACCCTTAAAAAACTTAACAAAACAGATTAAAAAGGAATCTTTCTAAACCACGAATTAGTAGCTAGTAAGTATAGTGGAAGCTGCAAGGGCACATAAAAGTGACAGACCTTGATGTTCCCAGCCTCCTTGATAGCCTTGACGAGCTTATGCTGCAGGGAGAGATTGTGGTTGCAGATGTGCGCCCCGGACATGGCCGAGACCACCAAGTCGGCCTGCGCCACGGCGGCGAGGAGGCCCGCGTGGTCCTCCAGCGACGCCTCCACCAGCCGCGCGCCCTGGGCCTCAAAGGATGGCAACATCTGGAGCTTGCCGATGTCCTGGCCGATCTCCGGCCATAGCAGGACCAGCGTCGGGTGCCCTTGCGCCAAGCTCGATCCTATCCTTTGTTGGTATAACGTAATGCATTCACAAGTGGAGAAATAATGTGAACGGTATTCTTTTCATAGTCATATAATATGTCAATAACATTAACAACAAATAAACTAAACTTTGTTGGGTTGATCCCAATCGATTCAACTATGGACCGAGTCGATCCTATCCTGTCATAATGTGCCCTGATCAGGGGGCGTAACAACCTATTGGTTGTGGCTCCCTCTCGCACCGTGCATATAAAAGGGGAAGAGCAACCGGTATGGGACCCAATGTTCGCTGTTACCAACTCTTCCCCACATGAAAACACTGATCTGATCTATTATGTTCCGCAGTTAGTGAAGGGAAGCCTGCCACCACACCTCACTGCCCCTGTGTGAGACTGTGAGGCCACCGCCGTTCCTCTTTGTCGGTAGGCAAAAGAACCGCCCTAATGGTGAGCTCCTCCAACTCTGAAGGTAATCTACTCTATGATTTAAGCATACAGAGGCTAGGGTTAAGGGCAAGGTCTATAGTTATATTGAAAGTAGTATATGACAATATAAAGGTACTTACTCCCAGGGAAGATCACCGACAAGCATCTAGTCTGCATCCTTATCCTCATATGTAAGGACATACTCCTGATCTTTGAGGGCATCCACCTTTGAGCCATTAGTCAGTCTGTCTTTGCTCGATGATTTATGCAGACCACTTTGACCTTTAAAATCACAGGCTAAGTAAATATCCTTGTGAAAAAAGATATACTATGCAAAAACTGTTCAGTGATTTGTATGGCATTTAGTTTCTGTTCACACATTAATGATTATTTGTTAGGCCGTGAAAACTGTGCGTGTGCCCCAATTACTTGTCCGTTAGTAGAGCTACACGGAACTATGATAAAAAAGAGCAGTGCAGCCAAGTCAGGTGGAGTTCGTGGCATGATAAGCAGAAATATCTCGCTGTGCACAAAATGACCGTATGTTTTGTATTGTGTCTGGTGTTTGTTTATGATTATACATGCATAACACATCGATGTATGAATGCTATCTTCATACAAGTCTTATGAATCTTTGTTTCAAGAAAGCAACTTTTATTCGACAAAATTATTCAAACTCCTACTTATTTGTAGTATTAAATCCTAGTACATCACAACGGATCCAATCGACAAGCTTCGAAAAATGTCCGTGAATGCAACATACAAGAGGGAAAAGCATGGAACAGAGGCATAGAACCGAACAGCACTCACTAGCGATGAAGCAGCTGAACATCTTCTCGAGCGCCAGGGAGAAGTCCTCGTAGCTGGAGTACATCTTGATGTCCACCTTCCTGAGGTAGGGCGCGCCATCCATGCTCACCTTCACGTACATGGGCCCAGCTCCGGACGCGGCCTCCTCCGTCGGCGCCTTGCTCCTGGAGGCGGTCGCGACGGCGAGGGTATTCTTCCGGTAGTTGCGCATGGGCGGCCATCCAACCACCTGCGCTCTGCACGGATTGAGAGCGCACTGCATCGGTCACCCGCCCCGGCGGGGTCCAGCGGCCTGCGAAGATATCGAGGTCCGGCGGGAATAGGGACTCGACGGCGAGGTCGGGAGGAGGAGCGCGACGCGGGGGGCTGCTGCTGCGCCGCCATCTTTGCCTCCGGCGTCACCGTTGTCGTCATGGAGCCCGCGGGCTCGGTCACCTCGAGGTCGCAAGCCACAAGGCCAGAGGCGAACCTCCGTGTGGCGGTGGCCGGTGTAGATGGCGCGATGGCTACACAAGTGCAGATGATCGAGGGAGGAGGGCGCCCCCTATCCTTATCTAGGCAGAGGTTGCGGAGGGCGGCTGCCGCGGCGGCGGGGATCACGGCGGGCGGTAGGGGATTGTGGAGGGCGGTTGGGGATTGAGGCGGGCGGGCGTGGGGGAGGCGGGGGCAGTCTACATTAGGCTCTTAATAGTTGTAGAGATTACTAGTCAATTGCTCGTGTCTTGTTACAGTTTTATATATCATATAAATAAATATTAAGATATTTATTTAAATATAATTATTGTTTATTTTTAAACACTAAGATACATGTGGTCTAATGATTAGTCCTAAATTTCTGGAGCTAGGGGTGTGGATTCGAGTGCTCGCTCTATACTTTTTGTGTGACGTGGTAACTGCATGGATGGGGTCAGGTGCTGAGCAGGCGCAGTAGCTGGCTGTGTGGGCGCTAGGTCCACAGGCCAGTAGCTAAGAGAGGGGCGGGAGAACCAGTCAGAGAGCGTGGGGCGGGTCTAGAGTATCAGCGTGTCCACAGGACAGTAACTGAGAGAGACGGTAGAACCAGTCGAGGCACGTGGGGTGGGCCCAGAGTGTCAGCGTGGAGGTGTGAAGTTGTGGTAGCATCATGTGCCCACATTAGGTTCTTAATAGAGTAATATAAATAAATAGGTATTGAACTATTTATTTAAATATAATTATTGTTTATTTATCAATATTAAGTTATGTGTAGTCTGGTGGTTACACAAATGTTTGGAGCAAGGGGTTGTGGATTCAAGTCCTCGCTTTACACTATTTTTTTGCGCGGTGTGGTAGAGCGGAGGGTGAAGTCGTAGTAGTACATGTGCCCACATTAGGTTATTGATAGATTGCCTAGGCTACAAATATATTTTTTGTTTATTTATAAACACTAAGGTTTGTATGGTCTGATGGTTAGTCCCAAATTTCTAGAGCAGAGGGGTGTCAGTTGAAGTGCTCGTTCTGCACTATTTTTTGTGGGCGCTGTACGTGGGAGGGTGAAGTCGTGGTATCACCAGGTGCCCGCATTAGGTTCTTAATAGATAGTAGAGATATAGATATGAGAACGAGATGTGAGCTCTCAGGCCATCCATGCCGCATCGGGCCGGTTGTTTTAATCGGGCCATGTTTGTGCCAGGCCGTCGGAGCGGAGGGTGAAGTCATAGTAGTACATGTGCCCATATTAGGTTTTTAATAGATTGCCTAGGCTACAAATATTTTTTTTGTTTATTTATAAACACTAAGGTTTGTATGGTCTGGTGGTTATTCCCAAATTTCTAGAGCAGAGGGGTGTCAGTTAAAGTGCTCGTTCTACACTATTTTTTTGTGGGCGCTGTACGTGGGAGGGTGAAGTCGTGGTATCACCAGATGCCTATATTAGATTCTTAATAGATAGTAGAGATATAGATATGAGAACGAGATGTGGGCTCTCAGGCCATCCATGCTGCATCGGGCCGGTTGTTTTAATCGGGTCATGTTTGTGTCAGACCGTCGGGCCTCACCTCCGGCCCAAGTACGACACGGTGGTCGTGCCAGGCTGGCACGGGCTGGCCAACTAATGGGTCGTACCGTGTTTAAGATGGGCTAAATTCGTGCTAGGCTGCGGGCTGTCCGATGGGTCTGACTCGATTGGACATGTATAACCTCGACTAGGCTCGGAGAGTCTACCTCTACAACAAACAAGGAGTCAAATCATCCATTCAGGGCGCCATGGATCAGCTTCACGAAGCAAGCGACGTCGTCCTCTTAAGGTCAACCGAATATCAACATGATCTATGATGATAATATGACCTTTTGGATTAAGATGAAAACAGACTTATTTAGATATCAATTTTTGTAATACCCACTTTGTAAGAAAAGTCTAAAAAGAGAAATTATATTCCTTTATACATATATGTGTTATCTATATTTATCATTTCATGTGAACACCACAATTAAACAAATAAATAAATGACAAAGGACACCCAAAAATAATACATGCATCATGCTGGAGTTTTATTTGGTGTGCATTTTGTGACAACATAAAATGACAATAAATATATTAAAGCTTAAAGTGGAATTTAAATTCTAAAAAGGAATTCCAGAATTTAGAAAAGAAAAACAAACAAATATTATGTGATATAAAAATATAAACAATATATATAAATATATCTCCAAATTAGAACTTGTCATGGCACAATATAATCTAAGGATAAATTGGTCACAAGTTTGAATTTAAACTAGAATTTAAATTTGAATTTGAAAAACTAAAAGGAAAAAGAGAAAAGAAAAAAGAAAAAGAAGAGGGCGCACGGGCTTAATCCCTGGAATTCGGCCCATTTCCCTTTAACCCAGCGTGGCCCACTTCTCCAACCAGCACGCGCCGACATCTGGGCCCCGCCCGTCAGTGACTCGCGCGCGTGCCTCGCGTGTGTTCCTCTGGCAAGCGGACCCAGCGCGCCAGCCTCTCCACGCCGCGTCGCTCGCTGTGTCACTCGAGGGTGGTCCCGAGCGGTCAGTTGCGTCTTCCCGAAGATCTCGCGCACGCACGGCCGCCATGCTCGCTACTAGCGCACACCTCGGAAGGTTGTTGCAGCGACCCCACCACCTTGCCCAGGGTATAAATCCAGGCGGGCGCGTGCCCTTATCCTAACCCTTTGACCCCGCCGCCATCTTCACTAGTTCTTGCGCACCGTGTGAGGAGAGCGCGCCGCCGCGGGCATTGGAGGCCAATCCCGCGATCCGCAAGACGTCCGTGGTTCCCTAGCCAACACCGGTGTGTCCAACCGACGGGTGGAGCTGTTCTTGCGATTGGTGGGCACGGAAGATCCTCTGGTGCCCCGTAATTTCTCATCGACGACTTCGGCGCCGCCGTGAAGCCATCCACGCTGTGGCCGGTGACCTCTGCTACCTTCCAATGCGGGTAAGGCCATGGCCCAGCTCCCTTTCCTTTCCAGTTTGCATCGGGACCAATTAATTTTAGTTTGGGAGCTCTGGGGCGTCGGTAGTGGGTCACCGGAAGGGTGGGTGCTCCGCCGTGAATGGATGGTGCGCCGCCGTGGTCCGGACGGTTTGGGCGAGCCATTCTCGATCGTCGATCCGCGCGCGGATGATTCAGATTAGCCAGTCCGTGGTTTTGCCAGGGCATCATCTCGGTCGTAAGTCTCGCAATGAATGGTTAAAAGTCGATAGGGCGATGATCAAACCGGAACCCTAGGATTGTGATCAAAGGGGCGCGATCGGATCTCAGGCGATTAAAATCTTTGTCGTTGATCTAACCGTCAACGGTCGATGTCCGTATACCGAATCATAAACCCGCTCTTATAATCCAGCGTGTAGGATCTAGATCGGACGGTGCATAGCGTTCCATACCTCTTCGGCCGTGCGTTTTCGCGTATGGGCCCTTGTGAAATAGAGAAATCAACCCACCATCCATATTCACTATGCACTGAGTCTTAGGACTTCTTGCACCGAGCCCCCTGCGTTTCTGTTTAATATGTGCGCAGTCCAGAGGTCATGTAGATTGGATAAATGGATTAGAAAATGAATTTTAATATGAAAATAGTGCTAGAACTTTTAAAATGCATAGAAAATTTATTTTTAGTCCAAATTGATCCATTCCAGTTTCTAAAATTTTGTAATATAATTATTTATCACCCAGAGTCTCTGTTTTGACATGAAAATAGTAAGAAAAATAATTTCTCACTTAATCCTATTTCAAGCACATAAAACCTTTGAGAATTCATAACTTAAAATCTATAACTCCAAAAATTATGATTCCTGTTCCTAGGATTTTATTTTAATGTGTAGATTATTATTATGTATTTTGTTTACATGTTTGGTGTGATGTTAATTTTCTCTATACATTGTGCTTGTTTGTATTATGGCGAGTAGAAGAACATGTGACTGAGGATCCTGGTGACCAGCAGATAGAAGTAGCTGAGCAGGAGCTCATTGAAGGCAAGTTGTGCCCTTGACCACTTTTTACCCAATAATGTTCTTTAATATCACTTATTCATGCATAGGTTTAATTTTGATGGGACCCAATAGGTCACCCTAGATTGTTTATCTCTTTACCTTGTTATCCCTGAATCACTTGGGTAGTTTTGCTATTGCTTTACATGGTTTTGGGATAAATATTTCATTATATCCATGTTCCAGTTATTTGGTTATTCTATTTATGTTCATGTCAAGATCATTAATGTTAATTGGAACATGGAGCTTAACTTGAGAAACACGTGCCACCATAAGGGTAGTATGGGATGCCCTTGGCTGACCAATTAGGAAAGCTAGTGGAAGACTACCTTACCCGAAAAGGGCAAGGGCAGTAGGGGAGTTGCATGTAAGGAGGTTCTCGGGTTGATTTTTGCTGCGATGGCGGTCAGACAGGGGATTCTTGCAAGTGCACTTCCCATAAACTGTAGCGGGTTTTCGAAAGCTAGTGGAACTTTGTAAAGGCCTCGTAGTGTTGCCCTGTCTCGCTTCCTTGGGAGAGGTGTATGGGAGTCACGATCCCTTGGCAGATGGGTAACATGACTTGTGGGTACAGGGTACAACCTCTGCAGAGTGTAAAACTGGTATACTAGCCGAGCTCACGGTCATGAGCAGCTCAGGACTCTCGCATGATTAATTTATGTAACTTAAATTCAATTTTGTCATTTGCATTGCATGGGATTATTATTAATTTTGTTCTATTACTTTTATTAAGGCTTGGTATTTACTTACATTTAGTAACTGCTAATAAAATTTTGACCAACTAATTAAAAGCAATGCTCAACTTTAACCCCTGTTGTTGATTAGCCTTACACATCACATGGACTCCCACCTTTGGTGAGTTCATGCCCACTGGTTCCCCACAACTTGTTGAGCTATGATCATGTGTGAGCTCACCCTTGCTGTCTCACACCCCCCACAGGAGAAGAACAGATGGTTCAGGAGGAGCCACAAAACGAGGAGTTTGATCTGATCTAGGTGGCGTTTCCCAGTTGAATTGCGCTAAGGATGATCCTTAGTTCGTTTTATATTTATCTTTTATTTTGTAATAAGACTTCTGCTATGTAATAAATACTCTGATGTTATTGTGACATTTATATCTATACACTCTGTTATTATATATGTTGTCTACTTGGCACATGTATGAGATGCACCTGACTTTATTCCTTAAAGCCTGGGTGTGACAGAAGTGGTATCAGAGAAAATGTTGACAGTAGGACGAAACCTAGATAGAACTGGACAAACCCTTACCTACTTACCTTACTCTGATTCATTCTATACTTATCTTATCTTGATCCTGTCTCACCCTTGTTGTCTCACACCCCCCATAGGAGAAGAACAGATGGTTCAGGACGAGCCACACAACAAGGAGTTTGATCTGATCTAGGTGGCGTTTCCTAGTTGACTTGCGCCAAGGATGATCCTTAGTTCATTTTATATTTATCTTTCATTTTGTAATAAGACTTCCGCTATGTAATAAATACTCTGATGTTATTATGACATTTATATCTATACACTCTGTTATTATATATGTTGTCTTCTTGGCGCATGTATGAGATGCACCCGACTTTGTTCCTTAAAGCCCGGGTGTGACAATTGTTGGTCGTGTTTCCTTTGATTGTGAATATACAGGATATATATGTGCTTTGTAAATTCATATTCTTGTTTTTAGCATTGAACTTGTAAATATTCATAAAAGTGAAAGTACCCTTTGGTGGTACACAAGATCTGGATGTCGCAAGGGAGATGAATATGCGATTAAAAATTAAAACCAAAACTAGAACTTTTATTACTCTACTTGAAGTGTCGTATGTAGCGAAGTCTAGGCAAGTAGAATAGTAGCAGCGAAATAGGGTCCATGTCTTAAATAGAACTTGCACTTCACAATAGACTTATGCCACATATAAGAATAGAAGAAGTGCAAACTGGAATAGAACAAAGAGATAAAGGGACACGATGATTTTCCGTGTGGTTCTTCCAAGCCTGAAACGCTTGCCTACATCCACGTTAATAAACCCTAAATACTAGTGTTCCATGCTTAGGTTTATCACCAGGGTGATAAATCAAGACTTCCCTTATATCGGTGTTCTAGTACAGCAGAACCGTGACTATCACAACTCGATAGCTCGATGGTAGAAGAACTCAATAGGAAAGCCTTGCTCAAGATCAAGCTTGCTAGATCTTTCTTGTACCAGCACTTCACCTCTTCTTTTGGCTAGAACATGCACCAACACTTGATCTAGAGAGAAATACACAAGAAAGGGATAGGGAAATACACTTGCTTGCTGCCTTGGTGTGCTCCTTAGGGTCATGGGGGCTCTTTTATATAGCACATGTCCCTTATAGTCGTTGGAAACAAAACCAAGAAACTGGTCTACATAGGGGGACACCAGACCAGTCCGGTGCACCACCGAACTAGGTTCATTAGCCCCAAGCCTAGGATCCTGATTGGTAGCTTCCCCTTCTGGTGGTCACCGGATCGATACGGTGCACCATTGAACCGACGTCCACGTTAGCTAGGCGTTGGGACAGGCAGAGCACCTCGAACTAGTCGTTGCTGGGCGATCTGGTGGTGACCACCGGACCCTTACTGTAGATGGTCTGGTGAATTATAAATATAAAATATAATTACCAAGGCCTCTAAGTTCCTCCGTACATGTGGTCGGTGCAAACAGACCCTGTTCGGTGTGCCATGCCACCTAAGCCTCCTTCTAACTTCTTTGTAGAACGGTCCAGTGCACACGGACCAAGTCAATATAGACGGTCAGATGCACCGAGACAGGCTGCAGTGAAGTCCTTTCTTCTTCAATTCTTCTCCAATCAACTTGGACTTCTTGGAGGACTTTCCTGTGACTTAGAAAATGATTAGTGTATAATTCAATTGACTAGGTCACGAAAACTCACCTCTTTCTTATCTCCTCCATTTCTCTGTTTCTCCTCAAACAGGAACCAAAATGGCATTTTTACTACAAAATAAGTTAGAGTGCAAACCAACATGCCAAATACATAATAAAAGGTGTATGAAACATGTTCGAATGCTCAAACCTCTCATACTTAACTTTTTCATTGTTTTGTTCTTTTTGGTCTGTTTGAGCTCGGGGTTGGAGTCCAAAACTCCAAGTCAACATAACTTGATCTCTTTAGCAAACTTTGAGCTCCAACGCCCTGCAATGGTCAACAAAAACCTTTCGATACAAAAGAATGACCCAAACTCTAAATCAAAGTAAGCTTATCTCTTTGTGATCTTCTAAGATTTAACTTTGATTCTTTAGCACTTCTTGTGACCATGACTCTACTTGAGTTTGGATCTTGAACCTTATGACTTGAACCCTAAACCATATGTGTTACCTCAATGGCTTCAAGTCATGTCCTTATGTTGTGATCCTCAATGCACCATAACCTTATTTAACTTGATCAACATTGACTTTGCAAGCCTCTTCTTCTCCATTGCTTTAGGTACCTTAGTCCTTTTGACCTTCTACCTAGCTCTAGTACCTCGAAGACCATCTTGCCTTGTTCTTGGTTCGACTAGTTGTCTCAAAGTCATGTACATTGAGTCCCACTTGACAATGTACATCCTTCACTTTGACTTGTGACATCCATAGACCATATCCAACTCTGCTTATATGGTATATCACTCTTGTCTCCATGTGTTGAGCATTATAAGCTTTTCACTAAGTACTTGCTCAACACCTAACACCCTGATTAGACCTTTAATTGTGTTGTTATCCAAAACACCAAAACCCACAAGGGATCTTTCAGAAAGGTAAACCTCAAATTTATCATTTATTTTCTCAAATGATAGATATGAAATTCGAATACAATCCAGATATGGGTACGTATATTTTTCACTTTTTGTTGTAGGGAACAAATAATGTATAAAACTATTTATACAATTTTTTATTTGTAATAATGTGCTTGATAACATAATAAAAGATTAACATCAAATTTTATACATATCTATTTTAAAATATTAAATTTGTCCTAATAATTCAGATACCCACCTTCATCCCTACTTCGAATATGGGGATGGACCTTCAATGTAAGAGATATGGTGCTATGCATTGCCTAGAGCAACAAGGATCGCCACAAGCTAACACCAACATGGGAAGGACCCTACATCATCGTGGAGGTACTTTGACCAGGCACACACAAGCTTCGGAAGGTCGTCAGGCAAGTTTTCTCCAACGCAATGAACATCGAGCAATTACATCATTTCTACCCATAGAAAGGTTATGGGTTATATACTACTAAGGTGAATAACTTGTTAAAGGCATCGAAGTCCTTGCTTCGATGCTCTAGCTCGCTGAAAGTTCCATTTTAGGTACTAAGGACCTGGATGTCACCTAGAAGGGGTGAATAGGTGTTAATAAAAACTTGAACTCTATTCGAACCTACTTACTTGACTTGAAGAGTCTTATGCAGTGGAATGATGTCCTTGTCTCAAAAGATACCTGCACTTTCGTAGAAAACTTATACCAAAGATAAGAATAGAAGTGCAAACAGAACTAGAGCAAGAGATAGGACACAATGATTGTTCTTGTAGTTCGATCAAGCCTCAAAAGATTGCCTACATCCACGTTGGAGTTAGCCACTCTAGCTTGGAGTCTATTTCAACTCCTTCCTCTAGTTGCTCAAGTTTATCACCAAGGTGATAAATAGAGACTTCCATTATATCTCCATGTTGAGTTACAACAGAACCAAGGCTAACACAACTTGGTAGCTCTCTGGTAGAATCGCAACCCAATTACTATGCTCAAAATCACGCAACTCTTTCTCACGCAGCACTATTGCACACACACCTCTCTCTATGACTAGAACATGCTCTATTCACTTGATCTATAGAGGATTATGCTAGAGAGGGATAGAACATGAGTATGCACTTGTTCTCCACTTGCTTGCTGCTTAGGTGTGCTGATTAAGGGCGCGGAGGGGTCCTTTTATAGCCCCAAGGACCCTCAAAGCTGTTGCAAAGAAAATGGGATATTGCTCTATCAGAGGGTGCACCAGACCGGTCCGATGCACACCAGACCTCCAATGGTCACCTCTGTCTATAGGATTTGATTGAAGCTTCCTTCTCTGGCCGGCATCAAACCAGTCTGGTGAACCACTGAACTGAGGTCCACACCAGATAGTCATTGCTTTCGCACATAGCCATTAGGTCCTAGTGGTCTAGTGCACCTGACATAGGGTTTGATGATTTTTTAGCTAGGTGCTCGAGACTAGAATGTTCCATGTCGGTGGTCCGGTGCACATGGACCCAAGTCCGATGCACTAGGCTGCCTAGGCCTTCTGCTGTCCTCTCTGTGCATGTGGTTCGTTGCACCACCGAACTGGTCTGGTGCACCATCCAGAGTCAACAGCAGACTTGACCTTTTCCTTCGCTTTTCTTCCATTCACTTTGGCCAAATTTGAGCACCTTCCTATGACTTAGATAAAATTGATTAGAGTATAATCCAATGGACTAAATCATAGAAACTCACCTCTATCTTGTCTTCTCCATATAATTCTTGTTCCAACTCAAACGAGCACTGAAAAGCACTTTTGTAATATATAATATCTCTAGCCTATCCAAAGTGCTCAAAAGAATTTATAAGGGCATTTAGAACATATTAAAACCTGTGAACTCACTAAAGCTCACATTTACCATGTTTTGTCCTTTTTGCCTCGTTTGAGCTGAGTGTTGGACTCCAAATTCTCAACTATTGATTATGACCAATTCTGCACCATCCTTGAGTTACAACATGATCCAATGATCATCAAGAACCTTTCCAAACTCAGGAATGACCCAAACACCAAATCAAAGAACGTGCAACACTTGGGCCCTTCTAGGTTTTGACTTTGATATGTTCAGGTTGATCATGTGACCATGTCCTCTTCTTGAGCTAGAAAATCTTGAGCCTTATGAATTGAACCAAAAAACCATATGAGTTACCTTGATGGCTTCAAGTCATATCCTTATGTTATGGCCTTCAATGCAACATAACCTTTTGTAGCTTGATTACCCTTGACCCTTGCAAGAATCATTTCTTCACCTTAGCTTCACATACCTCTTGACCTTCTCCCTTGCTCTAGTACCTCAAAGTCTTTCTTGCCTTTGTCCTTGGTTCACCAAGCTGTCTTCAAGTAATGTACATTCAATCCCAACTTTGCAATATCCATCCTTCATCTTCTTATTCACCTTCTTCACTTGTCATATCTATAATCCTTAATTTGACTCAGCTTATATGAAATATAACCTTGACCACTTGTGTTAAACATTGTAAGATTTTCAATAAGTTCTTGTTCAACACTTAAAACCTTGGTTAGTCCTTTAATTGTGTTATCATCCAAACACCAAAACCCACAAGGGACTCTCACTCAAGAAAGGAAAGGAACAACCGACCCCATCACCTAACTCAGTATGTCCAAGTCGCTCCCTTTCTAACACTGCATGTCTACCAGAACACGATTTGTCCTACCAACCAACTATTCCTCGAAAGAACAGATCGAAGGGCTCTCATCTATAGGATAGTGAACCAACCAGGTAAGAAGGGATATGAGGTTGTATATGCCCATATGGCCCATGAATAGCCCTAGGGATGGCAAAACGCACATTTTACCACGTTCTAATGGGTAAAACACTGATAGGTGCAGGTTTGAGTGTGAGTTTGTACCCATGGGTACGAGTGTGGGTTTGATTCTCAACCCGATGGGTTTTTTCTCATGGGTATGAAAATGTTGTACCTGTGCCCGCAAACACGCGTACCTGCAATGGATGTGTGTGTGTGTGTGTATGTATATATATATGTGTGTATATGTGTGTGTGTATATATTATGATATATTTGCATATGTATATTTATATGTGTGTATAAATATATGTATATATATATGTGTGTATAATTATGTGCTCATGGGGTTGTGGTACTCGCGGGTATTAGGTATGGGTAGCATATTGTACCTATCGTGGGTAATGGTACGGGTGCATGTTTCATATTAAACTCATGGGTGAGGGTTTGTAAACCCTATACCCACGAGTTTCAAACTCATTGGCATCCCTAAATAGCCCAAGGATTCAAAGGCTGGTATGTCGAAGGTTTCGACAACCGCCCTAAGGCAAAACTTGAGTGAGGAATAGAATGGATGGGTCCCAATGACTAGTACCCCGGCACCCAAGTGGTCGAAGGGCATCCTGACCCATGTTTGAGTCCTAACTTTCTACCCATGGTTATTTCCTCGAAAAAAGACACTGGAGCCCTTGGGGTCAGTCGAACAGCCCTAAGAACTATATGGGGTGGAACTCAAGAAATTTGATGGCTGATCACCGATTGATCCACTCGATCCCTCCAAAAAGGGATCAATCTATCACTTGGATGAACCCATTTGTAGCTCACTAGACTCCCCACTTCATACCCTCGAGGAAAAGTGGAGGCTTGGTCCAACCCTCCGTCTCTAAGCAAACGAGATGTGGATCGGATGACGATAAAAAGTCGAATTGACTCTCTGATTGGTTCACTGCAATGAGCGAAGGCTCAAGGGTCAGCATCACAAAATGAGATCGAAAGTGTGATCATAAAACACTCTACCAAGAACAAAGGTCGCACCCGCAACTAAAGGACCCTCCAAATGAATCCATAGATCCTTTGAAGGCTTGGGGGCTAGACTCAAAGTCCACTCGCACATCCTCAATAGTGGAAGAATGAAAACAAAACTCTGTAGGAGTGTCAAGCTCCTCCAAAGGCTTAGAGGCTACTGTCGGTAGTGAATAACATGGATATGATGTAGACCAGGAATAATAGCAAATGATTGATTAGTGGGACGGAAGAACCCCTTCTGAACCCAATGACATGTTTTATCGGACCTCAAAACCTCCGCAAATAGTCCTACCTCAAGACTCTACCTCTACCGACCTTCGACCCCCAAAGGGACGGGAAGAGGCCAAGATGACTCCCCATTTCGCCTGACCTCTGATCACTCGGGGTGCGGAGTGCAAACCTGCATCCTTTAGAGTCCACCTCTCTTGACCTAGTGGTTGGGGGCTACGCATGACCTACCAAATCTAGAATTGATGTGGTCATACCAATGGTCATTCCGGGTAAGGGTTCGTGCGAGTCAAGTTTTGACACATGCTTGCGATTTGAATGATGGCTCAAGAGTATATATGCTAGGGAAAAGGTGTCTCCTGTCATGATGTCAACCCTAACACCAGGCCAGCCATCCTACCATAGAGAAGTCAACGAAGGATGACGAGCGATCTGTTGTAGAACAAGACAGTATGTAAAGGCATGCTTCAGATAACGATGCCATTGCTACAGTACTGTGATGAAATGGGGGGAGTGAAAATTCCCTTTGCCCAAAAACAAGGTCTAGATGTCACCTAGAGGGGTGAATAGGTGAATAAAAAATATCACTTAAAAACTGGAAATCTTACTCTTGAAGTCGGAATGCAGTGGAAAGAATATCATGTTGAGTAGGTCACACCGAAAATGAAGTTCCTGACTCAAAATATGCTACACTTCAAAGATAGGTTATACCACAAATAAGTATTGAAGTGCAAGTAAAAAAGTAATCAATACAAAGACACGGAACACAGCACAGAGCAGAGCATACAGACGCAAAAGATTTATCTTGTGGTTCGACCAAGCCTAAAATGCTTGTCTAGTCCACGTTGGAGTTAGCCACACCTTGTCTAGTCCTCGTTTTCTTAGATCTGTCAATATGACAGATAGAGCCTTCCACTATGTCGATGTTGGTTACAACGATGTCGAGGTTGCTTACAATCTTGTTGATAGCACTCTGGCAGAGTAACGGTTCGCTCAAGATCTTTCTCTAGCTCTTAGCAACACTTCTCTTCTCTCTAATGGCTTATAACTTCACAACTACAAAAAATAGAGAGATACACAAGAGAGGGAGATATAGAATCGATCACAATGATATATGCACTTGTTGGCTGCACTTGTGTGTTGGTTGGAGGCGCCTAGGGGTCCCTTTTATAGTCCCAAGGGGCCCCGGAGCCGTTGCCCCTTCCATTTGGATCATGCTGCAAAAACTGCACTGCTCGTGTGGGCACCGAATCGTCTAGTGCTCCACTGGAGCCCGCAATCATGGGATCTGATTGCCTCCTTCCTTTTGCGCTGACTCGCACCGGACTGTCTGATGCACCATCGAACCGTCCGATACGCTAGGTAGCCATTGGAGGGTCATGGACTATTTGTTGACCAGGCTCAAACTATCCAAGATTTATAACAAAAATCCCAAGACCGAGGCTTTCTGTTGTACGCACCATAGGACTATCCAGCGTGTGCATCGTACTATCATGTGTAGCCCAGACCGTTGTACACTTAAGTGCTATTTCCTTCTTTTCTTCTCCATTTGATTTCAATTTTTGGGAGGACCTTCATGTGCCTTAGACAAACATATTTAGAGCATAAACTAATTGACTAAGTCTCAAAAGGTCACATCTTTCCATTCTTCTCCAGTTTTTCTATTTCACCTTAAACAGAGCTCCAAATGACACTTTCTCTACAAATATGGTTAGAGAGCAAAACCAAAGTGTGATATACATAGTAGAAGGTGTATGCAACATATTTGAACACTCAAACCTGCATACTTAACCTTCTTCATCATTTTGCTCATTTTGGCATGTTTGAGGTCAACGCTGGACTCTAAAACTCTGTCTCCAAGACTTGATCTAGATTGCCATCTATGAGCTCCAACACCCTATAAAAGGTCACACAGAACATATCCAAACACGGGAACAACTCAAACTAAAGGTCAAAGTAAACTTATCTCTTTTGGGTTGCTTCTAGGTTCTAGCTTTGACACTACTACTCCTTCTAGTGACCTTGCTCTACATCTTAAGCTTGATATTGAGCCTTATGATTTACACCACATAACCATAGATGTTACCTCATTGGTTGTAAGTCATGTCCTTAGATAGTGATTCTCGATGCACCATAGCTCTTCTCAACTCGATCAATGTTGACTTAGCAAGTCTTCTTCTTCACCCCCTGTCTTTGGGTTCCTCGACCTCCTTGACCTTCTCTTGTGCACTCAGTACCTCACAGTTCTTCTTACCTCCATCCTTGGCTTGATCAGTTATCTCCAAGATATGCATGTCGAGTCTCACATAAGAAATGTTTTCCTTCACTTGTGATGTCCACAACCATAATCAACTCAACCTTTGGACCATCACACTTGAACACTTGTGTTGAACTCTACAAACTTTTGCACTTAACACCTGTTCAACACTTAGCACACATGTTAGTCCTTTAACTGGGTTGTCATCTAAACCACCAAAACCCACAAGAGAGCTTTCAAGAAGTCATCCAAAGGAGTCCTTCGATCAAGTAGAATCCTGAAGGACACGGAGTTACACAACAAGATCCAACCCTCACTTGCCTCATCTGACCCCCCCAAACTTATGTAGCGGTCCCTTGAAAGGGAAATGTGCCCTTGGGCCATTTCTAAGTATTTTGGTTATCAAGTGTCAACACAAATGGTTTAAGTGTTAAATTGTGCCAAAGACTAAAGAAGTGCAAATCAAGGTGCAAGGTATGTTTCTAGACTTAGTACATTGTTTTGAAGACTAATGTATTGTGTCTAAGTGCTAGAAACAGGAGAAAACAATTTGGAAAAGTGCTGGCAGGGTTCAGCCAAAGACAGCTTCGGTCTGGGTGCACCGGACTGTCCGGTGGTGCACCAGACAGTGTCCGGTGTGCCAGGACCAGTCCAGGTCAACAGCCTGCTCTCGGGTCTCGACGGCGGCGTACGGCTATAAATCACCGGACTCTCCGGTGGTGCACCGGACTGTCCGGTGAGCCATCCGCGGCGAAGTCACCGCTCTCGGGAAACAGTCAATAGCGTACGGCTAAAATTCACCGGACTGTCTGGTGAGCCAACGGTCGGCCGCGCAATCCGTGCGTGACGCGTGGCCGAGCCAACGGTCAGAAGGGGGCACCGGACTATCCGGTGTGACCGGACAGTGTCCGGTGCGCCAACGGCTCTGAATCTTCAACGGTCGGCTGCGCCAGAATAGGAAAGCAATCAGCACCGGACAGTGTCCGGTGGTGCACCGGACTGTCCGGTGCACCACCCGACAGAAGGCAAGGATAGCCTTCCTGGATTGCTCTCAACGGCTCCTAGCTGCCTTGGGGCTATTGAAAGGGAAATGTGCCTTTGGGCCATTTCTAAGTATTTTGGTGATTGAGTGCAAACACAAGTGCTTAAATGTGAAAATATGCCCAAAGATGAACAAAGTGCAAATCACAAGATAAGGTATGTTTCTAAGCCTTAGTACATTGGTTTGTGTACTAATATTATTGTCTAAGTGTTAGAAACAGGAAGAAGAAGAGGAGTAGAGGGCTGCTTCGGTTGGGGCACCGGACTGTCCGGTGTGCACCGGACAGTGTCCGGTGCGCCAGACCAGCGCGGAGCAAACCAGCCGCTCTCGGGTTTTTCTCCGGCGACTTCGGCTAAAATTCACCGGACTGTCCGGTGAGCCAACGGTCGGCCGGGCCAACGGTCGGCCGCGCGATCGGCGCGCGACACGTGGTCGAGCCAACGGTCGGAAGGAAGCACCGGACTGTCCGGTGTGCACCGGACTGTCCGGTGCGCCAGATCTGCAACGGTCGGCAACGGTCGGCTTCGCTGTTTATGGAAATAAATCGGGCACCGGACAGTGTCCGGTGTGCACCGGACTGTCCGGTGCGCCCGACGACAGAAGGCAAGGATAGCCTTCCAGATGTGTTCTCAACGGCTCCTAGCTGCCTTGGGGCTATAAAAGGGACCCCTAGGCGTATGGAGGAGGACACCAAGCATTCCTACAACACTCCTAAGCACCAAGACATCGATCTCGCGCATTTGTTTCATTGTGATAGCATATAGAGCTCTTGTGGAGTTGTGAACTCTTTGAGTCGTGTTGCGAGCTCTTGTTGCGACTTGTGTGCGTGCTGTTGCTCTGATCTTTTGAAGTCTTGTGTGTGTTGCTCATCCCCTTCCTTACTCCGTGATTCTCTGTGAACATCTTTTGTAAGGGCGAGAGGCTCCAAGTTGTGGAGATTCCTCGCAAACGGGATTGAGAAAAGAAAAGCAAGAACACCGTGGTATTCAAGTTGATCATTGGATCACTTGAGAGGAGTTGAGTGCAACTCTCGTCCGTTGGGACGCCACAACGTGGAGTAGGCAAGTTTTTGTACTTGGCCGAACCACGGGATAACCACCGTGTCATCTCTGTGATTGATTTCTTGTGGTTATTGTGTTTTGACTCCTCTCTAGCCACTTGGCCATACTTGTGCTAACCCTTAACAAGTTTCTGTGGTTTAAGTTTTGAAGTTTTACAGGATCACCTATTCACCCCCCCCCCCTCTAGGTGCTCTCAATTGGTATCAGAGCCGTTCTCTTCAAGAAAGGGACTAACCGCCCGAAGAGATGGATCCTAAAGGGAAGGGAATCGTGATCAACGACAAGGAAAAGGAGTCCTTCGTCAACGAGCCAAAAGATGATAAATCCAACGACTCTGGCTCGGGCCACAGACGTAAAGATGGGAAGAAGAAGAAGACAAGGCGCATCAAGGAGATCGTCTACTACGACAGCGACGAATCCTCTTCTTCCCAAAAGGACGACGACAACGACTACAGGAAGACGGTCAATTCGAACTTTTCATTTGATTATTCTCGTATTCCACATAGTTCGAATTCGCATTTGCTTTCCATTCCTCTCGGCAAACCTCCACACTTTGATGGGGAGGACTACGGATTTTGGAGTCACAAAATGCGTAGTCACTTATTCTCTCTTCATCCAAGCATATGGGAGATTGTAGAGAATGGAATGAAATTTGATAGCTCGGATAGTCCTATGCTTATAAATGAACAAATCCATAGAAATGCACAAGCTACTACTGTTCTTTTAGCATCTTTGTGCAGGGAAGAATACAATAAGGTGAGCGGCTTGGACAATGCCAAGCAGATATGGGACACCCTCAAGATCTCTCACGAGGGCAACGACGTCACCATGCTCACCAAGATGGAGTTGGTAGAGGGCGAACTTGGAAGATTTGCTATGATAAGGGGGGAGGAGCCAACCCAAACATACAACCGGCTCAAAACCCTTGTCAACAAGATAAGGAGCTATGGAAGCACGCGATGGACGGACCACGACGTCGTCCGCCTAATGCTAAGGTCCTTTACCGTTCTTGATCCTCATTTGGTGAATAATATTCGTGAGAATCCCAGGTACACCAAAATGTCGCCCGAAGAAATTCTTGGAAAATTTGTAAGCGGGCGGATGATGATCAAGGAGGCGAGGTACGTCGATGACGCGTTGAACGGTCCAATCCACGAGCCTCAACCCATTGCTCTCAAGGCATCGAGAAGCAAGGAGGCACTACCAAGCAAGGTGGCGCAAATTGAGGCGGCCGGGCTTAATGATGAAGAAATGGCTCTCATCATTAAGCGCTTCAAGACGGCGTTAAGGGGTCGCAAGGAGCATCCCAACAAGACCAAGACGAAGGGAAAGCGCTCATGCTTCAAGTGTGGTAAGATTGGTCACTTTATTGCTAATTGTTCCGATAATGATAGTGACCAGGAAAAGAAGAGTGGGAAATGGGAAAAGAAG
Organism: Zea mays; assembly: GCF_902167145.1. Taxonomy (NCBI): domain Eukaryota; kingdom Viridiplantae; phylum Streptophyta; class Magnoliopsida; order Poales; family Poaceae; genus Zea; species Zea mays. Next base: position 146,206,971 of record NC_050101.1, read on the forward strand.
AAGAATTACAAGAAGGCAAAGGGCGAGGCTCATATTGGAAAGGAGTGGGATTCGGATTGCTCCTCGTCCGACTCCGACAACGAAGGACTCGCCGCCACCGCCTTCAACAAATCAACCCTCTTCCCCAACGAGCGTCACACATGCCTTATGGCAAAGGAGAAGAAGGTATGTACTCGCAACTCTATCTATGCTTCTTCAAGTGAGAACGAATCTAGTGATGAGGATGAAGTAGATTATTCATGTTTGTTCAAGGGCTTAGATAGATCTAAGATAGACAAAATTAATGAATTAATTGATGCCTTGAATGAAAAGAATATACTTTTAGAAAAGCAAGAGGATTTGTTGTATGAAGAACATGATAAGTTTGTAGAGGCTCAAAAATCCCTTGCATTAGAAATTAAGAGGAATGAAATGCTTGCCTGTGAAGTGTCAACATGCCATGATTCTATTTCTAACTTAAAGAGCATAAACGATGATTTAAATGCTAAACTAGTAAAAGAACAAAAATCCAACTCTTGTGTTGAACATGTTGAAATTTGCACTAGGTGTAAGGATGTTGATATTAATGCCTGTAGTGAACACTTAGTTTCCATTTCAAAATTGAGTGATGAAGTGGCTAGTCTTAATGCTCAACTTAAGACTAGCAAAAGTGATTTTGAAAAACTAAAATTTGCTAGGGATGCCTACACGGTTGGTAGACACCCCTCAATTAAGGATGGACTTGGCTTCAAGAGGGAAGCCAAGAACTTAACAAGCCATAAGGCTCCTATTCCCGCCAAGGAGAAAGGGAAGGCACCTATGGCTACTAGTGCTAAAAGGAACCATGCATTTTTGTATCATGATAGAAGACAAACTAGAAATGTAAGTCATGATGCTTTTGATTCATATGTTTATGATTCTCATGCCATGTGTGCTCCTAGTTCCTCTTATGTGTATGATAGAAATATTACTAGGAGAAATGTTGTTCCTAAAAGAAATGTTGCAAATGTTCATAGAAAAGTAGTGAATGAACCCTCTACAATTTATTGTGCTTTGAATGCTTCATTTGCAATTTGTAGAAAGAATAGAAAAGTAATTGCTAGGAAGTTAGGGGCAAAATGCAAAGGTGATAAAACTTGCATTTGGGTCCCTAAGGAAATTGTGACTAACCTTGTAGGACCCAACAAGAGTTGGGTACCTAAGTCCCAAGCCTAAATTTGCCTTGCAGGTTTATGCATCCGGGGGTTCAAGCTGGATTATCGACAGCGGATGCACAAACCATATGACGGGGGAGAAGAAGATGTTCACCTCCTACGTCAAGAATAAAGATTCCCAAGATTCAATTATATTCGGTGATGGGAATCAAGGCAAGGTAAAAGGCTTAGGTAAAATTGCAATTTCTAATGAGCACTCCATATCTAATGTATTTTTAGTTGAGTCTCTTGGAGATAATCTGCTATCTGTGAGTCAACTATGCAATATGGGATATAACTGTCTATTTACAAATGTAGATGTGTCTGTCTTTAGAAGAAGTGATGGTTCACTAGCTTTTAAGGGTGTATTAGACGGCAAACTTTATTTAGTAGATTTTGCAAAAGAAGAGGCCGGTCTAGATGCATGCTTAATAGCTAAGACTAGCATGGGCTAGCTGTGGCATCGCCGCTTAGCACATGTGGGGATGAAGAACCTTCACAAGCTTCTAAAGGGAGAACACGTGATAGGTTTGACTAACGTGCATTTCGAAAAAGATAGACCTTGTGCAGCTTGTCAAGCAGGTAAACAAGTGGGAGGAGCGCATCACAGCAAGAACGTGATGACCACTTCAAGACCCCTGGAGCTGCTGCATATGGACCTCTTCGGACCTATCGCCTATCTGAGCATAGGAGGGAGTAAGTATGGTTTAGTTATTGTTGATGATTTTTCCCGCTTCACTTGGGTGTTCTTTTTGCAGGATAAGTCTGAAACCCAAGGGACCCTCAAGCGCTTCCTCAGGAGAGCTCAAAATGAGTTTGAGCTCAAGGTGAAGAAGATAAGGAGCGACAACGGGTCCGAATTCAAGAACCTTCAAGTGGAGGAATTCCTTGAGGAGGAAGGGATCAAGCACGAGTTCTCCGCTCCCTACACACCACAGCAAAATGGTGTGGTAGAGAGAAAGAACAGGACGCTCATCGATATGGCGAGGACGATGCTAGGAGAGTTCAAGACCCCCGAGTGCTTTTAGACGGAAGCCGTTAACACTGCTTGCCACGCCATCAACAGGGTCTACCTTCATCGCCTCCTCAAGAAGACGTCGTATGAGCTACTAACCGGTAACAAACCCAATGTATCGTACTTTCGTGTATTTGGGAGCAAGTGCTACATTCTAGTGAAGAAAGGTAGAAATTCTAAGTTTGCTCCCAAAGCTGTAGAAGGGTTTTTATTAGGTTATGACTCAAATACAAAGGTGTATAGAGTCTTCAACAAATCATCGGGTTTGGTTGAAGTCTCTAGCGACGTTGTATTTGATGAGACTAATGGCTCTCCAAGAGAGCAAGTTGTTGATTGTGATGATGTAGATGAAGAAGATGTTCCGACGGCCGCCATACGCACCATGGCGATTGGAGAAGTGCGGCCACAGGAACAAAATGAGCAAGATCAACCCTCTTCCTCAATTATGGTGCATCCCCCGACTCAAGACGATGAACAGGTTCATCAAAAGGAGGCGTGTGATCAAGGGGGAGCACAAGATGATCACGTGATGGAGGAAGAATCGCAACCGGCACCTCCAACCCAAGTTCGAGCGACGATCCAAAGGGATCATCCCGTCGACCAAATTCTGGGTGACATTAGCAAGGGAGTAACTACTCGGTCTCGATTAGTTAATTTTTGTGAACATTACTCTTTTGTCTCTTCTATTGAGCCTTTCAGGGTAGAAGAGGCCTTGCTAGATCCGGACTGGGTGTTGGCCATGCAAGAGGAGCTAAACAACTTCAAGCGCAATGAAGTGTGGACACTGGTGCCTCGTCCCAAGCAAAATGTTGTGGGAACCAAGTGGGTGTTCCGCAACAAACAGGACGAGCACGGGGTGGTGACGAGAAACAAGGCTCGACTTGTGGCAAAAGGTTATGCCCAAGTCGCAGGTTTGGATTTCGAGGAGACTTTTGCTCCTGTGGCTAGGCTAGAATCAATTCGTATCTTGCTAGCATATGCCGCTCACCATTCTTTCAGGTTGTTCCAAATGGATGTGAAGAGCGCGTTCCTCAACGGACCAATCAAGGAGGAGGTGTACGTGGAGCAACCCCCTGGCTTCGAGGATGAACGGTACCCCGACCACGTGTGTAAGCTCTCTAAGGCGCTCTATGGACTTAAGCAAGCCCCAAGAGCATGGTATGAATGCCTTAGAGACTTTTTAATTACTAATGCTTTCAAGGTTGGGAAAGCCGATCCAACTCTTTTCACTAAGACATGTGATGGTGATTTGTTTGTGTGCCAAATTTATGTCGATGACATAATATTTGGTTCTACTAACCAAAAGTCATGTGAAGAGTTTAGCAGGGTGATGACGCAGAAATTCGAGATGTCGATGATGGGCGAGTTGAATTACTTCCTTGGGTTCCAAGTGAAGCAACTCAAGGACGGCACCTTCATCTCCCAAACGAAGTACACGCAAGATCTGCTAAAGCGGTTTGGGATGAAGGACGCCAAGCCCGCAAAGACTCCGATGGGGACCGACGGACACACCGACCTCAACAAAGGAGGTAAGTCCGTCGATCAAAAAGCATACCGGTCAATGATAGGTTCTTTGCTTTACTTATGTGCTAGTAGACCGGACATTATGCTTAGCGTATGCATGTGTGCTAGATTTCAATCCGATCCTAAGGAGTGTCACTTAGTGGCGGTGAAGCGAATTCTTAGATATTTGGTTGCTACGCCTTGCTTCGGGCTCTGGTATCCAAAGGGGTCTACCTTTGACTTAGTTGGATACTCAGACTCCGACTATGCTGGATGTAAGGTCGATAGGAAGAGTACATCGGGGACGTGCCAATTCTTAGGAAGGTCCCTGGTGTCATGGAACTCTAAGAAACAAACATCTGTTGCCCTATCCACCGCTGAGGCCGAGTACGTTGCCGCAGGACAGTGTTGCGCGCAACTACTTTGGATGAGGCAAACCCTCAGGGACTTTGGCTACAATCTGAGCAAAGTCCCACTCCTATGTGATAATGAGAGTGCTATCCGCATGGCGGAAAATCCTGTTGAACACAGCCGCACAAAGCACATAGACATCCGGCATCACTTTTTGAGAGACCACCAGCAAAAGGGAGATATCGAAGTGTTTCATGTTAGCACCGAAAACCAGCTAGCCGATATCTTTACCAAGCCTCTAGATGAGAAGACCTTTTGCAGGCTGCGTAGTGAGCTAAATGTCTTAGATTCGCGGAACTTGGATTGAATTGTAGCATACATGTATTTATGCTTTTGATCATGTTCCTTTGTGCATTTTGTTGCTTATTGTGGTGCTCAAGTTGTACAAACACTCCCTGGACCTCACAAGCCCGTTGCAAAGTGATGCACATGTTTAGGGGGAGATGTGTTACAACTTGACCCTTTGAGACTAACCATGTGCTTGAGTTTGATGATTTAGTCTCGAAGGAGGATTGAAAGGGAAAGGGTGGACTTGGACCATGAAAGACTTCCACTGCACTCCGATGAGAGGGTAACTAATTCCAAGTTCATCTCATGAAATCTTATTGCCAATTGCTCTTAATTGAAGACTTTGGTGAGGCAAAGAGGTTAAAGGGGCCAAGATTGATCCCGTTTTGGTGCTTGATGCCAAAGGGGGAGAAAATAAAGGCCAAAGCAATAAATGAATCAGCTACCACTTGAGAGATTTTGAAAATAGTAGAATAGAGTTTTTGTGAGTCTTTGTCAAAAGCTTTTATTGTCTCTTATTGCCTCTATTGTCAAAAGTTGGCTTCTTGTGGGGAGAAGTGTTGATTATGGGAAATAGGGGGAGTTTTTGAAATCCTTGATCAATCTCTTTTGGAATGACTCTCTTTATGCCTCAACATGTGTGTTTGACATAGAAATAGAGATTTGAGTTTGATTTGCAAAAACAAACCAAGTGGTGGCAAAGGATGATCCATATATGCCAAAATTGAATCAAAACCAATTTGAGTTTTTATTTGAAGTGATTTTGCACTTGTTCTAGTTGCTTTATGATGTGTTGGCATAAATCACCAAAAAGGGGGAGATTGAAAGGGAAATGTGCCTTTGGGCCATTTCTAAGTATTTTGGTGATTGAGTGCAAACACAAGTGCTTAAATGTGAAAATATGCCCAAAGATGAACAAAGTGCAAATCACAAGATAAGGTATGTTTCTAAGCCTTAGTACATTGGTTTGTGTACTAATATTATTGTCTAAGTGTTAGAAACAGGAAGAAGAAGAGGAGTAGAGGGCTGCTTCGGTTGGGGCACCGGACTGTCCGGTGTGCACCGGACAGTGTCCGGTGCGCCAGACCAGCGCGGAGCAAACCAGCCGCTCTCGGGTTTTTCTCCGGCGACTTCGGCTAAAATTCACCGGACTGTCCGGTGTGCACCGGACTGTCCGGTGAGCCAACGGTCGGCCGGGCCAACGGTCGGCCGCGCGATCGGCGCGCGACACGTGGCCGAGCCAACGGTCGGAAGGAAGCACCGGACTGTCCGGTGTGCACCGGACTGTCCGGTGCGCCAGATCTGCAACGGTCGGCAACGGTCGGCTTCGCTGTTTATGGAAATAAATCGGGCACCGGACAGTGTCCGGTGTGCACCGGACTGTCCGGTGCGCCCGACGACAGAAGGCAAGGATAGCCTTCCAGATGTGTTCTCAACGGCTCCTAGCTGCCTTGGGGCTATAAAAGGGACCCCTAGGCGCATGGAGGAGGACACCAAGCATTCCTACAACACTCCTAAGCACCAAGACATCGATCTCGCGCATTTGTTTCATTGTGATAGCATATAGAGCTCTTGTGGAGTTGTGAACTCTTTGAGTCGTGTTGCGAGCTCTTGTTGCGACTTGTGTGCGTGCTGTTGCTCTGATCTTTTGAAGTCTTGTGTGTGTTGCTCATCCCCTTCCTTACTCCGTGATTCTCTGTGAACATCTTTTGTAAGGGCGAGAGGCTCCAAGTTGTGGAGATTCCTCGCAAACGGGATTGAGAAAAGAAAAGCAAGAACACCGTGGTATTCAAGTTGATCATTGGATCACTTGAGAGGAGTTGAGTGCAACTCTCGTCCGTTGGGACGCCACAACGTGGAGTAGGCAAGTTTTTGTACTTGGCCGAACCACGGGATAACCACCGTGTCATCTCTGTGATTGATTTCTTGTGGTTATTGTGTTTTGACTCCTCTCTAGCCACTTGGCCATACTTGTGCTAACCCTTAACAAGTTTCTGTGGTTTAAGTTTTGAAGTTTTACAGGATCACCTATTCACCCCCCCCCCCTCTAGGTGCTCTCAGCTATAAAAGGGACCCCTAGGCGCATGGAGGAATACACCAAGCATTCTTTGATCATCTCTTAGCACCAAGACATCACTCTAGCGCATTTGATTCGTTCTGATAGCAATTTGAGCTCCTCTTGAGTTGAGAACTTCGTGTGTGATCTTAGAGCTCAAGTTGTGACTTGTGTGCGTGTTTGTGCTCGTGCTTTAAGGCTTGTGTGTGTTGCTCTTCCCACTCTTACATCTGTGCTTCTTTGTGATCACCTCATTGTAAGGGCGAGAGGCTCCAAGTTGTGGAGATTCCTCGCAAACGGGAAAGAGTAAAGAAAGAAGAACACCGTGGTATTCAAGTTGATCATTGGATCACTTGAAAGGAGTTGAGTGCAACTCTCGTCCATTGGGGCGCCACAACGTGGACTAGGCAAGTATTGTACTTGGCCGAACCACGGGAGAAATCCTTGTGTCTCTTGTGATTGTTCTCACTGTGTCAATTGTGGTTCACAAGAGCTCTCCTTAGCCACTTGATTTCATTGTGCTAACACTTAATCAAGTTTGTGGCTTTAAGTTTCAAGTTTTTATAGGATCACCTATTCAGCCCCCTCTAGGTGCTCTCAATTGGTATCAGAGTCGTTCTCTTCAAGAAAGGGACTAATCGCCCGAAGAGATGGATCCTAAGGGAAAGGGGATGGTGGTCAACGACAATGAGAAGGAATCCATCTTCAACGAGACAAGGAACGACAAAGTCAATGACTCCGGCTCGAGTCAAAAGAAGAAGGACGGAAAGAAGAAGAGGCGCATCAGGAAGGTTGTCTACTACGACAGCGACGAATCTTCCTCTTCTCAAAAGGACGACGAATATGAGGAGAAAAAGAAAACGGTTAACTCGAACTTTTCTTTTGATTACTCTCGTATTCCGCATAATTCCAATGCTCATTTGCTTTCCATTCCACTTGGTAAACCCCCACACTTTGATGGAGAGGACTACGGATTTTGGAGTCACAAAATGCGTAGCCACTTGTTCTCTCTTCATCCAAGTATATGGGAGATAGTAGAAAATGGAATGCAATTTGATAGTTCGGATAACTCCATGTTTATCAATGAACAAATCCATAAAAATGCACAAGCTACTACTGTTCTTTTAGCATCCTTGTGCAGGGAAGAATACAATAAGGTGAGCGGCTTAGATAATGCCAAACAAATCTAGGACACCCTCAAGATCTCGCATGAGGGGAACGACGCCACCATGCTCACCAAGATGGAGTTGGTGGAAGGCGAACTAGGAAGGTTCGCAATGATCAGGGGAGAGGAGCCAACTCAAACGTACAATAGGCTCAAGACCCTGGTTAACAAGATAAGGAGCTATGGGAGCATGAGATGGACGGACCACGACGTCGTCCAACTTATGCTAAGGTCCTTCACTGTCCTTGATCCTCATCTTGTAAAATCTATTCGTGAGAATCCTAAGTACATCAAGATGACGCCCGAGGAAATACTCGGAAAGTTCGTAAGCAGGCGGATGATGATCAAGGAGGCAAGATATGTTGATGATGCATTGAATGGCCCAATGTTGATCTACGAGCCTCAAACTGTTGCTCTCAAAGCAACAAGTAGCAGGGAGGCGCTACCTAGCAAGGTGGCACAAGTTGAGGCGGCCGGGCTAAATGAGGTAGAAATGGCCCTCATCATCAAGCGCTTCAAAACGGCGCTCAAAGGTCGCAAGGAGCATCCCAACAAGAGCAAGACGAAGGGGAAGCGCTCCTGCTTCAAGTGTGGTAAGGTTGGTCACTTTATTGCTAACTGTCCTGATAATGATAGTGACGAGGATCAAGAAAAGAAGAGGGAAAAGAAGAAGACTTACAAGAAAGCAAAGGGCGAGGCACACCTTGGCAAAGAGTGGGACTCGGATTGCTCTTCATTCGACGACGAAGGACTTGCCGCCTCTGCCTTCAACAAATCATCCCTCTTCCCCAACGAGCATCACACCTGCCTCATGGCAAAAGAAAAGAAGGTATGCACTAGGAATACTATTACATATGCTTCTTCAAGTGATGATGAATCTAGCGATGATGAAGTAGACTATGCAAGTTTATTCAAAGGTTTAGATAGAACTAAAATTGATAAAATCAATGAATTAATTGATGCCTTGAATGACAAGAATAGATTGTTAGAAAAGCAAGAGGATCTTTTGTATGAAGAGCATGATAAATTTGTAGATGTCCAAAAATCTCTTGCTTTAGAAGTTAAAAGGAATGAAATGCTTTCTTGTGAATTATCTACTTGCCATGAGACCATTTCTAGTTTAAAAAGTGTTAATGATGATTTAAATGCTAAGCTAGAAGTAGCAAATAGATCTAGTGCTTGTGTAGAACATGTAATGATTTGCAATAGGTGTAAGGACTTTAATGTTGATGCATGTGTTGAGCACCTTACTTCTATTGCAAAACTAAATGGTGAAGTGGCTAGTCTTAATGCCCAACTTAAGACTAGCAAAAATGAATTTGATAAACTAAAATTTGCAAGGGATACCTACATTGTTGGTAGACACCCCTCAATTAAGGATGGGCTTGGCTTTAAGAGGGAAGCCAAGAACTTAACAAGTCATAAGGCTCCCATCTCCGCCAAGGAGAAAGGGAAGGCACCTATGGCTAATAGTATTCAAAAGAATCATGCTTTCATTTATAGTGATAGAAAATTCTCTAGAAATACTTATAGGAAATATTCTTATGATTCATATGCTATGTCTGCTTCTAGTTCTTCTATTGTGCATGATATGCCTAGCAAAAATGTTATTCATCATGTGCCTAGGAGAAATGTTGTTCATGCACCTAGGAAAGCAAGTAATGAACCTTCTACAATTTATCATGCTTCCAATGCTTCCTTTGCAATTTGTAAAAAGGATAAGAAAGTGATTGCTAGGAAATTAGGGGCAAAATGCAAGGGAGATAAAACTTGCATTTGGGTCCCTAAGGCTACTGTCACTAACCTTGCAGGACCCAACAAGAGTTGGGTACCTAAGACCCAAGCCTAAATTTGCCTTGCAGGTTTATGCATCCGGGGGCTCAAGCTAGATTATCGACAGCAGATGCACAAACCACATGACGGGGGAGAAGAAGATGTTCACCTCCTACGTCAAGAACAAGGATTCCCAAGATTCAATCATATTCGGTGATGGGAACCAAGGCAAGGTTAAAGGACTAGGAAAAATAGCAATTTCACCCGAGCATTCCATTTCTAATGTGTTTTTAGTAGAATCGCTCGGATATAACTTGTTGTCCGTTAGTCAATTATGTAATATGGGGTATAATTGCTTATTTACAAATGTAGATGTGTCTGTCTTTAGAAGGAGTGATGGTTCATTAGCTTTTAAGGGTGTACTAGACGGCAAACTTTATTTAGTTGATTTTGCAAAAGAGGAGGCCAGTCTAGATGCATGCTTAATTGCTAAGACTAGCATGGGCTGGTTGTGGCATCGCCGTCTAGCACATGTAGGGATGAAGAACCTTCACAAACTTCTAAAGGGAGAACATGTGTTAGGTCTAACAAATGTGACTTTCGAAAAAGATAGACCTTGTGCAGCTTGTCAAGCAGGTAAACAAGTGGGAAATGCTCATCACAGCAAGAATGTGATGACCACATCAAGACCTCTGGAGTTACTTCATATGGACCTCTTCGGACCCGTCGCCTACCTTAGCATCGGGGGAAGTAAGTATGGTTTAGTAATTGTTGATGATTTTTCCCGCTTCACGTGGGTATTCTTTTTGCAGGATAAATCTGAAACCCAAGGGACCCTCAAGCGCTTCCTAAGGAGAGCTCAAAATGAATTTGAGCTCAAGGTGAAGAAGATAAGGAGCGACAATGGGTCCGAGTTCAAGAACCTTCAAGTGGAGGAATACCTTGAGGAGGAAGGAATCAAGCATGAGTTCTCCGCTCCCTACACACCACAGCAAAACGGTGTGGTAGAGAGGAAGAACAGAACGCTCATAGACATGGCAAGGATGATGCTTGGAGAGTTCAAGACGCCCGAGCGGTTTTGGTCGGAAGCCGTGAACACGGCTTGCCACGCCATAAACCGGGTCTACCTTCATCGCCTCCTCAAGAAGACTTCGTATGAGCTTCTAACCGGTAACAAACCCAATGTTTCATACTTTCGTGTATTTGGGAGTAAATGTTACATTCTAGTGAAGAAAGGTAGGAATTCTAAATTTGCTCCCAAAGCTGTAGAAGGGTTTTTGTTAGGTTATGACTCAAATACAAAGGCGTATAGAGTCTTCAACAAATCATCGGGTTTGGTTGAAGTCTCTAGCGACGTTGTATTTGATGAGACTAATGGCTCTCCAAGAGAGCAAGTTGATCTTGATGATGTAGATGAAGATGATATTCCAACGGACGCAATTCATACCATGGCAATTGGAGACGTGCGACCACAGGAACACAAGGAGCAAGATCAACCTTCTTCCTCAACGATGGTGCACTCCCCAACTCAAGATGACGAACAGGTCTCTCAAGATGAGGTGTGTGATCAAGGGGGAGCACAAGATGATCATGTTATGGAGGAAGAAGCACCTCAAGTCCCTCCAACCCAAGTCCGAGCGACAATTCAAAGGAATCATCCCGTCGACCAAATATTGGGTGATATAAGCAAGGGAGTAACTACTCGCTCTAGATTAGTTAATTTTTGTGAGCATTACTCTTTTGTCTCTTCCATTAAGCCTTTCAGGGTAGAAGAGGCCTTGCTAGATCCGGACTGGGTGTTGGCCATGCAGGAAGAGCTCAATAACTTCAAGCGAAATGAAGTTTGGACCCTGGTGCCACGTCCAAAGCAAAACGTTGTGGGAACCAAGTGGTTGTTCCGCAACAAACAAGACGAGCACGGAGTGGTAACAAGGAACAAGGCTAGACTTGTGGCAAAAGGTTATGCCCAAGTCGCAGGTTTGGACTTTGAGGAGACTTTTGCTCCTGTGGCTAGGCTAGAGTCCATTCGCATTTTGTTAGCCTATGCCGCTCACCATTCTTTTAGGTTGTTCCAAATGGATGTGAAGATCGCTTTCCTCAATAGGCCAATCAAGGAGGAGGTGTACGTAGAGCAACCCCTGGCTTTGAGGATGAACGGTACCCCAACTACGTGTGTAAGCTCTCTAAGGCGCTCTATGGACTTAAGCAAGCCCCAAGAGCATGGTATGAATGCCTTAGAGACTTTTTAATTGCTAATGCTTTCAAGGTTGGGAAAGCCGATCCAACTTTATTCACTAAGACTTGTGATGGTGACTTATTTGTGTGCCAAATTTATGTCGATGACATAATATTTGGTTCTACTAACCAAAAGTCTTGTGAAGAGTTTAGCAGGGTAATGACTCAAAAGTTTGAGATGTCGATGATGGGCGAGTTGAACTACTTCCTTGGGTTCCAAGTGAAGCAACTCAAGGACGGCACCTTCATCTCTCAAACGAAGTACACGCAAGACTTGCTCAAGCGGTTTGGGATGAAGGACGCCAAGCCCGCAAAGACTCCAATGGGATCCGATGGACATGGCGACCTCAACAAAGGAGGTAAGTCCGTTGATCGAAAGGCATACTGGTCTATGATAGGGTCTTTACTTTATTTATGTGCTAGTAGACTGGATATTATGCTAAGCGTATGCATGTGTGCTAGATTTCAATCCGACCCAAGGGAGTGTCACCTTGTGGCCGTTAAGCGAATTCTTAGATATCTAGTTGCTACGCCTTGCTTCGGGATCTGGTATCCAAAGGGGTCTACCTTTGACTTAATTGGATGTTCAGACTCCGATTATGCTGGATGTAAGGTCGATAGGAAGAGTACATCAGGGACGTGCCAATTCCTAGGAAGGTCCCTGGTGTCGTGGAGTTCTAAGAAACAAACCTCCGTTGCCCTATCCACCGCTGAGGCCGAGTACGTTGTCGCAGGACAGTGTTGCGCGCAACTACTTTGGATGAGGCAAACCCTCCGAGACTTTGGCTACAATCTGAGCAAAGTCCCACTCCTATGTGACAATGAGAGTGTTATCCGCATGGCGGACAATCCTGTTGAACACAGTCGCACAAAGCACATAGACATCCGGCATCACTTTTTGAGAGACCGCCAGCAAAAGGGAGAAATCGAAGTGTTTTATGTTAGCACCGAGAACCAGTTAGCCGATATCTTTACCAAGCCTTTAGATGAGAAGACCTTTTGCAGGCTGCGTAGTGAGCTAAATGTCTTAGATTCGCGGAACTTGGATTGATTTATAGCATACATGTGTTTTATGCCTTGATCATGTTTCTTATGCATTTAGTTGTTTATTTATGGTGCTCAAGTTGTACAAGCACTCCCCGAACCTCACAATTCCATTTGCAAGTGATGCACATATTAAGGGGGAGATGTGCTACAACTTGACCCTTTGAGACTAACCATGTGGTTGAGCTTGCTTGATTTAGTCTCAAAGGTGGATTGAAAGGGAAAGATGGACTTGGACCATGAAAGACTTCCACTGCACTCCGATGAGAGGGTAATTAACTCCAAGTTCATCTCCATACTCTTATTGCCTTTTTACTCTTGATTGAAGATTTTGGTGCGGCAATGAGGTTTAAGGGCCAAAAATGATCCTGTTTTGATGCTTGATGCCAAAGGGGGAGAAATTAAGGCCAAAGCAAGAAATGGATCAGCTACCACCTGAGAATTTTGAAAATAGTAGAGTTAGAGCTTTTGTTTTGTCAAAATACTCTTATGGTCTCTTATTGTCAAAAATTGGTCTCTTGTGGGGAGAATGTTTGATTATGGGAAAAGGGGAAGTTTTTTAATCTTTGATCAATTTCTCTTGGAATACTTCTCTCTATGCCTCAACAAGTGAATCTGACTTAGAGATAGGAAATTGAGTTTGATTTACAAAAACAAACCAAGTGGTGGCAAAGAATGATCCAAATATGCCAAATTTGAATCAAAAACAATTCTTGTTCACATTTGCATTGATGTTGCACTTCTATGTGTTGTTTTTTGTTGTGTTGGCATAAATCACCAAAAAGAGGGAGATTGAAAGGGAAATGTGCCCTTGGGCCATTTCTAAGTATTTTGGTGATCAAGTGTCAACACAAATGGTTTAAGTGTTAAATTGTGCCAAAGACTAAAGAAGTGCAAATCAAGGTGCAAGGTATGTTTCTAGACTTAGTACATTGTTTTGAAGACTAATGTATTGTGTCTAAGTGCTAGAAACAGGAGAAAACAATTTGGAAAAGTGCTGGCAGGGTTCAGCCAAAGACAACTTCGGTCTGGGTGCACCGGACAGTGTCCGGTGGTGCACCGGACAGTGTCCGGTGTGCCAGAACCAGTCCAGGTGAACAGCCTGCTCTCGGGTCTCGACGGCGGCGTACGGCTATAAATCACCGGACTTTCCGGTGGTGCACCGGACTGTCGGGTGAGCCATCCGCGGCGAAGTCACCGCTCTCGGGAAACAGTCAACAACGTACGGCTAAAATTCACCGGACTATCCGGTGAGCCAACGGTCGGCCGCGCAATCTGCACGTGACGCGTGGCCGAGCCAACGGTCAGAAGGGGGCACCGGACTGTCTGGTGTGCACCGGACAGTGTCCGGTGTGCCAACGGCTCTGAATCTTCAACGGTCGGCTACGCCAGAATAGGAAAGCAATCAGCACCGGACTGTCCGGTGCACCACCCGACAGAAGGCAAGGATAGCCTTCCTGGATTGCTATCAACGGCTCCTAGCTGCCTTGGGGCTATAAAAGGGACCCTAGGCGCTTGGAGGAATACACCAAGCATTCTTTGATCATCTCTTAGCACCAAGACATCTCTCTAGCGCATTTGATTCGTTGTGATAGCAATTTGAGCTCCTCTTGAGTTGAGAACTTCGTGTGTGATCTTAGAGCTCAAGTTGTGACTTGTGTGCGTGTTTGTGCTCGTGCTTTGAGGCTTGTGTGTGTTGCTCTTCCCACTCTTACATCTGTGCTTCTTTGTGATCATCTCATTGTAAGGGCGAGAGGCTCCAAGTTGTGGAGATTCCTCGCAAACGGGAAAGAGTAAAGAAAGAAGAACACCATGGTATTCAAGTTGATCATTGGATCACTTGAAAGGAGTTGAGTGCAACTCTCGTCCATTGGGACGCCACAACGTGGACTAGGCAAGTATTTTACTTGGCCGAACCACGGGAGAAATCCTTGTGTCTCTTGTGATTGTTCTCACTGTGTCAATTGTGGTTCACAAGAGCTCTCCTTAGCCACTTGATTTCATTGTGCTAACACTTAATCAAGTTTGTGACTTTAAGTTTCATGTTTTTACAGGATCACCTATTCACCCCCCCCCCCTCTAGGTGCTCTCATCCCTCCTCTCGCCTTGGCCTATAAAAGAAAAGGGGGCATGATCTAAAGTGTAACACCCCGTCTACTCTCGGACTGGCAGTACTTACTCCTAGCAGCCCTCTAAGACCATAGACCATCCCCACAGACCAACATGAGTCTTTTGTGTGCACTTTGTCCTCACTCGTGTGCACCTAAGAAGATTTCATGGTCAGTCACCCATCCCAAGATTGCTCTAGGCCAAGCACGCTTAGCCTAGAGGTTCTTTTAAAATAGGCTTCCGAAAAAGAAGATATACCTTGTTGGTATAAGTATTCTATTAATCATATTAAGCCTTGGGCCAGGATATCACAATCCAACCGGGCCATGATATCACAATCCAACCCCTTAGAAAACTGACCTCCTTGTTAGTCAACCCTAAGCCAGGAACCTCACCTCTTGGCCACGTCTGTGTGTCTAGTGTCGTCATATGTCATGCCATGTGACCACTCTAGGCCCACATGCGTCATGCGCCATATAACCGAACCCTTAGCCCACACATGCCCGTGAAATCGCGAGGAACGACTCTGATACCATTTGTAACACCCCATCCACTCTCAGGCTAGCGGTAATTACTCTTGGCAGCCCTCTAAGACCATAAACCATCCCCACAAACCAACATGAGTGTTTTGTGCGCACTTTGTCCTCACTTGTGCGCACCCGATAAAACTTCACGGTCGATCACCCATCCCAAGATTGCTCTAGGCCAAGCACGCTTAACCTAGAGGTTCTTTTGAGATAGGCTTCCGAAAAAGAAGATGCACCTTGTTGGTATAAGTATTCTATTAATCATATTAAGCCTTAGGCCATGATATCACAATCCAATCGGGCAAGGATATATCATAAAGACATAACAAACACAAGTGAGCTTAGATAGCCAACACACTTGTAACACACAAAGCACTCCACCCTGCTTCGTCTCAGAGACTTGGGCACTGAGCCGCATCTCATTCTATCTATAATCCACCACCATTACAAACTTAGTGCAGGGTACACAAGTCACACAACTGGACGTAGGGACATTCTGCCTAAACTAGTATAATTTTTTTGTGTCTTCTTTATACATCATCCACAACGAATGCGCAAAGCACATAGATTACTAGTCGGTGGTTCCAGAGCATCAATAGCCATGCTACACGAGCACGACACGGCAGAGCATTAGGACCTTTGGGCCAGCCTGCATGACCTATCGGGATCCTACTTCTTCGACACCTAGGACGACGCCCAGAGCCCCTTCGTGTATGCTGGCATCTTCTGTGTGCCCGACGATGACAGCACCCCCACCTGCTCCTCCTCCGTCAGACTATGTATGTTCATTATCACCCTAAACACTAGACTCGCCGACTCACCGGGTCTAGCGGGGACTCTCTTGGACTCGCTAGCACACTTGCAGTGTTGACAAACCTAGTTTTGTACTCGATCCACATGCCTGATCCTATACCTATGGGGCTTTGCCGCCTCTACCCGCTGTCGCTGACGGACAACCGGCTGATGGGCCCTATGTCAGCCTCCACACGCTTGACCTCGTTGGAACCGCCTCAACGACACCGTCCTCTTTTTCAAATCGTTAAACAAGCGCGAGCGACAGCGGACTGCATAGGAGAGAGGAACGGCGGCAGACTGCGTGGGAGAGATGAACGGTGATCAAGGGAGGACGTGTTTGTACGGGGTGCGAGCTAGTTTTTAGGGCTTCGGCTCCAGGCATCCAAACTGGCTCTAGCTCCTATGCAGAGCCATTTTTGGGGCCTCGTTTGGGAGGGCTCCGGCAAGGAGCCGAAGCCACCCGAGAGCCCTCCCACATGGGCACTTAACAGTGGAAGAGATCCACTCGGTGCTTACAGCTTTGTCCTTCACCCGTTCATGGGCCTGGGAAATGTGTAACTTCTGTCGAGGACACAACAATAATAGTGAGGAATAGAGGTCAATCGAGTATCCCTAGCGGATCAAGATGCCACTTTGGTGGTGCTCTTTTTCACTTGCTTGTTGTTGCATCCCACATCAAGTAGTACGACACTACTATCAGTGGTGGATCCAGGATCCATCGCAAGAAGGGGCAGAAGCTAATTATCGTCTTTTTCTCATATTCTTCCTTTTTTTTCTTTACCTTCTGCTTCCTTCCTCTCCCTTTCTCCTCCTTTTTCTTCCTCTCCCTTCCTCCTCCACTATCTTCTCCCTTCCTCCATCTTATGTGTACATTGGCGCAGGGGCTGAAGCCCTCCTAGCCCACTGGATCCGCCACTGGCCACTACCTCTTCCCTTAGTAGGAGGTGTAGTGTCATTACTTCATCCCCAAGAAGGCTATTCAGTGATGTTGTGCTAAGGGTCGGTTCCGAGTTAGCGGCAAGTATCGACGCCAATAAGGACCAAGGGCATGTTTTTCGTTGATTTGAGCAAAAGTCTCAACTAATATAAAGCTAGAGTTTATCCCTTCGTGTGTTGTCGTGTTCTTAGTGTGTCGTCCCCCTCTCCACGCGAGCGTCGACAACGTTCCCCGCGTGCCAACGAAATATAAAAAAAATGCAGCTAACAGGATTCGAACTATGGTCTCTAGGAAGAGAGCACTCGTCTCTAACCACTACAACTTATGTTGGTTTGTATTATACAAAGAAATTGTATATCATATATAGAAACTATAGCGATGCACGGTAACTAACTAGTAAATCATCATGTTGCACTATGTCAAAAACTTTAAAAAAAAGTGCTGTGTTCACACATAAAAACAAAATGCATAAGTAACGTGAGATCGGAGACATATTGTCAAAACAGATATGTGATGATGTATTGGCTCCAACAAAACATGTCTTTTAGGGTTTGCTGCGTGTGTATATCAGAGGTGATGCTAGACTAAATGCATCTATGGTATATTAGCTATGCACCAATATAAGATGCTAGTATAGAGACGTTAGAAGAAATCCGGATCGCACGCTAGTAACGGCTAGCACGTCCGCAGTCGACAAATGATCTTGAACGCGGTGAGAAATGTAACGTACCGTTTGAAGTCTCTGAGAACATGCAAAGGAAGAGAAATGGGCATAGTTACCGTTTGAGGTCTCGGAGGATATGGGGCTGTGACAAGATTTGAGGAACATTTAGGACTAGTTTGGAAACTCAAATTCTCTTGGGTATTGGAGAAAAAATTAGTTCATTTCCACCTCAATTCCCTTCAATACCGAAGAGAATTTGAGGTTCCCAAAGTAGCTCTTAGGGTTGATTTGGTGACAATGGGACCACACGAGATTGAATGGGATTGGAGGAAAGAACTATTTTTCCCTCAATCCCCCGTGATCCCTAGTTACCAAATCAGTTCTTAAGTGTTGTTTGGTTCACGAATTGTAACGTAAATGGCACGGTAATAATTCACACTTGAGAGATAGCTGTAATAAGTTTGAATAGACCGATATTATTTTCTAGTGTGATGTCTAATTACGGTTGAACTTAAGCAAACATTGTTTAAGTTACCCATCACATTACAATTATGTGAACCAAACAACACCTTATTTTTTAGGCCGGTTGATATGAACCCTCAAGTTTTAGATTAGTTGCGTATGAATTGCTTTTTTTTCTCCCACTTCAAATCTCCCAAACGATCAAGAGCGCAATCGAGTTTGATTCTGCCTTTGAAGATGCAGGTTCTTATTTGATCTCACTGAACCAAGACGTTAGGCCATAAACTATGGCCAAATGCCGGGTCTGAGTCCATGCCACCCAGTCCATAAAGCATTAAATGGTCCACTCATACATACACGCACGCATCTACTGAATTACATAGGAAAATCCATCTACTGAATTACATGGGCGATTATGATAATAGAGAAAACCGAGTACAGTTAACCTATTGGAAGAAAATCTACAGAAAATCATGCTCTTCAAAATTGCAGAACTTGCTTCACGAGTTCTTCTTTCCGCCAGAATGGGACAGGCGGAGGTCAATTGACTGCAGTTGGTCCCTCAAATCCCTGTTCTCCGCAATGAGACGGTCATATTCAGCGAGTAAACCTTCCGATTGTTTCTGTAAAGCTACAGAATTTGCTTCGGCGGTTTTTAGTCGCTCTGTTTTCTTTTGTGATTGGTTCTGGAGCTCTTGCACTTGTTCCTTCAAACTCGCAACCTCTTTCTGGTATCCTTGAATCTCGTCAGTGCTTCCGGATTTTGCTGCTTCTAGTGTCCGGCCCTGCTCTGTTACAGCCTCCATGTCTTTCCTCAACATTCTCAACTCTCTAATATAGTGATGTAATCGGTCAATAATTAATCCAAGAAACAGAGAGTATCCTGGAAGCAAAAGAGCAAGCATCTGAGAGTTCAGTACTTCAGTTCAACTAGAAGTGTTTGCTCCATACAAAACGACAACTCTAGAAAGCTAAATGTTACTCTAGTTACAGAAATACGCATGACTGGAAATGGGGCAAGGTGACTACTATTTAAAGGCCAAGCATTGATCTGCAATGTAACTGCTGACAAAAGTCGAGGGAGATACACTTGGACTAATAGAAGATTCGCTCACAAGACTAGGTTCAATCACCTGCATGGGAGATGAAATATCCTTTAGGCCTTGTTCGGTTGCACAGAGATCAAAGGGGATTGAGGGGATTAAATCCCCTTCTATTCAACTTTGAATAGAAAGGAATTTAATCCCCTCCAATCCCTTTCAATCCCCTCCTAAACAGGCCCTTAGCGACAGCAGTCACTCACAAGACTAGGTTCCGACCACAAGCCACTGCTCATTACCACAAAACCTAATTGGGGAGTTAGACCAACGGTTTTCAGAATGGAACCAGCCTGTTCATGCTGGAAGGCTTAAGAACTGGGTGATAAGTGGCCAAAAAAAAAATCGGCCGGGGAGGGAAAGACCGCCCTCCCGGTATTATATTAAAAAGAGACCGAAACAATGGTCCCGGCCGAGAAAATCCCCGAACCCTGGCCCCCATCACTAACGGGCCGGCGTCAACTGTCCACTCTGCAACGACCCAACCGGAGGATGGCGCACAGGACATCGTAACCCGAGAGCGGATGGGGCACAGCGAGGGGATTTTTTTAACTAAGCCTGAAAATTCGCTCCCGAGGGAAATCGAACCCAGGACTTGGAGGTGCTACTCGGAAGTCCTTAACCACTAGGCTAGAGGCCCTTTCGCTATAGAGATATTAAATACCTTGGGTTAAAACTTTGGTTATATTCCATCCTTTCAAAAGGATTGATAGTTGTTTTCCATCCTAGTCTTTTCCATGCACTCTTATTCACAAATCGTTGATATAGAGATATTAAATCAATTATATGGACCCATGATAAAGTTTATGGTGTTGAATTGACCCACTCTACAATGTTGCTGGGATTGTTATGTTAAAAATGTGCCATCAAGCGCTCTCTAGTAGTATACCTGCTGGATCCTTAAACTTGAGATCGTCATTATTTTTCACTGTGTAGTGATGTATTTTGAGGCTGTCAAACGCCATTCCAAAAATAGATAGTTATAAAAACAGTTTTCGGATGTACAATGAAACATAAGATAGGATGTGAGCGGATCAAAATAAAATTTATCCCTCATACAGAATGTGAGAGATGACTCTAGGTCCTCAAAATGGTCGGATTAAAAAAGTGTATGACCATGCCAATGTGATTAAAGAGTTAATCACGATGTGACTAAATAGTTAGTCATAAATTGTAATCCACTACATCATCGAGTGAAATGTTGAGCTATTACAAGAGTGGCATAAATCTCGCCTTGAGTTTAACAGATATCGTGTGGCAAAAAGATCAAGACATATGTATATATATCAAAGGTCTGTTGATATGGCCTTTTATGTGTACATGGGATTTAAAATGCGTTGCTAGGATACACTGTTGACTAATGGCTCGAAAATGGTTTTCGATCATACCATTTAAATATAAACCTAACAGATCACACACTTAAGGGGTTCGAACAGTTGCAAAAATGATTGACTCTTGTGCAAGTGAGAGATTGTTAATATATGGCCAAGAGACAATCATGATTTATGACAACGCTTATGGGCTTTTAGGGTAAAACCTCACTAGCAAGGGTCAATATATATGAAAGGGTTGGCGTGCTCGAGAGAATCATCTTAGGTATTGCCATTGTTTCTCCCATTGCGCATGTGTTGCTAGCACACTGGCGTCACGGTGTTTCATCCCTGCATGTGTAGATATTGTGGAGCCGCGCTACTATTACTGCGGTATTGATCAACAACAAACTTGAGGAGAATGGGTGAATGTGTTGCTGTTCCTGGTGCACGAGAACATTCAACTACTTCCACTACATTGACGTGTTCTTCTTCCACTGTGCCTCATGCCTAGTGATAATGATCCATGAATCTCTACTCACATGCTATCTTGGTTGAACGTGGTAGATATGATAGTGCATAGCGTACCTGTTTTCCTTCACATTTTAGATTATCCTCAGTTTTATGTCTAGAATTAGATGATGATATTGAGTATATGTCTAGAGTTCTATATTCCAGTGCAGTTGGTTCTTTTATGTATGCCATGGTTTTTTCTCGTTCTGATTTATCTCATGTATTGAGTGTTGTCAATAAATTCATGGCTAATCCTGGTAAGGAGCATTGCAGGGTTGTTTAGTGGATTTTTAGATATTTGTGGTTTCCTTCTAATGCATGTTGCAATTTGGGAAAATTAGAGATAGACGTGTTGACCATGTTGATTCTGATTATGCTAGTGATTTGGATAAGATGATTCTGGAATACGCAGAAGAGTTGCGCATCTTTGTATAAATAGAAGAAGAAGAAAGGGGGAGAGAACCCCATTACATCACACACATTACATCCCAACACTAGAAACTAAGGATCACCGACTAACACGGAGAAAACACGACCCACAGCGATGTTTTAAGCCAGCAACTCATCGACTTGGAGGAAAGACAAGGCCTTGGCTCCAGTCAAGGACCAGAGCACCGCCTCTTCCCTAGCCACCCTAAGGGTTGTGACCAAGCTAGGATTACATCCATCATAGACACATCTATTCCTATGCTTCCATATGGTCCAAGCACCTAGGATTACTAAAGAATTGAAACCCTTTCTCATAAGATCAGATGTCCGAGAGCTGCTAGACTTCCACCACGACTCAAAGGAATCCTCGTGGATTTGGATAAGATGAGATATCTCACGAGTATGTTTTCACCATTGGTGGTTGTTGTGCTATTAGATGGAAAGCAAGTTTGTAGGCTATTGTTGCTCTATCTACTACAGAAGCTGAAAATATGGCTATTTCTAGAGCTTGTAAAGTTATTTGGTTGAGAGGTTTATACTCTAAACTTTGTGGGGTTACATCTTGCATTACTATACATTGTGATATCAGAGTGCTATTTGTCTGACTAAAGATCAAATGTCTCATGAAAGAACAAAGCAAATTGATGTGAGATATCACTTTATTCAAGGTGTCAATGTTGAATGTGATATTAAGGTATCCAAGATAAATACCCCTGAGTCATGTTGATATGTTGACAAAGCTTGTTCCTGGAGCTAAGTTTGAGGTATGCTCAGGCTTAATTGGTAATATAGTTTAAGTCATATACTCGTATTGACTTTTGGTGTCGACGATTACTTATTATTGAAACAAGTTGATTGTTGATGCTTCATTTGCTGCAAGATACAACTCGTCTCGAGGTGGAGTTTGTTAGAATATGATTTGAATTCTAACATGAGTCATGCGGGAATTTGTTTCCGTATTGGACTGCAGTTCATCCATCCTATATATACATCTTGTGAGTCGAACATGAAGATTGATGACTCATTGTTTCCCTACATTCTATAAACTCTCCTCATATAGTGAAGATTATTAGTTGTCGCTCGTGATTTTTCCCGCAAGTGTTTTTTCACATAAAATTGTGTCTCGTGTTTGATCCATACTTGCATTATTTGTTAACACTTCTCGCGCGCAAATAGGAAAAGGTGAGAGGGGCGATTTTCTTCCCAAATGGGCGCTGGGTCAATTGGTTTCCCCGCGCGCGCTCGCGAATAAGGTGACTGTTGCAGTCTCCTTGGTGATGCCCCGGACACCTATCGAGAAAGGCAGACGCCACATGCCTGCATAGCTAGGCGACCTGAACGCCCAGAAATTTATCTCACCTGGGCGCCTAGGAGATGCCTTTAAACCACTAGTCATCACTTCTTAATTAAGGAGTAAGAAAAGGGGATCATTCTAAGACTGGATTTCGAAAAGACGTATGATAGCAATTTGAATTTTTTTTGAGTGAGGTGCTGCACAGGAAAGGTTTTAACAACAAATTTATAAACTGGGTGAAGAAAGTAGTCAATGGAGGAAGAATATTCATCAACTTGAATGGAGAAAGAGAGGAGTATTTCAGAACATATAAAGGCCTGAGACAAGGTGAACCCCTGTCACCACTTTCTATTCAACTTGGTGGAGGCATGGTAGCAGCAATTTTACAGAAAGTGGAATGATAATAGTAATAATTCTTTTTTTTGGGGGGGGGGGGGGGGTTTCCTGGTTTAAAATACAGAGGGACCTCACAGTTTTGGCAGGTCCTACATAGCGTAAAAGTGGCATAAAAGAGGAAAATGATATTTAGTGGAGAGCGGGAACAAAACCCAATTTTGGAATGATCTGTGGTTAAGAACTTAGGACACTCCCTACGGAAACCACTTCCTATCATTTGCACAGGAATGTCATGATGTAAACAAAGAGTGGCAACTGAGCTACAGAAGAAATTTTGGGCAAGTTGAGAGAGAGGAGTGGGAAGAAATGATGAAACAACTGGAGAGAGTTTAATATGAACAAAGGGGAAGACCAGCCAACTTGGAAGTTAGAGAACTCTGGGCCTTTCTTGGCTAAGTCCCTATATAGGCTGATAATGTATGGAGGTGTGACTGATTTAAGGATGACTGGTGTCTGGCACACAGAATTCCTTTTGAAAATTCATTTTTTTGTGGATGATGTGACATGATAGAGTCCAAACAGCGATCCAGCTAAAAAAAGAGACTGGGATGGCTTAATAAACTGCAATCTTTGTTGTTCTGTGCACCCATGATCGTTAGTGGGATGGCTCTGCTAGCATAAACATTTGTGCTTTCAATATAAGCAGTACCGTGACCGTGAAGTCTTTGGTCTAAACAAACTACTGCAAAGTCGAAGTATGATAACAAACATGCAAGGAAGACATGAATCATAGACAACGATGTTGCAAAAAGGACGGTAAGTCGTTATATAACCTGACTCAAAGTTCAGATAAGATAACAAATATGCAAGTGTTTTGATGTTTTACAAAAGGAAAGAAAATTCAATTAATATATTTAGGTTGTTAATGGAATTAGGAACAAACATTTTTTCTCGAATACGTAGGAGTGTTGTGTATTATTATATTATTAAGAAGAAGAGGGGTTTTAGAAACCCATACACAACCTACACACTAACAGATTTTCTTTTATAATGTACGGACAAGAGACAGCATGTTAAAATGTTGAGGTACGTTCTTAAAACTATGTAGCATCCACAGGTAAGAAACACAACTTAATCATGATTTCAACAAAAAAAATCCCTTGGTTGTGCATTCCATGTGAACAAGGTGTTCAGTGTCAATTGACACATTTCTCGTTGTTCTTTGTGATGTGGGCATGTGGTGCCATTGAATGTGTCTTTGCAAAATGTTCAGTAAAACTTCAACAAATTCTAACTTGGTTTTATGAATTGAGAATATTAAGACCATAGCTTCCATAGAACAAGTAAAGCTTGAAATAATAACATCATCCCATCAAAGAATCTAAATAAATAATGTTACTGCAATATAGTTTAGTTATATTGCGTTCATAGCCAATTTTTCTCCTGAAATGAAGGAATATGCAATTCTCTATGATGTTATCCGGTGATGAAAAACACGAATATGCAGTAATATGAGGGCATTACAAAGGTGACCTTATATCTTTGTGACAATTAAATTCCTAATTTGATCCAAGATCCAGTAAAATTGGCAGAAACTGTATGCGTGCAGCACCAAAACCACTTGCAATCCAATCATCGACAGAGAACTTGTCAATCCCATTCTATCAAAATTGGTGAACAGGTAGCTATCCCCCTAGGCCCTAGCCCAACAAAAGGGACGAGCGTGCAGCGATCTCAAATTGGGGTCGAGGAACTAAACAAATAGGGAGGCACATCATGAGGAGCATAAATACCCATGAGCGACGCCTCGAGGAGGTGGCGACTGGCGAGCACCTGGTCGGTGGGCGTGAGCTGTCCGAGCTCGCCCTCGCGGCGGCGGATCTTAGCGACGCTGTAGAAAGCAGAGACTAGTACGAGGAGCATGGTGCCCGCGATGGTCTTGGCCATGACGGGTCCGCGCCCCCTCTTGGCGCGATCGATGGCGAGCAGAGCCAGGCGGCGCACGGGCGTGGGGAAGAGCAGCGCCAGCACCAGCGCGGCCTCCGCGGCCAGCAGCGAGAACAGGAGCTGGATCATGGCTGACGACGGCCCTGCGGCCTGCGGGACGGTGCGCCGATCGAGCAGGTGGGGTGGGCTGGTTCTCGCTGGCGTGTGTAGAGGAGCAGCTCGCGGGGCACCGGGCAGTGCGGGGATCGTGAGGCTGTGTTTTATTTTGACTAAGTTTAAAATAAGGAGATCTAATAAAATGGTCTGAGGAGATCAGAGAAGCTGAGGAAGTTGTAGGTATAGGTGTATATTTGGGTCGGGCCTGGTGGGCCGACCCAAAGCACGGAAAAAAAAGCACGGCCCAAGCACGGTACGGCCCAAAATAATTTAGTGTCGGGCCGACACGGCCTGTTATATCGGGCCGGGTTTGGGCCGAGGTCACGGCCCATGGGCGGGCACGAGCACGGCCCGTTTAAGGCAGGCACGAAATAGCCCATATAGAGGCACGAAAAGGCCCATATATTTATTAAAACCACACTTCATTTCACACTTTCATATACTTGATAAATAACACAAAGCTAGAGATAATGCTAGTTAGATGTTTTTGTAGCTTTGAATTAGAGTATGTGATGTAATTTTGCTTTTGTTATGAACATTAGACAATAAACTGAACTTACGAACTTTGTATAGAGCTGATTATACTCTTTTTCCTTCTAACAAAATGATTTATAAACGAGGTAGTCATTGCATAGCTGTGGTAACTTTAATACAAATACTAAGTTTGATTTTGTTCAAATTTATTTGTCTTATCTTTTATTTGTTTTATTATTATTTTTTTTGAATTTAGGGCTCTAATGTGAATTTTGGGCCAAAAACTAAATTTCGGGCCAAAAATTGAATTTTGGGTCGTAATGTGAATTTCGGGCTTTTATAATTTCGGGCCGCCCGAAATGAGCCCGGAACGTTTAATCAATTACGGGCTGGGCCGTGGGCCGAGGGCTAGGCCCATGGGCCGGCCCGGCACGACCCGAAATTCAAACGGGTCGGGCCGGGCCGAAATTCAAACATTACGGGCCTTTTCGGGCTTCGGCCCTGCCGGGCCGGGCGGCCCGAATGTACACCTATAGTTGTAGGGGTGTATCCGATTGAATATGGACTCATATTATTTATTTTATATTTTTTTATTTATCTTTGAAGTCAGGTTAAATATGAAAATTATCAAGTTGTGTCAGATAAAATTTAAATAGATATCGACATATTAATGAAGTGTTTGGTTTCTAAAGACTAATTTTTAGTCTCTTTATTTTATTCTATTTTAGTCTGAGACTAAAATGGAATACAACGAAGGGACTAAAAATTAGTCCCTAGAAACCAGACACCCCCTAAATATTCAACTTTGAAAATACGGACACAGATAATGATCTGATATTAAGTATCCAAACTCGAATATGTATCGAATTCAAATATAAATGAATAATATCCGTACCATTTTTAATACCCTTTGATCCAATTCGTTGATCGGCTCATCTTATTCAGGACAATCATAATTCTTAATAAGATAGCCAGTTAAACTTAGTAAAAAAATCAAATGAATTATAAATTGGGATGAAGGGAGGGAGAGACAAAGCGATTATGTAGGAGTTTTCATGTTTAGGTTCTATTTCTCATTCTAAACTCTACTATATAAATATGTAGTCTATAGTGCAAAACAGTGTTTTGCACGTCCATATGTACAATCTGTTGGTCATAGTCTTAGAGATGTTAATGGTCGTTGTCGGCGTTTCGACCCCGAGGGGTCCCTGGACCGACGAGTGAATTGTCGTCGCGTGTCCCAGCCCAGATGGGTCGGCGCGGGACGGAGCACGAAGGGGGGAAGAAAACAGGCAAAGGGGAATCCCGCGGCCTTCGTGTTGCCCTGCGCCCAGGTCGGGTGCGCTTGCAGTAGGGGGTTACAAGCGTCCGCGTGGGAGAGAGCGAGAGCCTTACGCGCCGGCCCGTTCTCCCGCGCGGCCAACCTTCTCGTACGAGAGCCCTGGACCTTCCTTTTATAGGTGTAAGGAGAGGGTCCAGGTGTACAATGGGGGAGTAGCAGTGTGCTAACGTGTCTAGCAGAGAGGAGCTAGAGCCCTAAGTACATGCCGTCGTGGCAGTCGGAGAGGTTTTGGCACCCTGTTCATGTGATGTCGTGGTCGTCAGAGGAGCGCTGGAGCCTTGTGGAAGGACAGCTGTCGGGGCTGTCGAGTCCTTGCTGACGTCTCCTTGCTTCCGTAAGAGGCTGAGAGCCGCCGTCGTCATGGAGCACGCGGGGCGCCATCATTATTTGTTTACCGGGGCGAGCCAGATGGGACGCCGGTCTTGTTCCCCGTAGCCTGAGCTAGCTAGGGGTAGGGTAATGATGGCCCCCTGTGACGTGGTCGGTCCGAGCCCTGGGTCAGGCGAGGCGGAGGCTCCTCCGAGGTCGAGGTCGAGTCTGTCTTCCGAGGTCGAGGTCGAGTCCGAGCCCCGGGTCGGGCGAGGCGGAGACCGTCGTCCGAGGCCAAGGCTGAGTCTGAGCCCTGGGCTCGGGCGAGGCGGAGTTCGTTGTCTTCCAGAGCCGAGGCTGAGTCCGAGCCCTAAGTCGGGCGAGGCGGAGTTCGTCGTCTTCCGAAGCCGAGGCTGAGCCCGAGCCCTGGGGTCGGGCGAGGCGGAGTTCGTCGTCTTCTGGAGCCGAGGCTGAGTCCGAGCCCTGGGGTCGGGCGAGGCGGAGTCCATCGTCCGAGGCCGAGACGGGGGCCAAGCCCTGGGGTCGGGCGAGGCGGAACTTCCTATGGCGCCCGAGGCCGAACTTGGCTGCTGTTAGCCTCACTCTGTCGAGTGGCACAGCAGTCGGAGCGACGCAGGCGGCGCTGTCTTCTTGTCAGGTCGGTCAGTGGAGCGACGAAGTGACTGCGGTCACTTCGGCTCTGTCGACTGAAGAGTGCTCGTCAGGATAAGGTGTCAGGCGATCCTTGCATTAAATGCTCCTGCGATATGGTCGGTCGGCGTGGCGATCTGGCCAAGGTTGCTTCTCGGCGAAGACTGGGCCTCGGGCAAGCCGAAGGTGTGTCCGTTGCTTGAGGGGGCCCTCGGGCGAGACGTGAATCCTCCGGGGTCGGCTGCCTTTGCCCGAGGCTGGGCTCGGGCGAGGCGAGATCGTGTCCCTTGAGTGGACTGAGCCTTGACCTTTATCGCACCCATCAGGCCTTTGCAGCTTTGTGCTGATGGGGGTTACCAGCTGAGATTAGGAGTCTTGGGGGTACCCCTAATTATGGTCCCCGACAGTAGCCCTCGAGCCTCGAAGGGAGTGTTGATACTCGCTTGGAGGCTTTTGTCGCACTTTTTTGCAAGGGGACCGGCCTTTCTTGGTTGCGTTTCGTTCCGGAGGGTGCACGCGAGCGCACCCGCCGGGTGTAGCCCCCGAGGCCTCGGAGGAGTGATTTGACTCCTTCGAGGTCTTAGCGCGTTTCATGATGCTTCGGTCGGTCTGGTTGTTCCCTCATGCGAACTGGTCGTAGCCCGGGTGCATAGTCGAGTCCCAAGTTCTCGGGCTGGTATGTTAACGCTGTCAACGGTTTGGCCGGAGCCGGGTTTGCGAGAGCAGCCCCCGAGCCTCTGCACAGAGCGAGAGGACGGTCAAGGACAGACTCGGCTTTTTTACATACGCCCCTGCGTCGCCTTTCCGCAAGGAGGAGGGGGGAAAGCGCCATGTTGCCCTCGGAGGGCGCCGAACATGGTGTCTCCAGTGAGTTGCTAATGGGTAATCCGAGTGGACGCCCGTGCCCCATTCGTTAGGGGTCGGCTAGTGGCCCGGAGGCGCGCTCCAAAAGTACCTGCGGGTGATTTGCCGGACCTGATCCCCTTTTGACGGGGTCCGAGGGCTCGATGCCTCCCTCTGGTGGGATTCCGTTACAAAAATCGTTCCCGTCGGTCTCGGTAATGTCCTAGGGTACCTCGGGAGCGTAGCCCGAGCCTTGGTTATGTATCAAACGTACCCATGGTCATCCCTCGCTCTGCGTGCTCTGAGGCGGCTGTCAGAACCCTTCGGGGGCCAGCCTGCGAACCCCTGATCAGTAGTGGGCGCGGAGCCCGAGTGGCCTGAGGCGGTCGTTGAACCCTTCCGAGGGGCCTGCCTTCGAACCTCTGACCAGTAGTGGGCGCGGAGCTCGAGTGCTCTAAGGCGGCTGTTGAACCCTTCCGAGGGGCCAGCCTTCGAACCTCTGATCAGTAGGGGGGCTCGGGGCCCGCTTCCTTCGCGGAGAAGGATCCCTTTCGGAGTATCCCCTTTCCCGGTCCCTATGGCAAGAGAGAGAAAGAGGAAGTGGAAAAGGATACGAAATCGAAAGACGTGACGCACCTTTTTTGACGCGATCATCATGGCGGAGGTGAAGCGTCGCATGCTTCGCCTGCCAAAGGTGCCGCCTGTCCTGTCGCAGAGTTAATGCGACGGAATGAGTGGTTCGCGGGGCAGCCGTTGTGCGTGCGCGAGCCGTTCGGGGAACGGAACACGGGCGCGTCGTCTTCACGCCGTGGGAGAGGGCTCTCTCGCTGTCCCAGGAGGGGACGTGAGCTTGTTGACGACTTGACTGTTGCTTCCGCCCACTTGCCACCGCCATTACTGCCGGCCCATTTCTAGCCGTATCGACCGTCGTGCCTTCTCCCGCGACTGACTGACCCGTGACCGATGTGCTCGGTTGGCACCGTCGGGTCGTGCGCAGGGTCGCCTCGAGTCGCGGCACCGGTTCCGCAGTCGAGAAGGCGCGGTAGTGGCGCGAGTGGCGGTGTAGTTTCTCGCACGTAGTAACCGGCGCGCCGGTTACATGACATGTGGGCCTGGGCCTCCATGCTGGACGCGTCGAAGTCGAAAGGGTGCGCCCCCTTGGTGCGGTTGCATGCCGCCTGCATGGCGGTTCGCTCTTTCACCCGCTGGTCTAGGCGAAAGTGGAGGAGCGCTCGTAACCGCTGGGCAGTTACGCGCACCGCGCGCGGCGGTTTGGCTTCTTCCGCCTTGGGCCAGCTTGCATGACGCGTGGGGCCCAGCCCCCGTGTCGTAGGGGGAGAACCTTGGAGCGTGTTGGAGAAGACTCGGTCCGTGACGGCTGAGGACGCAAGTGGGGAGAGTTGCCTTTAAAAGGAGGGTGACCCCCTTGGAAGGCAACCATGTCTTCGCACTCCCTTCATGCCTCGCGTCCTTCCACCTTCCGAGCCCCTAGATGGGGAACACTCGTGTCGCTTTCGTTTTGCTGCCGTTGGAGGAACGCAACTTCGGGGAAGTTGGTACCTTTCAGCCATCGCTCGGCTTCAAGGATTTTCATCAGACAGCTCGGCTGCATCCCCTCGCCGGTGGTCACCCAAGACGGTGACCACCAGTTCGATGGTGGGGAGAAGCGAGCCGGGCTGCGGCCTGTGGCTCGCCCTCAGCTTCAAGGATCTTCATCATCCTTGCTGGGGCGGAGAGCGAGGTGAGCCGGAGCTCTACCTCCCGCACGAGTCGGCTGGCCACCTCTTCTTCCAGCTCCTGGGGGTGGAAACTATCCTCCAGCTCTGCGGAGGAGGCGTCCTCCAGCCATGCCAGGGAAGGCGAACTGTTGCTGCCCAGCTAGGATGCAACATTCCGTCCTCTGTCCTCGCTTTCATGGCGAGGACGGGAGTGAGGACCTGCTGGTGCGCTTTGGGGCGGCCGGCGCTCGCTGGTGCGGCGTGGGTGGACAGGTGGACGCCGCTGTCGGTGCTGACGTGGTGGCAGCTGGAGAAAGCTTCTCCGCCGACAAGCCCGTCAGCGCTACCCGCGGACCGACCTCCGGCTCTTTGGCTTTAATGTCTGGTTCGCGTCCCTTGAGTGGGGACGCGAACGAGAGCCTTACAGCTGCACCGTCCGTCCCGAGACCATCGCTGCTGCTGCAGAGGTCGCTGGCGAGTCGCCCGGAGCTTGTCGCCCCGCAGGCTCTCCGGTGTGGAGGTTGTTCATACCCGCGGGGATGGAACCGGAGTTCCGTTTGTAATGGCACCTTGAATGTCGGTGACTGTTCATTATGGCTGTCGGGGCCTGAACATGTATGTATTTTTGGCATGAAGCCGTGTTTTTTTCTCATTTCGAGCAATAGGACTCGCCTGTCGGCTAACTGAACCGCTTAACCAAGTGTGAGTTGCCTCGTGCAAAGGTGACGAGTGAGGTATCCATATCCCGGAGGCGTAGGAGTCCCTCGGCTCGGTCGGCCTTGCCGCCCGAGGCTTCTCTTGCTTAGTTAAAGGAACCCTCAGCCGCTCTTCGATGAGCCGGAGCCAAAGGCAGCAGTGTCAGTGTGGACAGAGGAAGAGTTGGCTCGAAAAGAAGACTTCGTCGGCCGGAGCCTGGCCGGGCCGTCCACTGGCGGGACCAGCGCCGGGGTTAGGTTACCGAGGCCATGAGCCGGGCTGATGTCCTCGGGGGACAGCTGGCTGAGGCTTCGGGGCGGCCGGCCGAGCCGTCTGCTCGGGCCGGATTCCTAGAGGAGACCCTGGCGGCGATAGCCCGGGCGTGGCGCTGACGTCGTCCTTCGGAGCGGAGATCCTTCGCCCGTGTTGCCGTCCGAGGCTCGGTCGGACTTCGTCGAAGGTGGAGTTGATGCCGAGGGTGTCGCTGCTCCCCCTCCATCGACGTCTGAGCCTGCAGGATCGGTTCGCCTGTAGTATGCATATGTTTTTTGCGGCCGCCGAGGCCCAAACATACTGTCGTCGCGTTGTAAAGCTGCGTTTCTTTTCCTCTTGTTTCGAGTATCTAGACTTATTTGTCGGTAACAGAATTGTTTGTCCGAGCGAGAGTTACTTTTCACGGAAGGTGATGAGTGAGGTATCTGTATCCCGGAGGCGTAGGAGTCCCTCGGCTCAGTCGGCCTTGCCGCTTACGTGTACTCTTACTCGTCTGTAGGATTCTGCTATCGATATAGTTGAGAAGGCACGAAAAATCGTTTCGGTAGAAGAATTTTCGAGCGTTAAGACTTGTTCGGTCCGCAGAATCGCTTATCCGAGCGTGAGTTACTTATCGCAGAAGGTGATGAGTGAGGTATCTGTATCCCAGAGGCGTAGGAGTCCCTCGGCTCGGTCGGCCTTGGCTGCTTACGTGTACTTTGTCGTTTTCAGGATCCCACTTTCGAAGTAGTCGAAAAGGACGAAAGACGTTCTGGCAGAAAGACCTTTTCCGAGGAAAATTTTGACGCAGAGGGGGTTCCCCCCTTCTAGCCCCCGAGGGAGGGTCGGGCTTTGCCAAGGCAAGGCTGACCCTTCCTTGATGGTTAGACTTTGTATGTGAACGAGGTGTACGAACGACTTGAAAGCATCTTAAGGGTAGAAGTGACGTAGCTGTCGGATGTTCCAAGCGTTGCTGTAGACCTTGCATTGACTGTTCGCCAGCTTGTATGTCCCGGGCTTCAGAACCTTGGCAATAACGAACGACCCTTCCCAGGGAGGCATGAGCTTGTGCCGCCCTCGGGCGTCTTGTCGCGGCCGAAGCACCAAGTCGCCCACCTGGAGGTCTCGGGACCGAACCCCTCGGGCGTGGTAGCGTCGCAGGGACTGCTGATACCGCGCCGAGTGTAGTAAGGCCATGTCCCGAGCCTCTTGCAGCTGGTCCAGTGAGTCTTCTCGGTTGGTTCGATTGCTTTGGTCGTCGTACGCCCTCGTCCTCGGGGAACCGTATTCTAAGTCCGTGGGCAAGATGGCCTTGGCCCCATAGACTAGAAAGAACGGTGTGAAGCCCGTGGCTCGGCTTGGCGTTGTCCTCAGACTCCAGACCACCGAGGGGAGTTCCTTCATCCATTGCCTGCCGAACTTGTTGAGGTCGTTGTAGATCCTCGGCTTGAGTCCTTGCAGAATCATATCGTTGGCACGTTCTACCTGCCCATTCGTCATGGGGTGAGCCACGACGGCCTAGTTCACCCGGATGTGGTGATCCTCGCAGAAGTCCAGGAACTTTATGCCAGTGAACTGGGTGCCGTTGTCGGTGATGATGGAGTTCGGGACCCCAAAGCGATAGATGATGTTGGTGAAGAACGCCACCGCCTGTTCGGACCTGATGCTGTTTAAGGGTCGAACCTCGATCCACTTGGAGAATTTGTCGATGGCGACCAGCAGGTGCGTGTAGCCCCCGGGTGCCTTCTGCAAGGGACCGACGAGGTCCAGACCCCACACAGCAAATGGCCAGGTGATGGGTATTGTCTGCAGAGCCTGAGCGGGCAGGTGGGTCTGCCTTGCGTAGAATTGACACCCTTGGCAGGTGCGGACAATTCTAGTGGCGTCGGCCACCGCGGTCGGCCAGTAGAAACCTTGTCGGAAAGTGTTTCCAACAAGGGCTCGAGGTGCTGCGTGATGACCGCAAGCCCCCCGAGTGTATTTCTTGTAAGAGCTCATGGCCTTCGGCGATGGATATGCATCGCTAGAGGATGACGGAGGGGCTGCGATGGTAGAGCTCCTTCCCGTCCCCCAGCAAGACGAACGACTTGGCGCGCCGCGCCAGTCGCCGAGCTTCGGCTCGGTCGAGGGGCAGCTCTCCTCGGTGGAGATATTGCAGGTACGGGGTCTGCCTGTCTCGATTAGGCGGGACCCCATTCCGCTCTTCCTCGACGCGCAGTGCCTCACCCTTGGGGGCCGAGGGTGCCTCAGGCTGAGCCGAGGGCGCCCCGGGCTGAGCCGAGGGTGCCTCGGGCAGGGCTGAGGCCTTCTCGGGCTCGGGCGTGTCATCGGTCTTGACTGAGGGTTGATGTAGGTCTCGGGAGAAGACGTCTGGGGGAACCGTTGTCCGCCCCGAGGCTATCTTAGCCAGCTCGTCCGCAGTCTCGTTGTATCGCCGAGCGATGTGGTTGAGCTCGAGCCCGTAGAACTTGTCCTCCAGGAGCCGAACCTCATCGCAGTAGGCTTCCATCTTCGGGTCGCGGCAGTGGGAGTTCTTCATGACTTGGTCGATGACAAGCTGCGAGTCACCACGAGCGTCGAGGCGTCGGACCCCTAGCTCGATGGCGATGCGCAACCCGTTGACCAGAGCCTCATACTCAGCCACGTTGTTGGACGCCGGGAAATGGAGGCACAGTACGTAGCAGAGGTGCTTCCCGAGGGGCGAGATGAAGAGCAGGCCCGCGTCTGCCCCTGTTTTCATCAGCGACCCGTCGAAAAACATGGTCTAGAGTTCCGGTTGGATCGGAGCTGCCGGGAGCTGGGTGTCGACCCATTCAGCCACAAAGTCCGCCGAGACTTGGGACTTGATGGCCTTCCGAGGGGCGAACGAGATTGTCTCGCCCATGATTTCCACCGCCCACTTTGCAATCCTACTCGAGGCCTCTCGGCACTGGATGATCTCCCCTAGGGGGAAGGATGACACCACAGTCACCAGATGAGACTCGAAGTAGTGCTGCAAGTTCCGCCGCGTCAGAATCACTGCGTACAACAGCTTCTGAACTTGTGGGTAGCGGATCTTGGTCTCGGACAGTACCTCGCTGATGAAGTAGACCGGCCTCTGGACGGGCAATGCATGCCCTTCTTCTCGTCTCTCAACCACGATCGCGGCGCTGACCACCTGAGTGGTAGCGGCGACGTAGATCAAGAGGGCTTCTCCGGCAGCGGGGGGCACCAAAATGGGCACGCTGGTGAGGAGCGCTTTTAGGTTCCCGAGGGCTTCCTCAGCCTCGGGGGTCCAAGTGAAGCGCTCGGTCTTCCTTAAGAGGCGGTACAGAGGTAGGCCTCTTTCGCCGAGGCGCGAGATGAAGCGGCTCAGAGCCGCAAGGCATCCCATGACCCTCTGTACGCCTTTCAAGTCCTTGATGGGCCCCATGTTGGTGATGGCCGCGATTTTCTCTGGGTTGGCCTCGATCCCCCGCTTGGAGACGATGAACCCCAAGAGCATGCCTCGGGGGACTCCGAAGACGCACTTCTCGGGATTGAGTTTTACGCCTTTCATCTTGAGACACCAGAATGTCGTTTCAAGGTCGGAGAGGAGGTCGAAGACTTTCCTTGTCTTGACTACGATGTCATCGACGTAAGCCTCGACCGTTCGACCAATGTGTTCGCCAAACACGTGGTTCATGCACCTTTGGTATGTCGCACCCGCATTCCTCAAACCAAATGGCATAGTGACGTAGCAGTACATGCCAAAAGGTGTGATGAAAGAAGTCGCGAGCTGGTCGGACTCTTTAATCCTGATTTGGTGATACCCTGAGTAGGCATCGAGGAAAGATAGTGTTTCGCACCCAGTAGTGGAATCCACGATTTGATCGATGCGAGGCAGAGGGTAGGGAACCTTCGTACATGCTTTGTTTAGACCAGTGTAGTCTACACACATCCGCCATTTCCCTCCTTTCTTTCTCACAAGCACAGGGTTGGCAAGCCATTCGGGATGGAATACCTCTTTAATGAACCCTGCGGCCATCAGCTTGTGGATCTCCTCGCCTATGGCTCTGCGCTTTTCTTCGTCGAATCGGCGCAGAGGCGGCTTCACGGGTCGGGCTCCAGCTCGGATATCCGGCGAGTGCTCGGCGACATCCCTCGATATGCCAGGCATGTCCGAGGGACTCCACACATAGACTTCGGCGTTTGCGTGAAGAAAGTCGACGAGCACTGCTTCCTATTTGGGGTCGAGCTCGGAGCCGATCCGGATCTGCTTGGAGGCGTCGTTGCTGGGGTCGAGAGGGACGGACTTAACCGTCTCTGCTGGCTCGAAGTTGCCGGCATGGCGCTTCACGTCTGGCGCCTCCTTGGAGAGGCTCTCCAGGTCGGCGAGGAGGGCCTCGGATTCGGCGAGGGCCTCGGCGTACTCCACGCACTCCACGTCGCATTCGTACGCGTGTCGGTACGTGGGGCCGGCGGTGATGACCCCGTTGGGGCCCGGCATCTTGAGCTTGAGGTAGGTGTAGTTGGGGACGACCATGAACCTGGCGTAGCATGGCCTCCCCAGTACTGCGTGGTAGGTTCCTCGAAACCCGACCACCTCGAACGTGAGGGTTTCCCTTCGGAAGTTGGAGGGAGTCTCGAAGCAGACGGGCAGATCGAGTTGTCCGAGGGGTTGGACGCGTTTTCCGGGGATGATCCCGTGAAAAGGCGTCGCG
Organism: Zea mays; assembly: GCF_902167145.1. NCBI lineage: Eukaryota > Viridiplantae > Streptophyta > Magnoliopsida > Poales > Poaceae > Zea > Zea mays. The sequence continues at coordinate 146,243,176 of NC_050101.1, forward strand.
CCTGCCCGGATCGAGGACAGATCGATCTGCAGGAGCCCGAGGGTCTCGGCGTAGATGATGTTGAGGCTGCTGCCCCCGTCCATGAGGACCTTGGTGAGCCTGACATTGCCGATGACGGGGTCGACAACGAGCGGATATTTCCCCGGGCTCGGCACGCGGTCGGGGTGGTCGCCCTGGTCGAAGGTGATGGGCTTGTCGGACCAGTCTAGGTAGACTGGCGCCGCCACCTTTACCGAGCAGACCTCCCGACGCTCTTGCTGGCGGTGCCGAGCCGAGGCGTTCGCCACTTGCCCACCGTAGATCATGAAGCAGTCGTGGACCTCGGGGAACTCCTCTGCCTTGTGATCCTCCTTCTTGTCGTTGTTGTGGGCCCTGCCACCTTCCGCAGGTGGCCCGGCCTTGTGAAAGTGGCGCCGAAGCATGACGCACTCCTTAAGGATGTGCTTGACGGGCCCCTGATGATAGGGGCACGGCTCCTTGAGCATCTTTTCAAAGAGATTGGCACCTCCGGGAGGTTTCTGAGGGTTCATGTACTCAGCGGCGGCGACAAGGTCCGCGTCGGCGGCGTCGCGTTTCACTTGCGACTTCTTATTGCCTTTCTTCTTGGTGCCGCGCTGAGTGGACGCCTCGGGGGCATCTTCCAGGTGGCAGCTCTGGGGCTGCTTGTCCTTTCGGAAGATGGCCTCAACCGCCTCTTGGCCAGAGGTGAACTTGGTGGCGATGTCCATCAGCTCACTCGCCCTGGTGGGAGTCTTGCGACCCAGCTTGCTCACCAGGTCACGATAGGTGGTGCCGGCGAGGAACGCGCCGATGACGTCCGAGTCGGTGACGTTGGGCAGCTCGGTGCGCTGCTTCGAGAATCGTCGGATGTAGTCCTAGAGAGACTCTCCCGGCTGCTGGCGGCAGCTTCGGAGATCCCAGGAGTTCCCAGGGCGCACGTACGTGCCCTGGAAGTTGCCGGCGAAGGCTTGGACCAGGTCGTCCCAGTTGGAGATCTGCCCCGGAGGCAGATGCTCCAGCTAGGCTCGAGCGGTGTCGGAGAGGAACAGGGGGAGGTTGTGGATGATGAGGTTGTCATCGTCCGTTCCACCCAGCTGGCAGGCCAGTCGGTAGTCCGTGAGCCACAGTTCCGGCCTCGTCTCCCCCGAGTACTTTGTGATAGTAGTCGGGGTTCGGAACCGGGTCGGGAACGGAGCCCGTCGTATGGCCCGGCTGAAAGCCTGTGGACCGGGTGGTTCGGGCGAGGGACTCCGATCTTCCCCGTTGTCGTAGCGTCCCCCACGCCTGGGGTGGTAGCCTCGGCACACCCTCTCGTTGAGGTGGGCTCGATGGTTGCGGTGGTGGTGCTCGTTGCCGAGGCGCCCCGGGGCCGCAGGCGCCGTGTTGCGCGTGCGCCCGGTGTGGACCGAGGCTTCTCACATAAATCGGGAAGTCGCGGCGCGATGCTCCGAGGGGTACCCCTACCTTCGGGAGGCAGAGCTTTCGGCCCCTCGGACCGCGGCATCCTCCAGGAGATTCTTGAGCTCTCCCTGGATACGCCGCCCTTCGGTGGTCGATGGTTCCGGCATCGCGCGGAGAAGTAGTGCTGCTTCAGCCAGGTTCTGGCCGATCCCACTGGAAGCCGGTGGCGGCCTTGCCCTGACGTCGTCGGCAATGCGGTGCTGGATGCCCGGGGGTAGATGACGCGCTTCTCCGTCTGGATCTTGGTCTGCCCATTCCTGCCCGATGTTCCGTCGGAATGGCTCAAGTGTTCCTGCTCCCTCGTCGAGCCTGGCCTGCATCTCGCGGATTTGCTCGAGTTGTGCGTCCTGACCCCCCGCAGGGACTGGGACCACAGCTAGCTCCCGAAGGATGTCAACGCGAGGCGCAGGCCTAGGGGGATCGCCGTTTTCCGGCATACCAAGATGGTCGCCTTCGCCGGGACCCCCTAGATCGACGTGGAAACATTCACGACTTGGACCGCAGTCCTCGTCGCCGAAGCTGCGGCTACCATCAGAACAATCGGAGAGGCAGTAGTCGCATGCGGTCATGAAGTCCCGCATGGCACTAGGGTTACCGAGCCCGGAGAAATCCCAACAAAAGTTGGGCTCGTCATCTTCCTCGGAACCGAGGGTCCGTAGGTCGAGACGGCCGTCAGGCGGTCCCAGGGTGACCGCATATGATACCCCGGAGGGTTTGAACATGCCTTTATAAAAGCGTCCACCAAAGCGGGGTCGCTCGGTGGGTCGCAGCTGGATCTAAAAGGCACGAGATGGGAACCGGTCGGTACCTCTTGGTCGACAGGCGGTGACAAAGTCGCGTCAGGGGCGGACTGCACCATCATCTCAGGTACGAGGGTGACGCCCAGCAAGTCCCTCGCGAGCATGCTGGCGTCGTTCGTTCGCTTGGAGTTGGCGTGTTGCGGGGAAACGACGCTCGTCTTCGTCTCAGACGCGAGGTCGTCGCCCGACGTGTCCCCCGTTGGGGCGCCGGCGCCGTCGACTCGCTCGACAGCCGACGAGGTGCCGCCTCCTGCTTGGCCATGGTTGCCCCGCCTCCTCCTCCATCGGCGGGGGAGGTGACGGGACAAACCCGAATGTTGTTCTTCTGCCACGTGGGGAAGACGTCGTTGATTCCGTCGCCGGCGGGCAGGCTGTCGGCGGCCATTGTCGCTGTCGCGCGGCGGAGGAAGGAGTATCATGTCGTAGCTGCCGTCGAGGGACATGAACTCAAGACTCCCGAAACGAAGAATTGTCCCGGGTTGGAGAGGTTGCTGGAGACTACCCATCTGGAGCTTGACGGGAAGCTGTTCGTCAACACGCAGCAGGCCCCTACCTGGCGCGCCAACTGTCGGCGTTTCGACTTAGGGGGGGTTCCTGGACCGATGAGTGAATTGTCGCCGCGTGTCCCAACCCAGATGGGTCGGCGCGGGATGGAGCACGAAGGGGGGAAGAAAACAGGCAAAGGGGAATCCCGCGGCCTTCGTGTTGCCCTGCGCCTAGGTCGGGTGCGCTTGCAGTAGGGGGTTACAAGCGTTCGCGTGGGAGAGAGCGAGAGCCTTACGCGCCGGCCCGTTCTCCCGCGCGGCCAACCTTCTCGTACGAGAGCCCTGGACCTTCCTTTTATAGGCGTAAGGAGAGGGTCCAGGTGTACAATGGGGGAGTAGCAGTGTGCTAACGTGTCTAGCAGAGAGGAGCTAGAGCCCTAAGTACATGCCGTCGTGGCAGTCGGAGAGGTTTTGGCACCCTGTTCATGTGATGTCGTGGCCGTCGGAGGAGCGCTGGAGCCTTGTGGAAGGACAACTGTCGGGGCTGTCGAGTCCTTGCTGACGTCTCCTTGCTTCCGTAAGGGGCTGAGAGCCGCCATCGTCATGGAGCACGCGGGGCGCCATCATTATTTGTTTACCGGGGCGAGCCAGATGGGACGCCGGTCTTGTTCCCCGTAGCCTAAGCTAGCTAGGGGTAGGGTAATGATGGCCCCCCCTGTGACGTGGTCGGTCTGAGCCCTAGGTCGGGCGAGGCGGAGGCTCCTCTGAGGTCGAGGTCGAGTCTGTCTTCCAAGGTCGAGGTCGAGTCCGAGCCCCGGGTCGGGCGAGGCAGAGACCGTTGTCCGAGGCCAAGGCTGAGTCCGAGCCCTGGGCTCGAGCGAGGCGGAGTTCGTCGTCTTCCGGAGCCGAGGCTGAGTCCGAGCCCTGGGGTCGGGCGAGGCAGAGTTCGTCGTCTTCCGGAGCCGAGGCTGAGCCCGAGCCCTGGGGTCAGGCGAGGCGGAGTTCGTCGTCTTCCGGAGCTGAGGCTGAGTCCGAGCCCTGGGGTCGGGCGAGGCGGAGTCCATCGTCCGAGGCCGAGACAGGGGCCAAGCCCTGGGGTCGGGCGAGGCGGAGCTTCCTATGGTGCCCGAGGCCGGACTTGGCTGCTGTCAGCCTCACTCTGTCGAGTGGCACAGCAGTCGGAGCGACGCAGGCGGCGCTGTCTTCTTGTCAGGTCGGTCAGTGGAGCGGTGAAGTGACTGCGGTCACTTCGGCTCTGTCGACTGAAGAGCGCTCGTCAGGATAAGGTGTCAGGCGATCCTTGCATTAAATGCTCTTGCGATACGGTCGGTCGGCGTGGCGATCTGGCCAAGGTTGCTTCTCGGCGAAGACTGGGCCTCGGGCGAGCCGAAGGTGTGTCCGTTGCTTGAGGGGGCCCTCGGGCGAGACGTGAATCCTCCGGGGTCGGCAGCCCTTGCCCGAGGCTGGGCTCGGGCGAGGCGAGATCGTGTCCCTTGAGTGGACTGAGCCTTGACCTTTATCGCACCCATCAGGCCTTTGCAGCTTTGTGCTGATGGGGGTTACCAGCTGAGATTAGGAGTCTTGGGGGTACCCCTAATTATGGTCCCCGACAGTCGTGATCCCTGATTCTTCCCATATTAAGGCTATGTCCACTAGATCGTGCATATGCTCGTACACAACTCTATTTTGCATTGTAGACAGTACTTCAAAGTGGAGTTTGAAATAAAAGATGAAAATGAATAAGCTGCTGGAGATAGACTAAGAGCTAGGGAACAAGGTTGAGACATAATTCTATGTGTAAGGAATTAAGGATCTAAGAGCGACTCTAACAAGTCCTAAATATATAGCTCCAATAAAAAACTTAATACTCCAACAACTTCTAATATTTTTCCTAAAACCCTTTTGAATAGGCAACGTGGGCTTTTGCGGAGCTTCTTTGCATCGTGTCTTAGGCCCATGGGCGGAGCTAGGGGCAAGGGCCATGACCCCTCCCAAGGCTGAGACACACAAGAGAATTATGTATATACTAGTTGGATGCTCGTGCGTTGCAACGGGAATATATAATACCAGTATACTACGATAACTTATATACAAAATCTGTGTTATATTGTTATGAGAAAATGTTTCATAATCAATTTGTGATCCTAGCCATATATAAATTTTGTTATTTTAATCTAGTTATTTCACCACTACATTGCAACCAACAGTATCATGCAGACTTCGATATATGCCACGATTTGTATGGTCTCATCATTGAAGAGCACGTTCCACACATGCCGGAAAATTCCCTCGTACATCGTTAGTCATCAGACACACACCACCATATACTCTTGCTTAAACAAAAAGGTAAGTGTGTATGTGTTTGCGAAGAGAATTAAAGGTAGGCCAACACAAAAGCTACCCTGACGGTGGCGAGGATGACGAACTGGTCACTGTTATCGATCCTCCTCTGTGTCACCTCCGGCGCCAAGATGACGCCACAATCCTCGATATAGTAGTCGTCGAACACACACGACATGACGAGTACCGATGACTCTTGGTTGGGCTGCCAAACGAAGTGCACCCCGGGCTCATCAGCGAGGTAGTACCCCTGGCCGTTACACCACCGGATGCGCTATTCCACTACATACATCATGTTCGAGGACACTCACACAACGTCAGCAACGTCCATCGTCCCAGCGCACAAGAATTCATGTCCGGTCAGTAGCGACTTACGTGGCAGGTTGGGCTTCAGGTGAACAATGAGCTGGACGGCGTGATGGCGTCGTCGTCGGATGCGGTGTCCAGAACAACCCGAGAGTCGTCGACGTTGGCGACAACCATGAGGCCCCCCTGCTTAACGATGGACAGCGTGGTGCAGCTGCTCTGGACCGCGTCCAAGCGGCGGCTTCGCGGGAGCTTGTCGTACACAGCGGCGCATGCGACCACGTAAGACTGCTTTTAGAGGTCGAACTGACAGTCGTCAAGCTTCTTCTCGTCATCGATGAGCGACGACAACGGGAGTGCCTCCTGCTCATGGAGTTTGTTCGGGGTTTGAAGTAGGAAACATGGATTCATGCTTGGCGTTGGTTTATGAAAATGACTCACAAGTCTGATCCATGGAAAAAAATATTACGAAGAAAAAAATTCACACATGCAAAAAAGGGAATTTAAGTATAATGCATTATTCAAACAAAAGAAATAGCATGCAAAGCTATTCTTTAAATAATATTACCTCCATCCAAAAATATAATTCAAGAATATCGGTGATACTTATCTACTACTACGCATTGTGCAATGGTAGCAAGTGAGCTTGGAGAGAGATGTAGTAGATGTGTTTCATGTCATAGATGTAGACATAAACACATATAGGTGGGTGCCCGTGCGTTGCAACAGAAACATTTAATATCATGATAACTTATAAACAAATGTGTGTTATACTGTTATGTGAAAATGTTTCGTAATTAATTTGTGATCCTAGCCATACATAAATTTTGTTATTTCAATCTAACTATTTCATCACTACATTGCAACCAACAGTACCGTGCAGACTTCTATACATGATAGCTGAATGCCCGTGCGTTGCAACGGGAATATATAATACCAGTATACTACGATAACTTATATACAAAATATGTGTTATACCGTTATGAGAAAATGTTTCATAATCAATTTGTGATTCTGGCCATACATAAATTTTGTTATTTATAATCTATCTGTTTCACCACTACATTGCAACCATCAGTATCATGCAGACTTTGATATATATCACGATTTGTATGGTCTCATTATTGGAGAGCACGTTTCACACATACCGGAAGAAATTCACTCGTACATCGTTAGTCATCGGACACGTACCACCATACGCTTTTGCTTAAACAAAAAGGTAAGTGTGTGTTTGCAAGACTAATGGTCAAACATCGTATAACCATAAAGTTAGAATACTATATAAATATATTAAATAAATTAATCCAATAGACATAGATTAACCTAATTAACATAGGATAAATAAATATCTAATTATAAAAGTATGAAACATGGTATAATCAATGTTGTTACTGCGTAGTAAATATTCATACGAGACTAACACAACTGGAGCGATTCAATTTGGAATTAAAATGGGGAAGTTACGAATTTCCAAAGTTTCTATGTATTTGATATATGATTAATTAGGAAATCAATTTTATTGTTGTTTTCATGACAAAACAGAGGTATTATGTGATAAAAATAATATTATAGCATTATAGAAATTAGAATGAACTCATTTGGATTTAATATGAAATTTCCATGAATTAAATGGGTTTCTGCAATTATTTTTAAACTAAAAATCAATTTCTAAACTCTTTTTCCCTATTTTATTTATTTCCTGGATTGCGTCCCAAATTCTAGAAAGATCAGGGGCCAAGCTATAAATGTTTTTCTAGACTTAGTGAGCATACAGAGTGGACGGTGGGTTAAACACAAAAGACGTCTTAGTTGAAGTTGTACACAATTCAAGATGAGTCATGTTGGCTAGAGAGTGGAAGGCTGGGCATTCTGCTCAATAGATCTAAGGTTCGATCCCTAAGCAGTCACAGTTTGTTTTTTTTTTCTGCGCGCGAAACGGTGGAGGACAGAACGGCTCACTACTCTTACCTTCTTAATAAGTAGTATAGATATATATATTCTAAATGTTTTTATCTAAATATATATATACTTTAAATTTTATGCAGTGTAATTAAATAAAAGGTTTAATATAGTGGTTGGTAATATATGATTTATAACTTTGTTGTAGTATGCCAACCAAAATCTAAAAAAGACAAAGAATATAAGATAAAATATTCGTTGAATGATCAATCGATGTTTGAAACGTCAAACCAATTCGCTTGCAGACAACGAATATAAGATATGTTAGATGTCTCATAAATACTAGAGTCATTATATAAAAGTTGAATCTCATCAATCAGATATTCATCGTTATGTCGTCGTTATTATTTTGATATTGTTCTTGCATCATAATTTTAGTTTAATATATCAATTTGCTACGAGATGGACTCATGGATTGAAATAACTTATAAAGGTCTAAAATCGTTATTCCATATCGAGTATTTAAATTTTATAACATTATATAATATATTTTATCATATATTATTTATGAATTAGTTGGCTCTCATTAGGCTGTCCGCAGCGGCATCCGCCGGACAGCCCCTCCCCTTGATGTGGTGGCTACAGAAGCCCCCAAAGACTGCAACGGCATCCGCTACAATACTCCCTCGCTAGCGGATGTCAACAGTGAACCGCCACAGCTAGCGTGAAGCCGCTGCCCCTCTATGCACTGTTCATGTGTACGGTGTTTTTTAATAGATGAAGAAAAAATGGTAATAGATGATGAATAGGGTTGGATAATAATATTTTATGGTTGTAGTGGAGTATAGAGGAGAATATAAGGGAAACCGCTGCGGGAGATGAAAAAATAGGGGATGAAATGTTGATGATGTGACGCAAAAAAGTGATATAGGGGGAAAAATTTAGAGGTAACCGTTACAGACAGTCTTATATCGTAATTCTGGCTCCACTAGACGAGGACCCTACGCCATACACCCACTCCCGACCAAGAAAGAGATGGAGTACTAAGGCTGTGCGCAGAGGAGAGCTGTAAACGTTACTGGATGAACATAGAGTAACATTTGGAGTAAAAATCTTCTGCAGCTGCTTACTGGATGTCGTGCGCTACCATCGAGTAGACCCGTCCAAACGCTAAATACAGCGCATCCCGCTCGCATGCGCTAAAACGAGACGGGGGTGCACGGCTCCGCGCGTTACTGGGTGAATGGTCTATCCACTGACGATGGATTTTTTTTGGGATAAAAAAGTGTGGGAAAAATGATAGAATATGTGGTAGTTGGTATAGGGTAGATATTTAGAGTAAATATGAACGCGGAGTATTATAGGATAGAGTAGAGAATCTCGCTGACCAGGATGAAATATTCCTTTTAGAGTAGAAATTTAAGGTTCCATGAGTGCGGATAGCCTAACCTACGCCCGCCAGAGTAGCACGTGGCTATGCCATACGTGAGTACGTGACCAGCTAGCTTAGTCACCAGCTAGCTGTAAAACTGGATTCTTTTTGTTTTCTATACGCTGCCCTACGGATGGAAATCCAGTATAGCACGTCACCAGCCGTAACCAGTACGTCGAGCACCATCTCTGCCGCGCGAAATGCAGTGTGGGACAGACCGACAGAGGCAAATGCAGTGTGGGACAGAACGACAGAGGCGCGAAAGGAGCCTGCCCAACTGTGGAAGTTTGCGCCGTGGGACAGATTATTTTCGCGTGCGAGAATTTAAGGAGTCGAGATACGAGGTATTTTTCCTTTCTCACCTAAAACAAATATTGGAATCCAAGTTTAAAGATCTACTGAAGATGCTTTAAGGTTCTAAGAGGATCTGTTTAAGATAGGTCCATTAAAAATATATGTACTATAAAATAATTTTGATGGTAGATCTCAGAATCACCATAAAATTATTGGACTCATATAGCGTGGGGGATAGATGTTCCATGGGTGTCCATGACACGGGATTCGGTCATTGGGCTTTAAAGGTCTCGAGTGGGTTGGGTAGCTAATTTCACGGATACTTGGCTAACTCAGACCCAAAAGATGGTGCACGTTTCGAACCCAAGGAATCACGGTGGACGTTTCTCACGTCGAGCTTTGTGTCAAGCACAAGTCGAAGCAAACTTCCGTACATGCAGGACATACGATAAGGAAGAATGTCGATATGTAAACCTAATCTCGGCGCCTATATAAGTCTGGTTAGGTACCCCTACAAAATGATTAGCCACCTAATAGTCTTAGAGAGCATTCTTACTCCTTAGACACTTTGCAATCTCGAATTTAGAATAAGATCATCCACATCGCACATAGAACGTAGGGTATTACGTATTCTGGCGGCCCGAATATATATACATCTTCGTGTTGTGTCGTGTTAAGCATGAACCATCGATCTACAATCGATCTCACCAACCACATAAAAGCACTGTGTGATCCATCCCGCAGTGTGTTGCTAGTGCCAAACACTGATAGCTCGCGCGCCAGGTAGGGGAGGCGAATCGATATTGGATAGATCCATGGCCATTATCTTCACCAATGCCGTCAACTTTACTCCTAATGAGATGTTCCATTTTGGATCGTTTTTTTTGCATCATAGATCAGAGTGGAACTTTGCACTGCATCGTCAATGTGGTGAAAACACCAAGGGGCAAATATTTATCGCCTCGATCTAGAAGGGCCATTCACCCAAGCCTCCAACATCTTCAGCGACGACTACGGCTAGGCCTCAGCCAGCCGCTACGCCACCACGAACTATGATGACTCATCTATGGGTTCAAGCGTCTCGGTCAATAATCAAGCCACACCGTATCATCACCATGTCGCTCGGGCGCAGACCTACGTCAACATCTCTGCCTCAGACGAGTACCACGACATCCCCGACGCGGCGCACACCACTCTCTACTTCCATACCTCGGATCTAGACTCAGATCAGTCGGAGAAGAAGGGAGTGCAATCTAGAAACTCATCCTCCACCAAGGGCTCACTTGGACTTCCAACATACACGTCTCTAGCAACGATGTCCAGAAGTTGATAAGAAGGAAAGAGCCTAGGGACGGAGGTTGTAGTGGGGCGGGCGAGTCTCGAGCCCCCCCCCCCCTCCCCCCGCGCCCGCTCCCGAGCCCATAGAGCCCCACTGGAGTCTCCCCTACAATTTAAATTGTACATAATGCGATATAGAAGGGACTCTATGAAAGGGAAATGTGCCCTTGGGCCATTTCTATTTTGTTTTGGTGATTAAATGCTCAACACATTATGTTTAGACTAACATCATCTTACATGAGCAAATGAGCATAGGTACATTGTCACACCCGGTTTTAGAAGGCAAACCGAATGCGAACCATGTACGTGCCAGGATCAGTTATTCACGTACACAGCAGTTACATAACATGGACATCATCACACAGTGCTCAAATAGTATTAAAAAGGAAAATAATAGTCGATTACATCATACGTCTGAGACGTCCATATAGTCCTTACAATAAATCAAAGTGCGGAAAAGAAACGTAGATAAATGCGGCCTTCACAGGCAGTCGACTGGGGGTTGCCGCTAACCCACGCCTAGAACTCGTCGTAGTCTTGGAACTCCTGAAAGTCTCCTTCCACAGCTTCATCTTCGCCTGAGCAGTGGTTGCAATGCTGACAACCTGGGGATGGGGGGGTTGGTGTGTAGAGCAAGGGTGAGTACACATCTACATACTCAGCAAGTATCATGTTTGGCTATAGTGGACTAGCTTTATGTGGGGATAAGTCAAGCAGTTGCTTTTAGTTGGTCAGATTATTATTTACTAATAGAAAGCCAGGTTTTAGCATTAACCCAAGTTATTAGCCCGATGTACCCTTTCCAAACGGAAAGAATACCACTTACCAGCACCATAGTCATAACCAGAACCATCGATCTCATAGCCACCTGTACCATAATGTCTCTGATCAAGTACCACTAATCACTGGAGCTCCCTTGGCCGCTCATAACCGCGAGCACGGCTGATATATCAGTTTTCAAACACTCTGCAGAGGTTGTGCACTTTACCCACAAGCCGTGATTCCCATTCTGCCCGGAGAGAGCTACTCCCCATTAACCACTACCTAGGTGGCCTAGCAGGGCATCACTACGTAGCCTTTACAAAGATTCCCCAGGGCTGTAGCCACCCGTTAGGTTTCCTAAATGCACCGCACTCCTCCCCAAGGGGCGAACCCAAACTTGGCAGAGCGAGCCGCATACACCGAGCCCCATTGACGGCACGACGGCTAAGTGCACTACACCCCGGATCCTCTAATTATTCAGCTAAGGGCATCCCATTCCACCCTCATGGTTGCACTGTTTTCCCGGGCGGTCATCCATAGAATAGGTCCTTACGGAGAGGCACTCGAGAAACCGCTCGAGCCCCCTTGAAGACCACAAGTATAACATCATCATAAGAGAGGGGAAAACAGCGTATCATAGATAATCTCATCATGTTCATTGATTAGAGTTAAGCAATAGCATAAAGCTAAGCAATAATAATCCAACCCAAATAGGTAAACAAGGACATGGATAATAAAGCTAGTCAATCCTCAGGCATAAATGTGTAAAGCGGGAGGTGAATTAAAGAATGAATAGGACAGAGATAGGTCAAGGGACACTTGCCTCCACCAACCGACTGCTGCTCAGGGGCTTCTCCTGCGAGTTCCTCGGGCTCTTCAACCGGATCGTTCTCTATGTGATTGCAAGCATACATCCATCCATCCATTCAAATTAGGAAACAAACAGTACACCATACAAGAGAACAAATAAAGTAAATATGTATAGAATATCACATACGACAATGAATTTACCTTGGTTAGAAAGAAATGGGGAAAGGTCTCGCGAGAGTTAAAGCTTATGCCCGAGACGCACTACGGGTAAACAAATGACTAAACGTCACGTGCTCTAGTTCCAATTGGTTCTAACAAAAGAATTAGCTACATGCACTAATGTAAACGTGACCACTTTTAGTAGATTATCATTGAATGAGATAGATGATTAGCTATACAAATTAAATAACGTAACCAATTTCCAAATTGAGACTCCTATCTTATTAATATAAACACGTGATTAGCGCACATAGGACACGGGGGGGGGGCGGGGGGTAGACGGGGCGTCTGGGGGTAGACGGGGCACGACGGGTCGTGCCAAGACACGCGCACTACGTGAGCACGCGTGCGAGGCCGCACGCACACGCCACGAACTAGCCGTGCGCACGTCGGGGCCGAGCGCTAGCTGAGCTCAAAGCCGCGCGCTAAAGGCACGCTGGGCCGAGCTCGAGGCCACGCCGGGGCCGTCACGACGCGAGCAAGGCACGGCGGGGCGAGCGGGCAAGCGCGCCGGGGCAAGCGAGCAAGGGCGAGCGAGGACGCGGCCGGACGAGGACACGGCCGGGCGAGGCCGGGCGGAGCTCGCCGGAGCGGGGACGGACGCGAGCCCGGGGCGGCGTGCTGGCCGAGCGGGGCCGAGCGAGCGCGGGGAGGGCGGCCAGGGGCGGCCGGGCACGGGGCGGCGCGGGTCGCCGGGGCGGCCATGGAGCCAGGCCGAGCGGGCGCGGGACAAGGCCGGGCGCGGCGGGGCAGGGCGGGCTCGCCGGAGCGAGGCCGGGCGAGGGCGGGGAAGGGGCGGGCTCGCCGGAGCGGCCGAGGGCGGGGCGGACGGGCCCGCCGGGGGGCGGCCGAGCCGGGGCCGAGCGGCTTGGGGAGGGCGGGCGCGGCCGGGCGCGGGGCTCGCCGGAGCGGCCGAGGGGGTGGCCGAGCCGAGCTACCGGGGGCGGGGCCGAGCGGGGCGAGGCGGCCGAGGCCGGTGGCGGGGGACGCCGGCGCGGGACGGGGGCGCCGGGGCGGCTGAGTCGAGCGGCCTGGCGGGCGAGGTCGGGGCCGGGGCCGAGCTCGCCGGGGTGGCCGAGCTCGCCGGGGCCGGGACCGGGCGCGACGGGGCGCGGGGAGGGTGCCGGAGGGAGGGGAGGGAGGAGGGAGGGGGAGGGAGGGCCTCACCGGAGGGGAGGACGGCGGCGGCGGCGCGGGGGAGGGGCGGCGGCGGCTAGGGTTAGGGTTAGGGTGAGGGAGAGAGAGAGGGGGATGACGGGCGGGGCCCGCGGGGAGGATTTTTGGAAAAAAGAAAAGGGGAGGGGGGCGGCTGGGCCCAAAGGGGGGGAGGGGGCGCGCGGCTGGGCCGCCAGGCCGGCCCACGGCGGGGGAGGGTCGGCTGGGCCGCCGCGGGGCCCACGCGGGAAGGGGAGGGGGGGCTGGGCCGCATGGGCCAAGGGGAAGGGGGCGGCTGGGCCAAAAGGGGAGAAGGGGGAGAGAGAAAAAGAAAAGGTTTTCTTTTTCTAATTTCCTCAATTTCTTATACGCCTAATTCTCCACTTCACTCAACCACAAACAAAAGAGTGCATAATCCAGCATGATGCAACAAACAAAAATAGTTCTAGGTTTCGGTTACACAAGATGTCGAGCTAATTCTCGCTATAACTTTTGAAAAATAACAAGGCTTAGCGAGACGAAAAGGGAAAAAGGAAAGAGTAACGCCTGAATTTGGTGAGAGAAAAGAAGAAAAAAATCTACCCCCAAATTCAGGGCGTTACAAACCTATCCCCCTTAAAAGAATCTCGCCCTCGAGATTCAGGGTTGGCTAGCAAAGAGCTCAGGGTATTTAGCCATCAGATCATCTTCACGCTCCCAGGTTGCTTCTTCCTCAAAGTGGTGATTCGATCTGACTTTGCACATTCTGATGGTCTTCCTTCGGGTGACTCTGTCTGCAACCTCAAGGATTTGCACTGGCTTCTCAACGTAGGTCAAGTCCTCCTGGACTTCAAGACCTTCCACTGGCAACTGCTCTTCTGGCACACGCAAGCACTTCTTCAACTAAGACACATGAAAGACATCATGCACAACGGACAAATTCTCTGGCAGACTGAGCTGATAGGCCACTTCTCCACGCCTTGAGAGAATTTGGTACAGACCAATGTAGCGGGGTGCTAGCTTGCTTTTGACTCCGAACCTTCTGACTCCTCTGATCGGTGACACTTTCAGATAGACAAAGTCTCCGACCTCGAAACTCAGCTCTCTTCTTCTTGTGTCTGCATAGCTTCGCTGCCTCGATTGCGCTATCTTCAGATTCTCTCGGACCATCTTGATGTTCTCTTCATCTTCAAGTAGAATGTCTGGCCCGAACACCTGCTTTTCTCCAGGCTGATCCCATTGCAACGGAGTTCTACAACTTCTTCCATAGAGCGCCTGAAATGGTGACATCTTCAAACTGGTCTGGTAATTGTTGTTATAGGAGAACTCTGCATAAGGCAATCTCTTGTCCCATCCGGACTGATCTTGCAACGCACAGGCTCTCAACATATCTTTAAGAATTTGATTGGTCCTTTCGGTCTGGCCATCTGTCTGCGGATGATAGGCTGAACTGAAATTCAGATGCGTGTCCAAGGCTTCATGCAACTGCTGCCAGAAATGAGAGGTGAACTACGTTCCTCTGTCTGACACTATCTTCTTTGGCACACCATGAAGGCAAACGATCCGAGACATATACAACTCTGCCAATACTGCACTGCTGTAGTTGGTCTTGACAGGTATGAAGTGGGCTGACTTGGTCAAGCGGTCCACTACTACCCAAATGGAATCGTAGCCGGCTCGAGTGCGAGGCAATCCGACTATGAAATCCATACCGATTTCATCCCATTTCCACTGAGGGATCTGCAATGGTTGCAACAATCCAGCTGGTCTCTGGTGCTCTGCCTTAATTCTTCGACAACTATCGCACATAGCCACATGCTCTGCGATTTCCCTCTTCATTCCGTACCACCAGAATTTCTTCTTCAGATCCTGATACATCTTCTCACTACCAGGGTGAATCGAATAGGCTGTCTCATGAGCTTCCTTGAGAATCAACTCCCGGATAGACTGGACATTGGGAACGCACAAGCGGTCTTTGAACCATATCACACCTTCTGCATCTTCCCGAAAATCTTTGTGCCGTCTAGAATCAGTCGCCGGATCTCACTGATCTTCTCATCATTCTTCTGCGCTTCTTTGATTTCGCGCTCCAAGGTAGGTTCCAACTCAACTGTGACTCCTCGCGAATTGTTCAGAAATCCTAGGCTCAACCTGTCAAACTCTTTGGCCAACTCGTAAGGCATCGGACGAGCGACCATCAGATTGACTTGACTCTTCCTGCTCAAAGCATCTGCCACTACATTCGCTTTGCCCGGATGGTAATGAATCTCCAACTCATAATCTTTGATCAACTCTAACCATCTTCGCTGCCTCATATTCAACTCTGACTGAGTGAATATGTACTTCAGACTCTTGTGGTCTGTGTTAACATCGCATTTCTGTCCATACAGGTAGTGCCTCCATGTCTTCAGTGCGTGAACCACTGCTGCCAACTCTAAGTCATGGATTGGGTAATTCTTCTCATGAACCTTCAACTGTCGGGACGAGTAAGCCACAACTCTTCCCTCTTGCATCAACACACATCCCAAACCTGTGTAACAAGCATCACAATACACCGAGAAGGGCTTGTGCACATCAGGCAAGACTAGGACAGGCGCTGTTGTCAACTTCTCTTTCAGCGCTTCAAAGGCCTCTTGACATTTCTGGGTCCACTTGAACTCAACCTTGTTGCCTAGCAACGCTGTCATTGGTTTCGCAATCTTCGAAAACCCTTCAATGAATCGCCGATAATATCCGGCCATTCCAATGAAACTCTTGATTCCTCGAGCATCCGTTGGCGCTTTCCAGTTCAGAATGTCTGCCACTTTCTTCGGATCCATGACCAATCCTTCTTTGTTGATTATATGACCCAAGAACAGGACTTCATTGATCCAGAATTCACATTTGCTCAACTTTGCATACAACTGGTGCTCTCGCAATCTCTGCAATACCATCTTCAAATGACCTGCATGCTCTTCTTCGCTTTGAGAATAAACCAGAATGTCATCAATGAATACCACCACAAACTTATCGAGATAGTCCATGAATACACTATTCATCAGATTCATGAAAAATGTTGGTGCATTGGTTAGGCCAAAAGACATCACAGTGAACTCATACAACCCATACTTGGTAATGAATGCCGTCTTCGGAATGTCCGAAGGTCGGATCCTGAGATGGTGATAACCTGACCTCAAATCAATCTTGGAGAACACATTGGCTCCTCTC
Source organism: Zea mays (assembly GCF_902167145.1). Classification (NCBI taxonomy): domain Eukaryota; kingdom Viridiplantae; phylum Streptophyta; class Magnoliopsida; order Poales; family Poaceae; genus Zea; species Zea mays. The sequence continues at coordinate 146,259,663 of NC_050101.1, forward strand.
AACTGGTCGAACAGATCTTCTATTCTGGGCAAAGGGTACTTGTTCTTGATCGTGACTTCATTCAAAGCTCGATAATCGATACACATCCTTTTGGTGCCATCTTTCTTTTCCACAAACAAGACAGGAGCGGCCCAAGGCGAGGTGCTTGGCCGAATGTAACCTTTCTCTGACAGCTCATCAATCTGCTCCTTAAGCTCAACCAACTCTGGTCCGGATATTCGGTAAGCTGTCTTAAAGATAGGGGCGGTTCCAGGAAGAAGCTCTATGGCAAACTCAACTTTCCGCTCTGGTGGCATACCCGGTAAGTCCTTTGGAAACACATCTGGGAACTCGGACACAACCTTGATACTCTCAATTGGGTCTGCTTCACTGCTATCAACAGCTATCTGATAACAACTTCCTTTCTTCGGCTCAGGCGGGATTAACTCGGTCACCACTTCCTCTCCTAGTGGGGAAACCAACTTGATCGTCCTTTTATCACAACTGATAACTGCCTGATACTTATCTACCCAATTCATCCCTAGGATGACATCTATTCCCTGAGTACCCATTACTATAAGGTTAGCGGGAAACGCTATCCCCCTTATTTCCACACTTATATTCAAACAAATGCTATCGGCTCGAATTCTACCACCGACTGAGTCAATTTGAATGGGGGTTGGAATGGTAGTAATTGGAAGATTATGTGCTTCTACCCATGATGCAGTAATGAAAGAATGTGTTGCTTCAGTATCAAATAACACTTCTGCAATATGGGAGTCGACTGGGAACATACCTACTATCATGCTGGGGGTCTCCTGAACTGCTTCAGCCTCCAAGTGGTTCAGTCTTCCATGATTGTAACGCGGCTGAGAGCGGTTGCCCGCTCCAGGCTGAGACACGTTCTGCTTTGCTGGGGCATTGGGGCCTGATTGCTGCTGGGCTGCCTTCTTTGGACATTGCATCACCCAGTGGCCTTGCTCTCCACAGTGGAAACATGCTCTGTTTCCGACCTGAGCTGGTGCTGCCTGACTGTTCTGCTGGGCTGGGGTAGGAAGACGAGGTGCCTGCTGATTCTGCCTCTGAAACTGACCTCCTGACTGATTGCTCTGACGGCTCTGGTACTGATGCTGAGGATACTGCCTTTGGAACTGCTGATGCTGCTGAGGTGGACGCTGGTTCTGCCTGAACTGCTGAGGTTGATTGCCTGAGAAACGAGGACGATTGCTGCTTCCAGGCTGGGGTCCACTGATCTTGCGCTTACGATCCTCCATCTCCTTACGCTTCCTCTCTGTCATGATTGCTCTGTCAATCAGGTGCTGTAATATCGGGAAGGTGTGATTCATCAGTTGGTACTGCAGAGGGTCAACCAAGCCTCTCAGGAAACGGTACTGTCGCTTGGCGTCGGTGTTGACATCTTCAGGAGCATAGCGAGACAACTGCAGAAACCTGTCTCGATACTCACTGACAGACAATGGCCCTTGCTTGAGGGCCAGGAACTCCTCCTTCTTCACTGTCATCAGACCTGCAGGAACATGGTACTGACGAAAGCTTCCTCTGAACTCTTCCCAGGTGATGGTGTCGGGGTGGGCATGGGTGGCGAGGTAAGACTCCCACCATGACTGAGCTGCTCCTCTCAACAGACGGGGACCATACAGGACTTTCTCCCTGTCATCGCACTGAGCGGTGTGCAACTCCCGCTCCACAGTGTGCAGCCAGTCTTCATGTAACGCCCCGAATTTTTGCAGTTGAATTTTTTTTCTTTTCTTTACTCGCCAAAATTCGGGCGTTACCTTTTCTTTTTCTTTTTCCCTTCGCTAAACCTTGACCTTTTCCAAAGTTCTAGCGGGATTCGGTTTGGATTTCCCGTGTAAGAAAACCCTAAGTACTTTATGTTGTTTGATGCACCATGCCGAACCTTGCATTTCTTTTGATTGCTTTGAAAGCGCAATTGCATTCATGTAGAAAGATCGGATTTCGAAAATGCGGAGAAGATCTTTTCTTTCTTTTTTTTCTCCCTCTCTTTTTCTCTCCTCTTTTTCTCTCCCTCCCGCGCCGTGGGCCGACCCCGGCCGGCCCAGGCCCCTGCGCGCCCCCCCTCTTGGGCCTGGAAGGCCCAGCCGCCCCCCCCCCCTCTTTCCCTTATTCCCTAACCCTCTCCCTCTCCCCCCCTCATTTTCTCCCTCCCCACCTAAGCCGCCGCCCCTACCCCCTACCCGCCCCCTGCCCTAGGTAGCCGCCGCCGCCCCCTGTTTGCCGCGCCGCCCCCTGCCGCCGGCCGCCCCTCGCCGTCGATCCCCGACGCCGGTAAGCCCCCCCTCCTCCCTCTCTCCCTCTCTCCCCTCTCCTCCCTCCCCTTCCCCTCGCCGCTCGGCCCCATGGCCGGTTCGGCCGCCCGCCCCACCCCGCCGGCTCGGCCGCTCGGCCGCCCCGCGCCCTGCCCCTGCGCCGCCCGCCCTCCCCAGCCCGACCCCCCCCCTGCGCCGCCCGCCCTCCCCAGCCCGACCCCCCCCCCCCCCCCCCCCGCGCGCCCGCCTGGCCGCCGGTTCAACCGGCCGGCTCAGCAGCTCAGCCGCCCGGCCAGCCCCGCCCGCGCCCGCGCCCCGCCTAGGGCCGGTTCAACCGCCCTAGGGCCGGTTCAACCGCCCCCCCCCTTCTGTTTTTTATTTTTTTTTATTTAATTTTATTTACTTTCTGTGATCATAATTACTGTATTTTAAGTAGGCTAATCACTGTTCATGCTATGGGAAAATAGGAAGTTTAATTTAAAATTCCGTTATGTTATGGATTCACGTAGTTAATTGTTTACCCTGTGCAATGTTGATCAACTAAAAGTGATTAGGTTTCCATCATATATATAAATATATATAACAGAATTATGTTGTTAAAAAACCAATTGTGTCATTAGTGTATAAAATTTAACCCCCCGCGAGACCTTTCCCGTTTCTTTCTAACCATAACAAATGCGTTATCGAACGTCATACTTGATGCATATTCGCTTTATTTGTTATCTTATATGGTGTACTGTTCTTTTGTATTAAATATGTGGATGTATGTATGTGTGTTTGCGCTCGCATAGAGAACGATCCGGTCGAAGAGCCCGAGGAATTCGCAGGAGAAGCCCCTGAGCAGCAGTCGTTTGGTGGAGGCAAGTGTCCTTTGACCTATCTCTGTCCTATTCATTCTTTAATTCACCTCCCGCATTACACATTTATACCTAAGGATTGACTAGCTTTTGTTATCCATGTCCTTGTTTACCTATTTGGGTCGGATTATTACTACTTAGTCTGATGCTATTGCTCAACTCTAATCAATGAACATGATGTGATTATCTATGATACGCTGTTTTCCCTTCTCTTATTATGATGTTGTACTTGTGGTATTCAAGGGGGCTCGAGCGGTTTCTCGAGTGCCTCTCCGTAAGGACCTGTTCTATGGATGACCGCCCGGGAAAACAGTGCAACCATGAGGGTGGAATGGGGTGCCCTTAGCTGAATAATTAGAGGATCCGGGGTGTAGTTCACTTAGCCGTCGTGCCGTCAATGGGGCTCGGTGTATGCGGCTCGCTCTGCCAAGGTTGATTTGTCCCTTGGGGAGGAGTGCGGTGCATTTAGGAAACCTAACGGGTGGCTACAGCCCCGGGGAATCTTTGTAAAGGCTTCGTAGTGAATCCTTGGCCATTCACCTCGGGAGTGAATAAGGGTCTTGCAAGCCCGGGCCAGAGAGGGAATCACGGCTTGTGGGTAAAGTGCACAACCTCTGCAGAGTGTTATGAAACTGATATATCAGCCGTGCTCGCGGTTATGAGCGGCCAAGGGAGCTCCAGTGATTAGTGGTACTTGATAAGAGACCTTTTGGTTTACAGGTGGCAATGAGATTGATGGTTTTGGTTATGACTATGGTGCTGGTAAGTGGTATTCTTTCCGTTTGGAGAGGGTACATCGGGTTAATAACTTGGGTTAATGCTAAAACTTGGCTTTCTACTAGTAAATAATAATCTGACCAACTAAAAGCAACTGCTTGACTTACCCCCACATAAAGCTAGTCCACTACAGCCAAACAGGATGCTTGCTGAGTATGTTGATGTGTACTCACCCTTGCTCTACACACCAAACCCCCCCCAGGTTGTCAGCATTGCAACCACTGCTCAGGAGAAGATGAAGCTGTGGAAGGAGACTTCCAGGAGTTCCAAGATTACGACGAGTTCTAGGTGTGGGTTAGCGGCAACCCCCAGTCGGCTGCCTGTGAAGGCCGCGTTATCTACGTTTCTTTTCCGCACTTTGATTTATTGTAAGAACTATATGGACGTCTCAGACGTATGATGTAATCGACTATTTCCCTTATTAATACTATTTTGAGCACTGTGTGATGATGTCCATATTATGTAACTGCTGTGTACGTGAATAACTGATCCTGGCACGTACATGGTTCGCATTCGGTTTGCCTTCTAAAACCGGGTGTGACATAAGTGGTATCAAAGCCGTGCTGACTGTAGGACCGCTAACCTAGAGTAGAATGGTCGTTCTAAGGACTATAGACCTCTGTCTCTGCCTTGACTTTGATATCCCTTCAAAAGTTGGTCATACCGACCAAACCTATGTTCTACTATATATCATACCTTGCTGAAAATCATGTTTTATTCTAATCCTTCATTTACTTATGATTCATTATTTGCTGGTCATATTAATTCTGTTCTCACCCTTTTGCTTGCGATGTCTTTTGTAGATGGCTCGACTTAGACACACTGCACGAAAGTCAGTCATCCCCTTCTTACCCTCCCGCCTTGCTGAGCGTCCGCTTCGCCGTCCTGTGGCCGGACAGTCCAGCCACTTGGAGAGACTACACCATCGCCTGCGTGAGGAGCAGGAACGTCGACGACAGGAGCAGCAGAGCTCTTCCTTCTCGCTCCACCAGGAGATAGAGTCTGTGAGGAGCTGCTCCCCTGTGCTTCCTCTGGAGCCGCCCCCTGCACCACCACTGGGCGCCCCAGCCTCTGGAGTAGCTGCTGGAGGAGACCCAGACGACGGAGGAGGCGACGACAGCTCGAGCCACGACACCGACTTCTCTGCTAACCCTGAGCCGGAAGGATGGGTTGCTCGACCCATCACTCGCGACGCTGCTCGCGGGTGTCACTTCCATGATGCGCTCGACACCCTGCTACGTCGGGCATTTGACCGGCATACTTGGTCCGTCGAGTATCGCTGTGTGGTCTACCAGCATAGTCGCGGGGTCTACCCGGACCGCTGGGAGGCAACTTGCTTGGTGCGCTGCCCGGAGGACAGTCTCCAGGGTGCAGAGGCCTGTTCAGAGCACTATTCTATCTCTGAGCGGGACTCAGCTGAGGCAGCCATGCAAGATGCTGCACGGCGTGCGCTTTCGCACTACTGCTCGGTTTTCGGTGGGGCAGCTGACGGTCTTGACCTGAAGTATTACCCCCGCCGTTCATCTGGCAGCACAGGAGGCGTGATTGTCTCACCCGTCGGTGAGGGCAATCCTAGGTTGAGCAGCACAGTCAACCTAGCCGCCGTGCTAAACACGGAGCTGGACCATGCATTAGACGAGCTGAGTAGGGCTCGTGCTGAGATCGCCCTGCTGCGGGCTGAGCGTGCGGAACGTCGTTTTCTGGACGGTGGTTCCCCCGCTCCCGTTGGGACTCAGCACCCGTACCGCTCACCTCAGCGTGGACACCAGTCTTATGGCAATCCCGCCTGCAAGACCAAGATAAACCTAGAACCATAGATCGTTAGAGTTGGATCTTGTGATTAATACGAAATAAATATATACATGGAAGCTTCAGTCTTAGCGTTAGTCTCGGTCTTAGTTAGTTTTAGTTAGACAGGGTAGTTTGCTATATCCTGTGCATTTATGTTTGTCATGATGAACTATGTTTGATTTGGATCTTTGTAATGATTGTCACCAGAGTGTGGGTATCCCCTGCATTTTGGTTTACATACTATGTCAATAAAGTTAGTTATATAGTTGGGAAACCCATTATTCTCCTTTCCTCTTTATCTGAGAAGCTGTGTGGTCTGTGTTGGAGATCAGTGAAGATGCTCATCTGTTCAGTGCTGTTGGAGAATTCTATACTCTTTTCTTATGCTGCAAGCTTTGCCAGATCAGTTCTGATGTGTGGTTGCGTTCTGCAGATGTCAGAGAACAGGCGTAGAGGAGGAAGGCGTGCTCAGCAGGAGCGAGCCGCTCCGCAGGATGAGGTGCCCCAGCAGCAGCACCTGCCGCCCCCGCCCCCGATGTCGATCGAGCAGATGTTTCTGATGCAGACTCAGGCAGTTCAAGCCATCGGTCAGACTCTGGCCGCCATTCAGCAGCAGCAGCAGCAGCAACAGCAGCAAGCACCACCCCAGCCTCAGATGCCTCAGATGCCTAGAGACAAGCGTGCTGAATTCATGAGAGGTCATCCACCAACGTTCGCTCACTCTTCTGACCCCATGGATGCTGAAGATTGGCTGCGCACTGTGGAGCGGGAGTTGCATACCGCTCAGTGCGATGACCGGGAGAAAGTCTTGTATGGTCCCCGTCTGTTGAGAGGAGCAGCCCAGTCATGGTGGGAGTCTTACCTCGCCACCCATGCCAACCCCGACACCATTACCTGGGAAGAATTCCGAGGTAGCTTTCGTCAGTACCATGTGCCTGCAGGTCTGATGACAGTGAAGAAGGAGGAGTTCCTGGCCCTTAAGCAAGGGTCATCATCTGTCAGTGAGTATCGAGACAGGTTTCTGCAATTGTCTCGCTATGCTCCTGAAGATGTCAACACCGACGCCAAGCGACAGTACCGTTTCCTGAGAGGCTTGGTTGACCCTCTGCAGTATCAGCTGATGAATCACACCTTCCCGACATTCCAGCACCTGATTGACAGAGCAATCATGACAGAAAGGAAGCGCAAGGAGATGGAAGATCGTAAGCGCAAGATCAGTGGACCCCAGCCTGGGAGCAGCAGCCGTCCCCGTTTCTCAGGCAATCAACCTCAGCAGTTCAGGCAGAACCAGCGTCCATCTCAGCAGCATCAGCAGCGTCAGCAGTATCAGCAGTTCCAAAGGCAGTATCCTCAGCATCAGTACCAGAACCGTCAGAGCAATCAGTCAGGAGGTCAGTTTCAAAAGCAGAATCAGCAAACACCTCGTCTTCCTGCCCCAGCAAATCAGCAGAACAGTCAGGCAGCACCAGCTCAGGTTGGAAACAGAGCATGTTTCCACTGTGGAGAGCAAGGCCACTGGGTGATGCAATGTCCGAAGAAGGCAGCCCAGCAGCAGTCAGGCCCCAATGCCCCAGCAAAGCAGAATGTGTCTCAGCCTGGAGCAGGCAATCGCTCTCAGCCGCGCTATAATCATGGAAGATTGAACCACTTGGAAGCTGAAGCAGTTCAGGAGACCCCCGACATGATAGTAGGTATGTTCCCAGTCGACTCCCATATTGCAGAAGTGTTATTTGATACTGGAGCAACACATTCTTTCATTACTGCATCATGGGTAGAAGCACATAATCTTCCAACTACTACCATGTTAACCCCCATTCAAATTGACTCAGCCGGTGGTAGAATTCGAGCTGATAGCATTTGTTTGAATATAAGTGTGAAAATAAGGGGGATAGCATTTCCCGCCAACCTTATAGTAATGGGTACTCAGGGAATAGATGTCATCCTAGGGATGAATTGGCTAGATAAGTATCAGGCAGTTATCAGTTGTGATAAAAGGACAATCAAGTTGGTGTCCCCACTAGGAGAGGAAGTGGTGACCGAGTTAGTCCCGCCTGAGCCAAAGAAAGGAAGTTGTTATCAGATGGCTGTCGATAGCAGTGAAGCAGACCCAATTGAGAGTATTAAGGTTGTGTCTGAATTCCCAGATGTGTTTCCAAAGGATTTACCGGGTATGCCACCAGAGCGGAAAGTTGAATTTGCTATAGAGCTTCTTCCTGGAACCGCCCCTATCTCTAAGAGAGCTTACAGAATATCTGGACCAGAGTTGGTTGAGCTTAAGAAGCAGATTGATGAGCTGTCAGAGAAAGGTTACATCCGGCCAAGCACTTCGCCTTGGGCCGCCCCTGTCTTGTTTGTGGAGAAGAAAGATGGCACTAAGAGGATGTGCATCGATTATAGAGCTTTGAATGAGGTCACGATCAAGAACAAGTATCCTTTGCCCAGAATAGAAGATCTGTTCGACCAGTTGAGAGGAGCCAGTGTGTTCTCCAAGATCGATCTGAGGTCAGGTTATCATCAGCTCAGGATCCGACCTTCGGACATTCCGAAGACGGCATTCATTACCAAGTATGGTTTATATGAGTTCACAGTGATGTCTTTTGGTTTGACCAATGCGCCAGCATTCTTTATGAACTTGATGAACAGTGTATTCATGGATTATCTTGATAAGTTCGTGGTGGTATTCATTGATGACATTCTGGTTTATTCTCAAAGTGAAGAAGAGCATGCAGATCATTTGAGGATGGTATTGCAGAGATTGCGAGAGCACCAGTTGTATGCAAAGTTGAGCAAGTGTGAGTTCTGGATCAGTGAAGTCCTGTTCTTGGGTCACATAATCAACAAAGAAGGATTGGCTGTGGATCCGAAGAAAGTGGCAGACATTCTAAACTGGAAAGCGCCAACGGATGCTCGAGAAATCAAGAGCTTCATTGGAATGGCCGGATATTATCGGCGATTCATTGAAGGGTTTTCGAAGATTGCGAAGCCAATGACAGCGTTGCTAGGCAACAAGGTTGAGTTCAAGTGGACCCAGAAATGCCAAGAGGCCTTTGAAGCGCTGAAAGAGAAGTTGACTACAGCGCCTGTCCTAGTCTTGCCTGATGTGCACAAGCCCTTCTCGGTGTATTGCGATGCTTGTTACACAGGTTTGGGATGTGTGTTGATGCAAGAGGGAAGAGTTGTGGCTTACTCGTCCCGACAGCTGAAGGTTCATGAGAAGAATTACCCAATCCATGATCTAGAGTTGGCAGCAGTGGTTCACGCACTGAAGACATGGAGGCACTATCTGTATGGACAGAAATGCGATGTTTACACCGACCATAAGAGTCTGAAGTACATATTCACTCAGTCAGAGTTGAACATGAGGCAACGAAGATGGTTAGAATTGATCAAAGACTATGAGTTGGAGATTCATTACCATCCAGGCAAAGCGAACGTAGTGGCAGATGCTTTGAGCAGAAAGAGTCAAGTCAATCTGATGGTCGCTCGCCCGATGCCTTATGAGTTGGCCAAGGAGTTTGACAGGTTGAGTCTCGGATTTCTGAACAATTCGCGAGGAGTCACGGTTGAGTTGGAACCTACCTTGGAGCGCGAAATCAAAGAAGCGCAGAGAAATGATGAGAAGATCAGTGAGATTCGGCGATTGATTCTAGATGGCAGAGGCAAAGATTTTCGAGAAGATGCTGGAGGTGTGGTATGGTTCAAAGACCGCTTGTGTGTTCCCAATGTCCAGTCTATTCGGGAGTTGATTCTTAAGGAAGCTCATGAGACAGCCTATTCGATTCACCCTGGTAGTGAGAAGATGTATCAGGATCTGAAGAAGAAATTCTGGTGGTACGGAATGAAAAGAGAAATCGCAGAGCATGTGGCTATGTGCGATAGTTGTCGAAGAATTAAGGCAGAACACCAGAGGCCAGCTGGATTGTTGCAACCGTTGCAGATCCCTCAGTGGAAATGGGATGAAATTGGTATGGATTTCATAGTCGGATTGCCTCGCACTCGAGCCGGCTACGATTCCATTTGGGTAGTAGTGGACCGTTTGACCAAGTCAGCCCACTTCATACCTGTCAAGACCAACTACAACAGTGCAGTATTGGCAGAATTGTATATGTCTCGGATCGTTTGTCTTCATGGTGTGCCAAAGAAGATAGTGTCAGACAGAGGAACGCAGTTCACCTCTCATTTCTGGCAGCAGTTGCATGAAGCCTTGGGCACGCATCTGAATTTCAGTTCAGCTTATCACCCGCAGACAGATGGTCAGACTGAAAGAACCAATCAAATCCTTGAAGATATGTTGAGAGCCTGTGCGTTGCAAGATCAGTCCGGATGGGACAAGCGATTGTCTTATGCAGAGTTTTCCTATAACAACAGTTATCAGGCCAGTTTGAAGATGTCACCGTTTCAAGCGCTGTATGGAAGGAGTTGCAGAACTCCGTTGCAATGGGATCAGCCTGGAGAGAAGCAGGTGTTTGGGCCAGATATTCTGCTTGAAGCCGAAGAGAACATCAGGATGGTCCGAGAGAATCTGAAGATAGCGCAATCGAGGCAGCGAAGCTATGCAGACACAAGAAGAAGAGAGCTGAGTTTCGAAGTCGGAGACTTTGTTTATCTGAAAGTGTCACCGATCAGAGGAGTCAGAAGATTCGGAGTGAAAGGCAAGCTAGCACCCCGCTACATTGGTCCGTATCAGATTCTTGCAAGACGAGGAGAAGTGGCTTATCAGCTCAGTTTGCCAGAGAATTTGTCTGCTGTGCATAATGTCTTTCATGTGTCTCAGTTGAAGAAGTGCTTGCGTGTGCCGGAAGAGCAGTTGCCAGTGGAAGGTCTAGAAGTCCAGGAGGACTTGACCTATGTTGAGAAGCCAGCTCAGATCCTTGAGGTTGCAGATAGAGTCACCCGAAGGAAGACCGTCAGAATGTGCAAAGTCAGATGGAATCACCACTCTGAGGAAGAAGCAACCTGGGAGCGTGAAGATGATCTGATGGCCAAGTACCCGGAGCTCTTTGCTAGCCAGCCCTGAATCTCGAGGGCGAGATTCTTTTAAGGGGGATAGGTTTGTAACGCCCCGAATTTTTGCAGTTGAATTTTTTTTCTTTTCTTTACTCGCCAAAATTCGGGCGTTACCTTTTCTTTTTCTTTTTCCCTTCGCTAAACCTTGACCTTTTCCAAAGTTCTAGCGGGATTCGGTTTGGATTTCCCGTGTAAGAAAACCCTAAGTACTTTATGTTGTTTGATGCACCATGCCGAACCTTGCATTTCTTTTGATTGCTTTGAAAGCGCAATTGCATTCATGTAGAAAGATCGGATTTCGAAAATGCGGAGAAGATCTTTTCTTTCTTTTTTTTCTCCCTCTCTTTTTCTCTCCTCTTTTTCTCTCCCTCCCGCGCCGTGGGCCGACCCCGGCCGGCCCAGGCCCCTGCGCGCCCCCCCTCTTGGGCCTGGAAGGCCCAGCCGCCCCCCCCCCTCTTTCCCTTATTCCCTAACCCTCTCCCTCTCCCCCCCTCATTTTCTCCCTCCCCACCTAAGCCGCCGCCCCTACCCCCTACCCGCCCCCTGCCCTAGGTAGCCGCCGCCGCCCCCTGTTTGCCGCGCCGCCCCCTGCCGCCGGCCGCCCCTCGCCGTCGATCCCCGACGCCGGTAAGCCCCCCCCTCCTCCCTCTCTCCCTCTCTCCCCTCTCCTCCCTCCCCTTCCCCTCGCCGCTCGGCCCCATGGCCGGTTCGGCCGCCCGCCCCACCCCGCCGGCTCGGCCGCTCGGCCGCCCCGCGCCCTGCCCCTGCGCCGCCCGCCCTCCCCAGCCCGACCCCCCCCCCTGCGCCGCCCGCCCTCCCCAGCCCGACCCCCCCCCCCCCGCGCGCCCGCCTGGCCGCCGGTTCAACCGGCCGGCTCAGCAGCTCAGCCGCCCGGCCAGCCCCGCCCGCGCCCGCGCCCCGCCTAGGGCCGGTTCAACCGCCCTAGGGCCGGTTCAACCGCCCCCCCCCCTTCTGTTTTTTATTTTTTTTTATTTAATTTTATTTACTTTCTGTGATCATAATTACTGTATTTTAAGTAGGCTAATCACTGTTCATGCTATGGGAAAATAGGAAGTTTAATTTAAAATTCCGTTATGTTATGGATTCACGTAGTTAATTGTTTACCCTGTGCAATGTTGATCAACTAAAAGTGATTAGGTTTCCATCATATATATAAATATATATAACAGAATTATGTTGTTAAAAAACCAATTGTGTCATTAGTGTATAAAATTTAACCCCCCGCGAGACCTTTCCCGTTTCTTTCTAACCATAACAAATGCGTTATCGAACGTCATACTTGATGCATATTCGCTTTATTTGTTATCTTATATGGTGTACTGTTCTTTTGTATTAAATATGTGGATGTATGTATGTGTGTTTGCGCTCGCATAGAGAACGATCCGGTCGAAGAGCCCGAGGAATTCGCAGGAGAAGCCCCTGAGCAGCAGTCGTTTGGTGGAGGCAAGTGTCCTTTGACCTATCTCTGTCCTATTCATTCTTTAATTCACCTCCCGCATTACACATTTATACCTAAGGATTGACTAGCTTTTGTTATCCATGTCCTTGTTTACCTATTTGGGTCGGATTATTACTACTTAGTCTGATGCTATTGCTCAACTCTAATCAATGAACATGATGTGATTATCTATGATACGCTGTTTTCCCTTCTCTTATTATGATGTTGTACTTGTGGTATTCAAGGGGGCTCGAGCGGTTTCTCGAGTGCCTCTCCGTAAGGACCTGTTCTATGGATGACCGCCCGGGAAAACAGTGCAACCATGAGGGTGGAATGGGGTGCCCTTAGCTGAATAATTAGAGGATCCGGGGTGTAGTTCACTTAGCCGTCGTGCCGTCAATGGGGCTCGGTGTATGCGGCTCGCTCTGCCAAGGTTGATTTGTCCCTTGGGGAGGAGTGCGGTGCATTTAGGAAACCTAACGGGTGGCTACAGCCCCGGGGAATCTTTGTAAAGGCTTCGTAGTGAATCCTTGGCCATTCACCTCGGGAGTGAATAAGGGTCTTGCAAGCCCGGGCCAGAGAGGGAATCACGGCTTGTGGGTAAAGTGCACAACCTCTGCAGAGTGTTATGAAACTGATATATCAGCCGTGCTCGCGGTTATGAGCGGCCAAGGGAGCTCCAGTGATTAGTGGTACTTGATAAGAGACCTTTTGGTTTACAGGTGGCAATGAGATTGATGGTTTTGGTTATGACTATGGTGCTGGTAAGTGGTATTCTTTCCGTTTGGAAAGGGTACATCGGGTTAATAACTTGGGTTAATGCTAAAACTTGGCTTTCTACTAGTAAATAATAATCTGACCAACTAAAAGCAACTGCTTGACTTACCCCCACATAAAGCTAGTCCACTACAGCCAAACAGGATGCTTGCTGAGTATGTTGATGTGTACTCACCCTTGCTCTACACACCAAACCCCCCCCCAGGTTGTCAGCATTGCAACCACTGCTCAGGAGAAGATGAAGCTGTGGAAGGAGACTTCCAGGAGTTCCAAGATTACGACGAGTTCTAGGTGTGGGTTAGCGGCAACCCCCAGTCGGCTGCCTGTGAAGGCCGCGTTATCTACGTTTCTTTTCCGCACTTTGATTTATTGTAAGAACTATATGGACGTCTCAGACGTATGATGTAATCGACTATTTCCCTTATTAATACTATTTTGAGCACTGTGTGATGATGTCCATATTATGTAACTGCTGTGTACGTGAATAACTGATCCTGGCACGTACATGGTTCGCATTCGGTTTGCCTTCTAAAACCGGACGTTCGCTCACTCTTCTGACCCCATGGATGCTGAAGATTGGCTGCGCACTGTGGAGCGGGAGTTGCATACCGCTCAGTGCGATGACCGGGAGAAAGTCTTGTATGGTCCCCGTCTGTTGAGAGGAGCAGCCCAGTCATGGTGGGAGTCTTACCTCGCCACCCATGCCAACCCCGACACCATTACCTGGGAAGAATTCCGAGGTAGCTTTCGTCAGTACCATGTGCCTGCAGGTCTGATGACAGTGAAGAAGGAGGAGTTCCTGGCCCTTAAGCAAGGGTCATCATCTGTCAGTGAGTATCGAGACAGGTTTCTGCAATTGTCTCGCTATGCTCCTGAAGATGTCAACACCGACGCCAAGCGACAGTACCGTTTCCTGAGAGGCTTGGTTGACCCTCTGCAGTATCAGCTGATGAATCACACCTTCCCGACATTCCAGCACCTGATTGACAGAGCAATCATGACAGAAAGGAAGCGCAAGGAGATGGAAGATCGTAAGCGCAAGATCAGTGGACCCCAGCCTGGGAGCAGCAGCCGTCCCCGTTTCTCAGGCAATCAACCTCAGCAGTTCAGGCAGAACCAGCGTCCATCTCAGCAGCATCAGCAGCGTCAGCAGTATCAGCAGTTCCAAAGGCAGTATCCTCAGCATCAGTACCAGAACCGTCAGAGCAATCAGTCAGGAGGTCAGTTTCAAAAGCAGAATCAGCAAACACCTCGTCTTCCTGCCCCAGCAAATCAGCAGAACAGTCAGGCAGCACCAGCTCAGGTTGGAAACAGAGCATGTTTCCACTGTGGAGAGCAAGGCCACTGGGTGATGCAATGTCCGAAGAAGGCAGCCCAGCAGCAGTCAGGCCCCAATGCCCCAGCAAAGCAGAATGTGTCTCAGCCTGGAGCAGGCAATCGCTCTCAGCCGCGCTATAATCATGGAAGATTGAACCACTTGGAAGCTGAAGCAGTTCAGGAGACCCCCGACATGATAGTAGGTATGTTCCCAGTCGACTCCCATATTGCAGAAGTGTTATTTGATACTGGAGCAACACATTCTTTCATTACTGCATCATGGGTAGAAGCACATAATCTTCCAACTACTACCATGTTAACCCCCATTCAAATTGACTCAGCCGGTGGTAGAATTCGAGCTGATAGCATTTGTTTGAATATAAGTGTGAAAATAAGGGGGATAGCATTTCCCGCCAACCTTATAGTAATGGGTACTCAGGGAATAGATGTCATCCTAGGGATGAATTGGCTAGATAAGTATCAGGCAGTTATCAGTTGTGATAAAAGGACAATCAAGTTGGTGTCCCCACTAGGAGAGGAAGTGGTGACCGAGTTAGTCCCGCCTGAGCCAAAGAAAGGAAGTTGTTATCAGATAGCTGTCGATAGCAGTGAAGCAGATCCAATTGAGAGTATTAAGGTTGTGTCCGAGTTCCCAGATGTGTTTCCAAAGGATTTACCGGGTATGCCACCATAGCGGAAAGTTGAGTTTGCCATAGAGCTTCTTCCTGGAACCGCCCCTATCTCTAAGAGAGCTTACAGAATATCTGGACCAGAGTTGGTTGAGCTTAAGAAGCAGATTGATGAGCTGTCAGAGAAAGGTTACATCCGGCCAAGCACTTCGCCTTGGGCCGCCCCTGTCTTGTTTGTGGAGAAGAAAGATGGCACTAAGAGGATGTGCATCGATTATAGAGCTTTGAATGAGGTCACGATCAAGAACAAGTATCCTTTGCCCAGAATAGAAGATCTGTTCGACCAGTTGAGAGGAGCCAGTGTGTTCTCCAAGATCGATCTGAGGTCAGGTTATCATCAGCTCAGGATCCGACCTTCGGACATTCCGAAGACGGCATTCATTACCAAGTATGGTTTATATGAGTTCACAGTGATGTCTTTTGGTTTGACCAATGCGCCAGCATTCTTTATGAACTTGATGAACAGTGTATTCATGGATTATCTTGATAAGTTCGTGGTGGTATTCATTGATGACATTCTGGTTTATTCTCAAAGTGAAGAAGAGCATGCAGATCATTTGAGGATGGTATTGCAGAGATTGCGAGAGCACCAGTTGTATGCAAAGTTGAGCAAGTGTGAGTTCTGGATCAGTGAAGTCCTGTTCTTGGGTCACATAATCAACAAAGAAGGATTGGCTGTGGATCCGAAGAAAGTGGCAGACATTCTAAACTGGAAAGCGCCAACGGATGCTCGAGAAATCAAGAGCTTCATTGGAATGGCCGGATATTATCGGCGATTCATTGAAGGGTTTTCGAAGATTGCGAAGCCAATGACAGCGTTGCTAGGCAACAAGGTTGAGTTCAAGTGGACCCAGAAATGCCAAGAGGCCTTTGAAGCGCTGAAAGAGAAGTTGACTACAGCGCCTGTCCTAGTCTTGCCTGATGTGCACAAGCCCTTCTCGGTGTATTGCGATGCTTGTTACACAGGTTTGGGATGTGTGTTGATGCAAGAGGGAAGAGTTGTGGCTTACTCGTCCCGACAGCTGAAGGTTCATGAGAAGAATTACCCAATCCATGATCTAGAGTTGGCAGCAGTGGTTCACGCACTGAAGACATGGAGGCACTATCTGTATGGACAGAAATGCGATGTTTACACCGACCATAAGAGTCTGAAGTACATATTCACTCAGTCAGAGTTGAACATGAGGCAACGAAGATGGTTAGAATTGATCAAAGACTATGAGTTGGAGATTCATTACCATCCAGGCAAAGCGAACGTAGTGGCAGATGCTTTGAGCAGAAAGAGTCAAGTCAATCTGATGGTCGCTCGCCCGATGCCTTATGAGTTGGCCAAGGAGTTTGACAGGTTGAGTCTCGGATTTCTGAACAATTCGCGAGGAGTCACGGTTGAGTTGGAACCTACCTTGGAGCGCGAAATCAAAGAAGCGCAGAGAAATGATGAGAAGATCAGTGAGATTCGGCGATTGATTCTAGATGGCAGAGGCAAAGATTTTCGAGAAGATGCTGGAGGTGTGGTATGGTTCAAAGACCGCTTGTGTGTTCCCAATGTCCAGTCTATTCGGGAGTTGATTCTTAAGGAAGCTCATGAGACAGCTTATTCGATTCACCCTGGCAGTGAGAAGATGTACCAGGATCTAAAGAAGAAATTCTGGTGGTACGGAATGAAAAGAGAAATCGCAGAGCATGTGGCTATGTGCGATAGTTGTCGAAGAATTAAGGCAGAACACCAGAGGCCAGCTGGATTGTTGCAACCGTTGCAGATCCCTCAGTGGAAATGGGATGAAATTGGTATGGATTTCATAGTCGGATTGCCTCGCACTCGAGCCGGCTACGATTCCATTTGGGTAGTAGTGGACCGTTTGACCAAGTCAGCCCACTTCATACCTGTCAAGACCAACTACAACAGTGCAGTATTGGCAGAATTGTATATGTCTCGGATCGTTTGTCTTCATGGTGTGCCAAAGAAGATAGTGTCAGACAGAGGAACGCAGTTCACCTCTCATTTCTGGCAGCAGTTGCATGAAGCCTTGGGCACGCATCTGAATTTCAGTTCAGCTTATCACCCGCAGACAGATGGTCAGACTGAAAGAACCAATCAAATCCTTGAAGATATGTTGAGAGCCTGTGCGTTGCAAGATCAGTCCGGATGGGACAAGCGATTGCCTTATGCAGAGTTTTCCTATAACAACAGTTATCAGGCCAGTTTGAAGATGTCACCGCTTCAAGCGCTGTATGGAAGGAGTTGCAGAACTCCGTTGCAATGGGATCAGCCTGGAGAGAAGCAGGTGTTTGGGCCAGATATTCTGCTTGAAGCCGAAGAGAACATCAAGATGGTCCGAGAGAATCTGAAGATAGCGCAATCGAGGCAGCGAAGCTATGCAGACACAAGAAGAAGAGAGCTGAGTTTCGAAGTCGGAGACTTTGTTTATCTGAAAGTGTCACCGATCAGAGGAGTCAGAAGATTCGGAGTGAAAGGCAAGCTAGCACCCCGCTACATTGGTCCGTATCAGATTCTTGCAAGACGAGGAGAAGTGGCTTATCAGCTCAGTTTGCCAGAGAATTTGTCTGCTGTGCATAATGTCTTTCATGTGTCTCAGTTGAAGAAGTGCTTGCGTGTGCCGGAAGAGCAGTTGCCAGTGGAAGGTCTAGAAGTCCAGGAGGACTTGACCTATGTTGAGAAGCCAGCTCAGATCCTTGAGGTTGCAGATAGAGTCACCCGAAGGAAGACCGTCAGAATGTGCAAAGTCAGATGGAATCACCACTCTGAGGAAGAAGCAACCTGGGAGCGTGAAGATGATCTGATGGCCAAGTACCCGGAGCTCTTTGCTAGCCAGCCCTGAATCTCGAGGGCGAGATTCTTTTAAGGGGGATAGGTTTGTAACGCCCCGAATTTTTGCAGTTGAATTTTTTTTCTTTTCTTTACTCGCCAAAATTCGGGCGTTACCTTTTCTTTTTCTTTTTCCCTTCGCTAAACCTTGACCTTTTCCAAAGTTCTAGCGGGATTCGGTTTGGATTTCCCGTGTAAGAAAACCCTAAGTACTTTATGTTGTTTGATGCACCATGCCGAACCTTGCATTTCTTTTGATTGCTTTGAAAGCGCAATTGCATTCATGTAGAAAGATCGGATTTCGAAAATGCGGAGAAGATCTTTTCTTTCTTTTTTTTCTCCCTCTCTTTTTCTCTCCTCTTTTTCTCTCCCTCCCGCGCCGTGGGCCGACCCCGGCCGGCCCAGGCCCCTGCGCGCCCCCCCTCTTGGGCCTGGAAGGCCCAGCCGCCCCTCCCCCCTCTTTCCCTTATTCCCTAACCCTCTCCCTCTCCCCCCCTCATTTTCTCCCTCCCCACCTAAGCCGCCGCCCCTACCCCCTACCCGCCCCCTGCCCTAGGTAGCCGCCGCCGCCCCCTGCTTGCCGCGCCGCCCCCTGCCGCCGGCCGCCCCTCGCCGTCGATCCCCGACGCCGGTAAGCCCCCCCCCTCCTCCCTCTCTCCCTCTCTCCCCTCTCCTCCCTCCCCTTCCCCTCGCCGCTCGGCCCCATGGCCGGTTCGGCCGCCCGCCCCACCCCGCCGGCTCGGCCGCTCGGCCGCCCCGCGCCCTGCCCCTGCGCCGCCCGCCCTCCCCAGCCCGACCCCCCCCTGCGCCGCCAGCCCTCCCCAGCCCGACCCCCCCCCCCCCCCCGCGCGCCCGCCTGGCCGCCGGTTCAACCGGCCGGCTCAGCGGCTCAGCCGCCCGGCCAGCCCCGCCCGCGCCCGCGCCCCGCCTAGGGCCGGTTCAACCGCCCCCCCCCCTTCTGTTTTTTATTTTTTTTTATTTAATTTTATTTACTTTCTGTGATCATAATTACTGTATTTTAAGTAGGCTAATCACTGTTCATGCTATGGGAAAATAGGAAGTTTAATTTAAAATTCCGTTATGTTATGGATTCACGTAGTTAATTGTTTACCCTGTGCAATGTTGATCAACTAAAAGTGATTAGGTTTCCATCATATATATAAATATATATAACAGAATTATGTTGTTAAAAACCAATTGTGTCATTAGTGTATAAAATTTAACCCCCCGCGAGACCTTTCCCGTTTCTTTCTAACCATAACAAATGCGTTATCGAACGTCATACTTGATGCATATTCGCTTTATTTGTTATCTTATATGGTGTACTGTTCTTTTGTATTAAATATGTGGATGTATGTATGTGTGTTTGCGCTCGCATAGAGAACGATCCGGTCGAAGAGCCCGAGGAATTCGCAGGAGAAGCCCCTGAGCAGCAGTCGTTTGGTGGAGGCAAGTGTCCTTTGACCTATCTCTGTCCTATTCATTCTTTAATTCACCTCCCGCATTACACATTTATACCTAAGGATTGACTAGCTTTTGTTATCCATGTCCTTGTTTACCTATTTGGGTCGGATTATTACTACTTAGTCTGATGCTATTGCTCAACTCTAATCAATGAACATGATGTGATTATCTATGATACGCTGTTTTCCCTTCTCTTATTATGATGTTGTACTTGTGGTATTCAAGGGGGCTCGAGCGGTTTCTCGAGTGCCTCTCCGTAAGGACCTGTTCTATGGATGACCGCCCGGGAAAACAGTGCAACCATGAGGGTGGAATGGGGTGCCCTTAGCTGAATAATTAGAGGATCCGGGGTGTAGTTCACTTAGCCGTCGTGCCGTCAATGGGGCTCGGTGTATGCGGCTCGCTCTGCCAAGGTTGATTTGTCCCTTGGGGAGGAGTGCGGTGCATTTAGGAAACCTAACGGGTGGCTACAGCCCCGGGGAATCTTTGTAAAGGCTTCGTAGTGAATCCTTGGCCATTCACCTCGGGAGTGAATAAGGGTCTTGCAAGCCCGGGCCAGAGAGGGAATCACGGCTTGTGGGTAAAGTGCACAACCTCTGCAGAGTGTTATGAAACTGATATATCAGCCGTGCTCGCGGTTATGAGCGGCCAAGGGAGCTCCAGTGATTAGTGGTACTTGATAAGAGACCTTTTGGTTTACAGGTGGCAATGAGATTGATGGTTTTGGTTATGACTATGGTGCTGGTAAGTGGTATTCTTTCCGTTTGGAGAGGGTACATCGGGTTAATAACTTGGGTTAATGCTAAAACTTGGCTTTCTACTAGTAAATAATAATCTGACCAACTAAAAGCAACTGCTTGACTTACCCCCACATAAAGCTAGTCCACTACAGCCAAACAGGATGCTTGCTGAGTATGTTGATGTGTACTCACCCTTGCTCTACACACCAAACCCCCCCCCCCCAGGTTGTCAGCATTGCAACCACTGCTCAGGAGAAGATGAAGCTGTGGAAGGAGACTTCCAGGAGTTCCAAGATTACGACGAGTTCTAGGTGTGGGTTAGCGGCAACCCCCAGTCGGCTGCCTGTGAAGGCCGCGTTATCTACGTTTCTTTTCCGCACTTTGATTTATTGTAAGAACTATATGGACGTCTCAGACGTATGATGTAATCGACTATTTCCCTTATTAATACTATTTTGAGCACTGTGTGATGATGTCCATATTATGTAACTGCTGTGTACGTGAATAACTGATCCTGGCACGTACATGGTTCGCATTCGGTTTGCCTTCTAAAACCGGGTGTGACATAAGTGGTATCAAAGCCGTGCTGACTGTAGGACCGCTAACCTAGAGTAGAATGGTCGTTCTAAGGACTATAGACCTCTGTCTCTGCCTTGACTTTGATATCCCTTCAAAAGTTGGTCATACCGACCAAACCTATGTTCTACTATATATCATACCTTGCTGAAAATCATGTTTTATTCTAATCCTTCATTTACTTATGATTCATTATTTGCTGGTCATATTAATTCTGTTCTCACCCTTTTGCTTGCGATGTCTTTTGTAGATGGCTCGACTTAGACACACTGCACGAAAGTCAGTCATCCCCTTCTTACCCTCCCGCCTTGCTGAGCGTCCGCTTCGCCGTCCTGTGGCCGGACAGTCCAGCCACTTGGAGAGACTACACCATCGCCTGCGTGAGGAGCAGGAACGTCGACGACAGGAGCAGCAGAGCTCTTCCTTCTCGCTCCACCAGGAGATAGAGTCTGTGAGGAGCTGCTCCCCTGTGCTTCCTCTGGAGCCGCCCCCTGCACCACCACTGGGCGCCCCAGCCTCTGGAGTAGCTGCTGGAGGAGACCCAGACGACGGAGGAGGCGACGACAGCTCGAGCCACGACACCGACTTCTCTGCTAACCCTGAGCCGGAAGGATGGGTTGCTCGACCCATCACTCGCGACGCTGCTCGCGGGTGTCACTTCCATGATGCGCTCGACACCCTGCTACGTCGGGCATTTGACCGGCATACTTGGTCCGTCGAGTATCGCTGTGTGGTCTACCAGCATAGTCGCGGGGTCTACCCGGACCGCTGGGAGGCAACTTGCTTGGTGCGCTGCCCGGAGGACAGTCTCCAGGGTGCAGAGGCCTGTTCAGAGCACTATTCTATCTCTGAGCGGGACTCAGCTGAGGCAGCCATGCAAGATGCTGCACGGCGTGCGCTTTCGCACTACTGCTCGGTTTTCGGTGGGGCAGCTGACGGTCTTGACCTGAAGTATTACCCCCGCCGTTCATCTGGCAGCACAGGAGGCGTGATTGTCTCACCCGTCGGTGAGGGCAATCCTAGGTTGAGCAGCACAGTCAACCTAGCCGCCGTGCTAAACACGGAGCTGGACCATGCATTAGACGAGCTGAGTAGGGCTCGTGCTGAGATCGCCCTGCTGCGGGCTGAGCGTGCGGAACGTCGTTTTCTGGACGGTGGTTCCCCCGCTCCCGTTGGGACTCAGCACCCGTACCGCTCACCTCAGCGTGGACACCAGTCTTATGGCAATCCCGCCTGCAAGACCAAGATAAACCTAGAACCATAGATCGTTAGAGTTGGATCTTGTGATTAATACGAAATAAATATATACATGGAAGCTTCAGTCTTAGCGTTAGTCTCGGTCTTAGTTAGTTTTAGTTAGACAGGGTAGTTTGCTATATCCTGTGCATTTATGTTTGTCATGATGAACTATGTTTGATTTGGATCTTTGTAATGATTGTCACCAGAGTGTGGGTATCCCCTGCATTTTGGTTTACAT
This sequence comes from Zea mays, assembly GCF_902167145.1. Classification (NCBI taxonomy): domain Eukaryota; kingdom Viridiplantae; phylum Streptophyta; class Magnoliopsida; order Poales; family Poaceae; genus Zea; species Zea mays. The sequence continues at coordinate 146,281,688 of NC_050101.1, forward strand.
ACTATGTCAATAAAGTTAGTTATATAGTTGGGAAACCCATTATTCTCCTTTCCTCTTTATCTGAGAAGCTGTGTGGTCTGTGTTGGAGATCAGTGAAGATGCTCATCTGTTCAGTGCTGTTGGAGAATTCTATACTCTTTTCTTATGCTGCAAGCTTTGCCAGATCAGTTCTGATGTGTGGTTGCGTTCTGCAGATGTCAGAGAACAGGCGTAGAGGAGGAAGGCGTGCTCAGCAGGAGCGAGCCGCTCCGCAGGATGAGGTGCCCCAGCAGCAGCACCTGCCGCCCCCGCCCCCGATGTCGATCGAGCAGATGTTTCTGATGCAGACTCAGGCAGTTCAAGCCATCGGTCAGACTCTGGCCGCCATTCAGCAGCAGCAGCAGCAGCAACAGCAGCAAGCACCACCCCAGCCTCAGATGCCTCAGATGCCTAGAGACAAGCGTGCTGAATTCATGAGAGGTCATCCACCAACGTTCGCTCACTCTTCTGACCCCATGGATGCTGAAGATTGGCTGCGCACTGTGGAGCGGGAGTTGCATACCGCTCAGTGCGATGACCGGGAGAAAGTCTTGTATGGTCCCCGTCTGTTGAGAGGAGCAGCCCAGTCATGGTGGGAGTCTTACCTCGCCACCCATGCCAACCCCGACACCATTACCTGGGAAGAATTCCGAGGTAGCTTTCGTCAGTACCATGTGCCTGCAGGTCTGATGACAGTGAAGAAGGAGGAGTTCCTGGCCCTTAAGCAAGGGTCATCATCTGTCAGTGAGTATCGAGACAGGTTTCTGCAATTGTCTCGCTATGCTCCTGAAGATGTCAACACCGACGCCAAGCGACAGTACCGTTTCCTGAGAGGCTTGGTTGACCCTCTGCAGTATCAGCTGATGAATCACACCTTCCCGACATTCCAGCACCTGATTGACAGAGCAATCATGACAGAAAGGAAGCGCAAGGAGATGGAAGATCGTAAGCGCAAGATCAGTGGACCCCAGCCTGGGAGCAGCAGCCGTCCCCGTTTCTCAGGCAATCAACCTCAGCAGTTCAGGCAGAACCAGCGTCCATCTCAGCAGCATCAGCAGCGTCAGCAGTATCAGCAGTTCCAAAGGCAGTATCCTCAGCATCAGTACCAGAACCGTCAGAGCAATCAGTCAGGAGGTCAGTTTCAAAAGCAGAATCAGCAAACACCTCGTCTTCCTGCCCCAGCAAATCAGCAGAACAGTCAGGCAGCACCAGCTCAGGTTGGAAACAGAGCATGTTTCCACTGTGGAGAGCAAGGCCACTGGGTGATGCAATGTCCGAAGAAGGCAGCCCAGCAGCAGTCAGGCCCCAATGCCCCAGCAAAGCAGAATGTGTCTCAGCCTGGAGCAGGCAATCGCTCTCAGCCGCGCTATAATCATGGAAGATTGAACCACTTGGAAGCTGAAGCAGTTCAGGAGACCCCCGACATGATAGTAGGTATGTTCCCAGTCGACTCCCATATTGCAGAAGTGTTATTTGATACTGGAGCAACACATTCTTTCATTACTGCATCATGGGTAGAAGCACATAATCTTCCAACTACTACCATGTTAACCCCCATTCAAATTGACTCAGCCGGTGGTAGAATTCGAGCTGATAGCATTTGTTTGAATATAAGTGTGAAAATAAGGGGGATAGCATTTCCCGCCAACCTTATAGTAATGGGTACTCAGGGAATAGATGTCATCCTAGGGATGAATTGGCTAGATAAGTATCAGGCAGTTATCAGTTGTGATAAAAGGACAATCAAGTTGGTGTCCCCACTAGGAGAGGAAGTGGTGACCGAGTTAGTCCCGCCTGAGCCAAAGAAAGGAAGTTGTTATCAGATGGCTGTCGATAGCAGTGAAGCAGACCCAATTGAGAGTATTAAGGTTGTGTCTGAATTCCCAGATGTGTTTCCAAAGGATTTACCGGGTATGCCACCAGAGCGGAAAGTTGAATTTGCTATAGAGCTTCTTCCTGGAACCGCCCCTATCTCTAAGAGAGCTTACAGAATATCTGGACCAGAGTTGGTTGAGCTTAAGAAGCAGATTGATGAGCTGTCAGAGAAAGGTTACATCCGGCCAAGCACTTCGCCTTGGGCCGCCCCTGTCTTGTTTGTGGAGAAGAAAGATGGCACTAAGAGGATGTGCATCGATTATAGAGCTTTGAATGAGGTCACGATCAAGAACAAGTATCCTTTGCCCAGAATAGAAGATCTGTTCGACCAGTTGAGAGGAGCCAGTGTGTTCTCCAAGATCGATCTGAGGTCAGGTTATCATCAGCTCAGGATCCGACCTTCGGACATTCCGAAGACGGCATTCATTACCAAGTATGGTTTATATGAGTTCACAGTGATGTCTTTTGGTTTGACCAATGCGCCAGCATTCTTTATGAACTTGATGAACAGTGTATTCATGGATTATCTTGATAAGTTCGTGGTGGTATTCATTGATGACATTCTGGTTTATTCTCAAAGTGAAGAAGAGCATGCAGATCATTTGAGGATGGTATTGCAGAGATTGCGAGAGCACCAGTTGTATGCAAAGTTGAGCAAGTGTGAGTTCTGGATCAGTGAAGTCCTGTTCTTGGGTCACATAATCAACAAAGAAGGATTGGCTGTGGATCCGAAGAAAGTGGCAGACATTCTAAACTGGAAAGCGCCAACGGATGCTCGAGAAATCAAGAGCTTCATTGGAATGGCCGGATATTATCGGCGATTCATTGAAGGGTTTTCGAAGATTGCGAAGCCAATGACAGCGTTGCTAGGCAACAAGGTTGAGTTCAAGTGGACCCAGAAATGCCAAGAGGCCTTTGAAGCGCTGAAAGAGAAGTTGACTACAGCGCCTGTCCTAGTCTTGCCTGATGTGCACAAGCCCTTCTCGGTGTATTGCGATGCTTGTTACACAGGTTTGGGATGTGTGTTGATGCAAGAGGGAAGAGTTGTGGCTTACTCGTCCCGACAGCTGAAGGTTCATGAGAAGAATTACCCAATCCATGATCTAGAGTTGGCAGCAGTGGTTCACGCACTGAAGACATGGAGGCACTATCTGTATGGACAGAAATGCGATGTTTACACCGACCATAAGAGTCTGAAGTACATATTCACTCAGTCAGAGTTGAACATGAGGCAACGAAGATGGTTAGAATTGATCAAAGACTATGAGTTGGAGATTCATTACCATCCAGGCAAAGCGAACGTAGTGGCAGATGCTTTGAGCAGAAAGAGTCAAGTCAATCTGATGGTCGCTCGCCCGATGCCTTATGAGTTGGCCAAGGAGTTTGACAGGTTGAGTCTCGGATTTCTGAACAATTCGCGAGGAGTCACGGTTGAGTTGGAACCTACCTTGGAGCGCGAAATCAAAGAAGCGCAGAGAAATGATGAGAAGATCAGTGAGATTCGGCGATTGATTCTAGATGGCAGAGGCAAAGATTTTCGAGAAGATGCTGGAGGTGTGGTATGGTTCAAAGACCGCTTGTGTGTTCCCAATGTCCAGTCTATTCGGGAGTTGATTCTTAAGGAAGCTCATGAGACAGCCTATTCGATTCACCCTGGTAGTGAGAAGATGTATCAGGATCTGAAGAAGAAATTCTGGTGGTACGGAATGAAAAGAGAAATCGCAGAGCATGTGGCTATGTGCGATAGTTGTCGAAGAATTAAGGCAGAACACCAGAGGCCAGCTGGATTGTTGCAACCGTTGCAGATCCCTCAGTGGAAATGGGATGAAATTGGTATGGATTTCATAGTCGGATTGCCTCGCACTCGAGCCGGCTACGATTCCATTTGGGTAGTAGTGGACCGTTTGACCAAGTCAGCCCACTTCATACCTGTCAAGACCAACTACAACAGTGCAGTATTGGCAGAATTGTATATGTCTCGGATCGTTTGTCTTCATGGTGTGCCAAAGAAGATAGTGTCAGACAGAGGAACGCAGTTCACCTCTCATTTCTGGCAGCAGTTGCATGAAGCCTTGGGCACGCATCTGAATTTCAGTTCAGCTTATCACCCGCAGACAGATGGTCAGACTGAAAGAACCAATCAAATCCTTGAAGATATGTTGAGAGCCTGTGCGTTGCAAGATCAGTCCGGATGGGACAAGCGATTGCCTTATGCAGAGTTTTCCTATAACAACAGTTATCAGGCCAGTTTGAAGATGTCACCGCTTCAAGCGCTGTATGGAAGGAGTTGCAGAACTCCGTTGCAATGGGATCAGCCTGGAGAGAAGCAGGTGTTTGGGCCAGATATTCTGCTTGAAGCCGAAGAGAACATCAAGATGGTCCGAGAGAATCTGAAGATAGCGCAATCGAGGCAGCGAAGCTATGCAGACACAAGAAGAAGAGAGCTGAGTTTCGAAGTCGGAGACTTTGTTTATCTGAAAGTGTCACCGATCAGAGGAGTCAGAAGATTCGGAGTGAAAGGCAAGCTAGCACCCCGCTACATTGGTCCGTATCAGATTCTTGCAAGACGAGGAGAAGTGGCTTATCAGCTCAGTTTGCCAGAGAATTTGTCTGCTGTGCATAATGTCTTTCATGTGTCTCAGTTGAAGAAGTGCTTGCGTGTGCCGGAAGAGCAGTTGCCAGTGGAAGGTCTAGAAGTCCAGGAGGACTTGACCTATGTTGAGAAGCCAGCTCAGATCCTTGAGGTTGCAGATAGAGTCACCCGAAGGAAGACCGTCAGAATGTGCAAAGTCAGATGGAATCACCACTCTGAGGAAGAAGCAACCTGGGAGCGTGAAGATGATCTGATGGCCAAGTACCCGGAGCTCTTTGCTAGCCAGCCCTGAATCTCGAGGGCGAGATTCTTTTAAGGGGGATAGGTTTGTAACGCCCCGAATTTTTGCAGTTGAATTTTTTTTCTTTTCTTTACTCGCCAAAATTCGGGCGTTACCTTTTCTTTTTCTTTTTCCCTTCGCTAAACCTTGACCTTTTCCAAAGTTCTAGCGGGATTCGGTTTGGATTTCCCGTGTAAGAAAACCCTAAGTACTTTATGTTGTTTGATGCACCATGCCGAACCTTGCATTTCTTTTGATTGCTTTGAAAGCGCAATTGCATTCATGTAGAAAGATCGGATTTCGAAAATGCGGAGAAGATCTTTTCTTTCTTTTTTTTCTCCCTCTCTTTTTCTCTCCTCTTTTTCTCTCCCTCCCGCGCCGTGGGCCGACCCCGGCCGGCCCAGGCCCCTGCGCGCCCCCCCTCTTGGGCCTGGAAGGCCCAGCCGCCCCCCCCCTCTTTCCCTTATTCCCTAACCCTCTCCCTCTCCCCCCCTCATTTTCTCCCTCCCCACCTAAGCCGCCGCCCCTACCCCCTACCCGCCCCCTGCCCTAGGTAGCCGCCGCCGCCCCCTGTTTGCCGCGCCGCCCCCTGCCGCCGGCCGCCCCTCGCCGTCGATCCCCGACGCCGGTAAGCCCCCCCCTCCTCCCTCTCTCCCTCTCTCCCCTCTCCTCCCTCCCCTTCCCCTCGCCGCTCGGCCCCATGGCCGGTTCGGCCGCCCGCCCCACCCCGCCGGCTCGGCCGCTCGGCCGCCCCGCGCCCTGCCCCTGCGCCGCCCGCCCTCCCCAGCCCGACCCCCCCCCTGCGCCGCCCGCCCTCCCCAGCCCGACCCCCCCCCCCCGCGCGCCCGCCTGGCCGCCGGTTCAACCGGCCGGCTCAGCAGCTCAGCCGCCCGGCCAGCCCCGCCCGCGCCCGCGCCCCGCCTAGGGCCGGTTCAACCGCCCTAGGGCCGGTTCAACCGCCCCCCCCCCCTTCTGTTTTTTATTTTTTTTTATTTAATTTTATTTACTTTCTGTGATCATAATTACTGTATTTTAAGTAGGCTAATCACTGTTCATGCTATGGGAAAATAGGAAGTTTAATTTAAAATTCCGTTATGTTATGGATTCACGTAGTTAATTGTTTACCCTGTGCAATGTTGATCAACTAAAAGTGATTAGGTTTCCATCATATATATAAATATATATAACAGAATTATGTTGTTAAAAAACCAATTGTGTCATTAGTGTATAAAATTTAACCCCCCGCGAGACCTTTCCCGTTTCTTTCTAACCATAACAAATGCGTTATCGAACGTCATACTTGATGCATATTCGCTTTATTTGTTATCTTATATGGTGTACTGTTCTTTTGTATTAAATATGTGGATGTATGTATGTGTGTTTGCGCTCGCATAGAGAACGATCCGGTCGAAGAGCCCGAGGAATTCGCAGGAGAAGCCCCTGAGCAGCAGTCGTTTGGTGGAGGCAAGTGTCCTTTGACCTATCTCTGTCCTATTCATTCTTTAATTCACCTCCCGCATTACACATTTATACCTAAGGATTGACTAGCTTTTGTTATCCATGTCCTTGTTTACCTATTTGGGTCGGATTATTACTACTTAGTCTGATGCTATTGCTCAACTCTAATCAATGAACATGATGTGATTATCTATGATACGCTGTTTTCCCTTCTCTTATTATGATGTTGTACTTGTGGTATTCAAGGGGGCTCGAGCGGTTTCTCGAGTGCCTCTCCGTAAGGACCTGTTCTATGGATGACCGCCCGGGAAAACAGTGCAACCATGAGGGTGGAATGGGGTGCCCTTAGCTGAATAATTAGAGGATCCGGGGTGTAGTTCACTTAGCCGTCGTGCCGTCAATGGGGCTCGGTGTATGCGGCTCGCTCTGCCAAGGTTGATTTGTCCCTTGGGGAGGAGTGCGGTGCATTTAGGAAACCTAACGGGTGGCTACAGCCCCGGGGAATCTTTGTAAAGGCTTCGTAGTGAATCCTTGGCCATTCACCTCGGGAGTGAATAAGGGTCTTGCAAGCCCGGGCCAGAGAGGGAATCACGGCTTGTGGGTAAAGTGCACAACCTCTGCAGAGTGTTATGAAACTGATATATCAGCCGTGCTCGCGGTTATGAGCGGCCAAGGGAGCTCCAGTGATTAGTGGTACTTGATAAGAGACCTTTTGGTTTACAGGTGGCAATGAGATTGATGGTTTTGGTTATGACTATGGTGCTGGTAAGTGGTATTCTTTCCGTTTGGAAAGGGTACATCGGGTTAATAACTTGGGTTAATGCTAAAACTTGGCTTTCTACTAGTAAATAATAATCTGACCAACTAAAAGCAACTGCTTGACTTACCCCCACATAAAGCTAGTCCACTACAGCCAAACAGGATGCTTGCTGAGTATGTTGATGTGTACTCACCCTTGCTCTACACACCAAACCCCCCCCCCCCCCAGGTTGTCAGCATTGCAACCACTGCTCAGGAGAAGATGAAGCTGTGGAAGGAGACTTCCAGGAGTTCCAAGATTACGACGAGTTCTAGGTGTGGGTTAGCGGCAACCCCCAGTCGGCTGCCTGTGAAGGCCGCGTTATCTACGTTTCTTTTCCGCACTTTGATTTATTGTAAGAACTATATGGACGTCTCAGACGTATGATGTAATCGACTATTTCCCTTATTAATACTATTTTGAGCACTGTGTGATGATGTCCATATTATGTAACTGCTGTGTACGTGAATAACTGATCCTGGCACGTACATGGTTCGCATTCGGTTTGCCTTCTAAAACCGGACGTTCGCTCACTCTTCTGACCCCATGGATGCTGAAGATTGGCTGCGCACTGTGGAGCGGGAGTTGCATACCGCTCAGTGCGATGACCGGGAGAAAGTCTTGTATGGTCCCCGTCTGTTGAGAGGAGCAGCCCAGTCATGGTGGGAGTCTTACCTCGCCACCCATGCCAACCCCGACACCATTACCTGGGAAGAATTCCGAGGTAGCTTTCGTCAGTACCATGTGCCTGCAGGTCTGATGACAGTGAAGAAGGAGGAGTTCCTGGCCCTTAAGCAAGGGTCATCATCTGTCAGTGAGTATCGAGACAGGTTTCTGCAATTGTCTCGCTATGCTCCTGAAGATGTCAACACCGACGCCAAGCGACAGTACCGTTTCCTGAGAGGCTTGGTTGACCCTCTGCAGTATCAGCTGATGAATCACACCTTCCCGACATTCCAGCACCTGATTGACAGAGCAATCATGACAGAAAGGAAGCGCAAGGAGATGGAAGATCGTAAGCGCAAGATCAGTGGACCCCAGCCTGGGAGCAGCAGCCGTCCCCGTTTCTCAGGCAATCAACCTCAGCAGTTCAGGCAGAACCAGCGTCCATCTCAGCAGCATCAGCAGCGTCAGCAGTATCAGCAGTTCCAAAGGCAGTATCCTCAGCATCAGTACCAGAACCGTCAGAGCAATCAGTCAGGAGGTCAGTTTCAAAAGCAGAATCAGCAAACACCTCGTCTTCCTGCCCCAGCAAATCAGCAGAACAGTCAGGCAGCACCAGCTCAGGTTGGAAACAGAGCATGTTTCCACTGTGGAGAGCAAGGCCACTGGGTGATGCAATGTCCGAAGAAGGCAGCCCAGCAGCAGTCAGGCCCCAATGCCCCAGCAAAGCAGAATGTGTCTCAGCCTGGAGCAGGCAATCGCTCTCAGCCGCGCTATAATCATGGAAGATTGAACCACTTGGAAGCTGAAGCAGTTCAGGAGACCCCCGACATGATAGTAGGTATGTTCCCAGTCGACTCCCATATTGCAGAAGTGTTATTTGATACTGGAGCAACACATTCTTTCATTACTGCATCATGGGTAGAAGCACATAATCTTCCAACTACTACCATGTTAACCCCCATTCAAATTGACTCAGCCGGTGGTAGAATTCGAGCTGATAGCATTTGTTTGAATATAAGTGTGAAAATAAGGGGGATAGCATTTCCCGCCAACCTTATAGTAATGGGTACTCAGGGAATAAATGTCATCCTAGGGATGAATTGGCTAGATAAGTATCAGGCAGTTATCAGTTGTGATAAAAGGACAATCAAGTTGGTGTCCCCACTAGGAGAGGAAGTGGTGACCGAGTTAGTCCCGCCTGAGCCAAAGAAAGGAAGTTGTTATCAGATAGCTGTCGATAGCAGTGAAGCAGATCCAATTGAGAGTATTAAGGTTGTGTCCGAGTTCCCAGATGTGTTTCCAAAGGATTTACCGGGTATGCCACCATAGCGGAAAGTTGAGTTTGCCATAGAGCTTCTTCCTGGAACCGCCCCTATCTCTAAGAGAGCTTACAGAATATCTGGACCAGAGTTGGTTGAGCTTAAGAAGCAGATTGATGAGCTGTCAGAGAAAGGTTACATCCGGCCAAGCACTTCGCCTTGGGCCGCCCCTGTCTTGTTTGTGGAGAAGAAAGATGGCACTAAGAGGATGTGCATCGATTATAGAGCTTTGAATGAGGTCACGATCAAGAACAAGTATCCTTTGCCCAGAATAGAAGATCTGTTCGACCAGTTGAGAGGAGCCAGTGTGTTCTCCAAGATCGATCTGAGGTCAGGTTATCATCAGCTCAGGATCCGACCTTCGGACATTCCGAAGACGGCATTCATTACCAAGTATGGTTTATATGAGTTCACAGTGATGTCTTTTGGTTTGACCAATGCGCCAGCATTCTTTATGAACTTGATGAACAGTGTATTCATGGATTATCTTGATAAGTTCGTGGTGGTATTCATTGATGACATTCTGGTTTATTCTCAAAGTGAAGAAGAGCATGCAGATCATTTGAGGATGGTATTGCAGAGATTGCGAGAGCACCAGTTGTATGCAAAGTTGAGCAAGTGTGAGTTCTGGATCAGTGAAGTCCTGTTCTTGGGTCACATAATCAACAAAGAAGGATTGGCTGTGGATCCGAAGAAAGTGGCAGACATTCTAAACTGGAAAGCGCCAACGGATGCTCGAGAAATCAAGAGCTTCATTGGAATGGCCGGATATTATCGGCGATTCATTGAAGGGTTTTCGAAGATTGCGAAGCCAATGACAGCGTTGCTAGGCAACAAGGTTGAGTTCAAGTGGACCCAGAAATGCCAAGAGGCCTTTGAAGCGCTGAAAGAGAAGTTGACTACAGCGCCTGTCCTAGTCTTGCCTGATGTGCACAAGCCCTTCTCGGTGTATTGCGATGCTTGTTACACAGGTTTGGGATGTGTGTTGATGCAAGAGGGAAGAGTTGTGGCTTACTCGTCCCGACAGCTGAAGGTTCATGAGAAGAATTACCCAATCCATGATCTAGAGTTGGCAGCAGTGGTTCACGCACTGAAGACATGGAGGCACTATCTGTATGGACAGAAATGCGATGTTTACACCGACCATAAGAGTCTGAAGTACATATTCACTCAGTCAGAGTTGAACATGAGGCAACGAAGATGGTTAGAATTGATCAAAGACTATGAGTTGGAGATTCATTACCATCCAGGCAAAGCGAACGTAGTGGCAGATGCTTTGAGCAGAAAGAGTCAAGTCAATCTGATGGTCGCTCGCCCGATGCCTTATGAGTTGGCCAAGGAGTTTGACAGGTTGAGTCTCGGATTTCTGAACAATTCGCGAGGAGTCACGGTTGAGTTGGAACCTACCTTGGAGCGCGAAATCAAAGAAGCGCAGAGAAATGATGAGAAGATCAGTGAGATTCGGCGATTGATTCTAGATGGCAGAGGCAAAGATTTTCGAGAAGATGCTGGAGGTGTGGTATGGTTCAAAGACCGCTTGTGTGTTCCCAATGTCCAGTCTATTCGGGAGTTGATTCTTAAGGAAGCTCATGAGACAGCTTATTCGATTCACCCTGGCAGTGAGAAGATGTACCAGGATCTAAAGAAGAAATTCTGGTGGTACGGAATGAAAAGAGAAATCGCAGAGCATGTGGCTATGTGCGATAGTTGTCGAAGAATTAAGGCAGAACACCAGAGGCCAGCTGGATTGTTGCAACCGTTGCAGATCCCTCAGTGGAAATGGGATGAAATTGGTATGGATTTCATAGTCGGATTGCCTCGCACTCGAGCCGGCTACGATTCCATTTGGGTAGTAGTGGACCGTTTGACCAAGTCAGCCCACTTCATACCTGTCAAGACCAACTACAACAGTGCAGTATTGGCAGAATTGTATATGTCTCGGATCGTTTGTCTTCATGGTGTGCCAAAGAAGATAGTGTCAGACAGAGGAACGCAGTTCACCTCTCATTTCTGGCAGCAGTTGCATGAAGCCTTGGGCACGCATCTGAATTTCAGTTCAGCTTATCACCCGCAGACAGATGGTCAGACTGAAAGAACCAATCAAATCCTTGAAGATATGTTGAGAGCCTGTGCGTTGCAAGATCAGTCCGGATGGGACAAGCGATTGCCTTATGCAGAGTTTTCCTATAACAACAGTTATCAGGCCAGTTTGAAGATGTCACCGCTTCAAGCGCTGTATGGAAGGAGTTGCAGAACTCCGTTGCAATGGGATCAGCCTGGAGAGAAGCAGGTGTTTGGGCCAGATATTCTGCTTGAAGCCGAAGAGAACATCAAGATGGTCCGAGAGAATCTGAAGATAGCGCAATCGAGGCAGCGAAGCTATGCAGACACAAGAAGAAGAGAGCTGAGTTTCGAAGTCGGAGACTTTGTTTATCTGAAAGTGTCACCGATCAGAGGAGTCAGAAGATTCGGAGTGAAAGGCAAGCTAGCACCCCGCTACATTGGTCCGTATCAGATTCTTGCAAGACGAGGAGAAGTGGCTTATCAGCTCAGTTTGCCAGAGAATTTGTCTGCTGTGCATAATGTCTTTCATGTGTCTCAGTTGAAGAAGTGCTTGCGTGTGCCGGAAGAGCAGTTGCCAGTGGAAGGTCTAGAAGTCCAGGAGGACTTGACCTATGTTGAGAAGCCAGCTCAGATCCTTGAGGTTGCAGATAGAGTCACCCGAAGGAAGACCGTCAGAATGTGCAAAGTCAGATGGAATCACCACTCTGAGGAAGAAGCAACCTGGGAGCGTGAAGATGATCTGATGGCCAAGTACCCGGAGCTCTTTGCTAGCCAGCCCTGAATCTCGAGGGCGAGATTCTTTTAAGGGGGATAGGTTTGTAACGCCCCGAATTTTTGCAGTTGAATTTTTTTTCTTTTCTTTACTCGCCAAAATTCGGGCGTTACCTTTTCTTTTTCTTTTTCCCTTCGCTAAACCTTGACCTTTTCCAAAGTTCTAGCGGGATTCGGTTTGGATTTCCCGTGTAAGAAAACCCTAAGTACTTTATGTTGTTTGATGCACCATGCCGAACCTTGCATTTCTTTTGATTGCTTTGAAAGCGCAATTGCATTCATGTAGAAAGATCGGATTTCGAAAATGCGGAGAAGATCTTTTCTTTCTTTTTTTTCTCCCTCTCTTTTTCTCTCCTCTTTTTCTCTCCCTCCCGCGCCGTGGGCCGACCCCGGCCGGCCCAGGCCCCTGCGCGCCCCCCCTCTTGGGCCTGGAAGGCCCAGCCGCCCCTCCCCCCTCTTTCCCTTATTCCCTAACCCTCTCCCTCTCCCCCCCTCATTTTCTCCCTCCCCACCTAAGCCGCCGCCCCTACCCCCTACCCGCCCCCTGCCCTAGGTAGCCGCCGCCGCCCCCTGCTTGCCGCGCCGCCCCCTGCCGCCGGCCGCCCCTCGCCGTCGATCCCCGACGCCGGTAAGCCCCCCCCCTCCTCCCTCTCTCCCTCTCTCCCCTCTCCTCCCTCCCCTTCCCCTCGCCGCTCGGCCCCATGGCCGGTTCGGCCGCCCGCCCCACCCCGCCGGCTCGGCCGCTCGGCCGCCCCGCGCCCTGCCCCTGCGCCGCCCGCCCTCCCCAGCCCGACCCCCCCCTGCGCCGCCCGCCCTCCCCAGCCCGACCCCCCCCCCCCCCCCCCCCCCCCCGCGCGCCCGCCTGGCCGCCGGTTCAACCGGCCGGCTCAGCGGCTCAGCCGCCCGGCCAGCCCCGCCCGCGCCCGCGCCCCGCCTAGGGCCGGTTCAACCGCCCCCCCCCTTCTGTTTTTTATTTTTTTTTATTTAATTTTATTTACTTTCTGTGATCATAATTACTGTATTTTAAGTAGGCTAATCACTGTTCATGCTATGGGAAAATAGGAAGTTTAATTTAAAATTCCGTTATGTTATGGATTCACGTAGTTAATTGTTTACCCTGTGCAATGTTGATCAACTAAAAGTGATTAGGTTTCCATCATATATATAAATATATATAACAGAATTATGTTGTTAAAAACCAATTGTGTCATTAGTGTATAAAATTTAACCCCCCGCGAGACCTTTCCCGTTTCTTTCTAACCATAACAAATGCGTTATCGAACGTCATACTTGATGCATATTCGCTTTATTTGTTATCTTATATGGTGTACTGTTCTTTTGTATTAAATATGTGGATGTATGTATGTGTGTTTGCGCTCGCATAGAGAACGATCCGGTCGAAGAGCCCGAGGAATTCGCAGGAGAAGCCCCTGAGCAGCAGTCGTTTGGTGGAGGCAAGTGTCCTTTGACCTATCTCTGTCCTATTCATTCTTTAATTCACCTCCCGCATTACACATTTATACCTAAGGATTGACTAGCTTTTGTTATCCATGTCCTTGTTTACCTATTTGGGTCGGATTATTACTACTTAGTCTGATGCTATTGCTCAACTCTAATCAATGAACATGATGTGATTATCTATGATACGCTGTTTTCCCTTCTCTTATTATGATGTTGTACTTGTGGTATTCAAGGGGGCTCGAGCGGTTTCTCGAGTGCCTCTCCGTAAGGACCTGTTCTATGGATGACCGCCCGGGAAAACAGTGCAACCATGAGGGTGGAATGGGGTGCCCTTAGCTGAATAATTAGAGGATCCGGGGTGTAGTTCACTTAGCCGTCGTGCCGTCAATGGGGCTCGGTGTATGCGGCTCGCTCTGCCAAGGTTGATTTGTCCCTTGGGGAGGAGTGCGGTGCATTTAGGAAACCTAACGGGTGGCTACAGCCCCGGGGAATCTTTGTAAAGGCTTCGTAGTGAATCCTTGGCCATTCACCTCGGGAGTGAATAAGGGTCTTGCAAGCCCGGGCCAGAGAGGGAATCACGGCTTGTGGGTAAAGTGCACAACCTCTGCAGAGTGTTATGAAACTGATATATCAGCCGTGCTCGCGGTTATGAGCGGCCAAGGGAGCTCCAGTGATTAGTGGTACTTGATAAGAGACCTTTTGGTTTACAGGTGGCAATGAGATTGATGGTTTTGGTTATGACTATGGTGCTGGTAAGTGGTATTCTTTCCGTTTGGAAAGGGTACATCGGGTTAATAACTTGGGTTAATGCTAAAACTTGGCTTTCTACTAGTAAATAATAATCTGACCAACTAAAAGCAACTGCTTGACTTACCCCCACATAAAGCTAGTCCACTACAGCCAAACAGGATGCTTGCTGAGTATGTTGATGTGTACTCACCCTTGCTCTACACACCAAACCCCCCCCCCAGGTTGTCAGCATTGCAACCACTGCTCAGGAGAAGATGAAGCTGTGGAAGGAGACTTCCAGGAGTTCCAAGATTACGACGAGTTCTAGGTGTGGGTTAGCGGCAACCCCCAGTCGGCTGCCTGTGAAGGCCGCGTTATCTACGTTTCTTTTCCGCACTTTGATTTATTGTAAGAACTATATGGACGTCTCAGACGTATGATGTAATCGACTATTTCCCTTATTAATACTATTTTGAGCACTGTGTGATGATGTCCATATTATGTAACTGCTGTGTACGTGAATAACTGATCCTGGCACGTACATGGTTCGCATTCGGTTTGCCTTCTAAAACCGGGTGTGACATAAGTGGTATCAGAGCCGTGCTGACTGTAGGACCGCTAACCTAGAGTAGAATGGCCGTTCTAAGGATTATAGACCTCTGTCTCTTCCTTGACTTTGACATCCCTTCAAAAGTTGGTCCTACTGACCAAACCTATGTTCTACTACATATTATACCTTGCTGAAAATTATGTTTTATTCTGATCCTTCATTTATTTATGATTCATTACTTGCTGGTCATATTAATTCTGTTCTCACCCTTTTGCTTGCGATGTCTTTTGTAGATGGCTCGACTTAGACACACTGCACGAAAGTCAGTCATCCCCTTCTTACCCTCCCGCCTTGCTGAGCGTCCGCTTCGCCGTCCTGTGGCCGGACAGTCCAGCCACTTGGAGAGACTACACCATCGCCTGCGTGAGGAGCAGGAACGTCGACGACAGGAGCAGCAGAGCTCTTCCTTCTCGCTCCACCAGGAGATAGAGTCTGTGAGGAGCTGCTCCCCTGTGCTTCCTCTGGAGCCGCCCCCTGCACCACCACTGGGCGCCCCAGCCTCTGGAGTAGCTGCTGGAGGAGACCCAGACGACGGAGGAGGCGACGACAGCTCGAGCCACGACACCGACTTCTCTGCTAACCCTGAGCCGGAAGGATGGGTTGCTCGACCCATCACTCGCGACGCTGCTCGCGGGTGTCACTTCCATGATGCGCTCGACACCCTGCTACGTCGGGCATTTGACCGGCATACTTGGTCCGTCGAGTATCGCTGTGTGGTCTACCAGCATAGTCGCGGGGTCTACCCGGACCGCTGGGAGGCAACTTGCTTGGTGCGCTGCCCGGAGGACAGTCTCCAGGGTGCAGAGGCCTGTTCAGAGCACTATTCTATCTCTGAGCGGGACTCAGCTGAGGCAGCCATGCAAGATGCTGCACGGCGTGCGCTTTCGCACTACTGCTCGGTTTTCGGTGGGGCAGCTGACGGTCTTGACCTGAAGTATTACCCCCGCCGTTCATCTGGCAGCACAGGAGGCGTGATTGTCTCACCCGTCGGTGAGGGCAATCCTAGGTTGAGCAGCACAGTCAACCTAGCCGCCGTGCTAAACACGGAGCTGGACCATGCATTAGACGAGCTGAGTAGGGCTCGTGCTGAGATCGCCCTGCTGCGGGCTGAGCGTGCGGAACGTCGTTTTCTGGACGGTGGTTCCCCCGCTCCCGTTGGGACTCAGCACCCGTACCGCTCACCTCAGCGTGGACACCAGTCTTATGGCAATCCCGCCTGCAAGACCAAGATAAACCTAGAACCATAGATCGTTAGAGTTGGATCTTGTGATTAATACGAAATAAATATATACATGGAAGCTTCAGTCTTAGCGTTAGTCTCGGTCTTAGTTAGTTTTAGTTAGACAGGGTAGTTTGCTATATCCTGTGCATTTATGTTTGTCATGATGAACTATGTTTGATTTGGATCTTTGTAATGATTGTCACCAGAGTGTGGGTATCCCCTGCATTTTGGTTTACATACTATGTCAATAAAGTTAGTTATATAGTTGGGAAACCCATTATTCTCCTTTCCTCTTTATCTGAGAAGCTGTGTGGTCTGTGTTGGAGATCAGTGAAGATGCTCATCTGTTCAGTGCTGTTGGAGAATTCTATACTCTTTTCTTATGCTGCAAGCTTTGCCAGATCAGTTCTGATGTGTGGTTGCGTTCTGCAGATGTCAGAGAACAGGCGTAGAGGAGGAAGGCGTGCTCAGCAGGAGCGAGCCGCTCCGCAGGATGAGGTGCCCCAGCAGCAGCACCTGCCGCCCCCGCCCCCGATGTCGATCGAGCAGATGTTTCTGATGCAGACTCAGGCAGTTCAAGCCATCGGTCAGACTCTGGCCGCCATTCAGCAGCAGCAGCAGCAGCAACAGCAGCAAGCACCACCCCAGCCTCAGATGCCTCAGATGCCTAGAGACAAGCGTGCTGAATTCATGAGAGGTCATCCACCAACGTTCGCTCACTCTTCTGACCCCATGGATGCTGAAGATTGGCTGCGCACTGTGGAGCGGGAGTTGCATACCGCTCAGTGCGATGACCGGGAGAAAGTCTTGTATGGTCCCCGTCTGTTGAGAGGAGCAGCCCAGTCATGGTGGGAGTCTTACCTCGCCACCCATGCCAACCCCGACACCATTACCTGGGAAGAATTCCGAGGTAGCTTTCGTCAGTACCATGTGCCTGCAGGTCTGATGACAGTGAAGAAGGAGGAGTTCCTGGCCCTTAAGCAAGGGTCATCATCTGTCAGTGAGTATCGAGACAGGTTTCTGCAATTGTCTCGCTATGCTCCTGAAGATGTCAACACCGACGCCAAGCGACAGTACCGTTTCCTGAGAGGCTTGGTTGACCCTCTGCAGTATCAGCTGATGAATCACACCTTCCCGACATTCCAGCACCTGATTGACAGAGCAATCATGACAGAAAGGAAGCGCAAGGAGATGGAAGATCGTAAGCGCAAGATCAGTGGACCCCAGCCTGGGAGCAGCAGCCGTCCCCGTTTCTCAGGCAATCAACCTCAGCAGTTCAGGCAGAACCAGCGTCCATCTCAGCAGCATCAGCAGCGTCAGCAGTATCAGCAGTTCCAAAGGCAGTATCCTCAGCATCAGTACCAGAACCGTCAGAGCAATCAGTCAGGAGGTCAGTTTCAAAAGCAGAATCAGCAAACACCTCGTCTTCCTGCCCCAGCAAATCAGCAGAACAGTCAGGCAGCACCAGCTCAGGTTGGAAACAGAGCATGTTTCCACTGTGGAGAGCAAGGCCACTGGGTGATGCAATGTCCGAAGAAGGCAGCCCAGCAGCAGTCAGGCCCCAATGCCCCAGCAAAGCAGAATGTGTCTCAGCCTGGAGCAGGCAATCGCTCTCAGCCGCGCTATAATCATGGAAGATTGAACCACTTGGAAGCTGAAGCAGTTCAGGAGACCCCCGACATGATAGTAGGTATGTTCCCAGTCGACTCCCATATTGCAGAAGTGTTATTTGATACTGGAGCAACACATTCTTTCATTACTGCATCATGGGTAGAAGCACATAATCTTCCAACTACTACCATGTTAACCCCCATTCAAATTGACTCAGCCGGTGGTAGAATTCGAGCTGATAGCATTTGTTTGAATATAAGTGTGAAAATAAGGGGGATAGCATTTCCCGCCAACCTTATAGTAATGGGTACTCAGGGAATAGATGTCATCCTAGGGATGAATTGGCTAGATAAGTATCAGGCAGTTATCAGTTGTGATAAAAGGACAATCAAGTTGGTGTCCCCACTAGGAGAGGAAGTGGTGACCGAGTTAGTCCCGCCTGAGCCAAAGAAAGGAAGTTGTTATCAGATGGCTGTCGATAGCAGTGAAGCAGACCCAATTGAGAGTATTAAGGTTGTGTCTGAATTCCCAGATGTGTTTCCAAAGGATTTACCGGGTATGCCACCAGAGCGGAAAGTTGAATTTGCTATAGAGCTTCTTCCTGGAACCGCCCCTATCTCTAAGAGAGCTTACAGAATATCTGGACCAGAGTTGGTTGAGCTTAAGAAGCAGATTGATGAGCTGTCAGAGAAAGGTTACATCCGGCCAAGCACTTCGCCTTGGGCCGCCCCTGTCTTGTTTGTGGAGAAGAAAGATGGCACTAAGAGGATGTGCATCGATTATAGAGCTTTGAATGAGGTCACGATCAAGAACAAGTATCCTTTGCCCAGAATAGAAGATCTGTTCGACCAGTTGAGAGGAGCCAGTGTGTTCTCCAAGATCGATCTGAGGTCAGGTTATCATCAGCTCAGGATCCGACCTTCGGACATTCCGAAGACGGCATTCATTACCAAGTATGGTTTATATGAGTTCACAGTGATGTCTTTTGGTTTGACCAATGCGCCAGCATTCTTTATGAACTTGATGAACAGTGTATTCATGGATTATCTTGATAAGTTCGTGGTGGTATTCATTGATGACATTCTGGTTTATTCTCAAAGTGAAGAAGAGCATGCAGATCATTTGAGGATGGTATTGCAGAGATTGCGAGAGCACCAGTTGTATGCAAAGTTGAGCAAGTGTGAGTTCTGGATCAGTGAAGTCCTGTTCTTGGGTCACATAATCAACAAAGAAGGATTGGCTGTGGATCCGAAGAAAGTGGCAGACATTCTAAACTGGAAAGCGCCAACGGATGCTCGAGAAATCAAGAGCTTCATTGGAATGGCCGGATATTATCGGCGATTCATTGAAGGGTTTTCGAAGATTGCGAAGCCAATGACAGCGTTGCTAGGCAACAAGGTTGAGTTCAAGTGGACCCAGAAATGCCAAGAGGCCTTTGAAGCGCTGAAAGAGAAGTTGACTACAGCGCCTGTCCTAGTCTTGCCTGATGTGCACAAGCCCTTCTCGGTGTATTGCGATGCTTGTTACACAGGTTTGGGATGTGTGTTGATGCAAGAGGGAAGAGTTGTGGCTTACTCGTCCCGACAGCTGAAGGTTCATGAGAAGAATTACCCAATCCATGATCTAGAGTTGGCAGCAGTGGTTCACGCACTGAAGACATGGAGGCACTATCTGTATGGACAGAAATGCGATGTTTACACCGACCATAAGAGTCTGAAGTACATATTCACTCAGTCAGAGTTGAACATGAGGCAACGAAGATGGTTAGAATTGATCAAAGACTATGAGTTGGAGATTCATTACCATCCAGGCAAAGCGAACGTAGTGGCAGATGCTTTGAGCAGAAAGAGTCAAGTCAATCTGATGGTCGCTCGCCCGATGCCTTATGAGTTGGCCAAGGAGTTTGACAGGTTGAGTCTCGGATTTCTGAACAATTCGCGAGGAGTCACGGTTGAGTTGGAACCTACCTTGGAGCGCGAAATCAAAGAAGCGCAGAGAAATGATGAGAAGATCAGTGAGATTCGGCGATTGATTCTAGATGGCAGAGGCAAAGATTTTCGAGAAGATGCTGGAGGTGTGGTATGGTTCAAAGACCGCTTGTGTGTTCCCAATGTCCAGTCTATTCGGGAGTTGATTCTTAAGGAAGCTCATGAGACAGCCTATTCGATTCACCCTGGTAGTGAGAAGATGTATCAGGATCTGAAGAAGAAATTCTGGTGGTACGGAATGAAAAGAGAAATCGCAGAGCATGTGGCTATGTGCGATAGTTGTCGAAGAATTAAGGCAGAACACCAGAGGCCAGCTGGATTGTTGCAACCGTTGCAGATCCCTCAGTGGAAATGGGATGAAATTGGTATGGATTTCATAGTCGGATTGCCTCGCACTCGAGCCGGCTACGATTCCATTTGGGTAGTAGTGGACCGTTTGACCAAGTCAGCCCACTTCATACCTGTCAAGACCAACTACAACAGTGCAGTATTGGCAGAATTGTATATGTCTCGGATCGTTTGTCTTCATGGTGTGCCAAAGAAGATAGTGTCAGACAGAGGAACGCAGTTCACCTCTCATTTCTGGCAGCAGTTGCATGAAGCCTTGGGCACGCATCTGAATTTCAGTTCAGCTTATCACCCGCAGACAGATGGTCAGACTGAAAGAACCAATCAAATCCTTGAAGATATGTTGAGAGCCTGTGCGTTGCAAGATCAGTCCGGATGGGACAAGCGATTGCCTTATGCAGAGTTTTCCTATAACAACAGTTATCAGGCCAGTTTGAAGATGTCACCGTTTCAAGCGCTGTATGGAAGGAGTTGCAGAACTCCGTTGCAATGGGATCAGCCTGGAGAGAAGCAGGTGTTTGGGCCAGATATTCTGCTTGAAGCCGAAGAGAACATCAGGATGGTCCGAGAGAATCTGAAGATAGCGCAATCGAGGCAGCGAAGCTATGCAGACACAAGAAGAAGAGAGCTGAGTTTCGAAGTCGGAGACTTTGTTTATCTGAAAGTGTCACCGATCAGAGGAGTCAGAAGATTCGGAGTGAAAGGCAAGCTAGCACCCCGCTACATTGGTCCGTATCAGATTCTTGCAAGACGAGGAGAAGTGGCTTATCAGCTCAGTTTGCCAGAGAATTTGTCTGCTGTGCATAATGTCTTTCATGTGTCTCAGTTGAAGAAGTGCTTGCGTGTGCCGGAAGAGCAGTTGCCAGTGGAAGGTCTAGAAGTCCAGGAGGACTTGACCTATGTTGAGAAGCCAGCTCAGATCCTTGAGGTTGCAGATAGAGTCACCCGAAGGAAGACCGTCAGAATGTGCAAAGTCAGATGGAATCACCACTCTGAGGAAGAAGCAACCTGGGAGCGTGAAGATGATCTGATGGCCAAGTACCCGGAGCTCTTTGCTAGCCAGCCCTGAATCTCGAGGGCGAGATTCTTTTAAGGGGGATAGGTTTGTAACGCCCCGAATTTTTGCAGTTGAATTTTTTTTCTTTTCTTTACTCGCCAAAATTCGGGCGTTACCTTTTCTTTTTCTTTTTCCCTTCGCTAAACCTTGACCTTTTCCAAAGTTCTAGCGGGATTCGGTTTGGATTTCCCGTGTAAGAAAACCCTAAGTACTTTATGTTGTTTGATGCACCATGCCGAACCTTGCATTTCTTTTGATTGCTTTGAAAGCGCAATTGCATTCATGTAGAAAGATCGGATTTCGAAAATGCGGAGAAGATCTTTTCTTTCTTTTTTTTCTCCCTCTCTTTTTCTCTCCTCTTTTTCTCTCCCTCCCGCGCCGTGGGCCGACCCCGGCCGGCCCAGGCCCCTGCGCGCCCCCCCTCTTGGGCCTGGAAGGCCCAGCCGCCCCCCCCCTCTTTCCCTTATTCCCTAACCCTCTCCCTCTCCCCCCCTCATTTTCTCCCTCCCCACCTAAGCCGCCGCCCCTACCCCCTACCCGCCCCCTGCCCTAGGTAGCCGCCGCCGCCCCCTGTTTGCCGCGCCGCCCCCTGCCGCCGGCCGCCCCTCGCCGTCGATCCCCGACGCCGGTAAGCCCCCCCCTCCTCCCTCTCTCCCTCTCTCCCCTCTCCTCCCTCCCCTTCCCCTCGCCGCTCGGCCCCATGGCCGGTTCGGCCGCCCGCCCCACCCCGCCGGCTCGGCCGCTCGGCCGCCCCGCGCCCTGCCCCTGCGCCGCCCGCCCTCCCCAGCCCGACCCCCCCCCTGCGCCGCCCGCCCTCCCCAGCCCGACCCCCCCCCCGCGCGCCCGCCTGGCCGCCGGTTCAACCGGCCGGCTCAGCAGCTCAGCCGCCCGGCCAGCCCCGCCCGCGCCCGCGCCCCGCCTAGGGCCGGTTCAACCGCCCTAGGGCCGGTTCAACCGCCCCCCCCCCCTTCTGTTTTTTATTTTTTTTTATTTAATTTTATTTACTTTCTGTGATCATAATTACTGTATTTTAAGTAGGCTAATCACTGTTCATGCTATGGGAAAATAGGAAGTTTAATTTAAAATTCCGTTATGTTATGGATTCACGTAGTTAATTGTTTACCCTGTGCAATGTTGATCAACTAAAAGTGATTAGGTTTCCATCATATATATAAATATATATAACAGAATTATGTTGTTAAAAAACCAATTGTGTCATTAGTGTATAAAATTTAACCCCCCGCGAGACCTTTCCCGTTTCTTTCTAACCATAACAAATGCGTTATCGAACGTCATACTTGATGCATATTCGCTTTATTTGTTATCTTATATGGTGTACTGTTCTTTTGTATTAAATATGTGGATGTATGTATGTGTGTTTGCGCTCGCATAGAGAACGATCCGGTCGAAGAGCCCGAGGAATTCGCAGGAGAAGCCCCTGAGCAGCAGTCGTTTGGTGGAGGCAAGTGTCCTTTGACCTATCTCTGTCCTATTCATTCTTTAATTCACCTCCCGCATTACACATTTATACCTAAGGATTGACTAGCTTTTGTTATCCATGTCCTTGTTTACCTATTTGGGTCGGATTATTACTACTTAGTCTGATGCTATTGCTCAACTCTAATCAATGAACATGATGTGATTATCTATGATACGCTGTTTTCCCTTCTCTTATTATGATGTTGTACTTGTGGTATTCAAGGGGGCTCGAGCGGTTTCTCGAGTGCCTCTCCGTAAGGACCTGTTCTATGGATGACCGCCCGGGAAAACAGTGCAACCATGAGGGTGGAATGGGGTGCCCTTAGCTGAATAATTAGAGGATCCGGGGTGTAGTTCACTTAGCCGTCGTGCCGTCAATGGGGCTCGGTGTATGCGGCTCGCTCTGCCAAGGTTGATTTGTCCCTTGGGGAGGAGTGCGGTGCATTTAGGAAACCTAACGGGTGGCTACAGCCCCGGGGAATCTTTGTAAAGGCTTCGTAGTGAATCCTTGGCCATTCACCTCGGGAGTGAATAAGGGTCTTGCAAGCCCGGGCCAGAGAGGGAATCACGGCTTGTGGGTAAAGTGCACAACCTCTGCAGAGTGTTATGAAACTGATATATCAGCCGTGCTCGCGGTTATGAGCGGCCAAGGGAGCTCCAGTGATTAGTGGTACTTGATAAGAGACCTTTTGGTTTACAGGTGGCAATGAGATTGATGGTTTTGGTTATGACTATGGTGCTGGTAAGTGGTATTCTTTCCGTTTGGAAAGGGTACATCGGGTTAATAACTTGGGTTAATGCTAAAACTTGGCTTTCTACTAGTAAATAATAATCTGACCAACTAAAAGCAACTGCTTGACTTACCCCCACATAAAGCTAGTCCACTACAGCCAAACAGGATGCTTGCTGAGTATGTTGATGTGTACTCACCCTTGCTCTACACACCAAACCCCCCCCCAGGTTGTCAGCATTGCAACCACTGCTCAGGAGAAGATGAAGCTGTGGAAGGAGACTTCCAGGAGTTCCAAGATTACGACGAGTTCTAGGTGTGGGTTAGCGGCAACCCCCAGTCGGCTGCCTGTGAAGGCCGCGTTATCTACGTTTCTTTTCCGCACTTTGATTTATTGTAAGAACTATATGGACGTCTCAGACGTATGATGTAATCGACTATTTCCCTTATTAATACTATTTTGAGCACTGTGTGATGATGTCCATATTATGTAACTGCTGTGTACGTGAATAACTGATCCTGGCACGTACATGGTTCGCATTCGGTTTGCCTTCTAAAACCGGGTGTGACACTTCAGCATCCATGGGGTCAGAAGAATGAGCAAACGTTGGTGGATGACCTCTCATGAATTCAGCACGCTTGTCTCTGGGCATCTGAGGCATCTGAGGTTGAGGTGGGGCCTGCTGCTGTTGTTGTTGCTGCTGCTGAATGGCGGCTAGAGTCTGACCGATGGCTTGAACTGCCTGAGTCTGCATCAGAAACATCTGCTCAATCGACATCGGGGGCGGGGGCGGCAGGTGCTGTTGCTGGGGCACCTCATCCTGCTGAGCGGCTCGCTCCTGCTGAGCACGCCTTCCTCCTCTGCGCCTGTTCTCTGACATTTGCAGAGTGCAACCACACATCAGAACTGATCTGGCAAATCTTGCAACATAAGAAAAGAGTATAGAATTCTTCAACAACACTGAACAGATGAGCATCTTCACTGATCTCCAACACAGACCACACAACTTCTCAGATAAAGAGGAAAGTGGAATAAAAGGTTTCCCAGCTATATAACTAACTCCATTAACATAATAGGTAAACCAAAATGCAGGGATACCCACACTCTGGTGACAGCCATTACAAAGATCCAAACCAAACATAGTTCATCATGACAAACATAAATGCACAGGATATAGCAAACTACCCTGTCTAACTAAGACTTAACTAAGAGCGAGACTAACGCTAAGACTGTAGCTTCTACGTATATATTTTGTATTAATTACAAGATCCAACTCTAACAATTTATGGTTCTAGATTTATCTTGGTCTTGCAGTCGGGATTGCCATAAGGTTGGCGTCCACGCCGAGGTGAGCGGTACGGGTGCTGAGTCCCGACGGGAGCGGGGGAACCATCATCCAGGTGACGACATTCCGCGCGCTCAGCCCGCAGCAGGGCGATCTCAGCACGAGCCCTACTCAGCTTGTCTAATGCATGGTCCAGCTCCGTGTTTAGCACGGCGGCTAGGTTGACTGTGCTGCTCAACCTAGGATTGTCCTCACCAACAGGTGAAACAATCACGCCTCCTGTGCTGCCAGATGGACGGCGGGGGTAATACTTCAGGTCAAGACCGTCAGCTACCCCACCGAGAACCGAGCAGTAGTGCGAAAGCGCACGCCGTGCAGCATCTTGCATGGCTGCCTCAGCTGAGTCCCGCTCAGAGATAGAATAGTGCTCTGAGCAGGCCTCTGCACCCTGGAGACTGTTCTCCGGGCGGCGCACCAAGCAGGTCGCCTCCCAGCGGTCCGGGTAGACCCCGCGACTATGCTGGTAGACCACACAGCGATACTCGATGGACCAAGTACGCCGGTTAAGTGCCCGACGTAGCAGGGTGTCGAGCGCATCATGGAAGTGACACCCGCGAGCAGCGTCGCGAGTGATGGGTCGAGCAACCCATCCTTCCGGCTCCTGGTCGGCAGAGAAGTCGGTGTCGTGGCTCGAGCTGTCGTCGCCACCTCCATCGTCTGGGTCTCCTCCAGTAGCTACTCCAGAGGTTGGGGCGCCCAGTGGTGGTGCAGGGGGCGCCTCCAGGGGAAGCACAGGGGAGCAGCTCCTCACAGACTCTATCTCCTGCTGGAGCGAGAAGGAAGAGCCCTGCTGCTCCTGTCGTCGATGTTCCTGCTCCTCATGCAGGCGGTGGTGCAGTCTCTCCAAATGGCTGGACTGTCCGGCCACGGGACGGCGAAGCGGACGCTCAGCAAGGTGGGAGGGTAAGAAGGGGATGACGGACTTTCGTGCAGTGTGTCTAAGACGAGCCATCTACAAAAGACACAGCAAGCAAAAGAGTGAGAACAGAATTAATATGACCAGCAAGTAATGAACCATAAATAAATGAAGGATTAGAAATAAACATAATTTTCAGCAAGGTATATTATATAGTAGAACATAGGTTTGGTCGGTATGACCAACTTTTGAAGGGATATCAAAGTCAAGGCAGGGACAAAGGTCTATAGTCCTTAGAACGACCATTCTATTCTAGGTTAGCGGTCCTACAGTCAGCACGGCTTTGATACCACTTATGTCACACCCGGTTTTAGAAGGCAAACCGAATGCGAACCATGTACGTGCCAGGATCAGTTATTCACGTACACAGCAGTTACATAACATGGACATCATCACACAGTGCTCAAATAGTATTAAAAAGGAAAATAATAGTCGATTACATCATACGTCTGAGACGTCCATATAGTCCTTACAATAAATCAAAGTGCGGAAAAGAAACGTAGATAAATGCGGCCTTCACAGGCAGTCGACTGGGGGTTGCCGCTAACCCACGCCTAGAACTCGTCGTAGTCTTGGAACTCCTGAAAGTCTCCTTCCACAGCTTCATCTTCGCCTGAGCAGTGGTTGCAATGCTGACAACCTGGGGATGGGGGGGTTGGTGTGTAGAGCAAGGGTGAGTACACATCTACATACTCAGCAAGTATCATGTTTGGCTATAGTGGACTAGCTTTATGTGGGGATAAGTCAAGCAGTTGCTTTTAGTTGGTCAGATTATTATTTACTAATAGAAAGCCAGGTTTTAGCATTAACCCAAGTTATTAGCCCGATGTACCCTTTCCAAACGGAAAGAATACCACTTACCAGCACCATAGTCATAACCAGAACCATCGATCTCATAGCCACCTATACCATGATGTCTCTGATCAAGTACCACTAATCACTGGAGCTCCCTTGGCCGCTCATAACTGCAAGCATGGCTGATATATCAGTTTTCAAACACTCTGCAGAGGTTGTGCACTTTACCCACAAGCTGTGATTCCCATTCTGCCCGGAGAGAGCTACTCCCCATTAACCACTACCTAGGTGGCCTAGCAGGGCATCACTACGTAGCCTTTACAAAGATTCCCCGGGACTGTAGCCACCCGTTAGGTTTCCTAAATGCACCGCACTCCTCCCCAAGGGGCGAACCCAAACTTGGCAGAGCGAGCCGCGTACACCGAGCCCCATTGACGGCACGACGGCTAAGTGCACTACACCCCGGATCCTCTAATTATTCAGCTAAGGGCATCCCATTCCACCCTCATGGTTGCACTGTTTTCCCGGGCGGTCATCCATAGAACAGGTCCTTACGGAGAGGCACTCGAGAAACCGCTCGAGCCCCCTTGAAGACCACAAGTATAACATCATCATAAGAGAGGGGAAAACAACGTATCATAGATAATCTCATCATGTTCATTGATTAGAGTTAAGCAATAGCATAAAGCTAAGCAATAATAATCCAACCCAAATAGGTAAACAAGGACATGGATAACAAAGCTAGTCAATCCTTAGGCATAAATGTGTAAAGCGGGAGGTGAATTAAAGAATGAATAGGACAGAGATAGGTCAACGGACACTTGCCTCCACCAACCGACTGCTGCTCAGGGGCTTCTCCTGCGAGTTCCTCGGGCTCTTCAACCGGATCGTTCTCTATGCGATTGCAAGCATACATACATCCATCCATTCAAATTAGGAAACAAACAGTACACCATACAAGAGAACAAATAAAGTAAATATGCATAGAATATCACATACGATAATGAATTTACCTTGGTTAGAAAGAAATGGGGAAAGGTCTCGCGAGAGTTAAAGCTTATGCCCGAGACGCACTACGGGTAAACAAATGACTAAACGTCACGTGCTCTAGTTCCAATTGGTTCTAACAAAAGAATTAGCTACATGCACTAATGTAAACGTGACCACTTTTAGTAGATTATCATTGAATGAGATAGATGATTAGCTATACAAATTAACTAACGTAACCAATTTCCAAATTGAGACTCCTATCTTATTAATATAAACATGTGATTAGCGCACATAGGACACCGGGGGGGTAGACGGGGCACGACGGGTCGTGCCAAGACACGCGCACTACGCGAGCACGCGCGCGAGGCCGCACGCACACGCCACGAACTAGCCGTGCGCACGTCGGGGCCGAGCGCTAGCCGAGCTCAAAGCCGCGCACTAAAGGCACGCTGGGCCGAGCTCGAGGCCACGCCGGGGCCGTCACGACGTGAGCAAGGCACGGCGGGGCCAGCGGGCAAGCGCGCCGGGGCAAGCGAGCACAGGCGAGCGAGGACGCGACCGAGCGAGGACACGGTCGGGCGAGGCCGGGCGCGGGGGCGGGCGGAGCTCGCCGGAGCGGGGACGGGCGCGAGCCCGGGGCGGCGCGCCGGCCGAGCGGGGCCGAGCGAGCGCGGGGAGGGCGGCCGGGGCGGGGCCGGGTGCGGCTCGCCAGGGGCGGCCGGGCACGGGGCGGCGCGGGTCGCCGGGGCGGCCATGGAGCCGAGCCGAGCGGGCGTGGGGAGGGCGACCGGGGCCGGGCGGGTGCGGGACGAGGCCGGGCGCGGCGGGGCGCGGCCGCGGCGGGGCGGGCTCGCCGGAGCGAGGCTGGGCGAGGGCGGGGAAGGGGCGGGGGAGGGGCGGGCTCACCGGAGCGGTCGAGGGCGGGGCAGACGGGCCCGCCGGGGGGCGGCCGAGCCGGGGCCGAGCGACGCGGGGAGGGCGGGCGCGGCCAGGCGCGGGGCTCGCCGGAGCGGCCGAGGGGGCGGCCGAGCCGAGCGGCCGGGCGGGCGAGGTCGGGGCTGGGGCCGAGCTCGCCGGGGCCGGGGCCGGGCGCGACGGGGCGCGGGGAGGGCGCTGGAGGGAGGGGAGGGTGGAGGGAGGGGGAGGGAGGAGGGAGGGCCTCACCGGAGGGGAGGACGGCGGCGGCGGCGCGGGAGAGGGGCGGCGGCGGCTAGGGTTAGGGTTAGGGTGAGGAAGAGAGAGAGGGGGATGACGGGCGGGGCCCGCGGGGAGGATTTTTGGAAAAAAGAAAAGGGGAGGGGGGGCTGGGCCGGCTGGGCCCAAAGGGGGGGAGGGGGCACGCGGCTGGGCCGCCAGGCCGGCCCACGGCGGGGGAGGGGCGGCTGGGCCGCCGCGGGGCCCACACGGGAAGGGGAGGGGGGCGGCTGGGCCAAAAGGGGAGAAGGGGGGAGAGAGAAAAAGAAAAGGCTTTTCTTTTTCTAATTTCCTCAATTTCTTATACGCCTAATTCTCCACTTCACTCAACCACAAACAAAAGAGTGCATAATCCGGCATGATGCAACAAACAAAAATAGTTCTAGGTTTCGGTTACACAAGATGTCGAGCTAATTCTCGCTATAACTTTTGAAAAATAACAAGGCTTAGCGAGAAGAAAAGGGAAAAAGGAAAGAGTAACGCCTGAATTTGGTGAGAGAAAAGAAGAAAAAAAATCTACCCCCAAATTCAGGGCGTTACATACATAAAGCAAATTGAGCTTGAAGGGCATAACACAAATATATATGGTACCAAGTGAAAAAGGTAAGATCCGAATACTTTGTCAATTATTTTTGGTACTAATCATATTTGTCTAAGTGCTAGGGACTTTATGAAGTCAAGCCAAAAGAAGCAAAATAGATTTTAAATGGAAAAAGAGAAAGTTGGACTGCTCTGCGTTGCACCGGATGGTCCGGTGTCACCCACCGGACAGTCCGGTGCACGGTCTGACCAAGAGACTGCTCTTGGGAAAATCAGCCAATGTCGGCTATAAATCACCGGACAGTCCACACGAAGCGACGGACAGTCCAGTGTGCCAGCCAGCCAACGGCTAGTGGACACGTCGGTCGGAGCCAACGGTCACATGGTGCACCGGACAGTCCACACGAAGCGGCGGACAGTCCAGTGTGCCAGCCAGCCAACGGCTAGTGGACACGTCGGTTGGAGCCAACCGTCACATGGTGCATCGGATAGTCTAGTGCCCCCAGAACAGGAAACTAGCCAATCAGAGGATTTGTAGCCGTTGCACTGCAGTGTCCGGTGTGCGCCGGACAGGTCCGGTGCACCCACGGACAGAAGGCAACCGGGCCTTCCAAATGGAGCTCCAACAGCTGCTAGGCCCCTTGGGCTATAAAAGGACCCCCTTGGCGCATGGAGCAGTACACCAAACATTCTTTGAACACTCTACAACACCGAGAACTTGCAACCACACTATTGCTTTGCTAGATAGAGATTCGAACACGTGTTTTGAGCTGTAACTCTGTTGTGTTGTCTCTTGTGCTCTTCCCTCGACTTGTGTGCGTGTGTTACTGCGATTTTGTCTCTTCTGTACGTTTCTACTCTTCCTTACTCTTGTGTTTATTTGAGACCAACTGTGTAAGGTGTGAGAGACTCCAACTTGTGGAGATTCCTCACAAAGGGAAAACTTGATATAAGGAAGAAAATCGTGGTACTCAAGTTTGATCTTTGGATCACTTGAGAGGGGTTGAGTGCAACCCTTGATCGAAGGAGGTCGCTATAACGTGGAATAGACATTGGTCGAACCACGAGATAAAATCATCGTGTCACTTGTGCATTTCTTTATTGTGACTATTTTCTTTCATAGAGTTCTCACATATTCAATTGTTTTATTGTTTCTAAGTTTGATACATATATTAAAGGAACAATCAAGTGAAGAGTTCTCTTCTTATCTCTACCTCTATTCACCTCAACTTGGTTTTGGTTCTACTAACCCTTATTATAAACCAAGTTTATCTTGTTTAGAGTTGATTTTTTCAGGATCACCTATTCACCTCATCTAGATTCTCTCACTCTAATATTATAGTGCTTTAGTTTTGTCCCTTCTAAAGTTTTTTTTCTCCGTCCCTGAAAGAGCCTGTAGCTGAGCTCCAACTAGGGCTCACCATTTTAATCCATAATAGGTCTGAGGTACATTTTCCTTACAATACCATTTTAATCCATAATAGTTCCACTAGAATATGCTAAAGAATTTTGAAAAAATAATGAGACACCAAAAGAATTATCGTACAACATATAAGTGAGTTAAAAATCCATGAGGTATAGAAAGAACCGAGATGTTGTATTAGGCCTCAAGCACGATTACACGGAAGTGTAAACTTATAACAAGATGGCCGTGGGGTTTAACAAAATTGTTATATTAAGAAAGCACATGCACATGCTCATGTTCATATTTTCCCCAAAAATCGAAGCCCCAACATTCTACTATGTAGACAGCGCCATCTCGACCATAGAACTTTTGGGCATCTCAACATTCCGAACGAAACACACAAACGGGCCGTTTGATTTCATTCACAACTGACGATTTACACTAGGGGGCAAAAACAAAGCCACAAGCAACTCTGCTTTCAGTTGAAAATGGAACCAATTGCACAAAATCAGGAGGTGATCTCGGTTGCTTTTGCCGTCTCTATTATCCCTCCAGTATCCTCGGATTGCTGATCACTGCAGGCTTTTGCTCCAACATCAGCCTGCACTGTTGATGCTGTCGAGATGGAGCCCTGCAACATGCGCGTAGCCGAGATACACGGCAATCAGAAGTCAGGCCATTTCAGCTACAAAATTAACTAGTCCAATCTCTCAAAAAACGGGGGACTCAAGAAGACGAAGAGTAAGAACTTACAGTCGACCCGGAACGACCAATGGTGGCCACCCTTCGCTTCCTCTCTTCCTTGGATCTCAGTGATTCCACAGGCGTGTACACCTGCCACCATGGCGTCTAATAAATTCTCAAAATTGGTAGCAACGTCAGCCACGGAGGACTCACCTCAGGCACCCCGATGAGGCGCATGAGCTCCGAGACGAGCCTTCGCTGGTCCTCCGCGCGGCGCTCCCACTCCGCCGCCGCTCGCTCCATCGTCTCGGCACGGCTCACCATCTCCCGTTCCGTCTGTTCCCGCGCCGCGCGGAGCCGAGCGCGCCGCTCCCGCGCCCTCTCGAGCTCCTCCGCCAGCGACACTTCGGCCACGCCCGCAACAGACGCGTCGCACTGGTCCTTCACGGGCGGGGGTGGCTTCACCACCGGGAACAGCGGTGCCGGCGGCAGTGAAGGCAAAGCGGGCCTCGTCGCCCCCTTTGGATGAGCTTTGGGCTTCGGCGCAGCCTTGCCGACCACTACCGTGGACGCCGCCACGTTGGTGTCCCGCGGTTGTAGCGGGCGCCGGACGCGGGCGCCGGCAGCTACGGCCAGGTCACCGCATCTCGCCTCCATCCCCATCGGCCTTAGGCTTCAAATCTCAGTTGGGAATGGTTTTATTGATTGGTAAGGAAAGAGCCGTCGTCGTCGTCGATGACGAGTTTATTTGTTTGGATTTGGTGGGTCGCGGGATTCGAATTTGAAGTAACACGTCAGGAGAGGAAGCGATGGGGTGAAATAAACTGTCTAACGGCTAGTAAATTGTCAGCGGGAATGGGAAATGGACGGTTAGACTAGCCGCAGCGGTAGACGCTGCCTCTCCCCCTCCCCTTGCATGCGGCGCGTAGGGGGCACCCTATGGCCGCAGCGGTGTCCCCCTACAGCGCCCCCTACGTGTCGGTCCCCTTCTCTCTCCCCTCAGATTTAGCGTGTCACTGTTCATCACCCTAAACACTGTGTTGTGGGTCCACGAGTAATTATTAGTAGATAAAAAATTGATAGTTGATATAGAAAATGATATTTTATAGTGGTAGTGGGGTATAGGGGGAGTATTTAGGGGGAACCGCTGCGGGAGATGAAAAAATAGGGGGGAAATAGGGGAAAAAGTGATATAGGGGGAAAAATTTAGGGGTAACGGTTGCGATAGCCTTAGACTATGTTCAACGGTGCACCCTTGGCTCCCCCTCCCCTATTACTGTAGCCCATATAGGGGCTATAGTACGCCCCTTCCCCTTCACCGCTTCCCTCTTCCTCCTCCTCTCCCCTCTCGATTCCTTCTCTCTCTCGCTAAATGGAAGAGCACGCTACGACGCTCGCCTCCCCCTCGGCCGGTAGCTTCCCAGATAAGAGCGTGCGGTCGGAAAACTCCGACGAGGGAGGTCCAGGCGAATCAAGGGCGACCGCACCGCCCCAGGAGAAGGCAGCCGTGGATCCGCCCTCGGCCGCGATTCCTTTCTGTTGGTCCGGGCGGCGAGCAGCAGAGGTCGTCGTCCACGCGGATCCACCGACCAAGTTCGCCGAGCGGCGACCCGGCCGATCCGTGCGAAGACGCCGCCGCCGGTTGTCTCTGTCCGCCGGATCGTCGTCTGCGGGGTGGAGGTCAAGGGGAGTTCATCGATTCGCCGACAGATCTACGCTCAGCCGATCTGCGTCATTCGAGCTTCAAGGTCCAAGGTACGTCAATCGCTGCTCCAAGTTCTACAGCTCGGATTGAATCCGTGTCCCAAAAACACCTTCCTTCGATTAACCCTAGGGTTTACATGTACTTCACTTGTTTAAGTAGATCGATTTATTTGTTCATGGCGAACTTTGACAGTTAGGGTTAACTCGGTTGTCCCAATGGCCTATTGTTAGCCTATTAAGGCTAAGTGATCCGTCCATATCATGTACACCATGTCGAAGTTCGCTTTTAGTTTTGGATCATAGGATACAACATGAAGACTCTTGTCTGATTTTGATAGTCGTCATCGTCGTGTGGTCATTTTTGTTTATCCATCAATGTGTAACTGGTGAATTAATTTGCACTCAAGTTGTTTGTATGTTGTTTCCTCTATGTTGTTGTTACAGAAATGAATGTTCATCTTCCTATGCGAATAACTAAGTACCAATTACCGTTTAATTCCACAACAGAAGCCCTTGTTTGTTGCATATCCATTTATTTCAATTGGACTAAGTAACTCTGTGTATGAATTCCACTCAGTTACCATACAATTTCGAGTAGTCTTTCCTTACATGACTAAGCATTGCATGCAACTGACGCAACCTTTACTTATTATGCAGCTTGAAAATTTTATTTCATTATTTGAAGTCCACTTCAACTAACTGAGGTTCTAAATCCTTTTTCGCTTTAGTTCTTTGTATTTAATCATCTGGTTAACTGTATTGTCTATGTATGTTGTCTGCGCTTCCATGTTTGTTGTGCAAGTTTGTTTTTTTATAAGCAACGAACATATGGACCAAGGCACAGATACTGTGTTCAAATTCTTTACATTGCATTAACATTGCAACCAACAATTCTTTGGTAACTGCCATGAACAGTTTGGTTTATTACTTTGGCACATTACTTTATTATATTGCAACGCACAGATGTTTCCTAACTGACATGAACACTTCAATTGCACCAATTAGTAACAAAACTGGCCCTAATTTTTTCATGTATGCACCTTGTCTAGCCAAGGAGCAACTGCTTGAGGATTCGAATCAAGATGAGCAGGCATGATGCCAAAGTGCTGCAAAACTTGGTCCTCAATCTTGCATCCTCAGTGGAAAGTGGTGTTGTGAACATTAGGACCTTTTTAGAAGAGGCTTTCCGTCATTTGGGTGATGAGCATTACCTTCTGAATGCTCTCCTTGCTATTCGAAAGGAGGTAGATCTGATGGAGCAGGATGCACTGGAGAGCAAAGCAAGGTCTGACCCAGAGAAGGAGAGGATGGAGGAACAAATTAACCTTGCCGAGGCTGCGAAGACAGTGCCTAGACAATTCACTTTCACCCCCCCTTCCTCACCAGAATTGTATGAGGCCAGTGACAATGACTCCTACGACTCGGACAGGTCCACTAGGTATAGCATTTGGAACCTGTAATAGTGGTACCTAGACCATGGTCTTAGTGGTAGTAATGCATCCAAATAAAATAGGAACTTCTGTGTTATGTCTGTGATGCATGCGTAACCGATGTAGGAATGCTTGAAGCAATTGTTTCCTTATGTACGAACCTTATGTGGAATGCTTCATCCTTTTGTATGAAAATTATGTGCAATGGTTCATCCTTATGTTCATTTTCTATGAACCTTATGTCGAATGCATTCAAGTTTGTAGTTTATAGTCGAAGTTTGTTATTTGTTGTCCAACTTAATGTATTTATGTATTTCATTCCAGAATGGCTGACAACAACACAAACACACCTTTTCGACCACCTGCTGCCAGCCCGAATTCAGGTAACCAAATTCCCCCCCCCCCACCCATGTGGGATCCTCAGATGTGGCAGGCCCAAGGTTTGGACCCAACCCAGGCTTCTATTTTTTACTAATCCTACATCCCATATGACCAATCCTACCTCGAGAGGCAATGCGGGGACGGAGCCTGTTCATAGTCTAACACCTACAGGGTCTGTTAATGAAGTGGAATATGATGAAGGTGGTTCAAAAGGCAAGAGACCATTAGGACGTGACTCGACGAAAGCATCAAGGAAGAAGTCAATGTCCAGTTCATCCCAGTCTACTGACTACCTGTCAAGAATCCATGACATTCAAATAGCAAGATTGAAGCAAAGTGAAGAAAAATCCGACCTGAAACAACAAAACATTGAGTTCATGAAGGAAGTTGAACTCAAGAAGTTGGAGGTTCAATCCAAGGAAATAGAAGTGCAGGAAAAAAAATTGATGATGGAAGACAGGAAGCAAAAGGACGAAGAGCTAAACAAACTTTATGCTATGGACATGAATGCTTTACCAGAAGAGTTGCGAGTTGTATACATCGCGAGGAGGAAAGGTTTAATCGACTATTTCATCAACAATCCTGTCTGAAGAGTACTAATTTATTTCATAAGGTGTTGCTCACCTTTGTATCGGCAAAACGTGGTGAAGTGTGTTTGGACATGTGTCATTTGGAGTGTTTCAACAATTCCTTAGTTGTTTGAGAACATGAGCTTGGTTTTTGAACATTGTTTATTTTCAGACTATTGATATTCATAATAAGGATTTATCATACATGAGTTGATGTTTGCCAACATATGCAATTTATTTGTAGCAGACCCATTACACATACAAGTAACCATGACTTGTTAAGTACCGACCAAGATACATGACACGACTTGCATTCCTTGTACTAATGACTTAGTTCATAGTAGAGATAAACCAACATTGTTGTAGCATATAATATGGATGAAAGCCTTCAACCCATGGACCCTCGACGAGCCCAAAGGTGTTCTATCAGGTTGTGCTGCAAAGACAAGTATGTGGTCTGAGATGTGATGTCCTGGTCGGGATCGTTGGGTAACTCGGAGCGGATGTGATTGTTTAGCCACTCGTTGCGGACCTCAGGAATATTGTTACACACTTCTGGGGAGCCTGTGGGCCCAATGAAGTCCACATTTGCTGCACCATCTCCTTCGTCCTCGACAATCATGTTGTGCATAATAATGCAAGCAGTCATCATGTCTGCGAGGTGATGACGATCCCAACCATAAGCTGGGCCACATAGAACTGCCCACCTCGCCTGCAAAACTCCAAATGCTCGCTTAATGTCCTTTCGACAACTCTCTTGCTTGGTTGTGAAGTGAACCTTTTTTTCCTCAAATGCGTGACGAATTGCTTTAACAAAGGTAGGCCAATTTGGATATATGCCATCTGCTAAGTAGTATCCGAAATTGTACGTGGTCCCACTAATAGTGAAGTGCACAGGTGGCATCGTCCCATTACGTAACCGATCAAACACTGGTGACCGATGAAGCACGTTGAGATCATTGTTAGTACCAGGCATTCCAAAAAAGGCATGCCAAACCCACAGATCATACCCAGCGACTGCCTCTAGTATCATTGTTGGCCTCGAATTGCGGCCACAAAACTGTCCGCGCCATGCAGTAGGACAGTTGCGCCATTCCCAATGCATACAATCGATGGAGCCGAGCATACCCGGAAACCCCCTTTCCGCGTTTACACTAAGTATGCGAGCAATGTCGCCGTGGTTAGGGATACGGAGGTATCGTTCGCTAAAGGAAGAGTTGATTGCGCGACAGAAACAGATAAGGCAGTCCCTAGCCGTAGTCTGTCCAATCTATATGTACTCATCTACCGCATCGGTTGGTAACCCGTATGCAAGGATACGCAAAGCAGCACAAACTTTTTGTAATGGACCAAGCCCTGCTAAACCAGTTGCATCACATCGAATAGTGAAGTAATCGTCTTCTCGCTGAACGGCACGAAGGATACGTAGGAACAAAGGACGATGCATCCGAAACCTAAAAACGATAACAAAGCATGTAATAAGTAAACGAACCTCAGAATAAAAGTAAAATCATTACTTAGGAAATGTACCTTCGACAAAAAACATGTGATGGATACACTGGATTAGGTCCGAAGTAGTGGTGCTTGATAAGATTTTCTCCAGCAGCGTGGTCCCTATGGATAACTCGGCGAGGCAATGAGGAGCGCCTACGTCGCGTGCTCGTGTTTCCTAGTCCAAGGTGGTCAACATGTTGGCAAAGCAACAAGTTGTCGATCTCATCGTCGGAATCATCGGATGACGATGACAACACTAGGCTTTTCAATGAGGCCATGAGGAGCTGAACTAAGACTACGTACTACGTAGTTGTGATGGAATAGCGGATGATACAGAAGAGACGAGTGTGTAGATGAGTGGAGCATGCCCGCAGGTGAACCTTATTTATAGATGCGTTCGGTGTGTGAAGGAAGCAGACGGTCGTGGCTTGCCGTACAAGCCAGTCGTGTGGTGCAAGCCACTCGTGTCGTGTACTACAAGAATGCGAATTTCTATTTATAAAAGTACATTAAATTCGAACGTATTTATACTAACGAATTAATACTAATTATGATGTGTGCTAATTAATTGTGGACGAAAATACGCCCGTGTACTGTGCAAAAAAGAAATAAAAATAAAATTAATATTGGATGGTAGTTGAGTTAGTTGATGATGAAAGTATATAATATTGGTGTGGTGGGGTATAGATGATTGATATAGGGGGAACCGCTGTAGAGCGTGGAGATATAGGGGGAGAGAGAACGCTGACGTGTCACGTCAGTGGGATATAGGGGGATACATTTAGGGGGAACCGTTGAAGTCAGTCTTATGTATGCGCCTTGGAAGTTCGAACATGCTGGCCTACGGCCTACCCCCTAGAAATAGACGGTAGAGGGGCTGTGAGTCTGTGACGCTGTGTTCAGTACTCCTAGTCCGCACATGTGGACCTAGAAAATGAGCTGCTGAAGGCTGAAGTAGCGAGCGTGCAAACGAGATGCTGACGTGCAAATATGGGGAAAAATTTGCTGCAGTATGGCTTCAAACCAATATATTTTCAGCTCTCACAAAAAGAAGAATATACCTCATCTGCAGATCAATAACACAACTCTCTGGTTTGCAGCTAGGTTGCAGTAAATTTTTTTCCGCAAATATGGACTATGGGGCTGTTTGCTGCCTAGATTATATAATTTAGCGTAATAAACAATCAGATTATATAATCTAGAAGCTAGATTATGATAATCTCATACGTTATTCTTTCTCTCCCCAAATCGCACAACACCACGCACAACACTTCTTCTCTCCCTGCTACTCGTCTGAACAGACAACGGGATTGGTGGCTCACATCCTGTTCACGGCCGTCGCGTAGCTGTACCTTAGCGGCGGACTAAGATATTGTTATCTTTGGTCCTGTTTGGCACAGCTTATTTTCAGCTTCTTCACAAATTTAAGCAGAAGTTCAACCAAACAGCTAACTTCTGCAGCAGCTTATCAGTTTAGCTGCTTATCAGAATACAGTAAAAACAGCCAACAAGCAAAAGGTGCTTTTCACCAGCTTATCAGATAAGCTGCTTTTTCAGCAGCTGTGCCAAACAGAGCCTTTGTGTATCAGATAACAATAATCTGTATATATATAATTTGGACTACCAAATAGCTACATATAAATTATAATCTTCATAGATTATAATCTAAATTATATAATTTAGATTATAATTTAGATTATATAATCTATAAGCTGAAAAAAACCTATGTATTTGAGGTACGAGCATAGCTGACGTCTTTTTTGTGTGCGTCTATATCCGTGTTCTGCTGAAAATATGAACATTATACACAATCTTCTATTTTCCGCATTCACTTTTGTTTAGGAAACATTATGCTAGCAACAGACTCAGAGCCGTGCGGCCCGGTGTTGGTGATGGGCTAATGACTAAACGTCTAAACTTTCGCTTGGATTCAGGGGCTTTTTGACGATGTGCTCCGGCAAGGGGCGCATCATCTTTCGGGTTAGGACGTGCGTCTGTCACCTTTCGAGTTAGAATGTTTTATTCGAAATGTGAAGGAGATGACCAGACAGAGACAGATAGCGAATGTGAGTCAATTAAAAAAATTCAATTCGACGATGGCTTTTTTTAGTCATCAGAGTTATACGTACCGACTCTATGGACCACAAAAATAATTAAGAACTTTTTTAAAAAAATAACGGAAGCAAATTCAGCGGCAATCAAACTCCAATTTTACTGTTTCACGAAAAGCAACTGAGCAACTCAAAAATGGAATTAGCAGAAAAAGAAGAGGACTTCAACCGCGAGCATTCCAAGCGCTGAACTGATCAAGCAATGATTAGTCAGAGGTGATCTAAATAATTCGATCTGTATTGTTTGAGAGGTGACCTGTGACAAATAAGAAAACGAGGTTGCTGCTGCAAGTCAACTGCCTGTGAAGATCGACCTCTGTTACCTTGCCGCTCGGGTTCAGATCTGAATCAGGACGCCTGATCAAACTGCAACTAGTAAACTGAGAAACAAAACTGAACACCTGAATATACGATGCGAGCTGCAGGTTATACATCGGATGAAGCGTTGGTGTTGATCAGTACACCGTATGGTTCCATGCCCAACAGAAATCATTCTGGGGATTTAGAGAAGAAGCTGGGGATCGAGCGATCCGAACAAGCATCACGTGCAAAACAACAGAAAAAAAAGGGTTCCTAGAAGGGCGAGTTTTTAATATGAATTTCAGAGGATAGAAAAGTCAGTCATATACAAATCACCTCAGCTTCTTGTATATAATGGTCTATCAGACTCGATATAGTTTTTGATGAGTTATTGAGTTATGAAGCAACTATATCTTTATATAGCGGAAACACAACGGTGATGACAAGTCTTTCGTCATGGAAGTGAAGAACGTGACACAAACTTGTATTCTTCTTTTCGGCCAGGGTGATTATCATCTTAGCAAAAGCTCAAAGGACCTGTTGCTCACAAGTTTATAAGGCTTCCAAACGAAGTCAGTTAACTGTCCAAGATTTGTTCCAATGCACCCAAAAACCACATGAGTATATCCAGACCTATGTTCGAAGGTTCCTCCGCCTTCGTGCACAAGCACCAAGTGTACCCGACGGCATTGTCGTCGAAGCAGTGGTAAAGGGGGTATGCCTACGTCCAACGTCCCAGTACTTCGCAAGAAAACTGTCCTAATCCCTAGAAAAACTGCTTCAGAAAATGAATGAGTATATTAGAGCGGATAATGATTTCTAGTATTGCCGACAGGAGGCACAGAGATACACACTAATGACTAGAAGCTTCGTGGAAGGATTAACCTGAAACATGTATGAAGCATCCATAATCTCGGGTAGCACAAAGATAAACAACCCCAATCTTAGGGGCAACATCTTCAACCTCAAGAATTAGCTCAATCCTCTAGTGGACACCAACGAAATTCGCAAGGCAACTTTCGAAGTCCTCTATTACCAAGAGGAGGCAGAGGAGGTCGGAGCTTCAACGGAAGGTTCAACCAGAGCATGCAACAACGAAGAATGTATTGGGTGTTCTATGGAGAAAACAAGGGCCACACTACAAAGTTCTTTGAAATTATAATCTAGAAATAAAAAGAGCTAGCAGCCATAGGGCAAAGCAACCAACCGAATGAAGTATATCCAACATCATCCTATTGTCCACCGCCATACATTCCGCAACACGTCCAGTATCAAGACCCTCTAATCTTTGGCATCCAATGCTTCGCTTCTCTCACAATCCAGTCACTGGGGCATTCTCCAATCTTATCCCCTAGGACCTTCACCATATGGGAAGCCACCCTTCGGCCAACCTCAATATTCAACATAAGAGCCACATCAACCGAATAGAAGGGAGCCCTCTGAAGCCATGATAGTCAACAACATGGCGCCATCCTTTAAATACATATTCCCCATCATGGGAGGATTAAGTTTCGAACCAAAGAATAAAAGACAAAGAAAAGAAGCACAAAGGAAGGTTCAACATGTTGGGGTGCATGGTCTGTAGATCAGGTCGAAATGGTCACATAGCACAAACACATTTACCCAAGATGACCTTCACTTCAAGGACTACCCACACAATGATGCCATGGTGATTACTTGTATAATAAAGAGTTTTGTTGTCCACAATGTCCTAGTGGACACTGGTAGTGTAGCAGATATTATCTTCGTCAAGGCATTCAGACCAACGAAAGAACCTCAAGCTAAACTATATGAATCAATCAATCATCTCTATGGATTTAGAGGGAAGTATGTTTTGGCACTTGGGAAAATGAGCATGCCAGTTGAAAGGGAATTAGGCTTACACCTAGTTCCTATATAATTTTGGTGGTTGAATTGCCCAACACAAATATTTGGACTAACTAGTTTGCCCAAGTGTATAGATTATACAGGTGTTAAAGGTTCACATTCAGTCAATAAAAAGACCAAGTGTTGGATTCAACAAAGGAGCAATGAGGCAACCGAAGGCACCCCTGGTCTGGCGCACCGGACTGTCCGGTGAGCCACCGGACAGTGAACAGTACCTGTCCGGTGCACCAGGGGACTCAGACTCAAACTCTTCGCCCTCGGGAATTCTCAGAAGCCGGCGCGCTATAATTCACCGGACTGTCCGGTGTGCACCGGACATGTCCGGTGCTCCAAGGAAGCGCAGTCTCCGGAACTCGCCAGCCTCGGGTTCGCGCGGCAGCCGCTCCGCTAAAATTCACCGGACTGTCCGGTGTGCACCGGACTGTCCGGTGTGCCAGCGGAGCAACGGCTACTTCGCGCCAACGGTCGACTCTGACAGTGAACAGTACCCGCGGCAGAAGTCAGAGCAGAGGATCAGAGAGGCACCGGACTGTCCGGTGTGCACCGGACTGTCCGGTGCCACATGAGGACAAAGCCTCCAACGGTCGACCAGCTCCAATCTCAACGGATAGGATGACGTGGCTGGCGCACCGGACATGTCCGGTGTGCACCGGACTGTCCGGTGCGCCCATCGCCAGCAGACTTCATCAACGGCTAGTTTTTGGATGGTGGCTATAAATACCACCCCAACCGGCCACTTCAAAAGGAGGGAGTCCAAGCAACATTCCAAGTCATCTAGTTGACATACTCAAGCCCTCCCAACCACATATATTCATTGATCCATCCTATACACAAGATTTAGTCCACTACAACCAACACAAGTGCCACAAAAGAAAGAGCAAGCGATTGAGAGCTCCTCTATTGAGTTTAGCCCTAGTGCCTTGTGAGTTTCATTGAGAGATAGTGTGTGCTACATCTTTGTGTTCATTTGCGCGTGGAGTTTTGACTCCCATTCAAACTTCCTCCAAAGTTTTGGAGGCTTGTAAAAGCTAACAAGAGACACCAAAGATTGTGGTGGTCCTTGTGGGATCGAGAGTGATCCTTGAGAAGAAGAAGAGCTCGCCGATCCTTGTGTGATCGGGAGAGAGGGAAAGGGTTGAAAAAGACCCGTCCTTAAGTGGACTCCTCAACGGGGACTAGGCCTTCGAGGGCCGAACCTCGGTAAAACAAATCACCCGTGTTCATTGTGCTTTTGCTTGTGATTTGTTTGCTTTCCCTTA
Source organism: Zea mays (assembly GCF_902167145.1). NCBI lineage: Eukaryota > Viridiplantae > Streptophyta > Magnoliopsida > Poales > Poaceae > Zea > Zea mays. The sequence goes on from NC_050101.1 coordinate 146,323,771, forward strand.
CTCTAAGTTCTCTTGCACTATTCTTTGCTCATATCATTTGGTGTTGCTTCAAGTTAAACTCTCATTTAAGTGAAGCAACACTCCGCAAGAAAGAACTTGAGTTAATGCTCTTTTCATCTAAGCTTTCTTGCTTTATTATCATAGACTTATTAGTTGTATTGATTTATCACTTCCACATTATTTGAAAGCTATACTCTTAACTAGCAAGAACTTAGTTTTTTATACTCCGATAATTGTTCATCTTGTTCTAACCACTAATCAAAGGATCTAGTTGGGGGATAAAGTTTTAATTTTCAGGTCTCGCCTATCCACCCCCCCTCTAAGCGACTATCAATTGGTATCAGAGCTAGGCACTTCATCTTGAGTCTAACAACTCGAAGTGATGGCTCGTAGAAGATCCCAAAAGAACAAGAAGACTCCTCCAACGAACGCAACTCAAAAGGAGGTAACTCTTGAGATATTATGTGATGATTGTTCTAATTATGATTCATGGTCTACTAGTGTGATAAATGCCTTTAGAACCATACATCCTCAATTAGAACAAATTATTGACAAGAGTATTTTTTCCTCTAGTTTTAATGGAAAAATTAATTCCGAGGAGGATCAAAGATGTTATCGCTTAAACTACCTAGCTTTTGACATCTTAAACAATTCTCTTAGCAAAGAAGATTATCGTGCCTTCATATCAAACTATGACGAATCCATTCCCGATGCGCATGATATTTGGACTAGAATTAAAATCAAGTTTGATGAGTCCAAACATAATAGTTCATTTGATGCCTCTACTTCCTTTAGTTTTTGTGATACTAACCCTTGCAAGGAAGAAGGAGAAAATGAACGATGGAGACCAAACGATGAATCCACCTCTCCAAAAGGTTTGTCTTCCCATTTCGATTCCCACATGTGTTGTGTGGCTAATGAAAATGATAGCGGAAGCACAAACGAGGATGAGGAGGAAGAAAGAAGCTTTGTGCATCTCTACGCTCGCCTAAGCCAAGAAGATAAGGCGGTCATGCTCAAACTTCTAGAAAGAGCAAGAGAGCAAAGCGAAGCTCGTCAAAGGGTAGAAGATATTCTCTCCATGAAAATGCTACACTTTGACGAATTGACTAAAGAACATGAGGAGCTAAAGTGCTCTCATGTTGATTTGGTCCAAAGGTATGAAACTATTTCAATTGAGCAAGATAACGCTTTACATTGTATCGCTCAATTAGTAAATAGGAATACCTTGCTTAAGGACCAAGTAGAAAAGCTAAAAGTTGAAAATCTAGCTTTTCAAAATAAATATGATATGCTTCTATGTTCTCATGAAAATCTTATGGATGATCATATCATATTAAAAATTGCTCATGAGGTTGTGATAGAAAACTTAAAATCCCAACAACCTCACTCTTGCACATGTGTTCATATTGATACTATATTACCATGTGCTAATGCTTGTTGTCCGTCGACAAGCAAATCTTCTTTTGAGCTAGAACTTGCAGAAACAAATGATGATACATATCAAAAGCTCAAAGAAGAAAATGAGAGGCTAAGGATGAGCTTGACACAACTTAAAGGGAAGTGTATTGCTCAACCTTCTCAAGATAACCATGACCACATGGTGAAGAAGCTTGAGACGGGAACAACCGAAGCATGCACTAACTCCCTTGAAGAAAATGTCAAGGACTTGAAGGTTGTCAAGAAGAGGAAACAAAAGAAGAAAATCAATACCTCTTCCAAAAGCCTCAACCGTGCCTCCATACAAGGTAACATCCAAGGTAATAATCAAGCCACACTTCACACTAAGAAAAATAAGAAGTGTAGTGAATGCTTTGAAGAGGGACACTTGATTAGGTCATGTCCCTACATTAAAAATGACTTGATTATTAACAAGGATGATAGACTTTGTTTTAAATGCTCAAAGAAGGGACACTTAGTTAAATCTTGTCCCTATTTAAAACAAAAAGGCATGATGTTAGAAAAGAAAGTTTTTACTAACCATGTAGCAAGCAACAAACAAGGAAAGAAGAAATCTTCAAAACTTGGAAAACGCCTATGCTACACATGCCGGAAGAAGGGACATCAATGCAAAGATTGTCCCATTGGTAAAAATCCCACTCCTAACTTGTCATTTGATTCATATATAACTAGGCAACCCAAGATTGCAACTTGTGCTAGAAAGGTAACGAGTCTACCAAGCGCTAGCACAAAGGACACTTGGATTCCTAGATCTTTGTTTACTAACCTTAATGGACCCATCAAGCGATGGGTACCAAAATGTGCTTGACAAGCTTTGTAGGAGAAGGAGATGGTATGAACCTTTGGGGTGCTTGAGGGAATTAATTCAATTCTTATCGACTCAAGCTATCAATCTTCAAATGATCTACGTATTCAAGATTGACCCAAGGTTACTTCAATTTATTGTATTCAAAACCCATATCATCTCGGAAAGATATTAATGTTGTAGGAAATAAAGAATCATCATGTGCGGAATATCAAAACCTACAACATGGAGGAAAGTCAAGGGATGGTAACATTTATATTCTTAAGTGCAATTATCTTAATGTGTCTTGTGTAGTCACATAGAAATAGAAAGCACTTAAGGATGTTTTAAAATTATGTCATCATTCTTTGAAGAAATTCCTCTCATATGGTAGATTGTGTATTTATCAAATTCTATATTATGACAATCTACATGCTTTAAATTATTGCAAGTTCTCATGGCATGTTTTTACATTAATTATTCTATTATTGCCATGTTCTAGATATAGAGAGATATTTCATGTTCTTAAAGGAATAAGGTGTCATGTAAGGAATTCAAATACTTAGGACACTTTTAAAAGAAAAATTCTCTCTATAGCTAGAAAAGTGAGACTAATGTTTTTATCTAAGTAATTTAAGTAGTCTCACTTGTAGAGAATAAGTTTCTCTATGGAAATGCGTATCTCATCATGTCTAGGAAAATCTATCCAATAATTCATGTTGTATCTCTTATGGCTTAATTGGATATGATTCTTCTACATTTATCGCTCTCCATGTTATGATTTAGATTTATTCCCTTAAGTCTCAAGAATTTAACCATGCTTGTTTTATGAGCTAAAACTAGGCATACTTCATGGAATAATCTAGTTCATATTATAAAGTTTCCATGCTTTAGTAATTCACCTTTTCATTCTTTATCAAAAATGATTACAAAAAGGGAAACTAGTGCTTGTGTTGTTCTTAACATCTCTCTTGAGCTTACTTATGAAAATCTACAAGAGTGTAAGTGCAAGTTTAATGCCACAAGCCTCATGGGTTGCTCTTCACCCAAAGGAAGAGAGGTAAAAGCAAAGGTATGGGAACTCATCTTCTTAGTTAAATTTAGTTCCCATCTCAATGTCTATTTAATCTAAATTATCATATTCTACCCTTGTGAGAAATAGATTCTTTATTGGACTCATTTCAACTAAATGTGCATTCAATCTCATTCTTCTAAAAGCTCATGTCCATTAGAATCTATTTAATGCCTTTGCGATATTTATATATATGTTATCATATTGATTTGCTTCCAAGTAATGATTAACTAACTTCAATATGATAAAGTAAAATCTCCAATGATTATTAAAATGCTTAAAAGGTTCTCACTCATTTTTCTCAAATGAAATGCACTGATGTTAAGGATTTTACTTCATGTCTATGTGACTTGTGGATGATGAATTATGTATGCTAATTATCTAAAGTAATCATCCTTTCCCATTTACTCCCTTGCGCTATTAACATGTCTCTTGAGTATTTTCAATAAGTTTGGAAGGAAAAAGAGACAAATACAAAGGGAGGACACTCAAATGAAAAAGGAAGAACATCAAGGACAACAACACCTACTTGGACAATAAGGTTTTCACAACAATCAATGGTGTGGTTGTAAGCATTCTAAATCCTTTTTCATTATGAGGTTACCAGGCTTAAGTGGTTTATTGCAAAATTCATAAGCCTCGATCAAGATGTATAATGAGTCTCCCTTTATGTCCTTAAAAGTGAATGCATCAAAATCAATTCCTTCAATTACTTGATACATATCTTTAGGGGGAGTCCATTATTATATTTTGATTATATTGAGACTATTGCTTTATCTTAGCAATTTCATATAGTCTCTTGCATGAGAATAATGTTTCTCATATAGTATGCTACTACACATCAATCCAACCTGTTAAAATAAAGTCGCTTTTATCAAGGATTGTTGCTTTCATTTCTAAAGTAGCATGCTTATTGGATTCTCCTATTTTTAAGCTTGATTGAAAATCTATTGCCTATGTTGTTCTCTTGATCGCATATTGGTTGATCATTGAACAACTTCAATTATCACTTATGCTTCTTAGTGCCTCATGTAATTTCAATTTGATTTCAATTGGTAATTTTAATTGACATCTATCTTGATATGCACTAAGGAAAAAGGAGAATTCATGATTCATTTATGCAACTTGTGATCCATTTGATATATGCTAACAATAACTTAAAAAAGATCACTAGTTGAAGAACTCTCTTGTGCAAAGTATCTCCATATATTGTTGTTAAGTATAGGTCTTAAGCAACTAAGACTAAGGACAAAGCACAATGAAGAGAGCGTCTCTATGTGAAGGTACAAAAGGGTAAAACCACTTCCTTTCATTCAAACTTGTACCTAAATCTTCCTTTTTCTATACTTTCTTTACATATCTTGTATAAAAGGAAGAGAAAGCATGTCCATGCATATCCCTGCTTCATACCTAGTTTAACCTCTCAAACATTTCATTCTTGCATTTATGCATCTTTGTTAACCTGGATGAAGTAATCTTATTGTCAAAGAGCTTAAAGCTTGACCTTGTAACGAGGATAAGCTGCCTTTGTCTCAAAGGTGGATGGTACTTAAGCCTCTTTGAAATCCTTAAGGGAAACTGCTTAAAATATTTGTAACATGCTTTCAGTAGTGCATAAACTGTCATGAGCATCACACTTATCCTATGACACAATGCACTTCACATTCTATATGATTTAGATATGTTCTCATTAACCTAATTATGTGCAAATTGGTATTTTTAGGCCAAAATATGTGTTCTTTATTTAGGGGGAGCAATCTATGTTGTATAGAACTATGATCATGCTTAACTTAATATATCCTTTTGATCATATCTCTTTATGTCTACAACTAATGTGCTTTCAAGTGATCTCTATAATTAAGTCGTAGATTGAAAGGGAAATGGAGTCTTCGGCGAAGACAAGACTTCCACTCAACTCTATCGGTATTATCTACCCTTCGCCATCACTCCACACTAGCTCTCTAATTATGGTATAATCTTCACTCATATATTTTTGCCAAAGGGAGAGAGAAAAGTTATCAAGGGCTTATATTTCACTCTAAGTATCCGTTTTTGGCGATTCATGCCAAAGGGGGAGAAAGTATTAGCCCAAAGCAAAAGGACCGCACCACCACCCTAGTTTTAAAAACTTAGTTTTTAAAAGAGTATTTTCAATTGGTATCTCATTGTGTTCAAAAGGGGGAGAAAGTAGTATTTCAAAAATGGTATATCAAAACCCTCGTGAACACTAAGAGGTGGATCCCTTTTAGGGGGAGTTTTGTTAAGTCAAAGGAAAAGCATTTAAAACAAGGGGGAGAAAATTTCAAATCTTGAAAATGCTTTTGCAAACTCTTATTCATTTACCTTTGACTATTTGCAAAAGATCTTTGAAATGGATTTACAAAAGGATTTGCAAAAACAAAACATGTGGTGCAAACGTGGTAAATAAGAAAGAAACATTCCATGCATATCTTGTAAGTAGTTTTATTGGCTCAATTCCAAGCAACCTTTACACTTACATCATGCAAACTAGTTCAATTATGCATCTCTACATTTGCTTTGGTTTGTGTTGGCATCAATCACCAAAAAGGGGGAGATTGAAAGGGAATTAGGCTTACACCTAGTTCCTATATAATTTTGGTGGTTGAATTGCCCAACACAAATATTTGGACTAACTAGTTTGCCCAAGTGTATAGATTATACAGGTGTTAAAGGTTCACATTCAGTCAATAAAAAGACCAAGTGTTGGATTCAACAAAGGAGCAATGAGGCAACCGAAGGCACCCCTGGTCTGGCGCACCGGACTGTCCGGTGAGCCACCGGACAGTGAACAGTACCTGTCCGGTGCACCAGGGGACTCAGACTCAAACTCTTCGCCCTCGGGAATTCTCAGAAGCCGGCGCGCTATAATTCACCGGACTGTCCGGTGTGCACCGGACATGTCCGGTGCTCCAAGGAAGCGCAGTCTCCGGAACTCGCCAGCCTCGGGTTCGCGCGGCAGCCGCTCCGCTAAAATTCACCGGACTGTCCGGTGTGCACCGGACTGTCCGGTGTGCCAGCGGAGCAACGGCTACTTCGCGCCAACGGTCGACTCTGACAGTGAACAGTACCCGCGGCAGAAGTCAGAGCAGAGGATCAGAGAGGCACCGGACTGTCCGGTGTGCACCGGACTGTCCGGTGCCACATGAGGACAAAGCCTCCAACGGTCGACCAGCTCCAATCTCAACGGATAGGATGACGTGGCTGGCGCACCGGACATGTCCGGTGTGCACCGGACTGTCCGGTGCGCCCATCGCCAGCAGACTTCATCAACGGCTAGTTTTTGGATGGTGGCTATAAATACCACCCCAACCGGCCACTTCAAAAGGAGGGAGTCCAAGCAACATTCCAAGTCATCTAGTTGACATACTCAAGCCCTCCCAACCACATATATTCATTGATCCATCCTATACACAAGATTTAGTCCACTACAACCAACACAAGTGCCACAAAAGAAAGAGCAAGCGATTGAGAGCTCCTCTATTGAGTTTAGCCCTAGTGCCTTGTGAGTTTCATTGAGAGATAGTGTGTGCTACATCTTTGTGTTCATTTGCGCGTGGAGTTTTGACTCCCATTCAAACTTCCTCCAAAGTTTTGGAGGCTTGTAAAAGCTAACAAGAGACACCAAAGATTGTGGTGGTCCTTGTGGGATCGAGAGTGATCCTTGAGAAGAAGAAGAGCTCGCCGATCCTTGTGTGATCGGGAGAGAGGGAAAGGGTTGAAAAAGACCCGTCCTTAAGTGGACTCCTCAACGGGGACTAGGCCTTCGAGGGCCGAACCTCGGTAAAACAAATCACCCGTGTTCATTGTGCTTTTGCTTGTGATTTGTTTGCTTTCCCTTACTCTAAGTTCTCTTGCACTATTCTTTGCTCATATCATTTGGTGTTGCTTCAAGTTAAACTCTCATTTAAGTGAAGCAACACTCCGCAAGAAAGAACTTGAGTTAATGCTCTTTTCATCTAAGCTTTCTTGCTTTATTATCATAGACTTATTAGTTGTATTGATTTATCACTTCCACATTATTTGAAAGCTATACTCTTAACTAGCAAGAACTTAGTTTTTTATACTCCGATAATTGTTCATCTTGTTCTAACCACTAATCAAAGGATCTAGTTGGGGGATAAAGTTTTAATTTTCAGGTCTCGCCTATCCACCCCCCCTCTAGGCGACTATCACCAGTCACCTTCAGGTATGTTAACAACACTAGGACCAAAGATGTCATGTTTTACATTGTCAATATGGAATACCCATATAATGCAATCATCGGAAGAGACACATTGAACACCTTCAAAGTTGTGGTTCATCCAGCATATTTGTGTATGAAAATGCCAAAGTCCCTACGTGGGGATTTTAGTACACGGACACACGGTAGCCAAGAAGACACCAGAAGGGCTGAAGGAAGTTGGGTGGCGTCAAAAGCAGTGCACAACATCGACGAAGCAAAAAAGTAGGAGCCCACATGCAAATCGAGGAAAAAAGTGTGTCTGCAGATTAACTGAAGCTGGTGCTTCTCTACGAAGATGTGTCTGGCCAAAAGATTTTTCTTGGCTCAAAGTTAACTGAAGAACAAGAAAGTCAACTGGAGAAATTCTTATTCCATAATAAAAATATAATTGCATGGTGAAAGTCGCCTAGAGGGGGTGAATAGACGAAACTTGAAAATTATAAACTTCGAACACACACTTCACCCGAACACTCTACTATTCATTGTCTGGTGAGTGCCACATCAGCTGACTGTTGAGATTTGGAGCGATTGACCATTGAAGTCTTCTGTACTTTTGCAGCACCGGACAGTCCGGTGGCACCTGTCGTTGCAGACTGTCTTCTGACTTCTGTGCTGCAGACTGCGCCGCAGTCAGCGCAGTCGACCATTTAGGCGAAGTTGATCGTTGCTTCGTTGTCTCACCGACAGTCCGATGAATTTTAGTGGACGAGCGCTGAGAAAACCCGAGAGCAGCCAGTTCGTGAGGTGCTCCAGCCAGGGCACCAGACAATGTCCGGTGCGCCACATGTTGCACCAATTCTGTTTTGCTCCAACCGTATAGAATTCCCCCAAGTCATTTTCTTTGTATGTTTATGTGAACTTTATGCACCTGAGAAAAACATCCACTAGGCAAACTAGTCAGTCCATATGGTTTGTAATGGTCGTCAAACACCAAAATCGATTATAGGAAATGGTTAAGCCCATTTCCCTTTCAATCTCTCATTTTTGGTGATTGATGCCAACACAAACCAAAGCAAATACAAAGTGTAGAAATGTAACTAGTAAGTATTTTTTTCAGATGTGCATAAGTTACTTTGAAATGAAAGCATATATGGTTGTTTTGATATATTTAACATTTTGGACCACATTTGCACCACTTAGCTTTGTTTTTGCGAATCATTTGGAAAAGTCTTTTCAAATTCTTTTTGCAAATAGCCAATGGTATACGAATATGATTTCTAAAAGTATTTTCATGTTTGAAAGGGAATTAGGCTTACACCTATTTCCTAATTGATTTTGGTGGTTGAATTGCCCAACACAAATAATTGGACCAACTAGTTTGCTCTAGTCTATAAGTTCTACAGGTGCCAAAAGTTCACAATAAGTCAATAAAAAGACCAAGAATGGGTTCAAACAAAGTGAGCAAGGGACAACCGAAGTGTGCCCTGGACTGGCGCACCGGACTATCCGGTGCACCAGGGGACTCAAAGCTGAACTCTTCACCTTCGGGAAATCTCAGGGACGCTTCGCTATAATTCACCGGACTGTCCGGTGCTCCACCGGACAGTGTCCGGTGCCCCAAGGGAGAGCGACTCTGAACTCGCCAGCTTCGGGAATCCGCTCCGCTAAAATTCACCGGACTGTCTGGTGTGACAGCGGAGCAACGGCTCCTACGGCGCCAACGGTCACCTGCAGAGGCATTTAATGCGCTACAGTGCGCGCCAGAGTCAGAGCACACACGGGAGGCACACTGGACAGTCTACAGTACCTGTCCGGTGCACCACCGGACAGCCAGGCGACCCCACCAGTCAGAGCTCCAACGGTCGAACCCTAACGGCCGGGTGACGTGGCTGGCGCACCAGACACTGTCCGGTGGCGCACCGGACTGTCCGGTGCGCCATGCGACTGCAGCCTTCCAACGGCCACTTTGTGGTGGTTGGGGCTATAAATACCCCAACCACCCCACATTCATTTGCATCCAAGTTTTCCACCTTCCAACTACTTACAAGAGCTAAGCATTCAATACAAGACACACCAAAGTGATCAAATCCACTCCCAATTCCACACAAGGCTTTAGTGATTAGTGAGAGAGATTTGTTGTGTTCTTTTGAGCTCTTGCACTTGGATTGCTTCCTTCTTTCATTCTTTCTTGCGATCATCTCAATTGTAATCAAGGCAAGAGACACCAATTGTGTGGTGGTCCTTGCGGGAAGTTTGGTTCCCAATTGATTGAGAAGAGAAGCTCACTCGGTCCGAGGGACCGTTTGAGAGAGGGAAAGGGTTGAAAGAGACCCGGTCTTTGTGACCACCTCAACGGGGAGTAGGTTTGCAAGAACCGAACCTCGGTAAAACAAATCATCGTGTCTTGCTCCTTATTCGTTCACGATTTGTTTTGCGCCCTCTCTCTCGGACTCGTTTATATTTCTAACGCTAACCCGGCTTGTAGTTGTGATTAATTTTGTAAATTTCAGTTTCGCCCTATTCACCCCCCTCTAGGCGACTTTCAATTGGTATCAGAGCCCGGTGCTTCATTAGAGCCTAACCGCTCGAAGTGATGTCGGGAGATCACGCCAAGAGGGAAATGGAGACCGGCAACAAGCCCACTACAAGCCACGGGAAAGCTTCATCGGAAGAGTCCCGCAACAAAGGGAAGGGGAAGGAGAAGAAATCCTCTTCCCACAAGTCGCATCGGAGTGGTGACAAGAAAAAGAAGATGAGGAAGGTGGTCTACTACGAGACCGATACTTCATCACCTTCCACCTCTGGCTCCGATGCACCATCCATTACTTCTAAGCGCCATGAGCGCGAGAAGTTTAGTAAGATCCCTCTACGCTATCCTCGCATTCCTAAGCATACGCCTTTACTTTCCATCCCATTAGGCAAACCACCAACATTTGATGGTGAAGATTATGCTAGGTGGAGTGATATGATGTGATATCACCTAAACTCACTCCACAAAAGTATATGGGATGTTGTTGAGTTTGGTGTACAGGTACCATCCGTAGGGGATGAAGATTATAATGAGGACGAAGTGGCCCAAATCCAACACTTCAACTCCCAAGCCACAACTATACTCCTCGCCTCTCTAAGTCGAGAGGAGTATAATAAATTGCAAGGGTTGAAGAGTGCTAAGGAGATTTGGGACGTGCTAAAGACCGCACACGAAGGAGACGAGGTGACCAAGATCACCAAGCGGGAAACGATCGAGGGGGAGCTCGGTCGCTTCCGTCTTCGCCAAGGGGAGGAGCCACAAGACATGTACAATCGGCTCAAAACCTTGGTGAACCAAGTGCGCAACCTCGGGAGCAAAAAATGGGATGACCACGAAGTGGTTAAGGTTATTCTTAGATCACTTGTTTTCCTTAACCCTACTCAAGTTCAATTGATTCGTGGCAATCCTAGATATACACTAATGACTCCCGAGGAAGTAATCGGGAATTTTGTGAGCTTTGAATTGATGATCAAAGGCTCAAAGAAGATCAACGAGCTAGATGGTCCCTCCACGCCCAAAGCACAACCGGTGGCATTCAAGGCGACAGAGGAGAAGAAGGAGGAGTCTACATCAAGTAGACAACCAATCGACGCCTCCAAGCTCGACAACGAGGAAATGGCGCTCATCATCAAGAGTTTCCGCCAAATCCTCAAGCAAAGGAGGGGGAAGGATTACAAACCCCGCTCCAAGAAGGTTTGCTACAAGTGTGGTAAGCCCGGTCACTTTATCGCCAAATGTCCTATTTCTAGTGACAGGGGCGACAACAAGAAGGGGAGAAGAAAGGAAAAGAAGAGGTACCACAAGAAGAAGGGCGGCGATGCCCATGTGTGCCGCGAGTGGGACTCCGACGAAAGCTCCACCGACTCCTCCTCCGACGAGGACGCCGCCAACATCGCCGTCACCAAGGGCCTCCTCTTCCCCAACGTCGGCCACAAGTGCCTCATGGCAAAGGACGGCAAAAGGAAGAAGGTAAAATCAAGATCCTCCACTAAATATGAAACCTCTAGTGATGAGGGTAATGCTAGTGATGAGGAGGATAATTTGCGTACCCTTTTTGCCAACCTCAACATGCAACAAAAAGAAAAATTAAATGAACTAATTAGTGCTATTCATGAGAAGGATGATCTCTTGGATTCTCAAGAGGACTTCCTAATCAAGGAAAACAAAAAACATGTTAAGGTTAAAAATGCTTACGCTCTAGAAGTTGAAAAATGTGAGAAATTAACTAGTGAGCTAAGCACATGCCATGATGTTATTACCAACCTTAGAAATGAGAATGCAAATTTAATTGCTAAGGTTGATTCAAATACTTGTGATGTTTCAATTCCCAACCTTAGAAATGATAATGTTGACTTGCTTGCTAAGATTGAAGAATTGAACATATCTCTTGATAGCCTTAGTATTGAAAATGAAAAATTGCTTGCTAAGGCTAAAGAATTAGATGTTTGCAATACTTCTATTTCCGATCTTAGAAATGAAAATGATATTTTACATGCTAAGATTGTTGAACTTAAAACTTGCAAACTCTCCACATCTACCGTTGAGCATGTTTCTATTTGCACTAGATGTAGAGATGTTGATATTGATGCTATTCATGATCATATGGTATTAATCAAGCAACAAAACGATCATATAGCAAAATTAGATGCTAAAATTGCCGAGCATGAACTTGAAAATGAAAAATTTAAATTTGCTCGTAGTATGCTTTATAGTGGGAGACGCCCTGGCATCAAGGATGGCATTGGCTTCCAAAAGGGGGGACAATGTCAAAATCAATGCCCCTCCTAAAAGATTGTCTAATTTTGTTAAGGGCAAGGCTCCCATGCCTCAGGATAACGAGGGTTACATTTTGTACCCTGCCAGTTATCCTGAAAGTAAAATTAGGCGAATTCACTCTAGGAAGTCTCACTCTGGCCCAAATCATGCTTTTGTGTATAAGGGTGAGACATCTAGTTCTAGACAATCAACCCATGCAAAATTGCCTAAGAATAAAACTCCTATTGCATCAAATGATCATAATATTTCATTTAAAACTTTTGATGCATCCTATGTTTTAACTAACAAATACGGCAAGGTAGTTGCCAAGTATGTTGGGGGCAAGCACAAGGGGTCAAAGACTTGTGTTTGGGTACCCAAAGTTCTTGTGTCTAATGCTAAAGGACTCAAAACCATTTGGGTACCTAAAGTGAAGAACTAAACTTGTTTTGTAGGTTTATGCATCCGGGGGCTCAAGTTGGATAATCGACAGCGGGTGCACAAACCATATGACTGGGGAGAAGAAAATGTTCTCCTCCTACGAGAAAAACCAAGATCCCCAAAGAGCGATCACATTCGGGGATGGAAACCAAGGTTTGGTCAAAGGATTGGGTAAAATTGCTATATCACCTGACCATTCCATTTCCAATGTTTTTCTTGTAGACTCTTTAGATTACAATTTGCTTTCCGTATCTCAATTATGTCAAATGGGCTACAACTGTCTTTTTACTGATATAGGTGTCACTGTCTTTAGAAGAAGTGATGATTCAATAGCATTTAAGGGAGTGTTAGAGGGTCAGCTATACTTGGTAGATTTTGATAGAGCTGAACTCGACACTTGCTTAATTGCTAAGACTAACATGGGTTGGCTCTGGCACCGCCGACTAGCCCATGTTGGGATGAAGAATCTTCATAAGCTTCTAAAGGGAGAGCACATTTTAGGATTAACAAATGTTCATTTTGAGAAAGACAGGATTTGTAGCGCATGTCAGGCAGGGAAGCAAGTTGGAGCTCATCATCCACATAAGAACATTATGATGACTGACAGGCCACTCGAGCTCCTACACATGGACCTATTCGGCCTGATAGCTTACATAAGCATCGGCGGGAGTAAGTACTGTCTAGTTATTGTGGATGACTATTCTTGCTTCACTTGGGTGTTCTTTTTGCAGGAAAAATCTCATACCCAAGAGACCTTAAAAGGATTCTTGAGACGGGCTCAAAACGAGTTCGGCTTAAGGATCAAGAAAATTAGAAGCGACAATGGGACGGAGTTCAAGAACTCACAGATCGAAGGTTTCCTTGAGGAGGAGGGCATCAAGCATGAGTTCTCTTCTCCCTACACCCCACAACAAAATGGTGTAGTGGAGAGGAAGAATAGAACTCTATTGGACATGGCGAGGACCATGCTTGATGAGTACAAGACTTTGGATCGGTTTTGGGCCGAGGCGGTCAACACCGCCTGCTACGCCATCAACCGGTTGTATCTACACCGAATCCTCAAGAAAACATCATATGAACTCCTAACCGGTAAAAAGCCCAATATTTCATATTTTAGAGTCTTTGGTAGCAAATGCTTTATTCTTGTCAAAAGAGGTAGAAAATCTAAATTTGCTCCTAAGACTGTAGAAGGCTTTTTACTAGGGTATGATTCAAACACAAGGGCATATAGAGTCTTTAACAAGTCCTCATGACTAGTTGAAGTTTCTTGTGACGTTGTGTTTGATGAGACTAACAACTCTCAAGTAGAGCAAGTTGATCTTGATGAGATAGGTGATGAAGAGGCTCCATGCATCGCACTAAGGAACATGTCCATTGGGGATGTATGTCCTAAGGAATCCGAAGAGCCTCCAAATGCATAAGATCAACCATCCTCCTCCACGCAAGCATCTCCACCAACTCAAAATGAGGATGAGGCTCAAGTTGATGAAGGAGAAGATCAAGAAGATGAGCCACCTCAAGATAACGGCAATAATCAAGGGGGAGATGCAAATGATCAAGACAAGGAGGATGAAGAACCAAGACCGCCACACCCAAGAGTCCACCAAGCAATCCAATGAGATCACCCCGTCGACACCATCCTCGGCGACATCCATAAGGGGGTAACCACTAGATCTCGTGTTGCACATTTTTGTGAGCATTACTCGTTTGTTTCCTCTATTGAGCCACACAGGGTAGAGGAAGCACTTCAAGATTCGGATTGGGTGGTGGCGATGCAAGAGGAGCTCAACAACTTCACTAGGAATGAGGTATGGCATTTAGTTCCACGTCCTAATCAAAATGTTGTAGGAACTAAATGGGTCTTCCGCAACAAGCAAGATGAGCATGGTGTGGTGACAAGGAACAAAGCCCGACTTGTGGCCAAGGGGTATTCACAAGTCGAAGGTTTGGATTTCGGTGAAACCTATGCACCCGTAGCTAGGCTTGAGTCAATTCGTATATTACTTGCCTATGCTACTTACCATGGCTTCAAGCTTTACCAAATGGACGTGAAGAGTGCCTTCCTCAATGGACCAATCAAGGAAGAGGTCTATGTTGAGCAACATCCCGACTTTGAAGACAGTGAGTATCCTAACCATGTCTATAGGCTCTCTGAGGGACTTTATGGGCTCAAGCAAGCTCCAAGAGCATGGTATGAATGCCTAAGAGATTTCCTTATTGCTAATGGTTTTAAAGTCGGAAAGGCCGATCCTACTTTATTTACTAAAACTCTTGACAATGATTTGTTTGTATGCCAAATTTATGTTGATGATATTATATTTGGGTCTACTAACGAATCTACATGTGAAGAATTTAGTAGGATCATGACACAAAAATTCGAGATGTCAATGATGGGGGAGTTGAAGTATTTCTTAGGATTTCAAGTGAAGCAACTCCAAGAGGGCACCTTCATCAGCCAAACAAAGTATATTCAAGACATTCTAAACAAGTTTGGGATGAAGGATGCCAAGCCCATCAAGACACCCATGGGAACCAATGGGCATCTCGACCTCGACACGGAAGGTAAATCCGTAGATCAAAAGGTATACCGGTCGATGATAGGTTCATTACTCTATTTATGTGCATCTCGACCGGACATTATGCTTTCCGTATGCATGTGTGCAAGATTCCAAGCCGACCCTAAGGAAGCTCACCTTACGGCTGTAAAACGAATCTTAAGATATTTGGCTTATACTCCTGAGTTTGGGCTTTGGTATCCCAGGGGATCCACATTTGATTTAATTGGTTATTCCGATGCCGATTGGGCAGGGTGTAAAATTAATAGAAAGAGCACATCGGGGACTTGCCAGTTCTTGGGAAGATCCCTGGTGTCTTGGGCTTCAAAGAAGCAAAATTCCGTCGCTCTTTCTACCGCCGAAGCCGAGTATATTGCCGCAGGCCATTGTTGCGCGCAATTGCTTTGGATGAGGCAAACCCTTAGGGACTATGGTTACAAATTAACCAAAGTTCCTCTTCTATGTGATAATGAGAGTGCAATCCGCATGGCGGATAATCCCGTTGAGCATAGCCACACTAAACACATAGCCATTCGGTATCACTTCCTAAGGGATCACCAACAAAAGGGATATATCGAGATTGCATACATTAATACTAAAGATCAATTAGCCGATATCTTTACCAAGCCATTAGATGAACAAACTTTTAACAAACTTAGGCATGAGCTCAATATTCTTGATTCTAGGAATTTCTTTTGATGTCTTGCACACATAGCTCATAAATATACCTTTGATCATGTCTCTTTCATATATGCTATGACTAATGTGTTTTCAAGTGAATTTCAAACCAAGTCATAGGTGTATTGAAAGGAAGTTGGAGTCTTCGGCGAAGACAAAAGGCTTTCACTCCACTCCATAACTCATCATCCGCCGTCGCTCTGAGCAACTCTCCATCTTTGGTATAATCTTCACTCATATGTTTTATTTGCCAAAGGAGGAGAAAGTATTTCTAAGGGGCTTATATTTCACTCAAGCATCCGTTTTTGGCGATTCATGCCAAAGGGGGAGAAAGTATTAGCCCAAAGCAAAAGGACCGCACCACCACCTAATTTTTAAACTAATGATTTTCAAATTGGTATCTTATTGTGTTAAAAAGGGGGAGAAAGTAGTATTTTCAAAATTGATATCTTAAAACCGTCTTGAACACTAAGAGGAGGATTTATTGAGGGGGAGTTTTGTTTTAGTCAAAGGAAAAGCATTTGAAACAGGGGGAGAAAATTTCAAATCTTCAAAATGCTTCTCAAAATCTTATTCAATTACCTTTGACTATTTGCAAAAGAGCTTTGAAAAGAATTTACAAAAGAATTTGCAAAAACAAAACATGTGGTGCAAGCGTGGTCCAAAATGTTAAAAATAAAGAAACAATCCATGCATATCTTATGAATATTCCTATTGGCTCAATTCTAAGTAACCTTTGCACTTACAATTATGCAAACTAGTTCAATTATGCACTTCTATACTTGCTTTGGTTTGTGTTGGCATCAATCACCAAAAAGGGGGAGATTGAAAGGGAATTAGGCTTACACCTATTTCCTAATTGATTTTGGTGGTTGAATTGCCCAACACAAATAATTGGACTAACTAGTTTGCTCTAGTCTATAAGTTCTACAGGTGCCAAAGGTTCACAATAAGTCAATAAAAAGACCAAGAATGGGTTCAAACAAAGTGAGCAAGGGACAACCGAAGTGTGCCCTGGTCTGGCGCACCGGACAGTGTCCGGTCCACTAGGGGACTCCAAGCTGAACTCTTCACCTTCGAGAAATCTCAGAGACGCTTCGATATAATTCACCGGACTGTCTGGTGCTCCACCGGACAGTGTCCGGTGCCCCAAGGGAGAGCGACTCTGAACTCGCCAGCTTCGAGAATCCGCTCCGCTAAAATTCACCGGACTATCCGGTGAGTCACCGGACAGTGTCCGGTGCACACCGGACTATCCGGTGCACACCGGACTATCCGGTGTGACAACGGAGCAACGGCTCCTACGGCGCCAACGGTCACCTGCAGAGGCATTTAATGCGCTACAGTGCACGCTAGAGTCAGAGCACGCACGGGAGGCGCACCGGACAGTCTACAGTACCTGTCCGGTGCACCACCGGACAGCCAGGCGACTGCACCAGTCAGAGCTCCAACGGTCGAACCCTAACAGCCGGGTGACGTGGCTGGCGCAGCGGACACTGTCTGGTGGCGCACCGGACTGTCCGGTGGCGCACCGGACTGTCCGGTGCACCATGTGACTGCAGCCTTCCAACGGCCACTTTGTGGTGGTTGGGGCTATAAATACCCCAACCACCCCACATTCATTTGCATCCAAGTTTTCCACCTTCCAACTACTTACAAGAGCTAAGCATTCAATACAAGACACACCAAAGTGATCAAATCCACTCCCAATTCCACACAAGGCTTTAGTGATTAGTGAGAGAGATTTGTTGTGTTCTTTTGAGCTCTTGCGCTTGGATTGCTTCCTTCTTTCATTCTTTCTTGTGATCATCTCAATTGTAATCAAGGCAAGAGACACCAATTGTGTGGTGGTCCTTGCGGGAAGTTTGGTTCCCAATTGATTGAGAAGAGAAGCTCACTCGGTCCGAGGGACCGTTTGAGAGAGGGAAAGGGTTGAAAGAGACCCGGTCTTTGTGACCACCTCAACGGGGAGTAGGTTTGCAAGAACCAAACCTCGGTAAAACAAATCATCGTGTCTTGCTCCTTATTCGTTCACGATTTGTTTTGCGCCCTCTCTCTCGGACTCGTTTATATTTCTAACGCTAACCCGACTTGTAGTTGTGATTAATTTTGTAAGTTTCAGTTTCGCCCTATTCACCCCCCCTCTAGGCGACTTTCAATGTTTTTGAAAAATTTCCCCCTATTTCAAATGCTTTTTCTTTGGCTAAATAAAAGCTCCCTGAAAGTCACCTAGAGGGGGGGTGAATAGGCGGAAACTGAAATTTACAACTTTAAACACAACTACAAGCCGGGGTTAGCGTTAGAAATAAAACCGAGTCCAAAAGAGAGGGGAAAACAAATAAACCAAAGAAATAGAGCGGATGACACGATGATTTGTTTTACCAAGGTTCGGTTCCAATGAACCTAGTCCCCGTTGAGGTGGTCACAAAGACCGGGTCTCTTTCAACCCTTTCCCTCTTTCAAACGGTCACCTAGACCGAGTGAGCTTTCTCCTTAATCAAACGGGTCACTTAGACCCCACAAGGACCACCACACAATTGGTGTCTCTTGCTTTGATTACAAGTGCTTGAAGAACAAGAATGAGGAAGAAGAAAGCGATCCAAGAACAAGAGCTCAAAGAACACGAGCAAAACTCTCTCTCTAGTCACTAAGTGTTTGGAGTGTGTTTGAGACTTGGAGAGGCTTTGATTCTTTTGAATTGTGTCTTGTATTGATTGCACTAGCTCTTGTATTGAATGGGATGTCTAAAAAACTTGGATCTTTGGAGTGGTGGTGGTTGGGGGTATTTATCAACCGTTGGGGAGGCTGTCTGTCGATGGGCGCACCGGACAGTCCGGTGCGCCACCGGACACTGTCCGGTGCACCAGCCACGTCACCCAACTATTAGGGTTCTGACGGTTTCGACCATTGGAGCTCTAACATCATGGGGTACCGGACAGTCCGGTGCTGCACCGGACAGGAGCTGTTCACTGTCCGGTGCGCCTTCTGGTGCTGCTCTGACTCTGCGCAAACTGTTCGTGCACTGTTCATGTTTGCAGGCGACCGTTGGAGTTGACCGTTGCGCTCGATAGTCGTTGCTCCGCTGGCACACCAGACAGTCCGGTGAATTATAGCGGAGCGGCTCTCCAGAAACCCGAAGGTGAAGAGTTTGAGTCGATCGCCCCTGGTGCACCGGACAGTCCGGTGCGCCAGTCCAGGGTTCTCTTCGGTTTCTTTTGCTCTTTTCTTTTTGAACCCTAACTTTGATCTTTTTATTGGTTTGTGTTGAACCTTTGGCACCTGTAGAATATATAATTTAGAGCAAACTAGTTAGTCCAATTATTTGTGTTGGCATTTCAACCACCAAAATCATTTAGGAAAAGGTTTGACCCTATTTCCCTTTCAATCTCCCCCTTTTTGGTGATTGATGCCAACACAAACCAAAGCAAATATATAAGTGCAGAATTTGAACTACTTTACATAAGGCAAGTGCAAAGGTTGCTTGGAATTAAACCAATTTATACTTTCACTAGATATGCATGGATTGCTTTCTTTCTTTTAATATTTTGGACCACATTTACACCACTTGTTTTGTTTTTGCAAATTCTTTTGAAAAATCTTTTCAAAGTCTTTTTGCAAATAGTCAAAGCTACATGAATAAGATTTTGAGAAGCATTTTCAAGATTTGAAATTTTCTCTCCCTGTTTCAAATGCTTTTCCTTTGACTAAAACAAAACTCCCCCTCGATAAAATTCTCCTCTTATCTTTCAAGAGGGTTTTGAGTTTTTAGATACCTATTGAAAAATCTTTGACACCATATATTAATTTGAAATATAGATACCAATTGAAAACTTTATTTCGAAAAATTTGAAATTGGTGGTGGTGCGGTCCTTTTGCTTTGGGCTAATACTCTCTCCCCCTTTGGCATTAATCACCAAAAATGGAGACTTTGTGAGCCCTTTGATTTTCTCCCCATTGGTATGAGTAATAAGAGTGAAGATTATACCAAAAGTGGAGAGTGATGCGGAGTGACGGTGAAGGATAAATAATACCGATAGAGTAGAGTGGAAGCCTTGTCTTCGCCGAAGACTCCATTTCCCTTTCAATCTACGACTGAGCATAGGAATAAACTTGAAAACACATTAGTCATAGACATAAGAGAGATATGAATAAAGGTATATAAATGAGCTATGTGTGCAATGTTTCAATCAAAATTCCGGAAATCAAGAATGTTTAGCTCATTCCTAAGTTTGGTAAAGGCTTTCTCATCTAATGGTTTGGTAAAGATATCAGCTAATTGTCCTTTGGTGTTAACATAAGCAATCTCGATATCCCCTTTTGTTGGTAATCCCTCAAAAAGTGATACCGAATGGCTATGGGCTTAGTGCGACTGTGTTCAACGGGATTATCCGTCATGCGGATTGCACTCTCATTGTCACATAGGAGAGAGACGTTGCTCAATTTGTAGCCATAGTCCCTCAGGGTTTGCCTCATCCAAAGCAATTGCGCGCAACAATGGCCTGCGGCAATATACTCGGCTTTGGCGGTAGAAAGAGCTACTGACTTTTGTTTCTTTGAAGCCCAAGACACCAGGAATCTTCCCAAAAACTGACAAGTCCCTGATGTGCTCTTCCTATCAATTTTACACCCTACCCAATCGGCATCGGAATATCCTATTAAATCAAAAGTGGATCCTTTGGGGTACCAAAGACCAAACTTAGGTGTATAAACTAAATATCTCATGATGCTTTTCACGGCCCTAAGGTGAACTTCCTTAGGATCGGCTTGGAACCTTGCACACATGCATACAGAACGCATAATATCCGGTCGAGATGCACATAAATAGAGTAGAGATCCTATCATCGACAGGTATACCTTTTGATCTACAGATTTACCTCCCGTGTCGAGGTCGAGATGGCCATTGGTTCCCATGGGTGTCTTGATGGGCTTGGCATCCTTCATTGCAAACTTGTTGAGTATGTCTTGAATGTACTTTGTTTGGCTGATGAAGGTGCCCTCTTGGAGTTGCTTGACCTGAAATCCTAGAAAATACTTCAACTCCCCCATTATTGACATCTCAAATCTTTGAATCATGATCCTACTAAACTCTTCACAAGTTGATTTATTAGTAGACCCAAATATGATATCATCAACATAAATTTGGCATACAAACAAATCATTTGCAATAGTTTTAGTAAAGAGGGTAGGATCGACTTTTCCGACTTTGAAGCCATTAGTGATAAGAAAATCTCTTAGACATTCATACCATGCTCTTGGGGCTTGCTTATGCCCATAAAGCACCTTGGAGCGTTTATACACATAGTTAGGGTACTCACTATCTTCAAAGCCAGGAGGTTGGTCAACATAGACATCTTCCTTGATTGGTCCATTGAGGAAGGCACTCTTCACATCCATTTGATAAAGCTTGAAGCCATGGTAAGTAGCATAGGCAAGTAATATACGAATTGACTCAAGCCTAGCTATGGGTGCATAGGTTTTACCGAAATCCAAACCTTCGACTTGTGAATATCCCTTGGCCACAAGTCGAGCTTTGTTCCTTGTCACCACACCATGCTCATCCTACTTGTTGCGGAAAACCCACTTTGTTCCTACAACATTTTGGTTATGACGTGGAACTAAATGCCATACCTCATTCCTCATGAAGTTGTTGAGCTCCTCTTACATTGCCAACACCCAATCTGAGTCTCTTAGTGCATCCTCTACCCTGTATGGCTCAATAGAGGAAACAAAAGAGTAATGTTCACAAAAATGAGCGACTCGAGATCAAGTTGTTACCCCCTTATGAATGTCGCCGAGGATGGAGTTCACAGGGTGATCTCTTTGAATCGCTTGATGGACGCTTGGGTGTGGCGGTCTTTGACCTTGTACTTCTTGCTCATCTTCCTTGTCTTGATCATTATTAGCTCCCCCTTTATCATTGTCCTCCTCTTGAGGTGGCTCATCTTCTTGATCTTCTTCTTCATTGTCCTGAGATTGATCCTCATCTTGGGTTGGTGGAGATGCTTGCATGGAAGATGACGGTTGATCTTGTGCATGAGTAGGCTCTTCAGATTCCTTAGGACACACATCCCCAATAGGCATGTTCCTTAGTGCGACATATGGAGCCTCTTCATCATCTAGTTCATCAAGATCAACTTGCTCTACTTGAGAGCCGTTAGTCTCATCAAACACAATGTCACAAGAAACCTCAACTAATCTAGTGGATTTGTTGAAGACTCTATATGCCCTTGTGTTTGAATCATATCGTAGTAAAAAGCCTTCTACAACCTTAGGAGCAAATTTAGATTTTCTACCTCTTTTAACAAGAATAAAGCATTTGCTACCAAAGACTCTAAAATATGAAACATTGGGCTTTTTACCGGTAAGGAGTTCATAAGATGTCTTCTTGAGGACTCGGTGAAGGTAGAGCCGGTTGATAGAGTAGCAGGCGGTGTTAATCGCCTCGGCTCAAAATCGGTCCAGAGTATTGTACTCATCAAGCATGATCCTTGCCATGTCCAATCTCTACACCCCACCCTAATCCCCGCCTCGGAGCCCCTCGCCCCTCGTCTCGTGCTCCCCGTCCCCCACCTCCTCCGCGCGTCGATTCCGTGGCCCCTACTCGCGATGGCTGCCGCCACAGCGCCCCCTTCCTCGGCGACGACAACGCGAACCGTCGTCGATGCCTGCCCCCGCCCTCGCGACGCCCACTGAGGCGCATGCCCATGCCTGCGATGCCCGCCGCCACCCCCCCCAACGCGACTCAAGAAGAGAAGCGAGTGTGCAATGGTCCTCTCGATCGACATGGCCATGGCGGCAATGAAGGGCAAGAGCCGGAGGTTCGCGCTGGCCTGAGGGGTGCTGAGCCAGTACGTCAAGGCCGAGCAGCAGATGGCGGCCGCCGCAAACCCCGCTACCCCCAGCCACCACGACCCTGAGCTTGATGCCCGGCGCGGACGTTGTCACCGCTGAGCAGGAGTCAGGCGCCGCAAGGTGCGAGGAGTTGGTCGAGCCAGCCCCCACGGCGCCGATGGCGTTCACCATCTTCTATGGCGGCAGGTGGTGCTGTTTTCGAGGACTTCCCCATGGGCGACCGAGGTCATGCGCCTCGTAGCCGGCGCCGAGCATGCGACGGTCTCGACTCTACGCGACGACCTGCCCATCGCCAGGAAGGCGTCGCTGCAACGGTTCGCCTGTGGTGCCTGCGATGGAGGGGATGGCGAGCTCTCCTTCCCGCTGATGAAGCCGGTGGAGATCATGGAGGTGCTGCACAACTACGTCATCGCGCCCGACTCCCGTCTTCACGCCAAGGACATCGTCAACCCACAACACGGCTTCGTCGTTGAGGTACTCGCCCTCTTCCTATCTAATGTGGTCAGGTACGCACCCATCGTTCCCCCTCCCCCTATCTGCCTCGTCTCACTTGGATCTGGCATTATCCCTAGGTTTGCTTTGGGGCTTCAAGATGTATATATGCTGAGGGCTCCTTTCTTGTGAAATGTCCAAATAGGTAAGGTTTATTCTTAAGTTTTTCGTTTTGAGGCTGAACTCCATACGGTTACTATGAGATTTGAATTTTTTTGGTAGTTGGCTGCTTAGATACTGTCTGGTGACAATCAAGCAATTGGTGGGACTGTTTCTGATTATTTGGGTTTGGAATAGGCTGCAACATTTTGATTGGGGTAGGAGGTACCAAAGGAAATGAGCAAAACATAGCATACAGTCTCAGATGCTGCAGGTGCACATCATGTCTATTTTTTTATCATTGGTTTTGGACAAAGAAGCCATGGATGCCGCAAATGACGAAGAAGAAAGATGGGAAGGAGAAAAGTATGAGTACCATAAAGCTATTAGTGCTGACAGAACTTTTTCCGCAAATGACAGAACTTTTTCAAAAGCCATGGATGCCGCAATGCTTTAGATAGTTAAACATTTAATTTGGATAGTATCATGGCAACCTGACTTGGTGTTTGCAAAACCATTTGTTTCTTGTCCTTTTTGGTTTGCACAACCTGAATTAAATTTTGGCATGCAATATTTCTTTAGGTTTCTTATGGTGTCAAGCTACTGTTGGCTACGACAAAATTACAAGATCCTGGCACCTGCAGGCTTTGTGGTTCACCACGCCAATATGAGCTGCAATTGATGTCTTCTTTATCTACTTTCTCCATGAAGCTGGAGATGACTCCTCAAATTATGTACCCAGCAGCTGGACTTGGCTGACTGTCATCATGACACTTGCTCCCAGTTATGGCTTATCCTACAAATTCCTGATACCGAAGTCTAAGGTATTCTGTGTGCCCGAAACATGATCCCCAAATAGTAGTTCAATTTTCAAAAAATATTTGATTTATGAAGCACACCATGAAGGACATTATATCATCAAAGCATCACTTCAGCTTTGTGTGCTGAAGAGATTTCTATGTCCTTGATGTTCTTAATGTGCTTTCAGGATTCCTAGCAGATATGTTGGCTGAAACATCTACTAGGATTTAATCCAGTTCAAAAGTAGGCTTTCAATGGTACCATCTTTCTCAGACAAGCAAATTTCGGGTTTGTGAGTTTCGCCAGATTCCGTATTGGCTCTTGGGAACAGTTTTAGTTAAGCACGCTATAGCAACCTTGAATGTTCAGTGAGCAGCTACATGTACATAGCTGTCATTGTTTAGTATTTCTTCTTGAGATGTAATGAACAATAGAATCAGAAATTCAGAGTTATGCCCGTGCGGTTTCAACAGAAAGGTAAAGCAAAACAGGCGAAGAATTGAATAGGAACTTGGGATCCTGAGCAAACAAAGACTGAAAAGTAAGTCAAAGTGGATTTTCCCCTTCCATTCAAGCCTTCTTGAGATCTTTTGTTTGCCCTGTTTTTTGTCTGATGAAAGACTGAAACTCATGTATTTTCGTGGGCTTTCAAGGAACTCATGTGAATGAAGATTCTTTCCCTGCCAGTGACCATTAAAAGAAAGGAATATGTAGAGTCAGAAATTGGTAATCTATCTGTGTTTGTGTAGTTCTTTTCCCTGCATATGACCTTGATGTTTTTAGTTTGTAAAATGAAGCCTAGCTGCTATTATTCCCTTGTTAGTAGTAATGCATACCTCATCATACTAATTTTCATTCCAGGCTTCCAGTTAGACATGTATCATATGCATGCTTGTATGAGGGACACATTTCTTGGTCAGTTTTTTCAGAAACATGAGAGGATTAGTTTCCTCTTTAATTGTGTACACTTGGATTGCATCTTAGCAATTTTATGTCTCAGTGATTGTTTTCTTAATAATAAAATCAATACAATTCATAGACAATGCTACTTGCTTTGTCTGTTAGAGGTGACATCCAAATTATTTCATGTTCACTGGTCCAACAGATTTGGGAAGCTTCAGGGTATTGGTTATGTAATGTGATGTTTTACTATGAAGCCTAGATGCTGTTTTCAGAAACATGATAGTTTTTTTTCAGAAATACTTGTTTTTCAGTTTGTCCAAAACTTCTGTAATGTGATGTTTTACTATGAAATGTAATGTGATGCATCAAAAGAAAATTAGTGGACCAAATAAACACTGATTGCATTTTTCTTCATTTCATGCTACCATTGTCTTTCCAGGGAGCAACAATTGTGGACCAAATTATGAACATAACCCCTGCTGAAGATTACATCTACATCCCTGTTACTGAACAAGTACACTACTAAGCTAATTAGTTTATGTAAATGCAATTGGTCCTTATTTTTAACTGAGATATATATTTTAAAAATCATGCAGCAACTTATGGTCCATGAGGTGACAAGTAGAAGTTCAGCTTCTACTGCAGAATTGGAGTACTCCTCAGAGGTGCATTTGTTTCCCAATGCAGTTTTTTTTACTTCTATTCTTTCTCATAGTTAGATCATGAGCCTTTCATCAACTAGGGGGTTGGGGCATAGTGAGAAAACGTTAGCAAAATCATCTATAAAAGGTGCCTATAGGGAGTGCAACATCTTGTGATTTTTTAACTGAATACTGGCTACATACTCGAAACCCTTTCCCCACGGCAAATTGAATAAATAAACTAGAGCCTATCTGCATTTATATTATTTGGGATGTTTTATAATGTTTACAGGTTACCCACCACTGGTAAAAAAACAACCATTGACTAAAAGGATATTAGGAATAAAATTTTGTACCTAAAAAAATGCAAAGTGTATTATGGCTTTATCTCGCATTATTTCATTCAAATTATATTAGCTGGCAGTTGTTATTATTGAAAAGTTCTCTTGTCCTGCTGTATAGGCCAATGTCAGTCCCAATAGCCGTGTCTATGTGAGCAAGGCCCATGATGTCATGACAAATGTGATTGCAAAGGGTTCAGCAATGAGACAAGACGCAGTGAACAAGGCTAAAGCATTTGATGAGAAGCATCAATTTAGGGCTAATGCATCAGCGAGGATCAATTCCTTCGATAAACGTGTTGGCCTTTCGGAGAAGATAAACAATGGGATATCCATTGTCAATGAAAGGGTGAAATCAGTAGACCAAATATTGCATGTTTCTGATAAAACAATGGCTGCATTGATGGCTGCAGAGCGCAAGCTAAATGATACAGGCTCTGCTGTGAAAACCAACAGGTCTCTTCTTATCCACGCTTTTGTTAATGCTTCAATAATATAGTAATATACTTTAAGCATACGACTTAGAATTTAATTACGATTCTCTTGTACCTTCGTTAATACTTGCACACTTTGCTGTATTTGAGGATCCCTTTGCATTCATGGGTTTCTTTAGAGTATTGCTAATTTCTTCCAGTATTTTGTCCAACTTGCAGGTATGTGTCTGCTGGAACAAGCTGGCTGAATGGTGCTTTTAGCAAGGTCGCCAAGGCTGGTCATGTTGCTGGCTCAAGAACCAGAGAAAAGTTCCAGTTGGCTGTGTCAAATCTAACAGCCAAAGTAAGTGATTACTGATAATTGAGACTGTTGCTTGCTGCTCAGTAATAAATATGTTATAGCATAGCATGTCGAATAGCTTCAGATTGCAGAGTGATGTAGCTTTGGTAGCTAAGTACCATCGTTTCCTTTTCTACACTCTGGCTGATATTGCATAATTTGTTCCATGAGTTGATATTTACTTAACATGATCAGCTGAACAGCATATTTGCACACATATATAGTAGAACTGGTCCTGATTCTCGATCAGTCAAGAAAGCATTACCAGGTCAGTCTAGGGAGCTCCATTTATGAAGTTTACTGAGTTGCAGTTTTATATGCTTCACACACTTCTGAAACATACCTTTTCTCTAATGAAAATAGGGCCCTGTTGTTGTTGCCTGAGGGGGGATGCTGGTTAAGGAAGCTCTCTTTCTGAGGAAAATCTATTGGAAGTCCCTATGCAAAAGCATTTCCTTTGATTGTGTGGACAGTGTGGAAAATAACTGTGTTTCAGTGTTATCTTGTCCGCCTTTCCTTAGTTGCAGGCTATTCGGTGATTCTTTTGAGGTTTGGTGTATAGATGCGTTCAGTTTTTGGTATTTTAGAACCCCATTCTTTTAGTGTTGAAGTTAAATTGATTGTAGGTGATAGTGGCATTCTATTGTATTGACTATGCTTCACCGCTTCTCCCAACACTGTTGCTCCAACTGAGAAATTTGAAACTCTCTATTCGTTTTTTTGGCATGCCATAAAGTTTGAACTAGGCATTGACATGAGATCCCTATCGAGCTGTAAATAAAGAATGTTGTCTAGGTTCGGCCGTGGTAACTTTTCTAATGGAAGTCTATGTTATATGTCTACACATGGCACCTACATGTGGTGTTGACTCGATCCAAGCGAGGTTACTCGACGAATTGGGTGGCATCCATAAAACCAAACTGGCAACCTTTTTGTGCTACAATTGGAGGAGTGAAAACAAATCCATATATGCTAAATCTTCATCAGAAACCTCGCCATTTGCATGCAGGACAGCCTTGTGAGTTTGCGATGAAGCTGACTAACTTTTTCAGAGCACAAGACTAGTTCAAGCATTTGGTTCTTTGGTCCTACACTGTTCATACGATTTCAATTCACTGCAGTCCGGATGCAAAATTCTCGGCACTAACAAGAGACCATGCGCTAATTGTGGTGAATAGGTATCACTGCCGCAGTGAAAACCACCCAAAAACGCAGACAGTTTCAGCATCCAGCCAGCCACACAGCAGAATCTCATCGTTCAAAGTATCTGAAGAATTTGTACGTCTTCCGCTCCTCCCTCGCAGACCTTTCCGCCCCTCCATTCCTATACAGTAGTTCTCGCCCTTTCCGCCTGGCGACTGGCGTCTGTTTGATTTCTCCTTCTCCCTGTGCCCCCGCGGACACGACTCGCGCGAGCACTGCACTCGCCCGACCGCGTTGCCTTGATCACCGGGCCGCCGAGATGGCCACGGAGGCAGCGCCGGAGTGGCTTGACAAGGGCGACAACGCATGGCAGCTGGCGGCGATGACGCTGGTGGGGCTACAAAGCGTGCCGACGCTGGCGGCTGATGGTCAAGGCAAAAGAAAGGGTCCGGTATGATATTGACATTCCCTTAGTTCCTTTGAGTTAATGCGGTGGTGTGAATGGGGACACTTCGAGTGCTCAGTATTCTGAATAATTTGCAACAGTTATGAGTATCATTTTGATAAACTACTCAGTACTCTGAATTGGAATTCATTGTTTTCACTGCATTTTCCTACATTTTGCTGCCCATTTAATTCAATGTGAGTAGGAGTATCACATTTGCATATCTTCTTCCTACCATAAAGCTTAACAAGTTCGGCTTGCCTTCTTGCCTAAAATTGAGTTACAATATACTTTCGACAGCGCACCTTGTCTACTTGTATGCTGTGTTCTTTGTCATCTAAACTTTGTGTGAACTGCTGTAGCTATGAGCCTGGACCGGCTTTTGAGGAGGTCAAAGAATAAGCCATGCTTGATATATCACCAACAAACTCGACAGAATTTTGGTTAATTCAGTGGCCTAAAGACCAGGTACCATTGATCTTTTGCATAAAATTCAGATGACAAAGAACATATAAAGAGAAGCAAGATGACAAAATTGAGGTAGGGAATGGACTATCTCTCAAAATTGAGGTAGGGAATGGCCTATCTCTCAAAATTGAGGGACTAAAGAAGTAAAGAGTAAAGAAATACTTGTGCCCTTTATTTTATTTTTTTTTATAATAGGTTTTATTGTACTGCTACTTTTTCAGTGTAAAATAACTTTTGTTTTGTGTACTTCTCTTTTCATGTAGGCATATATCAGTATATCAATCTATGTTTCGTTTACTCTTAGTTCTTTCTTCCTTTTGACCAGCAGCTCTTGTCTTTGTAGTCTGAGCTGGAATATCTATCCTTCATGTACGTTAACCCCACTGGTTTTGCTGGACTAAGAAAAAGAGTTGAAGACTTGTACAAGGCCCATGAACAAGAATTGGAAGAGGTGCTGTGTTTGTTTGAGTAATGATTGATACTGCATGATTCAGTGCTATTTTCTCATGTTTTAGATTCTTCAATTCCAGGCAAATAGAATTTTAAGGCAAAAGATTGATGAGGATCAGTTTCTCGATCTTGTTAGTGTTGAAACAGAAGTGCGCTCAGTTTACAAAGAGCTCTACAGGTGAGCGCATGACATCTCATTAAACTAAAAGTTCTACTGGCTTTAGACTCCAAAGAGAATTTTATCTATTTTCATTAGGAATCAGATTACGATACTATAACACCACATCTGCTTGATATAGTGTTGTGCTAGCATGCTCTGGTGTTCCCTATATATTTCTTACACAGCTTTCTAACTCATTTCATATGAGATCGTATAATTAACCAGTCTGCTACACTTTTTCATTAGTTACAAAATTTGATGGTGGTATTTTAATTCACTAGGCTGATGCCTGTAGGGAGCTTTACAATTAGCTACATGTAACAAGGTTCTTAGATAACTGTAGGATCCGAGATAGTCAGCTTGGACTTCATGGAGGCGTCGTGGGACGAGCCCGCCGCCTTGCACTATGGGATTGAGGTGAGAGGAATCAAGGACTGAGGTGAATAGCAACTTAGCAAGTGGAAGATAAGATTTGAATACTTTTCTCTACTACTCCTTAAGAGGAGAGTGTAGGCGTCCACATTTTTTTCCTGGCGCACGGTTCTGCCAGGGGCCGCGGACGGAAGGTCCACGATCCACTCCCTTCTCCTCCTCGGCGCGATCCATGGAAGGTCTGCGATCCACTCCTCGACGCGATCAACTCCCTTCTCCTCCTCGGCGCGCAGAGCGGCGTGATCCAATCCCTCACCTCCTCGCCGCGATCCACGTCTGAGGCCCCTTCCCCATCCTCTACCATCCCCGAGTGATTCCAGCATCGCCGTCACGCACGATGCCCGCATACGCACTCTACACCCCACCCTAATCCCCGCCTCGGAGCCCCTCGCCCCTCGTCTCGTGCTCCCCATCCCCCACCTCCTCCGCGCGTCGATTCTGTGGCCCCTACTCGCGATGGCTGCCGCCACAGCGCCCCCTTCCTCGGCGACGACAACGCGAACCGTCGTCGATGCCTGTCCCCGCCCTCACGACACCCACTGAGGCGCATGCCCATGCCTGCGATGCCCGTCGCCACCACCCCCCCAACGCGACTCAAGAAGAGAAGCGAGTGTGCAATGGTCCTCTCGATCGACATGGCCATGGCGGCAATGAAGGGCAAGAGCCGGAGGTTCGCGCTGGCCTGAGGGGTGCTGAGCCAGTACGTCAAGGCCGAGCAGCAGATGGCGGCCGCCGCAAACCCCGCTACCCCCAGCCACCACGACCCTGAGCTTGATGCCCGGCGTGGACGTTGTCACCGCTGAGCAGGAGTCAGGCGCCGCAAGGTGCGAGGAGTTGGTCGGGCCAGCCCCCACGGCGCCGATGGCGTTCACCATCTTCTATGGCGGCAGGTGGTGCTGTTTTCGAGGACTTCCCCATGGGCGACCGAGGTCATGCGCCTCGTAGCCGGCGCCGAGCATGCGACGGCCCCGACTCTACGCGACGACCTGCCCATCGCCAGGAAGGCGTCGCTGCAACGGTTCGCCTGTGGTGCCTGCGATGGAGGGGATGGCGAGCTCTCCTTCCCGCTGATGAAGCCGGTGGAGATCATGGAGGTGCTGCACAACTACGTCATCGCGCCCGACTCCCGTCTTCACGCCAAGGACATCGTCAACCCACAACACGGCTTCGTCGTTGAGGTACTCGCCCTCTTCCTATCTAATGTGGTCAGGTACGCACCCATCGTTCCCCCTCCCCCTATCTGCCTCGTCTCACTTGGATCTGGCATTATCCCTAGGTTTGCTTTGGGGCTTCAAGATGTATATATGCTGAGGGCTCCTTTCTTGTGAAATGTCCAAATAGGTAAGGTTTATTCTTAAGTTTTTCGTTTTGAGGCTGAACTCCATACGGTTACTATGAGATTTGAATTTTTTTGGTAGTTGGCTGCTTAGATACTGTCTGGTGACAATCAAGCAATTGGTGGGACTGTTTTTGATTATTTGGGTTTGGAATAGGATGCAACATTTTGATTGGGGTAGGAGGTACCAAAGGAAATGAGCAAAACATAGCATACAGTCTCAGATGCTGCAGGTGCACATCATGTCTATTTTTTTATCATTGGTTTTGGACAAAGAAGCCATGGATGCCGCAAATGACGAAGAAGAAAGATGGGAAGGAGAAAAGTATGAGTACCATAAAGCTATTAGTGCTGACAGAACTTTTTCCGCAAATGACAGAACTTTTTCGAAAGCCATGGATGCCGCAATGCTTTAGATAGTTAAACATTTAATTTGGATAGTATCATGGCAACCTGACTTGGTGTTTGCAAAACCATTTGTTTCTTGTCCTTTTTGGTTTGCACAACCTGAATTAAATTTTGGCATGCAATATTTCTTTAGGTATTCTTATGGTGTCAAGCTACTGTTGGCTACGACAAAATTACAAGATCCTGGCACCTGCAGGCTTTGTGGTTCACCACGCCAATATGAGCTGCAATTGATGTCTTCTTTATCTACTTTCTCCATGAAGCTGGAGATGACTCCTCAAATTATGTACCCAGCAGCTGGACTTGGCTGACTGTCATCATGACACTTGCTCCCAGGTATGGCTTATCCTACAAATTCCTGATACCGAAGTCTAAGGTATTCTGTGTGCCCGAAACATGATCCCCAAATAGTAGTTCAATTTTCAAAAAATATTTGATTTATGAAGCACACCATGAAGGACATTATATCATCAAAGCATCACTTCAGCTTTGTGTGCTGAAGAGATTTCTATGTCCTTGATGTTCTTAATGTGCTTTCAGGATTCCTAGCAGATATGTTGGCTGAAACATCTACTAGGATTTAATCCAGTTCAAAAGTAGGCTTTCAATGGTACCATCTTTCTCAGACAAGCAAATTTCGGGTTTGTGAGTTTCGCCAGATTCCGTATTGGCTCTTGGGAACAGTTTTAGTTAAGCACGCTATAGCAACCTTGAATGTTCAGTGAGCAGCTACATGTACATAGCTGTCATTGTTTAGTATTTCTTCTTGAGATGTAATGAACAATAGAATCAGAAATTCAGAGTTATGCCCGTGCGGTTTCAACAGAAAGGTAAAGCAAAACAGGCGAAGAATTGAATAGGAACTTGGGATCCTGAGCAAACAAAGACTGAAAAGTAAGTCAAAGTGGATTTTCCCCTTCCATTCAAGCCTTCTTGAGATCTTTTGTTTGCCCTGTTTTTTGTCTGATGAAAGACTGAAACTCATGTATTTTCGTGGGCTTTCAAGGAACTCATGTGAATGAAGATTCTTTCCCTGCCAGTGACCATTAAAAGAAAGGAATATGTAGAGTCAGAAATTGGTAATCTATCTGTGTTTGTGTAGTTCTTTTCCCTGCATATGACCTTGATGTTTTTAGTTTGTAAAATGAAGCCTAGCTGCTATTATTCCCTTGTTAGTAGTAATGCATACCTCATCATACTAATTTTCATTCCAGACTTCCAGTTAGACATGTATCATATGCATGCTTGTATGAGGGACACATTTCTTGGTCAGTTTTTTCAGAAACATGAGAGGATTAGTTTCCTCTTTAATTGTGTACACTTGGATTGCATCTTAGCAATTTTATGTCTCAGTGATTGTTTTCTTAATAATAAAATCAATACAATTCATAGACAATGCTACTTGCTTTGTCTGTTAGAGGTGACATCCAAATTATTTCATGTTCACTGGTCCAACAGATTTGGGAAGCTTCAGGGTATTGGTTATGTAATGTGATGTTTTACTATGAAGCCTAGATGCTGTTTTCAGAAACATGATAGTTTTTTTTCAGAAATACTTGTTTTTCAGTTTGTCCAAAACTTCTGTAATGTGATGTTTTACTATGAAATGTAATGTGATGCATCAAAAGAAAATTAGTAAGATGAGGTATGCAATACTGTTGTGATTTCTACTCCATTTTCTCCAATTTCTTCTTGTTCATTGTCCAAAACTGCTGGATACTGGTTTAAGCATGTGTTATCTTGATGTTCTGGTGCTAGGGACATGCTAAATCATTGAACATTAAGACCGACCCGCCATATTTGCTTTCGGCGAGCGACGCGTGCCTGTCCACGGCCACGATCCGGGTCTCCCCGCCATGGTTCTACAGTATTGCCAAACAAATAAACACTGATTGCATTTTTCTTCATTTCATGCTACCATTGTCTTTCCAGGGAGCAACAATTGTGGACCAAATTATGAACATAACCCCTGCTGAAGATTACATCTACATCCCTGTTACTGAACAAGTACACTACTAAGCTAATTAGTTTACGTAAATGCAACTGGTCCTTATTTTTAACTGAGATATATATTTTAAAAATCATGCAGCAACTTATGGTCCATGAGGTGACAAGTAGAAGTTCAACTTCTACTGCAGAATTGGAGTACTCCTCAGAGGTGCATTTGTTTCCCAATGCAGTTTTTTTTTACTTCTATTCTTTCTCATAGTTAGATCATGAGCCTTTCATCAACTAGGGGGTTGGGGCATAGTGAGAAAACGTTAGCAAAATCATCTATAAAAGGTGCCTATAGGGAGTGCAACATCTTGTGATTTTTTAACTGAATACTGGCTGCATACTTGAAACCCTTTCCCCATGGCAAATTGAATAAATAAACTAGAGCCTATCTGCATTTATATTATTTGGGATGTTTTATAATGTTTACAGGTTACCCACCACTGGTAAAAAAACAACCATTGACTAAAAGGATATTAGGAATAAAATTTTGTACCTAAAAAAATGCAAAGTGTATTATGGCTTTATCTCGCATTATTTCATTCAAATTATATTAGCTGGCAGTTGTTATTATT
Organism: Zea mays; assembly: GCF_902167145.1. Classification (NCBI taxonomy): domain Eukaryota; kingdom Viridiplantae; phylum Streptophyta; class Magnoliopsida; order Poales; family Poaceae; genus Zea; species Zea mays. The sequence continues at coordinate 146,358,046 of NC_050101.1, forward strand.
GAAAAGTTCTCTTGTCCTGCTGTATAGGCCAATGTCAGTCCCAATAGCCGTGTCTATGTGAGCAAGGCCCATGATGTCATGACAAATGTGATTGCAAAGGGTTCAGCAATGAGACAAGACGCAGTGAACAAGGCTAAAGCATTTGATGAGAAGCATCAATTTAGGGCTAATGCATCAGCGAGGATCAATTCCTTCGATAAACGTGTTGGCCTTTCGGAGAAGATAAACAATGGGATATCCATTGTCAATGAAAGGGTGAAATCAGTAGACCAAATATTGCATGTTTCTCATAAAACAATGGCTGCATTGCTGGCTGCAGAGCGCAAGCTAAATGATACAGGCTCTGCTGTGAAAACCAACAGGTCTCTTCTTATCCACGCTTTTGTTAATGCTTCAATAATATAGTAATATACTTTAAGCATACGACTTAGAATTTAATTACGATTCTCTTGTACCTTCGTTAATACTTGCACACTTTGCTGTATTTGAGGATCCCTTTGCATTCATGGGTTTCTTTAGAGTATTGCTAATTTCTTCCAGTATTTTGTCCAACTTGCAGGTATGTGTCTGCTGGAACAAGCTCGCTGAATGGTGCTTTTAGCAAGGTCGCCAAGGCTGGTCATGTTGCTGGCTCAAGAACCAGAGAAAAGTTCCAGTTGGCTATGTCAAATCTAACAGCCAAAGTAAGTGATAACTGATAATTGAGACTGTTGCTTGCTGCTCAGTAATAAATATGTTATAGCATAGCATGTCGAATAGCTTCAGATTGCAGAGTGATGTAGCTTTGGTAGCTAAGTACCATCGTTTCCTTTTCTACACTCTGGCTGATATTGCATAATTTGTTCCATGAGTTGATATTTACTTAACATGATCAGCTGAACAGCATATTTGCACACATATATAGTAGAACTGGTCCTGATTCTGGATCAGTCAAGAAAGCATTACCAGGTCAGTCTAGGGAGCTCCATTTATGAAGTTTACTGAGTTGCAGTTTTATATGCTTCACACACTTCTGAAACATACCTTTTCTCTAATGAAAATAGGGCCCTGCTGTTGTTGCCTGAGGGGGATGCTGGTTAAGGAAGCTCTCTTTCTGAGGAAAATCTATTGGAAGTCCCTGTGCAAAAGCATTTCCTTTGATTGTGTGGACAGTGTGGAAAATAACTGTGTTTCAGTGTTATCTTGTCCGCCTTTCCTTAGTTGCAGGCTATTCGGTGATTCTTTTGAGGTTTGGTGTATAGATGCGTTCAGTTTTTGGTATTTTAGAACCCCATTCTTTTAGTGTTGAAGTTAAATTGATTGTAGGTGATAGTGGCATTCTATTGTATTGACTATGCTTCACCGCTTCTCCCAACACTGTTGCTCCAACTGAGAAATTTGAAACTCTCTATTCGTTTTTTTGGCATGCCATAAAGTTTGAACTAGGCATTGACATGAGATCCCTATCGAGCTGTAAATAAAGAATGTTGTCTAGGTTCGGCCGTGGTAACTTTTCTAATGGAAGTCTATGTTATATGTCTACACATGGCACCTACATGTGGTGTTGACTCGATCCAAGCGAGGTTACTCGACGAATTGGGTGGCATCCATAAAACCAAACTGGCAACCTTTTTGTGCTACAATTGGAGGAGTGAAAACAAATCCATATATGCTAAATCTTCATCAGAAACCTCGCCATTTGCATGCAGGACAGCCTTGTGAGTTTGCGATGAAGCTGACTAACTTTTTCAGAGCACAAGACTAGTTCAAGCATTTGGTTCTTTGGTCCTACACTGTTCATACGATTTCAATTCACTGCAGTCCGGATGCAAAATTCTCGGCACTAACAAGAGACCATGCGCTAATTGTGGTGAATAGGTATCACTGCCGCAGTGAAAACCACCCAAAAACGCAGACAGTTTCAGCATCCAGCCAGCCACACAGCAGAATCTCATCGTTCAAAGTATCTGAAGAATTTGTACGTCTTCCGCTCCTCCCTCGCAGACCTTTCCGCCCCTCCATTCCTATACAGTAGTTCTCGCCCTTTCCGCCTGGCGACTGGCGTCTGTTTGATTTCTCCTTCTCCCTGTGCCCCCGCGGACACGACTCGCGCGAGCACTGCACTCGCCCGACCGCGTTGCCTCGATCACCGGGCCGCCGAGATGGCCACGGAGGCAGCGCCGGAGTGGCTTGACAAGGGCGACAACGCATGGCAGCTGGCGGCGATGACGCTGGTGGGGCTACAAAGCGTGCCGACGCTGGCGGCTGATGGTCAAGGCAAAAGCAAGGGTCCGGTATGATATTGACATTCCCTTAGTTCCTTTGAGTTAATGCGGTGGTGTGAATGGGGACGCTTCGAGTGCTCAGTATTCTGAATAATTTGCAACAGTTATGAGTATCATTTTGATAAACTGCTCAGTACTCTGAATTGGAATTCATTGTTTTCACTGCATTTTCCTACATTTTGCTGCCCATTTAATTCAATGTGAGTAGGAGTATCACATTTGCATATCTTCTTCCTACCATAAAGCTTAACAAGTTCGGCTTGCCTTCTTGCCTAAAATTGAGTTACAATATACTTTCGACAGCGCACCTTGTCTACTTGTATGCTGTGTTCTTTGTCATCTGAACTTTGTGTGAACTGCTGTAGCTATGAGCCTGGACCGGCTTTTGAGGAGGTCAAAGAATAAGCCATGCTTGATATATCACCAACAAACTCGACAGAATTTTGGTTAATTCAGTGGCCTAAAGACCAGGTACCATTGATCTTTTGCATAAAATCCAGATGACAAAGAACATATAAAGAGAAGCAAGATGACAAAATTGAGGTAGGGAATGGACTATCTCTCAAAATTGAGGTAGGGAATGGCCTATCTCTCAAAATTGAGGGACTAAAGAAGTAAAGAGTAAAGAAATACTTGTGCCCTTTATTTTATTTTTTTGTTATAATAGGTTTTATTGTACTGCTACTTTTTCAGTGTAAAATAACTTTTGTTTTGTGTACTTCTCTTTAAATGTAGGCATATATCAGTATATCAATCTATGTTTCGTTTACTCTTAGTTCTTTCTTCCTTTTGACCAGCAGCTCTTGTCTTTGTAGTCTGAGCTGGAATATCTATCCTTCATGTACGTTAACCCCACTGGTTTTGCTGGACTAAGAAAAAGAGTTGAAGACTTGTACAAGGCCCATGAACAAGAATTGGAAGAGGTGTTGTGTTTGTTTGAGTAATGATTGATACTGCATGATTCAGTGCTATTTTCTCATGTTTTAGATTCTTCAATTCCAGGCAAATAGAATTTTAAGGCAAAAGATTGATGAGGATCAGTTTCTCGATCTTGTTAGTGTTGAAACAGAAGTGCGCTCAGTTTACAAAGAGCTCTACAGGTGAGCGCATGACATCTCATTAAACTAAAAGTTCTACTGGCTTCAGACTCCAAAGAGAATTTTATCTATTTTCATTAGGAATCAGATTACGATACTATAACACCACATCTGCTTGATATAGTGTTGTGCTAGCATGCTCTGGTGTTCCCTATATATTTCTTACACAGCTTTCTAACTCATTTCATATGAGATCGTACAATTAACCAGTCTGCTACACTTTTTCATTAGTTACAAAATTTGATGGTGGTATTTTAATTCACTAGGCTGATGCCTGTAGGGAGCTTTACAATTAGCTACATGTAACAAGGTTCTTAGATAACTGTAGGATCCGAGATAGTCAGCTTGGACTTCATGGAGGCGTCGTGGGACGAGCCCGCCGCCTTGCACTATGGGATTGAGGTGAGAGGAATCAAGGACTGAGGTGAATAGCAACTTAGCAAGTGGAAGGTAAGATTTGAATACTTTATAATTTCAGCATTTGTTGCGTTATATCTAAAAGTTGAAATTTGAAGATAGAAAGATTATTATCTTGTGCTAAATCATTGATGAGTGCTCGCACACTGCAGTTTCACGGAGGGAGACAACCCCTTCGTCGCATGGAGAAGCTTACGAAGGCAAGGCAACAACTCAGCGGATGTCGTTGCACAACAGGCGGACACCTGTGATGGAGCAGTATATAGCGTTAGTTCTATACATGGATTTTAATCTCTATACAGAGTAATCTCAGTAATAAAACCGAGTCTTTGACAGCGAGGCCGGAGCAGGCATCCCCAGCGTCCCCATACGCGTTTCTCGCCCCCACCCCGACAGAGGCCGCTCACCCGTGGTGCAGATCTCGCCCTTCACCTTCTCTTCCTTCGGCATCACCGTCTCCATCGGCGTCTCCGTCCTCGGCATGGCATGGTGAGTCACAGTGTGCCTCCACACCCTGTGTCGCCAGATCTGCACGACGTTGGAGGCTCTAGTGGTGTCCTCCATGGAAGAAACATAGGTGAGTAGACTACCACCATCAGTCCCCATCTCTTCTTGTTATTCTTCATCAAAGTTTTTAGTTACTGCAACCGATGTTGCTCGTATTATACCACTGCATGTTTAAATCGCCCCCTTCCAAGTTATAAACATATGCCCCTATTAATTATGTTTCAGTTCAAAGGGCCATACTTCATAGCTATTTGCCCCTCAATGTTTCAAGTGAAAGGGCCTAAGAGTATTGGAGCACTCTATGTTACCTGCTTGGCGCCAACTATTTAAAATTTACTCTAGGGTAGTAGATAATTTTCCTTGTCGAGTTTTATTTTGGTATATGTAACTTTGTAATTGGTCCTAAGCGTATTGGAGCACTCTAAGTTAACAGGTGCTTGAAGCTAATGATGAAATTATACAGCTTGGATGAATAAACCTTTGTTGTAGTGACATAAGGAGCTTCGAAACTGCAAAGAATTTTAAATTTGAATATTTTTCAGTGATATGTTAAGGTTGATAATATATGCGTTTTCGTTTTTAATCTTTGTGCACTAATATTTTGTAGAAAGTAGTTTGTTCACCGTTGCAACGCACGGGCACATACCTAGTAGAGTTCTATTCTTCCTCTCCACTACACCATTTTGCTGAGGTGTGTAGGGAGAAGAGAACTCATGCTTGATGCCCTCCTCCTCAAGAAAGTCTTCAATTTGAGAGTTCTTGAACTCCGTCCCGTTGTCGCTTCTTATTTTCTTGATCCTTAATCCGAACTCATTTTGAGCCCGTCTCAAGAATCCATTTAAAGTTTCTTGGGTTTGAGATTTTTCCTAAAAAAGAATACCCAAGTGAAGCGAGAATAATCATCCATAATAACTAGACAGTACTTACTCCTGTCGATGCTTATGTAAGCTATCGGGTCGAATAGATTCATGTGGAGTAGCTCAAGTGGCCTGTCGGTCATCATGATGTTCTTGTGTGGATGATGGGCACCAACTTGCTTCCCTGCTTGACATGCACTACAAACCATGTCTTTCTCAAAATGAACATTTGTTAGTCACAAAATGTGTTCTCCCTTTATAAGCTTGTGAAGATTCTTCATCCCAACATGGGCTAGTCGGTGATGCCAAAGCCAACTGAAAGCTCTCTTGTGGGTTTTGGTGTTTGGATGACAACCCAATTAAAGGACTAACAAGTGTGCTAAGTGTTGAACAGGTGCTTAATGCAAAGCTAATAGGGTTCAACACAAGTGAACAAGTGTGATGGTCCAAAGACTGAATTATCTATAGATAATGAACACTGCTTAAGTGAGACTCGATGTGCGTAACTCAGAGACAACCGATCAAGCCAAGGATGGAGGCAAGAAGAGTTTCGAGGTACCGAGTGCATGGGAGAAGGTCAAGGAGACCAGGAACCCAAAGCCAGGGGTGAAGAAGACTTGCAAAGTCAAGGTTGATCGAGTTAAGAGCTATGGTGCATCAAGAATCACTACATAAGGACATGACTTACAACCAATGAGATAACATCTACAGTTATGTGTGTAAGTCATAAGGCTCAAGATCAAGATCGAGAAATGAACAAGGGAGTTGGAGCTCAGATATGTCAATCTAGATCAAGTCAAGTTGACTTAATGGTTTAGAGTCCAACATCGACCTCAAACATGCCAAATAGGGTAAAACGATGAAAAAGGTTAAGTATGTAAGTTTTGAGTGTTCAACCATGTTGCATGCACCTCTTACTACAAGTTTGGTGCTTTGGTTTTCTCTCTAACTCTTTCTGCAGAGAAAGTACCATTCTGAGCTCTACTGGAGGAGAAACAGAAAAGCTAGGAGAAGAACAAAAAAGATGAAAGTTTCTAGGACTAAATCAATTGGATTATACTCTAAATGTGTTTGTTTAAGTCTCAGGAAAAACCTCCCAAAAGTTGAAGTCAAACGGAGAAAGAATGGAGGAAAAATCAGTTAGTGTGTTGTTGGCTGGTGCATAGGACAGTGAATAGTAGATGTCCGGTGCACAGAACAGTCAATAGTAACATGTCTGATGCACAGGACAGTGAATAGTAACATATCCGATGCACAGGACAGTGAATAGTGGCCTATCCGGTGCACAGGATAGTGAATAGTAGCTGTGTCCGGTGCACAGGACAGTGAATAGTAGTTGTGTCCGGTGCACAGGACAGTGAATAGTAGTTGTGTCCGGTGCACAGGGCAGTGAATAGTGACCTGTCCGGTGCACAGGACAGTGAATAGTAACATGTCCGGTGCACCAACGGCTAGCTGTTCCAGAGAAGGAAACTGTCAATCAGATCCGTTACTGTTCACTGTCCGGTGCACCACCGGGCAGTCCGGTGCAACCGCAACCAGGGAAGGCTGGAAGCTTCCAAATGAAGCTCCAACGGGTCCTAGGCCCTTTGGGGATATAAAAGGGACCCCTTGGCGCCTCAAACAAGTACACAAGTGCAGCCAACAAGTGCATACATCATTTGGATCAATTCTCTCTCTCCCTCTCTTGTGTATCTCTCTAGTTTGTGTAGAGGCGAAGTTATAAGCCTTTAGAGAGAGGGGAAGTGCTGCTGAGAGCTAGAGCAAAATCTTGAGCGCATTGTTACTCTGCCGAGTGCTGTCGAGAAGATTGTAAGCAGCCACGACATCGTTGTAACTGATATCAACATAGTGGAAGGCTCTATCTGTCGCACTGACAGATCTGAGCAAATGGAGGAAGGAGTTGAAATAGACTCCAAGCCAAAGTATGGCTAACTCCAACGAGGGCTAGGCAAGCATTTCAGGCTTGGCCGAACCTCGGGATAAATCCCTGTGTCTGTGTGCTCTGCTCTGTGCTGTGTGCTGTTTCTCTGTCTTATTTGCTGTTTATACTTGCACTTCAATATTTATATGTGGTTCAACCTGTCTTCAAAGTGCAGGGTATTTTAAGACAGGAACTTCTATTCCGCCGCAACCTATTCGAAGGGACTTTCATTCCACTGAGATCCAGCCTTCGAGTAGAGTAAGAATTTCCAGTTTTAAAGTGATAATTATTATTCGCCTATTTACTACCCTCTAAGCGACATCCAGATCCTGTTCTCGGGCATAGGGAACTTTCAATTGGTATCGGAGCTAGGCCTCTCCAGTGTGGGCTTAGCCGTCCGGAGATGACGATGTCGTCACAAGAGGTAACTATAGAACTTTTTCTAGGCGATGGTTCTAATTATAAATCTTGGTCTGTCTCTATTTGTCGGGGACCATAATTAGGGGTACCCTCAAGACTCCTAATTCTCAGTTGGTAACCCCCATCAGTATAAAGCTGCAAAGGCCTGATGGGTGCGATTAAGTCAGGGATCAGTCCATACGAGCGACTCGATCATGCCTCGCCCGAGCCTAGCCTCGGGCAAGGGCAGCCGAACCCGAGGGATTTCCGTCTCGCCCGAGGCCCCCCTCCAACGGCGGACACATCTCCGGCTCGCCCGAGGCCTTGCCTTCGCTAAGAAGCAACCCTGACTAAATCGCCGCACCGACCGACCGAATTGCAGGAGCATTCAACGCAAAGGCGGCCTGACACCTTTATCCTGACACGCGCCCCCCGGCAGAGCCGAAGTGACCGTCGTCACTTCGCCGCTCCACTAACCGGCCTGACAAAAGGACAGTGCCGCCTGCGCCACTCCGACTGCAGTGCTACTTGACAGAGTGAGACTGACAGGCTATCAGGCCCCGCCAAAGGCACCATAGGAAGCTCCGCTCCGCCCGACCCAGGGCTCGGACTCGGGCTAAGTCCCGGAAGACGGCGAACTCCGCTCCGCCCGACCCAGGGCTCGGACTCGGGCTAAGTCCCGGAAGACGGCGAACTCCGCTCCGCCCGACCCAGGGCTCGGACTCGGGCTAAGTCCCGGAAGACGGCGAACTCCGCTCCGCCCGACCCAGGGCTCGGACTCGGGCTTAGTCCCGGAAGACGGTGAACTCCGCTCCGACCCAGGGCTCGGACTCGGGCTCAGCCCCAGAAGACGACGAACTCCGCTCCGCCCGACCCCAGGGCTCGGACTCGGGCTAAGTCCCGGAAGACGGCAAACTCCGCTCCGCCCGACCCAGGGCTCGGACTCGGGCTCAGTCCCGAAAGACGGCGAACTCCGCTCCGACCCAGGGCTCGGACTCGGGCTCAGCCCCAGAAGACGACGAACTCCGCTCCGCCCGACCCCAGGGCTCGGACTCGAGCTCAGCCCCAGAAGACGACGAACTCCGCTTCGCCCGACCCCAGGGCTCGGACTCCGCCCTGGCCTCTGCCGAACGACCTCCGCCTCGCCCGACCCAGGGGCTCGGACTCGGCCTCGGCCAGGGAAGACAGACTCGACCTCGGCTTCGGAGGAGCCTCCACGTCGCCCAACCTAGGGCGCAGGCCAGCCACGTCAACAAGGAGCGCCATCATCACCCTATCCCGAGCTGACTCGGGCCGCAGAGAACAAGACCGGTGTCCCATCTGGCCAGCTTCGCCAGATGGGCAATGATGGCACCCCGCATGCTCTGTGACGACGGCGGCTCCCAGCTCTCTTACGGAAGCAGGAGGACGTCAGCAAGGACTCAACCGCTCCGACAGCTGTCCCTCCGTCAGGCTCCGCCGCTCCTCCGACGACCACGACATCACACCAGCTGGGTGCCAAGATCTCTCCGGCTGCCACATCGGCATGTACTTAGGGCGCTAGCTCTCCCCCGCTAGACACGTAGCACTCTGCTACACCCCCATTGTACACCTGGATCCTCTCCTTACGCCTATAAAAGGAAGGACTAGGGCCTTCTTAGAGAAGGTTGGCCGCGCGGGGACGAGGACGGGACAGGCGCTCTCTTGGGGCCGCTCGCTTCCCTCACCCGCGTGGACGCTTGTAACCCCCTACTGCAAGCGCACCCGACCTGGGCGCGGGACGAACACGAAGGCCGCGGGATTTCCACCTCTCTCACGCCCGTCTCCGGCCACCTCGCTTCCCCCCTTCGCGCTCGCCCACGCGCTCGACCCATCTGGGCTGGGGCACGTGGCACACTCATTCGTCGGCTTAGGGACCCCCCGGTCTCGAAATGCCGACAGTTGGCGCGCTAGGTAGGGGCCTGCTGCGTGTTGACGAACAGCTTCCCGTCAGGCTCCAGATGGGCAGTCTCCAGCAACCTCTCCGACCCGGGACGGTGCTCCGTTTCGGGAGCCTTGAGTTCATGTCCTCCGACGGCATCTACGACATGATACTCCTTCCACCGCCGCGCGACCACGACGATGGCGGCCGACAACCCGCCCACCGACGGCGGAATCGACGACATCTTCCCCGCGTGGTGGAAGAACAACATTCGAGCTCGCCCCGTCCTCTCCCCCGCCAACGGAGGAGGAGGCGGGGCAACCAAGGCCAAGCAGGAGGCCGCGCTTCGTCGGTTGTCGAGCGAGTCGACGTCCCCAGCGCCCCAACGGGGGGCGCGTCGGGCGTCGACCTCGCGTTTGAGACGAAGGCGAGCGCCGTCCCCCTGCGACACGCCAATCCCGAGCAAGTGGACGACGCCAGCGCGCTCGCGAAGAGCTTGCAGGACGTCGCCCTCGTACCTGAGACGGCGGTGCAATCAGTCCCCGACGTGACTATGTCGCTGCTCGTCGACCAAAAGGTACCGACCGATTCACATCCTACATCATTTCGACTCAGCCTCAACCCGCCTAGCGACCTCGCTTTGGCGGGCGCTCTCGTTGAGGCGAGTGCAACCCCTCTGGGGTTTCGTATGCGGTCGCCTTGGGACCGATTGACGGACGTCTCGACCTACGGGCCCTCTGGGTCCGAGGAAGATGATGATCCCAGCATCTGTTGGGATTTCTCTGGATTTGGCAATCCCAGTGCCATGCGGGACTTCATGACCGCATGTGACTACTGCCTCTCCGACTGTTCTGACGGTAGCCGCAGCCTCGACGACGAGGACTGCGGCCCAAGCCATGAATGTTTCCACGTTGAGCTAGGGGATCCCTCCGAAGGCAATCATCTCGGCATGCCGGAGGACGGTGATCTCCCTAGGCCGATGCCTCGCGCTGACATCCTGCGGGAGCTAGCTGTGGTCCCTGTTCCGGCGGGGGGTCACGACCCACAGCTCGAGCAAGTCCGCGGGGCGCAGGCCAGGCTCGACGAGGGAGCAGGAGCGCTTGAGCCGGTCCGCCGGGACGTCGGGCAGGCATGGGCGTGCCAACCCCCGGCCGGAGAAATACGTCACCTGCCCCAAGGTCTCCCGCACCGCATCGCAAACGACGTCAGGGTCAGACCGCCACCCGCGTCCAGTGGGGTCGGTCAGAACCTGGCAGCAGCAGCGATGCTTCTCCGCGCGATGCCGGAGCCATCAACCACCGAGGGTCGGCGAATCCAGGGAGAGCTCAAGAATCTCCTGGAAGGCGCTGCGGTCCGACGGGCCGAGAGCTCTGCCTCCCGAAGGCAGGGATACCCCTCGGAACCTCATGCCGCGACTTCCCGATTCATGCGGGAAGCCTCGGTCTACACCGGGCGCACGCGCAACACCGCGCCTGCGGCCCCGGGCCACCTCGGCAACGAGCACCATCGTCACGACCGTCGGGCCCACCTCGACGAAAGGGTGCACCGAGGCTACCACCCCAGGCGTGGGGGACGCTATGACACGGGGAGGATCGGAGTCCCTCGCCCGAACCACCCGGTCCGCAGGCCTTCAGTCGGGCCATCCGACGGGCACCGTTCCCGACCCGGTTCCGACCCCCGACCACTATCACAAAGTACTCGGGGGAAACGAGACCGGAACTGTGGCTCGCGGACTACCGCCTGGCCTGCCAACTGGGTGGAACGGACGACGACAACCTCATCATCCGCAACCTCCCCCTATTCCTCTCCGACACCGCTCGCGCCTGGTTGGAGCACCTGCCTCCGGGGCAGATCTCCAACTGGGATGACTTGGTCCAAGCCTTCGCCGGCAATTTCCAGGGCACGTACGTGCGCCCCGGAAATTCCTGGGACCTCCGAAGCTGCCGGCAGCAGCCGGGAGAGTCTCTCCGGGACTACATCCGGCGATTCTCGAAGCAGCGCACCGAGCTGCCCAACATCACCGACTCAGATGTCATCGGCGCGTTCCTTGCCGGCACCACCTGCCGCGACCTGGTGAGCAAGTTGGGTCGCAAGACCCCCACCAGGGCGAGCGAGCTGATGGACATCGCCACCAAGTTCGCCTCTGGCCAGGAGGCGGTCGAAGCTATCTTTCGAAAGGACAAGCAGCCCTAGGGCCGCCCATCGGAAGATGCTCCCGAGGCGTCTACTCCGCGCGGCGCCAAGAAGAAAGGCAAGAAGAAGTCGCAAGCGAAACGTGACGCCGTCGACGCGGACCTTGTCGCCGCCGCCGAGTACAAGAACCCTCGGAAGCCCCCCGGAGGTGCCAACCTCTTCGACAAGATGCTCAAGGAGCCATGCCCCTATCATCAGGGGCCCGTCAAGCACACCCTCGAGGAGTGCGTCATGCTTCGGCGCCACTTCCACAGGGCCGGGCCACCCGCAGAGGGTGGCAGGGCCCGCGACGACGACAAGAAGGAAGATCACCAAGCAGGAGAGTTCTCCGAGGTCCGCGACTGCTTCATGATCTACGGTGGGCATGTGGCGAATGCCTCGGCTCGGCATCGCAAGCAAGAGCGTCGGAAGGTCTGCTCGGTAAAGGTGGCGGCGCCAGTCTACCTAGACTGGTCCGACAAGCCCATCACCTTCGACCAAGCTGACCACCCCGACCGCGTGCCGAGCCCGGGGAAATACCCGCTCGTCGTCGACCCCATCGTCGGCGATGTCAGGCTCACCAAGGTCCTGATGGACGGGGGCAGCTGCCTCAACATCATCTACGCCGAGACCCTCAGGCTCCTGCGCGTCGATCTGTCCTCCATCCGAGCAGACGCTGCGCCCTTCTACAGGATCATTCCCGGGAAGCGCGTCCAGCCCCTCGGACGACTCGACCTTCCCGTCTGCTTCGGGACGCCCTCCAACTTCCGAAGGGAGACTTTGACGTTCGAGGTGGTCGGGTTCCGAGGAACCTACCACGCGGTACTGGGGAGGCCATGCTACGCGAAGTTCATGGTCGTCCCCAACTACACCTACCTGGAGCTCAAGATGCTGGGCCCCAACGGGGTCATCACCGTCGGCCCCACGTACAAACACGCGTTCGAATGCGACGTGGAGTGCGTGGAGTACGCCGAGGCCCTCGCCGAGTCCGAGGCCCTCATCACCGACCTGGAAAGCCTCTCTAAAGAGGTGCCAGACGTGAAGCGTCATGCCGGCAACTTCGAGCCAGTGGAGACGGTCAAGGCCGTTCCTCTCGACCCCGGTGGCGACACCTCCAAGCAGATCCGGATCGGTTCCGGGCTCGACCCCAAATAGGAAGCAGTGCTCGTCGACTTTCTCCGCGCAAACGCCGACGTCTTTGCGTGGAGTCCCTCGGACATGCCCGGCATACCGAGGGATGTCGCCGAGCACTCGCTGGATATTCGGGCCAGAGCCGAAGTGACCGCTGTCACTTCGCCGCTCCACTAACCGGCCTGACAAAAGGACAGCGCCGCCTGCGCCACTCCGACTGCAATGCTACTTGACAGAGTGAGACTGACAGGCTGTCAGGCCCCGCCAAAGGTACCATAGGAAGCTCCGCTCCGCCCGACCCAGGGCTCGGACTCGGGCTAAGTCCCGGAAGACGGCGAACTCCGCTCCACCCGACCCAGGGCTCGGACTCGGGCTAAGTCCCGGAAGACGGCGAACTCCGCTCCGCCCGACCCAGGGCTCGGACTCGGGCTCAGTCCCGGAAGACGGCGAACTCCGCTCCGACCAAGGGCTCGGACTCGGGCTCAGCCCCAGAAGACGACGAACTCCGCTCCGCCCGACCCCAGGGCTCGGACTCGGGCTAAGTCCCGGAAGACGGCGAACTCTGCTCCGCCCGACCCAGGGCTCGGACTCGGGCTCAGTCCCGGAAGACGGCAAACTCCACTCTGACCCAGGGCTCGGACTCGGGCTCAGCCCCAGAAGACGACGAACTCCGCTCTGCCCGACCCCAGGGCTCGGACTCGGGCTCAGCCCCAGAAGACGACGAACTCCGCTTCGCCCGACCCCAGGGCTCGGACTCCGCCCTGGCCTCTACCGAACGACCTCCGCCTCGCCCGACCCAGGGGCTCGGACTCGGCCTCGGCCAGGGAAGACAGACTCGACCTCGGCTTCGGAGGAGCCTCCACGTCGCCCAACCTAGGGCGCAGGCCAGCCACGTCAACGGGGAGCGCCATCATCACCCTATCCCGAGCTGACTCGGGCCGCAGAGAACAAGACCGGTGTCCCATCTGGCCAGCTTCGCCAGATGAGCAATGATGGCGCCCCGCATGCTCTGTGACGACGGCGGCTCCCAGCTCTCTTATGGAAGCAGGAGGACGTCAGTAAGGACTCAACCGCTCCGACAGCTGTCCCTCCGTCAGGCTCCGCCGCTCCTCCGACGGCCACGACATCACACCAGCTAGGTGCCAAGATCTCTCCGGCTGCCACATCGGCATGTACTTAGGGCGCTAGCTCTCCCCCGCTAGACACGTAGCACTCTGCTACACCCCCATTGTACACCTGGATCCTCTCCTTACGCCTATAAAAGGAAGGACCAGGACCTTCTTAGAGAAGGTTGGCCGCGCGGGGACGAGGACGGGACAGACGCTCTCTTGGGGCCGCTCGCTTCCCTCACCCGCGTGGACGCTTGTAACCCCCTACTGCAAGCGCACCCGACCTGGGCGCGGGACGAACACGAAGGCCGCGGGATTTCCACCTCTCTCACGCCCGTCTTCGGCCACCTCGCTTCCCCCCTTCGCGCTCGCCCACGCGCTCGACCCATCTGGGCTGGGGCACGCGGCACACTCACTCGTCGGCTTAGGGACCCCCCGGTCTCGAAACGCCGACACTATTTATAATGCTTTCATGCATATTGATCCTGATTTGAGACAAATCTTTAGTAGAAGTATTTTTCCCTCTGATATTAGTAAAAAACCTTCTAATGCTGAACTAAGATGTTTATCTCTCAATCACCATGCATGCAACATCTTAGTTGACTCTCTTTCTAGAGGTGCTTATTTTGCCATCATGAGTAGTGATAGTGATTTATTTGTTGATGCTCATGATCTATGGACTAAAATTAAGTTAAATTTTTTTAAGTCCATATGCACTGTTTTGCTCCCTCTATTGCTGGTGGTACTAACTTGTCCAAGGGAGACAAACAAGAACGGTGGACACCAAGCGATGGATCCACCTCACCGACAGGTTCATCTCCCACTAGTTATACATGTCTTGTTGCTAACGATGATAGTGGAGACGAAAGCGATGATGAGGAGGAATATGAGGATGATAGCGAGGATGAGTCTTCATCACCACAAGGTACATTTTCCTGTATTGCTTCCACTGATAATAATGACAGGGAAAATGAGATTGACGATGTGGAAGAAGAGGAGATTCGCCGGTTCTACACCCATCTCAACAAAGAAGACAAAGTGCTCTTGGTTAAGCTGTTGAGGAGGAACAAGGAACAAGGCGAGACGCTTCTCAGGCTAGAGGAGACTCTCATCAAAACCAACGACAACCTGGAGAAGATGACCAAAGAACATGAGGAGCTAAAGTGCTCTCATGTTAATTTGGTCCAACGGTATGGATCTGTTTTATTTGAGCAAAGAAATAATCATGATGTATTATATGATGTTGCTCAACTAAAAACTGTGAATTCTATGCTTAAGAGTCAAGTAGAAATGATAAATTTAGAAAAACTTGCTCTAAGTGAAAAAATATGATATGCTATCTTATTCTCATAATGAATTAGTTGATGACCATATCATGCTTGATGTTGCTCATGAGGTTGTAATTGCGAACTTAAATTCATGTGAACCTCATCCTTGCACATGTGCGCATTTAGATAATATATCACCATGTGCTAACCCCTGTTGCTCAAAAGAAAGCCAATTTTTGAATGAGCATCAAGCTGTAGGATCAAAAGAAAAGTTGCTCATCAATAAAGAAAGGAACAAGAAAGCAAAGCAACTAAGGAGAAGACGCATTGCTCAACCTCCTCAAGATATCCACGGACGCGTGGTGAAGAAGCTTGAGACGGGAGAAACCGCAGCAAGTGTTAAACTCCATAAGAAGGATGTTCCTAAAGCAATAAATGAAGCAATCAACATGAACAAGGAAAAAGGTAAAAATTCAATTAGTCATGTTGTTTGCACTGAACATCTCTCTGTGTCATCCAAGAGCAAAAAGAGAAGAGAAAAAAGGAGGTGCTTCAAGTGCAAGGAATTAGACCACTTCATTGCGTCTTGTTCGCACAAAGACAAGGATGAAGGGATGAGGAGATGTTTTGGATGCGACGATAAGGACCATATGATCACTTCATGTCCGCTCATGAAGAATCAAAGACGTGTATCCTCCAAGATGACCCTCACTAAGAAAAAAGACAAACAATAAGCGTCATGTCAGGTTGAGCGACGCTTCTGCTACATGTGTGGTGAGCATGGTCATCTACCTAATGTATGTAAGAAGGGTAAGGTTCCTAAGCAAGTAAATTTATCTCAATATTATTCGCTTAGGAGACCCAAATCATACACTTGTGCTGGATCAGTAATGAGATCACCTAGAACTAGCACAAATGCTATTTGGGTACCAAAGGCTCTTTTAGATGAACGTTATCGACCCATCTCGAGATGGGTACCAAATTGTGCCAACTAGACCATGCAGGTGCCTCGAGATGGACTGGAAACCTTGGGAGAGCTTAAGATGGCTAATTCAAACTCTATGCTTAAGCTGTCAATTTTATTGTCTATTTATTGACCCAAGGTTGAATTATTGTGCAATACTAATCTCATGTTCATCTCGAGTTAAATAAGTTGTAGAGGTCCTTAATCATTATTGGTGAATCAAGCAAAAGACCTTGATGAGAATCTGCAACTCGCTCTCCAAAGGACGGTACCCGTGTATCTTAAGTGCAATATTTCCAATCAGTATTGCTTTTAAGTTGGATTGTCGTGCTAGACCTATCCTTGGAGTAGTTATGTTTTTTAGATTGCTTGTGTTGAATATCTTTCAATTAATGATCCATGATTTCCAATATCATAATCATGCTGCTCAATCGTGACTGTGTGCTTTATAGGTTATATCTCTTGAATCATTCAATGGGTAGCTTTTCAATTGATATATCCACCATGATTAACTCTCTTAGTGTATGTGGATAAACCTGTATCTCTTTGTAAGTCATGCTATGTGGTTTTTAATGATTAACCTATGTGCAAGCATGATAGTTTTGTTTAGTCCATGTTCACATGATTACTTTGTCTTGGTACTCTGTGTATACCAAAACAAGAAATCCATGTTGTGTCTCTAATGCACCCTCTCGAGCTATGATGTGCATGAGCAAAAGGAGCCTGAAATTGGTGACAACAGGTGCTCTCACTCCACACTACCTAAAAGAATGAATCTCATGGCATTCAGGTAAAAGGCAAAGCTATGGAGAATGGAACTATGCAATTTCATTGAATATCTTGAAGTTCTGTTGATTGTGATCATAGCTATGTTCTTGCTTTAAAATGTTGTTTCCTTTGGTGTACCTAAGAAAATACTTCTTAATCATGGTGTGCTTAGACATTGTGCTTTATATGCATGATCTTGTCGTTTTTCAATTGGTATATGTGTTGCAATGATCATCATGTGTGAAGCGTGCCTAGGTTGCTTTTAAAATGTTATATATCTTGAGGCATGCATTGTTTCCACTAGTCATAAGTTGTATTATGTCATCTATCCAATTGGTATCTTTTTGTGATGCAATTGATATATTATGCCTAGACCAAAGTATGTTGTGATCCCCTCTAGTTCTGAGGATGCTAGAATGTGCAAGGTGCAAGTCATTCAAATACTTGATGCACAACTTTAGGGGGAGCACACATAACTTGTGTCTTTTGAGACTAATTGTTTCTTGAGTGATCCTGTGTAGTCTCAAGGTGGAAAAGGGAAGATGAGCAAGAAATGGAGCAATCAGGACTTGGGTACCTCCACAAGTCAAGTAATTGGTATCTAAAGTTGTGAGTAATTGTGTATTTAAAAGGTTGCTCGTGCTCTGTAATAGTTGGTGATCCTAGATGCTTATCTTTAAATATCATGGAGCTATGACAGTGATGATTTTTCAATTGGAAGCCTTGGTAGTGTGCTTCAATTGGTATCTTTTGGTAATCACTAGAATAGAAGCTTCATCTTGTGCCACAATACTATAACTTGTTCTAAGTTTGGTGTCTTAGCAACAATAAAAGGTCAGGATAAAGGATCAGGCACAAGTGTGAAGGAGCTCCCTAGAGATAAAGCTTTCAAGATGGAAATTTTAAATTGATGACAAAAGCAACTCCGCCTACTTAGATGGAAAGTACACCATAACAATGGTAAAGGTACAAAAGGAGGTATTGACCTTTTTGCGTATTTGCACCTTAATTTTTCTCAAATGCTTGTGTTGCATATGTTTAATGTGTAAGGGGGAGTAATGTTAGTGTGTTGCATTTTACCCTGTTGTCCCTTGACATCATCCTATGTTCTTGCTTGAATATGGTTTTGGTGTTTGATGTCAAAGGGGGAGAATTTGTGCATTAAAGCTTACCTCGACCTGAGAGGAAACCTTATCTTAAGAGTGAAGAGTGTGAAGATTAATTTTTGTGTGTGCTAAAGGACTCAAAGGGGTTTCCTTGTGGTCCTATGATCTTAAGGAAGAATGTGTTAGTTTTGTTGATAATACTGATCATATGCTTCTTGTTGTATTATATGGTGATAATACATAATTAGTGCTTCCGATGATATGAATCAATTGGTATCTATTGTGTTTGTCCTGTAATAGATATTCATTTGGTTCTGATGCTTTAAATTGGTATATTAATGGTGAATAGTGGTAGGTTGATATTCCTATGGTATATCCATTTAATTGGTGTTTAACTCTGATTCTGTGCATTTGTGTGTTATACGCATCACGGTTTAATTATTGACACAATGCATCCCACAGGTGCTAAGGTGTAGTAATGCTTCGAATTAGCCTAAGTATGTGCAATTTGGCATATAAGGCCAAAGTTAATATTTTAATGTAAGCACATATTTAGGGAGAGCATTTGTTGGGGACTTGTTCTCAAATGCTATGAATTAAGAACAAGGCAACATAAAATGTTAAATGATACTGTCCTTCGTCCGTGAAGCATTATTCCTTTGAGGATAATGAGTCTTGGACGAAGGTTGATGAGAGTATTATTACGAAGTTGAACCTTCGTAATAAACTTTCAATAAACATTGTAAAATAATGTAAAATAAAAGGTACAAAATAGATGAATGAATCACAGATGTATCATATTATATTCACTTAATATATTGAATCATTAAATACAATGATACCTATGCCTTGACAAAGGTTGTATTCCGAGAGATGCGATTGCAAATACCAGAATCCGTGAACAGTAACGGAATACTGTTCACTATTTATAGGCACAGGACGCAGCCTGTGAGGAATTACAAGTATGCCCCTTATAAAAACTTACAACATTGACTCAGACCTTTATGGACTAAAAGGTCATTCTATCTTTAAGTCGGTTTGTAATGCCGAAGCTTTACGAAGAAGAACCTTCGGCTATATTATACAAACAGCTTCATCCGAGGACCACTTCTTTCTATAAGACCTTCGGCGACGAAGCATAGACCCAACAGTAGCCCCTTTCACGGTGCTAGATCGTTTTTCGTAACGAGCTTGATCCGTGAAAAAAGTTTCTTAGGCTTCGGAGCGCCGAAGGTCTCAAAAACACCTTCCCTGAGCTCGTTGTCGAGAAACGATTCAATCTCCCTGCGCGTAGCGGCCCCACCTTGCAGAGTTACTGTTCGGTCACTGCGGTCCACCGTACAGCGAGTACGAGCGGGTGCCCGCCTGGTGTAAAACTTCTGGCGCTTCGCCTTCTTACCTGCAGCACTATATAAACAGACGAGTAGGTGTGAAGTTACCACAGCATTTACTGCTATTTGCACTGTTTTGCTGCCAAAATTTTTAACCGTCGACGAAGCTTGTTTGTCGGAATCGAACGAAGCTCCATCTGGAAGCCTGCTTCGGAGGAAAAAAGTATTAAAGTTTCACAAGTTCATAGTTAAATGGCCAGAGTCCGTTCTACCGCCAGGGTTGAGCGTGAGGGGGACGAAACTGAAGCTTCGGCGACTGTCCCTATCTCCGAAGCAATGCGACGTTCCGGGATGGTAACTACAGAAGAAAACCCTACTGCTGAAACAGAACAAACAACTGCCGTAGAAGAAGAAGAAGAAGAAAACACTGAAGAAACTGATCCTGAAGATGATTCTCATATTGCCGCACCAAGCAAGCCCAGCCATTTGGACTTTGGCAAGTCAACTGTTTCCAAGGCTGACTTCCCCAAAATGGTGAAGTCGGGCTATTTTACTGAAAATGAGAAGAAGTTACTTCGCTTTGGGGGGGAAGAAACTACCCCGAAGCCAGAAAAGGATGAAATAGTCATTTTCAAGAGCTTCTTAAAAGCTGGATTAAGATTTCCTTTGAATAGGATAATTTCTGGCGTACTAGATCAATTTGGTATCTACTTTCACCAGCTGACTCCCAATGCAATTGTCAGGCTTAGCGTATACATCTGGGCTCTCCGAAGCCAGGCGATGGAACCATTTGCCGACAGCTTTTGTCGAGTTCATGAACTACATTACCAAACAAAAGCCAGAAAAGACGGATTGCATGAAAATTTTGGTTGCTATAACTTTGCTTACCGGAAAACCACGAAGTTTCCCGTGATTAGCTACCAAAGCAAGTGGCCGGCAGGCTGGAAATCAGAGTGGTTTTACGTCAAGGTTGACGAAGATAAAGAGAAACTGGTTCAGAGCCCTCTTGAATTAACTTTCGGAGAAACAAGACCTCGGTGTAAAATGACATTAGGTGGTCCAAGTTTGGCCGCGGTGAGCGAATTCAAGATTATTGCAGAACATATTGGAACTAGGGATCTAGTGCAGGAATTCCTATCCTTCAGGGTCTTTCCTACCTCAAAAGAATGGGAAATGCCGAAGCTACAGGGAGAGAAGAAGAAAGGGGAACTTGTACGGTTGCCCTACTATTATAAGTTCAAGAAATACTTTAAAAAGCCTTGCCAAGAGTGGCTGGATACGATCGAAGTGATGTGCAATGAGATACTTGGCAATTATTCCAAGAAAAAAGATCAATTGATGACCGCAGCCTTCGGCACCCGCCCGAAACGAAGGCTAAATCGAGTGTTGGACGCCTTGGGTTTCGAATACCCTGATTACGAAAATCTGAACAAAGGTGCCGGAGGCCAAAAAAGGAAAAGGGTAACTGAAGCCTTAGATGAAGGCGAAAAAGAGCCAATAAAGAAGAAAATTTCGAAGAAGAGGAAAGCTTCTCCTCCGAAGCAACAATTATCCGAAGCAGAAGAAACCCCCGCATCACCTTCTGCTGCTGTAATTGAGGAAATTCTGAAGGTAATGACTGAATCCTTACCTGCGAAGCTAAGTCCACTGGGTCCTCAACTGACAAAGTTTTTTCAGAAGGACAAGGAGCCCGAGAAATCGAAGAAAACAATCAAGGCAAAGAAACAAAGAATTATCACTGTGACAGAGGTAATTGACAAGACGCCGCCAAGAGCTTCGGCCCAAAAAACACAAGCGGCTGCAGAGGGAGCAGATACTGAAATTGTACCTTCGGAGGTCGCAGCTGCCGAAGCTGCCTCAGCTGAAGATGTGAATTTGGAGAGCACAATTGAACATATTGACCAAATACTGCTAGACATGGCTGCAGAAGAAGCTACCACTGCTGCCGAAGAGGCCATGACCGCAGCGTCAAAGAAAGGAAAAGAAGTTGCTGAAGAAGCTTCAGAAGACGAAGCCTTCGTGTTCCAAAACTTAGTTGGAGGACACCTATCAAAAGCTGAAATAGAAGAGCTTAAAGAATATGCCAAATCCTGTGGATACAAACCTGGGGCACTCCTCTTCGGAGGCGTTGATGATGAAAAAATAGATTGCATTCGAGATCAAACAGGGGCCAAAGTTATCAGTACTTTGTCCAAGAGTATCGGATTCCCGAAGCTAGAAACAGATATCAGCCGCTACCGACGACAACATGTCGTTGGTAGTTTATTTTATTCCAACTTTAAGGTGAACTACTTGCCCCTTAACTTTTATTGTTTCTAATAATAAAAACATATCTGACGAAGCTTGTTTTCGTGCAGAGTATGCTGCTGAGCAAAGCCTTGCAAATGCAACAAGATGTTGAAGATAAAAAGCATGAAGTTATAATTGGAAATTTAGAAAGCAAAATAAAGGAGCAATCAGATGCTTTCGAGAAGAAGACCTTTGAGCTCCAGGCAACCGAAGGTTTATTGGCGGAAGCTGAAGCAAAAATATCAGAACTGAACACGAAGCTTCTCCGCCAGTCTGAGCAGTTCGAACGAGAAAAACAAGATCTTAATGCAAAACTTGAAGCCGAAGCTCAGCAAAATTCAGATTTGAGAAAGCTACTGACAGGTCTTCAAGAAAAATGCCTGGAATTTAGCAACAAGTGCATTCAACGATTAAGAAAGATTTTTTACTCGGTTGGAGCCAGCAGCGAAAAATTTACCCCCTCAGCTGAAGATCTACCAAAAACCTTCGAACACATTGAGGGGGAGATTGACGAGCTCGACGAGGTCATAGCTGGGCATGGTGACTTCTGTGCCTGGGTGGCTTCTCGAGGGACTGCTGCAGCCTTCCTGAAGGCTGGCTGTGATCATGGGAAAATTGTCAATAGGCCAAATTTCAGTTTGTCACCATCAATCCTGGATGACATCCTTGATCTCGCCCGAAGCATCTCGAATCGATTTGTAAAAATGATATGGACAAAAGGTGGTCGAGAGAAAGCTGGAGACGAAGCTCGTAGCCACCTTGATCCAGTAAGAAATCATACCTTGTGCTTACCTTTTCCTGTAAACTTGATTCTGACTTCCAACGACCTTATTCATGTAGGATGACGAAGCCGAAGCTGATGATCAAAAATAACGCCGAAGCCGAAGCTCCTTGGAGATTTAGATAGTAGACTTGTAATATATCCTTAACCTTTCACTGATGTATGAGAAATGCTTTGATGTGGACGAAATTTCCTTTTTTGAGCCGAAGGCGAAAAAACACCTTCCCTTCTTTTCGTACGCAACGAAGCATAGAAAACAACATTTTGCTTTTTTTTCCGAAGCTCTCCTTCATAGAAAACAACATTTTCCCTTCTTCTTCGTGCACGAAGCTCTTTTTTCCCTTTCTTTTTTCTCTTCTTGCCGAAGCAACCATTTTATGCAATGAAGATGATTATCCTACATATGCCTAGATGAATGTTTATGAATGCAAATGCTATGATGTAATGTGATGTGCAAATGAATGGCCAAACACGTATCCGAAGCCATATTCATAGCCATTATTTTCTTAAAAACAATTACACCTCAGCTCTGCATTCCCTTAGGAACGACTTTGGAGCTTCTTCGCCTTTACTTTTGGCGGAATCAGCGTTGACTTTTCGCTGTAAGCTCTGCATTCCCTTAGGAACGTCTTTGGAGCTTCTTCGCCTTTACTTTTGGCGGAATCAGCGTTGACTTTTCGCTGTAAGCTCTGCATTCCCTTAGGAACGTCTTTGGAGCTTCTTCGCCTTTACTTTTGGGCACTCGATGGTGCACTCTCAGCTTTTACATTTACATTCTTTGGGGGATTTTGCTCTTATAAGACTAAAAAAGGAAATTACATATGCTGGCCCCATTAAAAACCTTTCTCCCCCTTTGGAAAGGAAAAGGGTGCCATGAAAGAAAGAAAGATTACATCGAATTATACATAATATCGCCGAAGCTCATCCGCATTCCAAGATCTAGGAATGTCATTGCCGTCCATATCTTTCAATCTGTATGAACCGGGTCTTGACGAAGATGCTACTAAGAAAGGCCCGTCCCATTTCAACTGCAATTTGCCCACTGTTTCCGGGTTGGCCACCCTCCGAAGCACCAAATGCCCTGGCTCAATACTTTTTAGCCGAACCTTTCTATCCCGCCATTTAACTGTTTCAGCTTGATATTTATTGATATTCTCCACGGCTTGCAGTCTGATCCCTTCTAAAGCATCTTTTTCTATAGAATAAGCAGCTTCGGAATCTGATTCTGCCGAAGCTACTATCCTTATTGATCCGGTTTTAGCTTCCTCTGGAGTTATTGCTTCGTCACCGAATAACAACTTGAATGGAGTGAAGCCTGTAGACCTTGATGCTGTCGTGTTGTGGCTCCACACCACTTTGATTAACTGATCTGGCCATTTTCCTCTGGGTTGATTGAAGATTAACTTCATTATTCCTGTCATTATAATGCCGTTGGCTCTTTCAACGAGTCCATTTGACTCCGGGTGCCTAACTGATGCAAAATGGATCTTCGTACCAATTTGGTCACAGAAATCCCTGAAAGCTTCGGAGTCAAACTGTGTTCCATTGTCCACAGTGATAGCCTTTGGCACCCCGAAACGACAAACAATATTTTGCCAGAAAAACTTTTGGACGGTAGCCGAAGTTATTGTGGCTAAAGGCTTCGCCTCAATCCATTTAGAAAAATATTCCACAGCTACTACAACATACCTCAGGTTCCCTTGGGCCGGTGGTAACGGACCTAACAAGTCAAGGCCCCACCTTTGCAATGGCCAAGTGGGTTGTATGAGCTGTGTTAAGGACGAAGGTTGTTTTTTATCTCTTGCACATTTCTGACAACCTTCGCACTTTTGAACCAATTCTGCTGCATCCGAAGCTGCCTTCGGCCAGTAAAACCCTTGACGGAAAACTTTTCCAAGTAACGGCCTAGATCCGATGTGAGATCCACACAGGCCTGCATGTATTTCTTTCATTAACTCTATACCTTCGGTTCTGGATAAACATTTGAGCAGCGGAGCACAAACTCCATGTTTGTACAACTCCCCTTCTATCATGACATATGGACGAGCTCTTGCCTCTATCCTCTTGTTATAAGCTTCGTCATCTGAAAGGAATTTACCCTGAAGGTAAGAGATGATCTCGGTTCTCCAGTCTTCGCTAAAAACAGGAGATATGTTAAGGACTGCTCTTTCAAGAAGTTCCACCGAAGGTGCTTTTATTGTTTCGAAGAACACATCCGAAGGTAGAGGCAGTCCCTGTGCTGCTGACTTAGCTAGCAAATCAGCATGCTCATTTTGTCCTCGAGGGATATTCTTGACAGAAAACCCTTCGAAGGAAGCTTCGACTCTTCGAACCATATCCAGATATTTTTCAAGCTTCGGATCCTTAGCCTTGCAACTCTTGTCAATATGACCCGAAACAACCTGGGAATCAGTTTTAAGTATGGCTCTTCTGATTCCCATTGCTTTTAACTTCCGAAGACCTAGAATCAATGCTTCGTACTCAGCAATGTTGTTTGTGCAATTAAAATCGAGCTTTGCCGCATAACAAGTTTTGACTTTGGAAGGTGAAACCAACACAGCAGCCGCTCCTGCTCCGAAGGTTCCCCAAGATCCATCACAAAACACTGTCCAGGCTTCGCTGTCTTTATTAATTTCCTCCTCCTGAGCCCCTGGCGTCCAATCAGCAATAAAGTCTGCCAGCGCCTGTGACTGAATCGAAGATCTATGAACATATTCAATACAAAATTCATTGAGCTCTGCAGCCCATTTTCCAATCCTTCCAGTAGCTTCTCGGTTCCTCATAATATCCTTCAGAGGTTGTGATGAAGGAACAATTATGTTGAAAGCTTGGAAATAATGCCGAAGCTTCCTGGAGGCCATCAAAACAGCATACAGTACCTTCTCCAGCTCTGTATAATTTTTCTTTGACAAACAAAAACCTCGGATACAAAATATATTGGTGCCTGTCTCTTGACTTGACCATCAAGCTTCTCCTGAACAAGCGCTGCACTTACCGCTGAGTGCGAAGCTGCCACATATAATAACAAAGGAGCCCCTGGCATTGGTGGAGTCAATGTTGTTAGATCTATTAAATACTGTTTTAGTTCTTCAAAAGCCTTCTGCTGAATTGGTCCCCATTGAAAGACTTCTGCTGACTTCAGTACTTCGAAGAATGGTAAATTTCTCTCTGCTGATCTGGATATGAATCTATTGAGAGATGCCAATCTTCCTGTCAATCTTTGAGCCCCCTTCTTTGTAGTTGGTGGCTCCATCCGAAGTATAGCTTCAATTTTACTTGGATTGGCTTCAATTCCCTTTGTTGAAACCAAGCATCCAAGAAATTTCCCCTTCTTCACTCCGAAGACGCATTTTTCTGGATTTAACTTTAGGCCAGCTTGCCTGAAACTGGCGAAGGTCTCCTGCAGATCAGCAATATGATTCTCCTGCTTCGTGCTTTTGACAATGATGTCATCAACATAAGTTAACACGTTTCTGCCTATTTGAGATTGGAGAACCTTCGCAGTCATTCGACTGAAACTTCCTCCAGCGTTTTTGAGCCCCTCAGGCATCCGAAGATAGCAATATGTGCCACTTGGAGTTATGAAGCTAGTCTTCGGCTCATCTTCCTTCTTCATCCAAATTTGGTGATAACCTGAATAGCAGTCTAACAGACTTATGAGCTCTGACGAAGCTGCTGCATCAACTAAAGAGTCTATCCTTGGTAGTGGGAATTCATCCTTCGGACAAGCCTTGTTAAGATCTGTAAAATCGATGCACATTCGCCACTTGCCATTGGCCTTTTTTACCATAACAGTGTTAGCCAGCCATTCTGGGTACTTCACTTCTCTGATAACTCCTGCACTGAGGAGTCTTTTGACTTCGTTGCGAGCACCTTCGGCCTTATCATCTGACATTTTCCGAAGCCTTTGCTTTCTGGGTCTGAAGGATGGATCGACATTGAGCGAGTGCTCAATAACATCCCTATTAACTCCGCATAGATCATTGGCTGACCATGCAAAAACATCTTTGTTATTGAACAAAAACCTTATCAAGGTTGTTTCCTGCTCTTCGGATAGTTGAGAGCCTAACAGCACCTTCTGCTCTGCTATGTCCTCACATAAGAGCATAGGCTTCGGCTGATCTGCTGAAGCTGCTTTCTCCCTTCTGAATTTGTACTGTTCACAAGCTTCAGCTCCATCTATGTTATGGATTGCTTTTGAGTCAGTCCAATTGCCTTCGGCCCTTCTTGCAGCTTCCTGACTTCCATGGATAGCAATGGGTCCCTGATCCGAAGGTATCTTCATGCAAAGATAGGCAGGATGAAGGATTGCTTCAAAGGCATTGAGAGTACCACGACCAATAATTGCATTGTAAGGGTATTCCATGTCAACAATGTCAAACACAACTTGCTCAGTTCTAGTGTTGTTGATGAATCCGAAAGTCACTGACATGGTGATCTTGCCCAGTGCTACAATCTGTCTTCCTCCGAAGCCACAGAGAGGATGTGTAGCATCATGAATCTTATCTTCTGGTTCTTGCATTTGTCTGAAGGCCTTAGCAAATATGATGTCAGCTGCACTGCCTGTGTCAACCAAGACATTGTGGACCAGAAATCCTTTGATAACACAAGAGATAACCATGGCATCGTTGTGTGGGTAATCTTTGAGCTGAAGGTCCTCTTGGGAGAAGGTAATAGGAATATGAGACCATCTTGACTTGATGAAGGGTCCTTGCACCCCAACATGCTGTACCCTTCTCTGTGCTTCCTTCTTCTGTTTCTTGTTAGCTGGCTCTGAGGACGAGCCACCTGTGATCGGGAGCACCAGCTTCGGGTCCGAAGCAGCTCCAGCTTGGTTGTTGAACGAAGCCATCAGCTCAAAAAGTGGAAGTGAGTTCACCGGAGGTGGGCGCCAATGTTGGGGACTTGTTCTCAAATGCTATGAATTAAGAACAAGGCAACATAAAATGTTAAATGATACTGTCCTTCGTCCGTGAAGCATTATTCCTTTGAGGATAATGAGTCTTGGACGAAGGTTGATGAGAGTATTATTACGAAGTTGAACCTTCGTAATAAACTTTCAATAAACATTGTAAAATAATGTAAAATAAAAGGTACAAAATAGATGAATGAATCACAGATGTATCATATTATATTCACTTAATATATTGAATCATTAAATACAATGATACCTATGCCTTGACAAAGGTTGTATTCCGAGAGATGCGATTGCAAATACCAGAATCCGTGAACAGTAACGGAATACTGTTCACTATTTATAGGCACAGGACGCAGCCTGTGAGGAATTACAAGTATGCCCCTTATAAAAACTTACAACATTGACTCAGACCTTTATGGACTAAAAGGTCATTCTATCTTTAAGTCGGTTTGTAATGCCGAAGCTTTACGAAGAAGAACCTTCGGCTATATTATACAAACAGCTTCATCCGAGGACCACTTCTTTCTATAAGACCTTCGGCGACGAAGCATAGACCCAACAGCATTCTATAAACTTAGAATTCAAAATTTGTGCTTTAAATCTTATTCTTGTGTAAGCTTTAATTGTGTTGCCATCAATCACAAAAAAGGGGGAGATTGAAAGCTCTCTTGTGGGTTTTGGTGTTTGGATGACAACCCAATTAAAGGACTAACAAGTGTGCTAAGTGTTGAACAGGTGCTTAATGCAAAGCTAATAGGCTTCAACACAAGTGAACAAGTGTGATGGTCCAAAGACTGAATTATCTATAGATAATGAACACTGCTTAAGTGAGACTCGGTGTGCGTAACTCAGAGACAACCGATCAAGCCAAGGATGGAGGCAAGAAGAGCTTCGAGGTACCGAGTGCACGGGAGAAGGTCAAGGAGACCAGGAACCCAAAGCCAGGGGTGAAGAAGACTTGCAAAGTCAAGGTTGATCGAGTTAAGAGTTATGGTGCATCAAGAATCACTACATAAGGACATGACTTACAACCAATGAGATAACATCTACAATTATGTGGTGTAAGTCATAAGGCTCAAGATCAAGATCGAGAAATGAACAAGGGAGTTGGAGCTCAGATATGTCAATCTAGATCAAGTCAAGTTGACTTAATGGTTTAGAGTCCAATATCGACCTCAAACATGCCAAATTGGGTAAAACGATGAAAAAGGTTAAGTATGTAAGGTTTGAGTGTTCAACCATGTTGCATACACCTCTTACTACAAATTTGGTGCTTTGGTTTGCTCTCTAACTCTTTCTGTAGAGAAAGTACCATTCTGAGCTCTGCTGGAGGAGAAACAGAAAAGCTAGGAGAAGAACAAAAAGATGTAAGTTTCTAGGACTAAATCAATTGGATTATACTCTAAATGTGTTTGTTTAAGTCTCAGGAAAAACCTCCCAAAAGTTGAAGTCAAACGGAGAAAGAACGGAGGAAAAATCACTTAGTGTGCTGTTGGATGGTGCACAGGACAGTCACTACCGGAATCCAAAGCTTTGCCGAGTGTTGTATTCTTTGCCGAGTGCCTTTTGTCGGACACTCGGCAAAGAAGGCTTTGCCGAGTGCCGCACTCGGTGAAGCTAGACTCTCGGCAACGAGGCTCTTTACCGAGTGCTGGACACTCGGCACAGGACGGCACTCGGCAAAGACTAGTTTGCCGAGAGTCAAACACTCGGCAAAGGGGGCTCTCGGCAAAGGGCCGTCAACGGCCGTCCCAAAGCTGACGGCCGTCAGTCTTTGCCGAGAGCCAACTGCTGGCACTCGGCAAAGAGGCTTCTTTGCCGAGTGTCACACATCTAGCACTCGGCAAAGAACTCTTTGCCGAGTGTCATCTCTAGACACTCGGCAAAGTATATTTTTATTTTTTTTTGATTTTGTCCCCCAAACTTTTTGTGGTATGTTCCTACACTATGTAGACCTACATGTATCATTTGTGGACAATTATAACAGAGATTCAATCGTTAGTAGATTTAGTTCGTTTATTTGAATTTCTTCGGAAAATTCAAATTTGAACTGCAGGTCACTCGAAACTTGGAAAACCGTGCATGAAAAAATGATATTCATGGTACTTAGCATAAGTTACGACCGATTTCAGAAGCGTACCGGAAACTTCGAGCAACATGCTCACTAAACATGGCCGTGAACTTGGCATCCACATGTTTAAAAATTGTATAAAACACAAACAAAGTCAGAAAATCATGAAACTTGTCCCTGTGTCATGATATCATATGTATAGGCTGTGATAAAAATTTTAGAATATTTGGAGAAAGTTGTGAGACACTATGTGTAGAAACCTAAGAGGACTACACATGAAATCATAGAGTTTCAATGTGGATCTCTTATGTTTCTACACATAGTGTCTCACAACTTTCTCCAAATACTCTAAATTTTTTATCACAGCCTATACATATGATATCATGACACGGGGACAAGTTTCATGATTTTCTGACTTTGTTTGTGTTTTATACAATTTTTAAACATGTGGATGCCAAGTTCACGGCCATGTTTAGTGAGCATGTTGCTCGAAGTTTCCGATACGCTTCTGAAATTGGTCGTAACTTATGCTAAGTACCATGAATATCATTTTTTCATGCACGGTTTTCCAAGTTTCGAGTGACCTGCAGTTCAATTTTGAATTTTCTGAAGAAATTCAAATAAACAAACTAAATCTACTAGATATTGCAAACACTGTTATAATTGTCCCAAAATGATACATGTAGGTCTATATAGTTTAGAAACATACCACAAAAAGTTTGGTGCTGAAAACAAAAAAAATACAAATGTACTTTGCCGAGTGTCGAGTGGTTGACACTCGGCAAAGTATGCTTTGCCGAGTGTCCCGGGGTGGCACTCGGCAAAGAAGTGGAAAGTAATCTTTGCCGAGAGCCCCTGGATGACACTGGGCAAAGAAGGCGCCTTTGCCGAGTGCCGCTGATCTGGCACTCGGCAAACCATATTTTAAAAATAAAAAAATCTTTGCCGAGTGCCGCATCGCGGGCACTCGGCAAAGAACATAAACTTGCCAATCCGACGGCTTCTCCTTCTTCTCTCTCTCACTCACGCTCACTCGCTGCACGCCGCCGACGCCCGCGCTCGCTCGCCGCCGACCCCGCGCCCGCGCCCACCCTCGCCGCCGGCCACGCGCCGCCCCCAGCCCTGCGCCCGCTCGCCCGCGCCGCCCACGCGCCCGCGCGCTGCCCGCGCGCCCGCCGCTCGCCGCGCGCCCGCGCGCCGCCCACGACCGCTGACGACCCCGCGCCGACGACCTCCACGCCGTCGACCGCTCACGACCTCCACGCTGTCACGCCCGTTCGCCGTCGTGCACCGTCCACGCCGAGCAAATAGGTATAAACTAATTTTCACATTTTAGTTGCTAAATATTGTCGAATAAATGTATATGTGTGGTTGTGTATTGTGTATTGTGATTGTGTATTGTGAAATAGAATTAGGTTTTTTGTGTGTGATTGTGTATTATGAAATAGAGTTAGGTTTTTAGTCCTCACTTTGCATGCATTAGGTAAGTCTTCTAATTGTTTATGTGGTTATTTAGGCATTAATGTATATGTGTGGATATGTATATGTGTGGATGTCAGCCATCGTGCTGCTACTTATATTTACAGGCTTTGAAAACCTCCCCGTGCAGGGGAGGTGCTGCCGGATTTTTTTGTTGATAGGCTTTGGTTAAATATGTTATAGGATGGAGGACCGTGAGTGGATGTACACGGGCCGTAGAGGAAGGAACGATGTCACTACTGAATGGATTAGAGAGACCGATGATTTCGTAGAACAGGCATATGGCGAAGCTGCTAAAGGAGCGAGTCTAGTCCCATGCCCGTGCAGCAAATGTGACAACCGGAAAAGAAAACCAAAGAAGACCATGATAGAATATATTTGGAAGAATGGATTTACGTCGGGCTATACTCGGTGGATATTTCATGGTGAAGCGCATCGTACGAGAGAGGAGGTGCTGAGACAACGTGTCGAGGATTATGACGCGGATGCAGGGGTAGCGGATATGTTGAACGACTATCAGGAGGCACAGTACACGGGAGGATGTATGGATGACGAGCCAGAGCCGACTGCAAAGGCGTTCTACGACATGTTCGACGCGGCACAGAAGCCCCTTCACGGCCAGACAAAGGTTTCTCAACTGGATGCCATTGGGCGTGTAATGGCGTTCAAGTCGCAGTACAGCATGAGTAGAGACGCATTCGATGACTTGTTGACGGTTATTGGGAGTCTGCTTCCGGATAATCACGTTCTGCCAAAGAGCATGTACGAGGCACAGAAACTACTTCGTGCACTCAAGATGACGTATGAGCAGATTCATGCTTGTCCGAAGGGCTGCGTGCTATTTAGGAAAGAATACGCGGAGGCAAAGTACTGTCCCAAGTGTAATTCGTCTAGGTTTATGGAGGTAGACTCTGGTGATGGACAGAAGAGGCAGCTCGACATCCCCTTGACAATCCTACGACATCTTCCGTTCATACCGAGGATCCAGCGTCTGTACATGACAGAGGAATCCGCGAAACAGATGACATGGCACAAAAATGGAAAACGATACAATCCTGACAAGATGGTGCACGCATCAGATGGTGAAGCATGGAAACACTTTGATGACATTCACCATGAGAAAGCCGAAGAGGCTCGTAATGTACGTGTTGCGTTGGCCACAGATGGGTTCAATCCCTATGGAATGAGCGCTGCCTCGTACACATGTTGGCCCGTGTTTGTTATCCCAATCAATCTCCCCCCTGGTGTGTGCTTTCAAAGGCAGAATATATTCGTGTCGTTGATAATTCCCGGACACCCGGGGAACAAAATGGGCGTGTACATGGAGCCTTTGATCGATGAATTGGTCCATGCCTGGGAGGAAGGGGTATGGACGTATGACCGAGCTACGAAGACAAACTTCAGAATGCATGTTTGGTACCAGTACTCCATGCATGACTTACCGGCGTATGGGCTATTCTGTGCCTGGTGTGTTCACGGTAAGTTCCCATGCCCAGTTTGCAAGGAAGCTCTCAGGTTCATTTGGTTGAAAAAGGGTGGCAAATATTCGTCCTTCGATAAACATCGACAATTTCTTCCTGATGACCATCCATTCCGCCTAGACATCAAGAACTTTACGAAAGGTGTCGTAGTGACAGACCGCCCACCTGCAACGATGACTGGTGCCGAAATTCGTCAACAGATAGATGGCCTCGTGGCCAATACAGAAGGTGGTTTTGTGGGATATGGTGAGCAGCATATGTGGACACATAAGTCTGGCTTGACTCGGCTCCCCTATTATGACGACCTGCTCCTTCCACACAACATTGACGTGATGCACACTGAAAAGAATGTTGCTGAGGCACTGTGGGCAACAATTATGGACATTCCTGATAAGTCAAAGGATAATGTGAAGGCAAGAGTGGATCTGGCAGCGTTATGTGATAGACCAAAACTAGAGATGAAGCTGCCAAGTGGCGGAAAGACGTGGAGAAGGCCTAAGGCCGATTTCGTCCTAAGCAGGGCCCAGAGGAAGGAAGTACTTCAATGGATCAAGATGTTGATGTTCCCTGATGGGTATGCATCTAACCTGAGTAGGGGGGTGAACTTATCTACTATGCGAGTCTTAGGGATGAAGAGTCATGACTTCCACATATGGATTGAACAGATTCTTCCTGCGATGGTTCGAGGCTATGTCCCTGAGCATGTCTGGCTAGCGCTTTCAGAGTTGAGCTATTTCTTCCGTCAGCTTTGTGCAAAAGAGTTATCTCGGACCGTTGTTGTAGACTTGGAAAGATTGGCCCCCGTGTTACTGTGTAAGCTTGAGAAAATATTTCCACCCGGCTTCTTCAATCCAATGCAGCATTTGATTCTTCATCTCCCCTATGAGGCACGAATGGGGGGCCCCGTGCAGGGACGTTGGTGCTATCCAATCGAGAGATGTCTAAAGACTATTCGAAAGAAATGTAGAAATAAATGCAAAATCGAGGCTTCCATTGCAGAGGCATACATTCTAGAGGAGGTCTCAAACTTCACAACAACTTATTATGGTGACAAACTGCCGAGCGTGCATAATCCACCCCCTCGTTACAATGATGGCGACAATAAATCGAACCTTAGCATATTTCGAGGCCAACTCGGAAGCGCAAGTGGCTCGACCACTAAGACCTTGACACATGAAGAGTGGCGGCATATCATGCTATACGTATTGACCAACCTTGAAGAGGTGACGCCATACATGGAACAATTTCTTCATGAATTCTGGCGTCGATCAAGGGATCCCACTCCACAGGAATATGACGCTCTTCTTAGAAAGGGTGCGAGAAATGGGTTGCCTGATTTCATTTCCTGGTTCAAACGTAAGGTACGTGCTTAGTTTGTAAAAGAGATACGTCTTTGAACTCAATTTAGCGTCTTTTAACTTGCGAATACTTGCAGGGCCAAAGAGATCCGTCTATGAGTGCCGAGTTGAGACAAGTAGCAAACGACTTTGCTTATAGGGTCAAGAAATATTCTGGGTATGACGTCAATGGATACCGTTTTCGCACAACACACTACGACAAAAGTCGGCCCAATCAGAAAACAACGTGTTCTGGAGTCTTTACGCCGGGCCTTGACAATGTCGATTATTTTGGACGAATCGAAGAAATATACGAGCTCAATTTTTATGGTTCCAAACCTCTTACTCCAGTGATATTCAAATGTCATTGGTTTGACCCTCAAGTGACGAGACGAACACATTCTAATCTTGGGATAGTCGAAATTCGACAAGATTCCACCTTAGCAGGAGACGATGTCTATATCGTGGCCCAACAGGCCACACAAGTGTATTATCTCCCATATGCGTGTCAAACGAAAGAACATCTTAAGGGTTGGGATGTAGTGTATAAGGTATCGCCACACGGGAGGTTACCTGTTCCTAACGATGAAGATTACAACTTAGACCCGGACACATATGATGGAGAGTTCTTCCAAGAAGATGGGCTAGAAGGGCGATTTGAGATAGACTTAACTGAAGCTATCGGAATGGACGTAGATATTGAAATGGTTGTTGATGAGGAGGATGATGAGGTGCAAAATGATAATGACTTAGTAATCCTTGAAGGCAATGATGAGGTTGTGTCTTCCGATGGTGTTGAGATTGAAATGCTTGATAGTGATGATGAGAGTTATGATCCGGCTAACCCCGACACATATGAAGATTATTTTTAATCGATGTAATGTTATATGACTTTTTATTTCGCACCTGTTTTTAAATACATCTTTTTATATGTGCTTATTTGTTTACTCTTAATTGCAGGTTGTTGGACAAATATGGTGGGCGGTTTCCTGAGGAGGAGGAGGGGGAGGAGGAGTAGGACGGCGGACGATGCAGAGCAGGCAGCGCAGCAGCACGAGGCAGAGCAGGCAGCGCAGCAGCAGGCGGCGCCTCAGGATGACGACGACCAGCAGCAGGACGACGACGACCAGCAGTAGGACGCCTCAGGTTCAGGCGGCTCTAGTTCGAGGAGCATCTACCTGCGAGGCCCCGCGAGTCTCCCGCCGCGTCCCATACTTCGGGACAGACGGCTGTTGATTCGGCCAGAAGGGGAGAGGTATGTAACTTTATGTTCTTCATTCTTGTTCATATTATGTGTTCAAAATCATAATATAAACTAATACTTTGTATTTATCACTTGGACAGGTCTTGGATGGTTTTGGATTATGCTGGGGGTCATCGTCGCCCCCAACAACATCCTCGGCCTGCTGTGCAGGGAACACTTCCCTGGACTTGTGGAGTACGCCGGGGTGATGGGCCCAGCCTTCACCTTCGACCACTACGCCGTCGCCCCCGATGCAGTAGACCGAGACGGCAGGGAATTCAATAACAAGGCGGAGCGGGTGAAGCAAGAGCTGTGGGTAAGTCTTAGTATAATGTAAAATATGTTGCATTCATTGCAAATTCTTGAAATAATGTATGGATACATCGTTTTTGTATGCAGGATTTCTTCAGATGCGATGCTGGATACGAGGCTAGGGCGGATGTGGTGGCCACCACGAGCTGTAAGAAGCTCGTTGTGGACATGCACTATGAGGCCCGCATCCAGGCCATCATCACCTACCATGGCTCCGTCCTTGGGGAGAAGGTGACCAAACCTCAAGCCCGAACCATGTCGTTGACCAGGGAGCAGTACCTGCAGGTAAAGTCATGCATGTTTGGTACCAGTACTCAATGCATGAATTTTATTTTATCTTCTGATATGCACTTTATATGTTTACTTTGCAGGTGATTCCACATTGGTGCGCCGCACATCCTCTGTGCTGGGAGCAGATGGTGGATAGGTGGTGTTCGGCTGAGTGGGACGAGGCACACACAGCTAGCCGGGAACGGCGTTTGATGATGCAAGGCCCCTCCCACCACCAAGGCAGCCGGAGCCTGGGCCAATATGCCGAAGCATGGGTACGCCACCTTTTTTATTTAGATATATAGCACTAAGTTAGATATTATTTCTAACTATCTCGTTGGTTTTCGTTGCAGTCAGCGTCACATGGTGGCAGGCCTTGTTCCACCTTCTCGGCTTATGCTATGGCCCATAAGGGTAAGGCGACGTCCGACGTCACCTACAACCCGGATGACGGGCCCGAGGCCTACACCAACCCTGCCGTCTACAGCCGCCTCCATGACTACACCGCCATGGCGCAGGAGGTCCATGGCCCAGACTATGATCTGAGCACCGAGTCGATCGACCCCGATGTGCTCATGAGGGTCGGAGGAGGCAAGAGACATGGGCGGTACTGGATTGCCGACGGGGCAATCGACTCGTCCTCCACTCCCACTCTGTCTCAGGTGAGAGCAAGGAGCACGGGCTCGAGTCCAGCCATTCGACCTCGGCACGACAGCTCACAGCATCGCATACAGCAACTCGAGGTTAGTGCTTCTGTAACTCGTCCTTCCTTGAGTTATATACCTAGTCTTTGAGTTACTATAACGTTGGCTTGTAATATTACAGACCCAACTAGAAGAAGAGAGGAGGGAACGTCACGAGATGGAAGCGAGGATGATGGCGGAGCGGGAGGCAGAGCGCCGGGCAGATCATCAGAGGATGGCGGAGATGTTCCAGTACATGCAGAGCCTTGGCGCCGCACATGGCATCGCTCCACCACCTCCATTGTTCCCTCCAGTTGACCCTGCTCTCTTCCACACTCCTATGAGTATCAAAATTGTAGTTAGATGTTTGTAATGCATCTGGTATAACACATGCAATCTCTTCTCTGTGCAGGGCCAATCTGGAGCGACATCCAACAACCCTCCGGAAGGGTTCAGCCCAACGCAGCTCCGGTCAAACCGCCCACCTCCATGAGTGTTGTGTTTTCATTGTTTTAGACTTCAGAACTTATGTATAATACTTATGTCTGTGTTTGATACTTATGTGAGACCTTGCGACGTTTGAGACTTATGTTTGTGTTTGATACTTGTGTTGAACACTTATGTTTGTGATGGATATTTATGTTTGTAGTGACAGTTTTATGTTTGTGTTGGCTATTTATGTCTGTGATGATATCTGTGATGTATATATGTGATATCTTATGTTTGTGTGGAT
This sequence comes from Zea mays, assembly GCF_902167145.1. Classification (NCBI taxonomy): domain Eukaryota; kingdom Viridiplantae; phylum Streptophyta; class Magnoliopsida; order Poales; family Poaceae; genus Zea; species Zea mays. The sequence continues at coordinate 146,394,857 of NC_050101.1, forward strand.
GGAATACAAAAAACAAATAAAAAAGGTATATACTGGTCACTTTGCCGAGTGTTACACTCGGCAAAGAGGCTCTTTGCCGAGTGTCAGGGCCATAACACTCGGCAAAGAGCACAGACCTGGGCACCGGCTGAGGTTCCTCGCCGAGTGTTATGTCGCTGGCACTCGGCAAAGAGGTCGACTTTGCCGAGTGCCGCATAGAACACTCGGCAAAGAGCCTGACATGGGGACCCTCTCTGGCGGGCTCTTTGCCGAGTGTCCCAACTGGCACTCGGCAAAGAAGGCGGCTTTGCCGAGTGCTGCCAGGAAGACACTCGGCAAAGATATCATCGTTGCCGAGTGTCACCGTTGACACTCGGCAAAGCCGCCGTCTCCGTCACCCGGCGTCGTAACGGTCGCTTTTCTTTGCCGAGTGCTCCCTGGCACTCGGCAAACATCTTTGCCGAGTGCCCGAGAAAAAGTACTCGGCAAAGAAGTCTTTGCCGATGCACTGTTTGTCGAGCCTTCTTTGTCGAGTGTTACACTCGGCAAAGCCTTTGCCGAATGTTTTTAAGTCTTCGCCGAGTGCTTCAGGCACTCGGCGAAGCGATTGATTCCGGTAGTGAGTGAATAGTACCTGTCCGGTGCACAGGACAGTAAATAGTAACATGTCCGGTGCACAGGACAGTGAATAGTGACATGTCCGGTGCACAGGACAATGAATAGTAGCTGTGTCTGGTGCACATGACAGTGAATAGTAGTTGTGTCCGGTGCACAGGACTGTGAGCAGTGACTTGTCTGGTGCAGAGGACAGTGAATAGTAACCTGTCCGGTGCACCAACGGCTAGCTGTTCCAGAGAAGGACACTGTCAATCAGATCTGTTACTGTTCACTGTCCGGTGTGCCACCGGACAGTCCGGTGCACCCGCAACCAGGGAAGGCTGGGAGCTTCCAAATGAAGCTCCAACGGCTCCTAAGACCTTTGGGGCTTAAAAAGGGACCCCCTAGGCGCCTCAAACAAGTACACAAGTGCAGCCAACAAGTGCATACATCATTTGGATCAATTCTTCTCTCCCTCTCTTGTGTATCTCTCTAGTTTGTGTAGAGGTGAAGATATAAGCCTTTAGAGAGAGGGGAAGTGCTGCTGAGAGCTAGAGCAATATCTTGAGCGCATTGTTACTCTACTAGAGTGCTGTCGAGAAGATTGTAAGCATCCACGGCATCGTTGTAACTGATATCAACATAGTGTAAGGCTCTATCTGTCGCACTGACAGATCTGAGCAAACAGAGGAAGGAGTTGAAATAGACTCCAAGCCAAGATGTGGCTAACTCCAACGAGGACTAGGCAAGCATTTCAGGCTTGGCCGAGCCTCGGGATAAATCCCTGTGTCTGTGTGCTCTGCTCTGTGTTGTGTGTTGTTTCTCTGTCTTATTTGTTGTTTATACTTGCACTTCAATATTTATATGTGGTACAAGCTGTCTTCGAAGTGCAGGGTATTTTAAGACAGGAACTTCAATTCCGCTGCAACCTACTCGAAGGGTCTTTCATTCCACTGCGATCCAACCTTCGAGTATAGTAAGAATTTCTAGTTATAAAGTGATAATTATTATTCGCCTATTCACCCCCCCTCTAGGCGACATCCAGATCATGTTCCCGGGCATAGGGAACTTTCACCAACCCATATTAGTCTTAGCAATTAAGCAAGTATCGAGTTCAGCTCTATTAAAATCAATTAAGTATAGTTGACCCTCTAATACTCCCTTAAATGCTACTGAATCATCACTTCTTCTAAAGACAGTAACACCTATATCCGTAAAAAGACAGTTGTATCCCATTTTACATAATTGAGAAACAGAAAGCAAATTGTAATCTAAAGAATCTACAAGAAAAACATTGGAAATGGAATGGTCAGGTGATATAGCAATTTTACCAAGTCCTTTGACCAAGCCTTGATTTCCATCCCTGAATGTGATAGCTCTTTGGGAATCTTGGTTTTTCTCATAGGAGGAGAACATCCTTTTCTCCCCTGTCATGTGGTTTGTGCATCCGCTGTCTATTATTCAGCTTGAGCCCCCGGATGCATAAACCTGCAAAATAATTTAGACCTTGTTCTTAGGTACCCAAATAGTCTTGGGTCCTTTGATGTTAGAGACAAGCACCTTGGGCACCCAAACACAAGTCTTTGATCCCTTGTGTTTGGCCCCAACATATTTGGCAACTACTTTGCCTGATTTGTTAGTCAGCACATAAGATGCATCAAAAGTCTGAAATGAAATAATTGGCTCATTTGATGCAGCATGAGTTTTCTTTTTAGGCATTTTAACATGGGTAGAATGTTTAGAACTAGATGTCTCATTCTTATACATAAAAGCATGATGAGAACCAGAATGAGACTTCCTAGAATGAATTCTCCTAATCTTATGCTCAGGATAACCAGCAGGATATAAAATGTAACCCTCGTTATCCCGAGCCATGGGAGCCTTGCCCTTTACAAAGTTTGACAATTTCTTAGGGGCATTAAGCTTGACATTGCTTCCCTGTTGGAAACCAATGCCATCCTTAATGCTAGGGCGTCTCCCATTATAAAGCATGCTACGAGCAAATTTAAAATTTTCATTCTCTAGTTCATGCTCGGCAATTTTAGCATCTAGTTTAGCTATATGATCATTTTGTTGTTTAATCATAGCAATGTGATCATGGATAGTATCTCTACATCTCATGCAAATTGAAACATGATCAATAGTGGATGTAGAGGGTTTGCAAGATTTTAATTCATCTATCTTACATTTTAGCATGACATTTTCATCTCTAAGACAGGAAATAGAAGCATTGCAAACACTTAAATATTTAGCCTTTGAAATTAAACTAGCATTTTCAATTTTAAGGCTAGAAATTGATTCATTCAATTTATCAATCTTAGCAACCAAACTAGCATTATCATTTTAAGATTGACAATTGAATCATGACAAACATTTGATTTTTCAACCTTAGCAAGTAAATTACCGTTCTCATTTCTAAGGTTGGAAATGGTGTCATGGCAAATGCTAAGCTCCTTAGTCAAATTTTCATTTTTTTCTACTTCCTGAGCACAAGCATCCTTTATCTTAACATATTTTTTATTTTCCTTAATAAGGAATTCCTCTTGGCTATCCAAGAGTTCATCCTTCTCATGAATGGCACCTATCAATTCATTTAGTTTTTCCTTTTGTTGCATGTTAAGGTTGGCAAAAAGACTAAGCAAATCATCCTCATCTTCACTAGAACTACCCTCATCACTAGATGTTGTATATTTAGTGGAGGCTCTAGTTTTTACCTTCTTCTTTTTGTCGTCCTTTGCCATGAGGCACTTGTGGCCGTCGTTGGGGAAGAGGAGGCCCTTGTTGACGGCGATGTTGGCGGCGTCCTCGTTGGAGGAGGAGCCGGTGGTGCTCTCGTCGAAGTCCCATTCTCGACATATGTGGGCATCGCCGCCCTTTTTCTTGTAATATCTCTTCTTATTCCCCCTCTTGTCGTTGTCCCTGTCACTATCACTCGACATAGGGCATTTAGCGATAAAATGACCGGGCTTACCACATTTGTAGCACACTTTCTTGGAGCGGGGTATGTAATCCTTCCCCCTCCTTTGCTTGAGGATTTGGCGGAAGCTCTTGATGATGGGCGCCATTTCCTCGTTGTCGAGCTTAGAGGCGTCGATGGGGAGCCTACTTGATGTAGACTCTTCTTTCTTTTCTTCCGTCGCTTTGAATGCGACGGGTTGCACCTCAGTTGTGGAGGTGCCGCCTTGCTCGATGATTTGTTTGGAGCCTTTGATCATCAACTCAAAGCTCACAAACTTCCCTATAACCTCCTCGGGAGATATTAGCTTTTATCTAGGATCACAACATATTAATTGAACTTGTGTAGGATTACGAAATACGAGTGATCTAAGAATAACCTTGACCATTTCATGGTCATCCCATTTTGTGCTCCCGAGGTTGCGCACTTGGTTGACCAAGGTCTTGAGCCGATTGTACATGGCTTGTGGCTCCTCTCCTTGGTTGAGGACGAATCGACCAAGCTCCCCCTCGATCGTCTCCTGCTTGGTGATCTTGGTCACCTCATCCCCTTCATGCGCGGTTTTTAGCACGTCCTAAATCTCCTTGGCACTCTTCAATCCTTGCACCTTATTATACTCTTCTCGACATAGGGAGGCGAGGAGTATAGTAGTGACTTGGGAGTTGAAGTGCCAGATTTGGGCGACCTCGTCTGAGTCGTAGCCTTCATCCCCCACAGATGGTACCTGCGCTCCAAACTCAACAATGTCCCAAATGCTAGCATGGAGTGAGGTTAGATGATGTCTAATTCTATCACTCCACATACAATAATCTTCACCGTAAAAAACCGGTGGTTTGCCTAATGGGACGGAAAGTAAAGGAGTGTGTTTGGAAATGTGGGGATAGCGTAAGGGGATCTTACTAAACTTCTTGTGCTCATGGCGCTTAGAAGTGACAGACGGTGCGTTGGAGCCGGAGGTGGAGGGCGACGAAGAATCGGTCTTGTAGTAGACCACTTTCTTCATTTTCTTCTTCTTATCGCCACTCCGGTGCGACTTGACGTGGGGAGGTGAGTCCTCCCTTCCTTTGGCGCCGGACTCCCTTGATGGAGCCTTCCCGCGGCTTGTGTCTGTTTCCATCTCCCTCTTGGCGGATCCTCCCGACATCACTTTGAGTGGTTAGACTCTAATGAAGTATCGGTTCTGATACCAATTGAAAGTTGCCTAGAGGGGGTGAATAGGCGAAAACTGAAATTTACAACTTTAAACACAACTACAAGCCGAGGTTAGCGTTAGAAATAAAACCGAGTCCAAAAGAGAGGGGAAAACAAATCAACCAAAGAAATAGAGCGGATGACACGGTGATTTGTTTTACCGAGGTTCGGTTCCAATGAACCTAGTCCCCGTTGAGGTGGTCACAAAGACCGGGTCTCTTTCAACCCTTTCCCTCTCTCAAACGGTTACCTAGACCGAGTGAGCTTTCTCCTTAATCAAACGGATCACTTAGACTCCACAAGGACCACCACACAATTGGTGTCTCTTGCTTTGATTACAAGTGCTTGAAGAACAAGAATGAGGAAGAAGAAAGCGATCCAAGAACAAGAGCTCAAAGAACACGAGCAAAACTCTCTCTCTAGTCACTAGGTGTTTGGAGTGTGTTTGAGACTTGGAGAGGCTTTGATTCTTTTGAATTGTGTCTTGTATTGATTGCACTAGCTCTTGTATTGAATGGGATGTCTGAAAAACTTGGATCTTTGGAGTGGCGGTGGTTTGGGGGTATTTATAGCCCCAACCACCAAATTAACCGTTCGGGAGTCTGTCTGTCGATGGGCGCACCGGACAGTCCGGTGCGCCACCGGACACTGTCTGGTGCGCCAGCCACGTCACCCAACCGTTAGGTTTCTGACGGTTTCGAGCGTTGGAGCTCTGACATCTTAGGGCACCGGACAGTCTGGTGCCGCACCGGACAGGAGCTGTTCATTGTCCGGTGCGCCTTCTGGCGCTGCTCTGACCCTGCGCGAACTGTCCGTGCACTGTTCATGTTTGCAGGCGTCCGTTGGAGTTGACCGTTGCGTCCGATAGCCGTTGCTCTGGTGGCACACCGGACAGTCCGATGAATTATAGCGGAGCGGCTCTGCAGAAACCTGAAGGTGAAGAGTTTGAGTCGATCGCCCCTGGTGCACCGGACACTGTCCGGTGGCACACCGGACAGTCCAGTGTGCCAGTCCAGGGTTCTCTTCGGTTTCTTTTGCTCCTTTCTTTTTGAACCCTAACTTTGATATTTTTATTGGTTTGTGTTGAACCTTTGGCACCTGTAGAATATATAATCTAGAGCAAACTAGTTAGTCCAATTATTTGTGTTTGGCATTTCAACCACCAAAATCATTTAGGAAAAGGTTTGACCCTATTTCCCTTTCACTCCCCCTGAATACATTCTCCCCTTAGTTGTCAAGAGGTTTTTTTGCAAGTGATTTGAAAATGGAAAAAAGGTTTTGGAAAACATGGTGGTGGTATGGTCCTTTTGCTTTGGGCCTATTACTCTCTCCCCCTTTGGCATTAAGCGCCAAAAACAAAGAGAACTAGAGGCCTTATTTCTCCCCCTTTGGTAAAAGGATATGAATGAAAGTTCATGAGTAGGGCAAAGGATAAATGATACCAACAGAGTCGTAATAGAAGCCTTGCCTTTGCCGATTACTCCATTTTCCTTTCAATCTAAGACTAATCATGGAAATACTCTTGGAAACACATTAGTCTTAGCTTTGGCACAAGAAGAATAAGAAATATGCATTTGTACCAAATGAAAGTGACATGATCAAAGGTATAAAATGTGCAATGTGCGCAATATTTCAATCAAAGTTCCGAGAATCTAAGATGTTTAGTTCATTCCTAAGTTTGCTAAAAGTTTTTTCATCCAGTGGCTTGGTGAAGATATCGGCTAATTGGTTGTAGGTGCTAACATAAGCAATTTCGATATCCCCCTTTTGTTGGTGATCTATCAAAAAGTGATACCAGATGTATATGTGCTTAGTGCGGCTGTGTTCAACAGGATTATCCTCCATGCGGATTGCACTCTCATTATTACATAGGAGAGAGACTGAAAGTCGCCTAGAGGGGGGGTGAATAGGCGTAACCTGAAATTTATAACTTTAAACACACACCACAAGCCGGGGTTAGCATTAGGATTAAATTCAAGTCGGAAAGAGAGGGGAAAACAAATCAAACAAGAATCAAGGCGAATGAACATGGTGATTTGTTTTACCGATGTTCGGTTCCAAAGAACCTAGTCCCCGTTGAGGAGGTCACAAAGACCGGGTCTATTTCAACCCTTTCCCTCTCTCAAACGGTCACTTAGACCGAGTGAGCCTTCTTCCTTAATCTCACGGGTCACTAAGACCCCGTATGGACCACCACACACTTGGTGTCTCTTGCTTCGCTTATAAAGCACTTGAGAATAAGAATGGGAAAAGAAAAAAAAGGCCAAGCCAAGCAACAAGAGCAACAAAGGACACAAATATACCCTCTCTCTCAAGTCCCTAATGGAATTGAGTGAATTTGGAGGCTTAGAGAGGATTCAATCTATTTGATATGTCTTGGAGTGGAGTCTTTTGCTCTTGTATTGAATGAGATGTTTGGAATGCTTGGATGAATATGAATGAGGTGGTTGGAGGGTATTTATAGCCCCCAACCACTTCCATAGCCGTTGGGTAGGCTGCTGGCGATGGGCGCGCCGGACAGTTCGGTGCGCCACCGGACAGACACTGTTCCTTGTCCGGTGTGCCGCCACGTCACCCAACCGTTAGGGTTCGGAGCAGAGTCGATCGTTGGAGCTTTGTCCTCTTGCGGCACCGGACAGTCCGATGCCCCTCTGACTTCGCTGCTCTGACTTTTGCGCGACACTGTTGCTCGCTGTAGCTTCTGTTAGAGTCGACTGTTGGCGCAGATAGCCGTTGCTCCACTGGCACCCCGGACAGTCCAGTGGCACACCAGATAGTCCGGTGAATTATAGTGGAGCGCGTCTTCATTTTCCCGAGAGTGGCTGGTTGACACTTGTACGGTCCTGGTGCACCGGACACTGTCCGGTGGCTCACCGGATAGTCCGGTGCGCCAACTTTTAGCACACTCAAGTCCTTTGCTCCATTTCAAATTGAGTCCCTAACTTGATTCTTTTATTGGTTTGTGTTGAACCTTATGCACCTGTAATACATGAGTTCTAGACAAACTAGTTAGTCCATGTGTTTGTGTTGACTATCAACCATCAAAATTAATTGTAGGAAAAGGTTAACCCTATTTCCCTTTCAGGAACTTTGCTCAACTTGTAGTCATAGTCCCTAAGGGTTTGCCTCATCCAGAGTAATTGTGCACAACAATGTCCTGTAACAATATACTCAGCTTTGACGGTGGATAGAGTTACTGAATTTTGTTTCTTTGAAGCCCGAGACACCAGGGATGTCCCCAGAAACTGACAAGTCGCTGATGTGCTCTTCCTATCAATTTTACATCCGGAATAATCGGCATTGGAATAACCAATTAGATCAAAGGTAGATCCTTTGGGGTACCATGGCCCAAACTTAGGAGTGTAAACTAAACATCTCATGATTCTTTTCACGGTCCTAAGGTGAACTTTCTTAGGATTTGCCTGGAACCTTGCACACATGCATACAGAAAGCATAATATCCGGTCGTGAAGCACATAAATAGAGTAAAGATCCTATCATCGACTAGTATACCTTTTTATCTACAGATTTACCTCCTGTGTCGAGGTTGAGATGCCCATTTGTTCCCATGGGTGCCTTGATGGGTTTAGCATTCTTCATTCCAAACTTCTTGAGAATATCTTGAATATACTTAGTTTGGCAGATGAAGGTGCCTTCTTGTAGTTGCTTGATTTGGAATCCAAGAAAATATTTTAACTCCCCCATCATTGACATCTTGAATTTTTGTATCATAATCCTACTAAGCTCTTCACAAGATGACTTGTTAGTAGACCCAAATATAATATCATCAACATAAATTTAGAATATAAACAAGTCTTTAGCAATTGTTTTAGTGAAGAGAGTAGGCCCAACTTTTCTAACTTTGAAGCCATTAGTGATAAGAAAGTCTCTCAGCATTCATACCATGCTCTTGGGGCTTGTTTGAGCCCATAAAGCGCCTTTGAGAGCTTATAAACATGTGTAGGATACTCACTATCTTCAAAGCCGAGAGATTGCTCAACATATACCTCTTCCTTGATAGGGCCAGTGAGGAAGGCACTCTTCATGTCCATTTGATACAACTTAAAGCCATGGTAAGTAGCATAGGCAAGTAATATATGAATTGACTCAAGCCTAGCTATGGGTGCATAGGTTTCATCAAAATCCAAACCTTCGACTTGTGAATATCCTTTGGCAACAAGTCGGGTTTTGTTTCTAGTCACCACACCATGCTCATCTTATTTGTTGTGGAATACCAACTTGGTACCTACAACATTTTGGTTAGGACGTGGAACTAAATGCCATGCATCATTCCTCATGAAGTTGTTGAGCTCCTCCTGCATTGCCACCACCTAGTCCGGATCTCTTAGTGCATCCTCTATCCTGTATGGCTCAATAGAGGACACAAAAGAGTAATGTTCACAAAAATGGGCAACTCGAGACCGATTGGTTACTGAAAGCTCTCTTGTGGGTTTTGGTGTTTGTATGACAACCCAATTAAAGGACTAACAAGTGTGCTAAGTGTTGAACAGGTGCTTAATGCAAAGCTAATAGGGTTCAACACAAGTGAACAAGTGTGATGGTCCAAAGACTGAATTATCTATAGATAATGAACATTGAGTGAGACTCGGTGTGCGTAACTCACAGACAACCGATCAAGCCAAGGATCGAGGCAAGAAGAGCTTCGAGGTACCGAGTGCACGGGAGAAGGTCAAGGAGACCAGGAACCAAAAGCTAGGGGTGAAGAAGAAGACTTGCAAAGTCAAGGTTGATCGAGTTAAGAGTTATGGCGCATCAAGGATCACCACATAAGGACATGACTTACAACCAATGAGGTAACATCTACAGTTATGTGGTGTAAGTCATAAGGCTCAAGATCAAGCTCGAGAAATGAACAAGGAAGTTGGAGCTCAGATATGTCAATCTAGATCAAGTCAAGTTGACTTAATGGTTTAGAGTCCAACATCGACCTCAAACATGCCAAATTGGATAAAACGATGAAAAAGGTTAAGTATGTAAGGTTTGAGTGTTCAACCATGTTGCATACACCTCTTACTACAAGTTTGGTGCTTTGGTTTGCTCTCTAACTCTTTCTGTAGAGAAAGTACCATTCTGAGCTCTGCTGGAGGAGAAACAAAAAAGCTAGGAGAAGAACAAGAAAGATGTAAGTTTCTAGGACTAAATCAATTGGATTATACTCTAAATGTGTTTGTTTAAGTCTCAGGAAAATCCTCCCGAAAGTTGAAGTCAAACGGAGAAAGAACGGAGGAAAAACCACTTAGTGTGTTGTTGGCTGGTGCACATGACAATGAATAGTAGATGTCCGGTGCACAGGACAGCGAATAGTAACTCTGTCCGGTGCACAGGACAATGAATAGTAACATGTCCGGTGCACAGGACAGTGAATAGTGACCTGTCCGTTGCACATGACAGTGAATAGTAACCTGTCCGGTGCACCAACGGCTAGCTGTTCCAGAGAAGGAAACTGTCAATCAGATCCGTTACTGTTCACTGTCCGGTGCACCACCGGACAGTCCGGTGCAACCGCAACCAGGGAAGGCTGGAAGCTTCCAAATGAAGCTCCAACGGCTCCTAGGCCCTTTGGGGATATAAAAGGGACCCCTAGGCGTCTCAAACAAGTACACAAGTGCACCCAACAAGTGCATACATCATTTGGATCAATTCTCTCTCTCCCTCTCTTGTGTATCTCTCTAGTTTGTGTAGAGGCAAAGTTATAAGCCTTTAGAGAGAGGGGAAGTGCTGCTGAGAGCTAGAGCAAAATCTTGAGTGCATTGTTACTCTGCCGAGTGCTGTCGAGAAGATTGTAAGCAGCCACGACATCGTTGTAACTGATATCAACATAGTGGAAGGCTCTATCTGTCGCACTGACAGATCTGAGCAAACTAAGGAAGGAGTTGAAATAGACTCCAAGCCAAGGTGTGGCTAACTCCAACGAGGGCTAGGCAAGCATTTCGGGCTTGGCCGAACCTCGGGATAAATCCGTGTGTCTGTGTGCTCTGCTCTGTGCTGTGTGCTGTTTCTCTGTCTTATTTGCTGTTTATACTTGCACTTCAATATTTATATGTGGTTCAAGCTGTCTTCGAAGTGCAGGGTATTTTAAGACAGGAACTTCTATTCCGCCGCAACCTATTCGAAGGGACTTCCATTCCACTGAGATCCAGCCTTCGAGTAGAGTAAGAATTTCCAGTTTTAAAGTGATAATTATTATTCGCCTATTCACCCCCCTCTAGGTGACATCCAGATCCTATTCCCAGGCATAGGGAACTTTCAGTTACCCCCTTGTGGATGTCACCAAGAATGGAGTGGACGGGGTGATCTCTTTGAATTGTTTGGTGGACTCTTGTGTGCGGTGGTCTTTGATCTTGAATCTCTTGATTATATTCCTTTTCTTGATTATCTTCATCTCCCCTTGATCCATATCCTCCTCTCGAGGTGGCTCATTGTCTTGATCTTCATCCTCTTCTTCTTAAACCATTTCCTCATCTTGAGTTGGTGGAGATGTTTGTATGGAAGATGATGGTTGATCTTGTGCTTGTGAAGGCTCTTCAGATTCTTTTGGGCACATGTCACCAATGGGCATGTTCCTTAGCACGACGCATGGAGCCTCTTCATCATATGATTCATCAAGATGAACTTACTCTACTTGAGAGCCATTAGTCTCATCAAACACAATGTCACAAGAAACCTCAACTAATCTAGTGGATTTGTTGAGGACTCTATATGCCCTTGTGTTTGAGTCATAACCAAGTAAAAAGCCTTCTACTGCTTTAGGAGCAAATTTAGAATTTGTACCTCTTTTGATAAGAATAAAGCAATTGCTCCCAAAATCTCTAAAATAAGAAACATTGGGCTTTTTACCAGTGAGGAGTTCATACGATGTTTTCTTGAGGATTCGGCGAAGGTAGAGTCGGTTGATGGAGTAGCAAGCGGTGTTAATCGCCTCCGCTCAAAACCGATCTGGTGTCTTGTACTCATCAAACATGGTCCTCGCCATATCCAAGAGAGTTCTATTCTTTCTCTCCACAACACCATTTTGTTGAGGTGTGTAGGGAGAAGAGAACTCTTGCTTGATGCCCTACTCCTCAAGAAATCCTTCAATTTGAGAGTTCTTGAACTCCGTTCCATTATCGCTTCTAATCTTCTTAATTCTCAATTCGAATTCATTTTGATCCCGTTTCAAGAATTTCTTTAAGGTCTCTTGGGTTTGAGATTTTTTCTGCAAAAAGAATACCCAAGTGAAGCGAGAATAATCATCCACAATTACAAGACAGTAATTACTCCCACCGATGCTTATGTAAGCTATCGGGCCGAATAGATCCATGTGGAGTAGCTCAAGCGGCCTCTCGGTCGTCATGATGTTTTGTGTAAAAGTGCTAGGGATCATCTCCAGTTGTGCCAAAAGAAGCCAAAAAAGTTTGGCACAAAAGAAATAAAAATGGGTTGGTTCGGGCAACACCGGACAGTCCGTTGTCACCCACCAGATAGTTCGGTGCATGGGACAGTTCGGCAACTGTACGACCGAATAGGCCGCTCTCGGGTTCGATCGGCCCCCTCGACTGTAATTCAATAGACAGTCCGGGCAGAGCGCCGGACAATCGAGTGTGATGGACAGCCAACGGCTATCAGCCACGTCAGCAGGCTACAACGGCTAGATGTCGCACTGGACAGTCCAGTGCCCCCAGAAAAGGAAGGGAGCCAATCAACAATCTGGTGACCGTTGTTGTCGGGGACCATAATTAGGGGTACCCTCAAGACGCCTAATTCTCAGCTGGTAACCCCCATCAGCATAAAGCTGCAAAGGCCTGATGGGTACGATTAAGTCAGGGATCAGTCCACACGAGTGACTCGATCACGCTTCACCCGAGCCTAGCCTCGGCCAAGGGCAGCCGACCTCGAGAGACTTCCGTCTCGCCCGAGGCCCCCTTTTTATGGCGGACACATCACCGGCTCGCCCGAGGCCTTGGCTTCGCTCAGAAGCAACCTTGACAAAATCGCCACACCGACTGACCAAATTGCAGGGGTATTTAACGCAAAGGTGGCCTGACACCTTCATCCTGACACGCGCCCCCGGCAGAGCCGAAGTGACCGCCGTCACTCCACCGCTCCACTGGCCAGTCTGACAGAAGGACAGCGCCGCCTGCGCCACTCCAACTGCAGTGCCACTCGACAGAGTGAGTCTGACAGGCAGTCAGGCCTTGCCAAAGGCACCACGGTGAACTCCGCCCCGCCCGACCCCAGGGCTCGGACTCGGGCTAAGACCCGGAAGACGGCGAAACTCCGCTCCGCCCGACCCCAGGGCTCGGACTCGGGCTAAGACCCGGAAGACGGCGAACTCCGCTCCGCCCGACCCCAGGGCTCGGACTCGGGCTAAGACCCGGAAGACGGCGAACTCCGCTCCGCCCGACCCCAGGGCTCGGACTCGGGCTAAGACCCGGAAGACGGCGAACTCCGCTCCGCCCGACCCCAGGGCTCGGACTCGGGCTAAGACCCGGAAGACGACGAAACTCCGCTCCGCCCGACCCCAGGGCTCGGACTCGGGCTAAGACCCGGAAGACGACGAAACTCCGCCTCGCCCGACCCCAGGGCTCGGACTCCGCCCTGGCCTCGGCCGAACGACTTCCGCCTCGCCCGACCCCATGGCTCGGGCTCGGCCACGGCAACGGAAGGCAGACTCAACCTCGGCTTCGGAGGAACCCCCACGTCGCCCTGCCTAGGGCACAGACCGCCACGTCAACAGGAAGCGCCATCATCATCCTACCCCGAATCGACTCGGGTCACGGAGAACAAGACCGGCGTCCCATCCGGCCAGCTCCGCCGGAGGGGCAATGATGGCGCTCCACAAGCTCTATGACGGCGGCGGCCCCCAGCTCTCTTACGGAAGCAGGGCGACGTCAGCAGGGACTCGACCGCTCCAACAGCTGTCCCTCCGCCAGGCTCCGCCGCACCTCCGACAGCCACGACATCACGCCAGCAGGGTGCCCAGATCTCTCCGGCTGCCACATTGGCATGTACCTAGGGCGCTAGCTCTCCCTCCGCTAGACACGTAGCACTCTGCTACACCCCCCATTGTACACCTGGATCCTCTCCTTACGACTATAAAAGGGAGGACCAGGGCCTTCTTAGAGAAGGTTGGCCGCGCGGGACCGAGGACGGGACAGGCGCTCTCTTGGGGCCGCTCGCTTCCCTCACCCGCGTGGACGCTTGTAACCCCCCTACTGCAAGCGCACCCGACCTGGGCGCGGGACGAACACGAAGGCCGCGGGACTTCCACCTCTCTCACGCTCGACTCCGGCCACCTCGCCTCTCCCCCCTTCGCGCTCGCCCACGCGCTCGACCCATCTGGGCTGGGGCACGCAGCACACTCACTCGTCGGCTTAGGGACCCCCCTGTCTCGAAACGCCGACAGTTGGCGCGCCAGGTAGGGGCCTGCTGCGTGCTGACGAACAGCTCCCCGTCAAGCTCCAGATGGGCAGTCTCCAGCAACCTCTCCGGCCCGGGACGGTGCTTCGTTTCGGGACTCTTGAGTTCATGTCCTTCGACGGCAGCTACGACATGATACTTCTTCCACCGCCGTGCGACTACGACAATGGCGGCCGACAACCCGCCCGCCGGCGGCGGAATCGACGACGTCTTCCCCGCGTGGTGGAAGGGCAACATTCGGGCTCGCTCCGTTCTCTCCCCCGCCAACGGAGGAGGAGGCGGGGCCGTCAAGGCCAGGTGGGAGGCCGCGCTTCGTCGGCCGTCGAGCGAATCGACGCCCCCGACGCCCCGACGGAAGGCACGCCGGACGTCGACCTCGCGTTCAAGACGGAGGCAAGCGCCATCCCCCCGCGGCACGTTGACCCCGAGCAAGAAGACGACGCCGGCGCGCTCGCGGAAAGCCTGCAGGACGTCGCCCTCGAACCAGAGTTGACGGTGCAACCAGTCCCCGATGTGACTACGTCGCTCCTCGTCGACAAAAAGGTACCGACTAACTCCCATCTTGCGTCATTTCGACTCGGCCTCAACCCGCCAAACGACCTCGTTTTGGCGGGCGCTCTCATTGAGGCGAGTGCAACCCCACTGAGGTTCCGTATGCGGTCGCCTTGGGACCGACTGACGGGCGTCTCGACCTACGGGCCCTCTGGGTCCGAGGAAGATGACGATCCCAGCATCGGTTGGGATTTCTCCGGACTTGGCAACCCCAGTGCCGTGTGGGACTTCATGACCGCATGTGACTACTGCCTATCCGACTGTTCCGATGGAAGCCGCAGCCTTGGCGACGAGAGCTGCGGCCCAAGCCGCGAATGTTTCCACATCGAGCTAGGGGATCCCTCCGAAGGCAACCATCTTGGCATGCCGGAGGACGGTGATCTCCCTAGGCCAGTGCCTCGCGCCGACATCCCACGGGAGCTAGTTGTGGTCCCCGCTCTGGCGGGGGGTTACGACCCACAACTCGAGCAAGTCCGCGAGGCGCAGGCCAGGCTCAACGAGGGAACAGGAGCGCTTGAGCCGATCCGTCGGGACGTCGGACAAGCATGGGTGGGCCAACCCCTGGCCGGAGAAATACGTCACCTGCCCCAAGGTCTCCAGCACCGCGTCGCCAACGATGTCAGGATCAGGCCGCCGCCCGCATCCAGCGGGGTTGGTCAGAACCTGGCAACCGCAGCAATGCTCATCCGCGCGATGCCGGAGCCGTCAACCACCGAGGGTCGGCGAATCCAGGGAGAACTCAAGAATCTCTTGGAAGGCGCTGCGGCCCGGCGGGCCGAGAGCACTGCCTCCCGAAGGCAAGGTTATCCCTCGGAACCTCATGCCGCGACTTCCCGATTCATGCGGGAAGCCTCGGTCTACACCGGGCGCACGCGCACCACCGCGCCTGCGGCCCCGGGCCACCTCGGCAACGAGCACCATCGACGCGACCGTCGGGCTCACCTCGACGAAAGGGTGCGCCGAGGCTACCACCCCAGGCGTGGGGGGCGCTACGACAGCGGGCAGGATCGGAGTCCCTCGCCCGAACCACCCGGTCCGCAGGCCTTCAGTCGGGCCATCCGACGGGCGCCATTCCCGACCCGGTTCCGACCCCCGACTACTATCACGAAGTACTCGGGGGAAACGAGACCGGAACTGTGGCTCGCGGACTACCGCCTTGCCTGCCAACTGGGTGGAACGGACGACGACAACCTCATCATCCGTAACCTCCCCCTGTTCCTCTCCGACACTGCTCGCGCCTGGTTGGAGCACCTGCCTCCGGGGCAGATCTCCAACTGGGACGACTTGGTCCAAGCCTTCGCTAGCAATTTCCAGGGCACATACGTGCGCCCCGGGAATTCCTGGGACCTTCGAAGCTGCCGGCAACAGCCGGGGGAGTCGCTCCGGGACTACATCCGGCGATTCTCGAAGCAGCGCACCGAGCTACCCAACATCACCGACTCGGATGTCATCGGCGCGTTCCTCGCCGGCACCACTTGCCGCGACCTGGTGAGCAAGCTGGGTCGCAAAACCCCCACCAGGGCGAGCGAGCTGATGGACATCGCCACCAAGTTCGCCTCTGGCCAGGAGGCGGTCGAGGCTATCTTCCGAAAGGACAAGCAGCCCCAGGGCCGCCCATCGGAAGAAGCTCCCGAGGCGTCTGCTCCGCGCGGCGCCAAGAAGAAAGGCAAGAAGAAGTCGCAATCGAAACGCGACGCCGCTGACGCGGACCTTGTCGCCGCCGCCGAGTATAAGAACCCTCGGAAGCCCCCCGGAGGTGCAAACCTCTTCGACAAGATGCTCAAGGAGTCGTGCCCCTACCATCAGGGGCCCGTCAAGCACACCCTCGAGGAGTGCGTTATGCTTCGGCGTCACTTCCACAGGGCCGGGCCACCCGCCGAGGGTGGCAGGGCCCGCGACGACGACAAGAACGAAGATCACCTAGCAGGAGAGTTCCCCGAGGTCCGCGACTGCTTCGTGATCTATGGAGGGCATGCGGCGAATACCTCGGCTCGGCACTGCAAGCAAGAGTGCCGGGAGGTCTGCTCGGTGAAGGTGGCGGCGCCAGTCTACCTAGACTGGTCCGACAAGCCCATCACTTTCGACCAGGCCGACCACCCCGATCATGTGCCGAGCCCGGGGAAATACCCGCTCGTCGTCGACCCCGTTGTCGGCGATGTCAGGCTCACCAAGGTCCTGATGGATGGGGGCAGCTGCCTCAACATCATCTACGCCGAGACCCTCAAGCTCCTGCGCGTCGATCTGTCCTCCGTCCGAGCAGGCGCTGCGCCCTTCCATGGGATCATCCCTGGGAAGCGCGTCCAGCCCCTCGGGCGACTCGACCTCCCCGTCTGCTTCGGGACACCCTCCAACTTCCGAAGGGAGACCCTGACGTTCGAGGTGGTCGGGTTCCGAGGAACCTACCACGCCGTGCTAGGGAGGCCATGCTACGCGAAGTTCATGGCCGTCCCCAACTACACCTACTTGAAGCTCAAGATGCCGGGCCCCAACGGGGTCATCACCGTCGGCCCCACGTACAAACACGCGTTCGAATGCGACGTGGAGTGCGTGGAGTACGCCGAGGCCCTCGCCGAGTCCGAGGCCCTCATCGCCGACCTGGAGAACCTCTCCAAGGAGGTGCCGGACGTGAAGCGCCACGCCGGCAACTTCGAGCCAGCGGAGACGGTCAAGGCCGTCCCTCTCGACCCCAGTGGCGACACCACCAAGCAGGTCCAGATCGGTTCCGGGCTCGACCCCAAATAGGAAGTAGTGCTCGTCGACTTTCTCCGCGCAAACGCCGACGTCTTTGCGTGGAGTCCCTCGGACATGCCCGGCATACCGAGGGATGTCGCCGAGCACTCGCTGGATATTCGGGCCGGAGCCCGACCCGTCAGGCAGCCTCTGCGCCGATTCGACGAGGAGAAGCGCAGAGTGATTGGCGAAGAGATCCACAAGCTAATGGCAGCAGGGTTCATCAAAGAGGTATTCCATCCCGAATGGCTTGCCAACCCTGTGCTTGTGAGGGAGAAAGGGGGGAAATGGCGGATGTGTGTAGACTACACTGGTCTCAACAAAGCATGTCCGAAGGTTCCCTACCCTCTGCCTCGCATCGACCAAATCGTGGATTCCACCGCTGGGTGCGAAACCCTGTCCTTCCTCGATGCCTACTCAGGGTATCACCAGATCCGGATGAAAGAGTCCGACCAGCTCGCGACTTCTTTCATCACGACGTTCGGCATGTACTGCTATGTCACCATGTCGTTCGGTTTGAGGAATGCGGGCGCGACGTACCAGCGGTGCATGAACCATGTGTTCGGCGAACACATCGGTCGCACAGTCGAGGCCTACGTCGATGACATCGTAGTCAAGACAAGGAAGGCTTCCGACCTCCTCTCCGACCTTGAAGTGACATTCCGGTGTCTCAAGGCGAAAGGAGTCAAGCTTAATCCTGAGAAGTGTGTCTTCGGGGTGCCCCGAGGCATGCTCCTAGGGTTCATCGTCTCCGAGCGGGGCATCGAAGCCAACCCGGAGAAGATCGCGGCCATCACCAGCATGGGACCCATCAAGGACTTAAAAGGGGTACAGAGGGTCATGGGATGCCTCGCGGCCCTGAGCCGCTTCATCTCACGCCTCGGCGAAAGAGGTCTGCCACTGTACCGCCTCTTAAGGAAGGCCGAGTGTTTCGCTTGGACCCCCGAGGCCGAGGAAGCCCTCGGCAACCTAAAGGCGCTCCTTACAAAGGCGCCTGTCTTGGTGCCCCCGGCGGACGGAGAAGCCCTCTTGGTCTACGTCGCCGCGACCACTCAGGTGGTTAGCGCCGCGATTGTGGTCGAAAGGCAAGAGGAAGGGCATGCATTGCCCGTTCAGAGGCCGGTCTACTTCATCAGCGAAGTGCTGTCCGAGACTAAGATCCGCTACCCACAAGTTCAAAAGCTGCTGTATGCTGTGATCTTGACAAGGCGGAAGCTGCGACACTACTTCGAGTCTCATCCGGTAACTGTGGTGTCATCCTTCCCCCTGGGGGAGATCATCCAGTGCCGAGAGGCCTCGGGCAGGATCGCAAAGTGGGCGGTGGAAATCATGGGCGAAACGATCTCGTTCGCCCCTCGGAAGGCCATCAAGTCCCAGGTGTTGGCGGATTTCGTGGCCGAATGGGTCGACACCCAGCTGCCAACGACTCCGATCCAACCGGAGCTCTGGACCATGTTTTTCGACGGGTCGCTGATGAAGACGGGGGCCGGCGCGGGCCTGCTCTTCATCTCGCCCCTCGGAAAGCACTTACGCTACGTGCTGCGCCTCCATTTCCCGGCGTCCAACAATGTGGCCGAGTACGAAGCTCTGGTCAACGGATTGCGGATCGCCACCGAGCTAGGGGTCAGACGCCTCGACGCCCGCGGTGATTCGCAGCTCGTCATCGACCAAGCCATGAAGAACTCCCACTGCCGCGACCCAAAGATGGAGGCCTACTGCGACGAGGTTCGGCGCCTGGAAGACAAGTTCTTCGGGCTCGAGCTCAACCACATCGCTCGGCGCCACAACGAAACCGCAGACGAGCTGGCTAAGATAGCCTCGGGGCGAACGACAGTCCCCCCGGACGTCTTCTCCCGGGATCTTCATCAACCCTCCGTCAAGCTCGACGACGCGCCCGAGCCCGAGGTACCCTCGGCTCAGCCCGAGGTACCCTCGGCACAGCCCGAGGTACCCTCGGCACAGCCCGAGGTACCCTCGGCACAGCCCAAGGTACCCTCGGCCTCCGAGGGTGAGGCACTGAACGTCGAGGAAGGGCAGAGCGGGGCCACGCCAGATCAAGATTGGCAGGCCCCGTACCTGCAATATCTCCGTCGAGGAGAGCTACCCCTCAACCAAGTCGAGGCTCGGCGGGTAGCGCGACGCGCCAAGTCATTCGTCTTGCTGGGCGACGAAGAGGAGCTCTACCATCGCAGCCCCTCGGGCATCCTCCAGCGATGCATCTCCATCGCTGAAGGTCGGGAACTGCTGCAAGAAATACACTCGGGGCTTGCGGCCACCACGCAGCGCCCCGAGCCCTTGTCGGAAATGCTTTCCGGCAAGGCTTCTACTGGCCAACGGCGGTGGCCGACGCCACTAGAATTGTCCGCACCTGCGAAGGGTGCCAATTCTATGCGAAGCGGACGCACCTGCCCGCTCAGGCTCTGCAGACAATACCCGTCACTTGGCCCTTCGCTGTATGGGGTCTGGACCTCGTCGGTCCCTTGCAGAAGGCGCCCGGGGGCTACACGCACCTGCTGGTCGCCATCGACAAATTCTCCAAGTGGATCGAGGTCCGACCTCTGAACAGCATCAGGTCCGAGCAGGCGGTGGCGTCCTTCACCAACATCATCCATCGCTTCGGGGTCCCGAACTCCATCATCACCGACAACGGCACCCAGTTCACCGGCAAAAAATTCTTGGATTTTTGTGAGGATCACCATATCCGGGTGGACTGGGCCGCCGTGGCTCATCCCATGTCGAATGGGCAAGTAGAGCGTGCCAACGGCATGATTCTACAAGGGCTCAAGCCTCGGATCTACAACGACCTCAACAAGTTCGGCAAGCGATGGATGAAGGAACTCCCCTCGGTGGTCTGGAGCCTAAGGACGACGCCGAGTCGTGCCACGGGCTTCACACCGTTTTTCCTGGTCTACGGGGCTGAAGCTATCTTGCCCACTGACCTGGAATACGGCTCCCCGAGGGCGAGGGCCTACACCGAACAAAGCAACCAAGCTAGCCGAGAGGAATCGCTGGACCAGCTGGAGGAAGCTCGGGACAGGGCCTTACTACACTCGGCGCGGTACCAACAGTCCCTGCGACGCTACCACGCCCGAGGGGTCCGGTCCCGAGAACTCCAGATGGACGATCTGGTGCTTCGGCTGCGGCAAGACGCCCGAGGGAGGCACAAGCTCATGCCCCCCTGGGAAGGGCCGTTCGTCATCGCCAAAGTTCTGAAGCCCGGAACATACAAGCTGGCCAACCATCAAGGCGAGATCTACGGCAACGCTCGGAACATCAAACAGCTACGTCGCTTCTACCCTTAAGATGTTTTCAAGTTGTTCATATACCTCGCACCTACGCAAAGTTTAGTCGTCAAGGAAGGGTCGGCCTAGCCTCGGCAAAACCCGACCCTCCCTCGGGGGCTAAAAGGGGGGAGACCCCCTCTGCGTCGAATTTTTCCTCGAAAAAGGATCTCTTTTTAGCAGGATTTCTTTCGCGCTTCTTGACTACTTCGGAAAGCGGATCCTAGAAACAACGGAGTACACGTAAGCAGCCAAGGCTGACCGAGCCGAGGGACTCCTACGCCTCCGGGATACGGATACCTCACTCATCACCTTCTGCGATAAGTAACTTGCGCTCGGATAAAGCGACTCCGTGGACCGAACAAGTCTTCACGTTCGGAAGCTCTCCTACCGAAGCAGTCCTTCAAGCTTTCTCAACTAAGTTGGGGACAGGGCCTCATGGACGGGTGAAAGTACGCGTAAGCGGCAAGGCCGACCGAGCCGAGGGATTCCCACGCCTCTGGGATACGGATACCTCACTCGTCCCTTCCGCGAAAAGCAACTCTCGCTCACACAAACATCCCTGTTACCGACAGAGTCCAGATGCTCGAAACAAGAGGAAAAAAGGCGCAGCTTCGCAAGCGGGGCGAGGGTGTGTTTTTTCTAGCCTCGGCGGCCGCAGAAAGCACACGCTACAAGATGATCTGATCCTGCAGGCTCGGGTCTTCACGCTGAAGGGAGCCGTAGCACCCTCGGCATCGACGACGTCTCCAGCAAAGCCCGACCCAGCCTCGGGCGACGACGCGGCCCAGGGACTCCTCCGGGAATCCGGCCCGAGCAGGCGGCTCGACCGGTTACCCCTGGGGCCTCGGTCAACCGGCTTCCAAGGGCGCCAGCCCGACCCGAGGTCTCGACTGATCGACTTCGGCGTCGGCTCCGCTGACGGACAACACGGCTAGGCTCCGGCCAACCAGGTTCCCATTCTCGAGCCAACTCCGCCTCTGTTCATACTGATATCGCTACCCCTGGCCTCGGTCCACCGAAGGGCGGCCGAGGGGTCTCTTTAACTAAGCTAGAGGAACCCCAGACAACAAGGCCGAACGGGCCGAGGGATTCCTACGCCTCCGGGATACGGATACCTCACCCGTCACCTTGACACGGGGCGACTCATGCTTGGTAAAGCGGTTCAGATAATCAACAGGCGAGACTTAGTGCTCGAAAATGAGGAAAAAACACGGCTCCGTGCCGAAATTACATACATGTTCAGGCCCCGACAGCCACAATGAACAAAAAACACTGGCATCCAAGGTGTCGTCACAAACGGGACTCTGGTTCCGTCCCCGAGGGTACGAGCGACCTCGGGCCTGCGGGGCGACGAACGCCGGGAGGCTCGCCAGCGACCTCTGCAGCGGCAGCCATGGTCCCAGGTGAACGCGGTCACCGGAAGGCTCTTGTTCGCGGTCCCGCTCAAGGGATGCGAGCAAGCCATCAAAGCCAAAGAGCGGGCCGCTCCCGAGCGCTCCGGTAGATCCTCGCTGCCGTCCTCGCCTCGAATGCTAGGGGGAAGACGGAATGTTGCATCCTAGCTGGACGGCAACAGTTCGCCTTCCCCGGCATGACTGGAGGACGACTCCGTCGTAGCGCGGGAGGACGATTGCCACCACCAGAAGCTGGAAGAGGAGGTGGTTCACCGACCCGCACACGAGGTAGAGCCCCGGCTCGCCTCGACCCCCGCCCCAGCAAGGATGACGAACACACCCGATGCTGAGGGCGGGATCACAGCCTGGTTTGCCTCTCCCCATCCAGGAGCTGGAGGTCACCGTCTTGGGTGGCCACCGGCGGAAGGAAGCAACCAGGCTGCCTGATGAAAATCCTTGAAGCCGAACGATGGCTGAGAGGTACCAACTCCCATGGAGTTGCGTTCCTCCAACGAGGAGGCGGAAAGGCGGCGGATACCCCCCATCCGGGGGCTTGGAAGATGAGAAGACACGACGCTTAAGAGAGGAAGAAGACATGGTTGCATTCCGAAAGGAGTCTCCCTCCTTTTAAAGGCAACTCTCCCTACGCGCGCCCCCAGGCGCCACGGGCTGAGCCTTCTCCAACACGCTCCAAGGCCCTCCCCTGCGACTCGGGGGCTGGGTCCCGCATGTCGTGCAAGCCGGCTCAGGGCAGAAGAAGCCAAACCGCCGCGCGTGGTGCGCACGACCGTCCAGCGGTTACAAGCGACCCCCCATTTTCGCCCAGACCAACGGGCAGAAGGGGCGGGCAGCCATGCAGGCGGCATGCAACCGCGCCAGATGGGCGCGCTTCTCTGACTTCTGACACGCCAGCTTGGGAACCCAGGCCCACGCGTCGAGCAACCGGCGCGCCAGTTGCTGCATGCAAGCAACCGCACCGCCACTTGTGCCACCATCGCGCCTCTTCGGTTGCGGAGCCAATGCCACGACTCGAGGCGACCCAACATCGCCAGCCTGGCGCGTCGGTCAAAGCGACCGAAAGAGGGCCGGCAGTAATAGCGGTGGCAGGCGGGCGGGCGCAGCGGTCACGTCGTCAGCCAGGCTCACGTCCCATCCTGGGACAGCAAGAGAGCCTCCTCTCACGGCGTGGAGACGGTGCACCCGTGACCCGTTCCTCGAACGGATCACACACGCGTAACGGCCGCCCCGCCAACCACTCGCCCCGTCGCATTAACTCCGCGGCGGGACAGGCGGCGCCTCTGACGGGAGGAGCGCGCGACGCTTCACCTTCGCCGTAATAACCGCGTCAGAAAAGGTACGCCACGTCGTCCGATTTCGTATCCTTTTCTGTTTTCCTCTTTCTCTATCTCTTGCAACAGGGACCGGGAAAGGGGGATACCCCGAAAGGGATCCTTCTCCGCGAAGGAACCGGGCTCCGAGCCCCCCACTACTGATCAGGGGTTCGAAGGCTGGCCCTCCGAAGGGTTCAACAGCCGCCTCAGATCGCGTGGGCCCGACACCCACTACTGGTCAGGGGTTCGAAGGCCAGCCCCCCGAAGGGTTCCATGGCCGCCTCAGGCTACTCGGGCTCCGCGCCCATTACTGATCAGGGGTTCGAAGGCTGGCCCCCGAAGGGTTCACAGTCGCCTCAGACACCGAGCGAGGGATGACCAGGGGTACGTTCGATACATAACCAAGGCTCGGGCTGCGCTCCCGAGGTACCCTAGGACATTTCCGAGACCAGCGGGAACGATCTTGTAACGGAATCCCATCGGAGGGAGGCATCGAGCCCTCGGACCCCGTCGCCAGGGGACCGGGTCCGGCAAATCACCCGCAGGTACTTTTGGGCGTGCCTCTGGGCCCCTAGCCGACCCCCAACGAACGGGGCACGGACGTCCACTCGGATTACCCGCTTGCAGCTCACCGGAGACACCATGTTCGGTGCCCATCGAGGGTAACGTGGCGCACTCCCCCCCTCCTCCTTGCGGAAAGGCGACGTAGGGGCGTATGTAAAAAGTCGAGTCTGTCCCTGATCGCCCTCTCGCCCTGTGCAGAGGCTCGGGGGCTGCTCTCGCAAAAACCGGCTCCGGCCAAATCGTTGACAGCGTCAACATACCAGCCCGAGAGCTTGGACCCCGACCGTGCACCCGGGCTACGGCCAGTTCGCATGAGGGAACGACCAGACCAGCCGAAGCATTGCGCGAGGTATTAAGACCTCGAAGGAGTGTAACCACTCCTCCGAGGCCTCGGGGGCTACACCCGGCGGGTGCGCTCGCGCGCACCCACCGGAACGAAATGCAACCGAGAAAGGCTGGTCCCCTTGCAAAAAAGTGCGACAAAAGCCTCCAAGCGAGTGCTAACACTCCCTTCGAGGCTCGGGGGCTACTGTCGGGGACCATAATTAGGGGTACCCTCAAGACGCCTAATTCTCAGCTGGTAACCCCCATCAGCATAAAGCTGCAAAGGCCTGATGGGTACGATTAAGTCAGGGATCAGTCCACACGAGTGACTCGATCACGCTTCACCCGAGCCTAGCCTCGGCCAAGGGCAGCCGACCTCGAGAGACTTCCGTCTCGCCCGAGGCCCCCTTTTTATGGCGGACACATCACCGGCTCGCCCGAGGCCTTGGCTTCGCTCAGAAGCAACCTTGACTAAATCGCCACACCGACTGACCAAATTGCAGGGGCATTTAACGCAAAGGTGGCCTGACACCTTCATCCTGACACGCGCCCCCGGCAGAGCCGAAGTGACCGCCGTCACTCCACCGCTCCACTGGCCAGTCTGACAGAAGGACAGCGCCGCCTGCGCCACTCCAACTGCAGTGCCACTCGACAGAGTGAGTCTGACAGGCAGTCAGGCCTTGCCAAAGGCACCACGGCGAACTCCGCCCCGCCCGACCCCAGGGCTCGGACTCGGGCTAAGACCCGGAAGACGGCGAAACTCCGCTCCGCCCGACCCCAGGGCTCGGACTCGGGCTAAGACCCGGAAGACGGCGAACTCCGCTCCGCCCGACCCCAGGGCTCGGACTCGGGCTAAGACCCGGAAGACGGCGAACTCCGCTCCGCCCGACCCCAGGGCTCGGACTCGGGCTAAGACCCGGAAGACGGCGAACTCCGCTCCGCCCGACCCCAGGGCTCGGACTCGGGCTAAGACCCGGAAGACGACGAAACTCCGCTCCGCCCGACCCCAGGGCTCGGACTCGGGCTAAGACCCGGAAGACGACGAAACTCCGCCTCGCCCGACCCCAGGGCTCGGACTCCGCCCTGGCCTCGGCCGAACGACTTCCGCCTCGCCCGACCCCATGGCTCGGGCTCGGCCACGGCAACGGAAGGCAGACTCAACCTCGGCTTCGGAGGAACCCCCACGTCGCCCTGCCTAGGGCACAGACCGCCACGTCAACAGGAAGCGCCATCATCATCCTACCCCGAATCGACTCGGGTCACGGAGAACAAGACCGGCGTCCCATCCGGCCAGCTCCGCCGGAGGGGCAATGATGGCGCTCCACAAGCTCTATGACGACGGCGGCCCCCAGCTCTCTTACGGAAGCAGGGCGACGTCAGCAGGGACTCGACCGCTCCAACAGCTGTCCCTCCGCCAGGCTCCGCCGCACCTCCGACAGCCACGACATCACGCCAGCAGGGTGCCCAGATCTCTCCGGCTGCCACATTGGCATGTACCTAGGGCGCTAGCTCTCCCTCCGCTAGACACGTAGCACTCTGCTACACCCCCCATTGTACACCTGGATCCTCTCCTTACGACTATAAAAGGGAGGACCAGGGCCTTCTTAGAGAAGGTTGGCCGCGCGGGACCGAGGACGGGACAGGCGCTCTCTTGGGGCCGCTCGCTTCCCTCACTCGCGTGGACGCTTGTAACCCCCCTACTGCAAGCGCACCCGACCTGGGCGCGGGACGAACACGAAGGCCGCGGGACTTCCACCTCTCTCACACTCGACTCCGGCCACCTCGCCTCTCCCCCCTTCGCGCTCGCCCACGCGCTCGACCCATCTGGGCTGGGGCACGCAGCACACTCACTCGTCGGCTTAGGGACCCCCCTGTCTCGAAACGCCGACAGTTGTACTGTGCACTGTCCGGTGCACCACTGGATAGTCCGATGCACACGCAGACAGGGAAGGCTGGGAGCTTCCAAATGAAGCTCCAACGGCTCCGAGGCCCCTTGGGGCTATAAAAGGAACCCCTAAGCGCATGCAGCAGGATACCAAGCATTCTAAGAGCACACTACAACTCCGAAACTCCGCGGACACGCCTTTGAAGTGTTTGAAAGATATTTGAGCGCTTTTTCTGGGTCGTTACTCTGTCGTTTTGTTGTTGCACTCTCTTCTTTGCATTTGTGCGTGTTGTTGCTGCGTTGTGCTCGTGTCTGTGTACCCGACTCCCTCCCTTACTTTGATTTGGATTGTGATCATCTTGTGTAAGGTGTGAGAGACTCCAATTTATGGAGATTCCTCACAAACGAGTTTGATATACGAAGAAAACTGTGACACTCAAGTTTGATCTTTGGATCACTTGAGAGGGGTTGAGTCCAACCCTTGACTAAAGGAGGTCACCACAACGTAGAGTAGGCTTTGGTCGAACCACAGAAAAAAATCGATGTCGCTCTTGTCCATTTACTTTTCTACGATTTCTATCTTCCTTTGAGTATAAACTTTCATTTATTTATTGCTCCTAGTTTAATACACATCTCAAGTGAGCAATCAAGTGAAGAGTCTTCCTTCCTCTCATCTTCTCATCCAAACTTGGTTTTGATTTACTCTAACTCATATTTTAGACCAAGTTTGTGTTGTTTTGAGCAATATTTGCATGATCATCTATTCACCCCCTCTAGGTGCTCTCACCCATTCCTTGAGAATCTGAAATGTATGTATACTAACAATTAATTGTTTTGTAAACGCCATTTCAGAAACTGAAGAAATGGATAGAATACAGAAACCTAGTATGAGTGTTTTCAGAAACTGAAGCAGATATGGACAAAACCCTATTCCAGAAGCTGAAGAAATGGACAACACTAAGGGCACGTACATAAGAACACAAGAACGGGGCGATGGGGACTAGGAGCTCTAGGGACGCACCTGCATCCCCGTCATCCATGAATCCCCATCGACGCCATTGTCGTGGTGCTCAACAACATCAAGAACACGCGAGGATGAGAGAGGGGAAGAGAGAGCATCACCTTACCTGTGGGAAGGCAGCGGGGAGCGTCGTCGTCGGGGCTGCGCGCCGCTGCCGCTTCACGCGACCACTTCTTCACCTGCGCAACGCCTTGCCCTGCTTAGCCCGTCTCGCGTCGGGTGTCATGTCGGGGATGCAATCCGGAGGGGATGAGACAGGGATTGGTACCGGATCATGGAGTGAGCGAAAAATCTAAACAGAGTCAGTTTTGATTTTAGTTTGGGCCAAAATGAACAACTTCAATGGGTCACATAAACACCAAACTCTAAACCGGCCTAATTTATTCTGCAGTGAATGAGCTGATCCAGGTGAAACGAACAGGGCCTTAAGAAAGTCGACTCAGCCCTATCATAGGCTTTTCATGTCTAGCTTGATGGCTGCAAACCCCTGTTTCCCTGTTAGAAGAAGACTATTGTTGGAGATTGAGAAAGAGAATTTTCCTTTCGTTGAGTGTGTCTATCTAGGTGGAGATGATTTTCTCTAATTTAAAAACTCCAGATGAACCTGCGTGGAATATTACTCGTGCGGATGAACCCAACCAACTTGGCCGGAGGGTGAATGGTGATACGGTGAAGGCAGACGCCGAACCAAACCAAAAGGCGAAGGCGAAGAAGACCAACCAAAGCAAAGCCAACGGGATCTCCCTCTCATTCCAGAGGACTCCGCGTCGTCAGGCCCGCTTCGCGTGCGACGCCGGCATATAGGGTTTCGCCGGCGCCGGCGATGGACCCACCCCCCGTGAGCCCCGATCGCTGGGGGCCCAGTCAGGGCGCTGGCGTCGGGCCCTCCGGCCTCCGCCGATATGGCCTCAATTTCTCCGCCTCCAGCCTCCTCCAGGCCCCCATCGCGGCCCTCCTTGAGTACTCCGGCGTAGTCCAGTCCGGCCCTGCCCTGGCGGCGCACCACCCGTCCGCGGGGCCCTCGTCGCCGTTGTCGGCGTCGGAGGTCGATGGTCTTCTCTCCGCTGCCGCCGCTGGGGACGGGGAGGTTTCGATCCGGATTCAGGGCGGCCCAGGCGACACGGAGGCCACGGGCGGGCCGGATGCGGGGACCTCGTCCGAGGATTTGATCGAGGCGACCGCCGGCTCTGAGGTTGACCAGGCCTCCGCTGCGGGCAGGGGTGCAGGCGCTACGGATGCGGAGGCAAACGGTGGCGGGGCCGGCACGTCGGGGAACGGGGGCGGGGACCGCGCGTACCAGCGCTACGACGTGCACCACGTTGCGCGGTGGTTCGAACAGATATTGCCGTTCTCGCTGCTTCTACTCGTCGTCTTCATACGGCAGCATCTTCAAGGTTTGCTTCATATCTCTCTTTCTAAATGCGCGTTCAGATATTGCCGTTCTTGCTGCTTCTACTCGTTGCCTTCATACGGCAGCATTCCAAGGTTTGCTTCATATCTCTCGTTCTAAATGTGCGTATGCTACTACTGGAACGTTGTGCACTTGTGCGGACCTAACTGTGGCAACTCAAGTTGTCAACAAGTGGTAAGGCTGTTGTTAAACAAACGGGGAATTTGGTCTTGAATCCACAAGAACTTCATTTGCCATTTGCTTATGTTTAAGTTTTTCATTAGGCTATACTACCTTTCGCTATGGACTCTAAAGCTGTAGTTGATGAAATTTAACTGATTAGTCCACTTCTATTAATGTTTGAAATTAGCCTGTTCTATCCTGTTGCCCTACTATGGTAGGGTGTATACTTTATTTTGTATGTTGTGGTTGAATAATCCATGGCTGTGAGTTTTACTTATGTTATTTTCAGCTGCATTGGTTGGGCACCTAATGCTGTTATACTTTATGTTTGTTGTGCTGATCTTTGACCTTATTCGGTTAATGAATCCACTGCAGAAAAGCATTGTAGTTTGATTTGGAATATTAGCTATGCTAGTGTAGCAATTGGACTTACTGAAATCAAGCTCTTGTATAGTTAGGAGTTGTTGATTCTCCTTATCTGACCGAGCTTCTCTACATCTATGAAGTGATGGCTTGAAGGAGCACATCTACATTTAGCATAATAGGCATTCCTTGTATGTGCACATTGTTAGATGCCTATGCAAATGTCCTTGTTGTATTTGCTATTTTGCTCTCATATATAGAGTTCTTGTTGTAGACGGTCTGTGTATATATTCGGTCCTAGTGTCCTCATATTGAATATGAGTGCTATTCATAACATGGTATGGAGAGCCAAAACTTAGGGTTAGAGTTATTTCTATCTTTACCTAATTGTTCCTCTCTCACGCCGTTTGTTGGCTCTGTCCCGTTGCCTTGCGGCTCTGCACATCTTCACATTTGGCCCTTTTGACTTGGCGGCACTCATCTTCGCGACCGCTCGTTGGAGTTCGCCCATCGGCTTCGATGACCTGTCTGTCGGTGCTTGCTCTTGCTTTCCTGCCCTCCTCTTGCTCGTGTCCCTTCCCGTCGGAGGCTCGGAGCACGTTGCAATCTCTCGCTCCTGTCGGCTGGCTCATCTGCCCGCCTTCATGCCTCACGACCACCTTTGTCGACTGCAATGGAGTGCCAGGGCGACGCCATTGAACAAGGTCTTGTTCATGGCCTGAACTGGGTGCTAGTTTCATGCGATGAATCTGACGATTCTTCCATGAGCGAGGTGCTTTGTGTTATGGATTCTTTGGCTGAAGTGCCTGACTTTTAAGAAACCTTTGTCGATGTTGATCAAAGTGATGCTATCGATGCCCTGCTATGTATGGCTTCTACTGATGCTAGCATATTTAAATCGGACAAGGAGCTTCAGGCAGCCAGTACTTTGCTGCTGCCTGTTTTTCTTCCTTGCATGTATGGTTCCTAAGATGAGGTCGTGAACGATGTCGTGATAACTATTTTTTGGATCGGCTGTGGGATGGTTCATGGCTGTTGATCGGCAAGGGAACCAGATGAAGCACCTAATATGAGAATATTGAAGAAGTGAAAAGGTATTTGTAAAGGATATATACCAGAGGCACCCAAGGAGTGTCAACAATGAAGATGTTGGCTAGTGGGACCAAGCAATTCAGGCCGAGTCGGAGAACTTAGACTCGGACTGGATAACTTGGATCTGGCTGCGGGACTCGGACTAGGATTCTGGGGACTTGGCCGACATGTCAGAACCAAACCAGCCTACGTGGACAGAGAAGGGAAGAGTGGAAGACAACATTTTCTGGCCTGTTTATGGTACCTGTACATCCTGATCTATAAGGGAACCCATATATAAAGATAGATATATATCTACTAGACTACAGGGAGAACAATTTTAGGCCGATCCTAGTCCTTATCTGGTACAATGCTAGATAAGTTTCCTGTAATCGCCTCCCTTGGACTAGAAAAGGTGGATGAGGCGTCCCAAGAGGGCAGAACACCAGATCATAAGAAATAGCCACAAGCATACTAGACGTAGGGTATTATTTCGCATAGAGAGCCCGAACCTATCTAAATTCTCGTGTCGCTTTGCGTTTACCTTTGATTCTCGATCTCGCGATCCACCCCATATAAATTCATTGTTGAAAAATCCTCGACAATGTTCAAGATTATCTTTCCTTCTATGTATGAGCACTAGTAATGTTTGACATTTTAGTGTTGTTATTGGATGTACTGTAAACAAATGTACCGTACCATGCAATGCTATTAATGTTTGCCATTGCTGTTATCCTAGATCAGGCAGACCCGCTCCTACATTTGTGGGGTCTAGGGAAAGGATAAATCGAGGCAAGCCTTCCCTTGCAAATGTGGAGAGGCTGCTTTGAACCCCAACCTGGTGACTCAGTGAGACATCTCTCACCACTGCACTGGACCTGCCCTTCACTGTTATCTTAGATCGATTGCAATAAAAATGAAGACTTCAAATTCTGTTTTCACTTTCCATTACTTGAATCAAAGCAGGACAAGCAATGACTATATCAATATAATTAGCAGAAAAGATCAGGTGTCTAACATAATAGCAATAAAAAAGACTTGATTCTAACCAACATACAGTTCACTGGCGACGAACTGCATGGCTTGATTTTGAAGTTGCAAATGACACTTCAGGATAATTGAGGGTAATTGGAAGACCTGCTGTAGGTCCAGAGTCTTCTTCATGTGAGGGATATTGTAGTGTTGGCTGCCATTTTACTTCATTGTTTCCATCATGCAAGCTGGTTGAGTTAGGAAAATACGATTGGCTCCACCGGATAGTTTTGATATGACTCATCAATTGTTTTCACAATTTCTGCAATGTTATTTGGTGTTCCTTCTAAAAAAATGCTTGGATTGCTGCAAAAACAAATCCAATATACAAGACATTAAGATCAGGTGAGTTGGATGTTGGTATGTTAGCCTAATGTCCCAACCATCAGATTGGACACCTTGCACAAATGCAGGATAATTTATGTCAGATGTAGTCTTTAGCATTGTATTGCATATTGCTAAATGAAGATTGGCATCCCACTTTCCCTAGCTGGCCATTTTGCTTTCAGCGCTGGTAGAACCTTGTTAACAAGAAAATCTCGGTAAACATACTTGGTTACCGATGTCATGGCCTTTGTTATAGGGGCACCTGCGAATGTAAACTTTTTGAGTAAGTGCCAAGATGAAAGTAGGTTAGTTAGTAGGAGTATAAAAAATGAAGCATGAAAAACCTCTGTCCCTATTTGGACTACACCTCTTTTGGTGGTTGCACGGCCACAAAGTGAAAAAAATCCCTATTTTACTATCAAATGTGCAATTACCACTTTCATCATATCTAGGTCGAGTAATCATCGCCAGAAACATAACCTTTTCTATGTTTTTTGGTTTTTAATAGTCTGTTCAGGTCTTTGCTCATCAATGTGAGATAATATTTCTGGTTCCTACGAGTCCTATAGACCTTTTTTTCATCAATGTACACAATATTGATCATTGGTTTGAAAAACAAGACATTCATCATGGACAAACAATATCATACACATGCTTTTTTTGTTTTCATCAATCAAACTAAAATTGAGATCATTATTTTGACGACGAAAATAACCTTCTTTGAACAGATTATAAAGAATGCTCTTCGCACCTAAGGCATTAGCAAGATCCCGAAAGGTAGTGCGCTGATAGGATCCTTGACCCTGTCGTGGTTGTGAAGTGCGTATGGAACTATGGATGTGAGATTGGGGGCCGTGGTCGGAACTTCCGATTTTGGAGAAGGGGTCAGAACAAAAAAACTCGACCTGCGGGGGTAAGATAGCCCTCAGGCATTGTATTAAGAAGACCTCACATAGGTTGGAAAACCCCTGAACATTCGTCCCACCCAAATGCAACGACACTGTAGCTCATGTGAGAATGACCACGACCACTGCTGGGCCTTAGACACGTGCTTTGTCATGGGACAGTTGAGAGGATTTTTTTTAACTCCAGCATGAAATTTGCTTCCACAGAGAGTTGAACTCAGGACCTGAGGAGTGCTACTTAGACCACCTAACCAACTCAACTAGAAGCAGAACACATGGGGTAATCTTTGAAGCCTGGAAAGATAATCTTGCTTGCCTTCATCCGGTTACATGGCCTCTATATTTATATTCCCTAGAAGGCTTGTTTTCCAAGTGATCTAGAGGAGGGCTCCTTATCGATTTGGACTCTTCTTGCCTAACAAATACTTTTATTTCCTAAACGGATACTGTTCACGCCTATTGTAATTTGAGCCCAAGTTTCTAAGTGAAGTATTTACTCGGTAACTCAATTGTCGCTGGCGGAGTTCAAAGAAAGCCATGATTGAAATGGCAATCGGGGCTCTGCTGTCCCCCCTTGGTCACTATGAATGACCCTAAAACGACGTGGACAAATGAATGGAGGGAGTAGTTCAGATGCATGAATCTTTCCAGGCATTTAATGTGTCTGTCAGGTTTGTTGCAACATACTTATGAGTTATGGAACAACTTTCTTTCAATAAGAACCTTATACTCTCTTAGAGAATGGAAAATGATTGTCAGAATGTCAAACTAAGGTTAAAAAACATTGTTACCTTTTGTGTTGCTTCAATTGAGTGTGCATCAACCTGAACATGATAGGAGTCATCTATTCTGTTACTGTCCAGCATTTCTTTTACTTCAATAGCCTGAAAATGTCCTTTATTATTTGTGCCACACTGCCACTATGATGAGTGGTCAGTTATCCATGTAACTCTATAATTCTAACTAAGTTATTATCCTGTCAATCACTCTTTTTTTGGAGCAAAGGTTGTTGGGAGTGCCTGAGTGTCCACTAATGGAAGGATTGTTTTGTGTGCAGGTTTCTTTGTCACAATTTGGATTGCTGCGGTAATGTTCAAGTCGAACGATATATTGAGGAAGCAAACTGCCTTGAAGGTTTGATGACACATTACTTTATACATTGTTGAACTAGCTTAATGAACTATTTGACATATCAGGCATGTACTTAGCCAGCCTTTTTCCTTTCTGTTACCTTATCAATTGGAATGACTGTCATAGTTTATCTGCAACAAAGGGATGTTTTAATGGTAATCGATATAAAATCAGAGTCAAATACTGCATTTTCTAAGGCATCATTGTATCAGCTTAAAATGTTCTCATCTCATAGTTATCTTGCACCTATGCTGCCCATTGTGAAATTAGAACAACAAGTACATGATCTGATCCATATCAACTCATCAGTTGATCTTGAGTTATGTTTTACCACTGTACCAGTCAGTACCACGTTGCGCAATGTACTTGTCATGCTTGTGTTAAACTAATCTATTTGATAATGTAATAGCTTGTTATTACTAGTATCTTAATATTTCCAACTCCTGCTTGCTTTTACAGTAATCTATTTGATAATGTAATAGCTTGTTGCCTTGTTATTACTCTTATCTTAATATTTCCAACTCGTGCTTGCTTTTACAGGGCGAGAGAAAAATATCTGTACTCATTGGTATTACAGTAATCTTCATGATTCATGTGTTTGGCGTATATTGGTGGTACAGGAATGATGATCTTCTCAGACCTTTGTTCATGCTTCCTCCAAAAGATATACCACCATTCTGGCATGCGATTTTTGTCATCATGGTCAACGGTATTACTGATTTGAATTTGGCCATATAGTTTCTCAATTGTATTACTGCTAAATATTATTTAAGCTATATACACTTGGCTTTCTCTAGTTTACTATAGATTAAATATTGATGTACTAAAATATTTTGTTATATTGAATACATTTTATTGACTGTTGAAATTGCAAATGAACTTTCTTACAATTTACTTCCCCAAGTGTTGATATACTCTAGTGTAATTGATTTTTTGTTCTTCATTCATTAACCATATTGTTAGATTTCATAAGGTATGCTTCTGAGGATTTTTTTGTATAAGGTACAACAGAGAGACTACTATTTTAGCGCTTTCACACAGACTTTTTTCATGTCATTGACTTTTTTCACTGAGTCATTGTAGAAATTGTTTTCAGATCGTCCGACTAATCGCGATTAGTCGGCCTGATCGGTACTTTGGGCTCGATTAGGGTGCTCGATTCGATCAGCTCACCTGATCGTCCATATCGTCCGATTAGTTGGCGATATGGAGCGATTAATCGGGCTGATGAGCGATCAGTCGATCAACAGGGTAGTCCATTAGGTGTGTTTGGCTGGCCCATAATTAATATAACTAGCCGTCCAGAGCCCCCGTCTCTTCTTCCCTGGAGACCTGTACCCTGGAGGCCTGAACAACTCTTCTTCCAGGATCGGCGGCTCCCTTCTCTCCCCCTTCTCTCTCCCTTCAACACCCTTCTCTCTCCCTCGGAGGCTCGGACACTCCTACAGAGCTCCTGTCTTCAGAGTTCAGACTTAAGTTCAGAGCTCCCGTCATAGTTTCATATAGACTTGCTGGTGCTGTTTTCAACTTTTCATGCTGCTGCCTTGTTGGTGAATTGGTGATCATTTCAGGTTTGCTGCAGCATCTTGGTCATATAGTCTAATCTCTTTATTGAGTTTATTCTAAGTATAGTCTATAGTCTATACTCTTTGTGCTGGAAATATGCAGGACGACCAGATGGACGATTAGGGTCGATCAGGGGCGACTAATTGCCCTTATCGTCGCCTAATCAGCTGATTGCCCAGTCAGAACGATCAGCCGATCAGGCGATCTGAAAACACTTAGAATCTTGCAAATTCATGAAGTTTTCTTCAACGAAATCAAAACACCTGTTCCTGAATTAATATAGTTTTAACATGGAGCTGCAATGGCACAACTGATTGGGATATTGTGTTTCCTTGAGCCTATTGTAATTCATTGTCATTAATTTTTTGAAAACATTCTTTTAGAAATAAACAAAAATATTTGAATTTTGGACTATAGCTGATATAACGCTATGCACATTGATGTATAACCATGAGTTACTTCCAGATACAATGGTTCGCCAAGCTGCAATGGCTGTCAAGTGCATGCTGCTTCTGTACTACAAGAACTGCAGAGGTCGTAACTACCGTAGACAGGTGACATCCTTTTCAAATTTTTATGCATTGTTTTGGATCATTTTTGGTATTCTCTTGTTTGTGGTTCTTAGATCATGTCTGGTATTGGTTAATGTATAAATATAACTTTCCACAAATCAATGTGTTAAAAGTGGTGCTGTGCTAATAATGACTCTCCATGACTATGTCACTACACCTTTAAAGTGTGAGCTTTGTCGTACGTCTCTCCACCCGCGTGCCTCCTCCCACCGAGTGTCCCAGCGGATAAATTCCTCCTCCCACGCGGAATAATCAGGGGGGGGGGATTCGAACCGGGCTCCTTTGGTAGAAGATCTTGTCTTCACCACTAGAGCTCGTGCCCGTTTGTGTTATGCAAAGGAGAGA
This sequence comes from Zea mays, assembly GCF_902167145.1. Lineage (NCBI taxonomy): Eukaryota > Viridiplantae > Streptophyta > Magnoliopsida > Poales > Poaceae > Zea > Zea mays. The sequence goes on from NC_050101.1 coordinate 146,430,969, forward strand.
TATTTTAATAATATATACTAATAATTTAAAATAAAAAGAATATAATCGCGTTTGAATAAATATCTCATATAAACAAGGTCTACCTATATGATATATAAAAACCGTAGCAATGTACGAGCAACTAATTAGTGATTGTTTTACTTGCAAGGGGATGCGAACTTTGTAAGAACTGAATCTGTGTAGTTTGTGTGTGTTCTTTGTTGTACTCCTTTCTCTCCTTTTAATGAAATGATACAGTCTCCTGTGTTTTTTATAAAAAAAATTGTAAGGACAATGCAAACCAATTAAATTGTCCATAAATCGTTGCTGCCATTGTTATGTATTTACAGACATATCAGTACCTATGTTACCTCATCTTTTGCTCCTACACTGGATTATATTGTTTGAGCTATATGCCAGTGTTAGAGGTGTATGTTGTCATGTGAGGCAAGAGATTCACCCACAAAGCAAAGAAGGCAAACACAGCAAATCAGGAAAGTGGCTAGATTGGCATCAAATTGAGGGCAATTCTGGGCGCACCATTAGCAGGTGCAAATTTAGAAGCTTAGTAAGAGTGATCTGGAGAGAATTAAGGGGTGATTGGGTTGCCTAATGGCTATGTATACTGTGAGGTACCATGAGAATATGCAAGCAAGAATTAGAAGGAAAAGCCTTCCCTCTTGCTTGGCCGTGGGCAAGAAGCTTAGCAAGAGCGATTGGGAGAAAATTAAGGGGTGATTGAGCTGCCTAATGACTGAATACTGTGAGCTATCATGAGAATAGGCAAGCAAGAATTAGAAGGAAAGGCCTTCTCTCTTGCTCTGCGGGTGCATCTTTTGCCCCACATGACAACATATGCCTCTAATTCTCTGCAACTGTAGCTTTTCTAAAGTTTTTTTAAACAAAAAACTCTAAAAACCAACACCCTAACATATCAAAACCTGAACTTACCAACCAGACAACTATACTCCTTGTTGTGGCCAAAAGGTTCAGATTTTGGCGTATAGTTAGTAAGGGTTTATTTGAAAGGGAAGCTAAAAAAGCATGATGGTAATGGCTTTGTTTCCTAAATTGACACCATTCTACTAAATTAGAGTATGTAGTAGCTGGACAACATTAACAAACATGTACACTTGACACATTTCTAACAATATTTTTAAACATTTAACTCAGCTTCAATGGTAAATTTGAATTTGTATCATATGTTGTGAATATCCGATGAGACATCCTTTATTGTCAGCAAGGTTCTTAATGCATCGCCTAGGTTGCACCTAAGGCCAGCCAAAACACACCAAGCTGGAGTACTGCCTCAACCATCCACACGTTTGCTCCAATCATCCGTGTCACTGCAAATAGCGGTCCTGCTTTGTCAGCGGTAATTGCAGAAGTAGCATAGGTTTTACCTAACAGAAAGCAGAAGCAGCAACTGGAGTGCACCTTGTCGCCGAGGGAGACTCCAGCATGACGTTGTGTGCTCAGGAGCATGTCCAGTGATGGCAGCCACCAGTGTAGGAGTGGTGGGACCAGGAGTAAATGCAAGACATGCTGCCTTTATTGAGAGGCTAGTGGCCTGTACTAATCTGTGTCTGCATGGACCTCAACCTTTTCACAAGACCATCATCTACCACTGCCTGTGTTGTGCCTTCCTAAGTGTCCCCTTGATGGAATGGCACTCTGGCTGACCTAGGTTGACTGGTGGCTTGGCTGGCCCGTCCCTTCTCCTTTGTCCCTTTTCTTTCCTCCTCTCCCTGCTGTTGTTTTTGCTGTTTTTAGGTTGCTATAGGCACCTGGAAAGCTGGAACATAAGAACATTGTTGTACAGTAACATGTGTGAATTTTTTCCCTTCTGTTAGAACAACCAATTAGTATTGCAGAATGTTACACTAACTACAATTCTTCCTTTTTAGGGCCAAATGTTAACCCTTGTGGAGTACCTTCTGCTTCTTTATCGTGCTTTGTTGCCAACTTCTGTTTGGTATCGTTTCTTTCTGAACAAGGAATATGGGAGTCTCTTCTCATCTTTAACCACTGGACTGTATCTGACTTTCAAGTTGACTTCGGTAGTTGAAAAGGTACCACTGTTTGCTGCACTCCGTATGTAAATCATTCACTTGAAAGCATACTTTGAAGGACAGGCCTGACCTGGCACAGTGGTGAGAAGCCTTTCCACTGTGCCAAAGGTTCTGGGTTTGAAAGCATACTTTTAAGGCTTGCCTCAGTTATTTCTTCCCCAGACCCCACTCATGTGGGTGCCACTAGCACTGGGCCTGTCCTTTTACTTGAAAGCATACTTCTTATTTTTGACATTGTGACTTCCAGGTTCAGTCATTCTTGGCCGCGGTGAAAGCACTGTCACGTAAAGATGTGCATTATGGGTCTTATGCGACTGCAGAACAGGTAAAATAGACCTTTGGCTGGTCATGTCACTAGCATGTTCTTTCTAATAACTGGCAACAAGGTGACATTAGGTGATCCAAAATGATATAATTTAAATTGTTAACTGTTTTTTAGAGTTTTAGAGCTCATGCTCGTCTTTCAACTCAAGGTTAAAGGCACATCTGTCTGAGGCAAAAAGAACTAGGAAGGTACGGATCACCTAATGAGGTGACTAGGAGAGTAGTCCTGTTCCCAACAATGACAAAAGAAGGATGAGACAGGTGGGGGATGGGAAGAAGAGAGTATCCCAGTGTCTGGAGTGGTGTGGTAGGAGGCATTGGGGTCAACCACCTAGTCAGTGATGGCAGGAGAGTTAGGGTCATCATGCTAAATGAGTTAGCAAGTGATTGCTGATCCCACCCACCGGTCCAAGGGGTCCATGGCTGATACAAGGGAGGTAGTAGCAGGAGGAGTGGTGTGGGACTGAGGGTGCCGTGGGGGGTGGTCTGAGGGGACACCTGGAGCCGCTGAGGGTGGGCACCACGACGAGAGTTAGCTTTGCCGAGGCTGGGGTGGGTGTAACGGTGGACCACCCATGGACAGGCTGGGCCACATGGAGATGTAGCCGGTCCACAAGTTGTAGAGGGATGGCCAGGGTGTGTCAGTCTTCCCACCACCACCACCCTGACGTCGAAAGACGACATCAACTGTCTCTAGAGCTAGATTTAGGACTACCACTAGGACCGGTGCTGGGAGGAAGACATGGAGCTCCCAACATCGGTGTAGGCGAGCGCGAAGAGGAATATTCTGAAGCAGGTATAGAGAGGTCATACGTGGAGAATGGGCCCAGAGCCGGAGTTGTCGAGGGCCGTGATGGTGTTGGAACGGAGCCGAGTTCCCTTAGTGAGCTCCTCAAGAAGGTCATTGCGAACCTTGTGTAAGTAGAGGAATGGGACAAACCACGTGACCTAGGTATATAGATGACCGTAACTCTCGTTGAGGCCCCAGAGGAGGTTGACGACGACTGTGTGATTGGAGATGGGCTCACCGAGGTTGCGGAGAGTCTGTCATGCCCTTTATCTAGTGGCAGTACTGGGTAACATAGAGGCCCCCCTAGATGAAGATTAGAAAAGGTGTGTCGAGGTGTAGAGCACGAGCCTCACGGTTACCAAGGAATTGCTCCTCAATCGCAACTTAGGCCTAGCTAGCGGTGCCACTACGCTCGTGGACGATGTCTTGTGGATCGACGGTGACAGTGCTAAGAATCCAAGAAAGTACCACACCGTCCATCGGATACCTCTCTGTTCATACTCCGACATGGCAGTGATACTGTGTACCTCCTCCTATATGTTGACATTGTGCTCACTCTTTTTCGGGTTCGCTGCACTGGATCATTACCGTCATTTAGCATGAGTTTACAATGAAGGATTTGGGTCCTCTTCATCATTTTTGAGGGATTGATGATGAGCATCGCTCGAATGCTCTGTTTCTTTAGCAATGCCATCACATTTTGGATATCTTGGAGCACGCTGGCATGCTGGACTCTTAAGCCATGTGCGACATCGGTGGACACACATGCCAAGGTCTTTGGTGACGGTGCCACTCTCAGCGACACCACTGCCTATCATAGTCTTGACAACGCTCTTAAGTATCTCACCTTCACTTCACTTGACCTGACATCACATATGGTGTTCAATAGGTCTCTCTACATGAACGATCCTCGGGAGTCGCACCTGAGCATGGTCAAGCGGATTCTTCGGTACCTCTAGGGTATTGTCGACTACGGGCTTCATCTTCAGCACTCCTCCACACATGAACTGATTGTCTACACCGATGTTGACTGGGCCGGGTGCCCAGACACCTGTCGGTCTATCTCTTAGTCCTCCAAGCGTCAGTCCGTGGTCTCATGCTCTAGTGTTGAGGCTGAGTATCGGGTTGTCGCCAATGGGGTGGCTGAGGCGAGCTGGTTGTGCCAGCTCCTCCAGGAGCTTCATAGCCCCCCCCCACCCCCCCCCACCAGGAGCATACTTGTCTACCGCGACAACGTTAGTGCATGTTGAGATCGACCTTCACTTCGTCCGTTAGCGCGTTGCTGCCAGGGACTCCTGCATTCATCATGTTCGGACGAGCTTGCAGTTTGCCGACATCTTCATTGAGGGTCATCTCTCCTCGTTGTTCTTGGAGTTCTGGTTCAGTCTTAACATCTGACGTGGCTAGGGTTTTGATTGCGGTGGTTAGACTATTGTATACCTGTCTAAATGTTATGGACCTAGAGCCTTATAAGTTATCCAATGATTTTGTTGTGAGTCCTTAGGATTTGAATTTGAAAATCCTGTTATTAGTTGTTTTCTTATTGTTGGGCCTAATGCAGGTACTTGCTGCTGGTGATATGTGTGCCATTTGCCAGGAGAAGATGCATGTGCCTGTTCTCCTTCGCTGTAAACATATTTTCTGTGAAGACTGTGTTTCCGAATGGTAATATTCATCGTTTGCTGTTCCGCATGCACTGTTCTTTGTATCTTTGTTTTGAATCAGGCATCTAGTTGAATATGTTTACTGTATTCTTTGGTGTGCTTTAGAGTATTGGAATGGGTATTATTCAAAACAGAAAGGCCATTCAATCTAAATTTAAGTACCAATAATGCATCATGAGAACGTATGACTATACCACTACATTAGAGTTTAACAGAGTATCTATATCTTACTTGCAAGAGGACCTTTGCTTCTGTTGATGCAGCAGGAAATATATATGCAGTTTAAAATGAAGTTTTAGTATACCCGGATATGATAAATAGATTTGGCTTGTTTAGTCTTGTTGGCAACGTAGAACGTATCCTGTGCTTAAAGAGGTACAATGCTCACGTGCATATTTTAAATCTGGGATATTCATCTCACATTCAAAGGCAGCATCCATTTTTTACGAAGAACCCCTTCCACCAAAATTTTACGAGGAACCCCTTATGGGTGTTGTCATTGAATGTAAGATGAATGTCCTAGATTTAAAATATGCACGTGAGCACTGTGTGCCTCTTTGAGCACAGGATACATTGCCCTAGTCTGTTTACCACCCTAGCTACTTGTTATGAACTTGGGTCGGATGTGTGATTACGGGTGACAATGAGCTCTAAATTTGACACTAAGATTTAAGGATTGGATCGGATTATGATCGGGTTCTATTTTTATTTATTTTTGAACTAACATTTATTTAGGGCCTTATCATTTTGTGAAGAAGCATTTGGATCGCGATTCATTACCACCCCTACGTGTGAGTTATCTTAGGACAAGGTGCTTCATGGGGGAGCGAGGGGTGCTTGACAGGAGTGAGGTCAAGCCTTGCTACCCTGGAGCTGAGAGTGAAAGAGATAAATAAGGGCAAGACCAACTTGTTCTTGCTTTATTTATGGTACTGTGTTTTCTTTGTAGTCTATAGTTGATGCAGCAAGTCAAACTTTGAAGAACCTCAGTGAACCAACTCTATTAATCCTTGCCTATCAAACCAAACAACTGGAACCAATTGAAATGACGTTAAAGAAAATGACAATCAGAGCTCCTGTTTAATCGGCCGCTGTTGTGCTCTCCACTTGTCACGGCTGGTATACATATTATGTCATAGGGCCCCACATACTTCTAGTGGGCAGCATGTCTGGATGGTCATGGAACTAAAACACACCCATAAATTTCTCTTGTTGGGTAGTATCTCAATGCTTAATTGTTTGCATTACTTTTGCCCGTGATCCTCCTATCTAATAACAAACGAGAAGTGACTGATTGCTATTATGCTGTTTCTAGGTTCGAGCGAGAGCGGACTTGCCCCTTGTGCAGAGCATTGGTAAAACCTGCTGATATCCGGTCATTTGGTGATGGTTCTACAAGTCTATTCTTCCAGTTGTTCTAGACTGCAAGCGGTAAAATCCTAACATAACAATGGACGAGCTATTGCATGAAAACTCGAGTGGAGGTCCTTTTAACGCCATCATGTGAAACCATCTTCCGCAATGTTGAGATCAATGTGAGAAGGTTCATGACAGTCACGACAGTGCAGTCGTTATTTGTTTATATATTCAACCAAATAGTTTACAGAGCTTTTTAGTTGCAACAGAGGCAAAATGTTTCCAGCAGACTGCTTTCAGAGCCTTTAGAACTCTGCTGGACAAACAATTTGATCGTTGAGGTCTGCTGAGCCGACAACCGTATGCCTCCTGTAAAATTCTGGTATTTTTTTTTAATTTTTTTTTTGCATATGTGGGCTTACGTGGGTGTAACTGAAATTTGAAAGTACCGCTTGCACAGCAAGAATTGCCGGTGGGGGTTGAAAGTGGTAAATGAATGTAACTGTAAAGCGTTGTTACATGAAGACAAAAATTTCCACCCGTTGCAACATAGTAAATGCTGACAGACGCGACTTGTGTACTGTTTTAAGTTGGGTTGATTAGGTTTTCTAACTATATAACTTTTGCTAAGTATCTTAGGTCCTGTTTGTTTGAGCTGAAGTTTTTAGAACTTTTTTTTAAGAGCTGCTGCTGGGCTTTTGATCCTAAAAAGTTAATGATAGTTTTTGATGATATCATTAGTTTCCTAAACACATGAAGCCACATGAAGCCCATAAAACCATACTTTTCAGTTTTTTTAATATAAACGTCACTTTTCTAAGTTTCTAGTTTTTCGGAAGCTGAACAAAAGTTGGCTTTTCACACTAAAAAGATGGTAAAAAGCTCAAACAAACAGGATCTAAATATACAATATAACTAGATACGAAACAGGATCTAAATATACAATATAAGGTTGTCTCCAACAAGGAGCGGTAAATGGCTCTGTACGCTAAATATAGCGGATGGAGACATTCGCTACGACTCCAGCAACACACGGTAAAACCTTCGCTAAAATATAGCGTGCCTTCGTCGTCCTCGAAATGTGGCGGTCACGCTACCGCCCGCTATAATTCTCGCGCCGTCTCCTCCCTTTTGCTCCCGCGCTTGCTCGGAAGTCGGAACCCTCTCGCCGTCTCGCGCCCGTCGTGCAGCACATCGTCTTCGGGGTTCTTCTCCGACGACGACGAGTCTGCCCGCTTTGGCAAAACTTCTCCTTCCTTGGCCGTGCACGCTCCTCAATCTCCGCGGCAGCGGCGACGAAGCAGATGACGAGGAAGAACTTTGCGACGGTCGTGCTCGAGCTGGGGGCCCACCTGGAGGCGTGTGACTACGTGGTCATGACGACGCAGAAGACCGGCACCCCAACGGGATGGCGCCGTGTGCTTTCGATCTGCAACAAAAATCGTCGATCCCGCTCAGAGCAGCGTCTAGAAGCTTCTGGATTCGTCCGTGGAGACGATGGGATAGGAGGGAGGGTTTTGGGACAAAGCGCTTGTTCTTTTTGCCTACTTCAATTTTTTGTTCTATTTTGATGATGTAGCCATGTAAGATTTGGTCAGCGAACTCAAGGAAGACAATGCATAGCTCAACGATTGTTGTGCTCCTGCACAGGTTAGGGTTATCGTTACTTGTATCCAATCTCTTTTGTTTTGGTTTTGGCTAACTTGATGATTTCATAATGGAAAAGCAGGATGAGCTCGAGAAGGCCAGTCAGGAGAATTCCTTGCAGATATTCATAGTAAGATTATCTATCCAATCTGAAAGTTCTTTTCTAGCTACAATCATTTAGTTGTTTGGTTCTATAAAATAGAGATTATTCTGTGTAAAACTAAAATGTTGTTTGGATTATATGCATGAAACTAAACTGAGGTTTGCTAATCTCTCCTTTGCCTATTATTTCAAGTGGACAACAGCAACCTGAGCATCTTCCCTCCTTGGCCATTGCATATCAAATTCACAGGGTATCAGCATGCATCATGATTTATGAGACGGAGTGATCCTTTCTTCCAATATGGTTTCCCCTTGTCTTCTTTATTTATTTGGTACCAACTAAGTTGGTTTAGGTGTCATAATATTTGCTTATTTCCATTTTTCTTTCATGCAGCAAGGGACACTGAAATTCTGAGGCTGAAGTTCTTAGATGAGAAGGCTGCAGAAAACAATTGTACATGTATTCTTATTCTTGTTCTTTTGCTTTGTTGGGTTCAGTTGTCAGCAGTGATAGTGAGACACCAACTTAAGTATATACTCAAGTTATGTGACTGCTTATTTGTGCTTCTATTCTTCATTGTCGGTAGCATTACCATTTGCTTCCCGCACATCTAATCTTTTGTAAGTGGAATCAATTATTTGCTACTAGTATTTAAACTATATCTGCCATGTCCTGCTAGAGAACAAATAGAACAAGTTATTAAGTGTATTGTCTAGAGCATGTAACATTGTCTATCAAATATGTAGAAGTGATGTGATGAGCCAGTTAGTATTGAGTTTTGTAATAAGGATAATTTGAGATTGTATAGTTTCACATAAGCACATTTGTGCTATGATGGACCTAGATACTTTATAGTTACATGTGAAGTGGTTGCTTGTTGTCATGGTTTTTTCATTTATATGCTAAAACTGCCTTACTTCACATATGTGGATGGCAATTAATATTTACAATTTGGAAAAAAATCCAAAATTGTTATTATGGTACTCGTGCTTTATTTCGGAAAATATTAATTGCAAATTAATTAAATATACTATGTTGCGCATGATTTTTTTACGTTATAGCGTGTAATGCAAACAAATAAAAAAACTAAATCAATGGAAAAAAAGGAAGTATGTTATCACTGTAGCTTTAGAGGACCGGGTTTAGGGGACGTTGCTGGAGACTGAGAAGATATAGAGGACATAATCTTTTAGAGTGTGCTGTAAAGGACAGAGAATATTCCTTTAGGGGATAGAATTTAGGGGACGCTGCTGGAGACAGCCTAACTAGATACGTACACGGTAAAAATTGTATATATAGAAAAGTTAAAATAACCTATAAATTAAAATAGAGAGAGTATTTTTTAGATAATTATATTGCTGTTGGATATGACCGTTATAGAAACCAATCGCTCCCTCTACTTCGTTATACATGGTGTATAGCCATTTTGACGATTAGGGTTTTTTTGGGTTTTTTAAATTGGTGTCCTTAGTTTTGGTGGTGTGCGAATCTGGATTCTCATATAATCAAGTTGTCATTAGAGTCTACTGACTGAAGGATTAGAGTGTTTGTCAGTCTTGATTTTCTGTTTGTAGATTGTCTGTCCTAAGTGTGAAATGTCTAGAATGCCCTTTGGCTGATGTGCTCTTAATGGTTACTTTAATGCAAATTACATATGTACCAGTTGTTTTGTGTTAGCTTAATAAGATTACATTTGTTGATGTAATCAACATGTAACGAAGAACTCATGACATTATATGACTCAATACAACATATGTTTCGTCGTCGTTATCAAGTTCACAACATGTTGTACAACACAGGATGCTATTCACGATCATTACATGCTCAGGCTACTGAAGTGATTGCGATATGATCTAGAAAAGCTTACATGTCCAAACCATTAGGTAGTCCACCACTACTATCTTGTCCTGCTCGGCTACCTTGAGTAGTATCTGTATTATAGTTATCAAAGTAAGTGTCATGTATGGTAGTGTCCCTAATGAAGTTGTGTAGAGCCATGCAAGCAATTATTATTTTCGATTGCTTCTTCATTGGATAACGAGAAATGTTTAAGCGAAATGACACTTCATCTTGAAAACACCAAAACAAAGCTCGACGACATTACAAAGGGAAGAACACGCATGGTTGAACATCTCCTTCGCACCCATCGGATGGCAACCATATTGCCATTCGCTTATATGGTACTTCTGACCCTAATAAGGTGTTAGGTCACCTTTTTGTTAGGATACCCAGATTCAACCAGGTATTTACTTGCAATTTATACATGTGTTAAATTAATGTAGTGGCTAAATGTAGCTGCAACACACGTAAGTAAAAGTGCTTCTCGTATATCACAAAACCAACCAACAAAACATGAGTATCGTGTACGGAGCCTAGCCAACCAATCACGACAAACGTGAACCTCATGCTAAAGTCACATACCGCCATGAAATTCCACAAGGCATATCCATGTCGACCAAAATATTTCACTGGCTCATTCATATGCACGAACATAGGAAAGTGGCTGCCATAAATTGCGCCAATGCAATCTTTAGAATATGGCCAAAATTTTGCTTCCCTTAGTCTAGGATGCATCTCGCTAAACTGGTAGTATTTGGGCTTTATGATAACCGTCATTCGATTAATGTTATCTAGTACTTCATTAAACTTGTGACTGATAGTTCCTAGTGAGTGCCCAAACTTATTCCTTACTTGCTAGAAAGATTGAGGCCATTACATGCCTACAAAAAACATAGCTAGGACCTATTTTGTGCATAGTTCTCTACTTGATCTCAAATCGTAATTATTAACCAATGCCTCGTGGAGACGTCAAAAAACTGTCCTCCACATTCTGAACATGTCGTAACAATCATCTCTATTATATAGCATCCGTTCAACCCATTACATACCACTTTGAGTTGATATCATTCTTAGGGCCCGTTTGGCAAAGCTCCAGCTCCTGCTTCTTTAGCTCCAGATCCTGATCCTCGTGAGGAGTTGATCCTCCTGATTCTCCTAGAGAATCAAAATCATTTTTAAAACCGTTTGGCAAGTAAACTGATTCTTGTCTTCTGAAAGTTGGTGGTATGTGGCGATTGTCTGTTTTACCCTTTGCAGTTCAACTTTGTTACAAACTAATAAGTAGGATGCATATACGGAAAAAAATTATGAAACAATAACATATAAAATATTCTCATCATAGTAGTGCATAAAATGGTCTCAAATGTTTAATCCATAAATTGGCTCGTTATGTTTTTGTCCAATGGCAATTGCGGGTAATTTCGATCAAAATTTAAGGGGGGGTCCATATTTGGTTGGTTGAGGAGCTGTTTTAAGGGAGGGTGGAGCAGGGTTTTTTAGATCCCACCTTTCTTCACAAAAATGGCTCCCGATCTTTCGGCTCCACACGAGAATCAGTTTTAAAAAATACCCGTTTGGCACAACTCCTCCAGATCCTCGCTTAGAATCAGGAGCTGGAGCTGTGCCAAACGGGCCCTTAGTTTCTTTATCGATCTTGTGGAGCAACACTCCAACACAATGTATGCAACAATGGAATCATCATCTTCATTATCAACCTTTTAATCAATTGATTTCACATGCTCACTAGAAGAGCTCATATGTAAACATGACAAATAAATATTCCACAATGAAGGAAACAGTGACACCTAAGAGGGGGGTGAATTAGGACTTCTAATTCTTTCTCTAAACTAGGCCACAAATAAATCACTAGAGCAAAACCTATGGAAATAAATAATCTAGAATGTGCAAACTAGGTTTTATCTAAGTGTTGCTATCTCTACCGTAATGGCTAAGTTTCAATCTAAATAATCTAAACAAAAAGACAAGATTGAAACTTAAAAACTTAATGTAAATGCATAAGGTAAAGAGAAAGGTAGAGATACAAACTCTCGTGGATGACGTTGGGTGTTTGAGCACTTGGAAATGTCTACAATATGCCTTGGTATGTTGTTTGGGCTCCCACACCTTGAAATGGCCGGTTGAGAGGGTATTTATAGCCTCCCCCACAATTATAGCCGTTGGAGAGAAGCAACCGCTTTCTGTCGACGGGCGCACCGGACAGTTCGGTGCACACTGGACAAGCACTGTTTACTGTCCGGTGCCCTACCACGTCAGCCGATCGTTAGGATCTGTAGCAGTCGACCGTTGGATCCGACCATTGCTAGACTGTCCGGTGCACACCAGATAGTCTAGTGCTACAGTCTGAGAGCGCCCAGTTGCAGGCCTCTCTGTGCAGACTGCCCCATGTCCCACCGGACAGTCCGGTGCACACTAGATAGGTTACTGTTCACTGTCCGGTGCACCACTAGTGCACTGGCTAAGTGCCCACTTTATGGATTTCTTCGCTGATTCCTTGAGTTTCTTTTGTTCTTGAGTCTTGGACTTCTATGCTTCTTTTTATGTCTTCTTTTGAGGTGTTGCATCCTCAGTGCCTTAGTTCAGTCCTCATCGCATCCTGTGAACTATAAAAACAAGCACTAGCAAACTCATTAGTCCACAAGGTTATGTTGATCATCAAGCACCAAAATCCCTTTAGCCAAATGGCCCGGGGTCCATTTTCATTACAATCTCCCCCTTTTTGGTGATTTATGACAATACAACCAAAGTGAGATTATGGACTTAAGCCTCCCCCTAACTCCATAATTCACATGCTTCCTATTTTAGACCAGAGATACTTGAAGAAACCAAATCCACTTGTAAAATATTTAAAAATTTAAAATTGGGTGGTGTTTGGTGTTTGATATATTTTTTCATGCTTTTGGTCCCTAAAACTTCTCTCCCTTTGAAATCAACCACCGAAAAGGAAGACATTAAAAGCATATAGAAAGCAAATAAATGACTTGCCCTCTAAAAGATTACTCCTCCTAAAAGAGTATTCTCTATTTTGAAAGAATATTCTCCCCTTTTGACATAGACGATGAAATACCCCCCCGACGGAGATCCTCTACTTAGGAAAAGCATATGAGAAAGAGAGGTGCAAGCTATGGTTTGATTAGACTAACTCCCCCTATGCATAGGTAAAAGATATATTTTGACAACATATACATTTATAGCAACATGGGAAGAATAAATATGAAATATAGTCTAATCAAAGTCTGGAGAAGACATGTAAATGATATGAATTGATGAATATCAACTGAAGAATGGAACCACTTGTGGAACCAAATGAAAATTCTTGTAGTTTTGCAGTAGAAGATTATTGTCTTTCTCAGGGGACTCCATTTTCCTTCAATGGGACTACTGCAAATAATAGACTTAAATACATGCTTTAGTCTCAAAGACTTAGATTGTAGAGTAACCTCCCCCTGGAAGTGTACTTACAAGTTTTGAATACTTGTAGGAGACTTGCACTTTGATTTTGAGATCAGGATGGGCAAATTATCTATAATCCGAACTTTAGCACATATAAGTTAAATGATACCAATTGAAGCATTGAAGTATATCAATTGTAGAATATGTCATGTGTAAATACCAATTAGAGTATCTGTTGGGGACTTGTTCTCAAATGCTTTGCCTTGACAAAGATTGATTCTCGAATGATGCGATTGCAATTACAGGAATGCGTGAACAGTAAAGGAATACTGTTCACTATTTATAGGCACGGGACACAGCCTGTGAGGAATTACAATTATGTCCCTCATAAGGAATTACAACAGCGACTCAAACATTTATGGACTAAAAGGTCATTCTACTCTTAAGTCGGTTTGTAATTCCGAAGCTTCATACAGAGGAACCTTCGGTCATCACATGCGGACAGCTTCAGCCGAAGCTGTTTCTCCCTACAAGACCTTCGGCGACGAAGCATAGTTCCAACAGTAGCCCCTTCACGGTGCTAGATCGTTTTTCGTAACGAGCTTGATCCGTGAAAAAAGTCTCTTAGGCTTCGGGAAGCCGAAGGTCCAAAAAACACCTTCCCTGAGCTCGTTGTCGAGAAACGATTTAGTTTCCGAGCGCGTAGCGGTCCCACCTTGCAGCGGGTGCAAGCAGCTATTTGCCTGGTGTAAAAATCCTGGCGATTCACCTTCTTACCTGCATCACTATATAACCAGACGGATAGGTGTGAAGTTACCACAGCATTCATTGCTATTTGCACTGTTTTGCTGCCAAAATTTTTAACCATAGCCGAAGCTTGACTCTCGGAATCAAACGAAGCTCCAGTTTGAAGCCTACTTCGTCAGAAGAAAAAGCTTCGGAAGAAAAAGTACTTAGTTCCCAAAAAATTCAGAATTAAATGGCCAGAGTGCGTTCTACCGCTAGGGTTGAGCGTGAAGGAGGCGAAGCCGAAGGATCGGAGACTGTTCCCATCTCCGAAGCGATGCAACGATCCGGACTGGTAACCTCGGAAGGAATCCGTACCGCTGAAACAGAGCAGACTGTCCCCATCTCCAAAGTTGCTGCCGACGCGGAAGAAGGAAATATTGAGGAAACTGATTCCGAAGATGATTATCATATTGCCATGCCAAGTAAGCCCAGCCACTTGGACTTCGGAAAGTCAACTGTCTCTAAGGCTGATCTCTCCAAGATGGTGAAGTCGGGTTATTTCAGTGAGAGTCAGAAGAAGCTACTACTGCCGCCGAAGAGACCATGGCCGCAGTGTCTGGGAAAGGAAAGGAAATAGCTGACGATACTTCGGAGGACGAAACCTTCATGTTTCAAAATTTAGTTGGACAAGAATTGTCAAAAACCGAAATAGAAGAACTTAAAGAATATGCCAAATCTTGCGGATATAAACCAGGAGCACTCCTCTTCGGGGGTATTGACGATGAAAAATTAGGCTGTATCCGGGATCAAACTGGAGCTAAGATTATCGGTACTCTATCAAAGAGTATCGGTTTTCCGAAGCTGGAAACGGATATTAGCCGCTACCGACGACAACATATCGTTGGTAGTTTATTTTATTCCAATTTCAAGGTGAACTACTTTTCCCTTGACTTTTATTGTTTTTAATATTGAAGACATTTCTAACGAAGGTTGTTTATGCGCAGAGTATGCTGTTGAGTAAGGCTTTGAAAATGCAGCAGGATCTGGAGGACAAAAAACACGAGGTTATAATTGGAAATTTAGAGAGCAAAATAAAAGAGCAATCAACTACTATTGAAAAGAAAAACTTCGAGCTTCAGACAACTGAAGGCTTATTGGCAGAAGCCGAAGCTAAAATAGCAGAATTGAATACGAAGCTTCTCTGCCAATCTGAACAGTTTGAACAAGAAAAGCAAGAACTTAATGCGAAACTTGAAGCCGAAATCCAACAAAATTCAGATTTGAAAAAATTATTGGCAAGCCTTCAAGACAAATGTTTGGAGTTTAGCAATAAATGTATTCAACGACTGAGAAAGATATTCCACTCAGTTGGGGCTAGCAGTGAGAAATTCACCCCGTCAACTGAAGATTTACAAAAGACCTTCGAACATATTGAGGGTGAAATTGATGAGCTTGACGAAGTTATAGCCGGGCACGGTGACTTCTGTGCCTGGGTAGCTTCTCGGGGCACTGCTGCAGCTTTTCTGAAAGCTGGCTGCGACCATGGAAAAATTGTTAATAGGCCCAATTTCACTCTATCACCATCAATCTTAGATGACATTCCTGACCTCGCCCGAAGCATTTCTAATAGATTTGTAAAGATGATATGGACAAAAGGCGGGCGAGAAAAGGCTGGAGACGAAGCTCGGAGTCATCTTGAACCAGTAAGAAATCATACATTGTGTTTACCTTTTCCTTCAAACTGGTTTTGACTCACAACAACTTAATTCATGTAGGATGACGAAGCCGAGACCGATGCTTAAAGAGTATGATGCCGAAGCTGAAGCCCCATGAAGATCAGTAGGAGTAGACTGCAGAAAAACTCAAGAAACTTTTGAAATAACTTTTGTAAATATGGCTAAACTGTTCTTAATGAATTTTATTCATACCTTGTAATATGCTCTTACCCTTCCATTAATGTATGAGGTGCTTTGATGTGGACGAAATTATCTTTTTGAGCCCAAGGCGAAAAAAACACCTTCCCTTCTTTTCGTACACAGTGAAGCATAAAGCAGCTTTTCCTTTCTGCCGAAGCTCTTCTTTTCGTATACGACGGAGTACAAAAGACAATTTTTTCCTTTTTGCCGAAACAACCACTTATGCTATGATGATGGTTATCCTACATATGCCTGGATGAATGTTTATGAATGCAAATGTTATGATGTAATGTGGTGTGCAAATGAATGTCCAAACACATATCCGAAGCCGTAATCACAACCGTTATTTCCTTAGAAACAATCACATATCAGCGCTGACTTTTCGCTGTAAGCCTCCCTTAGGAGCTCATTCGCCTTTTACTTTCGGCGGTATCAGCGTTGACTTTTCGCTGTAAGCCTCCCTTAGGAGCTTCTTCGCCTTTTACTTTCGGCGGTATCAGCGTTGACTTTTCGCTGTAAGCTCTGCATTCCCTTTGGAACGACTTTGGAGCAGAAAACTTACACTGCGCCCCCCTTTGGAGCGACTTCTTTAGTAGCTTCGTCGTGCTCCGCATCCCCTTAGGGACGGCTTTCGAGCTTCTTCCCTGTTTCTTTTTTTCTTTTCGACACTCGATGGTGCGTTCTCAGTTTTTACATTTACATCTCTGGGGGATTTTGCTCTTATAGAACTGAAATAAAAAAGAAATTACATGTGATGGCCCCATTAAAAACCTTTCTCCCCCTTCAGAAAGGAAAAGGGTGCCATAAAAGAAAAATAAAAAATATATAAAAAATTACATCAAGTTATACATAATATCGCCGAAGCTCATCCGCATTCCAAGATCTAGGAATGTCGTTGCCGTCCATATCCTTCAATCTGTATGAACCGGGTCTTGACGAAGATACTACCAAAAAAGGTCCCTCCCATTTCAACTGCAACTTGCCCACTGTATCTGGGTTAGCCACTCTCCGAAGCACCAAATGTCCTGGCTCAATATTCTTTAGCCAAACCTTTCTATCACGCCATTTGATTGTTTCGGCTTGATATTTATTGATGTTCTCCACAGCTTGAAGCCTGATCCCTTCTATAGCATCTTTTTCCACAGAATGATCAGCTTCAGAATCTGATTCTGTCGAAGCTACTACTCTTATTGATCCAGTTTTAGCTTCCTCCGGAGTTATTGCTTCGTCACCAAACAATAATTTGAATGGAGTAAAGCCTGTTGACCTTGATGTTGTTGTATTGTGGCTCCACACCACTTTGATTAATTGATCTGGCCACTTTCCCCTGGGTTGATTGAAGATTAACTTCATTATTCCTGTCATTATAATGCCATTGACTCTTTCAACAAGTCCATTTGACTCTGGATGTCTAACTGATGCAAAATGGATCTTCGTGCCAATTTGATCACAAAATTGTCTGAAATCTTCGGAGTCGAACTGTGTTCCATTATCTACAGTGATGGCCTTTGGTACTCCGAAACGACAAACAATATTCTGCCAGAAAAACTTTTGAATGGTGGCCGAAGTTATTGTGGCTAAAGGCTTTGCCTCAATCCATTTAGAAAAATATTCCACGGCCACTACAACATATCTTAAGTTTCCTTGGGCCGGTGGTAACGGACCTAACAAGTCAAGGCCCCACCTTTGCAATGGCCAGATGGGTTGTATCAGCTGAGTTAGAGACGAAGGTTGTTTTTGATCTCTTGCACATTTCTGACAACCTTCGCACTTTTGAACTAATTCCGCTGCATCCGAAGCTGCCTTCGGCCAATAAAACCCTTGACGAAAAACTTTTCCAAGTAACGGCCTAGATCCAATGTGAGATCCACACAGGCCTGCATGTATTTCTTTCATCAATTCTATGCCTTCGGCTCTGGACAAACACTTGAGTAATGGAGCACAAACTCCATGCTTGTACAACTCCCCTTTTATCATGACATATGGACGAGCTCTTGCCTCTATCCTCCTGTTATAAGTTTCGTCATCTGAAAGGAAGTTACCCTGAAGATAAGAGATGATCTCAGTTCTCCAGTCTTCACTATAAACAGGAGATATATTGAGGACTGCTCTTTCAAGAAGCTCCACTGAAGGTGCTTTTATTGTTTCGAAGAACACATCCGAAGGTAAGGGCAGCCCCTGTGCCGCTGACTTAGCTAGCAAATCAGCATGCTCATTTTCTCCTCGAGGAATATTTTTGACAGAAAATCCTTCGAAGGAGGCTTCAATCCTTCGGACCGTGTCTAGATATTTTTCGAGCTTCGGATCTTTAGCCTTACAACTCTTGTCAATATGACCCGAAACAACCTGGGAATCAGTTTTAAGAATGGCCCTTCTGATTCCCATTGCTTTTAACTTCCGAAGACCCAAAAGCAGGGCTTCGTACTCAGTAATATTGTTTGTGCAACTAAAATCGAGTCTTGCCGCATAACAAGTTTTAACTTTGGATGGTGAGACCAACACAGCAGCTGCTCCTGCTCCGAAGGTTCCCCAAGACCCATCGCAAAACACTGTCCATACTTCGGCATCTTTATTTGTTTCTTCATCCTGAGCCCCTGGCGTCCAGTCGGCAATGAAATCTGCCAGCGCTTGAGACTGGATCGAAGATCTATGCACATAATCAATGCAAAATTCATTGAGCTCTGCAGCCCATTTTCCAATCCGTCCAGTAGCTTCTCTATTTCTCATAATATCCTTCAACGGTTGCGAAGAAGGAACAACAATATTGTATGCTTGAAAGTAATGCCGAAGCTTCCTGGATGCCATCAAAACAGCATATAACACCTTCTCCAATTCTGTATAGTTTTTCTTTGATACACTAAGAACCTCAGATACAAAATATACTGGGACCTGCTTCTTGACTTGGCCATCAAGCTTCTCCTGGACAAGTGTTGCACTTACCGCTGAGTGCGAAGCTGCCACATATAATAACAAAGGAGCCCCTGGTGTTGGTGGAGTTAATGTTGTTAGATCCATCAAATATTGCTTCAGTTCCTCGAAGGCTTTTTGTTGGCTTGGTCCCCATTGAAAGACTTCGGCTGATTTCAGCACTTCGAAGAATGGTAAATTTCTCTCTGCTGATCTGGATATGAATCTATTGAGAGATGCCAGCCTCCCCGTCAATCTTTGGGCCCCCTTTTTTGTATTTGGTGGCTCCATTCGAAGTATAGCTTCAATTTTACTTGGATTAGCTTTAATTCCCTTTGTTGAAACCAAGCATCCAAGAAATTTCCCCTTCTTTACTCCGAAGACACATTTCTCTGGATTCAGCTTTAGACCAGCTTGTCTAAAACTAGCGAAGGTCTCCTGCAGATCAGCAATGTGATTTTCTTGTTTCGTGCTTTTTACAATGATATCATCAACATAAGTTAGCACATTTCTGCCTATCTGAGACTGAAGAACCTTCGAAGTCATTTTGCTGAAACTTCCTCCAGCGTTCTTGAGCCCCTCAGGCATCCGAAGGTAACAATATGTTCCACTAGGGGTTATGAAACTGGTCTTCGGCTCATCCTCCTTCTTCATCCAAATTTGATGATAGCCTGAATAACAATCTAAAAGACTCATAAGCTCTGACGAAGCTGCTGCATCAACTAAGGAGTCTATCCTTGGCAATGGGAATTCGTCCTTCGGACAGGCCTTGTTGAGATCCGTAAAATCGATACACATTCACCATTTGCCATTGGCCTTTTTTACCATAACAGTGTTAGCTAGCCATTCTGGGTACTTTACTTCTCTGATAACTCCTGCACTGAGGAGTCTTTTGACTTCATTCCGAGCTCCTTCGGCCTTGTCATCAGACATTTTCCGAAGCCTCTGCTTTCTGGGTCTGAAGGATGGGTCAACATTGAGCGAGTGTTCAATAACATCCCTGTTAACTCCGCAAAGATCATTAGCTGACCATACAAAAACATCTTTGTTGTTGAACAAAAACCTTATCAAGGTTTTCTCCTGTTCTTCGGATAATTGGCAGCCCAACAGCACCTTCTGCTCTGCTATGTCCTCACATAAGAGCATGGGCTTCGGCTGATCTGCCGAAGCTGCTTTCTCCCTTCTGAATTTGTATTGTTCACAAGCTTCAGCTCCATCTATATTATGGATTGCTTTTGAGTCAGTCCAGTTTCCTTCGGCCCTTCTGGCAGCTTCCTGACTTCCATGAATAGCAATGGGTCCTTGATCCGAAGGTATCTTCATGCAAAGATAAGCAGGATGAAGAATTGCTTCGAAAGCATTGAGGGTGCCACGACCAATAATTGCATTGTAAGGGTATTCCATGTCAACAATGTCAAACACAACTTGCTCAGTTCTGGTGTTGTTGATGAATCCGAAGGTCACTGGCATGGTGATCTTGCCCAGTGCTACAATCTGTCTTCCTCCGAAGCCACAGAGAGGGTGTGTAGCATCATGGATCTTATCTTCTAGCTCTTGCATTTGTCTGAAGGCCTTAGCAAATATAATATCAGCTGCACTACCTGTATCAACCAAAACATTGTGGACCAGAAACCCTTTGATAACGCAAGAAATAACCATAGCATCGTTGTGAGGAAAATCCTTGAGTTGAAGATCCTCTTGGGAGAAGGTGATTGGAATGTGGGACCATCTTGACTTGATGAAGGGTCCCTGCACTCCAACATGTTGTACCCTTCTCTGCGCCTCTTTCTTCTGCTTTTTGTTGACTGGCTCTGAGCATGAACCACCTGTTATCGGGAGCACCAGCTTCAGGGCCGAAGCAGCTCCAGCTTGATTGCTAATCGAAGCCATCAACTCAAAAAGTGGAAGTGAGTTGACCGGAGGTGGGCGCCAATGTTGGGGACTTGTTCTCAAATGCTTTGCCTTGACAAAGATTGATTCACGAATGATGCGATTGTAATTACAGGAATGCGTGAACAGTAAAGGAATACTGTTCACTATTTATAGGCACGGGACACAACCTGTGAGGAATTACAATTATGTCCCTCATAAGGAATTACAACAGCGACTCAAACATTTATGGACTAAAAGGTCATTCTACTCTTAAGTCGGTTTGTAATTCCGAAGCTTCATACAGAGGAACCTTCGGTCATCACATGCGGATAGCTTCAGCCGAAGCTGTTTCTCCCTACAAGACCTTCGGCGACGAAGCATAGTTCCAACAGTATCGTTTACTTAGGAATGATGAATAAGCTATGTGTCGTGCTTAACTAAACATTTTAAACCATGTAGGTTTGCTCAAGTATTTGAATTTAAAGCGAAGATTCCTACCATATGATTGACCTAGTATGCGTGCAATTAATATCAAAAGTAAATACCTCATGTAAAACTAGGCATGTAAGGTAAAAACTAGATACAAGAAAATATATATCCATATCTAGAAAGGAAATACAATAAATCTAGTTACCTTAGTCATGGGTGGGGAATTTGGGTCCAAAGTATTCACTAACCCACTTGGCAATAGACTTGATCCAATATGTTGCATCCCATGATATACATCCCAATTTTGCCAAGTCTCCAAATTCCCCGAAGTCCTTTGGACTTCTCACCTCCCTCTTGGAATCCAAACCTTCTTGATGCTTTTCATGGTTGAAATAATCTCCTTTGGCACCTAGATACGTTTGACCCCTTTTCCTTTGTTGGCTCGCTTGTTGGCCTTGATTGCTATCACCTTTCCATTCTTTTTCTTCTCGATCAAGTATGGTGTAGCAGCCTTTTTATCCACCTTGTTGATGTAGGTGTTGGAGATTTTTCTTGTTGGCTTTTGCTTGAGCTTTTGCGTTTGCTTATCGCCGATCTTTGCCTTGCATTGGTAAGACTTGTGGCCTTCCATGTGGCATAGCCTACATATCACAGTTTCTCCCTCCACAGGCTTGTTCACTCCTGCAGTGGTGTTATCCTGAGGAGGTTGGATTTGTTTGGATTTGCCTTTCTTGTCATACAAAGCCTTGCAAAGGCGAGCCCCTTCTTGCCTTAATTGCTCATTCTCGTTTGTAACCTCATTCGAACATGTTTCTACAACGATATTCTCAACAAGAACTTGGTTGCAGGGGTTAGAATCATCAATTAAATCAAAGCAAAAAGTAGAAGCATCTTTCTTAATAATTTTAGGCATTTCAATCAAAGATACTCTAGGGGTGCTATCAATGTTTTCTAGCTTAGTAGTTAGCTCATTATTATGTATGTTAAGAATTTTCATTTTTCCTAGCAAGTTTTCAATGGCTTCTTGAGAGCTAGCTAACCTAGTCTTAAGTTTTTCGTTCTTTTTAATAAGGCCATCATTGGTAGCTGAGGATGGAGCATTAGATTCTAATTGCTCAATTTTAGTTGATAGTTCACCATTTAAATTTGCAAATGTTTCAAATTTTTCTAGCAAACATTTATAATCATCTTGAGAGCTGATCAACTTATTTTTCAATGTTTTAAGTTGAGCCTTTTGTTTAGTGTATACATCCTCAAAAAAATTAACGGTTTTCGCAAGCTCATCTAAGGAGGGCTTTCCCTCACCTTCATTATCACTACAAGTAGCATCACTAGAGGATAAAATACTCATTTTACCTCTTATCATAAGGCACTTTCTTGATGACCATGATGAGGATCGGTGGTTGCGCGTCCTTGGAGGTTCATCTTCACTTGAAGAGTTATCCCAAGTTTTGACACTAAGTGCCTTGCCTTTGCTCCTCCCCTTTGTGGGTTCGGCCATATTTGGACAACTGTCCCCGAAGTGGCCCTTCTCCCTGCATGCGAAGCATCCTCTCTTTCTTTACTTTTTTCTTATCAATATTAAAGATAAGATTCTTGACCTGCAGAGGCACACCCATTAGATTAATCTTACGGATCATCCCCATTACCTTTCCGACGCGTCAGATTGTGTCTTCGTCCTCAGAAGATGATGTTGATTATCTTCATCATCATCACTTTCTTCTTCCTCCTCTTCTTCACTTGGGGAGCTTGGAGTGAGAGCCTTCTTCTTGCCTTTCCTTTCATCATATGCAAAAGCATATGGTCTTGAAGAAGTTGGCTCCTCTTGCTGACCCATTTTTCACGACATTTCAAAAACCGCAATCTTTCCGATCACAATTGTCGGGGTCATTGTACTCAAGTCCTCCATGTTGTGAAGAATGGTGATGATGCTCCTATATCTTTGTTGTGGTAGTAGGGAGATAATCTTCCTCACAATGTCTGCATCACCTAGCTTATTAATGCCAATATAATTGAGCTCATTGATGATTAGATTTAAACGGGAATACATGTCTCTAACAAGCTCATTTTCTTTCATAGCAAAATAATTGTATTCATTTAAAACTAGGCAATGTTTTTGCTCACGAACATTTGATGTGCCGTCATGGAGCTTATGCAATTTTAGCCAAATCTCATTAGCAGTTTTTAATGTAAAAGCTTGATTAAAAATTTCCATGCTAAGAGATTCATACAAGTAATTTTTGGCTCTAGCATTCAAATGAACTTCCTTTTCTTCACTCGTGGTGAGCTTTTCGGGATTTTTAGGTGGTTTCATCCCGTCACGAGTGACTCTCCAAACACCTAGATCAACGACCTCTAGGTAACAAGCCATTCTAGCACTATAATATGAGAAGTTAGTGCCGTTGACGTGTGGTGGCCTATGGGTATCCATCCCCTTCCTCTAAAAAGCGTTGACTCTTTTAGCGGTGAAGCTAAAACGTTTCAAATGAGCCAAACCAGGCTCTGATACTAATTGAAGGAAACGATGATGCCTAAGAGGGCGAGGGGTGAATTAGGACTTCTAATTCTTTCTCTAAACTAGGCCACAAATAAATCACTAGAGCAAAACCTATGCAAATAAATAATCTAGAATGTGCAAACTTGGTTTTGTGTAAGTGTTGCTATCTCTACCGTAATGGCTACGTTTCGATCTAAATAATCTAAACAAAAAGACAAGATTGAAACTTAAATACTTAATGTAAATGCGGAAGGTAAATAGCAAGGTAGAGATGCAAACTCTCGTGGATGACGTCGATATTTTTTCCAAGGTATCCGGAACCACGTAAGGTTCTGACTAATCCTCGTTGGTGCCCCTACACAAAGGGTAGCCCACGCAAGGGCCAAGCACCACGGTCAAGTAACTCCGTAGAGAGCCGCGAGCCTTCTCCATGCTCAAGTTGTGCTCCGCTTCCGGCTCCTCTCGGACGCTCCCCTCCGTCTCCACTATCGAGCTTCGAGCCGAAACACCACGGGCCTCGTTCCCTCCGGTACATGGTGGCGGCCGAGACACAAACTCGTTGTCACGGTCTCACAAGACTCTCGCCCCACTCGGTACAATTACAACGGCTCGCGCAAGAGCCAAGGGGTTGCGTGTTTTTTCTAAACTCACTCAAATAACTAGGATTCAGCTAGAGCAAGCACTAATGCGGTCTAACTAACATAAGCACTTCGTAAAGCACCTACGCTAATCACCGAGTAATTCTATTAATCACTTGGGTGTTTGAGCATTTGGAAATGTCTACAATATGCCTTGGTATGTTGCTTGGGCTCCCACACCTTGAAATGGCCGGTTGAGGGGGCATTTATAGCCTTCCCCCACAATTATAGTTATTGGAACGAAGCAACAACTTTCTGTCGACGGGCGCACCGGATAGTTCGGTGCACACTGGACAAGCACTGTTTACTGTCTGGTGCCCTGCCACGTCAGCCGACCGTTGGGGTCTATAGCAGTCGACCGTTGGATCTGAACGTTGCCAGACTATCTGGTGCACACCAGACAGTCCGGTGCTACAGCCCGAGAGCGCCCAGTTGCAGGCCTCTTTGCGCAGACTTCCTAGTGTCCCACTGGACAGTCCGGTGCACACCGGGCAGGTTACTGTTCACTGTCCGGTGCACCACCAGTGCGCTGGCTAACTGCCCACTTCATGGATTTCTTCGTTGTTTCCTTGGGTTTCTTTTGTTCTTGAGTCTTGGACTTCTATGCTTCTTTTATGTCTTCTTTTGAGGTGTTGAATCCTCAGTGCCTTAGTTCAATCCTCTTCGCATCATGTGAACTATAAAAACAAACTCTAGCAAACTCATTAGTCCACAGGGTTATGTTGATCATCAAACACCAAAATCCCTTTAGCCAAATGGCCCGGGGTCCATTTTTCTTACACACAAAATACATAAGAAATTGATGTTGAAATCATTACACACATAAAAAAGGAATGGTCTTTACTTAAAGAAATCTCAACATCTGCTAACAAAAATACTTAGTAGGTACCACTACATACGAATTTAGCTTACAAAATGAAAGTACTAAACATGTATTATTACATAGAAACACATCATCATAAAAAACTATGTAAATAAGCACTCATTCACACTATCAATCACTTCCTCTTATCGTCCTAGGTCCTCCATAGCCAAACGAGCCTCCCGCTTGTTGTTTTAAAAGCGACAAAAACATCGCAATACTTCTTTTCAATAAGAAGTCGTGTGCCTTAATAGTGTCTGTTGCTCCTTTTCATTAGCTCTGTCGTCGATTACTATCCGCAACCGATGATCAGTCTCATCCTCTATAGGATCGACCCTCGTCGAGTTGATAGAATTCTTATTGCTCTTTGCCTTCATCTCATATGCTTCAACAAGCTGCTTCATGCACTCATCTCTAAAATAATGTATTCTCCTTAGGAGAGTCATGATAGGCTTCCCTTATTTCCTTTCCACGCTTAGAGACAACAGGAGACATGTTCTCATCCTCTTGCTGACTAGTTAGACCGACCCATCACTATCTAAAGCAGCCTCACCTCTACACCCTCCTGGAACAACAAAGCTCTCATTTGTACACACAATGGGTGCAAACATTATCCTAAGGTCTTATTCGTTCTCAAGAGGTGTAGTTCTAAACATGAGACTTCCGAGCATTGCCCAAAATATTACAAACAAGAAACTTCAGCACCCACTTCTTGAATGGTAATGAGAATTTACAACCATAGTGGGCCAATATTATCACAACTCACCTCATTTTTTTGAGTCGACCATTCGTCCCTAGCACTGATGCAACCAGTATGTAGATCTCTAACTAAACCTGTGACCCTATCATTTAAAGTCTTCCACTGTGTACATTCTCTTAAGCATATCCCATGTATTTTTCATCTATTCACGTGTGTACACCCTTCTAGTGCTTTCTTTGAACTTCTTTATCAGATTTGCATACCCCACAATATCTAAGCAATGTTGTGGCCTATTGTATGCCTCTACTTCTTCCACATAGAATTCGGTGTACACCATAGGTGTTCGTGAGTCCCACCTAACAATGTTCTTGGGAGTTTTTCCATCTATTATGTGCGAAAACAAACGATAATAATTTTCTTATGGAATTTCAATACTGTTCCCACCCACAAAAGTAGGCACATAAGTTATCTTTACGTCAAAAGATCTGAACAAACAACTACAAGATAACTTACGAAGCGGACCATAGCTAAACACTAGGCATACTAGACCATAAATTATGGTGTGTTGACACAGTTCTATTCCATGCCACTGAAACTACACCTATTAGCTAGTCGACGAAGCTAGACATGTTGTCAATGTCATACTCCACTCCCTAGAATGACTCGATGTGTTCACTTATAGGCATGCCGTTAGCTAGGAGGACTTCTAGAGAGGGCTCCATCCATGTCCAATTCGACATCGCGATGTCATCCACGATAGGTTCCTTGCTGGTGTCGTTCAAGGCCTCCGAGCATAGCAGGGAATCCTAGTCGAGACCCTCTATAATGGTTTTGAGTACATCAAAATCTATTTCACTTCCATTGCATTGAGGGCTTTGTCTGGTTGTAGTTTGTCCCTGTAGACAGCGAGGATCTGGTTGGAGGCCCCCTACATGATGCTAAGGTCCTGGTCAGTGATTGCATTCGTAGGAGCCATCTACAGTGCCAACTAAGAGAAGGTATAGGCTAAGTAGGTTCCCTATCACCTAAAGTGAATAGTCTACATCTAAAACAACATATCAGTGTAGTAGCAAAATAACAAAGTTGGTTAGGAAAGGACAGTGATTATAGATCAGTTGAGGAGAAGGATGGATTGAACAAACTCTTAAGGAGCATGCATAAACCAACCGGTTAGGCTAATTGGTTGAGATCCCACAACCCCCACATCCATCCACACATTCTATGATTGAACATCAACCCCTTATTAACCAGTAGGGAAATGGTCTGCTAGTTTACATATCATGGAGATAATAGAAATATGAAAAGCATTATTTTTGCCACTGTCTTGGTAGGGGCACCGAGTAATCATAACATTGGTGGTGTTTCTGAACTTCCAACATACCTGGACCAAGACACAATCACCTAGTGAGATGATGACTCCAACATTATGAAATACTAGCATCAACACAAAAGTGACTTATCGAGTCCTTTCACTACTTTCTAAAGGCATTGAACTGCGCTTGTCCCAACCTTTTAGATGATGACTTCAACATCATAAACCCTAAACCATCAGAACAAAAGTGACTTATATAGTCCTTTTGTTACTTGCTAAAGATTTGAAACTATGCATGTTTCAACCATTTAGCGATGACTTCAACATATTGATCTAATAGCATCAGCATAGAAGTGACTTATATAGTCATTTCAGAAACTAATACTTCACCACATGATCTAGGATAAGGACTTAGAAGAGGTCTTCAATAACTTTATCTTAATGGTTGACATTTACCAAATGATTCTATATTAAGACTTTGGATAATTTGGTCGTTATTGTAGATGATCATGTCCTGCCAAGACGTGATGCTTGTATGGTTAACTAGATTTGCAGTGCCACAACCTTGATCAATTCAAATACCATCTCAATTGCCTAAACTGTAATCCCTTATCGTTGGTACCAATCAGTTTAAGCGAGAAGAGCATCAACAAATAGGGATCCAGAGGGTAGGGTCCAGGGTGATTTATACTTTTGGAAACACTTAATGCGTGACCTGGACTCTCACATGATTAACTTATGGAATTAAACTTAGTTTGTCATTTGCATTGCATTGTGGGTTTATTATTAATTGTGATCTCTTGTTTGATTGGGTTGGTATCTACTTATACTTAGTAACTGCTAATAAAATTTTGACCAACTTTAAAAGCAATGCTCAGCTTTAACCATCTTCTTTGGTAAGCCTTACACTTCACATGAGCCCCATCGTAAGTGAGCTCATGCACATTATTCCCTACAACTTGTTGAGCGATGAACGTATAAGCTCATCCTTGTTGTACTCACATCCCCCAGGTCAAGGACAGGTGCCACAAGATAAGGAGCATGAAGAATGCTGCGATGAGTTCATGAGAGATCAAGGTCGTCATCTCCCAGTTGCGGAGGATCGTTGTCTTCGTATGATGTAATTATTTAGCTATTTTATACAGAACTTGTATTATATAGTAAGGATGTGACATTCGTTTTTGTACCATGAGCCATCATATATGTGAGACTTGATCCTAGCACACATTTGAGGCGCACCCGGGTTTGGCCCTTAAATCCGGATGTGACACTCTAAAACAAAATCTTGCACTAAGCACTATCTCTGACCAAGAGAGGGGTTACAAGCACTATTGACTAGCTAGAAATGAGTCTTTATACTTTTGAACACTTGCTTGTATGCTTTAGAGGGGTGGTATATATAGCTCCAAGGCCAAACTAGTCGTTGCCCAATTTATGCACTTTCTGGTCGCACCGAAACAACCACTTTTGCAGGTTCGGTGCAGACCAGACCTCTGACTATGGCCGACACCTCAATTTTCATTCTATAAAGGTATTAGATTACCAGCACTTACCGGACCATCCGGTGCACCACCGTACCTTGCCACATCATCCGACCATTGGCCAAACCTTTCCGATCGTTGGATATACTATTGGTTCGGTGCACCATCTACCTAAATCTTGAAAACAATATTTTTGTGTACTTGGTCTGGTGCACTATCAGATCCCAATCCGGTGCACCGTGTGTCCGATTCCATCAAATACCTTCTCTACTTAGTTATTCTGGTTCACCATCAGACTTGGTCTAGCGTGCCAAGCCCTCTACGGCCAAAACAGTCTCTCGAACTTTGGTCTGATGCACAATCAGCAACTAGACCATGTCATAATTTAGTACAACTTCCTCGACTTCACTTGGATCTTCTCTTAGGCACTTCTATGACTTAGACATATATTCCTTGAGTCCATCCAAAGATTCTAAGCCATACCTTTTGCTCTATCCCAACCTCCAACTTAGATTGCATCTTTTCTTCAACTCTTTTCTGCAATTAACCCTCATAACTCCAATCTTCAAATCTTGGCAATCATGCTACTCCATTGAGTTCTAGTATGCTGTTGTGGTCATCAAGAACCTGTCCAAACACTAGAATAATCCAGAGTACAATTCCTTCTTGATTTCTCACTTTTGTCCCTTTCTATCAAAATCTGCACATTAGTGAGCCCTTCTAGGTTATTTTCTTTCATACCTTCATTCTTGGTGTTGGGGACTTGTTCTCAGATGCTAAGAGTTAAGAACAAGGCAACATAAAAAGTGTTAAGTGTTAAAGTCCTTCGTCCTTCGAAGCATTATGTCCCCTTCGGGAAATAATGAGTCTGGGACGAAGGTCATAAGAGAAATACCTTCGCAAACATAACAGATAATGACGAGGGACTTATATAAAGCATGAAATATAATATAAGCATCATCGCAGAATCATTTCTATTTTATTAACATGGAAAAATAGAAATGATTTCAAACTACAAATGTACCTTCGGTCCTGAGAGAAGGTAGAAAGTACAAGCGTGACGCAAAAGCAAATGCCAAGTCCGCGTGAACAGTACGGGAGTACTGTTCATCTATTTATAGACGCGGGACGCAGCCCACGTAAAATTACATCCATGTCCATTACATTTGTTAACGGCTTATGGAAATCTGTCGAGGCCCCCGAAGTCTTTTCATCTTTAAGTCGGTTCCCCCTTCTGCCATCGCGCCGAAGCTTCCCTGCGCACAGCTTCGGCTACACTCGACCTTCGTCTGGTTCAGGCTTCGTCCTGGCCGTGCTCCATATTCATAATTCTGGATCCGAAAATACCTGTTCACATAATCCACTCGGAAAACATTGTCAAATCATGTTTTTGAGGACCTTCGGAGGACGAAGGCCCCCAACAGTAGCCCCTCGCAATATTAATTTGTAAATAATAAATTCAGATTGCGATATGGACGAAGGCCTTGAGCCGAAGGTCCGAAAAAACACCTTCCCTTTGCTAGAATAGCAACATCTACTGACAAGCGGGGCCTTTCAATTTTCAACGCCCTAGGCGTATAAATAAGATCACATCGCGAACTGATTTGGTACGCACACTTGCCCTCTGCTTCGGCCCACTAAAATTTTTAGCTCTTGTGCACTAAGATTTGCTGATCTTTTAGCTTTGAAGCTTCGGCTTTTAAAAGCAGTTTTTTAGCGCTTCCGAAGATGTCTGAAGCTGCTAAGAAGGCTGCTGCTGAGATGAAGCTGAGTCTTGATGAAGAGAAGAACCTAGGGTTTCTTATAGCGATGTCGAAGTCCAACACAGAAAAGATTACCAAGGAAATTCTGGAGGGGCTGTCTGAAGATACTGGTGACAGTGAAAGTTATGATATGGACAGTAGTGGCGAAGACTCCGAAGATCGCCCCTGGCGACCAAGCCATTCAGTTTATGGTAAATCAACTATCAAAGAGAATCATCTTGTTAATATGAGAGGAAGGTATTTCCGGGATCTGTCCATTGTGAGGGCGGACGAAGGGGAAAAAACTTGTCCACACCCTGAAGAAAATGAAGTTGTGGTGTACCGAAGCTTTTTGAAAGCTGGATTGCGATTCCCCTTGAGCAGCTTCGTCGTGGAGGTGTTGAAAATCTTCGAAGTCTATCTTCATCAACTTACTCCCGAGGCAATTATAAGGCTAAATATCTTCGTGTGGGCCGCGAGGAGCCAAGGTCTGAAGCCTGACGCACGAAGCTTCTGTAATGTTCATGAATTATTGTATGAAACAAAGCCTTGGGGCAAAGAACAGTACCATAACAACTTTGGCTGCTACAGCTTCGTTTCTCGGTCCGGGGCAAGCTGTCCCGTACCAACCTTTCGGAAGAGATGGCCCGGGGATTGGATGACAGAATGGTTTTATGTGAAGAATGACTTATCAGCACGAGAAGACATCAAAGGTATAATTATGCGTCCTATTTGGCAAAGCTTCGGCCTTCGGAGGCCGAAGGTTGAAATGAACGAAGCCGCCGAAAAGTGCCAAAGAGCCTTCGGCGTTGTCTGTTCTTTTATAGGAACAAGGGACTTAGTACAAGAACATATCGCCTTCAGGGTGTGGCCGCTTGCTGAGAAATGGGAAATGCCACAAGAAACCATAAAAGAGGCCGACGAAGGTGAGCTTGTGAGACTGAAGTACACCTTCAAATTTGGAGATAAATTCATTGAGCCAGATGATGAGTGGTTGAAAAGCATTGACAATTTAAGTGATGAGCTACTCGGGACCTACTCGAAGGCTGAAGATAATGCAATGTCAGCAGCCTTCGGAGGCCGAAAAAAGAAGAGACTGAATCGGGTATTTGATGCCATTGGGTTTGTCTACCCTGATTACTGCTATCCCATTCGAAGGCAGAAGAGAAAAAACACAATCTCTGCAAAAGAAGAAGCTGCAGCTGCTCCTAGTGAGCCAGAACCGAAAAGGAAAAAGATAAAGGTTCTTACGCATCGGCCGCGTTATATTGAACCAGCTTCGGTGCCTGAGTTCACCGGAGAAGCTTCTTCGGCCACCGAAGCTGAACAGCCAACCTTGCTGCCAGAAACTGCAGAGGTGGCCGAAGCACCATCCACAGAAAAAATGGAAGAAGCGAAAAAGCCGACTAAGGAAAAAACATTAGAAGTTTTGAGTCCTGCAGTAAATATTGAAACAGCAAAAAACCAAAAGGGGCCATCAGTGACCCCAAAAAGGAAAAGAATGGTAAATGTACTAGACGTCTTGGAGACAATTAAGTCTTCAAGCACAATTCCAAAAAAGAGTGTTGAAGTTGCTGAAGCTTCTACTGAAGCTTCGGCTCAACAAGCTGAAGCTGAAGCTGGGCCTTCAGAGCCCTACAAGGAGCAACCTTTTGAAGCCGAAGCAATAAAAATTCCAGAACCAGTATTAGTTGAAGAAACTGACACCGCCATCCCCGAAGCACCTGTCAGCATGCGTGATTACATGATACGACATGCTTCGGGGAAGAAGCTATCCGAAGAAGAAACTCATGAAGCCATCCATTATGCAAAGGAACTAAAATATCCAAAGGGGGCAGTAATATTCAATGGAACGAATGAAGATGACTTCTTATACTGCCTGCCTGACAACAAAGAGCTATCTGTCTGCCGAGAAATGGCCAGAAGTATTGGTTTCCCGAAGCTTGAATCTGGATTAAGCGCCATGACGAAAGAAGATCTCGCAGACAGTCTTGCGTACAACAGCCTGAAGGTATAGGAATTAGACACTTGAAAAACCCCCTTATTTTTACGCAACTCATTCCTTTTTTCTTATATGAATTCTTTTTCGTATAGGGCCTGATCCTAAGCAACGCACTAAGAGCCCAAAAGAGCGCCGAAGATGAAAGCTATGAAATTGCGTTTAATAATTTACGCTCCGAAGTTATCAGACTGAGAAACGAAGCTTTGGAAAAAGATAAAATT
The DNA here is from genome assembly GCF_902167145.1 of Zea mays. Lineage (NCBI taxonomy): Eukaryota > Viridiplantae > Streptophyta > Magnoliopsida > Poales > Poaceae > Zea > Zea mays. The sequence continues at coordinate 146,463,462 of NC_050101.1, forward strand.
CTGCTTACACTGGTAGATAAAGTGAAAAAAGACGAAGCTGCTTCAAAGGTCCAGGCCGAAGCTCAAAAACGCGAGATTAAAGATCTTCAGAAACAGGTGGCTAGAGCTAAAGAGGAGCGCGCGCTTGAGGAAACGAAACGAGAACTTAGTGATTTTATGGTCAGCAAATTGGAATCAAAAGTTAAGGAGCTTCGCACATCTCAGGGGAAATGCTATGTCAAATCTGTAGAATGTGTGAATAAAATTAAATCCAGCTTCGCCAGCGTCGGCGCCTTTTCCAGCGAAGAGAATTTCTCTCGAGGCAATCCCGAAGGTCCGCTGGAATGGATTAGCCACGAAGCAGAGGCCTCCGAAGAGATTCTGAACAGTCGTGGCGACATATGCGCTTTTTCGGGCGCCAGAGGAATTGCTTCTGTCTTAGAGAAGAAAGGTTGCGGGCATGTAAAATTTTTAGCTCAATCCGAAGCTACCTTATCTTCCGAAGACGTCAAGGACCCCTCGGCCGAAGCAAGCGTGGTTGGTGGCAAATTTTTTACTGATATCTGGAACGACGGCGGCCGAGGAATGGCGCAAGAGATCATCCAAAGGAGCGAAAAAGGCATTCATGACGCCAGAAAAGTGGCAGAAGCTGCCGAAAGGAGTACAGAGCCCGAAAGGCAATTAGGTGCCAATTAGTCGCTCTTATTGTGTTGTAATTTTTATTCCAAACTTTGCTCAAGGTTTGCAAAAGTAATGAAGAAATGTTCTCTTCCCTCAGAAACTGCTGGATCAAATGTCGACGAAGAAATTAAACAAATGGCCGAAACTATCTTGGACAAGATTGCTGACCAACTTCTAAATGAGGCCGCCGAAGAAGTATTGAGAGAAGATTAGATCCTATCTGGAAAAATCATTTAAAGTGTAATCTATGTAACACTTTGTACATTTGAATGTAATATACAAATCTCCTTTCATTATTGAATTCTTTACGATGCATGAAACATTAAATACATACCATTTTTGAGCCTTTGGCGAAAAAACACCTTCCCTTCTTTTCATGCTTCGTGAAGAAGGCATTCTCCGTTAAAATTATTCTGATGAATCACATCCATGCTTCGTCAAAACATTCTTCGAAGCTATACTCCGAAGCTATACAACTTCGATATTGATCTGATAAAGCCCGCCCATGTTTCGTAAAAATATTCTCCGAAGCTGTATTCCGAAGCTGTACAATTTCGATGTCACTTTCTCAAAGCATCCTTTCGAAGGTTGAGAGTATCTCCTTCTCTTGCCAAATGCAATATGATGTATGATGCTTATGCTATGCAAAATGATGTGATGATGTTATGTTATGCATGTGACATTTGTTCCGGAGATACACATAAAATATATTCGTAAGCTCTGCATTCCCTTGGGAACGTCTTTGGAGCTTCTTCGTCTTTTACTTAGACGGTATCAGCGTTGACTTTTCGCTGTAAGCCTCCCTTAGGAGCTTCTTCGTCTTTTACTTAGACGGTATCAGCGTTGACTTTTCGCTGTAAGCCTCCCTTAGGAGCTTCTTCGCCTTTTACTTAGGCGGTATCAGCGTTGACTTTTCGCTGTAGGCTCTGCATTCCTTTAGGAACGACTTCTGAGCAGAAAACTTACACTGCGCTCCCTTTGGAACGGCTTTTTGTGACTTCATAAACTTACTCTGCGTTCCTTAGAACGACTTTCTGTTACTCCGAAGGATTTTTAATCCGAAGATCCTCCTTGGTAACGGAAAAAGTTTTAGGCTTCAGCAACTTAAGCCTGTGGAGCAAATAGATTTTCCTCGTGGGAAACAACGAAATTATTACATGAAAACTATCAATGTTTTTTGCTTCACAGAAAATAAAACTGAATAGAAAAGACTGCTATCAAAGGTAGGATATGTCAATAAATGTGCTTCGACTCTGGCACAGTGCTGTTGACTGTGCGAGCTTCGGACTGTTCTCTGAAGTCCCTCTGATGTGGAGCATATTGACTCCCTTCTGGCTGTTGACCTTGCTGCAATGGAGGTGGAGGCGGAAGCTGCTGCCAGGAAGCTTGAGGTTGACTTGCCGAAGCTACAGAAGCCGCAGGGTGGTTGTCTATGTATTGTGGGACATAAGGCGGATGAAACGAAGCAGTATGCATGACCTGCTTCGACTGAGCTTGTTGAGATGCAGCTTCGGCTAGTTCCTTTTGCTTCTGGATTGTAACATGGCACGTCCTAGTGGTGTGGCCCTTGCCCTCTCCACAGAATAGGCAAAACAGTCTCCTTGGCTGATCTCCGAATCTTCCGCCGAAGCCCCTGGCGCCTCTGCCTCTTGGAGCTGGTGGCCGAAAGAAAGTTTGTTGTTGCCCCGAAGCCTGTGAGGAGCACTGCGGCCTGTTTTGCTGACTCCCCTTATCATCATTCTGAGTGTTGTGAATGGAACGGACATGCCTCGGGTAGTATCTTCCTCCGAAGCTCCTGGTCATCTCAGAAAATCTGAAGGCCTCGTCCCTTCTTTGGCGAAAGTCATTGTCAGCACGAATGTACTCATCCATCTTTTGGAGCAATTTCTCCAAGGTCTGAGGAGGCTTCCGAGCAAAGTATTGAGCTGCAGGTCCAGGACGGAGCCCCTTGATCATGGCTTCGATAACGATTTCATTGGGCACCGTTGGTGCCTGCGCCCTCAATCGTAAGAACCTTCGGACATACGCCTGAAGGTATTCTTCGTGATCCTGAATACACTGGAAGAGGGCTTGAGCTGTAACCGGCTTCGTTTGAAATCCTTGAAAGCTGGTCAGTAACATATCCTTCAGCTTCTGCCATGAAGTGATTGTTCCTGGCCGAAGGGAGGAATACCAGGTCTGAGCAACATTCCTGACGGCCATGACGAAAGACTTCGCCATGATTGCAGCGTTGCCCCCGTACGAAGACACTGTTGCTTCGTAGCTCATCAAGAATTGCTTCGGGTCGGAGTGGCCGTCAAACATGGGGAGCTGGGGTGGCTTATAGGATGGAGGCCAAGGTGTAGCCTGCAGCTCAGCAGACAGAGGAGAAGCATCATCAAAAACAAAATTTCCCTGATGGAAATTATCATACCAGTCGTCTTCGTTGACGAAGCCCTCCTGATGGAGGTCTTTCTGATGAGGCCTTCTGTTCTGCTCATCGTGAGTGAGATGGCGAACTTCCTCAGAAGCTTCGTCAATTTGCCTTTGCAACTCAGCTAGGCGGGCCATCTTCTCCTTCTTCCTCTGCACTTGTTGATGTAGCATCTCCATCTCTCTGATTTCTTGGTCTAGCTCTTCTTCCTCAAGCGTCGGGCTAACAGCTTTTCTCTTCTGGCTTCTGGCCTCCCGAAGAGAGACGGTCTCCTGGTTGTGGTCCAGCGGTTGTAGTGCTGCAGCCCCAGCCGCTGAAGCTTTCTTCGGCGCCATAGCGAAGGTCTATAGCTTCCGAGGGTGTTCACGAAGACTCGAAGTGGAAGTGAGTTCACCGGAGGTGGGCGCCAATGTTGGGGACTTGTTCTCAGATGCTAAGAGTTAAGAACAAGGCAACATAAAAAGTGTTAAGTGTTAAAGTCCTTCGTCCTTCGAAGCATTATGTCCCCTTCGGGAAATAATGAGTCTGGGACGAAGGTCATAAGAGAAATACCTTCGCAAACATAACAGATAATGACGAGGGACTTATATAAAGCATGAAATATAATATAAGCATCATCGCAGAATCATTTCTATTTTATTAACATGGAAAAATAGAAATGATTTCAAACTACAAATGTACCTTCGGTCCTGAGAGAAGGTAGAAAGTACAAGCGTGACGCAAAAGCAAATGCCAAGTCCGCGTGAACAGTACGGGAGTACTGTTCATCTATTTATAGACGCGGGACGCAGCCCACGTAAAATTACATCCATGTCCATTACATTTGTTAACGGCTTATGGAAATCTGTCGAGGCCCCCAAAGTCTTTTCATCTTTAAGTCGGTTCCCCCTTCTGCCATCGCGCCGAAGCTTCCCTGCGCACAGCTTCGGCTACACTCGACCTTCGTCTGGTTCAGGCTTCGTCCTGGCCGTGCTCCATATTCATAATTCTGGATCCGAAAATACCTGTTCACATAATCCACTCGGAAAACATTGTCAAATCATGTTTTTGAGGACCTTCGGAGGACGAAGGCCCCCAACACTTGGATTGTGCCTCTTCACTTCTCTTGAGCTAACATACCTTGAGCCTAATGATTTGAACCATCACATCACATATGAGTTCCACCGATGGCTTCAAATTATGTCTTCTTATATTGTGATCCTCATCACAACATGACCCTTCACAATCTAATTAGTCCATCGACATCTTGCAAGTACTCTCTTTTCTTAAACCTAGCCATGGTACCTTGGTCCATAAGCAACTGCTTGATCATCACCTTCGCTTGGTCCCTCGAAGCCCTTTGCTTGCTTGTCTTCACCCTATTGGATTGTCTCCAAGTCATATCACATTGAAAATCAACTTAATCAATATCCATCCTTTCTTCACATCCTTATTCCAACAAAGATCACTCAATCATTTCATGGCTTCTCTTGAGCTTGATTAATCCCTCGATTAAATGCAAGTTCTTATTTCTTCACCCTAGCCTTGGTACCTCGGTCATCAAGCTATTTGTTTGACCTTCTTCTTTGCTTAGTCCCTCGAAGTACTTTTCTTTGCTATTTTGACCCTATCAAGCTTTCCTTAAGTCACACCATATTGAGTGTACATTGAATATCCTTCCTCCTTAGAATATGATCAACGACATCCTTCTTCTTTCACCTTTTTCTTCTGACATAGCAAACCTTCTATGCATGAAACTTCTCCAATTCATCCTCAACTCAAGTCTCATTCTGTTTCTGTCAATCTTGTTTGCTTTCTCAAATTTCTTATGATATTCCACATCCACACATCCATTTGATATCTTGTGGAATATCCTCAATGTTGCCTTGTGTTGAACTCTTGTATGCTTTCACTGACATACTCAAGTATATCCATTATACTTAGCTATCCTATTCAACACTTAGCAAACTAGTTAGTCCTTTAATATTATTGTCATTCAATTCACCAAAAACCACAAAGGGTTAGACGCATTTTCAGATCCACTAGATATCATGTTTATTATCCTGTGAACCAACTACTATGGGAAGTGAAAGGGAAATGTGCCCTTGGGCCATTTCTAAGTATTTTGGTGATTAAGTGTCCAACACAAGTGCCTAAGTGTTAAATTGTGCCAAGGACTCAAGAAGTGCAAATCAAGGTTAAAGGTATGTTTCTAAGACTTAGTACATTGTTTTGGAGACTAATGAATTGTGTCTAAGTGCTGGAAACAGGAGAAATCAAGTTGGAAAAGAGATGGCTTTGTTCAGCCAAAGATAGCTCGGTCTGGGTGCACCGGACAGTGTCCGGTGCGCCAGGCCGGCGTCTGTCAACTGGCTGCTCTCGGGAAGCAATTAACGGCGTACGGCTATAAATCACCGGACTGTCCGGTGGTGCACCGGACTGTCTGGTGAGCCAATAGTCGGCCCGGCCAACGGTCGGCCGCGTAATCCGCGCGCGACACGTGGCAGAGCCAACGGTCAGAAGGGGGCACCGGACTGTCCGGTGCGCCAACGGCTCTAAAACTCCAACGGTCGGCTTCGCCAAAGAAGGAAAGAAATCCGCACCGGACAGTGTCCGGTGGTGCACCGGACTGTCCGGTGCGCCAGGCGACAGAAGGCAAGAATTGCCTTCTTGAAATGCTCTCAACGGCTCCTAGCTGCCTTGGGGCTATAAAAGGGACCCCTAGGCGCATGGAGGAGTACACCAAGCATTCATTGAGCATTTGTGATCACTCACACTTCATTCTTGCGCACTTGTTCGACATTCTTAGTGATTTGAGCTCCGTTCTAGTGAGAACCTTGTGATACTCTTTGAGCTCAAGTCTTGGTCTTGTGTGTGCGTATTTGCTGTGGATTTGAGTGTGTTGCTTCTCTCCCTTTCTCTAGTGCTTCATTGTGATTCTTATTGTAAGGGCGAGAGACTCCAAGTTGTGGAGATTCCTCGCAAACGGGAAAGAGTAAAGTAAAGAAGAACACCGTGGTACTCAAGTTGATCATTGGATCACTTGAGAGGAGTTGAGTGCAACTCTCGTCCGTTGGGACGCCACAACGTGGAGTAGGCAAGTTTTGTACTTGGTCGAACCACGGGATAAATCCTCGTGTCTCTTGTGCTTGTCCTTATTGTGTCTATTGTGCTTCACAAGAGCTCTCCTCTCTACTCACTTGATTTCATTGTTCTAACTCTTAATCAAGTTTGTGGTGTGAAGTTTTAAGTTTTACAGGATCACCTATTCACCCCCCCTCTAGGTGCTCTCAATTGGTATCAGAGCCGTTCTCTTCAAGAAAGGGACTAATCGCCCGAAGAGATGGATCCTAAGGGCAAGGGGATGGTGGTCAATGATAAGGAGAAGGAGTCCTTCGTCAATGATCCAAAGGATGACAAGCCTACTGACTCAGGCTCGGGCCACAAAAGAAAAGACGGGAGGAAGAAGAAGACAAGGCGCATCAAGGAGATAGTCTACTACGACAGCAACGAATCTTCCTCTTCCCAAAAGGACGACGACAATGACTACAAGAAAAAGAAGACGGTTAATTCAAACTTTTCCTTTGATTATTCTCGTATTCCGCAAAGTTCCAATGCTCACTTGCTTTCCATTCCCCTTGGTAAACCTCCCCACTTTGATGGAGAGGACTACAGATTTTGGAGTCACAAAATGCGTAGCCACTTGTTCTCTCTCCATCCAAGTATATGGGAGATAGTAGAAAATGGAATGCACTTTGATAGTACAGATAGTCCCATGTTCATTAATGAGCAAATTCACAAAAATGCACAAGCTACTACTGTTCTTCTAGCTTCATTGTGCAGGGATGAATACCATAAAGTGAGCGGCTTGGACAACGCCAAGCAGATTTGGGACACCCTCAAAATCTCACATGAGGGGAACGACGTCACCATGCTCACCAAGATGGAGTTGGTGGAGGGCAAACTTGGGAGATTCGCAATGATCAGGGGCGAGGAGCCAACCCAAATGTACAACCGGCTCAAGACCCTCGTCAACAAAATAAGGAGCTATGGAAGCACGCGATGGACGGACCACGACGTCGTCCGCCTAATGCTAAGGTCTTTTACTGTCCTTGATCCACATCTTGTGAACAATATTCGTGAGAATCCTAGGTACACCAAGATGACGCCCGAAGAGATACTTGGAAAGTTTGTAAGCGGGCGGATGATGATCAAGGAGGCAAGATACGTTGACGATGCGTTGAACGGTCCAATTCACGAGCCTCAAACCGTTGCTCTCAAAGCAACAAGGAGCAAGGAGGCGCTACCTAGCAAGGTGGCACAAGTTGAGGCAGCTGGACTTAATGATGAAGAAATGACCCTCATCATCAAGCGCTTTAAGACGATGCTAAGGGGTCGCAAGGAGCATCCCAACAAGACCAAGACAAAGGCGAAGCGCTCATGCTTCAAATGTGGTAAGATTGGTCATTTTATCGCTAATTGTCCCGATAATGATAGTGACCAGGAACAAGGGAACAAGAGGGAAAAGAAGAAGGCTTACAAGAAAGCTAATGGCGAGGCACACCTTGGAAAGGAGTGGGACTCGGATTGTTCGTCGTCCGACTCCGACAACGAAGGACTCGCCGCCACCGCCTTACAACAAGTCGGCCCTCTTCCCCAACGAGCATCACACCTGCCTCATGGCAAGGGAAAAGAAGGTAAGCACTCGTGATACTAGTACGTACGCTTCCTCAAGTGATGAAGAATCTAGCGATGATGAAATAGACTATTCATGTTTATTCAAGGGCCTAGATAGAACTAAGGTTAATAAGATTAATGAATTAATTGATGCATTGAATGATAAGAATAGGTTATTAGAAAAGCAAGAGGATCTTTTGTATGAAGAACATGATAAGTTTGTAGAGGCACAAAAATCCCTTGCTTTAGAAATTAAAAGGAATGAAATGCTTTCTTGTGAATTGTCTACATGCCATGACTCTATTTCTAGCTTAAAGAGCATAAATGATGATTTGAATGCTAAGTTAGAAATAGCTAATAAATCAACATCTTGTGTAGAACATGTTGTAGTTTGCAATAGGTGTAAAGATTTTAATGTTGACGCTTGTAGTAAACACCTAGTTTCAATTTCTAAATTGAATGATGAAGTGGCTAGTCTTAATGCCCAACTTAAGACTAGCAAGAGTGAATTTGACAAACTAAAGTTTGCAAGGGATGCCTACACAATTGGTAGACACCCCTCAATTAAGGATGGTCTTGGCTTCAAGAGGGAAGTCAAGAACTTAACAAGCCATAAGGCTTCCATCTCCGCCAAGGAGAAAGGGAAGGCCCCTATGGCTAGTAGTACTCAAAAGAACCATGCTTTCATGTATCATGATAGGAGACATTCTAGGAATGCTTTTAGAAGTTATGATGCTTTTGATTCTCATGCCACGATTGCTTCTAGCTCTTCTATTATGCATGATAGAAATTTGGCTAGGAAAAATGTTGTTTATCATATGCCTAGAAGAAATATTGTTCATGTTCCTAGGAAAGTAATGAATGAACCTTCTACAATTTATTATGCTTGCAATGCTTCCTTTGCTATTTGTAGAAAGGATAAGAAGGTAATTGCTAGGAAATTAGGGGCCAAATGTAAGGGAGACAAGACTTGCATTTGGGTCCCTAAAACCATTGTAACTAACCTTGTAGGACCCAACATGAGTTGGGTACCTAAGACCCAAGCCTAAATTTGCCTTGCAGGTTTATGCATCCAGGGGCTCAAGCTAGATTATCGACAGCGGATGCACAAACCACATGACGGGGGAAAAGAGGATGTTCTCCTCCTACGTCAAGAACAAGGATCCTCAAGATTCGATCATATTCGGTGATGGGAACCAAGGCAAGGTGAAAGGGTTAGGAAAAATTGCTATTTCATCCGAGCACTCTATTTCTAATGTGTTCTTAGTTGAGTCGCTTGGATATAACTTGTTGTCTGTGAGTCAACTTTGTAATATGGGATATAACTATTTATTCACAAATGTAGATGTGTCTGTCTTTAGAAGAAGTGATGGTTCATTAGCTTTTAAGGGTGTACTAGACGACAAACTTTATTTAGTTGATTTTGCAAAAGAGGAGGTCGGTCTAGATGCATGCTTAATTGCTAAGACTAGCATGGACTGGCTGTGGCATCGCCGTTTAGCACATGTGGGGATGAAGAACCTTCACAAGCTTCTAAAGGGAGAACACGTGATAGGTCTAACTAATGTAACTTTCGAAAAAGTTAGACCTTGTGCAGCCTGTCAAGCAGGTAAACAGGTGGGAAGCTCTCATCATGCCAAAAATGTGATGACAACATCAAGACCCCTGGAGTTACTTCATATGGACCTCTTCGGACCCGTCGCCTATCTAAGCATAGGAGGAAGTAAGTATGGTCTTGTTATAGTTGATGATTTTTCCCGCTTCACTTGGGTATTCCTTTTGCAGGATAAATCTTAAACCCAAGGGACCCTCAAGCGCTTCCTAAGTAGAGCCCAAAACGAGTTTGAGCTCAAAGTGAAGAAGATAAGGAGCGACAATGGGTCCGAATTCAAGAACCTTCAAGTGGAGGAGTATCTTGAGGAGGAAGGAATCAAGCACGAGTTCTCCGCTCCCTACACACCACAGCAAAATGGTGTGGTAGAGAGGAAGAACAGGACACTACTAGACATGGCAAGGACGATGCTTGGTGAATTCAAGACGCCCGAACGGTTTTGGACGGAAGCCGTAAGCACGGCTTGCCACGCTATAAACCGGGTCTACCTTCATCGCCTCCTCAAGAAGACTTCATATGAGCTTAACTGGTAACAAACCCAATGTGTCTTACTTTCGTGTATTTGGGAGCAAATGTTACATTCTAGTGAAGAAGGGTAGGAATTCTAAGTTTGCTCCCAAAGCTGTAGAAGGGTTTTTGTTAGGTTATGACTCAAATACAAAGGCGTATAGGGTCTTCAACAAATCATCGGGTTTGGTTGAAGTCTCTAGAGACATTGTATTTGATGAGACTAATGGCTCTCCAAGAGAGCAAGTTGTTGATCTTGATGATGTAGATGAAGAAGATGTTCCGATGGCCGCAATACGTACCATGGCGATTGGTGATGTACGACCACAGGAACAAAATGAGCAAGATCAACCTTCTTCCTCAACAATGGTGCATCCCCCAACTCAAGACGATGAACAGGTTCATCAAGAAGAGGCGTGTGATCAAGGGGGAGCACAAGATGTTCATGTGATAGAGGAAGAAGCACAACCAACACCTCCAACTCAAGTTCGAGCGACGATTCAAAGGAATCATCCCATCGACCAGATTTTGGGTGACATTAGCAAGGGAGTAACTACTCGCTCTAGATTAGTTAATTTTTGTGAGCATTACTCTTTTGTCTCTTCTATTGAGCCTTTCAGGGTAGAAGAGGCCTTGCTAGATCCGGACTGGGTGTTGGCCATGCAGGAAGAGCTCTATAACTTCAAAAGAAATGAAGTTTGGACGCTGGTGCCTCGTCCCAAGCAAAATGTTGTGGGAACCAAGTGGGTGTTCCGCAACAAACAGGACGAGCACGGGATGGTGACGAGGAACAAGGCTCGACTTGTGGCAAAAGGTTATGCCCAAGTTGCAGGTTTGGACTTTGAGGAGACATTTGCTCCTGTGGCTAGGCTAGAGTCCATTCGTATTTTGCTAGCATATGCCGCTCACCATTCTTTCAGGTTGTTCCAAATGGATGTGAAGAGCGCTTTCCTCAACGGGCCAATCAAGGAGGAGGTATACGTGGAGCAACCCCCTGGCTTCAAGGATGAACGGTACCCCGACCACGTGTGTAAGCTCTCTAAGGCGCTCTATGGACTTAAGCAAGCCCCAAGAGCATGGTATGAATGCCTTAGAGACTTTTTAATTGCTAATGATTTCAAGGTTGGGAAAGCCGATCCAACTCTTTTTACTAAGACTTGTAATGGTGATCTTTTTGTGTGCCAAATTTATGTCGACGTCATAATATTTGGTTCTACTAACCAAAAGTCTTGTGAAGAGTTTAGCAGGGTGATGACTCAAAAGTTTGAGATGTCGATGATGGGCGAGTTAAGCTATTTCCTTGGGTTCCAAGTGAAGCAACTCAAGGATGGGACCTTCATATCCCAAACGAAGTACACGCAAGACTTGATCAAGCGGTTTGGGATGAAGGACGCCAAGCCCGCAAAAACTCCAATGGGAACCGACGGACACACCAACCTCAACAAAGGAGGTAAGTCCGTTGATCAAAAGGCATACCAGTCTATGATAGGGTCTTTACTTTATTTATGTGCTAGTAGACTGGATATTATGCTTAGTGTATGCATGCGTGCTAGATTTCAATCCGATCCAAGGGAGTGTCACTTAGTGGCCGTGAAGCGAATTCTTAGATATTTAGTCGCTACGCCTTGCTTCGGGATCTGGTATCCAAAGGGGTCTACCTTTAACTTGATTGGATATTCAGACTCCGACTATGCTGGATGTAAGGTCGATAGGAAGAGTACATCGGGGACGTGCCAATTCTTAGGAAGGTCCCTGGTGTCGTGGAGTTCTAAGAAACAAACCTCCGTTGCCCTATCCACCGCTGAGGCCGAGTATGTTGCCGCAGGACAGTGTTGCGCGCAACTACTTTGGATAAGGCAAACCCTCAGGGACTTTGGCTACAATCTGAGCAAAGTCCCACTCCTATGTGATAATGAGAGTGTTATCCACATGGCGGATAATCCTGTTGAACACAGCCGCACAAAGCACATAGACATCCGGCATCACTTTTTGAGAGACCACCAGCAAAAGGGAGATATCGAAGTGTTTTATGTTAGCACCGAGAACCAGCTAGCCGATATCTTTACCAAGCCTCTAGATGAGTCGACCTTTTGTAGGTTGCGTAGTGAGCTAAATGTCTTAGATTCGCGGAACCTGGATTGATTTATAGCATACATGTGTTTTATGCCTTGATCATGTTCCTTAATGCATTTTGTTGTTTATTTATGGTGCTCAAGTTGTACAAGCACTCCCCGGAATTCACAAGTCCATCTGCAAGTGATGCAAACATTTAGGGGGAGATGTGCTACAACTTGACCCTTTGAGACTAACTGTGTGCTTGAGTTTGCTTAATTTAGGCTCAAAGGAGGTTTGAAAGGGAAAAGGTGGACTTGGACCATGCAAGACTTCCACTGCACTCCGATGAGAGAGTATCTCACTCCAAGTTCATCTTTGTACTCTTATTGCCTTTTTACTCTTAGTTGAAGATTTTGGTGAGGCAATAGGGTTAAAGGGCCAAAATTGATCCCGTTTTGGTGCTTGATGCCAAAGGGGGAGAAAATAAGGCCAAAGCAAGAAATGGATCAGCCACCACTTGAGATTTTTGAAAATAGTAGAGTTAGAGTTTTTGTTTGTCAAAATACTCTTGTTTGTCTCTTATTGTCAAAACATTGGTCTCTTGTGGGGAGAAGGCTTGATTATGGGAAAAAGGGGGAGTTTTTGAATCTTTGATCAATTTCTCTTGAAATATCTCTCTTTATGTTTCAACGAGTGTGTTTGACTTAGAGATAGGAAATTGAGTTTGATCTGCAAAAACAAACCAAGTGGTGGCAAAGAATGATCCATATATGCCAAATTTGAATCAAAACAAAATTGTGTTTTCATTTGCATTGATATTGCACTTCTTTTAGTTGCGTTATGGTGTGTTGGCATAAATCACCAAAAAGGGGGAGATTGAAAGGGAAATGTGCCCTTGGGCCATTTCTAAGTATTTTGGTGATTAAGTGTCCAACACAAGTGCCTAAGTGTTAAATTGTGCCAAGGACTCAAGAAGTGCAAATCAAGGTTAAAGGTATGTTTCTAAGACTTAGTACATTGTTTTGGAGACTAATGAATTGTGTCTAAGTGCTGGAAACAGGAGAAATCAAGTTGGAAAAGAGATGGCTTTGTTCAGCCAAAGACAGCTCGGTCTAGGTGCACCGGACTGTCCGGTGGTGCACCGGACAGTGTCCGGTGCGCCAGGCCGGCGTCTGTCAACTGGCTGCTCTCGGGAAGCAATTAACGGCGTACGGCTATAAATCACCGGACTGTCCGGTGGTGCACCGGACTGTCCGGTGAGCCAACAGTCGGCCCAGCCAACGGTCGGCCGCGTAATCCGCGCGCGACACGTGGTAGAGCCAACGGTCAGAAGGGGGCACCGGACTATCCGGTGTGCACCGGACAGTGTCCGGTGCGCCAACGGCTCTAAAACTCCAACGGTCGGCTTTGCCAAAGAAGGAAAGAAATCCGCACCGGACAGTGTCCGGTGGTGCACCGGACTGTCCGGTGCGCCAGGCGACAGAAGGCAAGAATTGCCTTCTTGAAATGCTCTCAACGGCTCCTAACTGCCTTGGGGCTATAAAAGGGACCCCTAGGCGCATGGAGGAGTACACCAAGCATTCATTGAGCATTTGTGATCACTCACACTTCATTCTTGCGCACTTGTTCGACATTCTTAGTGATTTGAGCTCCGTTCTAGTGAGAACCTTGTGATACTCTTTGAGCTCAAGTCTTGGTCTTGTGTGTGCGTATTTGCTGTGGATTTGAGTGTGTTGCTTCTCTCCCTTTCTCTAGTGCTTCATTGTGATTCTTATTGTAAGGGCGAGAGACTCCAAGTTGTGGAGATTCCTCGCAAACGGGAAAGAGTAAAGTAAAGAAGAACACCGTGGTACTCAAGTTGATCATTGGATCACTTGAGAGGAGTTGAGTGCAACTCTCGTCCGTTGGGACGCCACAATGTGGAGTAGGCAAGTTTTGTACTTGGCCGAACCACGGGATAAATCCTCGTGTCTCTTGTGCTTGTCCTTATTGTGTCTATTGTGCTTCACAAGAGCTCTCCTCTCTACTCACTTGATTTCATTGTTCTAACTCTTAATCAAGTTTGTGGTGTGAAGTTTTAAGTTTTACAGGATCACCTATTCACCCCCCCTCTAGGTGCTCTTAGGAAGTGGTCTTCATCTTTTGAGGGTGGAAGGGGGAGTTGGTGGGAGAGGTGTGATTTGAGGGAGATAGGTAGTTGCAACCTTTCTTGGTGTGGATGTTGTGGGTGGTAGTTTGGGGGATGTCGGTATGGTTGCTACATGTTTTGATAGTGAGGGTGGCATTAATACTAGTATGAAGTAGTGTGGGCAATGGCCTTTGTTGTCTGGTCCAGAATTGACCTACCATTTTTCCTTGGCCTCTTTTGTAACAAGCCAATCCTTGGTTGAATGCTCAATGTCCTCTCCATGGAAGACTTAGTATTGCCTCCACTCCTGTCTAGACACTCTGCCGCAGTCGTGATGTTTGTCGGCCATTGCCCCTTGTTGGGTATGCTCTTGTTTGTGAGGGAGCCCTTCGCTATGCTGCTGGTGATGAGTGACACTATTGATTTGGGGTTATTGGTGGTCATGCTGCTGGTGTTTTTTTTCCTAGTTTGGGCTGCTAGCTTGCAGAGTGTCGTTTGGCTTTCATTGTGTTTCCAGCTTTCTATAGTGCAACTCCTTAGAACATGTCAATTTTTTAAGAGCTAGTACAACTCTTGGAGTGACTTGGACAGGTCCCTAGTGTATTGATTGTACAGGTGTCCTGTCCGAAGGCCACTTATTGCATAGTGTATTGCGATGCAGTCATTGATAGATGATAGTTGTTACTTGAGCAGCAACAATTTATTGTAGTAGTCCTAAAGACTTTGTTTCTCTTGCTGCTTGTACAGGGATGGTTCTTTGAGGGCATTGGTTTATGATCAATAGCCTTGGAAGTTAAGCAGTAATTTATCTCGAAGGACCCACCACATGTCGATGGATAGGGGTGGCATGCCTAGCAGTGGACTTAACACAAGATATGATTCTTACATACTTCATGGTGGACCTAGTTCTCTGCATTCTATTTTCCTCAATTGACTACGTATTCGGTAAGTGCCCGTTTTCAATAGCGAACTCAAAGACATGTATTTTTTAAACCTTTAGTTCAAAACTCTCAGTTGAGTGTTTCGTGGTTGGAGCTCATCGTAGAAAACAAACTAATTACACGAGGGCCTATTGTTAGGGAGAGGGCTTTTGACTGAAGGTCCACATTTGATGAAAATTATCGTTTTAATGTATTTTTAGGTAGACACCTTCAAACCATATGGTTGGATCGGAAGCTTGGGCTAGCTCTCCATCGATGAACGGCAAGCCGAAGGAGGAGCAAGAGACAAAACTTGAACAAGATTGAACCATCTTCAAACGCAAACATCAACAAGGTTACGAAGGAGCATGACACTTCTTCCCTAAAAAAGGACATAATTGCTCGTCTCCAATTATATATAGTCTTCATATAGAAGAGTGGGTGTTCTTGTAATTCTAAGCTGAGGTGTATGCAATCTCAACCCTATAAATAGTTGTACAATATCACTATTATAGGGGTCGATCACTTGGATGCCCTGAACCTGTAGTGCCTTCGTATGTAAGAGCATTCAAAGATATGTCGTCTTTGAGCATCTAAGTCTGCTTAAGAGACCTTCATAGGTATAATATTCTAAAGGTCTCATAAATTGTTTTGTATTATCGGTCACTATTTTATGCAAAAAAGAAAAGAGCAAGATGAGTAAACCCTTGCAAGCTAAATCAATGTTTCATTTGTGTAAATATTTCAACTTTAGTTTTTCATTTACTCCCTTGTCCTTAACACCTTCGAATCCATCGAAAGTGAAAGAAGAGAAAATTCACTCTGATTATGTTGTCTGTTGTGGTTTCTTATGGGAGCTTTGAGATGTCTTCAACAGTCGGTGTTCTATCAAACCTTGCTGACCATAGGATAATCTTCATGTGTCTCCTCAATGAATCTTTGAAGGGTGAACCAATTCAACGTGAACACAAAAACTAATATTTCCACCTGATTTCGATTCGCCTTGGCTCCTTATTTCATTATTGTTAGTTCGGCATACCATAGCTATTGTTAGTTCAGCGTACCATCGTTTAAGACTTCGGCTCGAGATGGATACAAATGTAATTTATGTTTGATTAGAGCAACTCTAATAGTTCTCTAAACAACTCTTTAAATCTTAAATTTAAGAAGTAAGCATAAAAATACTTCTCCAATAGTTCTTCAAATGAAATCGTTAAATTTAGTACTCGCTATCCAACCTCATTTACTCTCTAGATTTGACAACTTGATGGTCACTCCCTAAATGCAGTTGACGGTGATTTCTTCATACATACGTGCTTATTTTCTCCCTAAATGCACAACGAGGTAGCCATATTCTGCGTGCTCGTTTTTTTTTTCTTTCTCGTCTAGCGTGACAGCTAGGTCTAACGCGCGTGACACAAACTCATCTACTGCTGGACCACTGCTCATCCAAAGGTCACACTGTCTGTCGTACTGTCGCTCCCCAACATGTCACGTAGACCAACCTTCTCCTTTGTCCTCAATATCCTCTACCCTCGACTCTACCGTCAGCCACATCCTATAGAAGGAGGCCTACTAAAACTATATCCAAAATTGAAATATTGTTTAAATATGAGGAATTGTTGGAGACCAAGCTATTTTTTACTTCCAATAACTATTTAGCAACTTAGAGAAAAATTTTCTATAGAACTGTTGGGATTGATTTGAGAACGACATTGTGGTATTTGTATATAAAAAATGATACTAGTGGATGTCTGATGACCTACCACTAGAACATGGTCATGGAGGTCCCTACGAGGCTACGACCCTGTCCCTGCCCTTGAAAGAAGAGAGCAAGGCCGTAGGATCGGAATTCCCTTCCGGACAAGACACCTACCACCACCCACCACCCAGCGCAAGGCCAGGCGGCCCAGGCCACCACTCCTTACCTTTTCCCCCCTCTTTTGTTCCTTCATTCACGAATCCCGTCTTCTTCCTTTCTTGGCCTTCTCCACCTCATCGCCGAGACGAGATCTCTCCCACACGAGGAGGGCAGCAGGGAAGGGAGAGATGGGCGGGCGGGTGGATCACGAGTACTCCTACCTGTTCAAGATGGTCCTCATCGGAGACAGCGGCGTCGGCAAGTCCAATATCCTCTCTCGCTTCACGCGCAACCACTTCTCCCTCGACTCCAAGTCCACCATCGGCGTCGAGTTCGCCACCAAGTCCCTGCAGGTCTGCCGCCATTTGCTCCCCTCTTCCATTTCTCTCTAGCCGTTCTGCACGCGCGCGTTAGTGGATGGTCTCATCCCGATCCCATCCCGCCAGATCTCGGCCTTGGCGACTGGAAAGATGTCACCGACATTGCGGTTGGTAGCCACCTGATAAAGCTGCTCGTGATATTGGGAGATACCTGTTCACACGTAGCGAATGGCTCTTTCTATCGATTTTCTGTTTTTTTTTTCCTTCAGCTGTCCTGATAATTGTTTTCATGGTTTGAGTTCATTTTCAACAATCAAATTACACGCGTGTCAGATTTCCAACGTTAAGCTATTGAACCGGTAACGGGCATCTATTGTTTTGTAGGCTGTTTCCTATATTTTTGATATCCTTATTATTATAAACCAGAAAAATACGAAACTACTATAGTTTTTAAAAAATGTTATATAGTATTGGTTTTTTTAGTTCCTATTGCTTTGTTATTTGTTGTCATGCACGCTTTTAATTTAATATAAATAATATCTAAAAAACTTTAAATAGCACACCAACGAAGAAAACATAACTAGTTCTATATTTTTCTGATTTGAAATAAATTAACCATAAACATTTAGATATCAAACTAAATTCCATTATTTTAGAAACTAGAAAACTACTTACAAAATTGCCATTAGGCCAAAATTTTCTCAACAGTTGTAGGGTGCTTGTTATTCAGTTTCATAATGAGGTAAAAACTGGACTGGCATCCAAAATAAAATTTGAAAAATAAAATTTAGTGGTATTACATATTCTTTCTATTTTAAATTATAAGATATTATAATTATTTAGATATATTACTTTACCTATCATTTAGATATAGTGTATATGTAAGTGTATAAAAAGCTATATGTTTTGAAAATCAAAATGTCTTATAATTTGAAATAATGGAGGGCCTCTAGCTAATGGTTAAGGCTAGCACCTCCAGGTCCCGGATTCAATCCCTCTCGGGAGCGAATTTCGGGTTTGATTAAAAAAATCTCCTCGCTGTGCCCCGCCCGCTCCCGAGTTACGTCCTGCGCTCCACCCTCCGGCTGGGCCGTTACAGAGTGGACGGTGACAGCCTGGGTTCGGGAATTTTCTCGGTCGGGACCATGTTTCGATCTCTTCTTAATATAATACCGGGAAGACGGTCTTTCCCTCCCTAGCTAGTTTTTTAGTTGTTGCCATTTCGTTACTTGTCATATCATAGAGATTGTTTTGAGTTTATGTGAGCCATTTTGCTTAAGGCCGGTGCCAGTTTAAGTGGTCTATATTTGATCAAATTCCTAAAAAAATTGTACTGACATTTAAAATGCTAAATCAATTTAATATAAAATAAGTAATCTAATAGTATTTATTTGATATATAAACATTAGTATCTTTTTTATCTTTAATTGCTGAAACTTAAGGTATAAAACATGACATTGAATTGCATTTTTTTTTCTTGGAGTGAGTGTATCATTTAGTTGGTTGATGTAGATTGATTGATAGGTTGATGTGCCAGCTACTGCCTCCAGTCTGTTTGCGGCATCCTGTCTGTCAGTAGTGTTAGGTGAGACCAAACTGTCGTCGTAATATTTTTCCAGCAGTTTAATGGATGGCCCGTTTCCTCTCTCGTGTTTCTTCACAATGTGATTCCTTCGATAACACTGTCATTGCCATCCTGTAAAGTACTGAACAGTTTCTATTTTAGCCAGGACAGCTACTGTTGATGTGGATTTATAACCGATGACTTCTCCTAAATTTCTCATCTTAATACCGAGCATGCAAAATCCTGAGCATTTGTGAGCACTGAACATGGCTTATTGCTCCAGTTACTTGTACATCGTCTAAAGTTTACGTTATCTTCTTTCACAGATGGACGGCAAAACAATAAAGGCTCAGATCTGGGACACAGCTGGGCAGGAAAGGTACCGTGCAATTACAAGTGCTTACTACCGTGGAGCCGTGGGAGCACTGCTTGTGTACGACATCACAAAGAGGCAGAGCTTCGACAATGTTCACAGGTGGCTTCGTGAACTCCGCGACCATGCTGACTCCAGTATTGTGATCATGATGGTCGGTAACAAATCTGACCTAATCCACCTGAGAGCTATCTCTGAGGATGAAGGCAAAGCGTTGGCTGAGAAGGAGGGGTTGTTCTTCCTCGAGACATCAGCTATGGAGGCTATAAACGTGGAGCAAGCCTTCCAGACTATCATGACGGAGGTCTATGGCATTGTCAACAGGAAAGCGCTGGCTGCCAAAGAAGCAGCAGCTGCAACTGCTTCGTTGCCCTCCCAGGGTAAAATCATCAGCATTGACAGCACTGCAGGAAACACAAAGAGGGCATGCTGCTCTACCTAAAAATGTTCAAACACCACATTATACAGAACCTTGGAGACAATTGTTGGTAGAAAATGGAGCATAGTGATCACAAATGGTGTGGTGGCAATATATACTCCTATTCTATTCTATTCTTTTCTTTTCTTTATTGTGTGGACAAAATGGGGGTACATGCAGTTTAGTTTGTTCAGTGTGTGTTAGTCAAAAGTTAGATATTTTCGTTAGGATCCATACCATTTATCTTCTCAAGTTAAATGATACTGCAGTATAACTCAGAATCATATAGTCCCAAGTTGCTACAGAATTCAACTGCGAATTTGTGATTTCATCATGCTTACATTCTACTCTCTGTATCTTAAATATTAAGATATCTTTGTGCAGCCTACTCTGACAGGAGTTTGTTGCATGCTGGTACCTAAGCCACTCTTGTTCCATAACTACAGTAGGTGTTGGAACCATTGAATAATTAGTTTGTGAACAGTTTCCATGACTATATTGGGCAGACTGGGCATGCCTTTGCCCTAGTAAAATTGGTCCTAGTGCTCGTGGTATTGGTGTTTGTCGTAGCAAATGGCAGTATTGCTCCCTGTCTAGCCGTCGTTGCCACCCATGGGCCATGGTGATGATGTTCCTATTGCCTGTAGCGACGTGAGTACATGCCAATGACGTGTCTCGACTCTGGATGGTACCGGTGGTGCCCTGTAATGTCTTCTGCGGATGCGTGGCACTCTGACTTAAATTCTAGGGGCCGATCGATTGCTCGGATCAGCCTTCTCCTTTCCCTTGCAGCTTGAGGCCACATTGACCATGTTGATTGGGAATGGATTCCTGGCGATTTCCATCGGGTTTTCGCCAAAAATGAGTTGTCCTTGCTTAATGGTATATTGTATCTGTTACCGGAGTACCTTGCAAATTTTGGTGTTGTGGGTGGGTAAAGTTGTACCACTTGCAGTACTTCCTTTCAACTCTTCAGTTGATGGAATTTGGTGATCGGCTGGCAGCTTGCTAGTTTGATAACACTATTTTTTTCAAGGGATTTTTATTTTTTTAAAGAGAAAATGAACTAATTTTCTTTGGAAAAATAAAAATCCCTTGGAAAAAAATGGTATTGCCAAACCAGTCCTTAAAGAGTAGATCGAAAATCTGCTCGACCTTGATTAGGTCAAAGTTGAAACCTATGGGTGTCTCGGGCGCCTTGATCCATGGGCACGAGATGTGGTTTGCCACTTGGCCCTAGTCAACAATTGCGACTTCGGCTGTGTCAGCTGAGTCATCACTTTCTTGTTGGACGTGGATAAGAGCCTTTCTCCCGAAGGTTGAAGATGGCAAGTTTATGGTTCTATTATTCGTCATGGTGTTGTGCCTAAGAGCCATAGCTACCACAAGACCCTAGAATAATATAGTTAATCATAGCCACTGGTTGATACGGGCAAATCATATGTTTGAAGTACACAAGAACGAAGCAATGTCAAACAAACCTTAAGGCTAGCGTAGGCCATGCACTCGCTAGGTCACCTTTGCCAAGACTAGTTAGCCAATGCCCAAGCATCGAGATGCTGAAGTTTACCATTAGCTCTGTCACCACCTTTATTTCTAGTGTTTGGAACATATTCCAAAGGCTCATGTAGTTCGCTGCAAATGGTAGTCCATGAGGGGCCACCTAGCCCTTCAACAAAATACTTCAGTTCTGTGACCTTTTTTCGCTGACGCACCATTTTAATCATTGGAATTAAATTCCATTCTAATACTAGTAATTTAGGCATATATCAATTAAGCCAATTCGGTTTTATATAAAATATATTTGTATACTATTATTAGCAAAATGTCGGATATATTTATGTGCTACATTTTTACTATAGATGAGTGAGACGAAGAGTGTCATGTAATTTACAGAGTAGAAAAAAATTCTACTAATGCATAAAATCATTTCCTATCCTCCGCCATATGAATTTGAGATATGCTTATATCTGAACTTTGGAAAGTGGTGGAATATCAAATTCCAAACTAAATAAGTTACTTTTTTGAGTGAATTTCAATTCCTTTAAAATGAAGGGATCCAAACGCGCTATGAGTTCAATGTCAACGAAACCATAAATGTAGTACATGTTTTCCTTTTACTCTCCTCTGGTTGTGCATCCTTTGACTGTTTGATGGTTGCAATGAGGTTAATAAGGTCTGGCCCTAAGGGACTCAACAATCAACATCATTGTTGATTTTCCAAACTCAACGTGGCTTGGTTTCTAAGGGTGGATAGTTGCTTCATCGTCTTCAACCTTCTCTTAAAACTCAAAATCATCTTTGGAATCGTTCCCGACACCTTGGCACGCATAAACTTGAGTTGCTCGGTTAGTTTCCTCTCCCGTCGTTTTAGTGGAATCGACGACAACACCCTTAAAGTGTTCCTTTGTGTCACTCACGACATCTTGCTTTAGAGCTTCAGACAATGTTAGGGTCGAATCTCTAGCGATCATCTTCACGCGAGCCATTCTAAACAATATGTGCACAAGGACAACAGAACTACAAAGAAAAAGCACAAGGAAGCTTCCAAGGCAGAGTCCAGAGCTTAGTACAATAGAGTGCGGGTGCAAAGAAGTAAATGTTGTGGGGGAATCAAGGAGACACAAATAGCATACTCTTTGTTAAATGCACCAACTCAAAATTTATCGTTCCGAAGCTGACTAATTGAAAGGGAAATATGTCCTTGAGCCATTTCTAAGTGTTTTGGTGATTAACTGCTCAACACACCACTATGAACTAACCATCTTGGTATGAGCATGAGCACAGGTTGTAATCGAGCAAATTGACGGTGCAAAGTCCAAATGAGTTGGATTAAAGGACCAAAAGTGCAACCTTGGGCAAAACCACAAAAAACAAGAAGTTTAAGCGTTTAAAATAAGTTGCACTTACTTTAAACTATGTTCCTTGTACTGCTATTTTGCTACTAACTTCTATATGCAAGAAAAGTAGCATTTGGAGTGAGTTTGAGCATATTGCAAACTATTATGGAATAAAGTGAAATCGGTATGATTCTGGCTGTCGGTATTTTGGAGGGGGGGGGTCCTAACCAACTAATAAATTTGTGTTGCGTGCCTTTGTCTCGGATAGGTGATACAAAAAGACACACAAGATTATCCTGGTTCAGACAAGAGAATGCTCTAATCCAGTGGGGGAGGGAAGCTTGTATTATAGCCATGAATGTGACTTGAACTGCTCGTGCTCTCAGATGGGTGATAAGATCTAAGAGGAACTGTCATTTTAGCTTATTTACTGCTTACCTTCTTTAACTACAATTAGGAATCATTGTGTTATCTCAAATCTATGTCTTGCTCTTTTTATCGTGCTATTTTGACTCTTGTGTTGTATTCCGTATCTTTTTATTTATCTCAGAAAACAAATCTCATCCTTCAGGGTTGGTGATATGATATTATTTGTACTTTTTTATTTCACTAAATTTGGTGAGCGCGTAAGGCATGGGGAACACAAACTATAAACTGTTAGCGATATGGCATATCCAAATTGATTCAACTGCAAACATAACTGCATAAATTGAGAGCTATTAAATACACCCAGTAACATATATGAATAGCAAATAATGACAATTGGTCAGGCATATATATGTCACATCCATACAAAATCAAATTCACTGTCAGACAGGAAGAAGCAACTATTCTAGGGGACTCGGAAGACACAAATTTCCAACCTTAGGAATCCATATAATATCTATGGTATCATCTTAAAGGTTGCTAAATGATGATATAGCAAAGCCAAAGGAACTACTTTCATATATTGGTAATGTGCTGAATTAGACCTTTGGAGCACCCTCTCTCAGTGTTGTTTCTTCTCAGACAACATTGGGATCTTAGAGATAAACTTTGCATCAATCACTTTGTACTGCTTTTTTATCTCAATGAGGGCCTTCTCGCCTACGATATCAACTTGATCTTCGTATTTCTCATACAACATGGGCAGAGTGTATGCCATCAGGAAAACTGCAAAATAGCAATCACATTCAATATTTCATGAATTAATGACAATGAGCTGCAAAAGTACAAAGATGATTGTATACAAAATACTAAGCTTGGATATGTATATTTTATGGTAACATACGAAACATGATATTTTGGATGCAACACATAACGTCTATAAAATAAAAAAGTTTCTGTTGGGGCTTCATCGAATTCCTATATTCCAGATGATTCCTAAAGAGGAGGTATAAAAACCAGATATTGTAGTTTGATTGTTTCACACTGATTTCCAATTATAAATCTTAGTATGCTGTATCACAATGTTTGATATGATCAAATTGTCCTTTGATTAAAAGACCTTTTTATTTAGAAAAATAAATAGTTCTCACATATATGGCCACAACCATCAAACTGTTAATTGTTTATTTTTTTACCAAGAACTGTTACTCAATTGTTGATCAACAAAATAAAGGAGGGAGCACACATAAATGGGATGCTACCTCAGAAGAAGAGACAAATCAAGAAAAAATTGTATCCACCTTGTATTTTGAAGACCCTACATGCACTTAGGTTTTAGCATGTTGTTGTTTTACTCACAGAAGTACATGCTCAAATATTCATAGACCAAGTGGCAGAATCATAAAAATGGTAATTAAAACTCAATCACATTTCACGCTTTATTTTTGTATGTACAAGAAACTCTTATTTTGATTGAAAGTACTAGAGTATAATAAAAGATCCTATTTGTTTTTAAGCGCATAATTAAAATTATTTATACTATCGAAGTAATTTATATGAAGTACCATGCAATATAGATTTTAAGAAGGAATCAATATATTATGGTGTAGACAAGGAATTTACTAGTGTAAGACAGAGTCAAGAAACTGAAGCAGCTTCCAATTATGGAAATGAACCACAGCACTGTAACTGTCTGCCAAAAAAAAAAGAAATAAAAAGGCTCAGCATATCTTAATTATATCGGAACAAAAGATGTGGTAGAAGTCAGGTTAATTACCATCAGATATGTTTTCAAATCTTTTCCAGAAGCAACATTGCGCAATGTATAGAAAGCCTCGTTGATTTCTTTCCTTGCAACATGAGCTACCTTCATGCACTGGACTTCAGATAGAATGACCTCTGGGAACTTTGGAGGTGACCTGAAAAAACCTGGAGACATCATATCATCTCCAACATAACATATGTTCTCTATAGGTAAACAATTATTAGGCAATTCTTTGCATTTGGGATAACAAAGAATCTTGCTCAAATTAAGATTTAAAATACTCACATCTGGCAATATTAGGGACTCTTCAACGAATAAAAAAGCAAGAAAAAAGAGGCCTAAAAAGAACTATATTTTGGAATGGAGAGGGAGTAGATTTTTTTTCCAAAATAAGATCAAGGATCGAATTAAATGGCTACGAACTCTAGGAGGAACATAAGGATGACCTGTTGACAAAGGACGCAGCATTGGACCAGATGAACCAGATAGTGAGAAACACAATTAGTGCGTGGCAGAGGAAGGTAAGGAGGTGGTAGCCGATGCCCTCGAACAGTAACCAGATCACGGTCACCCCTACCAATATGCTCCCAGATGCCTGTTTGTTCCTCCACAGCACAAGGTCGGCGGCTGAATCAAAAGGAAAATTAGATGCCATTGTCATCAGTGGATGTTGCACACCGTATAGATTGTCAAAAGTTTAAAGAACAAAAAAAAAGCTCACAAATTACACAAACAATATATGGTTTATTGTGTAAATCCATGTTTCAGAAATCAAACGTTCCCTTTTTTTCCTGTAAAGAAGACAGATGAGAACAAAAAGTCACAAATTTCTCCCATCTTAACCTATTTGTACATACCTTTGCCTCCTCCGAGGACATGATGCAATGGGTGTTTTCTTCCAAAAAGCTTCTTCTTCTTAGACTTCTTGGGCTTCTTGTCATCATCTGAGTCCGAAGAGGAGGACGACGACGACGAGTGCTTGTACTCATGGATCTTCTCGTTGATCTTGTCGTTGATCTTGTCTAGGAGCGAGCCATGCTCTTCACTCTCGGACATCATTTCCTACCCTGACTTCGCTCACAAAACACGAAAACTCAGTCAAAAATCTCCCATCTACCTAATGTCACAATTGCGACCATGTTTGAGACATAAAAACACCATGATCTTAAGACTGTGACACCCCGCAGAAGTAGTGAAATCTTAGGAAAGAAGACAAAGGCAAAGATAATAGAAGGACGAATGAATAACCTATTTTCTACGATCAAGATCAAGACCACTTACAACAGAAAAGTAGATTTATTTAATGACCCTCCTGCCGCTCTCCTTCCCCCTCTGCCTGCAGTTTATTTTTGGTTTCAGTTTCGGGTCTTCATGCCTTCACTCCATCGTTGTGTTGGAAACCGAAATTGAAGGAGGTTGCGTCGTAGATATAATGGTGGGGAGTTAAAGACGGGGACAGTCACAAATAGCAACCGATCCCTCCGCTAATGTCAGACATGCAATGCAAGAGCTATCTCCTCTCCTGCCCATTCATTATAGCAATATATTATACTCCATTTATCCTAAAATAAAATTTGTTTTAAAAATTTATTAGATTCCTACCATACTTATTGTATATGTTTTATATTTATGTCTAAATTTATTTGAATATAGATAAAAAATTAAGAGCTAAAACAACTACTATTTTGAAACCGAGTGAGTATTATTTGTCATGCTCTAATATACGACTGATCACAACTCCTGACTCCTGTCGTGCTAATTTTGGTTGGCTTAAACTAACTTCCATCAATTCTCGGCTGACGACATCCGTACAGAAATTATTAACTTTTATGGGTCAATCGACGGATGTTAGCTAATTTTTGTTGGCTATAAACAATCGACAAAAATTACCTCCGATCGCACTAATTTCCATCAATCAGAAAAAACTAACGGGGCGTTTGGATCCATTCATTTTATAGAAATTTGACATTCCACCACTTTCCAAAGTTCAGATATAAGTCTATCTTAAATTTATGGGGTGGAGGATGAGAAATCATTTTATGCATTAGTAGAATTTGTTTCTACTTTATAACTTATGTGACACTCTTCGTCTCACTCCTCTATAGTAAAAATAAAGCACATAAATATCTCCGCATAAAATTGAATTAGCTTAATTGATATATGTCTAAATTACTATTATTAGTATGGAATTCAATTCCAATGATCCAAACGGGGCATAAAGGAACTTTGCTAACTTCTGTCTGTTGAATGCTCTGCCGATGAAAGTTATTTTAGATGGTTAACTTTCGACAGCCACATACTTGGCCAACGGAAATAAATGATTTTAGCTACTACCAATAAATGTTTTTAATTTATTTTCTCACAAAAATCACATAAAATTCATTCATTCATAGTGAGAGCACCTAGAGGGGGGTGAATAGGTGATCCTGTAAAACTTAAAACTTAAGCCACAAAACTTGGTTAAGTGTTAGCACAATAATCACCAAGTGGCTAGAGAGAAGATCTTGCACAATACGATAACCACAAAGAGTTCAACACAGAGATGACACAGTGGTTTATCCCGTGGTTCGGCCAAGACCAACGCTTGCCTACTCCACGTTGTGGCGTCCCAACGGACGAGAGTTGCACTCAACTCCTCTCAAGTGATCCAATGATCAACTTGAATACCACAGTGTTTTGCTTTTCTTTTCTTATCCCGTTCGCGAGGAATCTCCACAACTTGGAGCCTCTCGCCCCTACACTTTTGATTTTCACAAAGAATCACGGAGTAAGGGAGGGATGAGCAACTCACACAAGACACAAAGATCACAGCAAATACGCACACACAAGACCCAGACTTGAACTCAAAAGACTAGCACACTAGAACATGGCTCAAATCACTAAAATGGCGAACAAGTGCGCAAGAATGATGTGTGAGTGATCAATAGTGCTCAAAGGATGATTGGTGTTCTCCTCCATGCGCCTAGGGGACCCTTTTATAGCCCCAAGGCAGCTAGGAGCCGTTGAGAGCATTCCAGGAAGGCAAATCTTGCCTTCTGTCGCGTGGCGCACCGGACAGTCCGGTGCACACCGGACACTGTCCGGTGCCCGATTTCTTTCCTTTTTCAGCGAAGTCGACCGTTGGCAGCCAGAGAGCCGTTGGCGCACCGGACAGTCCGGTGCCCCCTTCTAGCCGTTGGCTCGGCCACGTGTCCCGCGCAGATCGCGCGGCCGACCGTTGGCTCACCGGACAGTCCGGTGAATTATAGTCGTACGTCGCCGGTGAATTTCCGAGAGCGGCTAGTTCGCTTCGAGTCAGCCTGGCGCACCGGACACTGTCCGGTGCACCACCGGACAGTCCGGTGCTCCCAGACTGAGCAGATTCTTGGCTGCTCGAGCCAAGACAATTCCAATTCGATTTTTCCTGTTTCCAGCACTTAGACACAATACATTAGTCTCTAAAACAATGTACTAAGTCTGAGAAACATACCTTAATCCTTGATTTGTACTTTGTCCACCATTTTACACTTAGGCACTTGTGTTGGGCACTAAATCACCAAAATACTTAGAAATGGCCCAAGGGCACATTTCCCTTTCAATCTCCCCCTTTTTGGTGATTTATGCCAACACAATATAAAGCAAGTAGAACAAATACATAATCAATTCAAATAAGAACTCGAATTGTTTTTGATTCAAATTTGACATATATGGATCACTCTTTGCCACCACTTGGTTTGTTTTTGCAAGTCAAACTCAAATTTCTATCTCTAGGTCAAACACACATGTTAAGACATAAAGAGAGTCATTACAAGAGAAATTGATTCAAGATTTCAAAAATTCCCCTTTTTCCCATAATCAACACTTCTCCCACAAGAAGCCAACTTTTGACAAGAGAGACAATAAAAGAGTTTTGACAAACCAAAAGCTCTATTCTACTATTTTCAAAATCTCCCAAGTGGTAGCTGATCCATTTATCACTTTGGCCTTTATTTTCTCCCCCTTTGGCATCAAGCACCAAAACGGGATCAATCTTGGCCCTTTAACCCCATTGCCTCACCAAAATCTTCAATAAGAATACAAAGGCAATAAGAGTACATGAGATGAACTTGGAACAAGTTACCCTCTTATCGGAGTGCAGTGGAAGTCTTTCATGGTCCAAGTCCACCTTTTCCCTTTCAAACCTCCTTTGAGACTAAAACAAGCAAACTCAAGCACATGGTTAGTCTCAAAGGGTCAAGTTGTAGCACAACTCCCCCTAAATATGTGCATCACTTGCACAAGGACTTGTGAGGTCCGGGGAGTGTTTGTACAACTTGAGCACCATAAGTAAGCAACGAAATGCATAAGGAACATGATCAAAGGCATAAACACATGTATGCTATAAATCAATCCAAGTTCTGCGAATCTAAGACATTTAGCTCACTACGCAACCTGCAAAAGGTCTTCTCATCTAGAGGCTTGGTAAAGATATCGGCTAGCTGGTTCTCGGTGCTAACATGAAACACTTCGATATCTCCCTTTTGCTGGTGGTCTCTCAAAAAGTGATGCCGGATGTCTATGTGCTTTGTGCGGCTGTGTTCAACAGGATTTTCCGCCATGCGGATAGCACTCTCATTATCACATAGGAGTGGGACTTTGCTCAGATTGTAGCCAAAGTCCCTGAGGGTTTGCCTCATCCAAAGTAGTTGCGCGCAACACTGTCCTGCGGCAACATACTCGGCCTCAGCGGTGGATAGGGCAACAGAGGTTTGTTTCTTAGAATTCCATGACACCAAGGACCTTCCTAAGAATTGGCACGTCCCCGATGTACTCTTCCTATCGACCTTACATCCAGCATAGTCGGAATCTGAATATCCAATTAGGTCAAAGGTAGACCCCTTTGGATACCAGAGCCCGAAGCAAGGCGTAGCAACTAAATATCTAAGGATTCGCTTCACTGCCACTAAGTGACACTCCTTAGGATCAGATTGAAATCTAGCACACATGCATACGCTAAGCATAATATCCGGTCTACTAGCACATGGTCGGTATGCCAACGGTATCATTGACCGGTATGCCTTTTGATCAACGGACTTACCTCCTTTGTTGAGATCAGTGTGTCCGTCGGTACCCATCGGAGTATTTGCGGGCTTGGCATCCTTCATCCCAAACCGCTTCAGCAAGTCTTGCGTGTACTTCATTTGAGAGATGAAGGTGCCATCCTTTAGTTGCTTCACTTGCTTAAGTCCATAGAGCGCCTTAGAGAGCTTACACACATGGTCGGGGTACCGTTCATCCTCGAAGCCAGGGGGTTGCTCTACGTACACCTCCTCCTTGATTGGCCCGTTAAGGAAAGCGCTCTTCACATCCATTTGGAACAACCTGAAAGAATGGTGAGCGGCATATGCTAGCAAAATACGAATGGACTCTAGCCTAGCCACAGGAGCAAAAGTCTCCTCAAAGTCCAAACCTGCGACTTGGGCATAACCTTTTGCCACAAGTCGAGCCTTGTTCCTTGTCACCACTCCGTGCTCGTCTTGTTTGTTGCGGAACACCCACTTGGTTCCCACAACATTTTGCTTAGGACGAGGCACCAGCGTCCAAACTTCATTCCTCTTGAAGTTGTTGAGCTCCTCTTGCATGGCCAACACCCAGTCCGGATCTAGCAAGGCCTCTTCTACCCTGAAAGGCTCAATAGAAGAGACAAAGGAGTAATGCTCACAAAAATTAACTAATCGAGATCGAGTAGTTACTCCCTTGCTAATATCACCTAGAATTTGATCGACGGGATGATCCCTTTGAATCATCGCTCGAACTTGGGTTGGAGGTGCAGGTTGCGCTTCTTCCTCCATCACATGATCATCTTGTGCTCCCCCTTGATCACACACCTCCTGTTGATGAATCTGTTCATCGTCTTGAGTTGGGGGATGCACCATAGTTGAGGAAGAAGGTTGATCTTGCTCCTTTTGTTCCTGTGGTCGTACTTCACCAATCGCCATGGTTCGTATAGTGGCCGTCGGAACATCTTCTTCATCTACATCATCAAGATCAACAACTTGCTCTCTTGGAGAGCCATTAGTCTCATCAAATACAACATCGCTAGAGACTTCAACCAAACCCGATGATTTGTTGAAGACCCTATACGCCTTTGTATTTGAATCATAACCTAACAAAAACCCTTCTACAGCTTTGGGAGCAAACTTAGAATTTCTACCCTTCTTCACTAGAATGTAGCATTTGCTCCCAAATACACGAAAGTAAGATACATTGGGTTTGTTACCGGTTAGAAGCTCATATGACGTCTTCTTGAGGAGGCGGTGAAGGTAGACCCTGTTGATGGCGTGGCAAGCCGTGTTCACAGCTTTCGACCAAAAACGCTCGGGGGTCTTGAATTCTCCAAGCATCATCCTCGCCATATCGATTAGTGTCCTGTTCTTCCTCTCTACCACACCATTTTGCTGTGGTGTGTAGGGAGCGGAGAACTCGTGCTTGATCCCTTCCTCCTCAAGGTACTCCTCCACTTGAAGGTTCTTGAACTCGGACCCGTTGTCGCTCCTTATCTTCTTCACCTTGAGCTCAAACTCGTTTTGAGCTCTCCTTAGGAAGCGCTTGAGGGTTCCTTGGGTCTCAGACTTATCCTGCAAAAAGAATACCCAAGTGAAGCGGGAAAAGTCATCCACAATAACTAAACCATACTTACTTCCCCCTATGCTTAGATAAGCGACGGGTTCGAAGAGGTCCATATGTAGCAGCTCCAGGGGCCTTGATGTGGTCATCACATTCTTGTTGTGATGTGCTCCTCCCACCTGTTTACCTGCTTGACATGCTGCACAAGGTCTATCTTTTTCGAATTGCACGTTAGTTAAACCTATCACATGTTCTCCCTTTAAAAGCTTGTGAAGGTTCTTCATCCCCACATGTGCTAAGCGGCGATGCCACAGCCAGCCCATGCTAGTCTTAGCTATTAAGCATGCATCTAGACCGGCCTCCTCTTTTGCAAAATCAACTAAGTAAAGTTTGCCGTCTAATACACCCTTAAAAGCTAGTGAACCATCACTTCTTCTAAAGACAGACACATCAATGTTTGTAAATAAACAATTATATCCCATATTACATAATTGACTCACAGATAGTAAATTATATCCAAGGGACTCAACTAAAAACATATTAGAAATAGAGTGTTCATTTGAGATTGCAATTTTACCTAACCCTTTTACCTTGCCTTGGTTCCCATCACCGAATATTATTGAATCTTGGGAGTTCTTGTTCTTGACGTAGGAGGTGAACATCTTCTTCTCCCCCGTCATATGGTTTGTGCATCCGCTGTCGATAATCCAGCTTGAACCCCCGGATGCATAAACCTGCAAGGCAAATTTAGGCTTGGGACTTAGGTACCCATCTCTTGTTGGGTCCTACAAGGTTAGTCACAATTGTCTTAGGGACCCAAATGCAAGTTTTATCTCCCTTGCATTTTGCCCCTAATTTCCTAGCAATCACCTTTCTATCCTTTCTACAAATTGCAAATGAAGCATCACAGGCATGATAAATTGTAGAAGGTTCATTAACTTTCCTAGGAACATTTCTCCTATGCATATGATGAACAACATTTCTTCTAAACACATTTCTACCATGCATATAGGAAGAACTAGAAGCAAACATGGCATGAGAGTCAAAAGCATTATAAGCATTACAACTCCTATCATCATGAACATTTCTAGAAAATTTTCTATCATGGTACATGAAGGCATGGTTCTTTTTAGCATTTCTCGCCATAGGGGCCTTCCCTTTCTCCTTTGTGGAGATGGAAGCCTTATGGCTTGTTAAGTTCTTGACTTCCCTTTTGAAGCCAAGACCATCCTTAATTGAGGGGTGTCTACCAATTGTGTAGGCATCCCTTGCAAATTTTAATTTGTCAAATTCACTTTTGCTAGTCTTAAGTTGGGCATTAAGACTAGCAATTTCATCATTTAATTTTGCAATAGAGGCTATGTGTTCACTACAAGCATCAATGTCAAAATCTTTACACCTATTGCAAATAACATCATTTTCTACACAAGATGTTGATTTACTAGCTATTTCTAACTTAGCATTCAAATCATCATTAATGCTCCTTAAGTTAGAAATTGTCTCATGGCAAGAAGATAATTCACAAGAAAGCATTTCATTTCTTTTAACTTCTAGAGCATGAGATTTTTGTGCTTCTATAAATTTGTCATGTTCTTCATACAACAAATCCTCTTGCTTTTCTAAAAGCTTATTCTTGTCATTCAAGGCATCAATTAGTTCATTAATTTTATCTACCTTGGTTCTATCTAGGCCCTTAAATAAACATGAATAATCTATTTCATCCTCATCACTAGATTCGTCCTCACTTGAAGAAGCATAAGTAGTGTTTCGAGTACATACCTTCTTCTCCCTTGCCATAAGGCATGTGTGACGCTCGTTGGGGAAGAGGGATGACTTGTTGAAGGCGGTGGCGACGAGTCCTTCATTGTCGGAGTCGGAAGAGGAGCAATCCGAATCCCACTCCTTTCCAAGATGTGCCTCGCCCTTTGCCTTCTTATAGTTCTTCTTCTTCTCCCTCTTGTTCCCTTGATCCTGATCACTATCATTGTCGGGACAGTTAACAATAAAATGACCAAGCTTACCACATTTGAAGCATGAGCGCTTCCCCTTTGTCTTGGTCTTGCTTGGCTGCCCCTTGCGACCTTTTAGCGTCGTCTTGAATCTTTTGATGATGAGAGCCATCTCTTCATCATTAAGTCCGGCCGCCTCTATTTGTGCCACCTTGCTAGGTAGCGTCTCCTTGCTTCTTGTTGCCTTGAGAGCAAGAGGTTGAGGCTCATTGATTGGACCATTCAATGCGTCGTCCACGTATCTTGCTTCCTTGATCATCATTCGCCCGCTCACGAATTTTCCAAGTATCTCCTCGGGCGTCATCTTGGTGTACCTAGGATTCTCACGAATGTTGTTTACAAGATGAGGATCAAGGACAGTAAAAGACCTTGCATTAGGCGGACGACGTCGTGGTCCGTCCATCGCGTGCTTCCATAGCTTCTTATCTTGTTGACAAGGGTCTTTAGCCGGTTGTACGTTTGAGTTGGCTCTTCTCCCCTTATCATAGCGAATCTCCCGAGTTCGCCTTCCACCAACTCCATCTTGGTGAGCATTGTGACATCATTCCCCTCATGAGAGATCTTGAGGGTGTCCCAAATTTGCTTGGCGTTATCCAAGCCGCTCACTTTGTGGTATTCATCCCTGCACAATGAAGCTAGAAGAACAGTAGTAGCTTGTGCATTTTTATGAATTTGCTCATTAATAAACATGGGACTATCCGTACTATCAAAGTGCATTCCACTCTCTACAATCTCCCATATACTAGGATGGAGAGAGAACAAGTGACTACGCATTTTGTGACTCCAAAATCTGTAGTCCTCTCCATCAAAATGAGGAGGTTTACCAAGTGGAATAGATAATAAATGAGCATTTGTACTTTGAGGAATACGAGAGTAATCAAAAGAAAAGTTTGAATTGACCGTTTTCTTTTTCTCGTAGTCGTCGTCATCCTTTTGGGAAGAGGAAGATTCGTCGCTGTCGTAGTAGACGATCTCCTTGATGCGCCTCGTCTTCTTCTTCTTCCCGTCTTTGCGCTTGTGGCCCGAGCCCGAGTCGGTAGGCTTGTCATCCTTCGGCTCGTTGAAGATAGACTCCTTCTCGTTGTTGTTGACCACCATCCCCTTTCCCTTAGGATCCATCTCTTCGGACGATTAGTCCCTTCTTGAAGAGAACGGCTCCGATACCAATTGAGAGCACCTAGAGGGGGGTGAATAGGTGATCCTGTAAAACTTAAAACTTAAGCCACAAAACTTGGTTAAGTGTTAGCACAATAATCACCAAGTGGCTAAAGAGAAGATCTTGCACAATACGATAACCACAAAGAGTTCAACACAGAGATGACACAGTGGTTTATCCCGTGGTTCGGCCAAGACCAACGCTTGCCTACTCCACGTTGTGGCGTCCCAACGGACGAGAGTTGCACTCAACTCCTCTCAAGTGATCCAATGATCAACTTGAATACCACAGTGTTTTGCTTTTCTTTTCTTATCCCGTTCGCGAGGAATCTCCACAACTTGGAGCCTCTCGCCCTTACACTTTTGATGTTCACAAAGAATCACGGAGTAAGGGAGGGATGAGCAACTCACACAAGACACAAAGATCACAGCAAATACGCACACACAAGACCCAGACTTGAACTCAAAAGACTAGCACACTAGAACGGGGCTCAAATCACTAGAATGGCGAACAAGTGCGCAAGAATGATGTGTGAGTGATCAATAGTGCTCAAAGGATGCTTGGTGTTATCCTCCATGCGCCTAGGGGACCCTTTTATAGCCCCAAGGCAGCTAGGAGCCGTTGAGAGCATTCCAGGAAGGCAAATCTTGCCTTCTGTCGCGTGGCGCACCGGACAGTCCGGTGCACACCGGACACTGTCCGGTGCCCGATTTCTTTCCTTTTTCAGCGAAGTCGACCGTTGGCAGCCAGAGAGCCGTTGGCGCACCGGACAGTCCGGTGCCCCCTTCTAGCCGTTGGCTCGGCCACGTGTCCCGCGCAGATCGCGCGGCCGACCGTTGGGCCGGCCGACCGTTGGCTCACCGACAGTCCGGTGCACACCGGACAGTCCGGTGAATTATAGCCGTACGTCGCCGGTGAATTTCCGAGAGCGGCCAGTTCGCTTCGAGTCAGCCTGGCGCACCGGACACTGTCCAGTGCACCACCGGACAGTCCGGTGCTCCCAGACTGAGCAGATTCTTGGCTGCTCGAGCCAAGACAATTCCAATTCGATTTTTCCTGTTTCCAGCACTTAGACACAATACATTAGTCTCTAAAACAATGTACTAAGTCTGAGAAACATACCTTAATCCTTGATTTGTACTTTGTCCACCATTTTACACTTAGGCACTTGTGTTGGGCACTAAATCACCAAAATACTTAGAAATGGCCCAAGGGCACATTTCCCTTTCACATAGCACACAAAAAATGATTGAAGTACCATTCCATTTATAACTCACATGATTTTGACATATATCCATAGTTCAAATATTCGTTCACAAATATCCATCCACACATCTCAGAATTTTCTTATCGCACATCCTATATAAATATCTATAGTTTAAGTCCAATTACCAGTCATATATATTGGATGAAATCGAAAGTTCAGTACATAGTTTAGGCCACTACCTCCAGAAGGGTTACCAAAGATTGCATTCACAAATACAATTCTTGCATCCCCAAGCATGACTATACGGACCAAAAATATGTGATTAGTAACAATTAGGGGGTGTTTGGTTTGAGAATCACTCCATCCAAAATGAGGTGGTGCATCATGGGTCTATTCCTTAAATTTGGTGGAATGACCACATTCCTTATATTAGTACTAACTAACTATGAGGAATGGAGTGGTGATGGATCAACTCATTCTATTCCACAAACCAAAAAAATGAGTAGTGAGAAGATGATGGACCAACTCATTTATCAAACCAACACCCTATTAGATGTTGATATAGAAAAACTAAAATCTTCGAGTTTAACAAGAATCAAACTCTTCAGGTGCTGGTATCTGTGTAGGTTAAGTATGGTAACTCTAAGGTTCTTGTGCCACCGATCCTTGTGTGAAATGAACAAATGGGGCCAACTGAGCAAACTTGGTTTAAATTGGTAAAGTTTAGATGCAATGTATTATATTTTGCTAGTTTGAGTAAGTTTTGCTAGAATGCATCAAGTAGGACAAATGTTAAAACTTAGTTATAATTGGCTAAATTCAAAAATAATGCCCTATTTTCACTAGTTTAAGTAGGTTTTGCTAGAATTTATCAAGCAAGAGAACAATTGAGCAAACATAGTTTCTCAAACCATGTTTAGACTTTATCAAGCAAGAATATTATGTTTGACTAGTTTGAGTAGGATTTGCAAGAATCAATGTATTTAGAATGCATTACTTACTCAAAATTCATAAGGTTCCCGCAAATAGTTGCCTCATTGCAGTAATGGTGAAAGGTCGCACTTGCAGAAACTTAACGTGCATCTCCTATTGTTGTAAATGTTGCCTGCAAGTGTAATGTGCCATCGTGTTGAGCATTCTTAAATACTTAGAATGAAAAAGTTGGAAACTTGGTCTTACCTAAATTGTGGTATATTGATATAGTATGAATGAAGCATAGTATTGTTGTTGTTGTTGTTGTTGTTCCCTTTAGAATTCATCTTGTTGCCTTAGCTCCACACACAGCCTTGTAAACTCCAACTTATGCTCTAACTGGCGATGATTGCTAGCCCTAGATTGTCGGGAGGAAGACAAGCCTGACCTCCAACATATAACCTCCCTAGAGTCAATCACTTCATTGAATATTAACTACCTTCAGAATGAATAAACGGAACGATCTCTTGCTGAGCTTTGGTGTGATGCACTAAGCCCCATGTAGCTCCCTGTATTGTTTCACTGTATTTTCTGTTTTCCCTATTCCATGTAACTCTCTATTTTGTTTTTTGATATGTATCACCCTCCAATGTAACATGTCATCCATCAACTAATTGCAGCGGAATTCAGGTGGGGATATCCTCCCCTGACACACTACAACACGCATGGTCGTTTATGACAAATAGTTGATGACAATAGAGTGGTTCATCATTAGATCACCTTGCTTATGACGATTTTCAGAAGATGTCTTAGTATAGTGGCAAAAATATAACCTCCGTCATTAAAACCGTCATAACATACTCTAACATCCGGTTTGTGACAATTTTCTATGAATATATGAATCATCATAATAATAAATCGTCATAACCTTTTTAAGATAATAATTATGATGATATGACATGACAATGCACATATGTAGTAGATATATGATGTATAAAAAATTTAATTATCCATGTTAGCACGCGTGATCCACCATTAAGGGCTTGCACTATTTTTTTAAAAAAATACTATTTTTTTAAAAAAAACTAATGATATGGCCTTTACTACATGTAATTTTATATTTCCACATGGTTAAACTAAATATGATTATAATTGACAAAACTTTGATGTGATTTGGCGCCATGTAAAAATATGCATTGCGCGACAATAAAAAATGGACTAATTCTCTATGTGCCATCAAAGTTTATTTTCATCCCTTGTGTTCCATGGATTGGTATATAGGGAATTTTTTTGTGTGTATGACATGTGGGGTTTATAGCATACAAGGGGTGAAAATATTGCCCGATGGCATACAGGGAATTGCCCCTAAAAAATGGTGCCATGAAACTAGCTTCTACATGCGTCCCATTAAGTTGAGTCACAGCCACATGGGCCCCACCGTGTGCTGGCTCCACCTACATTGACATACCCATAAACAGGATTGACCATGCCCACCGAGCCCAAGGATTTTTTCTTGTTTAGGTCACTCCTCGTTGCCGATCACTAAAATACCTCAGCGTTTGTTGCGCTCGCCTAATTGACCTGCTCAAGCCACACTTTATAAATTAATACACCTACATCTTATGGCAGCTTTGATGATCAAAACTCGTACTAGGATTACAAGCGGGTGAGAGATGGAGGAGAGGCTTCCAAGTCTCTTTATCAGGGTGGAAGTGGAGATTAGAAGCTACGAGTGGAGTCCTAGCAAAGTCTTGACTTGGAGGCAGGGCTCCAGCCTCCTAGTCCTCGTCGATGCTCCTCCTCCTCCTTTTCATCCTTGTGGGAGCGTGTTCGAGTGATCTTGGCTCTGTCTCAAGATGTCCCCTTGCCTGGAGGCCAACCCCTCCCTTTTATAGGCTAGGAGAGGGGTCGGCTGACGGTGGCTTCCTTGGGAAGGAGTTGTAAGGCAAGGTAAAATCAACGTTCTACCTGGGGTAAAGCCACGCATACTTGTGGGGCCCGGGGACACCTGGCTGTCTCACATTTATCATGGCAAACAATGCGGGCCACGGGGGTCCCAGGCGCCATCATTTAGGCTATGTCGACCCCTGCCCTTCGTAGCCTGCTGGGGCTCGGCGCGGCCCGTCATGTTGCGCCCTGCCAGAAGTCTACACACTCAGGCCTAGTCTGATAGGCTATGAGTGCGCCGTAGGTCGAGGGGCGCGCAGACCATAAATGCGCCGCAGGCCGGGAGTCTCTTAGGTCATGAGTGCTACGTGGCCCGAGGGGTTCGTAGCTCATGAGTGGGAAACGGACCGGTGCCCGCGTTGTGGCTGGGTGCTAGGCGTGGTTAATGCAGGTAGTTATTGGGCGTGTTCGGCTGGCTACAAGCCGACACTGTTGCAGCTGTTTGGATTGCTGCAGCTGCAATCCATAGAGAGAAAAATACTGTAGAAGCCGCAGCCGCAGCCGGATTGCAGCCGCAGCAAGCCGCAGTGAACAAGCTCATTTATGGCGGGTCAGTCTGGGCCGAGTGCGGAATCCACTCGAGTGGTTCCCTTCCGACACGCCTCGCCCTCCTGTTAGGCTCCGCCACGCCCGACCATGGGCTCAGTGCCGCGGGGGTTCGACCGAGGGCGGGTTCTTGCAGGGTTGACGTATCAACCTCTTCCGACCGGTCGATAGGCCCCAGCGACCAGGGGCTCTTTCCTCGGCACGCTCTATGACCGACGGGTCTCAGGGATCGGGAATCATTTCACCGATAGTACCCGACACTCTAAGTTATGAAGATTCCTTAAAAATGGAAATACTTGAGATATAAGGAATAACTGTGGCACTCAAGTTTGATCTAGGTGATCAACTGAGATGGGTTTGGTTGAGTGCAAAAAAAAGTTATGACGCTTTTTTGCCTTTCGTCACAAAAAAAGTTCCTTTGATATACACCTTCTATGACGATGGTCTTTTCGTCACCAAGTTGTCGCAACAACAAAGACTATGACAAAGATAACCCTGTTAATTTGTGACGTAACATTTTGGTGTCGCGGAAAATATGGCCAAAGTACAGCTAGCGGTGTTGATCAGTTATATGGTGAGATAAATATTTGGGTTGATGAACATGTTGGCGTTATCATGGACCAAGTCGTGAATCTCGAGGGACGGATTTCTTTGTTTGTGTTCTCAAACCACATGTCAATTGTGTAATTGGATATATTTTATGGAACCGTATCTTGCAGGACAGTAATATATATTTTTTAATATATTGTGTGTGTATACGAACTGAGTCTAATATAATTGAAATACTGTTTGTATTTTTGTGTTCTAAAAAAATGCAGTATGCATGGCTGGCTATCTTTGTCTCCGTCATCAGTGCTAATAAGTCCTCCCAAACCGGCGCGCGATGGCTATGCGAGGGATTTGCTACTCCAATAACTTACGTATTAGAAGAAGAAAAAAAATTGCATGTGCCATAAGAATGCAAAACCCCTGTTTCACGTCAAGTGCGGGGGTGACTTGTTCTCATTTGTAAGTAGGAGTATATATATGTTAGCAATTATGACGTACGGAGATGGAGGAGGGGCGGGGCCTGTTCTCCGTTGCCGTTGGAGGAGGATGATGAGTCGAGAGTACGGAACCAACCATTGACTTTAGCTAGGCACGGGCCCAGCTGAGATCTGTAGTGTTGGGGAACAAGTGGAGTAACGTGCCATCAGTTTTGCATGCATGCGACTTTTTATCATAACCTGCAAACAGCGACAGATTACACATTTTATGCTTTAGAGCATTTATAATGGGTGTCTTGAGTTGTGTCTTCGAGTGTGTCTAGGGGGTGAATGTAAAAAAAACTTAAGATATGTATCTTGACGAAGACACAATATCTTAGCTATATGTTCGAGACAGAAGACTAGTTGATTGGTCACTTTAATTTATTGAATGTTCTGATTGGTACAATGAATATGGTAAGACACATGTTTTAGACATGTCCACTATATTATGTTGTGTTTTAGTTGTGTCTTATACTTAGAGTATCGTGCAACAGTGTCTAAGTTGTACATGCCTTTAGTGGCCGCATCCCCATCGATCGTACAGGATAATTACACTAGTTAATTGGATTGCGAGAGAGAGAGCCCAGAAGTCAGCTCGTTGAAGCGGCTTGTGTAGTACTAGTCGTACTAGTACTTGATAGGATCGGTCCAGGCTCCCATAGAACTTGATGTGTTTGGTTTGAGGAGTTACTCTATGCTTTATGAGGTGATGGATCATAAGTTCATTCCATCAATTTTGGTGGAATCAATCCACTGCTCATGTATATACTAATTATTAGCTTATTAGGAATGGGGTGGTGATGGATCAACCCATTCTATTTCACAAACCAAATAAAAAAGTGCGGAGTAAGAATAAAATGGATCACTTCATTCCTCAAACCAAACACACTCTAAATTAATTTCTGCGACATGTTCTAATAATCCAAGCCCGATAGTCCTCAGCTCCACCAGATATCGCACATCGTCGCATCATGCGCCAACCTCTTGTGCAGTTGCGCTTCAACGACTACAAATTACAGTGCACACCAAGTATCGTGCAGCAGCGCAAATTAGACCTGGGCAAAAAAAAAACAGACAATTAATCCGGGGGAATTAGACGAAGTAGTGGGAGGGTAGGTAGTAGCCTCTCATCATGTTACTTGCACATGAGGCTGCTAGACGGGATAAACAATTTGCTCCCGTTGTCAACTCTCTGTTCATGTTTGGTACTCCCTTCCTTCCCAAAGGAATTACTCCCCATGTCAACTATGTCCGTGTTTAGTACCCCCCTTCCTTCGTTTCCTAATCGAGTCACTTTTCTTAAAAATCAAACAGCGCTTTAAATCTGTTGATAAAGAGACCTAACATTTATAATACTAATTTCTAATCACAAAAAATATATTTCTAGTATGTCTATAAAATAAAAATTTTACCAATATTTTTATGGACACTTAAAACTTAAAAATCAACAATATCTTCACATGACTTAATTATAATGTCTTGCTTGAGGTTTGTTTTTGCTACTACATAAGATAAAGTTCAAATAAATGCATGGTGGAGTTAAACCTAGGCAAGGTGATGGTCTGAATGATCAACACCTCAAGCAAGACAATTTAAGTCATGTGAAGATCTGCAAGACATGCTAAGATTCTCTAAAACACCAACAAGTAGAAGCTCGAACAAACAAAAACGGAGCCATCAAAGTTGAGATAAAGAGGTGGATAAATTGAAAATTGTCTCATGATTTTGGATATACTCAAATTGACATGACTTCATCTCTAAGCTATAGAACTTTTCATTTGCTTTTCAAAAAGTCCAAGATCAACAAAACGTGTTGGTGGGTGCAGGTTGGGTTCTTAACCCAATAGGGTTTTTCCCGTGGGTATGAAAAGGTTGTGCCCGGGCGTGGCGGAGCCAGACAGGGGTACGGCCAAACCGAAGGGAAACCACTCAGGTGGATCCCTCGGCTAGCCCGAGACTGACATGCCATAAGTGACCGGTCGCTTTTAACTACGTCTAGTGCCAAGCCACAGTAGAGATGTCGGTCTGCCTCCCACTCATGACCTACGAGCCCCTCAAACTTCAGCGCATTCATGACCTACGAACCCCTCGTAATGTGGCTCATTTATGACTCGGGTGCCCCCCGGCTTGCGGCGCACTCATGCCCTATCAAGGCTAGGCCAGAATGTGTAGGCCACTTGCAGAGTGCAACGAGACAAGCCGCACCGAGACCTAGGCTACGAAGGCCAAGGGTCGGCGTAGCTCGAATAATGGCACCCAGGCCCCACGCTACCCCACATCGCCTGCCATAAAGAGTATGAAACAACAAGGCGACCCAGACGCTCATGGACAAACACGACTTCACTAGGGTAAGACGCTCATTTTTACCATAGTTCGGTGACTCCTTCTCAAGGAAGCCACCAGTGGGCGACCCCCCTTCTGCCCTATAAAAGGAGGAGGTCAGCCACCGGACAACCGGACAAACCAACGAAAGGAGGGGGATGCATCGACGAGGACCTAAAGGCCGGAGCCCCGCCGCCAAGGCAAGACTTAGTTAGGACTTCAGCTCTATAACCCTTAGCCCCACCTCCTCCACACAAGAGACTTGGGAGCCTCTCCTCCCTCTCTCGCCCGCTTGTAACTCCTATTACGAGCATTGATCAACAAAGGTACCGGTAGCGCGAGCCGCTGAAGACAAGATGTAGGATGTTCCAATATAAATTTTGCGCCCATTGTGTACACCGTCCGGAGCCCAGAACGCGCACACAAATTTACTTGGCAGAGCATGAGCACGCCAGATAGGGGACTTGCGTGTTCTCGACGAGTTCTCTAAACTGAAGTGAGAGCAGTAATTGTTACTCTTGGTGATTGGCACCATCTAGATGGTTCGGTGGTGACTGGGGTGTGGTTATCACCCGGAGAGCTTGTGGGTGACTCGACTCTGGTGTTCTACATGGTTGCAGGCGGTTCATCGTGCCAGAGTGACGGAGAACCATCTCATGGTGAGCACTTAGTCCTTATGTGGTCTAAGGGAAGCTATACCCTTCCAAGAGTACTCTAATTAGTACTAGTGGAGAGTGAAGAATCTTCTATACCTTGGGGAAAAAATAGAGTAGTCATCGTAACATTTGCACATTTGCTTTACTTTCCATAGTTAACTTCTGAGCATTTATATTTTAAGTATCACCATGATAGCACAGTGTTTGTTTTTTACACTCTTATCTCTTTATGAACACTTTAGGCATTATGTTACGTTGAAGTTGGGGTGTGCACTTAAGGGCTAGTTTGGGTACTTTAGTATTGAAGTGGTTTGGAAGGATTGGAGAATGTATAAATCCCCAATAGATCAAAAACTCTCACAATACATCTCAATTCACTCTAATCTCTTTCATTACTAGAGTACCCAAACTAGGCCTAAGATATAACTATTGCAAGGATTTTTAGAAAAAAATCCTAATTCAGTCCCTCTTGGATGAAAAGATCACTCGATGATGAAACCGGCGAACTGTCGCTGGTAGGTGGGTCTAACTATCAAACCTCCGTACGTGTCTCACAGATAGCGGCCGCGTGAATAAACATTTCTGTTCGGTTAATTAGGTGAGGCATCTTGTAAGAACTTGGCTGTGTTTAGTCACAGCAAACGTATTCCACTCTCCACAAAATAAAATAAAATAAAATAAAATAAACGGGTCAGTGAAACGGCAATTAACCGACTGCATGAATCCCTTCTTTTGCTTGCTGCCAGGAAATGGCAATAGTGTTTGTTCCCGTTCCAAAGACCGTGCCAACCCCCCGCAATCGGAAACGCCTGCCTCACCAACCCCCGCAATCGCAATTCGCAAACCAAACAAATTTGTGTACTCAAACCGGCCCCGTCTCGGTTCTATTGTATAAAACCCCCGCCAGACCGCTGGCTTGTTCCGTCGTCTCCGCTGTCCGCTGCACAGAGACTGTACCGGGGCAGGGGCGGCGCAGAAACAGAGCCACACACCGACACACCCCACCTACGCTACGCGCGTGCTGGGCGAGTGATGGACCTCGCCCTCCTGGAGAAGGCCCTGCTGGGGCTGTTCGCTGCGGCGGTGCTGGCCATCGCCGTGGCGAAGCTGACGGGCAGGCGGTACCGCCTTCCACCGGGCCCCCGGGGCGCCCCCGTGGTGGGGAACTGGCTGCAGGTGGGGGACGACCTGAACCACCGCAACCTGATGGCGCTGGCGCGGCGGTTCGGCGACATATTCCTGCTGCGCATGGGCGTGCGCAACCTGGTGGTGGTGTCGACCCCGGAGCTGGCGAAGGAGGTGCTGCACACGCAGGGCGTGGAGTTCGGGTCGCGCACCCGCAACGTGGTGTTCGACATCTTCACGGGGGAGGGGCAGGACATGGTGTTCACGGTGTACGGCGAGCACTGGCGCAAGATGCGGCGCATCATGACCGTGCCCTTCTTCAC
This sequence comes from Zea mays, assembly GCF_902167145.1. Taxonomy (NCBI): domain Eukaryota; kingdom Viridiplantae; phylum Streptophyta; class Magnoliopsida; order Poales; family Poaceae; genus Zea; species Zea mays. The sequence continues at coordinate 146,507,736 of NC_050101.1, forward strand.
GGGCAAGGTGGTGGCGCGGAACCGCGCCGGGTGGGAGGAGGAGGCCCGCCTGGTGGTGGAGGACGTGGCGCGGGACCCCGCCGCCGCCGCCGCGGGCGTCGTCCTCCGCCGCCGCCTCCAGCGGATGATGTACAACGACATGTTCCGCATCATGTTCGACCGCCGCTTCGACAGCGACGACGACCCGCTGTTCAACAAGCTCAAGGCGCTCAACGCGGAGCGCAGCCGCCTGTCGCAGAGCTTCGACTACAACTACGGCGACTTCATCCCCGTGCTCCGACCCTTCCTCCGCGGGTACCTCAACCGCTGCCACGACCTCAAGACCCGCCGCATGAAGGTCTTCGAGGATAGCTTCGTCCAGGAGCGCAAGTAAGCCTGCCGTTCCATTTCCCTTTTTTTTGATCTTCAGCTCCATGAAGACAATTTTGGTAGGATCTGCGATGTGCACATGCTGCATGTTATGTTAGGCTGCAGCTGTACTTGCTCTTTTGAAAAGCGGTCGTGCGTGCTCACCCACGGCCACGAGGGAACGTGCAACATATACTTTTCTAAATTCTATACTTCTCGTGGAATTCTATAGCCACCACCTTGTTCATTCCGTTGCGAAGCCCAACTAACGGTTGCTGCGTGTGCGTGCGCGCGCAGGAAGGTGATGGCTGAGACGGGTGAGATCCGGTGCGCCATGGACCACATCCTCGAGGCGGAGAGGAAGGGCGAGATCAACCACGACAACGTCCTCTACATCGTCGAGAACATCAACGTCGCAGGTACAGACTTTTCAAGTGGGCTCCAGTATTACTCCACGTGTATCAAATGGTAGTTGAATTGAAGCCGCCGCCGCCGCGTGATCGAGACGTCGTTGTTCACAAGTCGAAGCTGGCACTGCGCCACTGCCCCCCATTCGTCGGGATCTGACAAAAATCACAAGACGCGCTTAGAATCGGCCTAGGAAAAAGAGCGGAAAGTCTGCTCGAATCTGAACGTGTATACAATGAGCAAGCGAACAGAGCTGAAGAAACCTTTTGTTCTTTTATTGCAGCGATCGAGACGACGCTGTGGTCGATCGAGTGGGGCATCGCGGAGCTGGTGAACCACCCGGCCATCCAGTCCAAGCTCCGGGAGGAGCTGGGCTCGGTCCTGGGCGGCGCCGGCGTGCCCGTGACGGAGCCGGACCTCGAGCGCCTCCCCTACCTCCAGGCCGTCGTCAAGGAGACGCTGCGCCTGCGCATGGCCATCCCGCTGCTGGTCCCGCACATGAACCTCAACGACGGCAAGCTCGCCGGCTACGACATCCCCGCCGAGTCCAAGATCCTCGTCAACGCCTGGTTCCTCGCCAACGACCCCAAGAGGTGGGTGCGCCCCGACGAGTTCCGCCCCGAGCGCTTCCTGGAGGAGGACAAGTCCGTGGAGGCCCACGGCAACGACTTCCGCTTCGTCCCGTTCGGGGTCGGCCGCCGGAGCTGCCCCGGGATCATCCTCGCGCTGCCCATCATCGGCATCACCCTCGCCAGCCTCGTGCAGAACTTCCAGCTGCTGCCGCCGCCCGGCCTCGACAAGATCGATACCACGGAGAAGCCTGGCCAGTTCAGCAACCAGATCGCCAAGCACGCCACCATCGTCTGCAAGCCCCTCAAGGCCTAGAAATCACCTGCACGCGCCTCCCGCCACATCAAGCACTATTGTAATTTTGTGCGTCTTCTCTGTTATGTGTTGTGTCCTTGAAAACTTCTCCAAAAGTTATAGTGTCATAAACTTCAATTTAATCAACTCTGTTGCACAAGGCTTTGTTTCCGGATTGTGAATTTAGCCAAGGCCCAGACGATTAAAAGACTTCGGTTCTGTTCTTTTTATAGGGTATTTGTTTGGAGCTTCATTCACCACCGGCTTAATAAAAAAACAATATCAAAATCGAGGCAAAAACTGTAAAGGCGAAGCTTTTTTTTGGCAACAAGTCAAAGTCATCAAAACATGGCTTCTATAGTAGCTTTACCATCTTTGAAGAAGTCAAAGCTCTGCCAAAATCGCATTTCAACTCCATCGTTTGCGGAGAAGCCAAAGTCCTAGCAAAGAGACCTTCCAATCTGACTGCAATAAGTTTCGTAAACTATGTAATACTTTCTTCTCAGTTAACACTTAAACACACACAAAATAATTTATATAAATGTACTGAATATTGCATATGAAGGGTTTTGTAGTTGTCTTGAACACATCGTTTGTTTCATATATAAATTAATGAACAAGGGGGTAATAAGGGACCCAAAATGTCTCCATGACAATCGACTAGTGATACGTGATTGAACTAAACTTTAATGCTTCTAATGATGTTCTGTGTACATGGAGGGATAATTTATAGTAGGCAACGTCAAATTTTTGACTTGCAGATGCTGAGTCTCAATGTACCAAGTTGAATCTTCAACCCGGTGTGCTTAGTGTTGAGCACTAGAACATGCAGCGGACGGTCCGGCCCCGAGGCTGGACGGTCCGTGGCCCGAACAGTCTGCGTTGGTAGCGCGAACGGTTCACACACTACCGGAAACGGGCGCTTTGCCGAGTGCCCGAAGCACTCGGCAAAGCCCCAAAAACACTCGTCAAAGGCTTTGTCGAGTGTCGCACTCGGCAAAGAAGGCTCGGCAAACAGTACATCGGCAAAGCCTTCTTTGCCGAGTACTTTTTCTCGGGCACTCGGCAGAGAGGTTTGCTGAGTGCCAGGGAGCACTCGGCAAAGAAAAGTGGCCGTTACGGCGACGAGGTAACGGAGACGGCTTCTTTGCCGAGTGTCAAGGATGACACTCGGCAAAGGAGTTAACTTTGCCGAGTGTCTGCCCAGTAGCACTCGGCAAAGAGCCCGCCAGGGAGGGTCCTCATGTCAGGTTCTTTGCCGAGTGCTCTGCGCGGCACTCGGCAAAGCGTGCCTCTTTACCGAGTGCCAGCGATATAACACTCGGCAAAGTCCCTAAACCGGTGCCCAGGTTTTTGCTCTTTGCCGAGTGTTATGACCCTGACACTCGGCAAAGCACCTCTTTGCCGAGTGTTACACTCGGCAAAGTGACCAGTATATACCTCTCCCCTTCCGGTCGAATCAGCGGTCGCCTGTCCCGAAGTATGGGACGCTGAGGGAGACTCACGGGGCCTCGCAGGTAGATGCTCCTCGAACTTGAGTCGCCTGAACCTGAGGCGTCCTGCTGCTGGTCGTCGTCGTCCTGCTGCTGGTCGTCGTCGTCCTGAGGCGCCGCCTGCTGCTGGACAGGGTCGTCCTGCTGCGCTGCCTGCTCTGCCTCGACCGCCGTCCTACTCCTCCTCCCCCTCCTCCTCCTCCTCAGCCAACTGCCCACCATATTTGCCCAACAACCTGCAATTAAGAGTAAACAAATAAGCACATATAAAAAGATGTATTTAAAAATAGGTGCGAAATAAAAAGTCATATAACATTACATCGATTAAAAATAATCTTCATATGTGTCGGGGTTAGCCGGATCATAACTCTCATCATCACTATCAAGCATTTCACTCTCAACACCATCAGAAGACGCAAGTTCGTCATTAATGTCATTGCCTTCAAGGATTACTAAGTCATTATCATTTTGCACCTCATCATCCTCCTCATCAACAACCATTTCAATATCTACGTCCATTCCGATAGCTTCAGTTAAGTCTATCTCAAATCGCCCTTCTAGCCCATCTTCTTGGAAGAACTCTCCATCATATGTGTCCGGGTCTAAGTTGTAATCTTCATCGTTAGGAACAGGTAACCTCCCGTGCGGCGAGACCTTATACACAACATCCCAACCCTTAAGATGTTCTTTCGTTTGACACGCATATGGGAGATAATACACTTGTGTGGCCTGTTGGGCCACGATATAGACATCGTCTCCTGCTAAGGTGGAATATTGTCGAATTTCGACTATCCCAAGATTAGAATGTGTCCGTCTCGTCACTTGAGGGTCAAACCAATGACATTTTAATATCACTGGAGTAAGAGGTTTGGAACCATAAAAATTGAACTCATATATTTCTTCGATTCGTCCAAAATAATCGACATTGTCAAGGCCGGGCGTAAAGACTCCAGAACACGTTGTTTTCTGATTGGGCCGACTTTTGTCGTAGTTTGTTGTGCGAAAACGGTATCCATTGACGTCATACCCAGAATATTTCTTGACCCTATAGGCAAAGCCGTTGGCTACTTGTATCAACTCAACACTCATAGACGGATCTCTTTGGCCCTGCAAGTATTCGCAAGTTAAAAGACGCTAAATTGAGTTCAAAGACGTATCTCTTTTACAAACTAAGCACGTACCTTACATTTGAACCAGGAAATGAAATCGGGCAACCCATTTCTCGCACCCTTTCTAAGAAGAGTGTCATATTCCTGTGGAGTGGGGTCCCTTGATCGACGCCAGAATTCATGAAGAAATTGTTCCATGTATGGCGTCACCTCTTCAAGGTTGGTCAATACGTATAGCATGATATGCCGCCACTCTTCATGTGTCAGGGTCTTGGTGGTCGAGCCACTTGCGCTTCCGAGTTGGCCTCGAAATATGCTAAGGTTCGATTCATTGTCACCATCATTGTAACGAGGGGGTGGATTATGCATGCTCGGCAGTTTGTCACCATAATAAGTTGTTGTGAAGTTTGAGACCTCCTCTAGAATGTATGCCTCTGCAATGGAAGCCTCGATTTTGCATTTATTTCTACATTTCTTTCGAATAGTCTTTAGACATCTCTCGATTGGATAGCACCAACGTCCCTGCACGGGCCCTCCCATTCGTGCCTCATAGGGGAGATGAAGAATCAAATGCTGCATTGGATTGAAGAAGCCGGGTGGAAATATCTTCTCAAGCTTACACAGCAACACGGGTGCCAATCTTTCCAAGTCTGCAACCACGGTCCGAGATAACTCTTTTGCATAAAGCTGACGGAAGAAATAGCTCAACTCTGAAAGCGCTAGCCAGACATGCTCAGGGACATAGCCTCGAACCATCGCAGGAAGAATCCGTTCAATCCATATGTGGAAGTCATGACTCTTCATCCCTAAGACTCGCATAGTAGATAAGTTCACCCCCCTACTCAGGTTAGCTGCATACCCATCAGGGAACATCAACATCTTGATCCACTGAAGTACTTCCTTCCTCTGGGCCCTGCTTAGGACGAAATCGGCCTTAGGCCTTCTCCACGTCTTTCCGCCACTTGGCGGCTTCATCTCTAGTTTTGGTCTATCACATAACGCTGCCAGATCCACTCTTGCCTTCACATTATCCTTTGACTTATCAGGAATGTCCATAATTGTTGCCCACAGTGCCTCGGCAACATTCTTTTCATTGTGCATCACGTCAATGTTGTGTGGAAGGAGCAGGTCGTCATAATAGGGGAGCCGAGTCAAGCCAGACTTATGTGTCCACATATGCTGCTCACCATATCCCACAAAACCACCTTCTGTATTGGCCACGAGCCCATCTATCTGTTGACAAATTTCGGCACCAGTCATCATTGCAGGTGGGCGGTCTGTCACTACAACACCTTTCATAAAGTTTTTGATGTCTAGGCGGAATGGATGGTCAGCAGGAAGAAATTGTTGATGTTTATCGAAGGACGAATATTTGCCACCCCTTTTCAACCAAATGAACCTGAGAGCTTCCTTGCAAACTGGGCATGGGATCTTACCGTGAACACACCAGGCACGGAATAGCCCATACGCCGGTAAGTCATGCATGGAGTACTGGTACCAAACATGCATTCTGAAGTTTGTCTTCGTAGCTCGGTCATACGTCCATACCCCTTCCTCCCAGGCACGTACCAATTCATCGATCAAAGGCTCCATGTACACGCCCATTTTATTCCCCGGGTGTCCGGGAATTATCAACGACACGAATATATTCTGCCTTGGAAAGCACACACCAGGGGGGAGATTGATTGGGATAACAAACACGAGCCAACATGTGTACGAGGCAGCGCTCATTCCATAGGGATTGAACCCATCTGTGGCCAACGCAACACGTACATTACGAGCCTCTTTGGCTTTCTCACGGTGAATGGCATCAAAGTGTTTCCATGCTTCACCATCGGATGCGTGCACCATCTTGTCAGGATTGTATCGTTTTCCATTTTTGTGCCATGTCATCTATTTCGTGGATTCCTCTGTCATGTACAGACGCTGGATCCTCGGTATGAACGAAAGGTGCCGTAGGATTGTCAAGGGGATGTCAAGCTGCCTCTTCTATCCATCACCAGAGTCTACCTCCATAAACCTAGACGATGTACACTTGGGACAGTACTTTGCCTCCGCGTATTCTTTCCTAAATAGCACGCAGCCCTTCGGACAAGCATGAATCTGCTCATACGTCATCTTGAGTGCACGAAGGAGTTTCTGTGCCTCGTACATGCTCTTTGGCAGAACGTGATCATCCGGAAGCAGGCTCCCAATAACCGTCAACAAGCCATCGAATGCGTCTCTACTCATGTTGTACTGCGACTTGAACGCCATTACACGCCCAATGGCATCCAGTTGAGAAACCTTTGTCTGGCCGTGAAGGGGCTTCTGTGCCGCGTCGAACATGTCGTAGAACGCCTTTGCAGTCGGCTCTAGCTCGTCATCCATACATCCTCCCGTGTACTGTGCCTCCTGATAGTCGTTCAACATATCCGCTACCCCCGCTTCCGCGTCATAATCCTCGACACGTTGTCTCAGCACCTCCTCTCTCGTACGATGCGCTTCACCATGAAATATCCACCGAGTATAGCCCGGCGTAAATCCATTCTTCCAAATATGTTCTACCATGGCCTTCTTTGGTTTTCTTTTCCGGTTGGCACATTTGCTGCACGGGCATGGGACTAGACTCGCTCCCTTAGCAGCTTTGACATATGCCCGTTCCACGAAATCATCGGTCTTTCTAATCCATTCAGTGGTGATATCGTTCCTTTCTCTATGGCCCGTGTACATCCACTCACGGTCCTCCATCCTCTAACAGGAAATTTCGGCAGCACCTCCCCTGCACGGGGAGGTTTCGAAATCCTGCAGATAAAATTATTAGCACGATGGCTGACATCCACACATAATTCAACGACACGATGGCCGGCAATCATCAATACTCAATATTTGTGGGGGATAGATATCCCCCGGGTCCACTAAAAGAGTAAAAGACCTCACGAAAGGCCCAAGGGCCCAATAAATCGTAAGGTCATTCTTTCGTGGGCCTGGGGAGAGACAACCAGCAAACAAGAGCGACATGAGGCCGGATTGGAGCAAACCCGGACGACCCACAACGTCGAGCGAGTGACCGCAACAGAGATCCGACTTTCCCGCGCTGGAGCCCCCATGCAACGGAGCCGTGCGGGGATAAGTCGGTAGGGTTACGTGGAGATAAACTCAAGCAGTTCACTATCTTTTAGCCACTTGTTGTTATCATATCCACATGTATTGCCCCACGGTCGAGTATATAAGGCCTAGGGGGCACCCCTTCAGAACGATCGACCCTATTACTTAGCCACCCACATCAACTCTCTGCATTCTCAATCCAGAGAGCTCTCTTGTAACCACATTCACCAAGCATACTCACCAGGACGTAGGGTGTTACGCATCTCTAAGTGGCCCGAACCTGTAAACCTTGTCCACTGTTCCTCGTGCAATCGACACGAACCATTTTGCTACAGTTGTCGACACCGTCCTACTCCTAAAAACACCTTGAGGGGCAACCCCGGGTGTGCGGTCGGACCCAAAACACCGACAGCTGGCGCGCCAGGTAGGGGGTGTGTCGACGATCCAAGCTAGCTCAATGGCCGTCACCTTCTACAGCAAGATCACCCTGCGTCCCGGATCCGTATTCTGCTTCGGAACAATCTCATCCGTAGCGGATGAAGAGGGAACTCTACATCGCATTGCGGATCCGCCGGAAAAGAAGTCTCCTCCAACAAACTCCGAAAATGCCGGAGAAGCGCAACCTCCAGCTCTTCGGAAAAAGATCGTCTCCGGAAAGTCAAGGGCCGAGGGCTCGCTGACCCGGAGAACTCCGTTGTCTACTTCTCCGACAAAAGAATGGACACAGATCGCGAGGAAGAAGGAGACCAGGGAGAAGCAAGTTGTTCTTTCCGTTCCTCCACCCTCAAAGGAGAACGGAAAGAAGGTCGCCACGATAGCAGCACCATTCTACCCCGACGTCCTCTTCATCGGGAGAGTGGAGTCGCCTACCGTCTCCGACGACGAGCCGACCGCACCCGGAGAAGAACCGCCTCAACGAGAATCCCGCCGACAGAGGAATCGGCGCAGGAACATTCGACGACATCACGCGGCCGGAGAACGGGATCCGGAGCAGCTTGTCTCACGAGACGAGGTCTCGGAGATAGGAGAAACTCCGGAAGAACGCGTCTTCAGAGAACGAAGGAACTCCCGACGACGTGATCGCCGACGGGCTCAGGAACAAGCCGAGCAAGATGCAAGGCAACGCCGGGAGAATCCATTCTTCGGGTGCAACCTGAATCCCGACTTCGCCCGAGCTATGAACACGCCGAGTGAAGTCGGAGGGGTACTAGCTCGGATAGCTGATGGACTCCCTCGGACTCCCGACGCTGAGGGCTACCGACGACTGTTCACCCAGGCAGCCAACCATCTTCTACCGCTTGCTCACCCGCCGAACGATCTACGACACGCCATCAACAGTCGCCGAGACGCGCGAAGCTCCATCAATGCTTCGCGCGAACGGCGGCATGAGAACGAGATTCGCCGCCGGGAGGAGTACGACAGGGATCATGGCATCCCGGCTCAGAGCCAGGCCACCAGAACTGAGTCGGCAACGGCCTCAACTGGCGGTACCACCCAGGGACGGTCGAGGAACCACAACCACTACTCCCCTCCCCGGGACAGACATCATCCCCGACGACAGGAGGACACGTGTGGAGTGTCTGCTCTTACTCCGCGCCTTAGGGCCATCCAATGGCCTCCCAACTTCAAGGTATCCAATGTCGACAAATATGAACCTAAGCAGGATCCAGGGGGTTGGCTAGCCGTCTACACCACCGCTGCTCGAGCTGCCGGGGCGTCCAAAGACGTGATGACCGCGTACTTACCCATTGTCCTTGGGCAAGACGCGCTGCAATGGCTGCGACATCTACCCCGACACTGCATTGACGACTGGGGTGACTTCAGTCGACGCTTCACCGCCAACTTCTAGTCCCTCTCTGACAAGCCGGCACAACCGTGGGACCTCAAATCCATCAAGCGCCGGGGGGACGAAACTCTCCGGTCGTACCTCAAAAGGTTCCAGACCATGAGAAATCGTATCCCCGAGGTCACGGAGGCGGCCGTGATCGAGGACTTCTACAGAGGATCCAATGACTCGGCTTTCGTCCGAACTATACTGCAGAAGGCGTCGACTACCTCCGAGGAGCTGTTCCGAGAAGCCGATCTCTACATCACCGCCGACGAGCGAGCTCAGGACCTCATCGGAGGAGCAAAGCCCGCACCGGCAGCACCACGACGCGACGCGAACCAGCAACCCGACAAACGATGGGAGAAGAGGCCTCGCGAAGAAGTACACGCCGCCGGACCACCTGCCTCTCGCGCTCGAGGAGGACCTCGTGGGGGCGAACGCACGCTGGACGACATCCTCGACGCCCAGTGCCCGTACCACAAGGACATGCGCCACACTCTTCGTAACTGCCGGGACTTCAAGCATTCCGTCGGACACGGCCGACCCTTCCAACCTCTACCTCCTCCTCCGCCGAGGGGAGGACCAGATGAACCACGACAACCCCATCAGCAGGAGGAGGGAGGAGGAGGAGCTTTCCCACGCGTCGACAGGGAGGTCAACGTCATCTTCGGCAGACATGGGTCGCAGGAGAACAAAAGACAACAAAAGCTCAACGACCGCCAGATACTGGTGGCGACCACCGGTCCTCCCGCCCCATACCGGTGGTCGGAACACCCGATCACTTTCACTCGGGAGGATCAATGGCTCAACTTCGACCATCCAGGCAAATACCCGCTCCTCGTCGATCCGGTGATCCGAGAGAGTCGGGTAAAGAAGGTGCTAGTGGACGGGGGGAGCAGCATCAACGTCACCTTCCCTCGGACACTCCAAGGCTTGGGAGTTCACCTCAAAGAGCTCCACGAGTCAGACACTCCTTTCTTCGGCATCGTGCCGACGGAAGGGGAATACCCGTTGGGCCACATCTACATGCCAGTCACCTTCGGAACTCCGGAGAACTACAGAACCGAGTTCCTGAGGTTCGAAGTGGCGAACTTCGACTGCGGGTACAACACCATCATCGGGAGGCCGGGACTGGCCAAATTCATGGCCATCCCTCATTACACGTATATAATACTGAAGATGCCAGGGCCGCAAGGAATCATAACTGTGCGCGCCGACTTCCAAGGCGCCGCAGAGTGTTTCCGAGTGGCCATCCAAGCAGCCCTCACCACCAAGCCGTCGGCGATTTCTTCGACACTGGTGAACTCTAAGCCTGAAGAGGACCTTGCAGTACCGGCAAACGAAGCTCAGGCCGCGACTTCTATGCGGCCGACTGAAGAAACCAAGAGGATCAACCTGGGGTTCACTAATGAACGCAAGACTGCCATCATCAGCTCCAGCTTGGACGACAAATAGGAAAGCACGCTCGTCCAGTTTCTGCAAGATAACCGAGATGTATTCGCATGGCAACCTGCGGATATGCCGGGAGTCCCAAGAGAACTGGCCGAGCACAAACTGAAGGTCTATCCCCAGGCAAGGCCGATTCGGCAAAAGCTACGTCGTTTCACGCCCGACAAGAGAGAGGCCATTCGCGCCGAGTTAGCTCGCTTGGTCGCGGCCGGATTTATTAGAGAAGTGTTACACCCCGAGTGGTTAGCCAACCCTGTTCTTGTACTCAAAAAGAATAAAGTGGATTGGCGCATGTGCGTCGACTATACCGATCTCAACAAACACTGTCCGAAGGATCCCTTCGGGCTCCCGAGGATAGATCAGGTGGTGGACTCCACCGCTGGATGTTCTGTGCTGTCTTTCTTGGATTGCTATTCTGGATACCACCAGATTAGTTTGGCGAAGGAAGACGAGGAAAAAACGGCGTTCATCACTCCGTTTGGCGCTTTCTGTTATACCTCCATGCCGTTCGGCCTTAAAAACGCTGGAGCGACTTATCAGAGAGCCATCCAAACGTGCTTAGCCGATCACTGGGGCAAGCGTGTGGAGGCCTACGTAGATGATGTGGTAATCAAAACGGAGAATTCAGAAAACTTCATCGAAGACTTACAGCTGGTTTTCAACAGTCTGAGACGGTATAGATGGAAGCTTAATCCTGAAAAATGTGTTTTCGGGGTACCGGCGGGAAAGTTACTCGGGTTTATCGTCAGCCACCGAGGAATTGAGGCTAATCCGGATAAGATTGAAGCTATCATGAAGATGGAAGCACCTCGATCACAAAAGAAGGTTCAGCGACTTACTGGATGTATGGCAGCTCTGAGCAGATTTATATCCAGGCTGGGGGAAAAAGGTTTGCCGTTTTACAAGCTACTCAAGAAGGTGGATAAGTTTCAGTGGACTTCAGAAGCACAGGAAGCTCTAGATGCGCTGAAGAAATTCTTGATAACACCACCAGTACTGAAGCCACCCCGACGAGCTACGTCAGCTCAACCAGCTGAAGATCTGCTACTGTATATCTCTTGCACGACTCACGTGGTAAGCACCGCGTTGGTAGTCGAGCGAGTGGAAGAAGGACATGCCTACCCAGTGCAACATCCTGTTTACTTCATCAGTGAAGTTCTATGCCCCTCAAAGAAAAAGTATCCTCAAGTTCAGAAGCTATTATACGCAATACTTCTAACTGCCCGCAAGCTACGTCACTACTTTGATGACCACAAAGTCATAGTAGTCACCGGTTTTCCAATAGGGGATATTCTTCACAACAAAGAGGCCATTGGCCGAATAGCCAAATGGGCTTGTGAATTGGGATCTCATGACATCGAGTTCCGACCTCGCACTGCCATCAAAACTCAAGCACTGGTTGATTTCGTATCAGAGTGGACTGAACAGCAAGTACCAGATAACCCAGAGACTGCAGAAGTGTGGCGAATGTATTTTGATGGCTCGCTGAGGCTGCAGGGAGCAGGAGCAGGGATTCTCTTCACCGCACCTGGAGGCGAGCACCTCAAATATGCCCTCCAGTTGCTGTTTCCGGCCTCCAACAATGCAGCCGAGTATGAAGCTCTGATCCATGGATTGAACATCGCCATATCATTGGGCATCAAGAGATTGATGGTATACGAAGACTCTCTGGTAGTCATTAGCCAGATAAACAAAGAGTGGGATTGTTCAAGCGATTCAATGGGAAAATACTGCACTGCCGTCCGAAAGCTGGAAGATAAATTTGAGGGTCTGGAATTTCATCATGTAGAAAGAGATCAGAACACAGCAGCCGATGTACTGTCCAAGCTAGGATCCAGTCGAACTCAGGTCCCACCCGGAGTCTTTGTGCAAGAAATACTACAGCCGAGTATCTCAATGGATCAAACAGAAGAATGCAACATTATAGATCAATCCGAGTCAGACTCTGATGACTGGAGAAGGCCAATCATCAAGTACATAAAGAACGAAGAAGAACCAGATGACAAGAACTCGACCGAGCGCATTGCCAGACAGTCGGCTCACTACACACTCATTGGGGAGACATTGTATAGAAGGGGTGCGTCAGGCGTCCTCATGAAGTGCATCCTCCCGTCCACTGGGAAGCAACTTCTGGAGGAGGTCCATGCTGGGCAATGTGGAATACATGCAGCCTCCAGAACACTAGTCGGGAAGGTCTTCAGGTCAGGATTCTATTGGCCAACAGCAAAGAACGATGCAGCCGAGTTAGTTCAGAGGTGCGAAGCTTGCCAATACTTGTCAAAACAACAACACCTGCCAGCACAACAACTGCAGACCATACCAGTAACTTGGCCTTTCGCATGCTGGGGACTAGATATGATCGGACCTTTCAAGAAAGCTCAGGGGGGATACACTCATGTATTGGTAGCGATCGACAAATTCACTAAATGGATAGAGTTCAAGCCCATTGCTTCTTTAACCTCTGCTAAGGCCGTGGAATTCATACAGGACATAATATTCAGATTCGGGATACCAAACAGCATCATAACTGACTTAGGATCCAACTTCACAAGTTCAGAATTCTTCGACTTCTACGAGCAAAAGAGCATTCAGAATCAAGTATGCATCTGTAGCACATCCAAGAGCCAACGGGCAGGTTGAGCGAGCCAACGGGATGATATTGGAGGCACTCGGGAAAAAGGTCTTCGATAAGAATGAAAAATTCACAGGAAAGTGGATAAGGGAATTGCCTTATGTCGTTTGGAGCCTAAGAACCCAACCTAGCCGAGCCCTGCATGGAAACACTCCTTTCTTCATGGTCTATGGGTCGGAGGCAGTGCTACCCACCGATCTCAAGTTTGGGGCGCCAAGGTTGATCTTCGAAAACATAGCAGAAGCTGAGGCCACCAGGCTGGAGGACATTGATGTACTTGAAGAAGAACGGCTAAATGCGGTAATCCAATCAACACGATACCAGCAGACTCTAAGACGCTTTCACGACAAGGTTGTGCGACAACGATCCTTCTCAGTAGGAGATCTCGTCCTCCGCCGAATTCTAACGGGGGAGGGACGGCACAAGTTATCACCCTTATGGGAAGGGCCCTTCATGGTAGCAGAAGTCACTCGGCCCGGATCGTATCGTCTCACTCAGATGGATGGCACAGAAGTCGGGAACTCCTGGAACATAGAACACCTCAGAAAGTTTTATCCCTAGCTGTATTTCAAAAACTGCCGGGACGACGATGTACTCTGTAAAGTGGGAATATGTCATCAATAAAAAAGAGGTTTCAAAGATACTCAGATTGTTTACGATTGACTTGCATTCTTACTTAACTCGGGGTGACCACTATGCCCTACTAACGGAGCAATCGACTTAAGTCGGCAACGACTTAAGGCGGTGCAACATGCTCACGCTTACTTAACTCGGGGTGACCACTATGCCCTACTAACGGAGCAATCGACCTAAGTCGGCAACGACTTAAGGCGGCGCAACATGCTCACGCTTACTTAACTCGGGGTGACCACTATGCCCTACTAACGGAGCAATCGACTTAAGTCGGCAACGACTTAAGGCGGTGCAACATGCTCACGCTTACTTAACTCGGGGTGACCACTATGCCCTACTAACGGAGCAGTCGACTTAAGTCGGCAACGACTTAAGGCGGTGCAACGTGCTCTCGCTTACTTAACTCGGGGTGACCACTATGCCCTACTAATGGAGCAATCGGCTGAAGTCAGTGGCGACTTAAGCCGGTGCAACATGCTCATGTCTATGCAATTCAGGGTAACCACTACGCCCTATTAACAAAAACAATCGACTTAAGTCAGCAGCGACTTAAGGCGATCTGACGTAATTATGATTACTCATACAGGGATGACTTCCATATCCCGCAAACAAATTTCGTAATTATCGCGCGTCATCTCACTACTGCAAATTTACGAACTAATGAATTCTGAAACAATAAGAGAGTAATTATATCATTCGAATACTGAACTGATGTTCTCTAACAAATATTCGATCATGCTAACCGCGCGCTCAAAGCACGCAAAATGTTTCTCTATTTCGCAATATCTTTCTCAGGAGCGACCGACGAAGAAGGGCGACTCGAGGAATCAGGGGTAGCATTCACGTCAACCCTTATGTCTTCAGGAACAACCACGCCGGGTCTCCTCATCAAGATTCGTCCCGCCCGAATAGCCTTGTCCATGGCTCTGTCGCGCTGGGCTCTGAGAGTAACAGAAGTCTCTTCGGCAACCTTGGCAGCCAGTCGAGCAGTTTCTAACTCCTGGACAATGGATTTCTTGGAAGCTCGGAGTTCTTTGATGGTAGCATCCTTCGCTGATATCAGCTGCTTGAGCCGGGTCACTTCGTCCGCGGATTCCTGCAGCTTACAGCGTTGATTGTCCAATTCCTCCATTGTAAAGCGGTGACTCCTCTCCAAGATGGTCAACGAGTTGCTAGAATCACGATACAATCTGTCAAGACTGTCACGAGAAGCAGCAAGGATACGCTTTTCTTCCTGCGAGCAAAAGTCAACTCCCTCAGAAACCAAGCAAGTAATAGGAACACAGCAAGGCAAAGCACAGTTTTGTAAATTACCTTTTCAGAATCGAGCTGAGCATGAAGAGAAGAACTCAGTGCATTGGCGTCATCCAAGGCAGCAGAGACTTGACCCAGTTCAGTTTGGCTCTGAGAGTACTTCTCCTCGAAGTCAGCACACCACTGGACCAATTCAGCCTGATCTCGGGAATGTTTTTCCTCAAGAGTTGAAATCTGCCGAGTCATTCCTAGCAAAGGATAATCAAACAAAACGAGGTCAGAAGGTAAAGCAGTCCACAGTGAAGGCAAAGAGAAGCAAAAAGGCACTAACCAACGTTGGTTGCCTCCAATTCAGAGACGCGATGTTGAAGTGACACTGGATTCCAACATGCAAGAGACAAAGCTACTTCTGGGACGGAAGCACCCTGTAGCCTCAGCTGGCTAGCCATCCCATCCACCAAAGCCTGATGAGGAAAGTAGATGAGTGTAATGACAGCAGTTCATACAATGTGAAAATCAAGCTAAAATACATCACAGTACCTGGAGGTTGGAAAAGAACGAAGGGATCCCAAAATCAGGAGAGATCAGTTGATAATCAGGCGTAAGGCCACCACCCGAAGCAGCTTGCAACGAACCAGTAGGAATCAGCTCGGTGCCTTCAACAGAGCCAAACACTCGATCAGCGGGGACGCTGCCCTCTAAAGCGACTCCCTCGTCCAAGGTTTGGGCTACCACCATACAGCCAGAGTGTGGAGGAGATCCCACATGAACGTCCATGGAAGTACAGGAGGGAGACCCTGCTCGGGCACCCTCGGGGGCTGGGTCATAGTTTGCACTGCCCACTTGAGCCGGATCATCCCCGGCAGCACCCTCGGGGGCTGGGTAGTGGCTTACACTCTTCACCCGAGCCAAGTCATCCCCGGCAGCACCCTCGGGGGCTGGGCATGTGTCAGCACCATTCTTGAGGTCCAAGTTCTCTGCAGTAACCACCTCTAAGGTTGATGGGCCCTCAGCTACTTCCATAGGACCAGGATGATCCAAGTCAGTCTCCCGACCCTCGAGATCGCGCTCTAAGGTCGACGAGGCACGGGATGACCTCAACCCAGCATCAGGCACATCAGCACAAACCTCCATTGCACCATCATCCACTGGCTCCGATAACAAGTCCTCTGGGACCATATCCTCAAGAGTCTGATCAAAGTTGGCCAGGGACAGCTCTTGCAGACCAATGAGGGCAGACAAAGCAGGAGAGGGAACTCCACTACTTTCACCACTGGCGATGAACTGCCGACTGTTTTTCCGAGTCAAAGGAATTTCATTTTCTTCCTCCTCGTCATCCACATTGGCAACACAAGCAGCACCCCCATTGAGATCAGCAACAGATGGAGCACCCACATTGGGATCAGCAGTGGATTGGGTACACCCATTGGGGTCAGCATCAGCCAATCCAGTCGCAGACACTTCTTCAGTAACAGGAACCGAGGTACCAGCGTCCTGATCAAAACTGGATACTCGCCGGAGGCGTCTTCTTTTCTTCTTCTGCTCATCAGCAGAAGGATCAGGCTGATTGGCTCGGCAAGGGCGCCTCGGGCGAGTACTGACAGGCTTCTGAGTATCCAAAATTGTATCAGCCTCTAGGAGGGGCGCCACTACCAACGCCCCAGCAGGAGCAGCGTCGGAAGAATCCTCAGCCAGCAAATCAAGCATAGCACTTATCTCCGCATCACTAGGGTTCAAGGGCACCTCAAAATGGACCTGCCGTTCATCATCAGGAATCTCCCCAAGCGAAGCAACCAAGGCACTAACTTCATCAGCAGAGGGTCGCACTCTAAGGCCCAAACTGCCATCAGTAATAGGTGGATTCGACACAAAAAGGGTGAAGGCTTTGGGAGGAGGCAGGTTCCAGGCCGAGTATGCCACTGGAGCACCAACATTTGACACTTTGCCCCTAAGGATCATCTCTAGTCGGCTCACCAAGTCTGCAGAAGAAATTCTCCTGTTGGTAACCCGAGTTGAGTCGGCTAGCCCTCGATACAGATAAGCTGGGTAGGCCCTGTCTTTCAACGGCTAAATATTCTTGAAAACAAAATCAGTAACCACGGCTTCAGCAGTCAGACCCCTCTCTTTCAGCAGTCCAACTTCAGCTAGCAACACACCTGCCTCAGCTACCTCCTGATCTGTGGGAGACTCGGTCCAGCTTGGGGTGCGAACGTCCGGCTGTCTTCCCGACCGGGAGGGGAGAGAATTCCCATAATTCTCAACTATGAACCACTCCAGGCGCCATCCCTTAATACTGTCCTTGAGAGGGATCTCGAGATATTCAGTTTTCCTCCCGCGGCGCATCTCCAAGCTGGCACCCCCAACCAACTGATGTTGTCCCCCGGCCATCCCAGGGCGACAATGATACAAATATTTCCACAGACCGAAATGCGGCAGCACGCCAAGAAAGGCCTCGCATAAATGAACGAAAATGGAGATTTGCAGAATTGAATTGGGGTTCAAATGGGTCAAGTTAATATGGTAGAAATCAAGGAGGCCGCGGAAAAAGGGAGAAATGGGAAGGCCAAGGCCGCGGAGAAGGAAAGGGGCGTAAACAACGGACTCATGGGTATCCTCGGTCGGAACAGTAAACCCATGGCAAATCCGCTAAGAACAGAGTTCCCACGGAGGAAGAACCCCGATGGATACGAGGTGGAGAAGTTCAGGCTCAGAAATAACAGACATGTGGTTACCTGCGAAAGGCAACTGGCTGTTGGGGTCGATTGGAGGAATCACCACAGCAGATGAACTCGAGGTCTTCCTCTTGGGCGCCATCTCGATTCTATTAGCGAGCGGAGTGGGAGGCGAACAGCAGAGAGGATTCGGAAGCGAGAAAGCAAGAACTAGGGCACGGAAAGCAAAGGCGGCTAAAAGCGCAACACTTATGGGATATTCTCGAGCCAGATACCGTTTCAAAAAGTGCCCAGTCATCACCCGGCGGTTATTTCCAAAACCCCAGCGTGCCACATAGTCACCCGACAGTTATCTCCAGAACACCGGTGCGCCACCTCATCACTCGGCCATCATCCTCAAAGTGGCTCGCGCGGCCTGCTATCACTCGACGTTGCCTCCAAAACGCCGATTTCGTGTTCAGTCGCTCGGCATTGCCTCTTGAAAGTCGCCTAGAGGGGGGGGGTGGATAGGCGAAACCTGAAAATTAAAACTTGATCCCCCAACTAGATCCCTTGATAGTGGTTAGAACAAGATATATAATTATTGGAGTATAAAAACTAAGTCCTTGCTTGTAAAGAGTATTGCTTTCAAATAATGCGGAATTGATGAATCAATGCTACTAATAAGTCTATGAGAATAAAGCAAGAGGGCTTAGGCACGAAGAGCAAAACATAAGTTCTCTCTTGCAATGTGTTGCTTCACAAAATGAGAGTTTAACTTAAAGCAACACCAAATAGAATTAGCAAAGAGTAGTGCAAGAGAAACTTAGAAAGGGAAAGCACAAACAAATCACAAGCAATAAGCACACGAGACACGGGTGATTTGTTTTACCGAGGTTCGGCCCTCGAAGGCCTAGTCCCCGTTGAGGAGTCCACTTAAGGACGGGTCTTTTTCAACCCTTTCCCTCTCTCCACCGATCACCCAAGGATCGGCGAGCTCTTCTTCTTCTCAAGGATCACTCCCGATCCCACAAGGATTACCACACTCTTTGGTGTCTCTTGCTAGCTTTTACAAGCCTCCAAAACTTTGGAGGAAGTTCGATGGGAGTCAAAACTCCACGCACAAATGAACACAAAGATGTAGCACACACTATCTCTCAATGAATCTCACAAGGCACTAGTGCTAAGCTCAAATGAGTAGCTCCCTTTTGCTTGCTCTCTCTTTTGTGGCACTTGTGTTGGTTGTAGTGGTCTAAATCTTGTGTATAGGATGGATCAATGAATATATGTGGTTGGGAGGGCTTGAATATGTCAACTAGATGACTTGGAATGTTGCTTGGGCTCCCCCTTCTTGAAGTGGCCGGTTGGGGTGGTATTTATAGCCACCATCCAAAAACTAGCCGTTAGGTGGGGTTGTCTGTCGTATGGTGCACCGGACAGTCCGGTGCACACCGGACATGTCCGGTGCGCCAACCACGTCACCAATGCCGTTGGGATTCGACCGTTGGAGCTTCTGTCTTCTGGGCCCGCCTGGGTGTCCGGTGCACACCGGACATGTACTGTTCAGTGTCCGGTGTGGCATCGCGTGCGTGCCTGACTTCTGCGCGCTTCTGGCGCGCATTAAATGCGCCTGCAGGTGACCGTTGGCGCGAAGTAGCCGTTGCTCTGCTGGTTCACCGGACAGTCTAGTGTACACCGGACAGTCCGGTGAATTATAGCGAAGCGGCCGTTCGATTTCCCGAGGCTGCCAAGTTCCAGAGTCGCGTTCCTTTGGAGCACCGGACACTGTCCGGTGTACACCGGACAGTCCGGTGAATTATAGCGCGCCGGCTCTAAAATTCCCGAAGCTGAGGAGTTCAACGCGGAGTCCCTTGGTGCACCGGACAGGTACTGTAGAATGTCCGGTGGTTCACCGGACATGTCCGGTGCGCCAGACCAGGGCACACTTCAGTATGCTTTTAGCTCCCCATTTTGAACCCAACGTTGGTCTTTTTAATTGGCTTGTTGTGAACCTTTGACACCTGTATAACTTATGCACTAGAGCAAACTAGTTAGTCCAATTATTTGTGTTGGGCAATTCAACCACCAAAATTATTTAGGAACTAGGTGTAAGCCTAATTCCCTTTCAATTTCCCCCTTTTTGGTGATTGATGCCAACACAAAACAAAGCAAATATAGAAGTGCATAATTGAACTAGTTTGCATAATGTAAGTGCAAAGGTTGCTTGGAATTGAGCCAATATAAATACTTACAATATGCGCATGAATTGTTCCTTTCATATTTAACATTTTGGACCACGCTTGCACCACATGTTTTGTTTTTGCAAGTTGTTTTGTAAATCTTTTTCAAAGTTCTTTTGCAAATAGTCAAAGGTAAATGAATAAGATTTTGCGAAGCATTTTTAAGATTTGAAATTTTCTCCCCCTGTTTCAAATGCTTTTCCTTTGACTAAACAAAACTCCCCCTAAATGAGATTCTCCTCTTAATGTTCAAGAGGGTTTTGATATATCAATTTCGAAATACTACTTTCTCCCCTTTTGGAACATAATAAGATATCATTCTGAAATTTATCAATTGAGAATCATACCAATTGAAAAAACTCGTTTTAAAATTAGGTGGTGGTGCGGTCCTTTTGCTTTGGGCTAATACTCTCTCCCCCTTTGGCATAAATCACCAAAAACAGAGTCATTAGAGCCCTTAGAATTGCTCCCTCCTCCTTTGGTCATAAATAAATGAGTGAAAAGTATACCAAGGATGGAGTGATGCTCGGAGTAACGGCGAAGGATGAGTTACGGAGTGGAAGCCTTTGTCTTCGCCGAAGACTCCAATTCCCTTTCAATATACCTATGACTTGGTTTGAAAATAGACTTGAAAACACATTAGTCATAGACATAAAAGAGATATGATCATAAGATATATCAATTAAGCATGATCATAGACTTATATAACATAGATTGCTTCCTCTAAATATGTGCATGGGGATGAATATATATTTTGGCCTTAAATGCCAGTTGCACATAATTAGGTTAGTGAGAGCATATCTACATCACATAGTATGTGAAGTGCATCGTGTCATAGTATAAGTGTGGGGCTCATGACAATTTATACACTTATGAAAGCATGTTATGAATATTTTCATGACATATGTTAAGCATTTACCCTTCAGGATTTCAAAGAGACTTAAGGACCATCCACCTTTGAAACAAAGGTAGCTTATCCTCGTCACAAGGTCAAGCTTTAAGCTCTTTGACAATAAAATCACTTCATCTAGTTATAACAAAGATGCATTAATGCAATAGTGAAATTTATTAGAAGTTATACTAGGTATGAAGCAGGGTGAATGCATAGACATGCTTTTTCTTCCTTCTATACAGGATATGCAAGTAACGTATATAGGAGGAAGATTTAGGTACATGTAAAAATGAGAGGAAGCATTTTTACCCTTTTGTACCTTCACATAGAGATGCTCTCTTCATTGTGCTCTGTCCTTAGTCTTAGTTGCTTTAAGACCTGTACTCAAGACAATATATGGAAATATTTTGCACAAGAGAGAGTTCTACAACTAGTGATCCTTTTCAAAGTTAATGTTAGGTTAAATTAAATGGATCACAAATTGTATAAAGACAACATGAATTCTCCTCTTAACTTAGTGCATTTCTAGAGATATATGTTGATTGAAATCAAATTGAAATTACATGAGGCACTAAGAAGCATAAGTGATAATAGAAGTTATTCAATGATCAACCAAATAACAGATGAGATCAAAAGAACAACATGAGCATTAGATTAACAAATAAGCTTATTTTAGGAGAATCCAACAAGCATGCTACTTTGGCAATGAAAGCAACAATCCTTGATAAAAGCGACATTATTTTAACAAGTTGGATTGATGTGTAGTAGTATACTATATGAGAAACATTATTCTCATGCAAGAGACTATATGAAATTACTAAGATAAAGCAATAGTCTCAACATAATCAAAATATAAGAATGGACTCCCCCTAAAGGTATGCACCAAGTATTTGAAAGAATTGATTTAGTGCATTCACTTTTAAAGACATAAAGGGAGATCCATTATACATCTTGATCGAGGCTTATAAAATTTGCAATAAATAACTTAAGCCTGGTAATCTCATAATGAAAGAGTTTTAGAATGCTTACAACCACACCATTGATTGTTGTGAAGACCTTATTGTCCAAGTAGGTGTTGTTGTCCTTGATATTCTTCCTTTTTCATTTGAGTGTCCTCCCTTTGTAGTTGTTTCTTTTTCCTTCCAAACTTATTGAAAATACTCGAGAGAGATGTTAATAGCGCGAGGGAGTATATGATGAAAGATGATTTCTTTAGATAATTAATATACACAATTCATCATCCATAAGTCACACAGACATGAAGTAAAGTCCTTAGCATTAGTGCTCATCATAAGAAAAGAGGAATATGCACTATTTAACCATTTGATCAATCATAGGAATTTACTTCTTCATATTGAATTTATTAATCATTACTTTAAAAACAAGTCAATATGAGAACATTTGTAGCAAAGGTATGAAATAGATTCTAATGAATAAGTGCATTAATGAGATTGAGGTTGAATGCACATCTTAGCCAATTTAAATGCAATAAAGAATCTATTTCTTCACAAAGATATAATTATAGTAAACAGTCATTGATGGGAACTACATTTGGTTAAGGAGATGAGTTCCCATACCTTTGCTTTTATCTCTCTTCCTATGGGTGAAGATCAACCCTCTGAGGCTTGTGGCATTAAACTTGCACTTACTCTCTTGTCGATTTTTATAAGAAGCTCAAGTGAAAAGTTAATGGCAACACAAGCACTAGTTTCCCTTTTTGTAATCATTTTGATAAGGAATAAAAAAAACTAGATTACTAAAAGCATGGAAACTTCATAGCATGAACTAGATTATCCATGGAAGATGTTATGCTCAATTTTAACTCATAAAACAAGCATAACAAATCCTTTAAGATTATGGGAATAAATCTAATTCATGATATAGAAAACGATAAATGTAGAAGAATCATATCCAATTTAAGCAATAAGACATACAACATAAATTATTGGATTGATTTTTCTTGTCATGACAAATTACGCATCTCCAAAGAGAAACATATTCTCTACAAGTGAGACTACATGGGTTATTTAGATAAAAGCATTAGTCTTACTATTCTAGTTATAGAGAGAATCTTCCTTTTGTAGGTGTCGTAGGGATTTGAATTCCTCTCGGGACACCTTATTCTTTTAAGAACTTTGAATATCTCTCTATATTTAGAATCATGGCATTAATAAGATAATAAGTGTAAAACATGCCATGAGGATCTTAATAATTTAAAACATGTAGATTGCCATAGTATAGGAATGATGAATATACAATCTACCATATGAGAGGAATTTCTTCAAAGAAAGGTGACACAATATAATAACATTTAAAGTGCGTTCTTTTCCTATGTGACTACTCAAGACACATGAGAAGTGATAAATTAAGATACTTGCATTTAAGAGCATAAGTGTTACCATCCTTTGACATTTCTTCATGTTGTAGGATTTGATTTCTTCCATGTGATAATTCTTTATTTTCTACAACATCAATATCTTCCCGAGATGATATGAGTTTTGAAATAAATTGAAGTAGCTTTAGGTCAATCTTGAATATGTAGATCATTTGAAGATTGATAGCTTGAGTTGATAAGGATTGAATTAACTCCCTCAAGCACCCCAAAGCTTCATATCATCTCCTTCTCCTACAAAGCTTGTCAAGCACATTTTGGTACCCATCGCTTGATGGGTCCGTTAAGGTTAGTAAACAAAGATCTAGGAACCCAAGTGTCCTTTGTGCTAGCGCTTGGTACACTCGTTACCTTTCTAGCACAAGTTGCAATCTTGGGTTGCCTAGTTATATATGAATCAATTGACAAGCTAGGAGTGGGATAGTTACCAATGGGACAGTCCTTGCATTGATGTCCCTTCTTTCGGCATGTGTAGCAGAGGCGCTTTTTAAGTTTCAAAGACTTCTTCGTTCCTTGTTTCTTCCTTGCTACATGGTTAGCAAAAACTTTCTTTTCTAACCCTATGCCTCTTTGTTTCAAATGGGGACAAGATTTGATTAAGTGTCCCTTCTTTGAGCATTTAAAACAAAGTCTATCATCCTTGTTAATAATCAAGCCATTTTTAATATAGGGACATGACCTAATCAAGTGTCCCTCTTCAAAGCATTCACTACACTTCTTATTTTTCTTAGTGTGAAGTGTGGCTTGATTATTACCTTGGATGTTACCTTGTATGGAGGCATGGTTGAGGCTTTTGGAAGAGGCATTGAATTTCATCTTTTGTTTCTTCCTCTTGGCAATTCTTAAGTCCTTGACATTTTCTTCAAGGGGTGTAGTGCATGCCACGGTTGTTCCCGTCTCAAGCTCCTTCACCATGTGATCACGGTTATCTTGAGAAGGTTGAGCGATGCATTTCTCTTTAAGTTGTGTCAAGCTCATCTTTAGCCTCTCATTTTCTTCTTCGAGCTTTTGATATGTATCATCATTTGTTCCTGCAAATTCTAGCTCAAAAGAAGATTTGCTTGTCGACGGACAACAAGCATTAGCACATGGTAATATAGTATCAATATGAACACATGTGCAAGAGTGAGGTTGTTGGAATTTTAAGTATTCTATCACAACCTCATGAGCAATTTTTAACATGATATGATCATCCATAAGATTTTCATAAGAGCATAGGAGCATATCATATTTTTCTTGAAAAGCTAGATTTTCAACTTTTAGCTTTTCTACTTGGTCCTTAAGCAGGGTATTCCTATTTACTAATTGAGCGATACAATGTAAAGCGTTATCTTGCTCAATTGAAATAGTTTCATACCTTTGGACCAAATCAACATGAGAGCACTTTAGCTCCTCATGTTCTTTAGTCAACTCGTCAAAGTGTATCATTTTCATGGAGAGAATATCTTCTAGCCTTTGACGAGCTTCGCTTTGCTCTCTCGCTCTTTCTAGAAGTTTGAGCATGACCGTCTTATCTTCTTGGCTTAGGCGAGCGTAGAGATGCACAAAGCTACTTTCTTCCTCCTCATCCTCATTTGTGCTTCCGCTATCATTTTCATTAGCCACACAACACATGTGGGAATCGAAATGGGAAGACAAACCTTTTGGAGAGGTGGATTCATTGTTTGGTCTCCATCGTTCATTCTCTTCTTCTTCCTTGCAAGGGTTAGTATCACAAATTCCAAAGGAAGCAGAGACACAAAATGAACTATCATGTTTGGACTCATCAAATTTGCTTCTAATTCTAGTCCAAATATCGTGTGCATCATGAATGGATTCGTCATAGTTTGATATGAAGGCACGATAATCTTCTTTGCTAAGAGAATTGCTTAAGATGTCAAAAGCTAGGTAGTTTAAGCGAAAACATCTTTGATCCTCCTCGGAAACAATTTCTTTATTATAACTAGAAGTGAAGATACTCTTGTCTATAATTTGTTCTAATTGTGGATCTATGGTTCTAAAAGCTTTTAGCACACTAGTAGACCATGAATCATAGTTAGAACAATCATCAAATAAAATCTCAAGAGTTACCTCCTTCTGAGTTGTGTTCTCCTGGGTCTTCTTGTTCTTTTGGGATATTTTCCGAGCCATCACTTCGAGTTGTTAGACTCAAGATGAAGTGCCTAGCTCTGATACCAATTGAAAGTCGCCTAGAGGGGGGGTGGATAGGCGAAACCTGAAAATTAAAACTTGATCCCCCAACTAGATCCCTTGATAGTGGTTAGAACAAGATATATAATTATTGGAGTATAAAAACTAAGTCCTTGCTTGTAAAGAGTATTGCTTTCAAATAATGCGGAATTGATGAATCAATGCTACTAATAAGTCTATGAGAATAAAGCAAGAGGGCTTAGGCACGAAGAGCAAAACATAAGTTCTCTCTTGCAATGTGTTGCTTCACAAAATGAGAGTTTAACTTAAAGCAACACCAAATAGAATTAGCAAAGAGTAGTGCAAGAGAAACTTAGAAAGGGAAAGCACAAACAAATCACAAGCAATAAGCACACGAGACACGGGTGATTTGTTTTACCGAGGTTCGGCCCTCGAAGGCCTAGTCCCCGTTGAGGAGTCCACTTAAGGACGGGTCTTTTTCAACCCTTTCCCTCTCTCCACCGATCACCCAAGGATCGACGAGCTCTTCTTCTTCTCAAGGATCACTCCCGATCCCACAAGGATCACCACACTCTTTGGTGTCTCTTGCTAGCTTTTACAAGCCTCCAAAACTTTGAAGGAAGTTCGATGGGAGTCAAAACTCCACGCACAAATGAACACAAAGATGTAGCACACACTATCTCTCAATGAATCTCACAAGGCACTAGTGCTAAGCTCAAATGAGTAGCTCCCTTTTGCTTGCTCTCTCTTTTGTGGCACTTGTGTTGGTTGTAGTGGTCTAAATCTTGTGTATAGGATGGATCAATGAATATATGTGGTTGGGAGGGCTTGAATATGTCAACTAGATGACTTGGAATGTTGCTTGGGCTCCCCCTTCTTGAAGTGGCCGGTTGGGGTGGTATTTATAGCCACCATCCAAAAACTAGCCGTTAGGTGGGGCTGTCTGTCGTATGGTGCACCGGACAGTCCGGTGCACACCGGACATGTCCGGTGCGCCAGCCACGTCACCAATGCCGTTGGGATTCGACCGTTGGAGCTTCTGTCTTCTGGGCCCGCCTGGGTGTCCGGTGCACACCGGACATGTATTGTTCAGTGTCCGGTGTGCCATCGCGCGCGTGCCTGACTTCTACGCGCTTCTGGCGCGCATTAAATGCGCCTGCAGGTGACCGTTGGCGCGAAGTAGTCGTTGCTCTGCTAGTTCACCGGACAGTCCGGTGTACACCGGACAGTCCGGTGAATTATAGCGAAGCGGCCGTTCGATTTCCCGAGGCTGCCAAGTTCCAGAGCCGCGTTCCTTTGGAGCACCGGACACTGTCCGGTGTACACCGGACAGTCCGGTGAATTATAGCGCGCCGGCTCTAAAATTCCCGAAGCTGAGGAGTTCAACGCGGAGTCCCTTGGTGCACCGGACAGGTACTGTAGAATGTCCGGTGGTTCACCGGACATGTCCGGTGCGCCAGACCAGGGCACACTTCGGTATGCTTTTAGCTCCCCATTTTGAACCCAACGTTGGTCTTTTTAATTGGCTTGTTGTGAACCTTTGGCACATGTATAACTTATGCACTAGAGCAAACTAGTTAGTCCAATTATTTGTGTTGGGCAATTCAACCACCAAAATTATTTAGGAACTAGGTGTAAGCCTAATTCCCTTTCACCTCTAAAATGCCAACGTTGCCCCCCAGTCACTCGGCGTTGCCTCCAAAACGCCGATTTTCGTGTTCAGTCGCTCGGCATTACCTCTAAAATGCCGACGTCGCCCTCCTAGTCAGTCGGCGCTGCCTCCAAAACGCCGATTTCGTGTTCGGTCGCTCGGCATTACCTCTAAAACGCCGACGTCACCCTCCAGTCACTCGGCGTTACCTCTAAAACGCTGATATCGTATTCAATCACTCGGCGTTGCCTCTAAAAAGCTGATATAGTGTTCAGTTGCTCGGCGTTGCCTCTAAAACGCCGACGTCGCCCTCCGGTCACTCGGTGTTGCCTCTAAAAAGCTGATATTGTATTCAGTCGCTCGGCAGTTATCTCTAAAACTTCGATATTGTGTTCAATCACTCAGCAGTTACTCTAAAAAGCGCCGACACCATCTACAAAGTTACTCGGCGGCTATTCCTAAAAGCATCAGTTTGATGCCCGAGTTATTCATTTACTGTCTCAAAGGAATCAGCTTCACAAACGAGCAAGACAAGTCATAAAGGAGAAGCCAACATCATTCTTTCATTAGAAGGGAAGATAACATACTTACAAATCAACTCTTTACGAGTTGATACTTCCCTACTACTACTACATTACATTACTACTACTACTACTACACTACGCTATACTACTCTACATTACTACTACATTATTCTAACTATACTATACTAATATCTAAAAAACCAGTGACATCTAGCCACTGGCCCTGTTGCTGCCGCCGCCGTTGCCGCCCCTGGTGCTGTCCCTGCTGCTGCCGCCCCGGTTGCTGCCCCTGCTGCCGCCGCCGTCACCGTCCTTGCTGCCGCCGCCGCTGCCGTCACCGTCACCGTCGCCATCGTCGTCATCGTCGCCGTCGTCGTCGTCGTCGTCCTCGTCCTCGCCGCCGCCGTCCGAGTCCTCCTCATCCGAGGAGTACTCCGACTCATCCGAGCCCTCGAGCCCGGAGCGCTCGACGGCCCGGATGTACGTCCAGACCTTCGCCGCGAGCCCCTGGGAGTCGTCTGAGTCGTCAGACGACTCACGCAGGGGGACGGGAGCCGGAGACCCCTCAGACTCAGAGGAGAACTCCTCCTCTGAGTACTCCGAGTCACCAAACTCCTCCGATGGAGGAGTTGGCTCACGCTTGCGCTTGTTGTTCTTGCCCATGGTGGAAGCAGAAGGGAGAGAAGAGAGGGAAGCAGCAAAGAACAATGAAGAGATGTGAAAAAGCCAGAGAGACAACGACGTTATTTATAGAAGGAGAAGGCAACCACTCACCTCCAATCGCGGTCACTGAACAGTCGCAAAGCATTCAATAAGCACTTCAACCCGTCTAAAGACACGTCAGGCGGCTGACGCCGTTTCACGCAACACAACACCCATTGGGACTCCAGTCAACAGCGCGGAGGATATGATTACACCCGCCGTCACATCACATTACTACTCAGAAGCAGCCGGCTAAAACACTCAGCGTACCAAGCCGTCCCTTGCCCACACCCATTGGGGGGGGATGCCCAAGAATTATCAGTATATTTTTCAAAACGGTCACATCTGTGCAGGGCACGCAGTGAATACCTCAAGACAAAAATGAGATATCAGTAAGGATCAGAGGAAAGCCAAATATAGCCAGTGAAGTACAAAATATGGCCGACAGAAGCGATGTGAAGACTAGATAGAGAACGTCCATCAAACGTCCAATCAGTCGCAAAGCAAATAAATTGCACTACCTAGCAAGATATGGATGGATTGCGAACTCGGCTGCTAAAGACAAAATATATGCTGACCTCTGAAGCAAAATATTGATGACATAATGCTGACCTCCAAAGCATAATGCGAATAGCTTCATACCAATTTCTACAAACAGAAAGGATAATTTTCAGCAAAGAGACACAAAAGGAAGACCTTCGAATGAATTATCCTCAAAAATCCATTTGAAGGTCGTGGGCTACACCCATTGGGTGCACCTCCGGTGCACCCCATGGATTATCATTCCAAGCCAAGATAGTGCCGACTTCTAAGGCATGGGACAAGATTAAAAGGCCAGCCCTCAACCAAAACGCAGGAGCACAAATGGAAATAATTTCTGGGGAAGACCTTCGAGTAGATTATTTTCTAAAATCTACTCGAAGCTCGGGGGCTACACCCATTGGGTGCACCTCCGGTGCACCCAATTAAGTTCAGAATCCTACAAATTGAAATGCCGACCTCTAAGGCACAAGCACGAAACTAAGCTTCGGTCTACGAGTGATCAAAAGCAGGAGAAGACAACAGGAAGTCATTTTCTTCAAATCACCTGCAAGCTGGACCTGGGATCTTTGGGCTGATTACCTCTAAATTAACCCAAAGATCGGGGGCTTGTGGGGGATAGATATCCCCCGGGTCCACTAAAAGAGTAAAAGACCTCACGAAAGGCCCAAGGGCCCAATAAATCGTAAGGTCATTCTTTCGTGGGCCTGGGGAGAGACAACCAGCAAAGCAGAGCGACATGAGGCCGGATTGGAGCAAACCCGGACGTCCCACAACGTCGAGCGAGTGACCGCAACAGAGATCCAACTTTCCCGCGCTGGAGCCCCCATGCAACGGAGCCGTGCGGGGATAAGTCGGTAGGGTTACGTGGAGATAAACTCAAGCAGTTCACTATCTTTTAGCCACTTGTTGTTATCATATCCACATGTATTGCCCCACGGTCGAGTATATAAGGCCTAGGGGGCACCCCTTCAGAACGATCGACCCTATTACTTAGCCACCTGTCGGGGACCATAATTAGGGGTACCCTCA
Source organism: Zea mays (assembly GCF_902167145.1). Lineage (NCBI taxonomy): Eukaryota > Viridiplantae > Streptophyta > Magnoliopsida > Poales > Poaceae > Zea > Zea mays. The sequence goes on from NC_050101.1 coordinate 146,537,616, forward strand.
AGACGCCTAATTCTCAGCTGGTAACCCCCATCAGCATAAAGCTGCAAAGGCCTGATGGGTACGATTAAGTCAGGGATCAGTCCACACGAGTGACTCGATCACGCTTCACCCGAGCCTAGCCTCGGCCAAGGGCAGCCGACCTCGAGAGACTTCCGTCTCGCCCGAGGCCCCCTTTTATGGCGGACACATCACCGGCTCGCCCGAGGCCTTGGCTTCGCTCAGAAGCAACCTTGACTAAATCGCCACACCGACTGACCAAATTGCAGGGGCATTTAACGCAAAGGTGGCCTGACACCTTTATCCTGACACGCGCCCCCGGTAGAGCCGAAGTGACCGCCGTCACTCCACCGCTCCACTGGCCAGTCTGACAGAAGGACAGCGCCGCCTGCGCCACTCCGACTGCAGTGCCACTCGACAGAGTGAGTCTGACAGGCAGTCAGGCCTTGCCAAAGGCGCCACGGCGAACTCTGCTCCGCCCGACCCCAGGGCTCGGACTCGGGCTAAGACCCGGAAGACGGCGAACTCTGCTCCGCCCGACCCCAGGGCTCGGACTCGGGCTAAGACCCGGAAGACGGCGAACTCCGCTCCGCCCGACCCCAGGGCTCGGACTCGGGCTAAGACCCGGAAGACGGCGAACTCCGCTCCGCCCGACCCCAGGGCTCGGACTCGGGCTAAGACCCGGAAGACGGCGAACTCCGCTCCGCCCGACCCCAGGGCTCGGACTCGGGCTAAGACCCGAAAGACGGCGAACTCCGCTCCGCCCGACCCCAGGGTTCGGACTCCGCCCTGGCCTCGGCCGAACGACTTCCGCCTCGCCCGACCCCTTGGCTCGGGCTCGGCCACGGCAACGGAAGACAGACTCAACCTCGGCTTCGGAGGAACCCCCACGTCGCCCTGCCTAGGGCACAGACCGCCACGTCAACAGGAAGCGCCATCATCATCCTACCCCGAATCGACTCGGGTCACGGAGAACATGACCGGCGTCCCATCCGACCAGCTCCGCCGGAGGGGCAATGATGGCGCTCCACAAGCTCTATGACGACGGCGGCCCCCAGCTCTCTTACGGAAGCAGGACGACGTCAGCAGGGACTCGACCGCTCCAACAGCTGTCCCTCCGCCAGGCTCCGCCGCACCTCCGACAGCCACGACATCACGCCAGCAGGGTGCCCAGATCTCTCCGGCTGCCACATTGGCATGTACCTAGGGCGCTAGCTCTCCCTCCGCTAGACACGTAGCACTCTGCTACACCCCCCATTGTACACCTGGATCCTCTCCTTACGACTATAAAAGGGAGGACCAGGGCCTTCTTAGAGGAGGTTGGCCGCGCGGGACCGAGGACGGGACAGGCACTCTCTTGGGGCCGCTCGCTTCCCTCACCCGCGTGGACGCTTGTAACCCCCCTACTGCAAGCGCACCTGACCTGGGCGCGGGACGAACACGAAGGCCGCGGGACTTCCACCTCTCTCACACTCGACTCCGGCCACCTCGCCTCTCCCCCCTTCGCGCTCGCCCACGCGCTCGACCCATCTGGGCTGGGGCACACAGCACACTCACTCGTCGGCTTAGGGACCCCCCTGTCTCGAAACGCCGACAGTTGGCGCGCCAGGTAGGGGCCTGCTGCGTGCTGACGAACAGCTCCCCGTCAAGCTCCAGATGGGCAGTCTCCAGCAACCTCTCCGGCCCGGGACGGTGCTTCGTTTCGGGACTCTTGAGTTCATGTCCTTCGACGGCAGCTACGACATGATACTTCTTCCACCGCCGCGCGACTACGACAATGGCGGCCGACAACCCGCCCGCCGGCGGCGGAATCGACGACGTCTTCCCCGCGTGGTGGAAAGGCAACATTCGGGCTCGCTCCGTTCTCTCCCCCGCCAACGGAGGAGGAGGCGGGGCCGTCAAGGCCAGGTGGGAGGCCGCGCTTCGTCGGCCGTCGAGCGAATCGACGCCCCCGACGCCCCGACGGAAGGCACGCCGGACGTCGACCTCGCGTTCAAGACGGAGGCAAGCGCCGTCCCCCCGCGGCACGCTGACCCCGAGCAAGAAGACGACGCCGGCGCGCTCGCGGAAAGCCTGCAGGACGTCGCCCTCGAACCAGAGAAGACGGTGCAACCAGTCCCCGATGTGACTATGTCGCTCCTCATCGACCAAAAGGTACCGACTAACTCCCATCTTGCGTCATTTCGACTCGGCCTCAACCCGCCAAACGACCTCGTTTTGGCGGGCGCTCTCATTGAGGCGAGTGCAACCCCACTGAGGTTCCGTATGCGGTCGCCTTGGGACCGACTGATGGACGTCTCGACCTACGGGCCCTCTGGGTCCGAGGAAGATGACGATCCCAGCATCGGATGGGATTTCTCCGGACTTGGCAACCCCAGTGCCGTGCGAGACTTCATGACCGCATGTGACTACTGCCTATCCGACTGTTCCGATGGAAGCCGCAGCCTTGGCGACGAGAGCTGCGGCCCAAGCCGCGAATGTTTCCACATCGAGCTAGGGGATCCCTCCGAAGGCAACCATCTTGGCATGCCGGAGGACGGTGATCTCCCTAGGCCGGTGCCTCGCGCCGACATCCCACGGGAGCTAGCTGTGGTCCCCGCTCCGGCGGGGGGTTACGACCCACAACTCGAGCAAGTCCGCGAGGCGCAGGCCAGGCTCAACGAGGGAACAGGAGCGCTTGAGCCGATCCGTCGGGACGTCGGACAGGCATGGGTGGGCCAACCCCTGGCCGGAGAAATACGTCACCTGCCCCAAGGTCTCCAGCACCGCATCGCCAACGATGTCAGGATCAGGCCGCCGCCCGCATCCAGCGGGGTTGGTCAGAACCTGGCAACCGCAGCAATGCTCATCCGCGCGATGCCGGAGCCGTCAACCACCGAGGGTCGGCGAATCCAGGGGGAACTCAAGAATCTCCTGGAAGGCGCTGCGGCCCGACGGGCCGAGAGCACTGCCTCCCGAAGGCAAGGATATCCCTCGGAACCTCATGCCGTGACTTCCCGATTCATGCGGGAAGCCTCGGTCTACACCGGGCGCACGCGCAACACCGCGCCTGCGGCCCCGGGCCACCTCGGCAACGAGCACCATCGACGCGACCGTCGGGCTCACCTCGACGAAAGGGTGCGCCGAGGCTACCACCCCAGGCGTGGGGGGCGCTACGACAGCGGGGAGGATCGGAGTCCCTCGCCCGAACCACCCGGTCCGCAGGCCTTCAGTCGGGCCATCCGACGGGCGCCATTCCCGACCCGGTTCCGACCCCCGACTACTATCACGAAGTACTCGGGGGAAACGAGACCGGAACTGTGGCTCGCGGACTACCGCCTTGCCTGCCAACTAGGTGGAACGGACGACGACAACCTCATCATCCGTAACCTCCCCCTGTTCCCCTCCGACACTGCTCGCGCCTGGTTGGAGCACCTGCCTCCGGGGTAGATCTCCAACTGGGACGACTTGGTCCAAGCCTTCGCTGGCAATTTCCAGGGCACATACGTGCGCCCCGGGAATTCCTGGGACCTTCGAAGCTGCCGGCAACAGCCGGGGGAGTCGCTCCGGGACTACATCCGGCGATTCTCGAAGCAGCGCACCGAGCTGCCCAACATCACCGACTCGGATGTCATCGGCGCGTTCCTCGCCGGCACCACTTGCCGCGACCTGGTGAGCAAGCTGGATCGCAAAACCCCCACCAGGGCGAGCGAGCTGATGGACATTGCCACCAAGTTCGCCTCTGGCCAGGAGGCGGTCGAGGCTATCTTCCGAAAGGACAAGCAGCCTCAGGGCTGCCCATCGGAAGAAGCTCCCGAGGCGTCTGCTCCACGCGGCGCCAAGAAGAAAGGCAAGAAGAAGTCGCAATCGAAACGCGACGCCGCTGACGCGGACCTTGTCGCCGCCGCCGAGTATAAGAACCCTCGGAAGCCCCCCGGAGGTGCAAACCTCTTCGACAAGATGCTCAAGGAGCCGTGCCCCTACCATCAGGGGCCCGTCAAGCACACCCTCGAGGAGTGCGTTATGCTTCGGCGTCACTTCCACAGGGCCGGGCCACCCGCCGAGGGTGGCAGGGCCCACGACGACGACAAGAACGAAGATCACCTAGCAGGAGAGTTCCCCGAGGTCCGCGACTGCTTCATGATCTATGGAGGGCATGCGGCGAATACCTCGGCTCGGCACCGCAAGCAAGAGCGCCGGGAGGTCTGCTCGGTGAAGGTGGCGGCGCCAGTCTACCTAGACTGGTCCGACAAGCCCATCACTTTCGACCAGGCCGACCACCCCGACCATGTGCCGAGCCCGGGGAAATACCCGCTCGTCGTCGACCCCGTTGTCGGCGATGTCAGGCTCACCAAGGTCCTGATGGATGGGGGCAGCTGCCTCAACATCATCTACGCCGAGACCCTCAAGCTCCTGCACGTCGATCTGTCCTCCGTCTGAGCAGGCGCTGCGCCCTTCCACGGGATCATCCCTGGGAAGCGCGTCCAGCCCCTCGGGCGACTCGACCTCCCCGTCTGCTTCGGGACACCCTCCAACTTCCGAAGGGAGACCCTGACGTTCGAAGTGGTCGGGTTCCAAGGAACCTACCACGCCGTGCTAGGGAGGCCATGCTACGCGAAGTTCATGGCCGTCCCCAACTACACCTACCTGAAGCTCAAGATGCCGGGCCCCAACGGGGTCATCACCGTCGGCCCCACGTACAAACACGCGTTCGAATGCGACGTGGAGTGCGTGGAGTACGCCGAGGCCCTCGCCGAGTCCGAGGCCCTCATCGCCGACCTGGAGAACCTCTCCAAGGAGGTGCCAGACGTGAAGCGACATGCCGGCAACTTCGAGCCAGCGGAGACGGTCAAGGCCGTCCCTCTCGACCCCAGTGGCGACACCACCAAGCATGTCTGGATCGGTTCCGAGCTCGACCCCAAATAGGAAGCAGTGCTCGTCGACTTTCTCCGCGCAAACGCCGACGTCTTTGCGTGGAGTCCCTCGGACATGCCCGGCATACCGAGGGATGTCACCGAGCACTCGCTGGATATTCGGGCTGGAGCCCGACCCGTCAGGCAGCCTCTGCGCCGATTCGACGAGGAGAAGCGCAGAGTGATTGGCGAAGAGATCCACAAGCTAATGGCAGCAGGGTTCATCAAAGAGGTATTCCATCCCGAATGGCTTGCCAACCCTGTGCTTGTGAGGAAGAAAGGGGGGAAATGGCGGATGTGTGTAGACTACACTGGTCTCAACAAAGCATGTCCGAAGGTTCCCTACCCTCTGCCTCGCATCGACCAAATCGTGGATTCCACCGCTGGGCGCGAAACCCTGTCCTTCCTCGATGCCTACTCAGGGTATCACCAGATCCGGATGAAAGAGTCCGGATGAAACAGTCGAGGCCTACGTCGATGACATTGTAGTCAAGACAAGGAAGGCTTCCGACCTCCTCTCCGACCTTGAAGTGACATTCCGATGTCTCAAGGCGAAAGGAGTCAAGCTTAATCCTGAGAAGTGTGTCTTCGGGGTGCCCCGAGGCATGCTCCTAGGGTTCATCGTCTCCGAGCGAGGCATCGAAGCCAACCCGGAGAAGATCGCGGCCATCACCAGCATGGGACCCATCAAGGACTTAAAAGGGGTACAGAGGGTCATGGGATGCCTCGCGGCCCTGAGCCGCTTCATCTCACGCCTCGGCGAAAGAGGTCTGCCTCTGTACCGCCTCTTAAGGAAGGCCGAGTGTTTCGCTTGGACCCCTGAGGCCGAGGAAGCCCTCGGCAACCTGAAGGCGCTCCTTACAAAGGCGCCTGTCTTGGTGCCCCCGGCGGACGGAGAAGCCCTCTTGGTCTATGTCGCCGCGACCACTCAGGTGGTTAGCGCCGCGATTGTGGTCGAAAGGCAAGAGGAAGGGCATGCATTGCCCGTTCAGAGGCCGGTCTACTTCATCAGCGAAGTGCTGTCCGAGACTAAGATCCGCTACCCACAAGTTCAAAAGCTGCTGTATGCTGTGATCCTGACAAGGCGGAAGCTGCGACACTACTTCGAGCCTCATCCGGTAACTGTGGTGTCATCCTTCCCCCTGGGGGAGATCATCCAGTGCCGAGAGGCCTCGGGCAGGATCGCAAAGTGGGCGGTGGAAATCATGGGCGAAACGATCTCGTTCGCCCCTCGGAAGGCCATCAAGTCCCAGGTGTTGGCGGATTTCATGGCCGAATGGGTCGACACCCAGCTGCCAACGACTCCGATCCAACCGGAGCTCTGGACCATGTTTTTCGACGGGTCGCTGATGAAGACGGGGGCCGGCGCGGGCCTGCTCTTCATCTCGCCCCTCGGAAAGCACTTGCGCTACGTGTTGCGCCTCCATTTCCCGGCGTCCAACAATGTGGCCGAGTACGAAGCTCTGGTCAACGGATTGCGGATCGCCATCGAGCTAGGGGTCAGACGCCTCGACGCCCGCGGTGATTCGCAGCTCGTCATCGACCAAGTCATGAAGAACTCCCACTGCCGCGACCCGAAGATGGAGGCCTACTGCGACAAGGTTCGGCGCCTGGAAGACAAGTTCTTCGGGCTCGAGCTCAACCACATCGCTCGGCGCTACAACGAAACCGCAGACGAGCTGGCTAAGATAGCCTCGGGGCGAACGACAGTCCCCCCGGACGTCTTCTCCCGGGATCTGCATCAACCCTCCGTCAAGCTCGACGACGCGCCCGAGCCCGAGGTACCCTCGGCTCAGCCCGAGGTACCCTCGGCCCCCGAGGGCGAGGCGCTGAACGTCGAGGAAGGGCAGAGCGGGGCCACGCCAGATCAAGATTGGCAGGCCCCGTACCTGCAATATCTCCGTCGAGGAGAGCTACCCCTCGGCCAAGTCGAGGCTCGGCGGGTAGCGCGACGCGCCAAGTCATTCGTCTTGCTGGGCGACGAAGAGGAGCTCTACCATCGCAGCCCCTCGGGCATCCTCCAGCGATGCATCTCCATCGCCGAGGGTCGGGAACTGCTGCAAGAAATACACTCGGGGGCTTGCGGCCACCACGCAGCGCCCCGAGCCCTTGTCGGAAATGCTTTCTGGCAAGGCTTCTACTGGCCAACGGCGGTGGCTCACGCCTCTAGAATTGTCCGCACCTGCGAAGGGTGCCAATTCTATGCGAAGCGGACACACCTGCCCGCTCAGGCTCTGCAGACAATACCCATCACCTGGCCCTTCGCTGTATGGGGTCTGGACCTCGTCGGTCCCTTGCAGAAGGCGCCCGAGGGCTACACGCACCTGCTGGTCGCCATCGACAAATTCTCCAAGTGGATCGAGGTCCGACCTCTGAACAGCATCAGGTCCGAGCAGGCGGTGGCGTTCTTCACCAACATCATCCATCGCTTCGGGGTCCCGAACTCCATCATCACCGACAACGGCACCCAGTTCACCGGCAAAAAATTCTTGGATTTTTGCGAGGATCACCATATCCGGGTGGACTGGGCCGCCGTGGCTCATCCCATGTCGAATGGGCAAGTAGAGCGTGCCAACGGCATGATTCTACAAGGGCTCAAGCCTCGGATCTACAACGACCTCAACAAGTTCGGCAAGCGATGGATGAAGGAACTCCCCTCGGTGGTCTGGAGCCTAAGGACGACGCCGAGTCGTGCCACGGGCTTCACGCCATTTTTCCTGGTCTACGGGGCTGAAGCTATCTTGCCCACCGACCTGGAATACGGCTCCCCGAGGGCGAGGGCCTACACCGAACAAAGCAACCAAGCTAGCCGAGAGGAATCGCTGGACCAGCTGGAGGAAGCTCGGGACAGGGCCTTACTACACTCGGCGCGGTACCAACAGTCCCTGCGACGCTACCACGCCCGAGGGGTCCAGTCCCGAGAACTCCAGGTGGGCGATCTGGTGCTTCGGCTGCGGCAAGACGCCCGAGGGAGGCACAAGCTCACGGCGTGGAGACGGTGCACCCGTGACCCGTTCCTCGAACGGATCGCACGCGCGCAACGGCCGCCCCGCCAACCACTCGCCCCGTCGCATTAACTCCGCGGCGGGACAGGCGGCGTCTCTGACGGGAGGAGCGCGCGACGCTTCACCTTCGCCATAATAACCGCGTCAGAAAAGGTACGCCACGTCGTCCGATTTCGTATCCTTTTCCGTTTTCCTCTTTCTCTATCTCTTGCAACAGGGACCGGGAAAGGGGGATACCCCGAAAGGGATCCTTCTCCGCGAAGGAACCGGGCTCCGAGCCCCCCACTACTGATCAGGGGTTCGAAGGCTGGCCCTCCGAAGGGTTCAACAGCCGCCTCAGATCGCGTGGGCCCGACACCCACTACTGGTCAGGGGTTCGAAGGCCAGCCCCCCGAAGGGTTCCATGGCCGCCTCAGGCTACTCGGGCTCCGCGCCCATTACTGATCAGGGGTTCGAAGGCTGGCCCCCGAAGGGTTCACAGTCGCCTCAGACACCGAGCGAGGGATGACCAGGGGTACGTTCGATACATAACCAAGGCTCGGGCTGCGCTCCCGAGGTACCCTAGGACATTTCCGAGACCAGCGGGAACGATCTTGTAACGGAATCCCATCGGAGGGAGGCATCAAGCCCTCGGACCCCGTCGCCAGGGGACCGGGTCCGGCAAATCACCCGCAGGTACTTTTGGGCGTGCCTCTGGGCCCCTAGCCGACCCCCAACGAACGGGGCACGGACGTCCACTCGGATTACCCGCTTGCAGCTCACCGGAGACACCATGTTCGGTGCCCATCGAGGGTAACATGGCGCACTCCCCCCTCCTCCTTGCGGAAAGGCGACGTAGGGGCGTATGTAAAAAGTCGAGTCTGTCCCTGATCGTCCTCTCGCCCTGTGCAGAGGCTCGGGGGCTGCTCTCGCAAAAACCGGCTCCGGCCAAATCGTTGACAGCGTCAACATACCAGCCCGAGAGCTTGGGCCCCGACCGTGCACCCGGGCTACGGCCAGTTCGCATGAGGGAACGACCAGACCAGCCGAAGCATTACGCGAGGTATTAAGACCTCGAAGGAGTGTAACCACTCCTCCGAGGCCTCGGGGGCTACACCCGGCGGGTGCGCTCGCGCGCACCCACCGGAACGAAATGCAACCGAGAAAGGCTGGTCCCCTTGCAAAAAAGTGCGTCAAAAGCCTCCAAGCGAGTGCTAACACTCCCTTCGAGGCTCGGGGGCTACTGTCGGGGACCATAATTAGGGGTACCCTCAAGACGCCTAATTCTCAGCTGGTAACCCCCATCAGCATAAAGCTGCAAAGGCCTGATGGGTACGATTAAGTCAGGGATCAGTCCACACGAGTGACTCGATCACGCTTCACCCGAGCCTAGCCTCGGCCAAGGGCAGCCGACCTCGAGAGACTTCTGTCTCGCCCGAGGCCCCCTTTTATGGCGGACACATCACCGGCTCGCCCGAGGCCTTGGCTTCGCTCAGAAGCAACCTTGACTAAATCGCCACACCGACTGACCAAATTGCAGGGGCATTTAACGCAAAGGTGGCCTGACACCTTTATCCTGACACGCGCCCCCGGCAGAGCCGAAGTGACCGCCGTCACTCCACCGCTCCACTGGCCAGTCTGACAGAAGGACAGTGCCGCCTGCGCCACTCCGACTGCAGTGCCACTCGACAGAGTGAGTCTGACAGGCAGTCAGGCCTTGCCAAAGGCGCCACGACGAACTCCGCTCCGCCCGACCCCAGGGCTCGGACTCGGGCTAAGACCCGGAAGACGGCGAACTCCGCTCCGCCCGACCCCAGGGCTCGGACTCGGGCTAAGACCCGGAAGACGGCGAACTCCGCTCCGCCCGACCCCAGGGCTCGGACTCGGGCTAAGACCCGGAAGACGGCGAACTCCGCTCCGCCCGACCCCAGGGCTCGGACTCGGGCTAAGACCCGGAAGACGGCGAACTCCGCTCCGCCCGACCCCAGGGCTCGGACTCCGCCCTGGCCTCGGCCGAACGACTTCCGCCTCGCCCGACCCCTTGGCTCGGGCTCGGCCACGGCAACAGAAGACAGACTCAACCTCGGCTTCGGAGGAACCCCCATGTCGCCCTGCTTAGGGCACAGACCGCCACGTCAACAGGAAGCGCCATCATCATCCTACCCCGAATCGACTCGGGTCACGGAGAACATGACCGGCGTCCCATCCGACCAGCTCCGCCGGAGGGGCAATGATGGCGCTCCACAAGCTCTATGACGACGGCGGCCCCCAGCTCTCTTACGGAAGCAGGACGACGTCAGCAGGGACTCAACCGCTCCAACAGCTGTCCCTCCGCCAGGCTCCGCCGCACCTCCGACAGCCACGACATCACGCCAGCAGGGTGCCCAGATCTCTCCGGCTGCCACATTGGCATGTACCTAGGGCGCTAGCTCTCCCTCCGCTAGACACGTAGCACTCTGCTACACCCCCCATTGTACACCTGGATCCTCTCCTTACGACTATAAAAGGGAGGACCAGGGCCTTCTTAGAGGAGGTTGGCCGCGCGGGACCGAGGACGGGACAGGCGCTCTCTTGGGGCCGCTCGCTTCCCTCACCCGCGTGGACGCTTGTAACCCCCCTACTGCAAGCGCACCTGACCTGGGCGCGGGACGAACACGAAGGCCGCGGGACTTCCACCTCTCTCACACTCGACTCCGGCCACCTCGCCTCTCCCCCCTTCGCGCTCGCCCACGCGCTCGACCCATCTGGGCTGGGGCACGCAGCACACTCACTCGTCGGCTTAGGGACCCCCCTGTCTCGAAACGCCGACACCACCCACATCAACTCTCTGCATTCTCAATCCAGAGAGCTCTCTTGTAACCACATTCACCAAGCATACTCACCAGGACGTAGGGTGTTACACATCTCTAAGCGGCCCGAACCTGTAAACCTTGTCTACTGTTCCTCGTGCAATCGGCACGAACCATTTTGCTACAGTTGTCGACACCGTCCTACTCCTAAAAACACCTTGAGGGGCAACCCCGGGTGTGCGGTCGGACCCAAAACACCGACAATATTAACCTAATCATACACGTACATAAATTTAACACAAGAAAACTAATTATTAATCTAATCAACTCAATATTAAACCTAATCATACCCAACGGGTGGGACGACGGGTCGCGGACGAATCGACAGGTCGCGGACGAGACGGCAGGGGCACGACAAGGGCACGACGAGGGCACGACGAGGGCACGCACGGCGGGGACGCGGCGGGGGCACGGCGAGGGCAAGCACGGCGGGGGCGCGGCGGGGACGCGGCGGGGGCACGACGAGGGCACGACGGCGGCGAGTCTACGTCGCGGCTGCAGCGGCTGCGGCCGCGCGGCGAGGGCGTGGGCGAGCGTGGGCGCGGGCGAGCGTGAGCGCGCGCGGCAGCGGGGCGGCGGGGTCGCGGCGGCGAGTCTACGGCGGCGGCGACATGGTTGTGAGAGAGTGAGAGAGAAAGAAGAAATTACCTACGCTATGTGAACACGCTTTGCCGAGTGCCCGTGATCTGGCACTCGACAAAGATTTTTTTTATTTTTAAAATAAGCTTTACCGAGTGCCAGATCGGGGACACTCGGCAAAGGCTCCTTTGTCGAGTGTCGACGAGGTGACACTCGGCAAAGACTAACTTACACTTCTTTGCCGAGTGCCAACACTCGGCTCTCGGCAAAGACTAACGGCCGTCAGCTTTGGGACGGCCGCTGACAGCCCTTTGCCGAGCACCCCCTTTGCCGAGTGTTTTACACTCGGCAAACGTGTCTTTGCCGAGTGGGGTCCTGTACCGAGTGTCCAGCACTCGGTAAAGAGGCTCGTTGCTGAGAGCCTAACTTTACCGAGTGCGGCTCTCGGCAAAGCCTTCTTTGTCGAGTGCCCGACAAAAGGCACTCGGCAAAGAGGCCGACACTCGGCAAAGCCTCGGATTCCGGTCGTGACACGCGCGCAGAATTAGTTAGGGTTCCGAGTTTCTTGCGGTATTTGTTAACTAAAACCGTGGAATTAGCTCGGGAGACAGATTGTAACAGGTCCAGGCCTCCCCATATATATATATATATATATATATAAACCGATTGAACATCAACAATCGAATCAATACTCAATATACACCTTATTTTTACCTTATGCATTAGGAGTAGTTCTAGCTTAGCACTAGTTTAGCCTTTCTCTACCTCAAATCTTCACCTCTCTTCGGCTCTACATCGATTAGGAGCGTCTTAGATGGCCTGCCGATCCCAAAACAAAGCCTAGGATCTCTCCTCCCCGACGGGGTCCCTCCAGGGAGCGAGATACAGGCACTGCCGACGAACTCCGCCGCCCATGTGCACGCGCAGACCGTTCGGCCACCAGGCACGGACCGTCCGGCTCATTAGGCAGGTACGACAGACAGTACGTCCATTAAAGAGGTGGAGGCCAAAGGCCGTTGAAGTAAATCAAACGGCCACGAAGATAGGAAACAAGACAACAATGTTACAGGTCTCTGCAGGTACGGCAGACAGTACGTCCATTAAGGCCAGATCGTCTGTGGATGACACGGACCGTCCGACCTCCGAGTCCGGACCGTCCGCTCTGCGCGAGGACACCTCCAATGACGCGCCAACTCCTATGGAGGAGGACGACCTGCTGAGAAAGGACTTGGTCGACTACGGAGCTACGCCAGAACACTCAGGTATGGACGTAAATGTTATTATGTTCTCTGTTGATTGTACTATTATCGGTGACGATGAACCTGACGTTGCTCAATTTGATTTTGGTCCTAAAGAGGCCGCCTTCACTAAACCAAAAGAATCGGTCAACCATTTAAAGCCACTCTTCGTGTGCGGTCATATCGATGGGATACTAGTCGCTAAGATGTTGGTAGACAGATGGGCGGCCGTAATTTAATGCCTTGCTCATTATACAGAAAATTAGGAAAGCAAGACGACGAACTTGTCAAGACCAATATGAAAATCAGCGGTGTTGGGACTGATAGTTCGATCAAAGCCAAGGGAGTCACGTCTGTTGAGTTAACCATAGGCACCAAGGCCCTTGCTGCTGCATTCTTCGTTGCTGATGTAGAAGGAAATTATAGTCTAATCTTTTGCAGATATTGGATTCATGCTAAGCAATGTGTACCTTCTACGTTACAGCAAATGTTGCTATAATGGGTAGGCGATGATGTAGAACAAGTGCATGCTGATGCGTCGGCCTGCATCGCCGGGGCCGATGCCCCTGTACTTTGGACATATGAGACCGCTACATGTCTCACAGGAGTTGACTTTTCTGATTATCAATTCATAAATATAGATAGGAAAGTCTTAACCCCTGTAATGCTAGAACCGATGGAAAATCGACTAAATTCCAAGTAAAGTTTAAATAATGAGTACACCCATAAGAAACATGTCCTAGGTCACGGACAGTCTGGTCCCTGAGGCCAGACGACCCGGTCTTCTGCGGAATAGTTTGGCCCTTAAGGCCGGGTAGTCGCCGCAGCATGGATCCAGTGTTGCGGATGGTCCGGCCTTCAAGACCGAACGGTTCGCAGCCACACAGAGACCACCTAATCCCTCTGAGGGAGGCATAATAGAGGAATTCATGGATCTCGACAAATTAGGACAGGAGTTTACATCGGCTGATCCTTCGGAGGAGTTCGACATAGGAGATGGTAAAACTCCGAGGCCGACTTTTGTAAACAAGACCCTGGAGACCGATCTTAGAGATGAAATGATCGGTCTATTAAAGTAATATTTTGATTGCTTTGCTTGGAATTACACTGAGATGTCAGGATTAAGCCAAGAGATAGTAGAGCATCAACTGCCTATTAAGTCTGGTTTCAGACCTTTTAAGCAGAAGCCTAGAACATTTCGTCTAGACTTGCTCCCACAAATAAAGGACGAAATTCACAGGTTACTAGAAGCTAATTTTATTAGACCTTGCAGATACGCAGAGTGGGTCTCCAATATTATGCCGGTAGAAAAGAAAGAATCATGTAAGATTACAGTATGCATTGATTCTCACAATTTAAATAGAGCAACTTCTAAAGATGAATATACTATGCCTATAGCCAACACGCTGATTAATAATGCGTCAGAAAATGGAATTATTAGCTTTATTGATGGTAATTGTGACGGAACCTCCCAAGTAATTAGGCCCACCTACAGTTGTCCTTGTCCAATGGACCTCAGACAACCCTGTAGGTGCCCCTGAACTACTTGACAAGTTCGGTATCTTTCCTTACCTTACCAGGAACGTCTCACCCGTCTTGCAGACATTACAGAACATCGGAGATAAAGAAATGCGGAAGCGAATTACATAAACTTACATTTTATTTCAAAAGCAAGGTTGAGTTATTTTTATTACAGACCAGACTAAAAGTGAGTGCAGAGTAGTAATATTATACAAACCAAGGGAGGCACAAACTTCTCCCGACAAGTCATAAACAAAAGATCCTAAGTGGAGGACCGAGTCCTCCCGCACTTCAGTCTTGATTTTCTTCTTTTGGAACCACCTTGGCACAGAAGCAGCAAAAGTCTGCTACTTCCTCACCTAAAAACAACGAAGGGATAAACTCTGAGTATGGGATACTCAGCAAGTCTTACCCGACTAAAAAAAGACTCTCAAGGGTATGCTGGCTTAAGGGAGTCAAGGTAAGGCTTTTCAATAATCAAAGACTCTGTTTTGCAGAAATGCTTACTAAAGTGGATCCTTAAAAATCCAGTTTTAATTTGTCAAATTAAGTAGAATTACCTGCACTAGGGTTCTTTCTACCCTAGTTCAATCACTAGTCCTGCACTAGCCAATTTCTTAACAAAAGTCCATCGTCTTTAGTGGAATGCTACGTGTAGGGCAGTGACCAAGTCTTCATAACCGCGAAGGTACGGCGATCCGAATCGATTATACTCAGCTGAGGATCTCCAATCACACGACATATGTAGCACTTAACCCTTGCATATGTCAACCCGCCACCGGGGTTCTTAAGACCGGATCAGGTTCACGCAGACCGAGAGCACAGATACACCACCGTCCAGCCTCTTGCCACGGAGGGTACACGCTACTCTCGCCACCGCTCCACGCCCATCTCGTGTTGTCTTATTCCGGCCTTAGTCTGCCCGAGGCAAGGCTTACCCATGACGAGGCATGTGACCAGTTAAAGGGTCCTCGATCATCAAGCCTACATCGACAAGGTCCTTAATCGACTCAGACGGAGACACTACACCGAGACTCTCTTCTCGTGCAAGTCACCCGCCCGGTCTCAGCTTAATCATTTAACCCAAAACTTGGTACCTGGCAGAGGTACATCTTTACCGATGTTGAATCCATCACGGCCATGATGGATCCACCATCAAGTTTTATTTTTGAAAACATCCCACCCACTTTTGCCACAACATCTTTTGTAAAAACAAAACCTTTTGTTTTTCTAAAGCAAAGCTAAGCATCAAAAAGCTTTTGTAAAACAGGTGATCAAGGAAGGTAATCAGATTCAAGGAAGGTAATGCAGGAATGGTTTTATCAAGCAACTCCTATCACCTAATGCAGCAAATCAAGTGAGAAAGATTTTAAAATAGCAAGGAATGTGGCAAATGCACCGGGGCTTGCCTTCGTTTACAGGTGATTCGGGTTCGGATCCACAGATATCGAAGTAGAAACTATTCCCGGCCTGGGATTCCGAAGGTGGTGGTGTCCTGTCTTCGGGGACTTCTACCTCTTCTTCACGTTCTAATCATAACCATACATAAGTATAAGAATGGATGCCATGGGATGCTCATGAGGATGCAAAGATAATATAAACTTATTATCTATGTCTTGAGTACAACTTTCCTTCACGGAGTTCCGGGAACTTAGGGTTTCCGGAGTCGGTAAAGGAGTTCATAGGGCAGGGGGGTGTTTTGGGGTTTGGTGATCAAACAAGGTCCAAATCAATTCAAACTCTACCCAAGGCTTCTAAATATTATGAGGAACTTATATAAAAATTTTGAGCATTTTTGGACTTACCATTTGTTTTCTAAAAATCCTTAACCAACATTTTTAACCACTTTAAATACCCTAAAATTTCTTATTTCCACTAAAAATCACAAAACTATTTTTATTAAATTCTAGGGAAAATAACAAGCCTAGGAAAATTAGTTTCACAATTTTAGCATTTTTCTACATTTTTCTATAATTGTTTTGGCTCTGGAGATAAAAGAAAAAGAAAAACAATCGAATAGCACTGGGCCGAATCCAGCCCAGGCGGCCCAGCTACCAGCAGAAGCACGCCCACGCGCGCGCGCGCCCGCGGTAACTTTGCACAGAGGACCTCGGTTTATTAACTAAATCAAAGCAGGTTTGTTTACTGTTCTTCTGTGTCACTGACCAAATGCAGAAAGGCCCTCCAACTTCTATTCCTTCACCCGACACGTCCTCGACGACGGCAGCGCACGGAGAAGCTCCGGCGAGGTTCTGGACTGGCCGATTGGGGCTATGGCTGGGTTCTCCGAGCAACAGACACCGAATTGGATCGACCCTAAGCCTTTTCCCCAAACTAATTTGGCTATTAGTCAACTATGGAGCTCGGGCCACGGTGGCCGTGAGCATCACGGCAAGACAGCCGTGTTCCCGGCGATGGGTGGCGGTCTAGTCAAATTAAAGGGGTCGGGGAGCATCGCAGACGTATGATAATGCTCAAACAAGGGAGCAGAGGACGGGAACTGACCGGAGTTGGGCTGGCGACGGTGAGCTTGGTTTCACGGTGGCGGAAATCGGATTTGGGGGAAACTCCGAATTCGCGGACCTCAGCGAACGATCGGGGCTAATTCAAGGTGGCTGGTTAGCTTAGGACCTTACGGAACCGGTGGGGGGCTCAATTTATAGGGAGCGACAGTGGCGGCGATCAATTTGAGCAGGTTGTGCTGGCGGCCGGAGCTGAGGAAGAAAGCGGCGCGGTGAATTTGTGGCTATCGCCGTGGCAAGCTCCCCGTCGACGATGGGACGGGTATAGGGAGTCATGGCGACACAGTGGAAAGTTAACGCCACGCGGCGCAAGGCTAGGAGGCGGCGGTCACCGGCGTTCTTATCGATCTCCGCCGCTGTGACGCATGTACGGCGGCCGGACTTGTTTATGGCTGAAGTTATCCACGGTGAGGATATTTACGTGACCCAGAATGTTATCCAGCCAAGCCGAGCTCCGATCACGGCAACCGCAGCACGAATCGCGGCGGAGGGAGCCGTCGGCGGTGAGGACAACCGCGCTGGCTGTCTGATCCGGTGGGCACTGTACCATCAGGAACCCCTATTCAGAGAACCTGACAGCCAGAGTTGAGGGTCGATTTTCTTCCAAATTTCTGTGGCAACACAAACCAAACTCTGCAGCAAAGTTATAGATCTACTAACCAGCTACAAGTTTGTCATAGATGCCATGGGCAAATTCATGCTGGATCATAGAGGAATCTTTGCTCAAAGTCTCTGTGGTTGCACTGTTTCTCTAAAATTCAGACTCAGTGACCTGACAGCCCAACCTTGGCTGGGTTTTTCTCCAAATTTCTCATAAGACCATGGCTTGAATCCTTAAACAAAGTTGTTCTCCTACAATTGGACTACAATTTTGATGTGGTGACCTAGGGCAAAAACCCTATAATTTGAAAGATGCAAAGCTCCAAAGTTGAGCCAATTCTCTGATTTTCAGACTTAGAATAGAACTCAAATGAGGTCCATTTTGCATTTAAGTCCAAAACTTAGGGTTTGGCTTTCAAGTCCACATATTTGTGAACCAATTGACTTAAAATACTTATTTGGCTTGGTTTTTGCACTTTAGCCCAAAAGTGGACTAATTTTGCACATAAGCCCCTAGGGTTTGGTTTTAGGGTTTTCCAGGGCTCTAATTAGGGTTTCTGGTATCCCAGGGGTATAAATGTGATTCAACTTTATTCTTGGGGTCATTTTATGACTTTTACCCTAAAGCTTTTAGGTTTTCTCAACTTGGGTTAAGTTTTACCCCTTTAACCACTATTTAGGGTTAAGTCCTTTAACCGGGGTTTTATTTGCAAAACATTAAAACAATACAACTTGTTTGAAATTTTTACCTAGTGAATGCACTCTAGGTGTGTCAAACATATGCAATGCCAATGCTATGATGTCATGCTCAAGTTTTAATTATAGTAACACCAGGGGTGTTACATCCTTCCCCCCATAAAAGAATCTCGTCCCGAGATTAAAATCCTAGGGTAGGTAATGGTAAAGGAAACACATCACATTTTTATTTCCTAAATTTTGGTACAAGGCAGGAGTGATGTGGGGGTTACGTCTTTATTACACAGCTATACAGGCTTTACAATTTACATGAGGCTAGGAAGCCTGGGAAATTCTTATTCAAGAAGTCTTGGGTTTCCCATGTAGCCTCGTCTTCAGAATGCTGGTTCCACTGTATCTTGTAGAATTTGAGAGTCTTTCTTCGGGTGACCCTGTCCTTTTGATCCAGAACTCGAATAGGATGTTCCGAGTACGTTAAATCTGGTTCCAGGACAACATCAGTCACTTCCACGGTTCGATCAGGAACCCGAAGACATTTCTTCAATTGTGACACGTGGAACACATTGTGCACAGCAGACAATGTTTCGGGGAGCTGAAGTCGGTATGCCACTGGTCCACATTGCTCAAGCACCAAGAATGGACCAATGTACCTGGGTGCAAGTTTCCCTTTAACCCCGAAACGCGATACACCTTTCATTGGTGAGACCTTCAGGTAAACATAGTCTCCTTCCAGGAAATATAAGGGCATTCGCCGTGTGTCTGCATAACTCTTCTATCGAGTCTGAGCTTTCTTCATATTATGAATAATTCTCTGAACCTTTTCCTCGGCCTCTTTCACCATATCAGGCCTAAAGAAGCGTCTTTCTCCAGGTTCAGACCAATTTAGCGGAGTTCGACACCGTCGTCCATATAGCGCTTCGAAGGGTGCCATTTTGATACTTTCTTGATAGCTATTGTTATATGAAAACTCCGCCAAAGGCAAACATCCATCCCATTTTGGTGAGAAGTCCAGAACACATGCCCGCAACAAATCCTCGAGTATCTGATTCACTCTCTCAGTTTGTCCACTGGTTTGAGGATGATAGGCCGAACTGTGGAGTAACCTGGTACCCAAAGATTTATGAAGTTCTTCCCAAAACTTGGATACGAATTGAGGTCCACGATCCGACACTATGGTCTTTGGAACACCATGCAAACTGAGAATACGGGCAATGTATAACTCCGCATAGGTAATGACGGGATATTTTACTTTGACAGGAAGGAAGTGGGCGATCTTTGTGAGTCAATCAATGATAACCCAAATAGAGTCATACCCTTTCGCGGTCCTGGGCAATCCCACAATAAAGTCCATGCTGATGTCTTCCCATTTCCAGGTTGGGATTGGCAAAGACTGCAATGGACCAGCAGTTTTCATGTGTATGGCCTTGACACGTCTGCAAGTGTCACATCTAGCCACATAGCGTGCAATCTCAATTTTCATCTTCGTCTACCAATAATGTTGCTTTAAATCTTGATACATCTTAGTGCTTCCGGGATGAATAGAATAACGACTAAGATGTGCCTCCTCAAGAATTTGCTGGCGGAGCTCTTCGTTCTTTGGCACTACTATGCGGTTTTTAAACCATATCACACCTTGATCGTCTTCCTTGAAACACTTGGCTACTCCAGCCTTTATCTTCTCTCGAATGTGCTTCATACCCAGATTATCCTTTTGAGCATCAATTATTCTTTGCAAAATGATTGACTCAAGCTTTAGCTGGTTTAGAGTCCCTTGTTGGATTATTCCCAGGTTTAGCTTTTCCATTTCCTGACACAAAGTGTTCTCGGAGGTTTTCGTCATAAGACAGTGGCAGGAAGTCTTACGACTCAATGCATCTGCCACCACATTGGCCTTGCCTGGGTGATAATGGATCTCCAGTTCATAGTCTTTAATGAGCTCAAGCCATCGTCTTTGCCTCATATTTAACTCTGACTAGGTGAAGATGTACTTCAAACTTTTATGGTCTGAATATATGTGACAGATATTTCCCAGCAGATAGTGACGCCAAATCTTTAGGGCATGAACCACAGCAGCTAGCTCCAGATCATGAGTTGGATAATGCTCCTCATGTCGGCGCAACTGCCTTGAAGCATACGCAATCACTCGGCCCTCTTGCATCAGTACACAGCCGAGCCCACTGCCAGATGCATCACAATATACATCAAAAGGTTTAGTGATGTCCGGTTGAGCTAATACCGGAGCAGTGGTCAATAGTGTCTTCAGTTGCTCAAAGGCTTCATTGCACTTAGAAGACCAATTGAACTTAATGTCACTCTTTAATAAACTTGTGATTGGCTTCACAAGCTTAGAAAAATCTGGTATAAATCTGCGATAATACCCAGCTAATCCAAGAAAACTCCGGATTTGGTGAACAGTTGTTGGGGGTTTCCATTCCAGAATATCTTTGACCTTGCTAGGATCTACCGCAATTCCTTTAGCCGATAATACGTGCCCCAAAAATTGAATTTCTTCCAGCCAGAACGCGCACTTACTGAACTTGGCATATAGCTGATGTTCCCTCAGGCGCGTCAATACAATCCGTAGATGCTGAGCATGGTCCTCTTCATTCTTAGAATATATCAAGATATCGTCGATGAAGACCACCACGAATTTGTCCAACTCGGGCATGAACACCGAGTTCATCAAGTAGGTGAAATGGGCAGGAGCATTTGTAAGCCCGAAAGACATTACCAAGTATTCAAACAATCCATATCACGTAGTAAACGCGGTCTTCGGTATATCCTCGGGCCGAATACGGATTTGATGATAGCCCGACCTGAGATCAATTTTGGAAAATACCCTCGCCCCAGTCAGTTGATCAAATAAGATGTCGATCCTTGGAAGAGGGTACTTATTCTTGATAGTGACCTCATTTAGGGGTCGATAATCCACGCACATTCTCAAGGTTTGATCCTTCTTTTTAACAAAAATGGCGGGACAACCCCAAGGGGACGAGCTTGGCTGGATGAATCCCTTATTCAGTAGATCTTGTAATTGAATTTTCAATTCCGCCAATTCATTAGGGGGCATGCGGTACGATCTTCGGGAGATGGGAGCCGTACCGGGCTTTAGCTCAATTACGAATTCTACATCTCTTTCAGGGGGCAGTCCAGGCAAATCTTCCAGAAATACATCTGGAAACTCACATACTACCGGAATGTTCTTGATCTCCGGTACAATGGCTTCATAGACTCTACCAGAAGCTTTGGCTGGATTGGTTGCGGGGAGAGTCAAAAGAATCTCTTCTTGGTTATAGCTCAACCTGACGGTTCTGAGTTCAGTGTTGAGAATTGCCTTGTGCTGGGTTAACCAATTCATACCCAAGATTACATCTATATCCTGGCCCTTCAGAACAATCATGTTAGCAGGAAAGTTCCGTTCGGCCATTGTTACTGGCACTCCATAGGCCACTTCTCTAGTATAAATGTGTCCCCCAGGTGAATGAATTTTAAATCCCTCCTTTGATTCATGGTATGCAATATGATGTTGTTCCACAAACTTCTTGCTAATGAATGTATGTGAAGCACCAGAATCAAAAAGAATAATTGCTGGGTGACTGGCCACGGGAAACGTACCCATCATCACCGGCTCTCCTTCCGGTGTAGTAGCCACTTGAGTGTAATACACACGCCCCGTTTTCTTCATATTCTTCCCCACAACATTTCCTTTGGGCTGAGCTGATTTCCCAGATCCTTGCGAAGCATTAGATTGATTTTGCCTAGGATATGGGCAGTCTTTGATAAAATGTCCCGACTTGCCGCAATTAAAGCAACCAGTTGAAGAACTAGGCAAGGCAGGGAATCGAGTGCCTGGGGCACCCGGCTGATTGGGGGTATTGTTGGGGCGGATAATGATTGGCTGTTTAAAGGGAAATGAAGGTGGACGAGAAAAAGGGCGATTTTGGCTTGAAGGTCAGATCACAAACCGTGGTTTCTTCGCCTGGCCCTCATTAGGCCTCTCACCACCGAATCCCTTATTCTTCCCAGAATTTGTGTATTTGGCTTCAACAGATAAGGCTGTGCTGACAGCCTTTCCATACGTGAGATCTATGCATGTGGCCATTTTCCTTTGTAGCCGATCATTCAGTCCCCGCATAAAACAGTTCTTCTTCTTTAAATCCGTATTCACCTGGTCGATGGCATACTGCGACAGGTGATTGAACTTGTTGAGATATTGAGTGACGGTATCTCCGCCTTGTTGTAACTTCATAAATTCCTCTTGTTTCATATGCAGCACTCCTTCGGGGATGTAGTGTTCACGGAAGGCTGCTTTAAACTCATCCCAGGTGACTTGATAGTTGACAGGTTGGATAGCCACGAAATTTCCCCACCAGGTACTGGCAGGACCACGGAGTTGTTGTGCGGCAAACAACGGCTTTTGTGTCTCTGAGCAACGGAGAAGACCAAACTTTTGCTCAATAACCCGAATCCACTCATCAGCCTCTAGGGGATCTTCTGCCTTGACGAATAGGGGTGGACGGGTTTCAGAGAAGTCCAGATAGGTGGTTTCACGGGGACCTTGCTGAAAACCCCTTCCCGCCTGCTGCTGGAATTGCTGCTGACCCGCCATTTCCCTAAGGAAGCGGGTATTGTCTGCGGTGGCATTCACCAAGGCGGCGATCGCCTCGGCTAACGTGGGAGGAACTGGAGGTAAGTTTGGGGTAACATCCCGTCCCCCAGAAGTTCCGGCTGCGTCCTGTCCTCGAGTCCTGGTCGGCATCTGTGGCAAAAACATTTGAAGTAAACATAATGTGCCAGAGAAAACCTTCCATTTTACATTACTATAAAGAGTAATGATACAGACTCGATATTACATAACAGGATACAATACCCATTATACAAAAGTTCAACCTATTATACAACAGTACACCCTACAATACACTACAATACACTACTCTACTTCTATTACACCCTTATTCCTGCTTTCCATTACTCTTGGCGGCTTCATCGTCAGGTGTGGGAGTCCAGACATCAACCAACCTCAAAGAAGGAGGGGGCTCAAAAAGGTCTAACTCTCCACCCAGCGCACGTCCCGCAACGTGAGATGGTCCAGCTTCCGCCTCAGCAGGTTGTGCAGGCTCACTTGGGTGTAGTTGTGAGTATAGTATATGGACTTCCTCGTGCAACGTGTTGCAGTAAACCTGCAGGTTATCAACAGTTGAGCTAAGTTCTTTAACTCGGGCCTGAGCCCTTGCTTCCTTAGCAGACATTAGCAAACGAGACTGTACGGCCCAGTCAAGTGCTAAGTCTCGATCAGCGAGTTGATCCTGCAAGTGTCGGATGTCCCTTCTCAGTTCGTTGATTCTATCTCCGTCGGCGACCCAAGCATCAGTCCTATGTTGCAGCGCTGCTTGAAGTCGACTCACACGGGCTTCAAGGTCTCTGATGGGGTCGTTACTTCCACTGCTGCTGCTTTCATGTCGGGGAGCCAATTGATGCCGAGGCACCCCAATTGGTCCCGTAGACTTGCGTGCCGTTAGCCTGGTACGTGGCGGCATCTTTTCTAAGGGGGAAAATGTTATTAGTATAGTGCTTAGCATGATGCATGTATAATTATAGAATCAACCTTAGTCGATTCAACCTTCTATACGTTGCACTCTTCCTATCTGGTCTTTAAGATAGACTCTTCAGAATACTTAGGTAAGAAGAGAAAAGAATTTCTAGGTAAGACTTTTGAAAATTCTTTTGAAGATGCCTCATAATATCTGCAAAGAAGGGCTACGCTCCGATACCAGCTGTGACGGAACCTCCCAAGTAATTAGGCCCACCTACAGTTGTCCTTGTCCAACGGACCTCAGACAACCCTGTAGGTGCCCCTGAACTACTTGACAAGTTCGGTATCTTTCCTTACCTTACCAGGAACGTCTCACCCGTCTTGCAGACATTACAGAACATCGGAGATAAAGAAATGCGGAAGCGAATTACATAAACTTACATTTTATTTCAAAAGCAAGCTTGAGTTATTTTTATTACAGACCAGACTAAAAGTGAGTGCAGAGTAGTAATATTATACAAACCAAGGGAGGCACAAACTTCTCCCGACAAGTCATAAACAAAAGATCCTAAGTGGAGGACCGAGTCCTCCCGCACTTCAGTCTTGATTTTCTTCTTTTGGAACCACCTTGGCACAGAAGCAGCAAAAGTCTGCTACTTCCTCACCTAAAAACAACGAAGGGATAAACCCTGAGTATGGGATACTCAGCAAGTCTTACCCGACTAAAAAAAAGACTCTCAAGGGTATGCTGGCTTAAGGGAGTCAAGGTAAGGCTTTTCAATAATCAAAGACTCTGTTTTGCAGAAATGCTTACTAAAGTGGATCCTTAAAAATCCAGTTTTAATTTGTCAAATTAAGTAGAATTACCTGCACTAGGGTTCTTTCTACCCTAGTTCAATCACTAGTCCTGCACTAGCCAATTTCTTAACAAAAGTCCATCGTCTTTAGTGGAATGCTACGTGTAGGGCAGTGACCAAGTCTTCATAACCGCGAAGGTACGGCGATCCGAATCGATTATACTCAGCTGAGGATCTCCAATCACACGACATATGTAGCACTTAACCCTTGCATATGTCAACCCGCCACCGGGGTTCTTAAGACCAGATCAGGTTCACGCAGACCGAGAGCACAGATACACCACCGTCCAGCCTCTTGCCACGGAGGGTACACGCTACTCTCGCCACCGCTCCACGCCCATCTCGTGTTGTCTTATTCCGGCCTTAGTCTGCCCGAGGCAAGGCTTACCCATGACGAGGCATGTGACCAGTTAAAGGGTCCTCGATCATCAAGCCTACATCGACAAGGTCCTTAATCGACTCAGACGGAGACACTACACCGAGACTCTCTTCTCGTGCAAGTCACCCGCCCGGTCTCAGCTTAATCATTTAACCCAAAACTTGGTACCTGGCAGAGGTACATCTTTACCGATGTTGAATCCATCACGGCCATGATGGATCCACCATCAAGTTTTATTTTTGAAAACATCCCACCCACTTTTGCCACAACATCTTTTGTAAAAACAAAACCTTTTGTTTTTCTAAAGCAAAGCTAAGCATCAAAAAGCTTTTGTAAAACAGGTGATCAAGGAAGGTAATCAGATTCAAGGAAGGTAATGCAGGAATGGTTTTATCAAGCAACTCCTATCACCTAATGCAGCAAATCAAGTGAGAAAGATTTTAAAATAGCAAGGAAGGTGGCAAATGCACCGGGGCTTGCCTTCGTTTACAGGTGATTCGGGTTCGGATCCACAGATATCGAAGTAGAAACTATTCCCGGCCTGGGATTCCGAAGGTGGTGGTGTCCTGTCTTCGGGGACTTCTACCTCTTCTTCACGTTCTAATCATAACCATACATAAGTATAAGAATGGATGCCATGGGATGCTCATGAGGATGCAAAGATAATATAAACTTATTATCTATGTCTTGAGTACAACTTTCCTTCACGGAGTTCCGGGAACTTAGGGTTTCCGGAGTCGGTAAAGGAGTTCATAGGGCAGGGGGGGTGTTTTGGGGTTTGGTGATCAAACAAGGTCCAAATCAATTCAAACTCTACCCAAGGATTCTAAATATTATGAGGAACTTATATAAAAATTTTGAGCATTTTTGGACTTACCATTTGTTTTCTAAAAATCCTTAACCAACATTTTTAACCACTTTAAATACCCTAAAATTTCTTATTTCCACTAAAAATCACAAAACTATTTTTATTAAATTCTAGGGAAAATAACAAGCCTAGGAAAATTAGTTTCACAATTTTAGCATTTTTCTACATTTTTCTATAATTGTTTTGGCTCTGGAGATAAAAGAAAAAGAAAAACAATCGAATAGCACTGGGCCGAATCCAGCCCAGGCGGCCCAGCTACCAGCAGAAGCACGCCCACGCGCGCGCGCCCGCGGTAACTTTGCACAGAGGACCTCGGTTTATTAACTAAATCAAAGCAGGTTTGTTTACTGTTCTTCTGTGTCACTGACCAAATGCAGAAAGGCCCTCCAACTTCTATTCCTTCACCCGACACGTCCTCGACGACGGCAGCGCACGGAGAAGCTCCGGCGAGGTTCTGGACTGGCCGATTGGGGCTATGGCTGGGTTCTCCGAGCAACAGACACCGAATTGGATCGACCCTAAGCCTTTTCCCCAAACTAATTTGGCTATTAGTCAACTATGGAGCTCGGGCCACGGTGGCCGTGAGCATCACGGCAAGACAGCCGTGTTCCCGGTGATGGGTGGCGGTCTAGTCAAATTAAAGGGGTCGGGGAGCATCGCAGACGTATGATAATGCTCAAACAAGGGAGCAGAGGACGGGAACTGACCGGAGTTGGGCTGGCGACGGTGAGCTTGGTTTCACGGTGGCGGAAATCGGATTTGGGGGAAACTCCGAATTCGCGGACCTCAACGAACGATCGGGGCTAATTCAAGGTGGCTGGTTAGCTTAGGACCTTACGGAACCGGTGGGGGGCTCAATTTATAGGGAGCGACAGCGGCGGCGATCAATTTGAGCAGGTTGTGCTGGCGGCCGGAGCTGAGGAAGAAAGCGGCGCGGTGAATTTGTGGCTATCGCCGTGGCAAGCTCCCCGTCGACGATGGGACGGGTATAGGGAGTCATGGCGACGCGGTGGAAAGTTAACGCCACGCGGCGCAAGGCTAGGAGGCGGCGGTCACCGGCGTTCTTATCGATCTCCGCCGCGGTGACGCATGTACGGCGGCCGGACTTGTTTATGGCCGAAGTTATCCACGGTGAGGATATTTACGTGACCCAGAATGTTATCCAGCCAAGCCGAGCTCCGATCACGGCAACCGCAGCACGAATCGCGGCGGAGGGAGCCGTCGGCGGTGAGGACAGCCGCGCTGGCGGTCTGATCCGGTGGGCACTGTACCATCAAGAACCCCTATTCAGAGAACCTGACAGCCAGAGTTGAGGGTCGATTTTCTTCCAAATTTCTGTGGCAACACAAACCAAACTCTGCAGCAAAGTTATAGATCTACTAACCAGCTACAAGTTTGTCATAGATGCCATGGGCAAATTCATGCTGGATCATAGAGGAATCTTTGCTCAAAGTCTCTGTGGTTGCACTGTTTCTCTAAAATTCAGACTCAGTGACCTGACAGCCCAACCTTGGCTGGGTTTTTCTCCAAATTTCTCATAAGACCATGGCTTGAATCCTTAAACAAAGTTGTTCTCCTACAATTGGGCTACAATTTTGATGTGGTGACCTAGGGCAAAAACCCTATAATTTGAAAGATGCAAAGCTCCAAAGTTGAGCCAATTCTCTGATTTTCAGACTTAGAATATAACTCAAATGAGGTCCATTTTGCATTTAAGTCCAAAACTTAGGGTTTGGCTTTCAAGTCCACATATTTGTGAACCAATTGACTTAAAATACTTATTTGGCTTGGTTTTTGCACTTTAGCCCAAAAGTGGACTAATTTTGCACATAAGCCCCTAGGGTTTGGTTTTAGGGTTTTCGAGGGCTCTAATTAGGGTTTCTGGTATCCCAGGGGTATAAATGTGATTCAACTTTATTCTTGGGGTCATTTTATGACTTTTACCCTAAAGCTTTTAGGTTTTCTCAACTTGGGTTAAGTTTTACCCCTTTAACCACTATTTAGGGTTAAGTCCTTTAACCGGGGTTTTATTTGCAAAACATTAAAACAATACAACTTGTTTGAAATTTTTACCTAGTGAATGCACTCCAGGTGTGTCAAACATATGCAATGCCAATGCTATGATGTCATGCTCAAGTTTTAATTATAGTAACACCAGGGGTGTTACAGTAATGCGGATATAATCATATTTTCATGGCCGAAGAAGATGCGCCTAAAACAGTCTTTATATGTTCAGGCTTCATTGGTTTATTTGAGTGGGTTGTCATGACATTTGGTCTGAAAAATGTCGGCGCTTCTTATCAGAGGGATATGAATTTGTTCTTTCACGAGCTGTTGGGAAACACTGTGGAAGTCTACATTGATGATATTGTAGCGAAATCGGCTGAGTTTAGTTCTCATATAGCTGATTTGTGCAAAGTCTTTGATAAAATGTGTCGGTATGGTATAAAATAGAACCCCACGTAAATGTGCTTTTGGGGTGTCGGCTGGTAAGTTCTTAGGATTTATCATTCATGAACATGGTATAGAGATAGAACCTGATCGAATTAAATCCATTCAGAATGTGGGACCTCCGACCTGTAAGTTTGAAATGCAGAATTTCTCAGCAAGGTAAATTATTTACGAATGTTTTTTCTAATCTAGCCAGGAAGATCGATACCTTCACTCATATCCTTCGGCTTAAAAATGATTCAAAATTCACATGGGGGCAAAACAACAATAAGCATTTGATCTTATTAGGAGATATTTATCTTCGGCTCCCATATTAAA
This sequence comes from Zea mays, assembly GCF_902167145.1. Lineage (NCBI taxonomy): Eukaryota > Viridiplantae > Streptophyta > Magnoliopsida > Poales > Poaceae > Zea > Zea mays. The sequence goes on from NC_050101.1 coordinate 146,565,900, forward strand.
AGCGCCACAGGTAGGAGTACCTTTCAGATTATAAATTTCAGTCAAAGATAAAGTAATTGGAGTTGTTCTGACACAAGAGACTGAAGGAAAGAAGCATGTGGTAACCTACCTAAGTCGGAAGCTGGTGGACACTGAAATAAGGTACACTTTCATTGAGAAGTTATGTCTATGTCTGTTTTATGCATGCACCAAAGTAGGTGTTATTTATTATCTAGTCATTGCATTGTTTCTGGTCAAACCGATGTGATCAAATACATGTTGCAAAACTCGATCATGAGTGGTAGAATTGGTAAATGGGTTTATGCATTTATAGAATATGACTTGGCCTATGAACCATTGAAATCTATGAAAGGCCAGGTCGTAGCAGATTTTACTGTAGAACATCGGGTTGATGATACTCATGAACTAGACATATTATATCTCACTGTTACTCCCTGGACTTTGTATTTTGATGGATTTGTTTGCAATGAAGAACAAGGAATTGACATCGTGCTTGTTTCACCAAGTAACACATCCTTCGACTTCTCTAGCCAATTAAACAAACCGAATATGAGGCCCTCTTATTTGCCTTGGAGCTTCTAAATTGTATGGGAGTAAAACATATGAACACATTTGGTGATTCTCAGCTGGTTGTCCAGCAAGTATTAGAAGAGTATCAATGGTTAGATGGTAGTCTAAATAGCTACCTTCAAAAATGTTGGGACATAATTCATTCTTTTGACGAATTCAACATTCAACATATATCCAGGGTTGAGAATTGCAGAACATTGATATGGGCAGGAAGGTATCCGATCATCCTAAGCATTGGCATAAGATTTTGCCAATGCCAATGCTAAATCAAGTATCAATGTTCTATTACAAAATCCTATGCCAATGCTTAGTATTATTATAATTCAATGATGGACAATATTGATGAAGTGACCGACAAGAGAGTGACAGCTTTGGGAGAAATAGAAAAGGACAAGATCATGGTCGCAAAAGCTTACAACAAGAAGGTCAAGGCTAAATCGTTCCAAGTAGGGAACCTAGTATGGAAGACCGTCTTGTCTCTAAGGGGCAAAGACCGAAAGTTTGGGAAGTGGTCGCCAAGCTGAGAAGGCCCTTACAAGGTCATGCAGGTGATGGCCGGTAACACCTACTTGTTGCAAACTGAAAGGGAATTAGGCTTACACCTATTTCCTAATTGATTTTGGTGGTTGAATTGCCCAACACAAATAATTGGACTAACTAGTTTGCTCTAGATTATATGTTCTACAGGTGCCAAAGGTTCATCTACAACTATACTAAATCGACTGTCCGGAATACCGTAGATTATTCCGGACAGGAGAAGTTTTTTTGGAAAAACAGGCCAAGCGCGGACCGTCCGGGCCCTTGCGGCGGACTGTCCGCAACACCAGGATGATCCTCGGACAGAACCAATGCAAAAATCCAAGTCTACACTATGGACCGTCCGGAGGAAAAGCAAGGACTGTCCGAGACCTCGCGCGGACCGTCCGGCCTCAGGCGCAGACCGTCCGGTAGGTGAGGAACCGAAAAACCCGAAGGTAACGGGTTCGGGAAAATGAATTATAGCGTCCTCGTGGACCGTCCGGGGTGCACGACCGGACCGTCCGCGACTGGCTTTATCTGACATCTGACGACGCATTAAATGCAATATAGCCGTTGATATAGCTGTTACTGCTGACCGTTGCGTTTTCAGCCATTGATCTACAAGGGCGGACCGTTCGGACCAGGCGGGCGGACCGTCCGCGGTCGGCAGAATGGAGCAACGGCTAGGAAGTGGTTGATGGCTATAAATACAACCCCAACCACCTCCATTCACTTCACCCAAGCATTCCAACCTTCAACATTCAATACAAGAGCTAGCAATCCATTCCAAGACACATTCAAAGCCTCCAATCTCTCCAAGTTCCAAAGTTGAGACAAGTGATCATTAGTGATTAGTAACTTGAGAGAGAGAAAGATCCGTGTGTTATTTGCCGCTCTTGTCGCTTGGCTTTTGCAATCGTGCTTTCTTTCGATCTTTCTTGCGATCAACTCAATTGTAACCAAGGCAAGAGACACCAATTGTGTGGTGGTCCTTGTGGGGAAGTTTGTTCCCGTTTGATTGAGAAGAAGAAGCTCATTCGGTCCGAGGGACCGTTTGAGAGAGGGAAGGGGTTGAAAAAGACCCGGCCTTTGTGGCCTCCTCAACGGGGACTAGGTTTGCGAGAACCGAACCTCGGTAAAACAAATCCGCGTGTCACACTCTTTAATTGCTTGTGATTTGTTTTGCACCGTCTCTCGCGGACTCGATTATATTTCTAACGCTAACCCGGCTTGTAGTTGTGATTAAGTTTGTAAATTTCAGATTCGCCCTATTCACCCCCCCTCTAGGCGACTTTCAATTGGTATCAGAGCCCGGTGCTTCATTAGAGCCTAACCGCTCGAAGTGATGTCAGGAGATCACACCAAGAGGGAGATGGAGACCGGCGACAAGCCCATCGGCGACAAGCCCACTACAAGTCACGGGAAGGCTTCATCGGAAGAGTCCCGCAACAAAAAGAAAGGGAAGGAAAAGAAATCCTCTTCCCACAAGTCGCATCGGAGTGGCGACAAGAAAAAGAAGATGAGGAAGGTGGTCTACTACGAGACCGATACTTCATCACCTTCCACCTCCGGCTCCGGCGCGCCCTCCATAACTTCTAAGCGCCATGAGCGCAAGAAGTTTAGTAAGATCCCCTTACACTACCCTCGCATTTCTAGACATACTCCATTACTTTTCGTTCCATTAGGCAAACCGCCAACCTTTGACGGTGAAGATTATGCTAGGTGGAGTGATTTAATGAAATTTCATCTAACCTCACTCCACAAAAGTATATGGAATGTTGTTGAGTTTGGAGCACAGGTACCATCCGTAGGGGATGAGGATTATGATGAAGACGAGGTGGCCCAAATCGAGCACTTCAACTCTCAAGCCACAACCATACTCCTCGCTTCTCTAAGTAGAGAGGAGTACAACAAGGTGCAAGGTTTAAAGAGCGCCAAGGAAGTTTGGGACGTGCTCAAGACCGCGCACGAGGGAGACGAGCTAACCAAGATCACCAAGTGGGAAACGATTGAGGGGGAGCTCGGTCGCTTCCGGCTTCGCAAAGGGGAAGAGCCACAAGACATGTACAACCGGCTCAAAACCTTGGTGAACCAAGTGCGCAACCTCGGGAGCAAAAAGTGGGATGACCACGAGATGGTTAAGGTTATTCTAAGATCACTTATTTTCCTTAACCCTACTCAAGTTTAATTAATTCGTGGTAATCCTAGATATACACTAATGACTCCCGAGGAAGTAATCGGGAATTTTGTGAGCTTTGAGTATATGATCAAGGGCTCGAAGAAAATCAACGAGCTAGATGATCCCTCCACATCCGAAGCACAACCGGTCGGCTTTAAGGCGACTGAGGAGAAGGAGGAGTCTACACCAAGTAGACAACCAATCGATGCCTCAAAGCTCGACAACGAGGAAATGGCGCTCGTCATCAAGAGCTTCCGCCAAATCCTCAAACAAAGGAGGGGGAGGACTACAAACCCCGCTCTAAGAAAGTGTGCTACAAATGTGGTAAGCCCGGTCATTTTATCGCAAAATGTCCATTATCTAGTGATAGTGACAGGGGCGACGCCAAGAAGGGGAGAAGAAAGGAAAAGAAGAAATACTACAAGAAGAAGGGTGTCGACGCCCATATATGCCGCGAGTGGGACTCGGACGAGAGCTCCTCCGACGAGGACGCCGCCAACATCGCCATCAACAAGGGCCTTCTCTTCCCCAACGTCGGCCACAAGTGCCTCATGGCAAAGGACGGCAAAAAGAAGAAGGTTAAATCCAAATCCTCCACTAGATATGAGTCCTCTAGCGATGATAATGCTAGTGATGAGGAAGATAATTTGCGAACCCTTTTTGCCAACCTAAACATGCAACAAAAAGAAAAATTAAATGAATTGATTAGTGCTATCCATGAGAAGGATGATCTCTTGGACTCCCAAGAGGACTTCCTTATTAAAGAAAACAAGAAGCATGTTAAATTTAAAAATGCTTACGCTCTAGAAGTAGAAAAATATGAAAAACTATCTAGTGAGCTAAGCACTTGCCATGAGACAATAGACAACCTTAGAAGTGAAAATGCTAATTTGTTAGCTAAGGTTAATTTAAATGTTTGTGATGCTTCAATTCCCAATCCTAGAAATGATAATGATGATTTGCTTGCTAAGATTGAAGAATTGAACATTTCTCTTGCTAGCCTTAGAGATGAAAACAAAAAATTGCTTGCTAAGGCTAAAGAATTAGATGTTTGCAATGCTTCCATTTCCGACCTTATAAGTAAAAATGATATATTACATGCTAAGGTTGTAGAATTAAAATCTTGCAAACCTTCTACATCTACCGTTGAACATACTACTATTTGTACTAGATGTAGAGATGTTAACATTGATGCTATTCATGATCACATGGCTTTAATTAAACAACAAAATGATCATATAGCAAAATTAGATGCTAAAATTACCGAGCATGACTTAGAAAACGAAAAATTTAAATTTGCTAGAAGCATGCTCTATAGAGGGAGACGCCCTGGCATTAAGGATGACATTGGCTTCCAACAGGGAGGCAATGTCAAACTTAATGCCCCTCCTAAGAAATTGTCCAATTTTGTTAAGGGCAAGGCTCCCATGCCTCAGGATAACGAGGATTACATTTTATACCCTGCCGGTTATCCCGAGAGCAAAATTAGAAAAATTCATTCTAGGAAGTCTCACTCTGGCCCTAATCATGCTTTTATGTATAAGGGTGAGACATCTAGCTCTAGGCAACCAACCCGTGCTAAGTTGCCTAAGAAGAAAACTCCTAGTGCATCAAATGATCATGATATTTCATTTAAAACTTTTGATGCATCTTATGTTTTAACTAACAAATCCGGCAAGATAGTTGCCAAGTATGTTGGGGGCAAACACAAGGGATCAAAAACTTGTGTTTGGGTACCCAAAGTTCTTGTATCTAATGCCAAAGGACCCAAAACCATTTGGGTACCTAAAGTGAAGAACTAAACTTGTTTTGTAGGTTTATGCATCCGGGGGCTCAAGTTGGGAAATCGACAGCGGGTGCACAAACCACATGACAGGGGAGAAGAAGATGTTCTCCTCCTACGAGAAAAACCAAGATCCCCAACGAGCTATCACATTCGGGGATGGAAATCAAGGTTTGGTCAAAGGATTGGGTAAAATTGCTATATCACCTGACCACTCTATTTCCAATGTTTTTCTTGTAGATTCATTAGATTACAACTTGCTTTCTATTTCTCAATTATGCAAAATGGGCTACAATTGTCTTTTTACTGATGTAGGTGTAACTGTCTTTAGAAGAAGTGATGATTCAATAGCATTTAAGGGAGTGTTAGAGGGTCAGCTATACTTAGTAAATTTTGATAGAGCTGAACTCGACACTTGCTTAATTGCTAAGACTAACATGGGCTGGCTCTGACATCGCCGACTAGCACATGTTGGGATGAAGAATCTTCATAAGCTTCTAAAGGGAGAGCCCATTTTAGGATTAACAAATGTTCATTTTGAGAAAGACATGATTTGTAGCGCATGCCAAGCAGGGAAGCAAGTTGGTACCCATCATCCACATAAGAACATCATGACGACTGACAGGCCACTGGAGCTCCTACACATGGACCTATTCGACCCGATAGCTTACATAAGCATCGGCGGGAGTAAGTACTGTCTAGTTATTGTGGATGATTATTCTCGCTTCACTTGGGTGTTCTTTTTGCAGGAAAAATCTCATACCCAAGAGACCTTAAAGGGATTCTTGAGACGGGCTCAAAATGAGTTCGACTTAAGGATCAAGAAAATTAGAAGTGACAACGGGACGGAGTTCAAGAACTCACAAATCGAAGGCGTCCTTGAGGAGGAGGGCATCAAGCATGAGTTCTCTTCTCCCTACACACCACAACAAAATGTTGTAGTGGAGAGGAAGAATAGAACTCTATTGGACATGGCAAGAACCATGCTTGATGAGTACAAGACTTCGGATCGGTTTTGGGCCGAGGCGGTCAACACCGCCTGCTACGCCATCAACCGGTTGTATCTACATCGAATCCTCAAGAAGACATCATACGAACTCCTAACCGGTAAAAAGCCCAATATTTCATATTTTAGAGTCTTTGGTAGCAAATGCTTTATACTTGTTAAAAGAGGTAGAAAATCTAAATTTGCTCCTAAGACTGTAGAAGGCTTTTTACTAGGATATGATTCAAACACAAGGGCATATAGAGTCTTTAACAAGTCCTCGGGACAAGTTGAAGTTTCTTGTGACGTTGTGTTTGATGAGACTAACGGCTCTCAAGTAGAGCAAGTTGATCTTGATGAGATAGGTGTTGAAGAGGCTCCATGCATCGCGCTAAGGAACATGTCCATTGGGGATGTGTGTCCTAAGGAATCCGAAGAGCCTCCAAATGCACAAGATCAACCATCCTCTTCCACGCAAGCATCTCCACCAACTCAAAATGAGGATGAGGCTCAAGTTGATGAAGGAGAAGATCAAGCAAATGAGCCACCTCAAGATGACGACAATGATCAAGGGGGAGATACAAATGATCAAGACAAGGAGGATGAAGAACAAAGACCGCCACACCCAAGAGTCCACCAAGCAATTCAACGAGATCACCCCGTCGACACCATCCTCGGCGACATTCATAAGGGGGTAACCACTAGATCTCGTGTTGCACATTTTTGTGTGCATTACTCTTTTGTTTCCTCTATTGAGCCACACAGGGTAGAGGAAGCACTACAAGATTCGGATTGGGTGGTGGCGATGCAAGAGGAGCTCAACAACTTCACGAGGAATGAGGTATGGCATTTGGTTCCACGTCCTAATCAAAATGTTGTAGGAACCAAGTGGGTGTTCCGCAACAAGCAAGACGAGCATGGTGTGGTGACAAGGAACAAAGCTCGACTTGTGGCCAAGGGATACTCCCAAGTCGAAGGTTTGGATTTCGGTGAAACCTATGCACCCGTAGCTAGGCTTGAGTCAATTCGTATATTATTAGCCTATGCTACTTACCATGGCTTCAAGCTTTACCAAATGGACGTGAAGAGTGCCTTCCTCAACGGACCAATCAAGGAAGAGGTCTATGTTGAGCAACCTCCCGGCTTTGAAGATAGTGAGTACCCTAACCATGTGTATAAACTCTCTAAGGCGCTTTATGGGCTCAAGCAAGCCCCAAGAGCATGGTATGAATGCCTTTGAGATTTTCTTATCACTAATGGATTCAAAGTCGGAAAGGCTGATCCTACTTTATTCAATAAAACTCTTAAAAATGATTTGTTTGTATGCCAAATTTATGTTGATGATATTATATTTGGGTCTACTAACGAATCTACGTGTGAAGAGTTTAGTAGGATCATGACACAGAAATTCAAGATGTCTATGATGGGGGAGTTGAAGTACTTCTTAGGATTCCAAGTGAAGCAACTCCAAGAAGTGAAAGGGAAATGTGCCCTTGGGCCATTTCTAAAGTATTTTGGTGATTGAGTGCCAACACAAGTGCTTAAATGTGAATCTATGCCCATGGATGAACAAAGTGCAAATCAAGAGCAAAGGTATGTTTCTAAGTCTTAGTACATTGGTTTTGTGTACTAATATACTTGTCTAAGTATCAGAAACAGATAGAAGAAGAAAAGAGAAGAGTTGGCTGTATACAGCCAAGAGGCTGTTTCGGTCTGGGGCACCGGACTGTCCGGTGGTGCACCGGACAGTGTCCGGTGCGCCAGGCTGCCTCGGGCGAAGTGGCCGCTCTCGGGAATTTGCCGACGGCGTACGGCTAAAATTCACCGGACTGTCCGGTGTGCACCGGACTGTCCGGTGAGCCAACGGTCGGCCGGGCCAACGGTCGGCCGCGCGATCTGCGCGGGACACGTGGCCGAGCCAACGGCTAGAAGGGGGCACCGGACTGTCCGGTGTGCACCGGACATGTCCGGTGCGCCAACGGCTCCAAGTCTGCCAACGGTCGGCTTCGCCATTTAAGGAAGGAAATCGGGCACCGGACACTGTCCGGTGTGCACCGGACTGTCCGGTGCACCCGACGACAGAAGGCAAGGATGGCCTTCCAGATTTGTTCTCAACGGCTCCTAACTGCCTTGGGACTATAAAAGGGACCCCTAGGCGCATGGAGGAGAACACCAAGCAACCTTAGAGCATTCTTGATCATCCACACTCAGTCTCTGCGCATTCGTTTGTCATTCTCAGTGATTCGAGCTCCGTTCTAGTGAGAATTTTGAGATAGTCTTTTGAGCTCGATTCTTGGCCGTGTGTGTGCGCATTTTGCTGTGGATTTGTGTGTGTTGCTTCCCTTCCTTACTCTGTGATTCTTTGTGAACATCAAAAGTGTAAGGGCGAGAGGCTCCAAGTTGTGGAGATTCCTCGCGAACGGGATAAGAAAAGAAAAGCATAACACTGTGGTATTCAAGTTGATCATTGGATCACTTGAGAGGAGTTGAGTGCAACTCTCATCCGTTGGGACGCCACAACGTGGAGTAGGCAAGTTTTGTACTTGGCCGAACCACGGGATAAATCACTGTGTCTTCTCTGCGTTGAATTCTTTGTGATTATCGTATTGTGCAAGACCTTCTCTCTAGCCACTTGGCGATTATTGTGCTAACACTTAACAAGTTTTTGTGGCTATAAGTTTAAGTTTCACAGGATCACCTATTCACCCCCCCCCCCTCTAGGTGCTCTCAATTGGTATCAGAGCCGTTCTCTTCAAGAAAGGGACTAACCGCCCGAAGAGATGGATCCTAAAGGCAAGGGGATGGTGATCAACGACAAGGAAAAGGAGTCCTTCGTCAACAAGCCAAATAATGACAAGCCCACCGACTCAGGCTCGGGCCACAAAAGGAAAGACGGGAGAAAGAAGAAGGCAAGGCGCATCAAGGAAATTGTCTACTACGACAGCGACGAATCTTCCTCCTCCCAAAAGGACGACGACGACTACGATAGACAAAAGACGGTTAACTCAAACTTTTCTTTCGATTATTCGCGCATCCCACATAGTTCAAATGCTCAATTGCTTCCCATTCCACTTGGCAAGCCCCCTCACTTTGATGGAGAGGATTACGGATTTTGGAGCCACAAAATGCATACTCACCTGTTTTCTCTCCATCCAAGCATTTGGGAGATTGTGGAAAGTGGAATGAAATTTGATAGCTCGGATAGCCCTATGTTTATTAATGAACAGATTCATAGAAATGCACAAGCTACTACTGTATTGCTAGCCTCTTTGTGCAGGGACGAGTATCACAAGGTGAGCGGCTTGGACAATGCCAAGCAGATCTGGGACACCCTCAAGATCTCTCATGAGGGAAACGACGTCACCTTGCTCACCAAAATGGAGTTGGTGGAAGGCGAACTTGGACGGTTCGCAATGATAAGGGGGGAGGAGCCGACGCAAACATACAACCGGCTCAAGACCCTTATCAACAAAATAAGGAGCTACGGGAGCACGCGATGGACGGACCACGACGTCGTCCGCCTAATGCTAAGATCCTTTACCGTTCTTGATCCTCATCTCGTAAACAATATTCGTGAGAATCCCAGGTACACGACGATGTCGCCCGAGGAGGTACTCGGAAAATTCGTAAGCGGGCGGATGATGATCAAGGAGGCGAGATATGTCGACGACGCTCTAAACGGTCCAATCAATGAGCCTCAACCTCTTGCTCTCAAGGCAACAAGAAGCAAGGAGATGCTACCTAGCAAGGTGGCACAAATTGAGGCGGTCGGACTTAATGATGAAGAGATGGCTCTCATCATCAAGAGATTCAAGACGGCGCTAAAAGGTCGCAAGGGGCAACCAAGCAAGACCAAGACAAAGGGGAAGCGCTCATGCTTCAAATGTGGTAAGCTTGGTCATTTTATTGCTAACTGTCCCGACAATGATAGTGATCAGGAACAAGGGAACAAGAGGGAGAAGAAGAAGAACTATAAGAAGGCAAAGGGCGAGGCGCATCTAGGCAAGGAGTGGGACTCGGATTGCTCCTCTTCCGACTCCGACAATGAAGGACTAGCCGCCACCGCCTTCAACAAGTCATCCCTCTTCCCCAACGAGCGTCACACATGCCTTATGGCAAGGGAGAAGAAGGTGAGTACTCGAGACTCCACTTATGCTTCTTCTAGTGATGATGAGTCCAGTGATGATGATGACATAGACTATTCTTGCTTATTCAAGGGCTTAGATAGATCTAAGATAGATAAGATAAATGAACTTATTGATGCCTTGAATGATAAGAATAGGCTATTAGAAAAGCAAGAGGACCTTTTATATGAAGAACATGATAAGTTTGTAGAAGCACAAAAATCACTTGCTTTAGAGATTAAGAGAAATGAAATGCTTTCTTGTGAGTTGTCTACATGTCATGATTCAATTTCTAGTTTAAAAAGCATAAATGATGATTTAAAGGCTAAGCTAGAAAAATCTAGTAAATCAACATCTTGTGTAGAACATGTTGTGATTTGCACTAGGTGTAAAGATTTTGACATTGATGCTTGTAGTGAACACCTAGTTTCAATTTCCAAACTTAATGATGAATTGGCTAGTCTTAATGCCCAACTTAAGACTAGCAAAAGCGAATTTGATAAATTAAAATTTGCAAGGGATGCCTACACAATTGGTAGACACCCCTCAATTAAGGATGGACTTGGCTACAAGAGGGAAGCCAAGAACTTGACAAGCCATAAGGCTCCTATCTCCGCCAAGGAGAAAGGGAAGGCTCCTATGGTTAGTAGTGCTAAAAAGAACCATGCTTTTATGTACCATGATAGAAGACAAACTAGAAATGCTTATAGGAGTTATAATGCTTTTGATGATTTTGATTCTCATGCTATGTTTGCTTCTAGTCCTTCCTATGTGCATGATAGAAATATTGGTAGGAGAAATGTTGTTCATAATATGTCTAGGAAAAATGTTGTCAATGTTCCTAGAAAAGTTATGAATGGTCCCTCTACAATTTATCGTGCCTTAAATGCTTCCTTTGCTATTTGTAGAAAGGATAGGAAAATAGTTGCTAGAAAATTAGGGGCAAGATGCAAGGGAGACAAAACTTGCATTTGGGTCCCTAAGGATATTTGTGCTAACCTTGTAGGACCCAACATGAGTTGGGTACCTAAGACCCAAGCCTAAATTTGCCTTGCAGGTTTATGCATCCGGGGGTTCAAGCTGGATTATCGACAGCGGATGCACAAACCATATGACGGGGGAGAAGAAGATGTTCACCTCCTATGTCAAGAATAAAGATTCCCAAGATTCAATTATATTCGGTGATGGGAATCAAGGCAAGGTAAAAGGGCTAGGTAAAATTGCAATCTCCAATGAGCACTCTATCTCCAATGTGTTCTTAGTAGAGTCTCTTGGATATAACTTGCTATCTGTTAGTCAGTTATGTAATATGGGATATAACTGCTTATTTACAAATGTAGATGTGTCTGTCTTTAGAAGATGTGATGGTTCACTAGCTTTTAAGGGTGTATTAGACGGCAAACTTTATTTAGTTGATTTTGCAAAAGAGGAGGCCGGTCTAGATGCATGCCTAATTGCTAAGACTGGCATGGGCTGGCTGTGGCATCGCCGCTTAGCACATGTAGGGATGAAGAACCTTCACAAGCTTCTAAAGGGAGAACACGTGATAGGTTTGACTAATGTGCATTTCGAAAAAGATAGACCTTGTGCAGCTTGTCAAGCAGGTAAACAAGTGGGAGGAGCACATCTGTAGCATCCCAAAAATTCAAATCTTGAAATTTTCTCAAACTTGCTCTAAATTCAAAATGAATTTCAAATTTCATTTCAAAATGTTTGTTTGCGAGTTGTTATCAGCAAATAAATTATAGTGGTCTATATTCTCTCCAAAATCCTCCTCAAAATATCCTACAAATATTTCCTCAGTGACCCCCCTCAAATTTGTTCCAGAAATACTGCCTAGATATTTCCCAGTAATCCCCCTCAAGTTCTTTCTAGAAATACTGCCCAAATATTCCACCGATAATTCTCCAGGTATTTTCCTCTTGAGAAATACCTTCAGAATCATTTTTCAAGTCCCTACAAATATTTTCTTCATAACTTTCCTCATGCTCATACGTATATGTATGCCTCCAGTGTCATACGGTGAGCTCTACAAGCAAATCTCACTTATACAAGGCAAATACATGCTAATCTCCCACTAATCATCTCATCCTCCCACTAATCCTCTCATCCTCCCACTAATCCTCTCATCCCTCCCCCTAATCCCCCCACCATGGCTATAAATAGAGGGGCAAGGGCCTCCTCTCATCCCACCCCAAGCCATTTCATGGCAACTCTCTTCCCTCCCCCCCACACACACCCACTCCATGTTCCACACAAGCACACACTAGCACAAGGATCGTTCGATCGTTCTTCGATCGTTCGTCCCCTGTTCTTAGTTTGTTCGTTCGTTCGTCCGATCGTTCGATCGTTCGTCCGTTCGTCCGATCGTTCGATCGTTCGTCCGTTCGTTCGTCCAAATAACCTTTTTCCTACCGTTATGCTGCCGAAATTCCGATCGTTCGTTCGTTCGATCATTCGATCGTTCATCGTTCGTTCATAGTTCCTATTCATCGTTCATCGTTCGTTCATAGTCCCTATTCATCGTTCGTTCATAGTCCCTATTCATCGTTCTTCCAGATAATCTTTGTCCTGCCGTTATGCTGCCGAAATTCCGATCGTTCGTTCGTCCGATCATTCAATCGTCCGTCCAAATAATCTTTTCCTGCCGTTATGCTGCCGAAATTCCGATCGTTCGTTCGTCCGATCATTCGATCGTTCGTCCGTTCGTTCATAGTTCCTATTCATCGTTCATCGTTCGTTCATACGACTATTCCCTGTCACTGTTCACCGTTACTATTCATCGTTACTATTCACATACACTATTCATCATCGTTACTATTTATCATTACTATTCATCATCGTTACTATTCATCGATGATACCTATAATTACTTTTCCATCGCCACTATTCATCGTTACTGTTCATTGATTAGCCGATCACCCCAAATTTCAACTACTCATACATCATGTTGTCCAGTCCACCTAAGACCAGCCAGACCCATATTCCAGGCATACGAACTCCGGTGACTGTGATTTTCCTTCCAGTAGGGAACTTCCCATCTGGTCACCCATCCCAGGTTTCTCCGAGTTGAGCACGCTTAACTTTGAGATTCCTTCGAACCAGGCTCCCAAACTCAGATTCCAATAATTCTCGTTTCTAAATTTTTATCAAACTATTCCCTATCCAGCCATGTCATCCCTTAAGCATGGTCCATATTCCAGAAAACTCCCAAAATACTCTTGTCCCATATTCTGCATATAACTCTCCTGTTCATACTAAGTCAGATGATTCATTCGTCACTATTCTCACCTACAGTGAACTTCACTATGCTACACCACATACACCCAGCTATAAATACACCTAGCTACCCTGTCCCTCTCCACACACACTCAACACCCTCAGCCAAGGCAAACACCCCACCCACTCAGTTACTCTGCTCCGCCGGCTACACGCATAGTGTCGCTTCGCCTCCAGTCCACCCTCCTGGTAAGCACCTCCGCTCCACCACTAGTAGTATCTCAACACCACATGACACAGATTCTGCTCAAGACTCTACCCATCCATATATCTCTATTTTTACCACTATACTAAATATTTGTTGGTATACTTGCTTGTTTGTATGTTTGCTTGTTCATGTCGCATAGTTATCGGAGCGTTCATGCCGTTTCGTGGAGGCTAGATCTGCAAGTCTACGCCAGGCGGTGGAGCCAGAAGCCAGTTCCGCGAGCTCCCCTTCCCCCTTCGCCGGATAAGCACGGCAAGCTCACTGGATCCCTTTGATGCATAAATTACCTATGTTTTACAACCACAACCCTCAGCCTGTTATTTTATGCATGATATGATTTTGAGACAAGTTATTATGGCCACCCAGCTGCTTGCCGCAATCAATCCTTGATATATTTGTTCCAAATGATTTGAGAAAAGGTGTGAGTTTTCAAAAGAAAATGCTTTTCAAAATGTGTATGATGAAGGGTTTTCACCCTTATCACCTTTGAGTAGGGATGATTAGGGACTCCCTGGTTTAGGGGATGGCCTAAGGTGATGGCTCAGCTGGTTTAGGCGTGAGCAGAAGGATTGTCCCCTCTTATAAGGACCGGTTTGTCATCTTTCACTACCTGTACTCATGATAAGTACAACCACTCGAGACTGTGTGGGCAGTCACTCAATCTAAACTCGTACGGTCCAACCCCAGGGTTATGAAGGCTAGGGAGCACCGGGAGGATAAGGAGGGGGAAAGTTTTGTCCGGTTTGGACATGGTGGTGGCCTGACTCCTTCCGGATAACCATTAAGGTTAGGACGTGCGAGGAAAGAAAGAGATTCGGATTCGGGTCTCACTAGCTATGAGATCGCAGAGCCGGACTAGTGGGTAAAGTGTACACCTCTGCGCAGAGTTTGAAAACCTATTCGAATAGTCTGTGTCCACAGGAATGGATGAGTCTGGTATGGTATGGCAATTAATGTTTTGTTTTCCAAAAAAAGGGCGTTTGAGAAAAGTGGTTTTTAAAAGGTCCGGCGGTTGAGCCGTGAGCTATGGTGGACGGGAAGTCCAGTAGCTGTTTTTGAAAATGAAAACCAGTGGGAAACTGCTGAGATACCTGGATGGTTTAGTCCAGGGGATTTTGTTATAATACCGAAAAACTTCCTGCTCCTTTTGGAGAGGATGCGCTTTGCAAAAATACAAAATGTTTTTCAAAACAACTCTGCATAAAATATTGCTGTTTCTGCAAAATATCCTGAGCTCCACATATTCCATGCATTATATCTGATTTCCCCATTCCGCGGGTGAAGGTGGGCTGCTGAGTACGTTTGTACTCACCCTTGCTTATTTGTTGTTTTTCAGAAAAAGGAGATCGGGTAAGAGTTACGACTGTTCCCAACCTTGCCTGTGGCTGTTGGGCCGCTGAATTGCTTCACTGCGTATATCGGGCTGCTTCAGCCCCACTCTGGTGATATGTCCCGAGTTGTGGACCAACTCTTAAAGTTGTTCGCCACCTTTATAGGTTTGTCTCGTTTAAGCAGATCTGGAATCATATGATGTATAAATGTGTTTACTAGCCTCCTGGGACTAGTAATTGTATCACATTTGAGTCCCAGAGGATTGGGACGCTTCAGGTGGTATCAGAGCTGTTAGGTTGGCCGCAGGACGTAACCCTTAGCCTGATCAAAAGTTTTTGAGTCAAAACTATTTTCTTAAAAAAATTCTTGCTCTCATCCCTTCATTTCAAAAATGTTTTCCCCCTTTCCTTCTCTCAGAAGTCAGATGGAGGTTCAGTGCCAAACCAGCTTCTGCCAGAATGAAGATGGTTTCCCCAAGTTGCTGAGAGCATGCACAGTCCGCCTCGGAATCAGGAGCCAGCCAGAGTATGATGGTCGTGAATTCATCGAGCATGGCACAGAGAAGTGTGTCGTGACTGTATACATTGGATCCAGTCCGCACCATGCGGAATGGAGTGTCACTACTGCTGGGCACAGATTCAAAGACACCTGCCAAGTCGTCGCTCGCAAGGCATTGAGGGCCATGTGTCAGATCTATGAAGAAGAAGTGGCTGACACCCTGCTCAAATTCTTTCCGCCCTTTTAGAGAGACCATCCAGTTTGGATGGCCAGGATGCGTGCATTGGAAGAGCAGCAGCTGCTTGAGGACGACCCCACAGTCGTGTACCTCACTGCATACCTGCTCACCCTGGATGCCCAGTATGATTTCTTGGCCCGGCACCACCGTCAGATGATTGCCCGAGCAGAAGATGCAGAGAAGCTCAACCGTAAGCTCCATGTGGATCTCACCACAGCTCAAGCCCGTGTAGCTGCCTTAGAAAGTCGTGAAGTCATTGCTGTTGAAGCCCTGAAGCAAGCCAAGGATGAGCATGTCCAGAAGCTGATGGAGGCCTACTTGGTAACCCATAACCAACGTAGAGCCCTGCGGATCCAAGAGCCCGCTCCATCCAACCCAGTTCAACCCAGGAGAGCTGAAGATCCCCAGATTCTTGAAGGTCACCCGGTCTCTATCAGAGGAGAGAAGAAGGCTTGGGAACTCCCGGAAGGAACCATAGTCTTGGAAGGAATTGCAGTCTCCCCTAAGGCTATGGATAAACAAGAGCACCCTGAATCCTCCCAAGATCCCCCGCCAGAGTTGTTTGAGCCCCTCACCATGAAGAAGATTCCAGCACCGTCCCTTGAGGTCAAGGAAGAAGCTGCAAGCACCCCGCCAGCACCGCCGCCCTCAGAGGAGCTACAAGAGCCAGTCCAGCTTGAAGAAGAGTTCGACCACGTCTTGCCATCTCAGTCGCCGCCAGAAGAAGTCATCAACATCAGCTCCCTGTTGACCCATCCAGGAGATATCTCAGATTGAAGTTGTGCGTCAGCCTTGCCAGAAGAGAAGCTGCCAGATCTGAGTTAGTTATACCCAGTCCTCTGCGTGCATTGGGTAGTGAAGTTTTTCTTCACTTTGGCTAGAGCCCTGCATGTATGAGAGGTAATCATGTAGTCCCGTGCCTTGAAAAACTCTATTTGTGTGGCCCCCTAGGGCATTTCAAAATGAATTTCGCTTGATGTTTTCTCCCCTTTTGAGTGCATATGTGATGCTTTAACGTTAGTGCTCATAAGTTGCATTTAGCATAGTTCTCAATTCAGGAGCCAAGCAATAGTAGTTATGCTTAGCCCCCGAATCTGAGTAGCCCGTGCTTTGGAAAAACTCTATTCTTCCCTTATTCAAAACATTTGATTTGTTTGTGCTTATCATTGCTGAGCTTGTGTGTTTTCTTTTCGTTTTTCTTAAAAAGGTTTTCTCTAAAAACATAGATCACAAATTAGAGCTAATCCTTACCTTATGCTTCCATTCTCATCTTAACCCATCTGAAGAAAAAAGTGCCTTACCCAAGAAGACACCGGGAAGCTCACCCTTGAAGCCTGTAACAAGCTACAGAAGAAACCAGTCCAGCCGCTCAGTCAAAAGGACCGACCGTGGGAATCAAAGCACTGCCCTTGAGTCAAAGTAAACAGGAAAAGAGGACAGAAGGAGTTATTACCATACAGAGAGGCAAAGATTCTTGGAACCAGAGACCACAAACATCAGGGTCATTGACCCCACCACTCACTCGTGCCCCTCGCACGCATGCCCGCCTCCATGCGCACTACCACCGCCCCATGCCCCCCCTTGCAGCGCACTACCGCCGCCCACGCCACCTTTGCAGCGCACCCACCGCCACCATCATCGCCGGCAACACCAGACCCCCCTCCCCTTGTCGCACCTGCTGCCTCGTGTCACCTGCTCCATCACTACCACTCCACACCCCCCGAGCACCCCCGCTCGCCTATAAACCCCCCCCCCCCAGCTCCCTCAACTCCCATCCCAAGCAAAGCACACACACCAGATAAAATACCCTCTGCCAAATCGCAAGCAACTCAATTTTCCACTCCCTTGCCCCTAAGATCATAATGCTTGGTAATTCTTGGGTTGAAGACTATTGTATATGGTTCAACATCTTTGGTTTCCTCCTCTGTATGATGGTAATACTCTTTGATAGAATCCTCCAGTGGGAAGAGCAAAGAGAAAGAAAGGAGCAGTGAAAAGAGAAAAAAAGATAGCGAAGAGAAGATAAGAAGAAGGTTCTCCCAAAATCAACCCTGTGTCAGTCATCTCTCCGCAGCCTGCTCAAGCAGCAACAACAGAAGAAGGCCCCGTAACACCCTTGTTATGAGGTACTTCAAGGAGTTCAAATCCCCAAGATTCAAGAGATCTACCCTCATTCTTTTTAAGAGGGGTAGTATTCCAGTAAGGTTCCTGCTATGGAGAAAAAGAAGAAGGCCTGTAGTAAGCTTGTGGAGGACCAGATCATCGAAGCTTATAAGTTTCTAGATGAGAAGTGGTTACCCAAGTTTTGTTGATGAAGCACCAGAAGACCAATCAAGGAAGGAATCCATGTGGGAGTTCGCAAGAGAAAGGTTTGCGTGTTGGCATCGATGCTTCCTCAATAAGCTAGCTGCCAAGCGAAAGCTGAAGCCTGAAGATGATCTTTGAGTAGCCAGAATCAACATTTGCAATCAGCAACCGGATGCTCCTCAAAGGCCGGATTTTGTTGAAGTTCCATCTCCTCGAAGAGTTGCAAAGTGAAGATATGTAGCTGAAGTAAAGCTATACCCATAACCCTTCTAAGCCGAATCTCGAGGACGAGATTCCTTTTAAGTGGGGTAGATTTGTAGCATCCCAAAAATTCAAATCTTGAAATTTTCTCAAACTTGCTCTAAATTCAAAATGAATTTCAAATTTCATTTCAAAATGTTTGTTTGCGAGTTGTTATCAGCAAATAAATTATAGTGGTCTATATTCTCTCCAAAATCCTCCTCAAAATATCCTACAAATATTTCCTCAGTGACCCCCTCAAATTTGTTCCAGAAATACTGCCTAGATATTTCCCAGTAATCCCCCTCAAGTTCTTTCTAGAAATACTGCCCAAATATTCCACCGATAATTCTCCAGGTATTTTCCTCTTGAGAAATACCTTCAGAATCATTTTTCAAGTCCCTACAAATATTTTCTTCATAACTTTCCTCATGCTCATACGTATACGTATGCCTCCAGTGTCATACGGTGAGCTCTACAAGCAAATCTCACTTATACAAGGCAAATACATGCTAATCTCCCACTAATCATCTCATCCTCCCACTAATCCTCTCATCCTCCCACTAATCCTCTCATCCCTCCCCCTAATCCCCCCACCATGGCTATAAATAGAGGGGCAAGGGCCTCCTCTCATCCCACCCCAAGCCATTTCATGGCAACTCTCTTCCCTCCCCCCCACACACACCCACTCCATGTTCCACACAAGCACACACTAGCACAAGGATCGTTCGATCGTTCTTCGATCGTTCGTCCCCTGTTCTTAGTTTGTTTGTTCGTTCGTCCGATCGTTCGATCGTTCGTCCGTTCGTCCGATCGTTCGATCGTTCGTCCGTTCGTTCGTCCAAATAACCTTTTTCCTACCGTTATGCTGCCGAAATTCCGATCGTTCGTTCGTTCGATCATTCGATCGTTCATCGTTTGTTCATAGTTCGTATTCATCGTTCATCGTTCGTTCATAGTCCCTATTCATCGTTCGTTCATAGTCCCTATTCATCGTTCTTCCAGATAATCTTTGTCCTGCCGTTATGCTGCCGAAATTCCGATCGTTCGTTCGTCCGATCATTCAATCGTCTGTCCAAATAATCTTTTCCTGCCGTTATGCTGCCGAAATTCCGATCGTTCGTTCGTCCGGTCATTCGATCGTTCGTCCGTTCGTTCATAGTTCCTATTCATCGTTCATCGTTCGTTCATACGACTATTCCCTGTCACTGTTCACCGTTACTATTCATCGTTACTATTCACATACACTATTCATCATCGTTACTATTTATCATTACTATTCATCATCGTTACTATTCATCGATGATACCTATAATTACTTTTCCATCGCCACTATTCATCGTTACTGTTCATTGATTAGCCGATCACCCCAAATTTCAACTACTCATACATCATGCTGTCCAGTCCACCTAAGACCAGCCAGACCCATATTCCAGTCATACGAACTCCGGAGACTGTGATTTTCCTTCCAGTAGGGAACTTCCCATCTGGTCACCCATCCCAAGTTTCTCCGAGTTGAGCACGCTTAACTTTGAGATTCCTTCGAACCAGGCTCCCAAACTCAGATTCCAATAATTCCCGTTTCTAATTTTTTATCAAACTATTCCCTATCCAGCCATGTCATCCCTTAAGCATGGTCCATATTCCAGAAAACTCCCAAAATACTCTTGTCCCATATTCTGCATATAACTCTCCTGTTCATACTAAGTCAGATGATTCATTCGTCACTATTCTCACCTACAGTGAACTTCACTATGCTACACCACATACACCCAGCTATAAATACACCTAGCTACCCTGTCCCTCTCCACACACACTCAACACCCTCAGCCAAGGCAAACACCCCACCCACTCAGTTACTCTGCTCCGCCGGCTACACGCATAGTGTCGCTTCGCCTCCAGTCCACCCTCCTGGTAAGCACCTCCGCTCCACCACTAGTAGTATCTCAACACCACATGACACAGATTCTGCTCAAGACTCTACCCATCCATATATCTCTATTTTTACCACTATACTAAATATTTGTTGGTATACTTGCTTGTTTGTATGTTTGCTTGTTCATGTCGCATAGTTATCGGAGCGTTCGTGCCATTTCGTGGAGGCTAGATCTGCAAGTCTACGCCAGGCGGTGGAGCCAGAAGCCAGTTCCGCGAGCTCCCATTCCCCCTTCGCCGGATAAGCACGGCAAGCTCACTGGATCCCTTTGATGCATAAATTACCTATGTTTTACAACCACAACCCTCAGCCTGTTATTTTATGCATGATATGATTTTGAGACAAGTTATTATGGCCACCCAGCTGCTTGCCGCAATCAATCCTTGATATATTTGTTCCAAATGATTTGAGAAAAGGTGTGAGTTTTCAAAAGAAAATGCTTTTCAAAATGTGTATGATGAAGGGTTTTCACCCTTATCACCTTTGAGTAGGGATGATTAGGGACTCCCTGGTTTAGGGGATGGCCTAAGGTGATGGCTCAGCTGGTTTAGGCGTGAGCAGAAGGATTGTCCCCTCTTATAAGGACCGGTTTGTCATCTTTCACTACCTGTACTCATGATAAGTACAACCACTCGAGACTGTGTGGGCAGTCACTCAATCTAAACTCGTACGGTCCAACCCCAGGGTTATGAAGGCTAGGGAGCACCGGGAGGATAAGGAGGGGGAAAGTTTTGTCCGGTTTGGACATGGTGGTGGCTTGACTCCTTCCGGATAACCATTAAGGTTAGGACGTGCGAGGAAAGAAAGAGATTCGGATTCGGGTCTCACTAGCTATGAGATCGCAGAGCCGGACTAGTGGGTAAAGTGTACACCTCTGCGCAGAGTTTGAAAACCTATTCGAATAGTCTGTGTCCACAGGAATGGATGAGTCTGGTATGGTATGGCAATTAATGTTTTGTTTTCCAAAAAAAAGGGCGTTTGAGAAAAGTGGTTTTTAAAAGGTCCGGCGGTTGAGCCGTGAGCTATGGTGGACGGGAAGTCCAGTAGCTGTTTTTGAAAATGAAAACCAGTGGGAAACTGCTGAGATACCTGGATGGTTTAGTCCAGGGGATTTTGTTATAATACCGAAAAACTTCCTGCTCCTTTTGGAGAGGATGCGCTTTGCAAAAATACAAAATGTTTTTCAAAACAACTCTGCATAAAATATTGCTGTTTCTGCAAAATATCCTGAGCTCCACATATTCCATGCATTATATCTGATTTCCCCATTCCGCGGGTGAAGGTGGGCTGCTGAGTACGTTTGTACTCACCCTTGCTTATTTGTTGTTTTTCAGAAAAAGGAGATCGGGTAAGAGTTACGACTGTTCCCAACCTTGCCTGTGGCTGTTGGACCGCTGAATTGCTTCACTGCGTATATCGGGCTGCTTCAGCCCCACTCTGGTGATATGTCCCGAGTTGTGGACCAACTCTTAAAGTTGTTCGCCACCTTTATAGGTTTGTCTCGTTTAAGCAGATCTGGAATCATATGATGTATAAATGTGTTTACTAGCCTCCTGGGACTAGTAATTGTATCACATTTGAGTCCCAGAGGATTGGGACGCTTCAACATCACAGCAAGAATGTGATGACCACTTCAAGACCCCTGGAGTTACTACATATGGACCTCTTCGGACCCGTCGCCTATCTAAGCATAGGAGGAAGTAAGTATGGTCTAGTTATTGTTGATGACTTTTCCCGCTTCACTTGGGTATTCTTTTTGCAGGATAAATCTGAAACCCAAGGGACCCTCAAGCGCTTCCTAAGGAGAGCTCAAAATGAGTTTGAGCTCAAGGTGAAGAAGATAAGGAGCGACAACGGGTCCGAGTTCAAGAACCTTCAGGTGGAGGAGTTCCTTGAGGAGGAAGGGATCAAGCACGAGTTCTCCGCTCCCTACACACCTCAGCAAAATGGTGTGGTAGAGAGGAAGAACAGGACGCTAATCGATATGGCGAGGACGATGCTTGGAGAGTTCAAGACCCCCGAATGCTTTTGGTCGGAAGCTGTGAACACGGCTTGCCACGCCATCAACAGGGTCTACCTTCATCGCCTTCTCAAGAAGACTTCGTATGAGCTACTAACCGGTAACAAACCCAATGTATCTTACTTTCGTGTATTTGGGAGCAAGTGCTACATTGTAGTGAAGAAGGGTAGAAATTCTAAGTTTGCTCCCAAAGTTGTAGAAGGGTTTTTGTTAGGTTATGACTCAAATACAAAGGCGTATAGAGTCTTCAACAAATCATCGGGTTTGGTTGAAGTCTCTAGCGACGTTGTATTTGATGAGACTAATGGCTCTCCAAGAGAGCAAGTTGTTGATTGTGATGATGTAGATGAAGAAGATGTTCCGACGGCTGCTATACGAACCATGGCGATTGGAGAAGTGCGGCCACAAGAACAAGATGAACGAGATCAACCTTCTTCCTCAACAATGGTGCTTCCCCCAACTCAAGACGATGAACAGGTTCATCAAAAGGAGGCGTGTGATCAAGGGGGAGCACAAGATGATCACGTGATGGAGGAAGAAGCGCAACCGGCACCTCCAACCCAAGTTCGAGCGATGATTCAAAGGGATCATCCCGTTGACCAAATTCTGGGTGACATTAGCAAGGGAGTAACTACTCGATCTCGATTAGTTAATTTTTGTGAGCATTACTCCTTTGTCTCTTCTATTGAGCCTTTCAGGGTAGAGGAGGCCTTGCTAGATCCGGATTGGGTATTGGCCATGCAGGAGGAACTCAACAACTTCAAGCGCAATGAAGTTTGGACACTGGTGCCTCGTCCCAAGCAAAATGTTGTGGGAACCAAGTGGGTGTTCCGCAACAAACAGGACGAGCATGGGGTGGTGACGAGGAACAAGGCTCGACTTGTGGCAAAAGGTTATGCCCAAGTCGCAGGTTTGGACTTTGAGGAGACTTTTGCTCCTGTGGCTAGGCTAGAATCAATTCGTATCTTGCTAGCATATGCCGCTCACCATTCTTTCAGGTTGTACCAAATGGATGTGAAGAGCGCGTTCCTCAACGGGCCGATCAAAGAGGAGGTGTACGTAGAGCAACCCCCTGGCTTCGAGGATGAACGGTACCCCGACCACGTATGTAAGCTCTCTAAGGCGCTCTATGGACTTAAGCAAGCCCCAAGAGCATGGTATGAATGCCTTAGAGACTTTCTAATTGTTAATGCTTTCAAGGTTGGGAAAGCCGATCCAACTCTCTTTACTAAGACATGTGATGGTGATCTGTTTGTGTGCCAAATTTATGTCGATGACATAATATTTGGTTCTACTAACCAAAAGTCTTGTGAAGAGTTTAGCAGGGTGATGACGCAGAAATTCGAGATGTCGATGATGGGCGAGTTGAACTACTTCCTTGGGTTCCAAGTGAAGCAACTCAAGGACGGCACCTTCATCTCCCAAACAAAGTACACGCAAGATCTGCTAAAGCGGTTTGGGATGAAGGACGCCAAGCCTGCAAAGACGCCGATGGGAACCGACGGACACACCGACCTCAACAAAGGAGGTAAGTCCGTTGATCAAAAAGCATACCGGTCAATGATAGGGTCTTTACTTTATTTATGTGCTAGTAGACCGGATATTATGCTTAGCGTATGCATGTGTGCTAGATTTCAATCCGATCCTAAGGAGTGTCACTTAGTGGCGGTGAAGCGAATTCTAAGATATTTGGTTGCTACGCCTTGCTTCGGGCTCTGGTATCCAAAGGGGTCTACCTTTGACTTGGTTGGATACTCAGATTCCGACTATGCTGGATGTAAGGTCGATAGGAAGAGTACATCGGGGACGTGCCAATTCTTAGGAAGGTCCCTGGTGTCGTGGAACTCTAAGAAACAAACTTTCGTTGCCCTATCCACCGCTGAGGCCGAGTATGTTGCCGCAGGACAGTGTTGCGCGCAACTACTTTGGATGAGGCAAACCCTCCGGGACTTTGGCTACAATCTGAGCAAAGTCCCACTCCTATGTGATAATGAGAGTGCTATCCGCATGGCGGAGAATCCTGTTGAACACAGCCGCACAAAGCACATTGACATCCGGCATCACTTTTTGAGAGACCACCAGCAAAAGGGAGATATTGAAGTGTTTCATGTTAGCACCGAGAACCAGCTAGCCGATATCTTTACCAAGCCTCTAGATGAGAAGACCTTTTGCAGGTTGCGTAGTGAGCTAAATGTCTTAGATTTGCGGAACTTGGATTGAATTATAGCATACATGTGTTTATGCCTTTGATCATGTTCATTCTGCATTTTGTTGCTTATTGTGGTGCTCAAGTTGTACAAACGCTCCCTGGACCTCACAAGTCCGTTGCAAAGTGATGCACATGTTTAGGGGGAGATATGTTACAACTTGACCCTTTGAAGACTAACCATGTGTTTGAGTTTGATGATTTAGTCTCGAAGATGGATTGAAAGGGAAAAAGGTGGACTTGGACCATGAAAGACTTCCACTGCACTCCGATGAGAGGGTAACTTATTCCAAGTTCATCTTTAGACTCTTATTGCCTATTTGCTCTTAATTGAAGATTTTGGTGAGGCAATGGGGTTAAAGGGCCAAGATTGATCCCGTTTTGGTGCTTGATGCCAAAGGGGGAGAAAATAAAGGCCAAAGTGATAAATGGATCAGCTACCACTTGAGAAATTTTGAAAATAGTAGAATAGAGCTTTTGGTTTGTCAAAAACTCTTGCATTGTCTTTTTTGTCAAAAGTTGGCCTCTTGTAGGGAGAAGTGTTGATTATGGGAAAAAGGGGGAGTTTTTGAAATTTTGATCAATCTCTTTTGGAATGACTCTCCTTATGCTTCAACATGTGTGGTTGACTTAGAGATAGAGATTTGAGTTTGATTTGCAAAAACAAACCAAGTGGTGGCAAAGGATGATCCATATATGCCAAATTGAATCAAAATAAATTTGAGTTTTTATTTGAAGTGATATTGCACTTGTTCTAGTTGCTTTATGTTGTGTTGGCATAAATCACCAAAAAGGGGAGATTGAAAGGGAAATGTGCCCTTGGGCCATTTCTAAAGTATTTTGGTGATTGAGTGCCAACACAAGTGCTTAAATGTGAATCTATGCCCATGGATGAACAAAGTGCAAATCAAGAGCAAAGGTATGTTTCTAAGTCTTAGTACATTGGTTTTGTGTACTAATATACTTGTCTAAGTATCAGAAACAGAAAGAAGAAAAGAGAAGAGTTGGCTGTATACAGCCAAGAGGCTGTTTCGGTCTGGGGCACCGGATTGTCCGGTGGTGCACCGGACAGTGTCCGGTGCGCCAGGCTGCCTCGGGCGAAGTGGCCGCTCTCGGGAATTTGCCGACGGCGTACGGCTAAAATTCACCGGACTGTCCGGTGTGCACCGGACTGTCCGGTGAGCCAACGGTCGGCCGGGCCAACGGTCGGCCGCACGATCTGCGCGGGACACGTGGCCGAGCCAACGGCTAGAAGGGGGCACCGGACTGTCCGGTGTGCACCGGACATGTCCGGTGCGCCAACGGCTCCAAGTCTGCCAACGGTCGGCTTCGCCATTTAAGGAAGGAAATCGGGCACCGGACACTGTCCGGTGTGCACCGGACTGTCCGGTGCACCCGACGACAGAAGGCAAGGATGGCCTTCCAGATTTGTTCTCAACGGCTCCTAGCTGCCTTGGGACTATAAAAGGGACCCCTAGGCGCATGGAGGAGAACACCAAGCAACCTTAGAGCATTCTTGATCATCCACACTCAGTCTCTGCGCATTAGTTTGTCATTCTCAGTGATTCGAGCTCCGTTCTAGTGAGAACTTTGAGATAGTCTTTTGAGCTCGATTCTTGGCCGTGTGTGTGCGCATTTTGCTGTGGATTTGTGTGTGTTGCTTCCCTTCCTTACTCCGTGATTCTTTGTGAACATCAAAAGTGTAAGGGCGAGAGGCTCCAAGTTGTGGAGATTCCTCGCGAACGGGATAAGAAAAGAAAAGCATAACACTGTGGTATTCAAGTTGATCATTGGATCACTTGAGAGGAGTTGAGTGCAACTCTCGTCCGTTGGGACGCCACAACGTGGAGTAGGCAAGTTTTGTACTTGGCCGAACCACGGGATAAATCACTGTGTCTTCTCTGCGTTGAATTCTTTGTGATTATCGTATTGTGCAAGACCTTCTCTCTAGCCACTTGGCGATTATTGTGCTAACACTTAACAAGTTTTTGTGGCTATAAGTTTAAGTTTCACAGGATCACCTATTCACCCCCCCCCCTCTAGGTGCTCTCAAGAAGGCACCTTCCTAAGCCAAACGAAGTATACTCAAGATATTCTAAGCAAGTTTGGGATGAAGGATGCCAAACCCATCAAGACACCCATGGGAACCAATGGGCATCTCGACCTCAACGAAGGAGGAAAATCCGTCGATCAAAAGGTATACCGGTCGATGATAGGCTCTTTGCTATATTTATGTGCATCTCGACCAGATATAATGCTTTCTGTATGCATGTGTGCAAGATTCCAAGCCGACCCTAAGGAAGCTCACCTTACGGCCGTGAAACGAATCTTGAGATATTTAGTTTATACTCCTAAGTTTGGGCTTTGGTATCCTAGGGGATCCACTTTTGATTTAATTGGTTATTCGGATGCCGATTGGGCGGGGTGTAAGATTAATAGAAAGAGCACATCAGGGACTTGCCAGTTCTTGGGAAGATCCTTGGTGTCTTGGGCTTCAAAGAAGCAAAATTCCGTCGCTCTTTCTACTGCCGAAGCCGAGTATATTGCCGCAGGACATTGTTGCGCGCAACTACTTTGGATGAGGCAAACCCTTAGGGACTATGGTTACAAATTAACCAAAGTTCCTCTTCTATGTGATAATGAGAGTGCAATCCGCATGGCGGATAATCCCGTTGAGCATAGCCGCACTAAACACGTAGCCATTCGGTATCATTTTCTAAGGGATCACCAACAAAAGGGAGATATCGAGATTGCATACATTAATACTAAAGATCAATTAGCCGATATCTTTACCAAGCCTCTTGATGAACAAACCTTTAACAAACTTAGGCATGAGCTAAATATTCTTGATTCTAGGAACTTCTTTTGTTGATTTGCACACATAGATCATTCATATACCTTTGGTCATGTCTCTCTCATCTGCTATGACTAATGTGTTTTCAAGTCTATTTCAAACCAAGTCATAGGTATATTGAAAGGGAATTGGAGTCTTCGGCGAAGACAAAGGCTTCCACTCCGTAACTCATCCTTCGCCGTCGAGCAACTCTCCGGCTTTGGTATAATCTTCACTCATGTTTTATTTGCCAAAGGGGAGTAAGTAGTTAGCAAGGGCTCTAATGACTCCGTTTTTGGCGATTCATGCCAAAGGGGGAGAGAGTATTAGCCCAAAGCAAAAGGACCGCACCACCACCTAATTTTAAAACTAAGGATTTTCAATTGGCAATTTCAAATTGGTATCTTATTGTGTTCAAAAGGGGAAGAAGTTAGTATTTTCAAAAGTGATATCTTAAAACCCTCTTGAACACTAAGAGGAGAATTTATTGAGGGGGAGTTTTGTTTAGTCAAAGGAAAAGCATTTGAAAAAGGGGGAGAAAATTTCAAATCTTGAAAATGCTTCACAAAATCTTATTCATTTACCTTTGACTATTTGCAAAAGAACTTTGAAAAGAATTTACAAAAGAATTTGCAAAAACAAAACAAGTGGTGCAAGCGTGGTCCAAAATGTTAAAAATAAAGAAACAATCCATGCAAGAATTTATATTGACGCAATTCAAAGTAACCTTTGCACTCACAATTATGCAAACTAGTTCAATTATGCACTTTTATATTTGCTTTAGTTTGTGTTGGCATCAATCACCAAAAAGGGGGAGATTGAAAGGGAATCAGGCTTACACCTATTTCCTAATTGATTTTGGTGGTTAAATTGCCCAACACAAATAATTGGACTAACTAGTTTGCTCTAGATTATATGTTCTACAGGTGCCAAAGGTTCATCTACAACTATACTAAATCGACTGTCCGGAATACCGTAGATTATTCCGGACAGGAGAAGCTTTTTGGAAAAACAGGCCAAGCGCGGACCGGGCCCTTGCGGTGGACCGTCCGCAACACCAGGATGATCCTCGGACAGAACCAATGCAAAAATCCAAGTCTACACTACGGACCATCCGAAGGAAAAGCAAGGACTGTCCGAGACCTCGCGCGGACCGTCCAGCCTCAGGCGCGGACCGTCCGGTAGGTGAGGAACCGAAAAACCCGAAGGTAACGGGTTCGGAAAAATGAATTATAGCGTCCTCGCGGACCGTCCGGGGTGCACGATCGGACCGTCCGCGACTGGCTTTATCTGACATCTGACGACGCATTAAATGCAATATAGCCGTTGATATAGCCGTTACTGCTGACCGTTGCGTTTTCAGTCGTTGATCTACAGGGGCAGACCGTCCGGACCAGGCGGGCGGACCGTCCGCTGTCGGCAGAATGGAGCAACGGCTAGGAAGTGGTTGGTGGCTATAAATACAACCCCAACCACCTCCATTCACTTCACCCAAGCATTCCAACCTTCAACATTCAATACAAGAGCTAGCAATCCATTCCAAGACACATTCAAAGCCTCCAATCTCTCCAAGTTCCAAAGTTGAGACAAGTGATCATTAGTGATTAGTAACTTGAGAGAGAGAAAGATCCGTGTGTTATTTGCCGCTCTTGTTGCTTGGCTTTTGCAATCGTGCTTTCTTTCGATCTTTCTTGCGATCAACTCAATTGTAACCAAGGCAAGAGATACCAATTGTGTGGTGGTCCTTGCGGGGAAGTTTGTTCCCGTTTCATTGAGAAGAAGAAGCTCATTCGGTCCGAGGGACCGTTTGAGAGAGGGAAGGGGTTGAAAAAGACCCGGTCTTTGTGGCCTCCTCAACAGGGAGTAGGTTTGCGAGAACCGAACCTCGGTAAAACAAATCCGCGTGTCACACTCTTTATTTGCTTGCGATTTGTTTTGCACCCTCTCTCGCAGACTCGATTATATTTCTAACGCTAACCCGGATTGTAGTTGTGATTAAGTTTGTAAATTTCAGATTCGCCCTATTCACCACCCCTCTAGGCGACTTTCACAAACATTATAAGGCAAAGACTTGCCCAAGGCATTAAACAGGCATTTCCTCAAACGATACCATCCTAGTATGTGGTAAGATGCCTAAGAAAACCGATGTGATCATATCGAGTTAGTTGCTTTTGGTTCGCTCAGCTCCGCCAAATGGCAGGGGGCATATGTTGAGCACCACAACAGGCAGCGGACGGTCAGTCCCTGAGGCCGGACGGTCCGCGATCCGGACAGTCCACGCTGGTGGCGCGCCCGGGCCGCGCGCGCAGAATCAGTTAGGGTTTTGAGTTTTTTGCGAGATTTGTTAGCTAAAACCACGACATTATCTAGGGAGACAGATTGTAATGGGTCCAGACCTCCCCGTCTATATATATACATGGAGGACTACGACCGATTGAACATCAACAATCGAATCAATACTCAATATACACCTCGTTTTTACCTTATGCATTAGGAGTAGTTCTAGTTTAGCCCTAGTGAAAGGGAAATAGGCTTACACCTTTTCCTAATTGATTTTGGTGGTTGAATTGCCCAACACAAATAATTGGACTAACTAGTTTGCTCTAGATTATATGTTCTACAGGTGCCAAAGGTTCATCTACAAACTATACTAAATCGACTATCCGGAATACCGTAGATTATTCCGGACAGGAGAAGCTTTTCGGAAAAACAGGCCAAACGCGGACCGTCCGGGCCTTTGCGGCGGACCGTCCGCAACACCTAAATAACCCTCGGACAGAACCAATGCAAAAACATGTGTCTCTACTGCGGACCGTCCGATGGAAGAGCAAGCACCGTCCGAGACCACGCGCGGACCGTCCGGGCTCAGGCGCGGACCATCCGGTAGGTGAGGAACAGAAAAACCCAAAGGTGACAGGTTCGACCAAATGAATTATAGCGTCCTCACGGACCGTCCGGGGTGCACGACCAGACCGTCCGCGACTGGCTTTATCTGACATCTGACGACGCATTAAATGCAATATAGCCGTTGATATAGCCGTTACTGCTGACCGTTGCGTTTTCAGCCGTTGATCTGCAGGGGCGGACCGTCCGGACCAGGCGGGCAGACCGTCCGCGGTCGGCAGAAAGGAGCAACGGCTAGGAAGTGGTTGGTGGCTATAAATACAACCCCAACCACCTCTATTCACTTCATCCAAGCATTCCAACCTTCAACATTCAATACAAGAGCTAGCAATCCATTCCAAGACATAATCAAAGCCTCCAATCTCTCCAAGTTCCACAATTGAGACAAGTGATCATTAGTGATTAGTGACTTGAGAGAGAGAGTGATCCGTGTGTGTATTTGTTGCTCTTGTCGCTTGGCTTTTGCAATCGTGCTTTCTTCCTTCCCATTCTTATTCTCAAGGCACTTGTAATCAAAGCAAGAGACACTAAGTTTGTAGTGGTCCTTGTGGGGTCTAAGTGACCCGTTTGATTAAGGAGAAAGCTTACTCGGTCTAAGTGACCGTTTGAGAGAGAGAAAGGGTTGAAAGAGACCCGGTCTTTGTGACCACCTCAACGGGGAGTAGGTTTGCAAGAACTGAACCTCGGTAAAACAAATCATCGTGTCTCGCTCTTTATTTGCTCACGATTTGTTTTGCGCCCTTTCTCTCGGACTCGTTTATATTTCTAACGCTAACCCGGCTTGTAGTTGTGCTTAAGTTTATAAATTTCAGATTCGCCCTATTCACCCCTCCTCTAGGCGACTTTCAAATGGTATCGGAGCCGGTGCTTCATTAGAGCCTAACCGCTCGAAGTGATGTCGGGAGCATCCGCCAAGAGGGATCTCGAGACCGGCGACAATTCCGCAAGCTCGGGAAGAACACACTCAAGGGAGTCCGCCCACAAGCACATGGAGGAATCCTCTTCCTCCATCATGTCCCATCGTATGGGTGACAAGAAGAAGAAGATGAGGAAAGTGGTCTACTACGAGACCGACTCTTCGTCACCCTCCACCTCCAGCTCGGAATCGGCCTCCACTACTTCAAAGCGCCATGAGCGCAAGAAGTATAGTAAGATGCCCCTTCGTTATCCTCGCATTTCTAGACGCACTCCATTACTTTCCGTTCCATTAGGCAAACCACCTATGTTTGAAGGTGAAGATTATTCTATGTGGAGTGATAAAATGAGGCATCACCTAACCTCACTCCACAAAAGCATATGGGATATTGTTGAGTATGGAGTGCAGGTACCAAAAAAGGGAGACAAGGATTACGACTCGAAGGAAGTCGAACAAATCCAACACTTCAACTCCCAAGCCACGACTATACTCCTCGCCTCTCTGAGTCGAGAGGAGTATAATAAGGTGCAAGGGTTGAAGAGTGCAAAGGAGATTTGGGACGTGCTAAAGACCGCACACGAAGGAGACGAGGTGACCAAGATCACCAAGCGGAAGACGATCGAGGGGGAGCTCGGTCGCTTCCGGCTTCGCCAAGGGGAGGAGCCACAAGATATGTACAACCGACTCAAAACCTTGGTGAACCAAGTGCGCAACCTCGGGAGCAAAAAATGGGATGACCACGAAATGGTTAAGGTTATTCTTAGATCACTTGTTTTCCTTAACCCTACTCAAGTTCAATTAATTAGTGGCAATCCTAGATATACACTAATGACTCCCGAGGAAGTAATACGGAATTTTGTGAGCTTTGAGTTGATGATCAAAGGCTCAAAGAAAATCGTCGAGCTAGATGGCTCCTCCACGTCCGAAGCACAACCGGTCGCATTCAAGGCGACGGAGGAGAAGAAAGAGGAGTCTACATCAAGTAGACAACCCATCGACGCCTCTAAGCTCGACAATGAGGAGATGGCGCTCATCATCAAGAGCTTCCGCCAAATCCTCAAGCAAAGGAATGGGAAAGATTACAAGCCCCGTTCCAAGAAGGTGTGCTACAAATGTGGTAAGCCCGGTCATTTTATTGCTAAATGTCCGTTATCTAGTGATAGTGACAGGGGCGACGACAAGAAGGGCAAGAGGAGAGAAAAGAGGAGATATTACAAGAAGAAGGGCGGCGATGCCCATGTGTGCCGCGAGTGGGACTCCGACGAGAGATCCTCTGACTCCTCATCCGACGAGGACGCCGCCAACATCGCCGTCACCAAGGGACTCCTCTTCCCCAACATCGGCCACAAGTGCCTCATGGCAAAGGATGGAAAAAGGAAGAAGGTAAAATCAAGATCCTCCACTAAATATGAAACCTCTAGTGATGAGGATAATTGTAGTGATAAGGAGGATAACTTGCGCACCCTTTTTGCCAACCTTAACATGCAACAAAAAGAAAAATTAAATGAATTAATTAGTGCTATTCATGAGAAGGATGGTCTCTTTGATTCCCAAGAGGACTTCCTTATTAAAGAAAACAAGAAGCATGTTAAGGTTAAGAATGCTTATGCTCTAGAAGTAAAAAAATGTGAAAAATTATCTAGTGAGCTAAGCACTTGCCATGATACTATTGCCAACCTTAGAAATGAAAATGCTAAACTTATTGCTAAGGTTGATTCTAATGTTTGTGATGATTCGATTTCCAATCTTAGAAATGATAATGCTAATTTGCTTGCTAAGATTGAAAAAATGAATGATTCTCTTGCTAGCCTTAGAAATGAAAATGAAAATTTGATTGCTAAGGCTCAAGACTTTGATGTTTGCAATGTTACTATTTCTAACCTTAGAAGTGAAAATGATATACTACATGCTAAGGTTGTTAAATTAAAATCTTGCAAACCCTCTACATCTACCGTTGAGCATACTTCCATTTGTACTAGATGTAGAGACATTAATGTTGATGCTATCCATGACCACCTAGTTTTAATTAAGAAACAAAATGATCACATAGCTCAACTTAATGCTAAGATCAATGAGCATGACTTAGAAAATGAAAAGTTTAAATTTGCTCGAAGCATGCTCTATAGTGGGAGACGCCCTGGCATCAAGGATGGCATTGGCTTCCAAAAGGGGGACAATGTCAAACTTAATGCCCCTCCTAAAAGATCGTCAAACTTTGTTAAAGGCAAGGCTCCCATGCCTCAGGAT
Organism: Zea mays; assembly: GCF_902167145.1. Taxonomy (NCBI): domain Eukaryota; kingdom Viridiplantae; phylum Streptophyta; class Magnoliopsida; order Poales; family Poaceae; genus Zea; species Zea mays. The sequence continues at coordinate 146,599,224 of NC_050101.1, forward strand.
AACGAGGGTTACATTTTGTACCCTGCCGGTTATCCCGAGAGCAAAATTAGGAGAATTCATTCTAGGAAGTCTCACTCTGGCCCTAATCATGCTTTTATGTATAAGAGTGAGACATCTAGTTCTAGGCAATCAACCTATGCAAAATTGCCTAAGAAGAAAACTCCTAAGGCATCAAATGATTATAACATTTCATTTAAGACCTTTGATGCTTCTTATGTTTTAACTAACAAATCCGGCAAGGTAGTTGCCAAGTATGTTGGGGGCAAGCACAAGGGGTCAAAGACTTGTGTTTGGGTACCCAAAGTTCTTGTGTCTAATGTCAAAGGACCCAAAACCATTTGGGTACCTAAAATCAAGAACTAAATTTGTTTTGTAGGTTTATGCATCCGAGGGTTCAAGTTGGATCATCGATAGCGGGTGTACAAACCACATGACAGGGGAGAAAAAGATGTTCTCCTCCTATGAGAAAAACCAAGATCCCCAACGAACTATCACATTCGGGGATGGAAATCAAGGTTTGGTCAAAGGATTGGGTAAAATTGCTATATCACCTAACCATTCCATTTCCAATGTTTTTCTTGTAGACTCTCTAGATTACAACTTGCTTTCAGTTTCGCAATTGTGTAAAATGGGCTACAACTGTGTTTTTACAGATGTAGGTGTTACTGTCTTTAGAAGATGTGATGATTCAATAGCATTTAAGGGAGTGTTAGAGGGTCAGCTATACTTAGTAGATTTTGATAGAGCTGAACTCGACACTTGTTTAATCGCTAAGACTAACATGGGCTGGCTCTGGCATCGCCGACTAGCACATGTTGGAATGAAGAATCTTCATAAGCTTCTAAAGGGAGAACACATTTTGGGACTAACAAATGTTCATTTTGAGAAAGACAGGGTTTGTAGCGCATGTCAGGCAGGGAAGCAAGTTGGTGTTCATCATCCACACAAGAACATCATGACGACTGACAGGCCACTTGAGCTCCTACACATGGACCTATTCGGCCCGATAGCTTACATAAGCATCGGCGGGAGTAAGCACTGTCTAGTTATTGTGGATGACTATTCTCGCTTCACTTGGGTGTTCTTTTTGCAGGAAAAATCTCATACCCAAGAGACCTTAAAGGGATTCTTGAGACGAGCTCAAAACGAGTTCGGCTTAAGGATCAAGAAAATAAGAAGCGACAACGGGACGGAGTTCAAGAACTCTCAAATTGAAGGCTTCCTTGAGGAGGAGGGCATCAAGCATGAGTTCTCTTCTCCCTACATGGCACAACAAAATGGTGTAGTGGAGAGGAAGAATATAACTCTATTGGACATGGCAAGAACCATGCTTGATGAATACAAGACTTCGGATTGGTTTTGGGCCGAGGCGGTCAACACCGCCTGCTACGCCATCAACCAGTTGTATCTACACCGAATCCTCAAGAAGACATCATATGAACTCTTAACCGGTAAAAAGCCCAATGTTTCATATTTTAGAGTCTTTGGTAGCAAATGCTTTATTCTTGTTAAAAGAGGTAGAAAATCTAAATTTGCTCCTAAGGCTGTAGAAGATTTTTTTCTTGGATATGACTCAAACACAAGGGCATATAGAGTCTTTAACAAGTCCTCTGGACTAGTTGAAGTTTCTTGTGACATTGTGTTTGATGAGACTAACGGCTCTCAAGTAGAGCAAGTTGATCTTGATGAGATAGGTGATGAAGAGGCTCTGTGCGTCGCGCTAAGGAACATGTCCATTGGGGATGTGTGTCCTAAGGAATCCGAAGAGCCTCCACAAACACAAGATCAACCATCTTCCTCAATGCAAGCATCTCCACCGACTCAAGATGAGGATGAGGCTCAAAATGATGAAGGAAAAGATCAAGGAGTTGATCCACCTCAAGAGGAGAGCAATGATCAAGGGGGAGATGCCCATGATCAAGATGAGGAAGATGAACAAGTTCCAGAACCGCCACACCCAAGAGTCCACCAAGCAATCCAAAGAGATCACCCCGTGAACACCATCCTCGGCGATATTGAAAAGGGGGTAACTACTCGATCTCGTGTTGCTCATTTCTGTGAACATTACTCTTTTGTTTCCTCTATTGAGCCACATAGGGTAGAGGAAGCACTACAAGATTCGGATTGGGTGGTGGCGATGCAAGAGGAGCTCAACAATTTCACTCGGAATAAGTATGGCATTTAGTTCAACGTCCTAACCAAAATGTTGTAGGAACCAAGTGGGTCTTCCGCAACAAGCAAGATGAGCATGGTGTGGTGACAAGGAACAAAGCCTGACTTGTGGCCAAGGGGTATTCACAAGTCGAAGGTTTGGATTTCGGTGAAACATATGCACCCGTAGCTAGGCTTGAATCAATTCGCATATTACTTGCCTATGCTACTTACCATGGCTTTAAGCTTTACCAAATGGACGTGAAAAGTGCCTTCCTCAATGGACCAATCAAGGAGGAGGTCTATGTTGAGCAACCTCCCGGCTTTGAAGATAGTGAGTATCCTAACCATGTATATAAACTCTCTAAGGTGCTTTATGGGCTCAAGCAAGCCCCAAGAGCATGGTATGAATGCCTAAGAGATTTTCTCATCACTAATGGCTTCAAAGTCGGAAAGGCCGATCCTACCTTGTTCACTAAAACTCTTGACAATGATTTGTTTGTATGCCAAATCTATGTTGATGATATTATATTTGGGTCTACTAACGAATCTACATGTGAGGAATTTAGTAGGATCATGACACAGAAATTCGAGATGTCAATGATGGGGGAGTTGAAGTACTTCTTAGGCTTTCAAGTGAAGCAACTCCAAGAGGGCACCTTCATCAGCCAAACGAAGTATATTCAAGACATTCTAAACAAGTTTGGGATGAAGGATGCCAAACCCATCAAGACACCCATGGGAACCAATGGGCATCTCGACCTCGACACGGGAGGTAAATCCATCGACCAAAAGGTATACCGGTCAATGATAGGCTCTTTACTCTATTTATGTGCATCTTGACCAGACATAGTGCTTTCCGTATGCATGTGTGCAAGATTCCAAGCCGACCCTAAGGAAGCTCACCTTACGGCCGTAAAACGAATCTTGAGATATTTAGTTCATACTCCTAAGTTTGGGCTTTGGTACCCTCGGGGATCCACATTTGATTTAATTGGTTATTCGGATGCCGATTGGGCGGGGTGTAAGATTAATAGAAAGAGCACATCGGGGACTTGCCAGTTCTTGGGAAGATCCTTGGTGTCTTGGGCTTCAAAGAAGCAAAATTTTGTAGCTCTTTCTACCGCTGAAGCCGAGTATATTGCCGCAGGCCATTGTTGCACCCAATTGCTTTGGATGAGGCAAACCCTTAGGGACTATGGTTACAAATTAACCAAAGTTCCTCTTCTATGTGATAATGAGAGTGCAATCCGCATGGCGGATAATCCCGTTGAGCATAGCCGCACTAAACACATAGCCATTCGGTATCACTTCTTAAGGGATCACCAACAAAAGGGAGATATCGAGATTGCATATATTAACACTAAGGAACAATTAGCCGATATCTTTTCCAAGCCACTAGATGAACAAACTTTTAACAAACTTAAGCATGAGCTAAACATTCTTGATTCTCGAAATTTCTTTTGATGTTTTGCACACATAGCTCATAAGTATACCTTTGATCATGTCTCTTTTATATGCTATGATCAATGTGTTTTCAAGTATATTTCAAACCAAGTCATAGGTGTATTGAAAGGGAATTGGAGTCTTCGGCGAAGACAAAGGCTTCCACTCCACTCCATAACTCATCCTTCGCCGTCACTCCGAGCAACTCTCCAACTTTGGTATAATCTTCACTCATATTTTATTCGCCAAAGTGAAGTTATAAGGGCTTTTATTTCACTCAAGTATCCGTTTTTGGCGATTCATGCCAAAGGGGGAGAAGGTATTAAGCCCAAAGCAAAAGGACCGCACCACCACCAATTTTTGAAAATTTAAGTTAAGAAAAAGTCTTGAAATGATGAATTTTTCAATTGCTATCTTATTTTGATAGAATTTCAAATTGGTACACCCTCTTCAAAAACTAACATCTAAAACCCTCTTGAACACTAAGAGGAGGATTTTATTGAGGGGGAGTTTTGTTTAGTCAAAGGAAAAGCATTTGAAACAGGGGGAGAAAATTTCAAATCTTGAAAATGCTTCTCAAAATCTTATTCATTTACCTCTTGACTATTTGCAAAAGGACTTTGAAAAGAATTTACAAAAGAATTGGCAAAAACAAAACATGTGGTGCAAGCGTGGTCCAAAATGTTAAAAATAAAGAAACATTCCATGCATATCTTATGAGAATTTATTGGCTCAATTCTTAGTAACCTTTGCACTTACATTATGCAAACTAGTTCAATTATGCACTTCTATATTTGCTTTGGTTTGTGTTGGCATCAATCACCAAAAAGGGGGAGATTGAAAGGGAAATAGGCTTACACCTTTTCCTATTTGATTTTGGTGGTTGAATTGCCAACACAAATAATTGGACTAACTAGTTTGCTCTAGATTATATGTTCTACAGGTGCCAAAGGTTCATCTACAAACTATACTAAATCGACTGTCCGGAATACCGTAGATTATTCCGGACAGGAGAAGCTTTTCGGAAAAACAGGCCAAACGCGGACCGTCCGGGCCTTTGCGGCGGATCGTCCGCAACACCTAAATAACCCTCGGACAGAACCAATGCAAAAACATGTGTCTCTACTGCGGACCGTCCGATGGAAGAGCAAGCACCGTCCGAGACCACGCGCGGACCGTCCGGGCTCAGGCGCGGACCGTCCGGTAGGTGAGGAACAGAAAAACCTGAAGGTGACAGGTTCGGCCAAATGAATTATAGCGTCCTCACGGACCGTCCGGGGTGCACGACCGGACCGTCCGCGACTGGCTTTATCTGACATCTGACGACGCATTAAATGCAATATAGCCGTTGATATAGCCGTTACTGCTGACCGTTGCGTTTTCAGCCGTTGATCTGCAGGGGCGGACCGTCCGGACCAGGCGGGCGGACCGTCCGCGGTCGGCAGAAAGGAGCAACGGCTAGGAAGTGGTTGGTGGCTATAAATACAACCCCAACCACCTCTATTCACTTCATCCAAGCATTCCAACCTTCAACATTCAATACAAGAGCTAGCAATCCATTCCAAGACACAATCAAAGCCTCCAATCTCTCCAAGTTCCACAATTGAGACAAGTGATCATTAGTTATTAGTGACTTGAGAGAGAGAGTGATCCGTGTGTTATTTGTTGCTCTTGTCGCTTGGCTTTTGCAATTGTGCTTTCTTCCTTCCCATTCTTATTCTCAAGGCACTTGTAATCAAAGCAAGAGACACTAAGTTTGTAGTGGTCCTTGTGGGGTCTAAGTGACCCGTTTGATTAAGGAGAAAGCTCACTCGGTCTAAGTGACCGTTTGAGAGAGGGAAAGAGTTGAAAGAGACCCGGTCTTTGTGTCCACCTCAATGAGGAGTAGGTTTGCAAGAACTGAACCTCGGTAAAACAAATCATCGTGTCTCGCTCTTTATTTGCTCACGATTTGTTTTGCGCCCTTTCTCTCGGACTCGTTTATATTTCTAACGCTAACCCGACTTGTAGTTGTGCTTAAGTTTATAAATTTCAGATTCGCCCTATTCACCCCCCCCTCTAGGTGACTTTCACCTAGTTTAGCCTTTATCTACCTCAAATCTTCACTTCTCTTCGGTTCTACGTCGATTAGGGGCGTCTTAGATGGCATGCCGATCCCAAGACAAAGCCTATGATCTCTCCTCCCCGACGAGCTCCCTCCTGGGTGTGAGATTCAGGCGCTGCTGGCGAACTCCGCCGCCCATGTGCACGCGTGGACCATCCAACCACCAGGCGCGAACCGTCCGGCTCGTCAGGCAGAACCCTGGTCCCTGCGCCAAGTCGCAGACCGTCCGACCCCTAGCCACGGACCGTCCACGCCTCCACAGAGAGCACCGCCGCCAGTTCTCATCGCATTAATTGGTGTCAGGATCGGCACCAACACTTAGCATGGATGATTATTCTTTTGGCATGGGCCTCACTCCACTATAACCTGCTAACATGTGATTAGATAGAGAGCTAAAGGTGTATATGAACTGTTAGTACCTATTAGCAACTCCAAGCATGATAGTGGAACTAATAGTTAACAGATCGGTATGCTTAGGCATGGAGCAAGATTTCGTAACTGCTTGCCAAATTGTTCAGTGGTTTCACTCAGATGAGTTCATAAATCATAATTGCTAAATGTCAACTCGTCGTTGTTAATCAGATGGATCATAACTTTTGCAGTCCTCTTAACTGATATCCTGATATAGATAGTGCAGAAGTTCAAATTTATTATTTAGTTACTACTTTCTCATGAGGATGTTTACATAACTTACAGGCTAACATCCTTACGGTCTGCACATTTAGCCAAAAAAAGCGAGACAGTGCTATTGTGACCTTCTGTATGTTTGTATATTTTTTCAGTCGATCAAGTTTGATTTTTAGATATTTCTCTCATGTTTAGATAGAGGAGAATGACACAATGTTCAAAGGATACAATACAATCACACTTGCCTTTATTAATTGTTCATAGGATGGCCAGGTCTTTTGTTTCTCATCTCTCTTCAACTGTTATCGCCAAGCTAATATTGAGCTATGGTTTGCTACAACAATTAGCATCCGGCTATATATACTTTTTTGAAGTGAGTATGGAATTGCTTCCAAAAATATTTCAAGAATTTTTTTAAAAAAATTCTTGCAAACACGACTACACAACCTTGCGCTACACCTTTGTTGCGGCAAACCATCATTGATAAACCCACAAACTTAATAGTCAATCCTCGGTTCATCGATGGCTTTTACCCTCGCTCTTCAGTCTGTTCATAATCTTCCACCAAAATATGCTTATGCATAGAAGGTAACGGTCTCTGGAATCCAGGATTAGTCCAGTGCTGATGCTATGCAGCTTGCACATAGAAGGTAATGGTATCCTTTCAGATTCTCGGCTGCTCCCATTTTATCTTCTCCTTTTAGTATTGGATAGGGACTGTTTGTGTGTGTGCTGCGAATGAGCTGACCTGTTATAGATATCAATTTTATGTTTAGTAAGTCTATACATTGTCAGGGGCTGGTTATTGTTCTTTTTTCCTATCTGTTCATCAAAGTACATATTCGGTTGAGATTCGGGACAAGAGAATTTATGCTCTGTAATCTTGCTACAACAATCTGGGCTTTGAGTTTTGGGGTTTGAGTTCCGTAAATGATGATGGTACTCGAATTCTTCTTCAGGACATTTAACTAGATAATGCAAATTCAAGTTTCTGATGCGCTTGTACCCAATGAAATGTAGATTAGTTAATTACTTTTCTTTCCATTTTAAGGATAAAGACCTAATGCAAATAATTGTAATGACATAGGTTTTAAAAACATTCATTGTGATTTGGTTGCAGGACCGATTTATCTCTTGCTGATTATTTGGGACTGAAACTGCTGGACCTACAGCCGTAGCCACCTTCAGCACGTCGGCAAAGGTGCTGTCTTGAGTGTCTTCTACTCCCTACACCAATAATGCCCCACATATTGATGTTCTTATATTTCTCTCTCTATATTTTTTAACCGTCCTCTGTTTTATTTAGTTAATATAGGTAAGCAAAACTATTGGTCTTTTGGCTAATCTCATATCCATTTGTTATTGCTAGGATCAACAATTTATAGTGTGTTAGGGTCTATATTGTCGAAGGTCCTTTGTTTTGTCATGTCACATAATTGCCTTAAGGGTAGGAAAGGTTTTACCGAAGATCACTTGAATCCCGAAGGTTATTTGTCTAACATCTGGCTTTGGCGATTAACAAGTTCATTTCAGGAAAGTCCTTACAGGCGTACGAAGCTAAGTTTCGACAAAGGGCAACATACAAAACACTTCGTCTATATGCAAGCGACAAAGAGAGCAGCCGAAGACAGCGGCTTCGGCCACGAACCGAAAGGAAGCAGCTGGGTGTCGAAGGCCGGAGCTCGTGAAGTCAAGAACGAATAAAAGTACACTGCTGCCCCGATAGCATTTGTAAATGACTTATGCAAAAATAGATGGACTTTATTGTAAATCCGTACAAGGTCAATTTATCTCCCCTATAAATAGATGAACAGTACCCCGCATAAAGTACCTTTAGCCAGGTACTACAACCTCACATAGCTCAACCTCTGAAACACCTTCGTGCTATCTTGCATTAAGAAGCCAAAGATATGATTGTAAACTTGTTTTGTATGAGAAGAGAAACAAAATGCTAAGGCACATGAGATGAGTTCTCATCCTACTTCATCATGCTTTATGTATTCCGTTCGATTACAATCTACCTTCGTCCTTGATCTATTATCCCGAAGAGATAACATTTCAAGGACGAAGGTTTCTACTTTTTAACATTATGTTGCCTTGTTTTTTATTACGTACAGCAATTGAAAACAAGTGATCAACATAGTGATGGCTCACTAAAGCTGCGCATTATAGAATATAACACTTGTCTTCGTCCCATCTTCAATCAATGTAAGGTACATTAGGTACAATAAGATATATATCAAACGTGCTCTAATACTGCCATTTATAATTTTGTATTAATTTCATGAAATGTAGTGTCAAGTAATCTTGGTTGTTGCCTTCTTTCTGAGTGTCCTGAATTAGTGTTTCCCACACATTGAACTTAAATGAGTGTTAAAAGTCAACATTGCTTTAATACTGTCATTTATAATTTTGTAATGGACCTTTTCCATATGAAACTTTCTTTATATTTCCTTTTTGTACTAGGGAGCTTTACAACAACAACATAAGTGGGACAATACCTTCTGAACTGGGGAACCTGAATAACCCGGTCAGTTGTGTATTCCCCCCTTTTTATTAGTAAATAAAGATATCCAAAAAACCTTAAATGCACTACATCTACTTTATTATTTGTTTTTATGATGAAAGCTTACATTTTCTTTTCTGGTTTTATTGTGGCTGTAGTATGAGACAACATGGGCTCTCTCAAACATTGTCTCTGCAAAGGACACCATTGTTGGTTGTAAATATTGGCGCCATCCCTATCATGGTGAAGCTTCTCACTTCACCAAATGAATGTCTGTAAACAAGCATGTTAGGAAACAAATTATCACTATTTGAATTGCGCACACATTTCATGTTATTAGTGTGAATTTGTGAGATATTAGGGTTGATGATATATATGTTGTTCGTTTTCATGTAATCATTGTGCACTAACATTTATCGAATAATTTATACATTGTCGCAATACACGGACACATACCTAGTACTCTATTAAGAGTGCAAGGAAGGCGTCCACACCAGTGCCTCCGCGCACACCCTCCCCGCGCGCGCATGGAACTAGGGCGTGCTCCCACGACCCTGTCTGCCCTCGCCCACACGCGCATGGAACCAGGCCATGCCACCGTGCAAAGAGAGGGGGGTGGGTGCGCGCGTGGATGGGCCGCTTGGGCCGAAAGGCTGGGGGAAAGGGGAAAGCGGGCTCCTTTAGGTTTTTCTTTTATTTTGAATTTTAGATTCCCTTTTCCTTTTATTTTATCCTATGAATTTAAATGCAAATGAGCCACAAATTCAAAAAGAACACATCTCAAGCATATGCATCACACAAAAATAAAGTTTGGGGTTCAGCATGATGCAACATTTCATATTCCCTTGGAGTTTTGCCTACTAGAGTATAATTGCATTTCCAAATAAAATGACCACTCCTCTACTATAGGAAAGAGAAAAAAGAAATGGGGAGATAGGAGAATAGAGGTAACACCTGAATTTGGTGTATATTAGAGAAGAAATTTTATACCCCAAATTCAGGGTGTTACAATTCTTCTTACACTTAGTTACATAATATTGAAAGTAAGCTTTAATGCACAATTTCTCCCACTTTGTCCAAAATCTCCAAAAAGGATACAAAGGATATTAAGAAAAGAAAATATGATTAAGCTAGATTTGAACACATTATCATGAAAATGGTCCTTAGATGCACAAAGGTAACAGAGGAGTGACATGAAGTAATGTACCTTTGTATTTTATCCTTTCAAGAGAGTTTCATAATTGTGTTGGATTTAGAATTCATTTGCAGGCTCTTGTTGGCATAGATGTGACATATGTCCAACATACCAAATGAAGATTGTCATACTAATTGGAAGATAAATCCTGATAACTGGAGTCTAGATGTCACCTAGCATTTTCTTGTCACAACAAGAGAGATCATACAAATTGCATAAGTATGGATTCTACAACTAGTGATCATGTACGAAAGATACCAATTGAAAACACGAATTGGTACAATTTGATAGACAAGAAGATCACTAATTGCATAGTATATTAAGTTATCCTCAAGTTTTAGTGCACACATATATACGATTTCAATTAATACCTATTGAGAGTACTTATTTGCAATTTAAAGTACCATCGGAATAAAAGGGGTATCAATTTAAGATAATCATGCAACATATGGAACATATGCACTATTTAGTTAGTTAAGCTCTAGACAAAAGGATTTATAAGTTATGCTACTTTAGACATTGCAATCCAAATGAATATGATACAGATTTACCAATTTTTGATGATGTCGGAGTAGCATATACAAGAGAAACTTATTCTCTTATGAAATGATACATCAATCTTTGATACCCATCAAATTTGCAGTGAAAGCGCTTGTATTTGCCCGAAAATTCCACTTTAGTTTGAGACTGTCATGTTGAGGTCAAGCTGCCTGTTGGTGCCCATGGATGTCTTGATGGGTTTGACGTCCTTCATTCCAAACTTCTTTAAAAATATCTTGTATGTGCTTGGTTTGTGTCTCAAGTATTTGAATTATTTAATTCGGAACTATAAGAAACACTTCAACTCCCCCATCATTGACATCTCAAATTTAATGACCATTAACATACTAAGCTCATAAGACTGTATGAATTCACTAAAAGAAAATGTTAGTCTCAAGAGGCACAAGATATAGAATATGATCTCCCTTGACATGTGCCTCAAGTATTTGAATTACTTGTGAGATGCACTTTCAATTCGTTTAAGAATCTAAATAGGAGTACATCATATATCTTGATCATGGCATAATAATAATACAACAATTGAAATTATGCAATAGAATACTCATTGTCAGATAGACCACACCATACCGTCTAAAAGATCTTACGTTTTGTGTTTACATGTATGGTTGACTATCATAATAGATTCTTGTACCTTAGTATTCTTCTTCTTTTATTATACAGGACTTTGTTCTAAGCCTCCTGGTCTTCATCATGACCTTCATGGAGATTATCCAAAATTATGCTTGATCTCAGTTGAGATTATCCAAAATTTCTCGAGAAATGTGGGGTGGTTGAGATTGGATATAGGACCGCTCAAAACGAGGTAGTATATTTGGGATCTCATAGTTGGATCCCTATATAAATTTGAGCCAAATTTATAAAATAGGATCTCTCTTGGAAGTTATTTTAGAGTCTAGAGTCCTATTTTTTAAAAAATAGGGCTGGGTTTAAGACCTTTGTTGGAGTTGCTCTTAGAAGTCTTCTTTTAGGAGAAAGGCAGACCAGACGGTGGAGAGGGGAGAGGTGGCAGCGAGGCCGATGCATCGATGACTCTATTAGAGTGAGTTGCGCATGAGATGATTGGAACAGATTATACATCCAGCCTTATACTCTATCCGTTTGATTGGTTGTCTGTAGGAGTCCAACCATAGCCGAGACAAGATGAGCAACGCCTGGTTAAGACCATACAAACATATTTTTTTGGTTGTGTGTACAGATAAATGCAGGATGGTACACACATTATTTGGTTGGTTGAGCAGATATATGTGCGGAGATTTTAAAAATATATATACAACATGAGTGGTCTAGCTTTGTTCAAAAAATCTTAGGAACATACATATGAAATCGGTTCGATGATTAAATATTTCAATGAAAATATATAATAAAAACTAACTAAAAAGCGTCTCGGTTAAAGTGTGGGGAGCATGGCTCGCTATCATTTTTTGCACGCAAGTGGCCTGGCTCGAACATAAATATAGACAACCAAACATCACAAGACATGGACTTTTTGCACGCAACGAGCCATGCATGTGCCGAAGCAGTTAACCAATCAGGCGATATATTCCTATCTATCGTTTTCTCTAAAAGATTTCATCATCTGCAACATCTTTCCCTCTCTAGGAATGTCTTTTATATCTCGTCTTCTATACATTAAGAATCCATATTAGAGACATACTTTACTCTAGACTTTTGTATATACTAGATCAGGAGGCGCACTTCGTGCGCCCTACAGTAACCATGGTTATGATGAGACATATCAAATTGGAATTATAATAAAATCTTAATTTGCGGTAACAATTAGACAAAGCAATATGAAATGTAAGAGAAACATAATTAAATACATCTCTAAAGAACACAGTACCACGTATGGGATCATATCATAACGCTTGATCAGATAGACATAGGCATGAACATTAGACAAGATTTGCCATCAAGAGACTAAATATTTCTCTCATATGTGTCCTCACAGGATCTCAAGAGCAACAGAAACACTGGGAATCCTTTTTACATGCATCAGACCCAAAAACAAAGTCTGAAAGTCTTAATGCCATCACAAGATTTTTCTGCTTAACCACCTAGTGGGACTTGGGACTTAACATGGACCATAAAAGAGGCCATCCACAACGAAGTCTTTTACCAAAGAGCCATCCCTGGCTCCATGGACCACAAAAGCTTGGAGATTTTCGGGAAGTCACGGCTCAAAAGCTTGGAGATCTCCAGCATCCCAACCTTGTCCCTCCCACCAAACAAGCTTTTGAGTGTGGCGTCACAGTTGATATCTATTTTCTTGGCTTGGTTCTGCAAACCATGGAGAGTTTTTTCTTAGTTCAAGACACAAAACAGTCTTGATGCAGACAGCTATAGTAACCTGGTATTACAAGGAAACCAAGAAAATTACAGAGTACTCTCCAAACTAACAAAGCAAGGAGGCTAACAGGCCATAATATTTTATTTTACTACGACGGGTATAGGTAGCACAGAGGATTATGATTCATCAGGCGTGTTACTAATTGAATTCTTTGACAAAATCAGTTAAGTCACTCATGATAGTCATGAAGTTAGCCATCAACTACACACTGAATGGAAAAAGGAAAGCCAACACAACTACAGTTATCTCGATCCTTTGAACTGTGCAGGCAATAATTCAAATATATATATATATAATATATATTCTCAAACACCAATAAATAAACATCTCCGAGAAGATCGATACCTATGTAAGATTCTTTTTTCATATACACGCAATGCACAAGCTTCCTACAATAACAGTATTCTCAAGACAAGTAATCAATAATTCAGTGAGATAATCTGTGTTTGTTCTCAGAACAACATTCTGTTCAACCTAATCAATAATTCATAATGTTTTTTATAGTTAATGTCCAAGTTAGCAAAAACAGACAGCAGTGGTAGACTAAAACTCGAATTGTGATACCATAGGGTAACACACTTTTTCTGTGGTATAAATGTGAGAGCAATTTTTTACAACACACATGGAATTCTCTCATAAATATATGTAGCACAGTCCACAAATGCATAAGCAATGTGATTCAACAATTGTGTGGGGCAAGTAAATCAGCAAGACAAAGTACTGAAACAAGATTAACTGACCTTAAGCTAGAAGCAAAATGACTTTCACTATCACACTTTGTTTGAGCCCATAAATTTGTTTTTCCTCATAGCAAACCTGCAAGCACGGTGAAACATGGAAGCTAAACAAGAGGACTGATACAACTGCTGTCAGAAGCATTACAACCGAAATTGAATAAACCTGAAAATACTTAGTCAGTAAAACTTGTAATGCAGTTGCGAGCAGGTGTCAGCCAGTGCGACATCGCAGCCACCGGGGCGAAGGGCTGCTCGGTGATGGAGTCACCCGAGAGCACCAGTTGCGAACAGATCATTTCTTTGCAATTCACCTGCCCGAAAGTAGAATGGAAACATTTTTGGGGTGACAAGAACAATATCCTATTAAAGCAGATATCAAACAAAACGCACACACTTATGCTTGATAGGAAACACATTATGATTGAATAAATGCAAGTTCTTGATTTCAAATACTTTCTTATGCTCGGCAGTAGAAATCCTCGGCACACGCTGCGTCGAACCAGCAGCGGACATAATTGGGTTTTTTTATACTGCAAACTGAAAAGGGGAGGCAAGTCATCAGAAATTATAAAGGGCAGGCGAATAGTTTTTTGGCACTCAAGGGAAGCGACTGAGGTGGTCATGTTACCTGGCTGCAAGGCTCATTGCCTCTGGAACGGATCCACATACCATTTGCAAGATAAATCCACCTGAAAGCGAAGGACCTATAATCCACATTAGGCGGTTCACTCCAAGAGAAAACCAGGTCCATATCGAGGACACTTGAAAAAAAAGTTGAAGGACCTATAATCCTCGCTTTGAGAGTTTATGCACCTAGGTAAAAATCTAGGAAAACTAAGGATATTGAGTGGAAAACTTAAGGATATTGAGTGTGTTTTACTCTAAACCTAAAAATGCATAACTAAGCACCACATAATTTAAATCTATAGCAGCTTTCAAGCCTTGTTACATCTGGAGCATCTATAGACACTAAGGCTACATGTTTTTAGTCAAGTGTGAAATGTTTTATCAATCACCACAAAACAAAACTTCTAGATAAGGATGTTGATGTGCACTCAGGCAGTATATGGTAACATAGCTCTTTCAATTCAATATGGATACAATTATTGACAAAAGAATATACATTATGAATACTGGTAAGTCACAAATTTAATAATACTAACCTCTACAGAAAATAGCCTACTTTTCCCACTACTTACAGTAGATCTAAATTCCACCTGTACCAAGAAGAGTTTGGGATTACTTCAAGGCCAGATAAGAAAACAAATACAAGCTAAAACAACATGGAAGAATACCCTAGAGTCACGCAGCCGCCCAATTTTTTGCAACACTGTGACATAAACCGAGGGGCTATTGCTAGCAAGCCCCCATTTGGTTAGATATTCCAAACTCCTCCAGTACCTCGGATGGGCATTCCCTCGTCATCTAGACCGAAGATTCCAGTTAGTTACTTAAACCAGCAAGTACTAATTTCTATGCTGATGATTCCTATCTATGTAGTTGCTTATTCTTTTTCCCTTTCACAAAAATTTCAGTTATTGGATACGGCTGGGAATTGTGACCCTCTATGCTCGGCTGATGAAGTTAGATCACAGTACTTTGAAGCTAACTACAAACCAAAAATGACCTTATAAAATCTTAAACTATCACTGGCACATCCTTGACTGGAGCAGTATACAATATTTTTACTTGTTATTTACATGATTCCATCATTCAATTCAATTAGCGGATGCAGCATACACATGACCTTCTATTTTGCTAGGGTACAATAAACAAATTAATTTTATTTCTCCACAACTCTCTCTACTGAATCATGCTAATCGAAACTTTCTGTGTTTCAATCCATGACGTTTCAGCTTTCATTGCCCTTGATACTTTCTGATTCTTTTGGGTGATAAACAAGATATTCTAACCTTGTCCTACACACTTTAACCATAGCTCTACGATGTCCTTCCCAAGGTGGACATGCTGACTCTGTTGTTAGCTTTTAATTTTAACCATCATCCTTGATTTATATAGAGTTGGCAATATTCTTCGGATATGACATGATGGTGGCATGTATGTATTGCACGCTGCATGCTGCATAATTTGTTTCATATGGGAATATCCTATTTGTGTTTAGTTCAACATCTCTACTCTATTCTTAGTTATTGCCAAAAAATTAAAGTACCAAAAAATTGGAGATAACTATTACCTTTCTCAAATATCCCACCAGTTTCATCAACTACCAGCATGCAATCTGTCACCGCTCCATGTAAGCCTTAATAATACGAGATCTCAATAGAGCTCCATGTGCCAGTGCAGAGCTCTAGGATGGTCAAAGCTGCCATGGGGAATAGCCCTGAAAAATCCTAATAATTAGCGTCTTCAGACAATTTATTGTAGAACTGAGCCCTGAAAAATCCTTCTTCTCACACCCGTAGCCCTTCTTCTCACACCAGGCTTCGTAAGGTATGAAACAAAAGACAAGCATAAGGAATGTTTGAGTAATAGAACTAAAAAAACATTGAAGACATGAGCAAAATATTTAACCAAAAGTTGATTAGGATGGATCTAAAAATAACATAGATAGAAGACACAACCTTCGAGGGGAAATGACACAGATTGCAGCGTCGTCTGGTGGCAAGGGCGGCGCTGGTGCTTCCGCGAGGGCCAAAGGCCAGACGGTGAGAGCGCAACACCACCAGCAGCAGCCGGAGACGCCCGCCGAGCCGGAACGGAGCTACGGAGGATGTCGCGGGTGGGACCGTGGGAGTGGGAGGCAGAGGTTTGGGACTTACGGGTAGGTTCCGACGCGAGCGGCGTCGAGAAGGCGGAGCGGAAGGCTACCAGAGCGAGAGCTGCGGAGGGAGCCATCAGGGCGACGGGGAGAGGGAGGTGAGGCCACCCCCCGGAGACGAGGGAGAGGGTAGAAAGGAACGGGAAACGGACTTGATTTGAAGAAAAAGAGGACAGGTGGCTGATTTGACAGATACTACCAGGCAGCGGTGGCCGTGCAGACAGGTTGCAGTTGGGCGCGTGGCGGAGCTGCCGGAGGAGCCGCGGCGGGCGCGGATGGGGAAGGAGGTGCGGGCGCGGCAACAGGGTAGCGGCGCCTGCACGGGGAGGGAGAGAGCGCGGTGGGTGTCGGCGCGGCGAGAAAGAGGATGAGGTGGCGGTGCAGGTACGAAGAGGATGAGCGGGTGTGCTCGCATCGTCGAAGAAGGGAGGGGATCGGAGGCGGAGCCGACCGCGGAGGAGGAGGCCTGTGCAGCCGTGGCGAACGCGTCGACCGAGTTGGGAAAGAAAGACCGGACGCAATGCTGCAATTTGGTTGATTTGAAGTAAAATTTCGGGTCCGTGGTGTGCAGCCACGCGTTGGCTCGCGCGCGGCCGAGAGCGCGTGAAACGCGGGAAGAGGCTGAAACGGGAGCGTCTTTTAACTAAAGGTAATGTATATGTCATACCTTTAAATATCTTATACTATATATTTTAGTTTTGTTCAATCTTATTTAAAGTACTCCCTTAGTTCACAAATATACGACGATGTTGACTTTTTCAAAAGTTTAATCACTTGTTTTATTCAAAAAAATTATTTAAAATAAAAAATTAAAGTCACACTCAAATGATCTTGAGTGATAAAATAAATCACAACAAAATAAATAATAACTCACAGTTTTTTTAATAAGACGAGTATTTAAAGTTTTTGAAAAAAAATGAACGATAAAATGATAAAAGAAGAAAAGATAAAATCTTTATATATAAAGAATGAAGGAGAGTTCTTTAAATTTACAGAACGTTTGACACCACTGTAAAATAGAAGAATATTCAATAAATATAAGATACATCATATATGACGGTTTACTAGAACTGTTGGAGTCAATGGTCACACGGAAGCGAACATGATCTGACAAGACTAGAACGACGTTGGGGAAGCAAAAGTTGAATGTTATTGCAATTGCAAGCACGTCGTCGGAGCTCCGCGGTCAACCAAGATCTGACAAGACTAGCACGTAGTTTGGTTTTTTAAGGGCATGTATAGTGGTATTTAATGTGGAGGCTCTTGAGGTGTTTAAGGAGGTTATTTGCAAAAAAAAACTTAGAGCCGTCTCTCCGTGAAGAGACGTCTCTGGCTCGTAAACCAAGTAGCAACAGACGTCTCACTTCTCACTGTACGAATCTGTCGTCTGTTCTATCGATTTGATGCTGTATAAATATATTTAATTTTGTATTTATTAATAGACTACGTTTATAGACACTCCATTGTACAATAGAGTCTCTTAGTTGTCTCCTATGCTTGGAGAACTGTTTTGGTGTCTCTCCACTGTATATGCCCTAATTCGTACTTGTTTAAAGAGTCAAATTTCATATAATTATTGGAGCTGCTCTAAGATGCTAAAGACAGTCTAGAAATGACTAGATGAAAGAAAAGATGAGTAAACTAATGTAGACATCATAAAAATAAACTAAGCTCCAACAACTTCATGTATTTTTAGAAAATAAAATATATTATTATAAAAAGGTTGATGATAATAAAGAAAATAAGAATATAACACTAATTCAGAGTGTATTAAATATTTAGGTCACTGCATGGTCTATCTATTTTTTTTATAAAAGTTTATAAAATAAGACACTATCAGTTGAGTTAAACACTATATTTTAAGATAGAGAACTGATTTAAGATATTTTTAGAGATGTTTGAAACATTAATAAAATTATGTATTAAAATGTATTTCTTAAATAATCATTAAAAATTATTATTTTGTTCAAGTCAAAGCACGCGATAGTTTTTCGTCAGGATCGTTTGCTGGTCAAAGCTTTTCGCTTCAAAGAAACACATCACAATTTCGAGGGGTTTAAATACAGTCGACCAGCAGCAGCCTCTCCTGTCCTTCGATGCCAACCCAAATACCCCGCGCAATCAGCACAACAGAGGTCCCCAAAACCAGCTCCCACGCGGGCGGGCCGATGGCTGCCGTCGCGGAGCTGGAGCGGCGGGTGATGGCGGCGGTGAAGGCCTCCGCTGAGCGCGGGGACCCGCCGCTCCTCCAGGCCGCCGAGGCCGCGCGCTGCATCCGCGAGGCCCCCGCCTTCACTCCGGGCGGCCTCGCGCTCTCGCAGGCGTTGGTGGCGAACCTGTGCTTCGCGCACAACACAGCCGCCATGTGGAAGCTGCTGGACCAGGCCATGTTGTCCCGCCTGGTGGACCCTCTCCACACGCTCGCCCTCCTTACCCCGAGGTGCTTGAGCGATTCGACCTTCCCTTCTCCTTTGCGCGTTGTCTCCTTGATCAATTGGGTTTCGGCCCTGTTTTGCTTTCAGATGCTAAGTTGCCTATACTGTTGCTATGCAGGGTGGTGCCGAACCGGCGGGAGCAGCCGGAGGCGTACATGCTCTACCTCGAGCTTCTCGGTCGGTACGCGGTGGCTCCTGTTTACCCGGAGCGCATGGAGAATAAGGATATGTAAGGACCTTACTCGGTTACTCCACACTGGCGTCCTTCACTTTTGGTTTGGTGTACTCTATTCATGATGCAACTTGCACACTTGAGAATTGACAAATTGCTTATTGGATATCCCGGTTTAAATCTGCGCTGTATTTGACTATTTGCTGATGCTTTTGGGTGCGTGGGCCCAGCTTGATCCGGCTGCTGGGAGGTTGCCTGGTCATTTCGATTAGATGTATCTGCGCAGGTGGAAACTAGGTAGGGTGGAAACGACTGCAAAATTCTTGGTCTTGGTCTTAGAAAGAAAAGGTGCACCATTTCTAACCTTGTGCTGTGGGCCAAAGACTCAAAGGCTTCACAAGTGTCATTTAAGCTCCTTTCACATTGGGTGGCTTTTCAAAAGCAACCCCTACTTTTTTGGTATAAGCCACTGAATAAATATTTAAAACATACGGTTCAATTGACCAAACTATCTTCAACTATAAATTGTTCCATCAATCTGCAGCTTTCTGATAATGGATTTTTAATCTTTAAAGTTCTCATACTGTGGTCAATCACCTGTAGGCATGCGAAATTTACTGTTAGTTATTTGTTAAAATAATATTTTCTATTTGAGTCATAGCCAAAAACCTTACTTCATAAGTGCATATCATATAACACAGCATAGTTTGTCAGGAAATTGCAAACTATTCCTGTGTGTACCAACATCGTCAAAGTGTCTTATTGAAATGTGTGCAAACACCAAGGGTTTGAGATGCCACATACCACTTAGGCGTCTATTTGTCAAGTGTGTGATTCTTTTCCACATCAATGTATGCTGTCCGTTAATGTTATGAGCTACTCCCAGTTAATATTTGGTAAATATGATGCATTAGACTGTACGTTCTTCCAACTTAGGTAGATTCTCCATATAGCACCTGTAAACTTGCCATAAAGTCATGCTCATATGTGCGCAATTGAAGCTTTTCAGTCCTTTTATCCAGCTAATCTCTATCAATTTTTTGAGAAAAACACCTTTCTGATATTTTAACATTAACTTTAGATATGGGCATATGGCTTTATTTTTTACTGATTGTTATATTCATCTGCAATGTACTTTGTATCGATTGCCTATGTGGATTAGCATGTGATCAGGCAAGTCCTGCTTTAGTACCAGAACTATTCTAGGCAACAGAAGATGTCTGAAATATTTTATTCAGTGAACAAATTTTCTGATACCAACATAATCCTCTCAGCATACTGAAGGCCTTGGCTCCCTTGTCTCACCGTTCGCCACTAATGAGATTGACAACATTGTTCGGAGTATGCCCCAACTTTTTTGGATTTTAGCCCTTTTTGGGTTTTTTTGCACAACTATGTCCTTTGCAGTTTCATTTCAAAATATGGACCCAACCTCGGCGCCATCATCATTGGCGCCGAGGTAACACACAGCGACGCCAGTACCATTGGCGCCAACTTTTCCTATGTGGCAGCCGATGTGGCAAGTCCCAGGGGGTCGACGCCATAGATCTTGGCGCCGACCCCCCTTGACGGCGAGGTCCGGCACTATTCAGGGGGTGGGCGCCAAGATCTATGGCGCCGACCCCCTGGGACTTGCCACATTGGCTGCCACATAGGAAAAGTTGGCGCCAATTATGTCGGCGCCACTATGCGTTACCTCGGCGCCAATGATGATGGCGCCGAGGTTGGGGTCCATTTTTTGAAATGAAACCACAAAGGGCATAATTGTGTAAAAAAACCCCAAAAGGGCTAAAATGCAAAAAAGTTGGGAGTATGCCTGCTGATAAAGCTCTAGGCCCGGACGGGTTCAATGGGAATTTTCTAAAAATATGTTGGCACCTTGTCAAAGGCGATTTTTATAATCTTTGCCAAGATTTTTTTTGACAACTCTCTGAACCTGGAAGGCCTCAACAACTCTTTCATCACTTTGATTCCCAAGGTGAACAATCTGGTTAGGGTCAATGATTTTAGGCCAATCTCTCTTCTCAATATAGCTATAAACATGATCTCCAAGCTGCTGGCCAACATATTACAACCTCTGATCCAAAGACTCATTCATAAAAACCAGTATGGGTTAATCAAAGGCAGGTCCATTCAGGACTGTCTGGCTTGGACTTACGAATACATTCATCAATGCCACCGTTCGAAAAAGGAAGTGGTTGTCTTTAAACTTGACTTTGCCAAGGCTTTCGACATTATAGAACATAATGCTATTATTGCAATGCACAGATCTCTTGGCTTCCCTGATAAATGGATTCGTTGGATTGTGTCAATCTTAAGCTCAGGTTCCTCGGCAGTTCTTCTGAATGGAGTCCCAGGTAAAAACTTTAATGCAAGAGAGGAGTTCGATAGGGAGGCCCCCTATCACCTCTCCTTTTTGTTATCGCTGCCGACCTTCTCCAGTACATCATAAATAGAGCAGTTTCCCTTGGTGTCTTTTTGGCTCCCATTATCAACACCAGTTCGTCTGACTTCCCAACCATTTAATATGCAGATGACACCCTCATCATTATGAAAGCCTCCCAAAGGGATTTGTTCTGCTTAAAATGAATTCTCAACTCCTTCTCAGCATCAACCGGACTCAAGATTAATTTTAACAAATCTTGTCTCCTGCCTATCAATTTGGATCATCAGAAAACAACTCATTTGGCGGCGGTGTTTGGCTGTCAGATTGGAACTTTCCCTTTCACATACTTGGGTCTTCCGTTGGGAATCACAAAACCAAGAATCAAAGATTATCTCCCTCTCATCAACAAAATTGAAAGAACAAAGAAGGTTGGATTCCACCAGCATCTGGCTCTCTTTGGCAGGTAGATTAACCTTGGTGAACTCCACCTTTTCGGCCATGCCAATCTTTGCGATGTGCACTCTTAAGCTTCCGGCTGTTGTTATCAATGTCATTGATCGAATTAGAAGGAATTGTCTATGGAGAGGAGGCAATGATAATGCTCATAGTAATCCCCTCATTGCATGGGATAAGGTCACCTACCCAAAAAACAAGGGAGGTCTTGGTGTGCTCAATCTGAGAATTTAGAATTTAGCCCTTCTGATGAAATTTGTTCACAAGTTCTATAACAGATTAGACATCCCTTGGATCAATCTTGTTTGGGGCTCCTACTATGCTTCGGGTCAAATTCCCCATTGGTCCCCAGAGAAAGGCTCCTTCTGGTGGAAGGATGTTACTAGATTAATATCTTATTTTAGAGGCTATGCTATGCCCCATGTTGGGGACGGAAGTACTATTCTTCTTTGGGAGGATGTTTGGAATGATCTCTCCCCCATGACTGCTTTTCCCTGCCTCTTCTCCTTCGCCAAAAATAAAGAGTGTTCAGTACAGACCTTCCTTGGCAATATGGCCATGGAAGATAATTTTCATACTCCTCTGTCCTTGCAAGCTGCCCAGGAATATGAGACTTTTATTGTGATTATAGATCAAATGATGGCGTCCAGGGAGGACTCGGATAGATGGATTTACCCTTGGGGAAATAGCAAGTTCAGTTCCTTGAAGTTTTACAAGCTCAACTTTCGATCCATCGAACCCCCTCCTCCGTTCATGTGGATTTGGCAGTCCAAAGTATGTAAAAAGATCAATTTTTTTGTCTGGCACTCTGGCTTGTCTTCAGAGATAGAATCAACTCGAAGAACTTGCTCAAGAGAAAAGGCTTCCTAAATGCGGCTAGTGATCTGCGCTGTGTTCTTTGTGACTCTAACTGCGAAGAGACAACCTTCCATCTGCTGTTTGAGTGACCTTTCAGCTTGGAATGTTGGCAGTATGTGGGTATTCAATGGAATCTTGAGCTTGACTTCTTTATAATGTTTGAAGATGCAAAGAATGCTTTTGACCGACGCTTCTTCATGGAAATTGTGGTTGTTGTGACCTGGACCATCTGGAAGCAAAGAAACTACTTCATCTTCAGGAACCTTGTTCCTTCCTTCTCTTCCCGGAGGATTTGTTTCAACGACATGTTGAAGCTTCAGATGTCTAGATTTAGCCCTGCCCTTAATTTTCAAGTATCTTTATGACTAAACTCTAGATAGCTGACCCTCTTCTTCTTTTCCCTTCTCCCCCCTCTCTCACCCGATTGCCTTTGTCATGTAACCTTGTTTCAGCTTGTTTTTTAATCAATAAAGTAACGTTGTGGGGGTCTCCCTCACAGCTTTTCATTTAAAAAAACATAATCCTCTCAAATCAATGAGCTAACTTTATATTTGCATTTACTATGCAGGTTAGCCAAATCTATTGACGGTGCTATGCAGCTTTCGCATAGATTTGGTTTTCAACATTTGGATTTTGGACATACTGTTATTTTGTTTGTGTTGAGTCTTGTCGACATGCTGATTGATTGCATCTTAGACGATTGTGGATTGCCCGTCACCTCTGCTGATGAACATGGCAACAGAAAAGATATGAATTTTAATGGCAAGGGGAGATCATTTGACAGGGGAGATGAACACCGTGAACATCTAAGGAGAAAGAATATACTTATGTCTATTGAAGTTGTTGAGAAGGTCACTGCAAACAAAATTACCCAAGTCTTTCTGCGGCTTGTCAACCGTAACACGTATGATGTGTTATCTTTGTAATTCTACTCTTTTCTGCCATGCAAATCTTGATCGTTAAAAGATCCTAGATACTCAGCTACGTTTTCCCCGAAAAAAATAGGTTTTTATAAACATTTTTTACATAACAAGCTTGGGGTTGGGGATGAAAATGAAATTGATATATTATCATGTTATCAGATGGTAATAGTACCTTTGAATTTTTGGCGGTATGTGCAATAGTGCTGGCTGCTATCTGCGTTTTGTCCTAGATGTGACATGTTAACCTGGTTGGGATTGAGAACACTATTTTGACCAATAAAAAAAGAGAACTTTGATGGTACTCATTTTATTAGGGAGAACATATGGGAAGTTGGTTCAAGCTACACATCATCTTAGGCACTTTCAAATGAGTCAATTTCCAGCTTCTCATGCCATGTTTGGCTCTTTCCCAGATATGAAACTCCATAAAACTTGTGGCTTTGTCGTCACTCTAAACTTCAAGCGTATGATTTCATTTTAGAATGTAAGTATCCATGCATAGTTTGAGAGAACTTTGGTACATACATATTTGTTGGCATCAAGCAAGCGTAACAAATAATCGCTAGAAAGCTTTTGGATTGTGACCCCCCTGCAGACAACTCAATCACTGTTCAAATGTTCTAGTGTATTCTATATGTTAAACTGATAGTACTTCCATTCCTTTTTGAATGTGGTAGGATAGACCTGAAAATTTCAATTATCTACTTCGGAAACTTCACCTTATTGGTGCTCTTAAAAAGAAGAACGCTTTGTCTCCATGCAATCTGCTAGATAGCTTGATTGTGAATATACAGAATGCCATAAGCACGGGCTACCAATTAGACAGGAAAAGGCTTCTGGGAGTTCCTGTTAGCATACAGCCTTGCAGTTCAGCTATTTACAGTATATTCGTAACTGGAAAGGGATCTTGTTGGATTCCTTTTGATATGTTTATGGAGAATGCAATGGATGGGAGACATCTTCATACTATATCATCAGTTGAATATCTGACAGGTGCATAAATGCATAAAGCTGTTAATTCTTGCCTTTCCACTTTCTGTAAAACATTTTCTAACATGAAACAGTTGGTTGACAGAACTATCCAAAACACTTCAAGTGTTGAATCGGGCAACTTGGCAAGAGACCTTTCAGGCTTTATGGATTTCGGCTTTGCGGCTAGTACAGCGAGTGAGATGACTTCAACCACAGTCTATATGTATTATTTTTAAATAAAGAATAAGGAAAAAGAAAAATAGTATATACTTTTGTTGTCATTTGACATATGCTGGAAACACATACTATTAATATTTAATCCTTGCTAAAAAATGTGCTTAGTAGGGCCCAGATGCTTCGGAAGGACCATTTCCTCATCTTGATTCACGGATGTGCATGTTGTTGGCTATTATCCCCTTGTCCATTGCAACTATTGTGAAGGAAGAGGCGGGCAATCTGAAAGGGGAAACAACCTCTGTTATAAGAGGACAATTAGTGTCTTCACTTCAGATTCTGAGACAATTTTTTGGTCTTCTTTCACCACCTCCAGCAACTGTGCACTTGGCAAATGCTGCAGCTAGAAAAGCAGCAGTTGTTCTGTCTAACCTGAAAACTGGGAGTGAGAACATGTACAGTTCTTTCAAAGACAGTTCCTCTATTAAAGCAGGTTACCTATGAACTGATATATATTTTTAACATTTAGTATCCTTTGGTTTTCTTGTTCCTTTTGCAATTATGAATTCTCTAAATGATAGTTACGCTTCAAAACTGTAGTTGGAAATATGCTACATCTTATCGTGGAAGCCTGTATCGCAAGGAACTTAATAGATGCATCTGCTTATTTCTGGCCTGGCTATGTGGTTCCACTTAAAGAATCCTCTCCAGTTCAGGCATCTCCATGGTCATCTTTAGTAGAAGGGTCTCCACTTATAGAACTTAAGGATGCCCTTATGGTCACACCTGCTTCGAGGTGATAAATCATAGGAATATACTAATTTTAGAGTTTTTTTGGTTGTATGTCTGTTGACTAGCCTGATTCATAATCTCATTCTTATTTTGGTTTCTTAATTCTTAGTGTAGAAGAGTTGGAGAAATTGTACTCTTTTGCAGTAAGTGGGTCACCGGAGGAAAAGTTGGCAGCTTCGAAGATTTTGTGTGGTGCATCACTTCTTCGTGGTTGGAACATTCAGGTATCATTCAGTTTAAAAGAACCATATTGTAGTAATGTTCTACAGAAGAATGTAACATGTTTGCATGCAATTTGTTTTTCTGCTTAGGAACATGTTGTTCAAATGGTGCTTAAGTTGTTATCGACATTCCTCCCTTTGGATTCTGGATCAGAAGGGCGATATGTACAGCATATGCCTATGCTGCATGCTCTTGTATCAGGAATTTCTTCTATTGACACTGTTCATATTCTCTCACTGTATGGTCTGGTAAGAAACATAGCTAGTTTAATAGTTCAGGTCTATTCGTTTTGACTTAGTCATGGATAACATGGAGTTCTGACGAAGTTTCAGATGAAATCAAGAATAACCTAGAATTATGTGTGTTCCTTGAAGCAGAATGAAAATATTTTTTGAACTAATCTTGTGTTAAACATATTTCTCAGGCATGGATTTATATGAAATAAGTATTGACAACTTTCAGTCCATGTGCATCTTTCATATTGACAAAACTTCTAGTCCATGTGCATCTTTCACATTTTCATATGTGAATGACTTGTGTTTACTTGTGGTTTTCAATTACGGATAGTATCTCTTTAAGTTATTGCTGCAATCATGATGCCTTGCAAACCTACTGGAATTTTTTTTAGTATATCTCTTGGATGTGCTTTAATTATCGTTGGATGTCAGAACCACATATTACATTGATAGAAAAAAATTGGCCAGTGGGGAAAGACCACCCCTATGGTTTTACTTTGAGAAGGAACCTCAGTCAAACTGACGGAGAAAACCCCAGAGGCGTCTTCACCCTTTAGGGCCGCCGGCCGTACCATGACCTGAGCCAACCATAAGCCACTGGGCTGACGACCACTTGCAACTACATTGTAAAAGAAAATTTCCTTGCACGAAGTAGTAATTGATCTGCAGGCTTTGGTGGTATATGTGCTTTATAAACATGTTGTGGGCTTATGATACCATCTCCCTTGTGGCATGACATTTTGCAGGTGCCAGAAGTAGCATCTATGTTAATGCCTCTCTGTGAGAATTTTGGATCTTTACCTCCATCTGATCATAGGAGTTGTAAACTTGAAGAGGCTTCTGTGTACTCAGTATTCTCATGCGCTTTCCTGTCCCTGCTTCGCTTGTGGAAATTTCATAGACCACCCATTGAGAGTGCTTTATCAAGGCGTGGAGTCTCTGTTTGGTCAGAGCTCCGTTTGGATTTTCTCTTGTTATTACGTAATAGTCATTCTTCTTTGAAAAATCTGTCTAATGTTACTCAATCAAGCATATTTGAATTAGATCCACCATTTCAAAAACCATTGTATATTGATTCATTTCCAAAGCTAAGGGCATGGTACTTCCAGAATCAAGCTTGCATAGCTTCTACACTTTCTAGTGCTTGCAGCAGGACAACTGTCCTCCATGTGGCAAACATGATACTGAAAATCATATGCCATAATAAAGTGCCAAAAGGTGGTGTCCTGTCTGTAAATCCTCAGTCAACAGCAAATTCCACTACGAGTAGTTCACCTGCAGGCGTACAGGAAGATATGTGCCAGTGGCCAACACTTCCAGCATGGGAAATTCTTGAAGCTGTTCCTTTTGTGCTTGAGGCTATGCTAACTTCATGCGCTCATGGAAGACTTTCATCCCGTGACTTGGTTACAGGTTATACCTCTGACCAACTTTCATCTGTTTTGATATTGCTCTACAAACTAATAGGGTGTTTGGTTTAAGGAATGAAGTAGTCCATTATCTTCTCCTTACTTTTTTTGTTTGGTTTACGGAATGTAACGAGTTAATCCATCACCACCTCATTGAAAAACAAGCGGGCATTGAGAGAACACCACACACCAGTTGTAGGCATTTCATATATATAACCATATACGAGAGTTATCAAAAAAGTGGTACATGTGGTAGTACAACATTGTGTTAGTTAAACATAATTACTAATACCCATCCACAGTCGTAGCAGTAAGATCACGGGTCCACAAGCTGGAGCTGTACAGGTAGAGCCCTGTATATATTAAGGGATACGACCGATTGCAATCACCAACAATCGATCAAACAATAAATATATCTTATGTTCTTTACATTTTGCCCTAGGAGTATACAGTAACATAGTTTTCCTTCTCTAATCTTCACCTCTCTCTGACTCTACGTCGTTTAGAGGCGTCTTGAGTGGCCTGCCGACCCCAGGACAAACCTTAGAATCTCTCCTCCCCGACGGGGTCTCTCCCGGGAGCGAGATCCAGGTGATGTTGGCGAACTTCGTTGCCTCTGTGCACGCACGGATCGTCCGGCCATCAGGCGCGGACCATCTGGCTCGTCGGCAGAAACCTTAGCCTCTGCGCTAGGTCGCGGACCATCCGTGCTTCACAGAGAGCACCGCCGCCGGTACACATCGCATTGATTGGCGTCCGGATCGGCGCCAACACCTAGTCACTACTTATATATGTGGGCAACATACCTAAAATAGTGTGGCAGTTGTGACAGACAGTGGTCGGTGCCAAGGTTCAGGGCCTATTTATTTCAGCTTTTTTCAACTTCTGGCCACCAGAACCTGCTGTGGACTACCAAACACTCAGCTTTTCAGACCGCTTATATAAAAATCGATTTGGTAAAATTCATCCAAAATTAACATGAACACAGAATCGGCTGAATCGTTGCAATAGTAGAAATCCCTCTCTTTCTAGATCCTGAACTCTATGGACAACTTTATCTTCCTCCACACGTAATCCCCACAATACTCAGATTCTTCCCACAACCAGATTCTCCCCACAGCCAGATTCTCAGAAAAGCTGATCAGAAAAAAGCTGAACCAAACAGTCTCAGTCACCTGCTCTTAAAACACTGCTTGAGTTTCAAAGTTTGTTATTGTATTTATATTGACCATTATATATTTGTAAGTAGAACTGTAGAGGCTTACTTTATTTTACTGCACTAAAAAGCAGTCTTTTTTTCAGTTCTGCTATCCAACTGTCCTTGCACACTTATTAGCATATTACCGTTGTACTTTATTTCAGGTTTAAGAGATCTTGCAGATTTCTTGCCTGCTTCACTTGCTGCTATTGTCAGCTACTTCTCTGCAGAAGTCACTAGTGGCATATGGAAGCCAGTTATGTTGAATGGAATGGACTGGCCAAGTCCAGCTGCAACTCTTCCAGTAGTTGAATCGGAGATAAAAGAAGCTCTTGCATTTGCTGGTGTTCATATCAATATCTGTCCACGTCCACGTATGTTAATGCCTGTTTGTGTAATTTGTTCGTTTTTTCCCCGTAGATTTACATCATCACAATCTTTAGTTTTCAGTATTTAAGGCAGTACTAACTTTTCTCAGGCATCTCATATCACACTATTAACCGGGCACTCAATCCTTCTGCTGCAGGTTCTGCGATGCCAATGCTTCCATTGCCAATAGCAGCGCTAATGAGTTTGTCAATAACAGTCAAGATGGAGGAATTCAGCCACCTACACGGCATCATTTCCCAAGGAATTGAAATTTGTGCGACATCTAGTTCATGGCCCACTATGCAAATTATAGGCGCATTGTGGTCCCAGAAGGCACGGCGGTGGCATGATTTTATCATCCTGACTTGTTCGCAGTCCCCCTTCACTCGAGATAACACCGCGGTGGCACAACTGATCAGGAGCTGCTTCTCGTCTTTCCTGGGGCCTTTGGTTGATGGGCGCTCCTGCTCCGTAGCAAACAGAGGAGTTGCGAATCTGCTGGGGCAGAGTTCTGATGAAAAAGCACACAGGCTTGCTGTAGCTCCAGGGTTTCTCTACATGAGATCCTGCCGGTTATTTCCAAACAACACCTTTGTTTGTGAAGAGATCTTGGAGGTGGTCATTGAGAGAGCCCATGCGCTAGCAAATGACCGCAGTTCTGACAGACCTGCCCGTTTGAGGTCAGAGTGTTTGCCGCTATCAGCTGCGTCATCCTTGGTAGAGCAGATAGCATCACTTGCAGCGACTATGCTTTGCCACGCTGGCGGGGTGAATCTGATTCGTCTCCTCTACGAGCAGATCATGCCCACCCTGCTGCTTTCAGGTGGAGAAGCTAAGCTCGGTTCCGGTGGTATGGTATGCAGCATAATCGAAGGATACACGCTAGCGTACGTTCTCCTCTTCTCGGGCGCAACCGTCTGGGGAGTCGGAGAAACGTCGCCAGCTTACACTTTAATATACACATCCAAAAGACAACGGGTCCTCGACAGGCACCTGGAGTTCATGGCCAGGGTGATGGAGGGTAACATTGTGCTGGGCTGTGGAGATGCCACGTGGAGGTCCTACGTTCTGTGTTTCGTCAACTTGCTGGTCAGCTTCGTGCCCGCGTGGGTCCCTGAAGTGAAGCTAAATACGCTGCAGAAACTGGCATCTGGGCTTCGGAGATGGCACGAGGGCGATCTTGCCCTCTCTTTGCTTGAGCTAGGGGGAGCCAAGACCGTGACTTCAGTAGTTGAATCTCTTCTGCGGTGAGCTGGTGCTCAACTGACTGTATAGTTTTCTACGACAGGTTGGTCCATATACACATTATAACATGTTAATGATCTAAAAATTCAGTCATCAGAAAGATGAACAGTACAGTTCTACCGAAGCTTGATTATTCGTACTGTCAGTCAGCTAAAGAGATGTCCAGCAGTTTCTATAGTAGTTACATGATAGTGTGTAATTGATGGAAATGTCATTTACTGGCAGTCGTCCATTTGGAGTGTATAAAAATCATGGAATAATTGGAAGAATGCAGTATTAGAAAACAGCATTGCTGGGAGCCAGGCGTCTGTTCCATCGGATGACCCGTGCGGATGTGCCGTTAGCCTTGTTGCTTCCATTTGGTAATTCTTGCGCCGCCTGTTAGCCTTTTTACTTCCATTGTTTTGGTTGGTCGTGTCGACTGATCCACATAGATTACTGTCTTAGAGCATTTCCAAGAGGGTTGGTATCTAACTTGGGAGGGATTTTTTAAAATCCGGCCCCTTAGTTCAGTACCACTGCTTAGTCCTGCTCCTCTCCAATAGTAGATACGTTTTTATATTACAAGTACAATGATTCAAACAATGCTGTTGGGGAGCTGGATACAGTCCCATTGGGAGGACTAGAGGTAGGGATGAAAACGGTCGGAAATGGTATTTATTCGGTAATCGGTTTTTTAGTCGTTTTTCTTTGATTACGAATAAATATGATATATAATGCACTATACAAATTTCTATTCTTGTTTATAACATTGAGCTTGTAAAGATTCATAAAAGTTTATCCTCAAATTCATCATATATTTTCTCAAATGATAGATATAAAATTCGGTATGAATTCGAAAACAAATTCGGTAATTTTTTCAATTTTTTTGTTGTATGGAGCAAATAATACATAAAACAATTTATGTAATATTTTATTCACTGTCTGAACTGGAAGACTGAACCTGAAACTCTTGATGATTGAAAGTCTAAATCTAGGGAGGGTGGCGCTTCACTGGCCTTGTAGCGCTGGACTGTTGGAGGATACAGAGGGAGGGAGGAGGGGAAAGAGGAGAGGAGGGGGCAGAGAAGGGAGGTTGTCGGCGCTCTCTTGACTGCTCCACATCCTTGTTTAGTTGATCTGAACTTTGAAGACCATCTAGTGTCAAAAAAATCATGCAAATGAGTTTCAGTTAGAATTCTAAATTAAGTCTTTCCATGCAAATGAGCGGGGAGAGGTGAAGACCTTAACCGCCTCAGCGAATCCAAAATAAGTCTGACATTACACGACAAATAGTTATGTGACTAGATTGTTGTTAACTACTCCCTTGTCCCAATTTATAATTCCTTTAACATTTTTGTATCAAGTTTGATCAACTTGTCTTATTCAAAACTTCTGTGAAAAAAATCAAAGTCATAGTTAAAGTATATTATATGCTAAATAATGTCAAGGGCGTTGAACCCTTGGTTGGCTGGACCGCGGCTACGGAGCTCGTAGCCGTCGGTCGTCTTCGGTGAGGTTATACCCCTCTACCGTAGGCTTAGAGAGATAGAGAGAGATATGGCTAATAACCTTTCCATTCAATTGTCACGGTTACAAGAATATATAAAGACATAGCCCAACTAACGGGAGTAACAAACTCCTGAAATCATGGAACTGATAATAGAAAAGAAACTAATAATAACTTTCCGCCTTAGCCACTCGACTTGCTTGAGCCAGCCGTGCGCGCGTTCTCGTCCCCGGCCGCGCGTTCCGCTTCTCGGCGTAGGTCTCTGACCCGGCGCCTCCTGGTATAGACTTGTCCCCACATGACAAATAATATCATAGTAAAAATTGACAATAATTATGATTTTTTTTTAATAAAACGAATCAGTCAAACTTGGGATAAAAAAGTTAAATGAATTAGAAATTAGAGCGGTACTGAATGAGCGTAAAACGATTTCCAAGCAAAGCATGCATAATCAACAATTAATATATCTACAAGTGGTATTATTCTCACAAATGTTATCGCATAATTGGTATCATTCATACTTCTCTGTGGTATAGAAAGAACAAATGCAAATCAACCACAACCGGAAGGGTGCACTTGATCATTAATGGTTTTTATTTCATTGGATGAATGATAGAATTCAAATATTGATATTGATCTTCACCAAGCTTTCAAATGGACTGCACATCGCTATTGGAGAACTAAATTAGAAACTGATGGCTATCCCCTACTCCAAGATAGAAAAGGTATAATTGTAATGTGTGTGATTATTTCATCCCTTACTAGAATACAGTTAGTGCATATAGAACATGTTTAATAGGACTATAATGCATAACAAATGAAATGTTTAAATTTAGGCCTTGTTTGTTTGAGCTGCAACTTTTAGAGCTTTTCTGGAATTGGTTGATTAAAACTAGTGGCAGTACATGAATTTGTTCATGAACTAGTGGCAATTTGTTTAAATTTGGCCGAGGAGACTGGGAAAGGCCAGGCTCGGCCGCATACAGCCTACGCGAGGCTTAACCAAATGCCTGTTTCGGCATGGGCTGGGATTCTTTCAAGGTCGCGTTGATCCACGAGGGTTGAGCCTTTACCCAACCCTTATTAAGAGATTTATATCTATTGAAGTTTTTTTTTGTCTTCTCTTGAACCCTTTTTCTTATCATTGGTTATACGCAAAGGGACCACAATCTAAATATGTGCAGTCTTAATTTCGAGGATTTATTTAGAACTTTTAATAATTATAACTCATACTGAAAATGCTACAAATTATTATTTGTTCACTCTCACTGCGTGCGGGCTCGACCGACTCCTGGCCGAAAGTTACTGCAGAGGATCCGGTCGCATGCACGATGAGGATAAGGATTCCATGTACGCAACTGGAAGGTTCCGCCGGCCCCGCGCGCGCGCGCCCAAGTCCATCGTACGTACCGCGCGGATCCGACATGGTCGTACGAGAAGCTAGCGCGCGGCGCCGTGTCTAGGAGGGTTCAGGAACCAGGCAGGACTTGTGTGGAGCAAAGGCGCAAGCAAGCATGCATGGCGCCGTGGCCTGGCTCGTCGTCGTCGCTGGCGATGGCGACGCGCGCGCGGACAAGGACGAGCCGTGCCGGCCTGCCGGTGGCAGAACGGCTAGCGCGATTGACCCGTCCCCGTTTGAACGGCGCGTCAACACAAACACACCACCGCCGCGGAACTCCGAATTGAATTGAATGGAATGTCCGCTTTGATTTTGAAGCGGTCGGGTGTTTGGTTCGGTCGTTTCTCCCAGACAAGCCCGATCGATGCCCCCCGGCGGCCGGCAACCCGGCCCAGGAAGGTTGCAGGCAGCTGGCTCATCTCGCTTTCATTCGGGTGGGCCCTTGCATGTATATATAACTAATCGGTTACCCGTGCTGCGTTGTGACGGCTCACAACAATACCCACGTAAATTATTCAAAAAAAATTCAAGATTTTTTATTTATTGTCTCCCATTTTCACACAATATTTTTATGAACGCACGGTACCGTAGGCAGCAAATCAGAGACTTCGTTCCATCTCTCGCCTCCCTCACTTCCAAGGTTTCGTAGAGCAGGAGGGGAAGGGAAGAGGCGTACATACATGTTCGTTACCGGAGAAGGACACGACGAAGACCTAAACATCTGGAGACAACATAGGTAGTATACCGCTAGATATATAGGGAGAGAACACGCAAGCGAAGACGCCCAGCCGGAGCAGCTCCAAACCGAGAGGCACCCGCACCAGTCGTCAGTCTGAGAAGGGCGAGAGAATACGAGTGTCTTCCCAGCCCTGGACCCGCCGAAGCGACACAACACCACCAACAACTCCGTAGCATATGTGACTGCTGCCACGCTACGGGCCTTGGTTGTTCAATATCTCAGACCTGGACTCCTCATCGCCAAGATAACCTAAGCGTGGCAGACGCCACCATGTCCTCCTCGAAGGCACGCACGGAGAAATGCCAGGAGCATGACCGACTCGCCCCGTACACACGTCGATGAGCGTCGGTTGGCTCACGGCTGCGATCGTGGGCGGGGGCAGCAGGTTGGGAGGAAGAACAGCGCGAAGGCCTGCGATCGTGGGCGGGGGCAGCAGGTTGGGAGGAAGAACAGCGCGAAGGCCGAAAAGACGAATGGGGCGTCCGACAACGGTGAAAACGATGATACGCGCATGATGTGAAACGTCCTCGTGGATGTGCAATAGCCATTGCGCGAGTCGGTGTCGGGGCTGGTGTCGGACGAATACGGAGAGGAGGCACCTGCTCCTACGCCCTCTACCAAAAATGGGGTGGCGCGAAGGTGCATGCATGATGGGAGAGAGAAAAAAAGTAGAATGGTGAACGATGTGGTGGCAACTGAGACGAGGACCATCATTTTCGTGCGGAGGTATAGATGGCCAAATGGGCCGTGTCTGGCGAGCTGGCCCAAGGCACGACCCATTTAATAGTGCCTGGGCCAACCCGGCACGGGCGTCGTGCGGTGCTTGGGCCATAGCCTCGGCCGTAGTGTTGGTCCGGCCCAACACGATTATTTTTTTATTTTACAAAAAATCATATATACATATTTACAATTTATATTCACTATTATAAACACTTAGGCATGATAATCTACTGGTTAGATAGCTTTGCCCAATGTCTCACACCCTTCTTCCATCAAGGTGTGTGTTCAAACCCCACCTCCTGCATCACTTTTTAACATTTTACACTGAGTTGATTTTGAAGAAATGTAGGGAGTTTTTTGCAAAAAGATGACCGTTGAAACTGGTGCTTTAAGTATAGTAGAGATATACGCATGATTTTTTTGCCTCTGGTTTCGTAGAAGTGGGAAGTACATACCTCAAGTCACTGAGTTATTTTGCACTATAGACTATACTTGTCGGCGTTTCGAGACCGGGGGGTCCCTGGGCCGACGAGTGAAATGTCGTCGCATGCCCCAGCCCAGATGGGTCGGCGCGAGACGGAGCACGAAGGAGGAACCAAAGGAAGGAGACAGGCAAAAAGGGGAAACCCGTGGCCTTCGTGTTGTCCTGCGCCCAGGTCGGGTGCGCTTGCAGTAGGGAGTTACAAGCGTCCGCGTGGGAGAGAGCGAGGGACTCTACGCGTCGTCCCGTCTTCCCGCGCGGCCAACCCTCTGTAAGAGGGCCCTGGTCCTTCCTTTTATAGGCGTAAGGAGAGGATCCAGGTGTACAATGGGGGTGTAGCAGAGTGCTAACGTGTCTAGCGGAGGAGAGCTAGCACCCTAAGTACATGCCATCGTGGCAGCCGGAGAGGTTTTGGCACCCGGTTCGTGTGGTGTCGTGGCCGTCGGAGGAGCGCTGGAGTCTGGCGGAAGGACAGCTGTCGGGGCTGTCGAGTCCTTGCTGATGTACTCTTGCTTCCGTAAGGGGGCTGAGAGCTGCCGTCGTCACAGAGCGTGCGGGGCGCCATCATTGCTTATCTGGCGGAGCGAGCCAGATGGGACGCCGGTCTTGTTCCCCGTAGCCTGAGTCAGCTTGGGGTAGGGTAATGATGGCGCCTCCTGTTGACATGGTCGGTCCGCGCCCTAGGTTGGGCGATGTGGAGGCTCCTCTGAGGTCGAGGTCGAGTCCGAGCCCCTGGGTCGGGCGAGGCAGAGACCGTCGGCTGAGGCCAGGGCTGAGTCCGAGCCCTGGGGTCGGGCGAAGCGGAGTTCGTCGTCTTCCGGGGCTGAGCCCGAGTCCGAGCCCTGGGGTCGGGCGGATCGAAGTTCGTCGTCTTCAGGGGCTGAGCCCGAGTCCGAGCCCTGGGTCGGGCGGAGCGGAGTTCGTCGTCTTCAGGGGCTGAGCCCGAGTCCGAGCCCTAGGTCGGGCGGAGCGGAGTTCGCCGTCTTCCGGGGCTTAGCCCGAGTCCGAGCCCTGGGTCGGGCGGAGCGGAGTTCGCCGTCTTCCGGGGCTGAGCCCGAGTCCGAGCCCTGGGTCGGGCGGAGCGGAGTTCGCCGTCTTCAGGGGCTGAGCCCGAGTCCGAGCCCTAGGTCGGGCGGAGCGGAGTTCGCCGTCTTCCGGGGCTGAGCCCGAGTCTGAGCCCTGGGTCGGGCGGAGCGGAGTTTCATATGGTGCCTGAGGCCGGGCCTGACTGCCTGTCGGCCTCACTCTGTCGAGTGGCACAGCAGTCGGAGCGGCGCATGCGGCGCTGTCCTTCTGTCAGGCCAGTCAGTGGAGCGGCGAAGTGACTGCGGTCACTTCGGCTCTGTCGACTGAAGGGCGCGCGTCAGGATAAAGGTGTTAGGCCACCTTTGCATTAAATGCCCCTGCGATTTGGTCGGTTGGCGCGACGATTTGGTCAGGGTTGCTTCTTGGCGAAGACTGGGCCTCGGGCGAGCCGGAAGTATGTTCATCGCTGGAGGGGGGCCTCGGGCGAGACGGAGATCCTCCGGGGTCGGCTGCCCTTGCCCGAGGCTAGGCTCGGGCGAGGCGTGATCGAGTCCCTCGAATGGACCAATCCCTGACTTAATCGCACCCATCAGGCCTTTGCAGCTTTGTGCTGATGGGGGTTACCAGCTGAGAATTAGGAGCCTTGAGGGTACCCCTAATTATGGTCCCCGACAGTAGCCCCCGAGCCTCGAAGGGAGTGTTAACACTCGCTTGGAGGCTTTTGTCGCACTTTTTTGCAAGGGGACCAGCCTTTCTCGGTTGCGTTTTGTTCCGGTGGGTGCGCGCGAGCGCACCCGCCGGGTGTAGCCCCCGAGGCCTTGGAGGAGTGGTTTGACTCCTCCGAGGTCTTAATGCCTCGCGCAATGCTTCGGCTGGTCTGGTCGTTCCCTCATGCGAGCTGGCCGTAGCCTGGGTGCACGGTCGGGTCCCAAGTTCTCGGGCTGGTATGTTGACGCTGTCAACGGTTTGGCCGGAGCCGGGTTTGCGAGAGCAGCCCCCGAGCCTCTGCACAGGGCGAGAGGAC
This sequence comes from Zea mays, assembly GCF_902167145.1. Lineage (NCBI taxonomy): Eukaryota > Viridiplantae > Streptophyta > Magnoliopsida > Poales > Poaceae > Zea > Zea mays. The sequence continues at coordinate 146,636,399 of NC_050101.1, forward strand.
GGTCAGGGACAGACTCGACTTTTTTACATACGCCCCTGCGTCGTCTTTCCGCAAGGAGGAGGGGGGGAAAGCGCCATGTTGCCCTCGGAGGGCGCCGAACATGGTGTCTCCGGTGAGCTGCTGGCGGGTAATCCGAGCGAACGTCCGTGCCCCATTTGTTAGGGGTCGGCTAGAGGCCCAGAGGCGCGCCCAAAAGTACCTGCGGGTGATCTGCCGGACCCGGTCCCCTGTCGACGGGGTCCGAGGGCTCAATGCCTCCCTCTGATGGGATTCCGTTACAAGATCGTTCTCGCTGGTCTCGGAAATGTCCTAGGGTACCTCGGGAGCGCAGCCCGAGCCTTGGTTATGTATCGAACGTACCCATGGTCATCCCTCGCTCTGTGTATGAGGCGGCTGTGAACCCTTCGAGGGCCAGCCTACGAACCCCTGATCAGTAGTGGGCGCGGAGCCCGAGTAGCCTGAGGCGGTCGTTGAACCCTTCCGAGGGGCCGGCCTTCGAACCTCTGACCAGTAGTGGGTGTGGAGCCCACGCGCTCTGAGGCGGCTGTTAAACCCTTCTGAGGGGCCAGCCTTCGAACCTCTGATCAGTAGGGAGGCTCGGAGCCTGTTTCCTTCACGGAGAAGGATCCTTTTCGGGGTATCCCCCTTTCTCGGTCCCTGTTGTAAGAGAGAGAAAGAGGAAAAGGAAAAGGATACGAAATCGAATGACGTGGCGTACCTTTTTTGATGCGGTCATTATGGCGGAGGCGAAGCGTCGCTCGCTTCCCCTGCCAGAGGCGCCGCTTGTCCCGCTGTGGAGTTAATGCGACGGGGCGAGTGGTTCGCGGGGCGGCCGTTGCGAGTGCGTGAACCGTTCGAGGAACGGAACACGGGTGCGCCGTCTTCACGCCGTGAGAGAGGGTTCTCTCACTGCCCCAGGATGGGACGTAAGCCTGGCGCCTCGTACTCAGCCACATTGTTGGACGCCGGGAAATGGAGGCGTAGCACGTAGCGTAGGTGCTTCCCGAGGGGCGAGATGAAGAGTAGGCCTGCGCCGGCTCCTGTCTTCATCAGCGACCCGTCGAAGAACATGGTTCAGAGCTCCGGTTGGATCGGAGCTGTTGGGAGCTGGGTGTCGACCCATTCAGCCACGAAGTCCGCCAAGACCTGGTACTTGATGGCCTTCCGAGGGGCGAACGAGATTGTTTCGCCCATGATTTCCACCGCCCACTTTGTGATTCTACCCGAGGCCTCTCGGCACTGGATGATCTCCCCCAGGGGGAAGGATGACACCACAGTTACCGGATGAGACTCGAAGTAGTGTCGCAACTTCCGCCGCGTCAGGATCACCGCGTACAGCAGCTTCTGAACTTGTGGGTAGCGGATCTTGGTCTCGGACAGTACCTCGCTGATGAAGTAGACTGGCCTCTGGACGGGCAATGCATGCCCCTCTTCTCGTCTCTCAACCACAATCGCGGCGCTAACCACCTGAGTGGTCGCGGCGACGTAGATCAAGAGGGCTTCTCCGGCAGCGGGCAACACCAAGATGGGCGCGTTCGTGAGGAGCGCCTTCAGGTTCCCGAGGGCTTCCTCGGCCTCAGGGGTCCAAGTGAAGCACTCGGCCTTCCTTAAGAGGCGGTACAGAGGTAGGCCTCTTTCGCCGAGGCGTGAGATGAAGCGGCTCAGAGCCGCAAGACATCCCATGACTCCCTGTACGCCTTTCAAGTCCTTGATGGGCCCCATGCTGGTGATGGCTGCGATCTTCTCCGGGTTGGCTTTGATGCCCCGCTCGGAGACGATGAACCCCAAGAGCATGCCTCGGGGCACCCCGAAGACATACTTTTCGGGATTGAGCTTCACGCCTTTCGCCTTGAGACATCGGAATGTCACTTCAAGGTCGGAAAGGAGGTCAGAGGCTTTCCTCGTCTTGACTACGATGTCATCGACGTAGGCCTTGACCGTCCGGCCAATGTGTTGGCCGAACACATGGTTCATGCACCGCTGGTACGTCGCACCCGCATTCCTCAAGCCGAACGGCATGGTGACATAGCAGTACATGCCGAAGGGCGTGATGAAAGAAGTCGCGAGCTGGTCGGACTCCTTCATCCTGATTTGGTGATACCCTGAGTAGGCATCGAGGAAAGACAGGGTTTCGCACCCAGCAGTGGAATCCACGATTTGATCGATGCGAGGCAGAGGGTAGGGAACCTTCAGACATGCTTTGTTTAGACCAGTGTAGTCTACACACATCCGCCATTTCCCTCCTTTCTTTCTCACAAGCACAGGGTTGGCAAGCCATTCGGGATGGAATACCTCTTTGATGAACCCTGCCGCCATTAGCTTGTGGATCTCCTTGCCTATGGCTCTGCGCTTTTCTTCGTCGAATCGGCGTAGAGCCTGCTTGACGGGTCGGGCTTCGGCTCGGATATCCAGCGAGTGCTCCGCGACATCCCTCGGTATGTCGGGCATGTCCGAGGGACTCCACGCGAAGACGTCGGCATTCGCGCGGAGAAAGTCGACGAGCACTGCTTCCTATTTGGGATCGAGCTCGGAGCCGATCCGGATCTGCTTGGAGGCGTCGCTGCTGGGGTCGAGGGGGACGGACTTAACCGTCTCCGCTGGCTCGAAGTTACCGGCGTGACGCTTCACGTCTGGCACCTCCTTAGAGAGGCTCTCCAGGTCGGCGATGAGGGCCTCGGATTCGGCGAGGGCCTCGGCATACTCCACGCACTCCACGTCGCATTCGAACGCGTGTTTGTACGTGGGGCCGACGGTGATGACCCCGTTGGGGCCCGGCATCTTGAGCTTGAGGTAGGTGTAGTTGGGGACAGCCATGAACTTCGCGTAGCATGGCCTCCCCAATACCGCGTGGTAGGTTCCTCGAAATCCGACCACCTCGAACGTGAGGGTCTCCCTTCGGAAGTTGGAAGATGTTCCGAAGCAGACGGGAAGGTCGAGTTGTCCGAGGGGCTGGACGCGCTTCCCGGGGATGATCCCGTGGAAAGGCGCAGCGCCTGCCCGGACCGAGGACAGATCAGCACGCAGGAGCCCGAGGGTCTCGACGTAGATAATGTTGAGGCTGCTGCCTCCGTCCATGAGGACCTTGGTGAGCCTGACGTCGTCGATGACGGGGTCAACGACGAGCGGGTATTTCCCCAGGCTCGGCACGTGGTCGGGGTGGTCGGCTTGGTCGAAGGTGATGGGCTTGTCGGACCAGTCTAGGTAGACTGGCGCCGCCACCTTCACCGAACAGACCTCCCGACGCTCTTGCTTGCGGTGCCGAGCCGAGGCGTTCGCCGCTTGCCCACCGTAGATCATGAAGCAGTCGCGGACCTCGGGGAACTCTCCTGCCTGGTGATCTTCCTTCTTGTCGTCGTCGCGAGCCCTGTCACCCTCCGCGGGTGGCCCGGCTCTGTGGAAGTGGCGCCGAAGCATAGCGCACTCCTCAAGGGTGTGCTTGACGGGCCCCTGATGATAGGGGCACGGCTCCTTGAGCATCTTGTCGAAGAGGTTGGCACCTCCGGGGGGTTTCCGAGGGTTCTTGTACTCGGTGGTGGCGACAAGGTCCGCGTCGGCGGCGTCGCGTTTCGCTTGCGACTTCTTCTTGCCCTTCTTCTTGGCGCCGCGCTGAGTTGACGCCTCGGGGGCATCTTCCAGAGGGCGGCCCTGGGGCTGCTTGTCCTTCCGGAAGATAGCCTCAACCGCCTCCTGGCCAGAGGCGAACTTGGTGGCGATGTCCATCAGCTTGCTCGCCCTGGTGGGGGTCTTGCGACCCAGCTTGCTCACCAGGTCGCGGCAAGTGGTGCCGACGAGGAACGCGCCGATGACATCCGAATCGGTGATGTTGGGCAGCTCGGTGCGCTGCTTCGAGAATCGCCGGATGTAGTCCCGGAGAGACTCTCCTGGCTGTTGTCGGTAGCTTCGGAGGTCCCAGGAGTTCCCAGGGCGCACGTACGTGCCCTGGAAATTGCCAGCGAAGGCCTGGACCAGGTCGTTCCAGTTGGAGATCTGCCCCGGAGGCAGGTGCTCCAACCAGGCGCGAGCGGTGTCAGAGAGGAACAGGGGGAGGTTGCGGATGATGAGGTTGTCGTCGTCCGTTCCACCCAGTTGGCAGGCCAGCCGGTAGTCCGCGAGCCACAGTTCCGGCCTTGTCTCCCCCGAGTACTTTGTGATAGTAGTCGGGGTTCGGAACCGGGTCGGGAACGGCGCCCGTCATATGGCGCGGCTGAAAGCCTGCGGACCGGGTGGTTCGGACGAGGGACTCCGATCCTCCCCGCTGTCGTAGCGTCCCCCATGCCTGGGGTGGTAGCCTCGGCGGACCCTCTCGTCGAGGTGGGCCCGACGGTCGCGGTGATGGTGCTCGTTGCCGAGGCGACCCGTGGCCGCAGGCGCTGTGTTGCGCGTGCGCCCGGTGTGGACCGAGGCTTCCCGCATGAATCGGGAAGTCGCGGCGCGATGTTCCGAGGGGTACCCCTGCCTTCGAGAGGCGGAGCTTTCGGCCCGTCGGACCGCGGCGCCCTCCAGGAGATTCTTGAGCTCTCCCTGGATTCGTCGCCCCTCGGTGGTTGATGGCTCCGGCATCGCGCGGAGGAGCATTGCTGCTGCAGCCAGGTTCTGGCCGACCCCACTGGAAGCGGGCGACGGCCTTACCCTGACATCGTCGGCGATGCGGTGCTGGAAGCCCTGGGGTAGATGACGCATTTCCCCGGCCGGAGGTTGGCCCGCCCATTCCTGCCCGACGTCCCGGCGGATCGGCTCAAGTGCTCCTGCTCCCTCGTCGAGCCTGGCCTGCACCCCGCGGATTTGCTCGAGCTGTGGGTCATGACCCCCCGCCTGAGCGGGGACCACTGCTAGCTCCCGTAGGATGTCAACGCGAGGCACAGGCCTAGGGAGATCACCATTCTCCGGCATACCAAGATGGTTGCCTTCGGAGGGATCCCCTAGATCGACGTGGAAACATTCACGACTTGGGCCACAGTCCTCGTCGCCGAGGCTGCGGCTACCGTCGGAACAGTCGGAAAGGCAGTAGTCGCACGTGGTCATGAAGTCCCGCATGGCACTGGGGTTACCAAGTCCGGAGAAATCCCAACAAAAGTCGGGCACGTCGTCTTCCTCGGACCCAGAGGGCCCATAGGTTGAGACGTCCGTCAGACGGTCCCAGGGTGACCGCATACGAAACCCCAGAGGGTTTGGACTCGCCTCTACGAGAGCGTCCGCCAAAGCGAAGCCGCTTGGCGGGTCGAGGCTGAATCCAAGGGGCGTGAGATGGGAATCGGTCGGTACCTCTTGGTCGACGGGCGGTGATGAAGTCACGTCAGGGACTGACTGCACCGTCGTCTCAGGTACGAGAGTGACGCCCAGCAAGCCTTTCGCGAGCGTGCTGGCGTCGTCCGTTTGCTTGGAATCGGCGTGTTGCGGGGAGACGGCGCTCGTCTTCGTCTCAAACGCGAGGTCGATGCCCGATGCGCCCCCCCCGTTGGGGCGCCGACGCCATCGACTTGCTCGATAGCCGACGAGGTGCCGCCTCCTGCTTGGCCTTGGTTGCCCCGCCTACTCCTCCGTCAGCGGGGGAGAGGGCGGGGCGAGCTCGAATGTTGTTCTTCCACCACGCGGGGAAGATGTCGTCGATTCCGCCGCCGGCGGGCGGGCTGTCGGCCGCCATTGTCGTTGTCGCGCGACGGGGGAAGGAGTATCATGTCGTAGCTGCCGTCGAGGGACATGATCTCAAGATTCCCGAAACGGAGCACCGTCCCGGGTTGGAGAGGATGCTGAAGACTGCCCATCTGGAGCTTGACGGGAAGCTGTTCGTCAACACGCAGCAGGCCCCTACCTGGCGCGCTAACTATCGGCGTTTCGAGACCGGGGGGTCCCTGGGCCGACGAGTGAAATGTCGCCGCGTGCCCCAGCCCAGATGGGTCGGCGCGAGACGGAGCACGAAGGGGGGAACCAAAGGAGGGAGACAGGCAAAAAGGGGAAACCCGCGGCCTTCGTGTTGTCCTGCGCCCAGGTCGGGTGCGCTTGCAGTAGGGGGTTACAAGCGTCCGCGTGGGAGAGAGCGAGGGACTCTACGCGTCGTCCAGTCTTCCCGCGCGGCCAACCCTCCGTAAGAGGGCCCTGGTCCTTCCTTTTATAGGCGTAAGGAGAGGATCCAGGTGTACAATGGGGGTGTAGCAGAGTGCTAACGTGTCTAGCGGAGGAGAGCTAGCGCCCTAAGTACATGCCATCGTGGCAGCCAGAGAGGTTTTGGCACCCGGTTCGTGTGGTGTCGTGGCCGTCGGAGGAGCGCTAGAGCCTGGCGGAAGGACAGCTATCGGGGCTATCGAGTCCTTGCTGATGTCCTCTTGCTTCTGTAAGGGGGCTGAGAGCTGCCATCGTCACAGAGCGTGCAGGGCGCCATCATTGCTTATCTGGCGGAGCGAGCCAGATGGGACGCCGGTCTTGTTCCCCGTAGCCTGAGTCAGCTTGGGGTAGGGTAATGATGGCGCCTCCTGTTGACGTGGTCGATCCGCGCCCTAGGTTGGGCGATGTGGAGGCTCCTCCGAGGTCGAGGTCGAGTCGGTCTTCCGTGGCCGAGGTCGAGTCCGAGCCCCTGGGTCGGGCGAGGCGGAGACTGTCGGCTGAGGCCAGGGCTGAGTCTGAGCCCTGGGGTTGGGCGAAGCGGAGTTCGTCGTCTTCCGGGGCTGAGCCCGAGTCCGAGCCCTGGGGTCGGGCGGATCGGAGTTCGTCGTCTTCAGGGGCTGAGCCTGAGTCCGAGCCCTGGGTCGGGCGGAGCGGAGTTCGTCGTCTTCAGGGGCTGAGCCCGAGTCTGAGCCCTGGGTCGGGCGGAGCGGAGTTCGCCGTCTTCCGGGGCTTAGCCCGAGTCCGAGCCCTGGGTCGGGCGGAGCGGAGTTCGCCGTCTTCCGGGGCTAAGCCCGAGTCCGAGCCCTGGGTCGGGCGGAGCGGAGTTGGTCGTCTTTAGGGGCTGAGCCCGAGTCCGAGCCCTGGGTCGGGCGGAGCGGAGTTCGCCGTCTTCCGGGGCTGAGCCCGAGTTCGAGCCCTGGGTCGGGCGGAGCGGAGTTTCCTATGGTGCCTGAGGCCGGGCCTGACTGCCTGTCGGCCTCACTCTACCGAGTGGCACAGCAGTCAGAGCGGCGCAGGCGGCGCTGTCCTTCTGTCAGGCCGGTCAGTGGAGCGGCGAAGTGACTGCGGTCACTTCGGCTTTGTCGACTGAAGGGCGCGCGTCAGGATAAAGGTGTCAGGCCACCTTTGCATTAAATGCCCCTGCGATTTGGTCAGTTGGCGCGGCGATTTGGTCAGGGTTGCTTCTTGGCGAAGACTGGGCCTCGGGCGAGCCGGAAGTATGTTCGTCGCTGGAGGGGGGCCTCGGGCGAGACGGAGATCCTCCGGGGTCGGCTGCCCTTGCCCGAGGCTAGGCTCGGGCGAGGCGTGATCGAGTCCCTCGAATGGACCAATCCCTGACTTAATCGCACTCATCAGGCCTTTGCAGCTTTGTGCTGATGGGGGTTACCAGCTGAAAATTAGGAGCCTTGAGGGTACCCCTAATTATGGTCCCCGACAATACTGTTCGAAGAGTGAAGTTTAAATATGTATATGGATAAGCTGGTCAAGATAGTCTAACACCAGTTTCCACACTCCAAAGATGTAGTACTCCATTTTTGAATGAACTATCTTTTTTAACGGTATGTAGGCAGATGTGCATGTTCGTCCATGACTTGACATTTTCCATCTAATTGGTTACCCGCACCATCTTATCTTGGATCACATCATGCGTTGACTTTATTTGAGATAATGTTTGGTTGCTTGTTTGTAGGAGTCACAGCCTGCATGGGTGAATACACTACTGGACCCGCGTTCGGACAAGACCATTTTACACTCGGCAACAAATACTCGACAAATATTTTATCGGTAAAGGGTTCTTTGCCGTGTACTTTTTTCGGACACTCGCCAAAGACTTTGTCGAGTGTCGAAAATTACTTACCATACCCATCGCTCTATCATTTTCACTATTAATTTGAATCAAATTTACATGTTTTATAAATGGTGAGATTCGAACTCGCAACCTCTCTTTCGCGCATACCTTCCTTTACAACTACACTACTAAATCAATTTTGTCTATATTACGTTTTCATTCATCATGTACTATAACAAACAGAGAGTAATTTGATTATTTGAGGCACTAAATGAATTCATTTGAAAATGTGACCAACTATAAAGTTGCATAAATTTTCAAGATCTACAAGTTATATTTTGATAGTTTCTACATCTAAGGCCGTTTACAAAATTTGAATTTCAAATTTGAAAACTTTACACGAATTTTTCAATGATAAGATGATTTCAAATCAAATATTTGTCAATTACAAAGTTTTATTACATTTCAAGACCTACAACTTTTATTTGGGTGGTTTTTCCATCTGAGGTTGTTTTAAAAAAATTCAAATTTTAAAATTCAGACATAATTTTGCATGACAAGATGATTTCAAACCAAAATATTGTCAACTAAAAAGTTTCATAACTCTTCAATATCTACAACTTTCACGTTGATGGTTTTTTCTTTCGAGGTCGTTTTTAAAAATTCAAATTTTAAATTTTTTAAATTCAGATGTAGTTTTTGTTGACAATATGACTTCAAATAAAAAAGTTGTCAACTACAAAAATCTATAACTTTTCAAGATCTACAAAGTTTATTTTTGTTGTTTGATCATTTATTCATCTCACATGATGATTCTAACAATATGCACAAATCTTATACATCTCTCGTTGTTTATGAAACTACGAGAGAGATATATGTTTTATGAACAAATTTACTTTTATTTTGTCATATGAATAAATGTTCAAAATAAATTGTACGTCGTGATGAGTTATACAAATTTGTAGTTGAAAACTTTTCATTTGAATTAATTTAATGCTTTAAAATATGATTTTTAAACTGTCTTTGCCTAGTGTTGAAAAAACACTCGGCAAAGAAGTTTTTTGCTTAGTGTCAAAAAAACACTCGGCAAAATAAACTTTTTGCCGAATGCTTTCTTTTATCGAGAATTTTTTGCTTGGCGTTCGGCAAAACATTTGGCACTAGGTAAAGAACTGAATTCCGGTAGTGATACAAAATAAATCATATTGATATTATTTATCTGTATCCACCTATACGCTCAAAACTATCATATCTGACTGGCCATAACCGCGTCAGCCTATGTATGGACACGCAGCCATCTCATCAGGTTGTTTATGATCATTTCGATACTTTAGAGATATGCACTAGCTTGTCATTCGAGACTACGAACCCATATAGAAAAAGACATGCATTTATATATAGACAATGAATATATGTTGTACATACAACACTATTTTCCGTTACATACAGAATTGTGTTCAGTCAGTGTAAAATCCTGTTCTCATGTTAGGATTGCCTGGCTAGCTCGTGGAATCTATTCTAGCCTAAAGTTCTTTCTTCGATGTGTTTACCTGCGCCAGGCTCCCGCTGTACAAATAGCTCATCAGAACCTACACTACAGGAAAATGCTGTATTTCCGACGGCCTCCACTAGTTCCGACGGTTCCTAGGGTACCGTCGGCAATAAGGCTATTTCCGACGGCCCACGGCCAGCCGTCGGAAATAAGTGGACGCCCCCTAACGGCCGTCCCCCGCGCGGCCCCCCGGCCGCGCACACAGCCAACGCACACACGCACGCACACACCTTCGCCAGGACCCGCGCCGCCGCCGCTAGGACCCGACGGCGAAGGCACCTTCGCCGGCCACCTGCCCGGACCGCCGGACGCCCCGACGCACAGGGCGCCGCCGCCCCGACGCCCGACGGCGAAGGCACCTTCGCCGGCCACCTTCACCGGCCACCTGCCCGGACCGCCGGACGCCCCGACGCACAGGGCGCCGCCGCCCCGACGCCCGCGCTCACAGCGCGCCGCCGCCCCGACGGCCGCACACCTGCCCCGACCCCGCACAGCGCGCCGCCGCCGCCGCGCCTCGAGCCGCCCGTGCCCGGCTTTGCTCACCGCCGCCGCCCGGGGCTCGCCAGAGCCGTCACCATCCGTCGCCGTCCGGGTAATGGCATCACTGTCGTTTAGTTTTCACTATGTAAATAGTTTTTTTAATATAATTAGATTATAGTCGTTCGAATATTTGATGTGACATGGAACCAAAATACCCGTGCAGTGCACATTGGCACGCTGCATCGAGCCGATCCGGCCCGGCCCGGACTGCGTGTTGCATGGCTCCAACGAAAATAGAATAGAACCACTGCTAGCTAGGTCGACAACTGGCGCCAACATGCTTGGCCATCATGCCAGACACGTAGGCAAGCTAGACGCAGTGGCGGCCTGTGACTCTCACCGTCTCCATCTACCATTAGTTTAAAGAAAAAATGGAGCAGAAGGCAGTACTGGCTGTGCGCCTGTGCTAGTGCTTCTCTGGTAGCGATAGCAACTGGCATGGCGTTAACGCTTAGCTTATCCAGTTGGAAGCACTGCTCGTTTAGAGAGGTGAGTTGACAGTAGTTAACGCATCGACTTTCATCTCTATTCCAAATCCCAGGTAACCAGTAGAGCCACGATGGGTGATAGTCGTCGCTGGATGTATGAAGGCTGGCGAAAAAATGATCCTTCGCTTGAGTGGATACAGAAAACCGAAGATTTTATCAATCGTGTTTTTTCTTCGTCAAGAAATGGTCGAGTGTGGTGCCCATGCAGTGTTTGCAAAAATTATCAACGTCAAACCAAGAAAGAGATGTCTGGTCATCTTTGCAAAAATGGCTACGTGCCAAATTATGAAGTTTGGGTGCATCATGGAGAGGAGCTTCCCCGTGGATATGCTGCAGAAGGTCAAGACAATTTTGACCCGGATTTAGACCGAATGGAGGAGATGGTTCAGGATTTAAGAGAGGATCCCGATTTAGTGTTTCCAGATAATCCTGAGGATCCTCAACCGCCGGAAGTTAAAAAATTCTTTGAACTTCTCAAGGCAGCAGAAGAGCCGTTGCACGAACACACGAGAGTAACCATTCTTGCTTTTGTGACGCGACTTATGGCTATCAAGTCTAAGTTCGCATTCTCCATCAACTGCTTAAATGAACTTTTGAATTTGATCAGCGACGTATTACCACCAAATCACAAAATGCCCAAAGACGTGTATCAGTCAAGAAAGTTACTCTCTGGCTTAGGTATGGAGTATCAAAAAATTGATGTTTGTCCAGATAACTGTATGCTTTTCTGGAAGGAAAATGAAAAATTAGACAAATGTTTGAGATGCAGCAAATCAAGGTTCGTTGAGGTCGTAAATGAAGATGGAGAAAAATTGACAACAGAAGTAGCAAATAAGCAACTTCGTTACATGCCTCTCACGCCTCGTGTAAAACGGTTGTTTCTCTAAAAAAACACCGCTAAGCAGATGAGATGGCACAAAGAACGTGAACGCGAGAACCCTCAAGTTATGATGCACCCATCTGATAGTGATGCGTGGAAGGCGCTTGATGATTTTGATTCGGATTTTGCTAGTGAAGCTAGAAATATTCGAATCAGGTTGGCGACGGACGGGTTCTCACCTTTCAATATGACTGCATCGCCGTATTCTTGTTGGCCTGTATTTGCAGTTCCATACAATCTTCCACCTCACCTTTGCATGAAATACGATTACATGTTTCTGTGTCTAATCATTCCTGGACCAGAACACCCTGGAAAACATCTCAATGTAATGTTGGAACCTTTAGTCGATGAGTTGAAAAAATTGTGGGAAGGAGTCGAAGCTTACGATTGCTACAAGAAAGAGAGATTCAATCTTCGAGTTGCGTACTTGTGGTCGATTCATGATTTCATGGCCTACAGTATTTTTGCTGGATGGAGTTGTCATGGAAAGTTGACATGTCCAATATGTGGTAAGGATACAGATTGTTTTCGTCTTGAGTTTGGTGGGAAAATCTGTTACTTTGATTGCCACAGATGTTTCTTGCCTCTCGATCACCCGTTCAGATTTGAGGCAAATCAATTCAGAAAAGACACCATTGTTACCAAAGGCCCACCGAAACGTTTGAGTGGCGCAGAGATTCATGCGGCGCTCGATAATTTGAAACTAGACGGTACTGGTTACCTGGGATTTGGAATAGAACATAATTGGACACATAAATGTTCTTTGTGGGAACTCCCTTATACGGAGGCCTTGATTCTGATGCACAACATTGATGTCATGCACCAAGAGCGGAATGTTGCTGAAAGCATTATTAGTACATGTATGGATTTTCCCGATAAAACCAAAGATAATATAAAGGCCAGAAAAGATTTAGAGAAAATTTGTAACCGACCAAGCCTGGTCTTGCTTCAGAGTGGTGCTAAGCCACGTGCGTCATTTTGTCTAAAATCTAAGCAAAAGAAAGAGGTGATGGTGTGGTTGAAAAACTTAAAATTTCCAGATGGGTATGCCGCGGGATTCAGAAGGTCCGTGAATTTGAGGACAGGAAAAATGAATGGATTGAAGAGTCATGATTATCACATTATTATGGAAAGATTACTTCATGTAATGTTTCGGGGTTACTTGAATAATGATGTGTGGACGGCGTTAGCTGAGTTAAGCTACTTCTATAGACAACTTTGTAGTAAAGAAATTAAAAAAGATGTGATGGAGAAATTAGAGAAGGAGATTCCGGTCCTTATTTGCAAATTGGAAAAAATATTTCCCCCTGGATTCTTCAATCCGATGCAACATCTACTTGTACACCTTCCATATGAAGCTAAGATTGGGGGTCCTGTGCAGTATAGATGGATGTATCACAGAGAAAGGACACTTAAGAAGCTTAGTGCAATGGTTGGCAACAAGGAAGAGTTGAAGGGTGTATTGCTGAAGAATTTAAATATAAAGAGATATCAGCCTTCACGAGTGTATACTTTGCAGAAGAACACAATGTAAATGCACCTACATTAAGGTATAATGTTGATCAAGCTGGTCCATGCAGTAAACTCAAAATTTTGTCATTCGAGGGAAAGACAGTTGGAGCATCAACTGAATATCACATTGGACGTGAAGAAAAGTTGGATGCATTACTCTACATGTATGAAAACATGGAAGAGATGACTCCATACTTCAAGTAAGCATAGATTTTCAAAATTGAAGAGCAACATGTGCTCATTACTCCTCGTAACTCTTTTATTTACTTTTTTTCAACAGAAAGTACGAACGACAGAATAAGGGTAAACTGTCGACGAGGCTGTATGAAATCATGCTTCGCGAAGGAAAAGAAGGCACTCCCAATTTCATTAATTGGTTTCGAGTTCATGTAAATATCACATCCGTTTTCTTATGTGTTCATATAGTTTATCTTTTTAATAGTTCCTCCTATTGATCTATATTTGTAACTGACACTGCGAAAAAACTTCCAACGTTGACGAGGACTTACGTCAGATGTCACGTGCACTTGTCAAAGTCAGAAGCTATGGTCGTTATGATGTCAAGGGATATCGTTTTCGTTCAACCAAATTTGAATGTACTCGACCGTTAGCTGCGACAACAAATACTGGTGTGGTATGTTGGTCTTTTGATGAGCAAGGAAGGGAGATGAATTATTATGGAACTATCAAAGATATATTGGAATTCGACTTCGCTGGGGGAAAAATCTGAAAGTTATGTTCTTCAAATATGATTGGATCGATCCTAAACATGGGATACGACAAAACCAATTTGGTATGGTAGAAGTCAAACACGAGCGTATAATGACTCGTGGTTGTAGTAAATTTGTTCTTGGTTTTCAAGTGGACCAAGTGTATTATATGTCATATCCCTGTATCGATCTTAAAGACTGGTGGGTAGTGTACAACGTAAATCCCCGTGAAAGATTATATTTAAAGGGTGATACAAGTTATCGACAAAATGAGGTGGAAGCTGATGTTGAAGAAATTTATCAAGAAATTGAAGTTCCACCCGTTTTTAATATAGAAACAACAATGGAGCCAGATTCAGTAGCGGGCGATCTTAATGATGTAATAGTTCCTCCAAAAAGGAAACGAAAGTCGAAGAAGAAAAATACGCCCGAGAGAAAGTCGACGCGCTTGAGAAGACAACAAATTAATCCTGATTTCGAATATGATTAAGAAGTAAATATTTATTTTGATGAATTAAAATTTAATTTATTGTTATACTATGTTGTTATCTCTTTATTGTTATACTAATATAATTTTCATTATGCAGGATGGCGGCTTGAAAGTTGAAGAATTTTGTGAAGGGCATGACGAAGGGCTCTTCTTCTTCTTCAGGAAGAAGCAAAGCACAGGAGTGTCTGTTCCAGGGTACCGAGTCGCTCTCGAGCAACAGACGACAGGCTTTGATGGAACATCTTCCACCTGATATGCATGGACATGTGTGATTACTCTAAATTATTATTTTATTTCAATATAGTAATGTTTATATGAATCTAATGATTAAAGTGTTTCATGTGCAGGATGTTAACGAGACTCGAGAGGAGGAGGCGAGGGGTGAGGATGCGGCCGATTACGATGCGGCCGATGCAGACTATGAGCAGGAAGATGATGCTGGAGGTGGAGGTGGAGATGGGTGGTCTTCCGGTGGTGGTCAGTTTGAGGGTGGATGGTCAGCAGGCGGATGGGACTCATGGCCTAGCAGTGATGCTGGAGCTTCTAGTGGTGGAGGGTCTTCTCGGGCACGGAAGTCGAGGAAAACACATTGGGTGCCTCCTCCTAAAGTTCCTGCTCGTGAGGAGGATAAGATTTTGATCGTACCGTGTGGCGACGAGTGAGTTGATTCTAATGTTAAATATTTGTTCATGCATTATATGAAATTTGTTAATGCTTCTTTTGTACAATGTGGTTGCAGGTCTTGGATTGATGCATCTTTTCAAGGTCAAGGATGTCGCACACAGGTGAATAAAGTTTTGGGAAGTATATGCAAATATCTCTGGCCTGGTGTAGTGATGGAGAAAGGCGTTGAGGTGCCTTGTATGTCTTGGGATCAGTACGGGCTCGCGTTCAATGCGGAACATAGGAATGCCCAAGGTGCTGTGTGGCATGAGTTCTGGGTATGTTCTCTAGCCCAACTTGAATTGATTCAATTATACAATGTGCTAAAAATCTTGTTTCTTGTTTTTTTCAGAAACGTTACAAGTTGCCTGAAGATGGAAGTATGAACGATCGTGCACGGATCGTTTTTAACAAGAGCGCGACTACCTTGGTTAGGGATCAGATGTATTATGCTCGGATCCAGGTCACTTCTGATTACATATTAAGGCAGGAAGGACGTCAGCCACGTTCCAAAAGTGAGGCATCAAACAAATACTTAACCGAAGAAGAATATCTTGAGGTAAATTGTTTTTATCCTAATTCATGTCCAAATGTTAGTACTAACAATACATTGGATCGAAATAAAGTTTTCAGACTCGGTGCCATGGATGGCATCAAATGAGGCTGGTTGGCGGGCTGTATGCAAATATTGGGCAACAGATGGATTTAAAGGTGTTTCATTGAGAAACAGCTCAAATCGTGGGCATGATGTTCACCACAGATATGGTGGTGATGGCCACGTTCGTTTGGCAAAGCGCATGGTAAGTGTAATTTATGGTCGTGCATATCATGAATCTTCTATGTGTTTTATGTTATTTTCTTTTGCCTGTAGGAAGCTAGTTCTGGTGTTACGCCGAGTGATGTTCAGGTTTACCTTAGAGGTCACAGGGGGTCGGATCCTACAAATCCAGAACAGTTGTGTTCTCAGTCAGCTGCTGAGCGTGTGGTGAGACTTTCGCAACTAGTTACAATGCACTTCTATTCTAAGAGTCGAGAAAAATATAACTGCATTGTTTATTATTTGTCAGGCCTCATATGGTGCTTCCATGATGTCGGAGCATGGGCAAGACTATGATTGGATGAATCAGCCTATCGATCCTCAGGTTGTGTATGCTAGTGGAGGCGGAAAACCTCATGGACGGTGAGTTTGCTATTATGAATTCGTCGATTTGATCTTTTCTAACATGATGTGTTGCGTGTTTAACTTCTTTCTATTTTTTTGTAGTTACCCTATGTTTGGTAGTGTTATCGACTCGACTCAGGTGAGGCCTGAAAGGTCTCGCCCATCGAGGTCATCTAGCCGTGGTCCTCGCTCTAGTACCCAAGGAAACGCCGAGCTGATCCGGGTGCAGGAAGCTTTGAGGCGGCAGGAGGAGTATAACAAGCAACAACAAGAGTACTGGGCTGCTCAATTTGCACGACAGCAGGAGATGATGCAGGTAATTAGATCCTCGTGAGCCTCTACTATAATTGGAGCACATATTTTGTAATATATCCTCGTAACATAGCTTTCAATTTCTTTCAGCAAATAGCACTAGGGCAATGTCCAGATTTTTCAGCGATGACTATGCCACCTCCTCCACCTATCCCGCAGTTTGTACCGACTCCACAATTTAGTTGGCCCACACCTGCACCTCAGGTTATATTACTTGACTTTTTCTTTTGACGTTGCATAACAAGAATTTAACTACTAACACATTTTTTTGAATGTTATAGGTCCCTCCAGGAAACTTGCTAACTCCGGGAAATGAGGACTCTGAAGATGCGGTCGCTTCTTTTGTGGACGGTCTTCTAAACAGCGGAGGAGCTAGCGGATCAAATCAACCCCATCCATTTGATCAACCTCCTCCATTTGAGTAGCCTGTCTCCTTGTGTTTTTCTCGTACTATGAACTTGTGAACTTGTGGTATTGGGAACTTGTGAACTTGTGGTATTGGGAACTTGTGAACTTGTGCTATTGTGAACTTGTGAACTTGTGCTTTAATTTGTGGACGGGTGAACATTTTGTGAATTTAATTGTGTGTTTCATGTGAAACGATGAATTATGGATATTTGTGGTATTGTATGTGATTCTGGATGAATTATTGAAAACTGGATATTGTGTGCAGATTGAATTTGTATGATTGTTTGTAAAACAAAAGCAGGAAAATTTTGTTTCTCTGTTTTTTAATTACTTCCGACGGCCTCGTATTTCCGACGGGGCCGTCGGAAATAAGCTGTGACGGCGTCAGACGCCGGCGGCCGGCCGTCTGCGGGGCCCACCTCGCTTTATTTCCGACGGCCCCGTCGGAAACGCGGGTACTTCCGACTGGGTATTCCCTACGGCTTTACTTCCGACGGGACCCGCCTTAAGCCGTCGGAAGTTGTTACTTCCGACGGTTTAGGATTTACTTCCGACGGTTTAGGCCGTCGGAAACTGGGCGTTTTCCTGTAGTGCTAGCTTAGCTACTAGAAAAAAAAAAGATACAACTAGTACTCCCTCCGTTGGAGGCGCGGCACAAATAGCTCATCAGAATTAATTTAATCCTGTTCTCATGTTTCTTGGAGGCGCGGCCTGGCGAGCTCACACGATGGCAGCACCATGCGACGATGCACACAGGTGATTGGTTGTTGCATGGTGCTAACCTGGTGTGTGTACGTGAAGAGCCAGCCTGTTTGTATACAAGCTAGGTCGTGTACAGACTTTTGTTTGTTGTCTGCATTGGTTTATTCAGGATAGATACAACTAGTACTCCCTCCGTTTTTTTATAGTTGTCGGTGGATAGTTCAATTTTGCACTGTCCAGTGACAATTAAAACGAAACGGATACTCCCTCCGTTTTTTTGTAGTTGTCGGTGGATAGTTCAATTTTGCACTGTCCAGTGACAATTAAAACGAAACGGAGGAAGTATTTGATTGTCTACATCAGAACGTGAAAGATGTATAAATAAATCTTCAAATATTATACAACATGCACGCACAGTCTAGTTTTATTAAAAAATCTCAAAAACACAAATATAAAATTGATTCAATGGTTAAATCTTTTTTATTAAAAAATATATAAAAAACTAAAAAGGTTATCTCAAACTTCGTGCGACTGCAACCGGACGGCCAGGACGAGCTCGTAAGCGACGGAGGCCCATATGCGCTCAGCGCCTCAGCCTTTATGCACCCTCTGATTTGCATGAGACCAGCCTATATGCGTTGAACATCAAACCAAACACGCGCGCTCCGCGGGTGCAGCCAACCAATCAGCTGCATTGAGCACTAGAAAATGGACTAGAAGGTATTACAAACTGTTGGAGGCTATCTTTGTCGAATGTCCTCAATTTACTGTTGGAGTACTAGAAAATCATGTATCCAACACATACCAAACACAAAAAGGTTAGGGCTGTGTAACACCCAAAAATCCTATTTTTGAGACTTAGTAAAATTCTCCAAAATGGGTCAAGAATTTAAATGGCTTTTAAAGGATTTCCTTCCTTACAAATTTATGTTCTCTGAAATAAATAGATTTGATAATACAAAAATATGGGTGGTCAAAAGTTAGATCTAAAATCTTGAAATGGGAATTTGACCTAAATATTGTTAGTTCAAAAAAATATAGACCTCAAAACCTTTAAAACTAGAATTTAATTTGCAACCCAGAAAGAAAAAGAAGCATAATAAAAGAAAACCCCTTCGATCTATTTGCTAGTGGAGGATTCCTCTCACAAACTATAAATTAGAAAGACTTTAAAATAGTTGAAGCAAAATAACTCTTAATAAATACTATATAGTAGAAGATGTTTTCTTTCAAAAATAAATGAAATTGAATTATTTAATATAAATTGGCCACACCTTCAAAACCATATTTTTCTTAAAATAAGTAAAATGTGTATGTGTTTACCAGGTTTGAAATACATTTGCTCCGATTAAATAGATTTGCATTTCATGCTATGATTTTGGATTGTTGCACTTATGCTTAAATATGAAAGTTAGTTCTCATTTTGAAATTTAAGGTAAATAGAAATTAAATAATAATAATAATTAGCTCGTGGGCTAACTTCTCCTTCCTAGCCCAGTCTCTTCTCCACTGCCCTTCTTCCGCTTGGGCCGAAACCCTAACCCGACCCATCTCCCTCGTTCGTGGCCCAGAAACGTGTTCGCACTGCGGCACAACTCTCACCTCTTCACATGCAGCCACGCTATGGGCACCGACATGCGGGTCCCTCCTGGCCAGCTTCCTAGCCAGTGCACCATGCCTCTCACCTTTGCGCCAGCTACACCTTAACCGATGTTGCCGATTATGCTCACGTCATGCATGCATCTTGCTCTATTGCTACCATACCTCGCTCACCTCACCTTCCTCAAGCGAACACACCGCCACTACATGTGTCCTATGCACGTACCACTTGGCACTAACATGTGCCGATGAGTAATGGGATTTCCACACCTAAGTTGTTGGCCACTTGCGTTGCACCCAACCTGACCTGCACCATTGCTCATGGGCCCTGCTCATGCTTAAAGAAAGGGATGGAAGGAAGAAGAAATAGAAGGTTTTATCGCTGCGGCTAGAGAGACATGCAAATAAAGCGTTTGATTATATTGATCTCCTTTACTAAGGCTAGAGACATCACTTTAATCGAAATAGTCCCCATATGAGCAAATTAGACATAAGCCAAAGTTCCAACTATCATTTGTACTTTTTGGTGTCCTGAAACTACTTAACATTGTTTTGCATGTACTAGCTGCTACTATATAAACTATTTGTAGAAGCACATTTTCTTTACGGTCTAGCTGAGGTGGCACTGTTAGACACATAATTAGGCTTAGCACTTGAGTCTTAGAATCACATCCTTAGACATTCTTACATTGCTACGGGATCATGCGTGTCCGGCGTAGCATGACTAGGGTTCTATATCTACTCTTGTGATTGATCAATGGAAAACTGTCGTGAGATTACTAAAATATTCC
Organism: Zea mays; assembly: GCF_902167145.1. NCBI lineage: Eukaryota > Viridiplantae > Streptophyta > Magnoliopsida > Poales > Poaceae > Zea > Zea mays. The sequence goes on from NC_050101.1 coordinate 146,656,096, forward strand.
ATGCTATTATGATATCAGTTTGCAGTCACTTGCTGCGAACTAGCTTCCCCTCCACGGTGTACTAGCTAGTTACAACTTTTTTCACGCCGCCTCTCCGTCGTTCTTCCCTCTGTTGCTCCATCCGATGATGATTGATGAACGCCATGCTACACCCTTGCTCACTGTCTTTGATTCCTTGCCAAGTATATACACTCATGTTCTCTCTGAAAAGTTAGACTTTTAGGTTGATATTAAACTACCGGTAATAATAAAAAGGAGTGTATGTGGGTCTAATATATCTCCAAGCAATATAACAATCATAAATGTAATTATCAACCATTAGGCATAACTATCATATCCTGGAGTCGGCACTCTGCTAGATGATGTAGTCATCCCGCTAGATACAGTACAGACGGTGTAATAGTGCAGATCGAGTAGTAGTGTCGATCGAGTAGTCATGTGAAAAGACAAACCCCAAAAATGTGATTGCCCATCCTCACTCGAGAATGTGATTGGTTGAACGGGAGTCGTTTTGGAGGCTTTGCTCTTGCCACCTCTGCGCTCTCAGAGCCTTAGCAATATAGATCTAGCAAAGCAAACAATAAAATTGAGGGGAAGGGAGATGTCTCCTAATCAGGAGAACCTGAGGCTCTGAGTGTTGAGTGTGGAATGAGGTGCTCCTGGAGAGAGGGTCTCTGCTCCTTTTATAGGTGTAGAAGCAGCCATATACGATGAACCTAGACACCCCTAGAGCTAGCTCCAATGCATAATGATCATCAATAGCCAGTTATAGATAATGTTCACCTTTGAATGTCATTAAATGACAGTTCCTAGTAATGGTCTACACCACGCCATGCCCCTGCCCCCACCCCGCCCCACCATAGAGAGGCGAGTGAGCGAACGCATGTGGCACACTAGTCTCTTTCTCCTAACTTCACAACAGATATATTTTGAATCCACCTTTTATGTTGGTCAAATTATCCCTTAATCGGAGATATGGGATTAACCTTTAACTCCCTAGCATTTGATATGAGCCATAAAATATTATCTTAAATGGGATGGCCCATTTATTCCAACAATCCACACCAAATATTTTAAGGCACATAACGAATACTCTCAGGTGTTTGATGTTTTGATATACCAGTGTTTCGATGGAGACTATTAAGTTAAAAAAATCACCTAGAGTTAAGGCTATACTTCAATTGAATAGTGGATTACACCTTGAATTTGCAGTTTTGTGCAAACTAGCTTAACCAAAAACTCATAAGATTACCTGTTTGGATTACACCTTGAAATTTGAAGTTTTGTGCAAAAGCAACCCCGTGTTTGAAGCATATAAGTCTTACTTTGAAGGCTTTCATGATTATCTAGAGATTACATGTATCTCATAGTCTGTGACTAGCAGTTGAACTCATATAGGTGTGTTCCTTCTAGATTGTTCTATAAAACAATATGTCTACTTAATTAAGCTACTCTGGTCACATTAAGATTTTAATCATCCTGTCATACGGAAATGCATTACAAAAATGGAGAGACATGCATCTCTAATTATCTAGACTTTGTTTTAAGGGGCCTCTCTTAGCCATCCAATAGCTTGTTTCGCCATTCTATTTCACGAGACCTTCGATCGTACAGAATAGGTGATAACTATGGAGTGACCTCAAGTGGGTCTCAAGCCCATTTTCCTTCATGCGCCTTTTATCATATTATGTGACAAACTCTTTGTAAACTTATTTTCTAGATTATTAAATGTATGGACATAGTCCAACATAATTATTATGGAAATTCTCAGTTTTCTGATAGAAACCATCTTTTCATGTGCCTTGTGGACTTCATCTTAACTTTAGGCCGTCTGCAGCAGTCTACCCAAAGTTTACCCAAAACACTATTTTGTGTTGTTCTGCACTATAGACTGCATTGTTCGCAGAGTGGAGTTTGAATATGGGTATGGGGATGGATAAGCTGCTAGAGATAGCCTTAGAACTTAGGGATGAAAACGGTTTCGGAATTTTTCGGAATTCCGGAAACCGTTTTCGATTTTTCCGATCGGAATCGTCGGTATCGGTATTTCTCGGAATCGGAATCGGTCTTCGAAATTTTAGATCGGAATCGGTATCGAAATTGGTACAGTCCTTTACCGACCGTATTCTTCGGTTACCGTTTTGGATCGGAATTTACCGAATTCAAAATTCGGAATTTACCGAAACTCATGGCCCAGCCCAAATTCTAAAAGCTAAATTCACAACTCATGGCTCATGGGCGGCTTATGGGAGCAAGCAGCCCACCACCACAGCCCATCTAGCGTCGGCCACTGCTTTTCCACTTCCGTCGCTCTCGCCCAGGCAGAACCGCACGCCCGCACAGCAAGCGCCAGCCGCCAAAGTCCTCCCTTGCTTCATGTGATTTAGAATTTTTTGAGAAACCGAGTGGTACTTGCCTGGCTACCTATCAACAGGATCCTGCCGTGTGCTGCTGGACAGCTGATTAAGGTAGAAAAATCTTGAAAACTATCAGGCGATTCAGAGTTCTGCAACTATTAAGGGTTTGCGTGCCGAAAACATACATGCATGAAGATGTCTCAGTTCACCAGCAGGCTCGAAATAGTAGTGTCGGGGACCATAATTAGGGGTACCCTCAAGGCTCCTAATTCTCAGCTGGTAACCCCCATCAGCATAAAGCTGCAAAGGCCTGATGGGCGCGACTAAGTCAGGGATCAGTCCATTCGAGCGACTCGATCACGCCTCGCCCGAGCCTAGCCTCGGACAAGGGCAGCCGACCCCGGAGGATTTCCGTCTCGCCCGAGGCCCCCCTCCAACGGCGAACATATTTCCGGCTCGCCCGAGGCCCTGCCTTCGCTAAGAAGCAACCCTGACCAAATCGCCGCACCAACCGACCAAATCGCAGGAGCATTTAATGCAAAGGTGGCCTGACACGTTTATCCTGACGCGCGCCCCCCAGCCGGCAGAGCCGAAGTGACCGCCGTCACTTCGCCGCTCCACTGACCGGCCTGACAGAAGGACAGCGCCGCCTGCGCCACTATGACTGCGGTGCCGCTTGACAGAGTGAGACTGACAGGCAGTCAGGCCCGGCCGAAGGCACCATAGGAAGCTCCGCTCCGCCCGACCCAGGGCTCGGACTCGGGCTAAGTCCCGGAAGACGGCGAACTCCGCTCCGCCCGACCCAGGGCTCGGACTTGGGCTAAGTCCCGGAAGACGGCGAACTCCGCTCCGCCCGACCCAGGGCTCAGACTCGGGCTAAGTCCCGGAAGACGGCGAACTCCGCTCCACCCGACCCAGGGCTCAGACTCGGGCTCAGCCCCAGAAGACGACGAACTCCGCTCCGCCCGACCCAGGGGCTCAGACTCGGCCTCGGCCACGGAAGACAGACTCGACCTCGGCTTCGGAGGAGCTTCCACATCACCCAACCTAGGGCGCAGGCCAGCCACGTCAACAGGAGGCGCCATCATCACGCTACCCCGAGCTGACTCGGGCCGCAGGGAATAAGACCGGCGTCCCATCTGGCTAGCTCCGCCAGATAGGCAATGATGGCGCCCCGCATACTCTGTGACGACGGCGGCTCTCAGCCCCCTTACGGAAGCAAGAGGACGTCAGCAAGAACCCAACCGCTCCGACAGCTGTCCCTCCGCCAGGCTCCGTCGCTCCTCCGACGGCCACGACATCACACCAGCTGGGTGCCAAAATCTCTCCGGCTGCCACAACGGCATGTACTTAGGGCGCTAGCTCCCCTCCGCTAGACACGTAGCACTCTGCTACACCCCCCATTGTACACCTGGATCCTCTCCTTACGCCTATAAAAGGAAGGACCAGGGCCCTCTTAGAAAAGGTTGGTCGCGCGGGGACGAGGACGAGACAGGCGCCCGCTTGGAGCCGCTTGCTTCCCTCTCTCGCGTGGACGCTTGTAACCCCCTACTGCAAGCGCACCCGACCTGGGCGCGGGACGAACACGAAGGCCGCGGGATTCCCACCTCTCTCACGCCGGTCTCTGGCCGCCTCGCTCTCCCCCCTTCGCGCTCGCCCTCGCGCTCGACCCATCTGGGCTGGGGCACGCGGCGACATTCACTCGTCGGCCCAGGGACCCCCCGGTCTCGAAACGCCGACAGTTGGCGCGCCAGGTAGGGGCCTGCTGCGTGTTGACGAACAGCTTCCCGTCAAGCTCCAGATGGGCAGTCTCCAGCAACCTCTCCAACCCGGGACAGTGCTCCGTTTCGGGAGTCTTGAGTTCATGTCCCTCGACGGCGGCTACGACGTGATACTCCTTCCACCGCCGCGCGACAACGACAATGGCGGCCGACAGTCCACCCCGCCGGCGGCGAAACTAACGACGCCTTCCCCGCGTGGTGTAAGGACAACCTTCGAGCTCGTCCCGCCTTCTTCCCCGCCGACGGAGGGGAAGGCAGGGCAACCAAGGCCAAGCAGGAGGCAACGCCTCATCGGTTGTCGAGCGAGTCGACAGCGTCGGCACCCCAACGGGGGGCGCACCGGGTATCGACTTCGCGCTTGAGACGAAGACGAGCGCCGTCTCCTCGCAACACGCCGATCCCGAGCAAGCGGACGACGCCAGCGCGCTCGCGAAAAGCTTGCTGGACGTCACCCTCATACCCGAGACGACGGTGCAGTCAGTCCCCGACGTGACTTTATCGCCGCTCGTCGACCAAGAGGTACCGACCGACTCCCATCCCATGTCATTTGGATTCAGCCTCAACCCGCCTAGCGACCTCGCTTTGGCGGGCGCTCTCGTAGAGGCGAGTCCAAACCCTCTGGGGTTTCGCATGCGGTCGCCTTGGGACCAGCTGACGGACGTCTCGACCTACGGGCCCTCTGGGTCCGAGGAAGACGACGAGCCTAGCATCTGTTGGGATTTCTCTGGACTTGGCAGCCCCAGTGCCATGCGGGACTTCATAACCGCATGTGACTACTGCCTCTCCGACTGTTCCGACGGTAGCCGCAGCCTCGGCGACGAGGACTGCGGCCCAAGCCGCGAATGTTTCCACGTCGATCTAGGGGGTCCCTCCGAAGGCAATCATCTCGGCATGCCGGAGGACAGTGATCTCCCTAGGCCGGTGCCCCGCGTTGACATCCCACGGGAGCTAGCTGTGGTCCCCGTTCAGGCGGGGGGCCATGACCCACAGCTTGAGCAAATCCGCGGGGTGCAAGCCAGGCTCGACGAGGGAGCAGGAGCGCTTGAGCCGATCCGCCGGGACGCCGGGCAGGCATGGGCGGGCCAACCCCCGGCCGGAGAAATATGTCATCTGCCCCAGGGCTTCTAGCACCGCGTCGCCGACGACGTCAGGGTCAGGCCACCACCCGCATCTAGTGGGGTCGGCCAGAACCTGGCTGCAGCAGCGATGCTTCTCCGCGCGATGCCGGAGCCATCAACCACCGAGGGCCGGCGAATCCAGGGGGAGCTCAAGAATCTCCTGGAAGGCGCTGTGGTCCGACGGGTCGAGAGCTCTGCCTCCCGAAGGCAGGGGTACCCTTGGAACCTCATGCCGTGACTTCCCGATTCATGCGGGAAGCCTCGGTCTACACCGGGCGCACGCGCAACACCGCGCCTGCGGCCCCGGGCCGCCTCGGCAACGAGCACCATCACCGCGACCGTCGGGCCCACCTCGACGAGAGGGTGCGCCGAGGCTACCACCCCAGGCGTGGGGACGCTACGACAGCGGGGAGGATCGGAGTCCTTCGCCCGAGCCACCCGGTCCGCAGGCCTTCAGCCGGGCCATCCGACGGGCACCGTTCCCGACCCGGTTCCGACCCCCGACTACTATCACAAAGTACTCAGGGGAGACGAGACCGGAACTGTGGCTCACGGACTACCGTCTGGCCTGCCAACTGGGTGGAACGGATGACGACAACCTCATCATCTGCAACCTCCCCCTGTTCCTCTCCGACACCGCTCGCGCCTGGTTGGAGCACCTGCCTCTGGGCAGATCTCCAACTGGGACGACCTAGTCCAAGCTTTCGCTGGCAATTTCCAGGGCACGTACGTGCGCCCCAGGAATTCCTCGGACCTCCGAAGCTGTCGGCAGCAGCCGGGAGAGTCTCTCCGGGACTACATCCGGCGATTCTCGAAGCAGCGCACCGAGCTGCCCAACATCACCGACTCGGATGTCATCGGCGCGTTCCTCGCAGGCACCACCTGCCGCGACCTGGTGAGCAAGTTGGGTCGCAAGACCCCCACCAGGGCGAGCGAGCTGATGGACATCGCCACCAAGTTCGCCTCCGGCCAGGAGGCGGTCGAGGCTATCTTTCGAAAGGACAAGCAGCCCCAGGGCTGCCCATCGGAAGATGCTCCCGAGGCGTCTGCTCAGCGCGGCGCCAAGAAGAAAGGCAAGAAGAAGTCGCAAGCGAAACGCGACGCCGCCGACGCGGACCTTGTCGCCGCCACCGAGTACAAGAACCCTCGGAAACCCCCCGGAGGTGCCAACCTCTTCGACAAGATGCTCAAGGAGTCGTGCCCCTATCACCAGGGGCCCGTCAAGCACACCCTTGAGGAGTGCGTCATGCTTCGGCGCCACTTCCACAGGGCCGGGCCACCCGCAGAGGGTGGCAGGGCCCGCGACGACGACAAGAAGGAAGATCACCAAGCAGGAGAGTTCCCCGAGGTCCGCGACTGCTTCATGATCTACGGTGGGCAAGCGGCGAATGCCTCGGCTCGGCACCGCAAGCAAGAGCGCCGGGAGGTCTGCTCGGTGAAGGTGGCGGCGCCAGTCTACCTAGACTGGTCCGACAAGCCCATCACCTTCGACCAAGCCGACCACGTGCCGAGCCCGGGGAAATACCCGCTCGTCGTCGACCCCGTCATCGGCGACGTCAGGCTCACCAAGGTCCTTATGGACGGAGGCAGCAGCCTCAACATCATCTACGCCGAGACCCTCGGGCTCCTGCGCGTCGATCTGTCCTCCGTCCGAGCAGGCGCTGCGCCCTTCCATGGGATCATTCCCGGGAAGCGCGTCCAGCCCCTCGGACAACTCGACCTTCCCGTCTGCTTCGGAACACCCTCCAACTTTCGAAGGGAGACCCTGACATTCGAGGTGGTCGGGTTCCGAGGAACCTACCACGCGGTACTGGGAAGGCCATGCTACGCGAAGTTCATGGCCGTCCCCAACTACACCTACCTGAAGCTCAAGATGTCGGGCCCCAACGGGGTCATCACCGTCGGCCCCACGTACAAACACGCGTTCGAATGCGACGTGGAGTGCGTGGAGTACGCCGAAGCCCTCGTCGAGTCCGAGGCCCTCATCGCCGACCTGGAAAGCCTCTCTAAGGAGGTGCCAGACGTGAAACGTCATGCTGACAACTTTGAGCCAGTGGAGACGGTTAAGGCCGTCCCCCTCGACCCCAGCGGCGACACCTCCAAGCAGATCCGGATCGGCTCCGGGCTCGATCCCAAATAGGAACCAGTGCTCGTCGACTTTCTCCGCGCAAACGCCGACGTCTTCGCGTGGAGTCCCTCGGACATGCCCGGCATACCGAGGAATGTCGCCGAGCACTCGCTGGATATTCGGGCCGGAGCCCGACCCGACAAGCAGCCTCTGCGCCGGTTCGACGGGAAGGAGCGCAGAACCATAGGCGAGGAGATCCACAAGCTAATGGCAGCGGAGTCCATCAAAGAGGCAAAAGGCGCCAAGCTCAATCCTGGTCTTGGGGTTCATCATCTCCAGGCGGGGCATCGAAGCCCACCCGGAGAAGATCGCGACCATCGCACAGCACCCCGAGCCCTTGTTGGGGGCACCCGGGGGCTACACGCACCCCCGGGAAGGACCGCTTGTCATCGCCAAAGTTCTGAAGCTCGGAACGCACAAGCTGGCCAACAGTCAAGGCGAGGTCTACGACAACGCTTGGAACATCCAACAGCTACGTCGCTTCTACCCTTAAGATGTTTTCAAGTTGTTCGTATACCTCGCTCCCATGCAAGTCTTAGTCGTCAAGGAAGGGTCAGCCTCGCCTCGGCAGAGCCTGACCCTCCCTCGGGGGCTAAAAAGGGGGGAACCCCTCTGCGTCAAGATTGGGGAACCTCTCTGCGTCCAAAATTTTCAATCAAAAAGGCTTTTGCGTTCCCCCGGCTATGTTAGAAGCAGGACCCCAAGGAGCGAACGCGGATGCATGTAAGTGGCAAGGTCGACTGAGCCGAGGGACTCCCATGCCTCCGGGTTAGGGACACCTCACTCGTCACCCGCCACGAAAAGTGACCCCTACTTGGGGAAGCCACCCTGCTACTAACAGGCAGAGCCGGACACGCAAAATAAAAGGAAAAGGAGTACGACTTCATGCAACGGTAACAAAGTGTTCAGGCCTCAGCGGCCGCAGAAAGACACACGCGCATCCAACAGAAACTGTTCCAGCAGAGTTAGGCGTCGCCTTGGGAAGGAGCCGCGCCTTCAGCCCCGTCCCCACCTTCGGCAAAGTCCATCTCGGCTTCCGGCGACGGCGCAGGTGGGAGGATCTCCGCCTCAAAGGTGGTCGCCAGCACTGCGCTCGGACCCGCGGTGGCCGCATCGAGCCTCTGGACTTCTGCCAGGGCGGCTTCATCTTCGTCGGGAAGGCAATACCCCTCGCTAACCCGCTCTAGGTCCACAACGTAGTGGGAAGCGAGCACGGCGAAGGCCCGCCTGACGCCGTGGTGTAGCGCCTCGCGGAGTCTGCCGCGCACATGATCGCCTAAGACTTGAAGGCAACTTTGAGGGGAGCTTCCTGAGGGGACGTCGCCGGAGCCAAGGATCCGGTAAACGTCCGAGACGGCTTCGGACATGGCCGCGTGGTCAGCCTCCCTCTGCTCGGCCGCCCCGACAAGCGCCTCGGCAAGCGCCTTGGCGGACTCATCAAGGGCGGACTCGAGCTCTGCGAACAGCCAGAAGAAAGATCTCAAACACAAGCAGAGGAAATAAACAGGAACGAAAACCGAGGATGGCCAAGGCGTACCTCTGGCTCGGGCACGCTGCTCCGAGGCTGTGACCTGGGCTACGGCTAAGTCGGCTGCAAGGGTTTCGGCCTGGCTTTCGGCCTCGGCAGCCCGACCCCGAGATTGGTCCCGCTCCTCGACGACCCGGTTGAACTCCGACCGTTGTCGTTGCGCTTCTGCGCGCACCGCGGCCGCCTCCGCGCGCGCCGCTGCCGCCTCGGCTCTCAGATCGGCGCAGAGCAACTGAAGGTCCGCTACCTCGGCACCCTGCTGAGAAAGGCGCGCAGTAGCCTCGGCGAGCGAGGTCCTCAGGGATCGCAGCGAGCCCCAGACGTCGACCTCGCGACGGATGAACGACGACTTGGCGGCGCTCTGATCCGTCAGATCCTGAGGGAAGGAAGCGGGGCGTCACGAAAGACGCCTCGGTCACAGAAGAGAAAAGGTATGCATGAAACCGTTACCTAGAGGATTTTGGGGACGTCCCTGCAGAAAACCTCCAGCGACGACCGGAGCGACCCCACCGTTGCTTTGGCACACTCGCGGAGCTCATCCCAGGACTGGTCCTCCCGTTTGTCGTCGAGAACGAAGACGGGATTCGAGGCCTCACGGGTCCGGAACCGGAGCAACTGGCGCCGGCCCTCGGAGCTCCGCCGCACAGCGACGAGGCTGCCGCCCGGCGGGACGGATCGCGTCTCCACGCCCCCCTCTTCCGAGGCACCAAGCGCCGACGCATCAGCCGTCTCAACGTCGGCAGCAACCGGTCGCTCTCCGACTGGGACGACGACGACTTTAGTAGCGGCAAGCGCCGGCATGGCCGGCACGTCCGGTGGGCTCGGGGCCACGTCCGTGTCAGCCGCCTCCCCTATCACAATGGCCGCCTCAGCAGAAGAGCCAGCCTCGGGAACCCGCTCCACGGCAACTGGTGCCGCCTGAGCCCCCTGCGGTGGAACGCCTTGCCAGAAGGTCGGCTGAACGGCAAGGCCCGGAGCGGCGCTGGCCACGCAAGCCGGCGCCGTCTTAAGGGCCTTCCGGGGTGCCAGGTCGGTTAGGCCATGGCTCCGCTTGCTGAGGGAAAAAGGAAAATCACGGCTGGGACATATGAATGAAAAGCCAGGACGAAGACATTCCGAGATACTTACCCGCTCCGGGCCATGATCTACCGTGCCTGGGGGGAAGTCTCTTGGATCTCGACCCCCAGAACCGCCGCCGAGGTCCGCTTCGCCGGAAGCTTCGGCACCACCCTTGCTTTGGACGCCCTGGACGCCCGGGGGGCGGATTGCCCAGGCACCGTCACGGCGACCTGGGGGTCGCTCCCCTGCGCTGCCGGCGCGGGCGGCGGCTCTCGGGGAGCAGACGCTTCGGCCTAGCTCCCCGGGGCCGCCTCAGCTCCTCCAGCCGAGGGGTCCGATACCCTCTCGGATTGCCCCCGCCCCTCAGGCCGGGACCCCGGCGTCCCGACCCCGGGGACTGACGACATCAGCCCGCTCGGGGGCTGGTTTGACGGCTCCTGGCCAAACCCCAAGCCGGGGCTGAGGCCGAGGCGGGCAGCCATGTCGTCCTCCCCGTCATCATCTTCATCATCGTCGTCGTCGTCGGGCGTTTTCGGCGACGGCTCCCTCGGGAGCCCCTCCCTCTCCTGCCGGCGACGAAGCTTCTCCAAGGCGTCTCGAGCCCGCCTCCGCTCGCGGGCCCGGGCCTTCTCCGCGTCCTTCTTCTTCTCCTCCGCGGCGACCCGCCGTGCCGCTCGGTCCACCGCATCCTGCGGGACCCGTGGCAGGGAAGGCTTATGCCACCCCACCTCCTGAAGAAGGGGGAAAACCCCAATCGTAAGAACCAGGAGCAACCCGATGCAAGAGAAAGGAGGAGGCGGACACTCACCAGAGTCACGCACCCTTGGTCTGGGCGCATCAAAAGCTGGGAGAAGGCGTTGGGGTCTGGCTTCCCCAACGCGACGGACACCCGCCTGTGGAGGACGTCGAAGGGAAGAGGATCAGGGGAGATCCGCGAGCCCTCCGAGTCAGCCTCCGGTGTCATCTCCCAAAGCGACAGCCGTCGCTCCGCCAAGGGAAGCACCCTCCGACGGTGGATGGTGGCAATCACTCCCGCAGCGGTGAGTCCCCCCTTCCGCAACGCCTCCAAGGCCTGAAGAAGGGGTTCGAGGTTCTTTTGTCTCTCGTGCGGGGTCCCGTGGCGCCAAGCATCGGTGGCGGTGGTGACTACTCGCTGGGAGAACGACGGGAGCAACTCGCCGTTGTTCCGGAGGTAGAACCACCGGCGCTGCCACCCCTTGTTCGAGGACGCGAGGATGGCAGGAATATACAGCGACGCCCGCGACTGCCTCAGCAGGAGGGTGCAGCCGCCGGCCCGCACCGCTGCGCGGACCTTCCTCTCCCCCGTCGGCGAGGCAAAAAGCTCCGCGAAAAAGAGATGGGTCCACAAATCCCAATGGGGGGCGATCCCCAAGTACCCCTCGCACACCGCTACGAAGATGGCGGCCTGTGAGATGGAGTTGGGGGTGAGGTTGTGCAACTCCACCCCCGTAGTGGTGCAGGATCGCCAGCATAAAGCGGCTCGCCGGCACACCAAATCCCCGCTCGTGGAAGGAGACGAAGCTCACGATGTACCCCGGCGGTGGGGACGGAGCGGCTCCGCCCACGGGAGGAATCCATTCCGGTCGCTGCTCATCGGTGAGAGGGCGAAGTAAACCCTCGCCAACGAGATCCTCCAGATCACTCGCCGTCACCATGGAAAAAGGCCATGGGTCGCGCGGCGAGATGATGGTCACCCGGTCAGCCATCACCGAGCGGAAGGGGTGGCGGCACAAGGCGCAGGGAGGGCGGTTTCCTCTTCTCTAGCTAAGCCTCTCGGGTTGCGAAAACCTAAGAGGGAGGCAGGAAGCGGAGCAAAGAACCGTCACCAGACCCTCTCCCGGGTATATAAAGACCAAGGCGAGACCGGTTCAAACGTTCCGCCCGGACCGGACGCGGGATTCGAAAACGCAAAGCGAAATAGCCGTTCCCCGGACGGCTCGCGCACGCGCCACGGCCGCCCCGCCAACCACTCGCCCCGTCGCATTAACTCCGCGGCAGGACAGGCGGCGCCTCTGGCAGGAGAAGTGGGCGACGCTTCGCCTTCGCCATAATAACCACGCCAAAAAAGGTACGCCGCGTCGTTCGATTTCGTATCCTTTTCCTTTTTTCCTCTTTCTCTCTCTTGCAACAGGGACCGGGAAAGGGGGATACCCCGAAAAGGATCCTTCCCCGTGAAGGAACCAGGCTCCGAGCCTCCCTACTGATCAGAGGTTCGAAGGCTGGCCCCCCGGAAGGGTTCGACAGCCGCCTCAGATCGTGTGGGCCCTACACCCACTACTGGTCAGAGGTTCGAAGGTCGACCCCTCGGAAGGGTTCCACGGTCGCCTCAGGCTACTCGGGCTCCACGCCCATTACTGATCAGGGGTTCGAAGGCTGGCCCCCGAAGGGTTCACAGCCGCCTCAGACGCCGAGCGAGGGATGACCATGGGTACGTTCGATACATAACCAAGGCTCGGGCTACGCTCCCGAGGTACCCTAGGACATTTCCGAGACCAGCGGGAGCGATCTTGTAACGGAATCGCATCAGAGGGAGGCATCGAGCCCTCGGACCCCGTCGCCAGGGGACCGGGTCCGGTAGATCACCCGCAGGTACTTTTGGGCGTGCCTCTGGGCCCCTAGCCGACCCCTAACGAACGGGGCACAGACGTCCACTCGGATTACCCGCTTGCAGCTCACCGGAGACACCATGTTCGGCGCCCATCGAGGGCAACATGGCGCTTTCCCCCCTCCTCCTTGCGGAAAGGCGACGCAGGGGCGTATGTAAAAAAGTCGAGTCTGTCCCTGATCGCCCTCTCGCCCTGTGCAGAGGCTCAGGGGCTGCTCTCGCAAACCCGGCTCCGGCCGAACTGTTGACAGCGTCAACATACCAGCCCAAGAACTTGGGACCCGACCATACACCCGGGCTACGGCCAGCTCGCATGAGGGAACAACCAGACCAGCCGAAGCATTACGCAAGGCATTAAGACCTCGAAGGAGTAAAACCACTCCTCCGAGGCCTCGGGGGCTACACCCGGCGGGTGCGCTCGCGCGCACCCACCAGAACAAAATGCAACCGAGAAAGGCTGGTCCCCTTGCAAAAAAGTGCGACGAAAGCCTCCAAGCGAGTGCTAACACTCCCTTCGAGGCTCGGGGGCTACTGTCGGGGACCATAATTAGGGGTACCCTCAAGGCTCCTAATTCTCAGCTAGTAACCCCCATCAGCATAAAGCTGCAAAGGCCTGATGGGCGCGACTAAGTCAGGGATCAGTCCATTCGAGCGACTCGATCACGCCTCGCCCGAGCCTAGCCTCGGACAAGGGCAGCCGACCCCGGAGGATTTCCGTCTCGCCCGAGGCCCCCCTCCAACGGCGAACATATTTCCGGCTCGCCCGAGGCCCTGCCTTCGCTAAGAAGCAACCCTGACCAAATCGCCGCACCAACCGACCAAATCGCAGGAGCATTTAATGCAAAGGTGGCCTGACACCTTTGTCCTGACGCGCGCCCCCCAGCCGGCAGAGCCGAAGTGACCGCCGTCACTTCGCCGCTCCACTGACCGGCCTGACAGAAGGACAGTGCCGCCTGTGCCACTCCGACTGCGGTGCCGCTTGACAGAGTGAGACTGACAGGCAGTCAGGCCCGGCCGAAGGCACCATAGGAAGCTCCGCTCCGCCCGACCCAGGGCTCGGACTCGGGCTAAGTCCCGGAAGACGACAAACTCCGCTCCGCCCGACCCAGGGCTCGGACTCGGGCTAAGTCCAGGAAGACGGCGAACTCCGCTCCGCCCGACCCAGGGCTCGGACTCGGGCTAAGTCCCAGAAGACGGCGAACTCCGCTTCGCCCGACCCAGGGCTCGGACTCGGGCTAAGTCCCGGAAGACGGCGAACTCCGCTCCGCCCGACCTAGGGCTCGGACTCGGGCTAAGTCCCGGAAGACGGCGAACTCCGCTTCGCCCGACCCAGGGCTCAGACTCGGGCTCAGCCCCAGAAGACGACGAACTCCGCTCCGCGCGACCCAGGGGCTCGGACTCGGCCTCGGCCACGGAAGACAGACTCGACCTCGGCTTCGGAGGAGCTTCCACATCACCCAACCTAGGGCGCAGGCCAGCCACGTCAACAGGAGGCGCCATCATCACCCTACCCCGAGCTGACTCGGGTCGCAGGGAACAAGACCGGCGTCCCATCTGGCTAGCTCCGCCAAATAGGCAATGATGGCGCCCCGCGTACTCTGTGACGACGGCGGCTCTTAGCCCCCTTACGGAAGCAAGAGGACGTCAGCAAGAACCCAACCGCTCTGACAACTGTCCCTCCGCCAGGCTCCGTCGCTCCTCCGACGGCCACGACATCACACCAGCTGGGTGCCAAAATCTCTCCGGCTGCCACAACGACATGTACTTAGGGCGCTAGCTCCCCTCCGCTAGACACGTAGCACTCTGCTACACCCCCCATTGTACACCTGGATCCTCTCCTTACGCCTATAAAAGGAAGGACCAGGGCCCTCTTAGAAAAGGTTGGCCGCGCGGGGACGAGGACGAGACAGGCGCCCGCTTGGAGCCGCTCGCTTCCCTCTCCCGCGTGGACGCTTGTAACCCCCTACTGCAAGCGCACCCGACCTGGGCGCGGGACGAACACGAAGGCCGCGGGATTCCCACCTCTCTCACGCCGGTCTCCGGCCGCCTCGCTCTCCCCCCTTCGCGCTCGCCCTCGCGCTCGACCCATTTGGGCTGGGGCACGCGGCGACATTCACTCGTCGGCCCAGGGACCCCCCGGTCTCGAAACGCCGACAAGTAGCGTGCAATAGTTTAGTCTACAGATTCGAAATAGTAGCGTGCAACAGTTGCGTGCCGGAAACATACATGCTTCGAATGTTTTTTATTGTACTTGTATTGTGATATTTTCATATTGATATGGTTACCGATTGTATTTTAGATTCCGACCGATATCGATGTTTTTTGTACCGAACTTCCGTTTCCAATGATTCCGAAATACCGATGTCGTTTCCGTTTCCGAAATTACCGTTTCCGATTTCGTTTCCGATAAAAAAAATGAAAACGGTAACGGTTTTAGTGTTTTCTGATCGTTTTCGACCGTTTTCATCCCTATTATAACTGTTCACTTTGATTATTACCATGCGATTATCATAAATTATGGAGATAGTTGGTATTGGTGTTTTAACTACTATACATCTATAATGAGTTTATGAATCCACTTAGCTTCAACTATGGCAGTGTATAATGTTGTGAGTTCAACTTCCATTGTCGACCTCCTTAAGATGATTTTCTTGAAATACTTTAATGAAACTTTGTCACCTCCAAGTTAGAATACATATCCACTTGTGGCATAAATCTTATCAGCATTAGATATCCAATTTGTATCAAAATAACCCTACAATGCCTTTGGGTACCCGGTATAGTGAATGCCATAACTCATAGCCCCTTATAGATAGCGCAATACCCTATCTAGGGCATGCCAATGGTCATATCCCGGGTTTGAAACAAACCGACTCAGTTTGCTCATAGACAATGAGATGTCAGGTCTCATTGCACTAGATAGGTACATTAGAGACCGAATGATTTGAGAGTATCTTATTTGATCACGTGCTATTCTACTTTTTTCTTAATGAGTGCTTAGATCATAAGGAGTTAGATCAAGTTTGTCCAAAGTGACTCAACACATTTTCCACATAATAGTTTTATGTTAAGAATAACATCAACTACTACTAAATCTTTAATTTTAAAGTTACTAGTCAGAAAAGTATTTCACTTCCTTAATCACATCAATGTTTTTGCCAAAGATTAGAATGTCATGCACATACAAACATAGAATCACACCTTCAGCCCCTCCAAACCAGTAATATACACATTTATTAGCCTCATTCACAACAAGTTCAACTGATGTCAAAACTTTATAAATTTTCTTGTGTTGTTTATGTACTTGTTTTAGGTCATACAACGGTTTTAATAACTAACAAACTTTCCCCTCTTGGCCATTTGCTATAAAACTATCATGCTTATCCATGTAGATCTCTTCGTCAAGTTCTCAATTCAAGAAAGTTGTCTTAACGTACATCTGATGAATGATACGACTGTGTGAGACAACCAAGGAAAATAGCACTCATATAGTCATTAGACGGGCAGCAAGTGAATAAGTATCAAAATAATCTTTGTCTTCCTTTTGGGTATAACCCTTAGCCACAAACCTGGCCTTGTACTTCTCAATAGTACCATCAGTCCTAAGCCTTTTCTTGAATACCCATTTAGATCCTACAGACTTCCACCCATAAGGACGATCGACAACCTCCCATGTTCCTTTAGCCATAATTGAGTCCATATTAGTCTGAACATCTTCATTTTATAAGTCATCATCAAGAGATGAATATGCCTCTTCTATGATTTTTGGAGTATCATCCACAAGATATATAATATAATATTCATCAAAAGATTGCAGCCCTTTGTCTCATACTCTTTCGAGTGACTATAATATTATCCTCTAGATTTTTCACATGGGGTTCAAGGTCGACATGTATTACTCATTCATGAATCGCATGTACAAATTTATAACTAGAAGTGTTGGGTGTATTTTTCATAGAAAATTCACTCTAAAAAATGTGGCATCTTTAGACTCCATAATTGTACCAACATTCATGTTAGGTACTCTAGAGTGTTTATTAAAAATCTATATCACACGATGTTAAAAGCATACCAAGAAAGACACAGTTAATAGTTCTTGGTCCAAGCTTTCGCTTCTTATTGATTGGCACATTCACCTTAGCCAATCAACCTCAAGTTCATAGGTAAGCGAGATTCAATCTCTTCTTCAACTGATCATCGAATGGTGTAGTTTCATTATCTCACTCCACTGTTCCTTAGATATATTAGCTCACTCCACCGTTTCTTAGATAGTCTCGATGTCTCTAACATGGCATTGGCCAACTTAGTTAGAGCCTAGTTTTTTCTTTCAACAAACCTATTGGATTATGGTGAGTATGGAGGTGTCCTCCTATAAATAATAACATGCTCTGTATAAAACTCAGAAAATTCATTTGAGAAATATCGCCCTAATCAGACCTTAATCGTTTAATTTTCTTCTCTATTTGATTTTCTACCTCAGCTTTTATAGACCTTAAAATAATGTAATGCTCCATCTTTTGTTTTTAACATGTACACATAGCATAATCTAGCGCAATTATCTATGAACGCCAAGAAGTACGCATAGCAGAATCTAGTGCATAATTTGAGATCTTAATGATCACCCGATGAAGATCATAGGTGGCCCAACTCATGGTGTAAACGGTTGTGGGTGAATCTTTGTGTTAGAGTAGCAAAGAATTAAGATGTGTAGAGTACTTGATGGTTGCGCGGATCAAGGGGAGCCACAACCCGCTCCAACAAGTTCAAATGAAGAGTGTGGGTTCTCTGATACCTCTGAAAAAACGTTGTGTTCCTAATCCTTCCTTTACTTTGAACATTTACTTTTGTTCAATTAAATTCTTGTGTTTATAGTATTAGAATTGACATACTATAATAGAGTTGCAACCTAGGTCGCGGAACTTTTATAGGAAGGATAGAACAAGATTAGGCAGAAGCGATAAACTGAGCTATTTGGTATGATTTAGTTATTGCGAGGAAAAAAAATAGATTGGTCTAATTCAGTCTCTCTTGTATATCTTGATCCTTTCACTTACATTACATGATTTATTGAATAGAAAAAAGAAATTTTGTCAACACTAGATGTCTACTTGTCACGCATCACGTAAGGTTCTTTATCTAAAAAAATCACTCAAGTTATACTCCAGGGGGGGGGGGGGGGGGGGGGATTTGTGTGTGAGGGGCCGTGTGGGTGCCTACGGTGAGAACATTTTGAGTGCGAACGAACCCCATTCTTTGATTTTTTTTTTTTGCAACTAAATTATCTGTGACACTATGGGCCTGTTTGGTTTGTGGCTAAATATGTCACACTTTGCCTAAGGTTAGTCGTTCGAATTGAATAACTAACCTTAGGCAGAAAAGTTAGGCAAAGTGTGGCAACTGAGGTAGTGAACCAAACATGCCCTATATACTCCTCGTCATATATAGAATATGTCTTTTCTGAACGGATGATTAGCATATATTCTTTTGATTGATGCCTGCCGATTTGTTACCATCGTCCCTGCTGGAACATGATCGCTGGAATGTAAAATAAAGGCCGAGAGGCCAGGTAGGAAACAATACGTGTGGTCGTGCTCTTTGACTCTTCCAATGAAAAGCTAGCTTCACCAAGTCGTTGGCCAAAGAAGGGAGGGGAGGGGAGGGGAGGATCACGGACGCCGGAATTAAGATCCTTCCACGTTGAACGCTAGCTATAGCTAGCTCCTTTTCAACGTCCGCGGTCTTCCCCATGACCCAACCAGAACCAAGACGGGGATCGTCGGAGCGGTGAGAAAGTGACCAGATCAGCGCAGCACAGCACATCATGCAATTAATAACAAGCTTGTTTGTTTATTTATTTATTAATTACTAGTATTATTTACTGCTCCTAGTAATCGCCATGACCAATGACCCGTTCTGCTTTCTTACCGCATATAGTGAGTGAGTCGTCCCCGCCCCCTGGCCCTGGCCGTGTACGTACCAGGCTGTTTCCTGTCCTCTGCATGCTATATAGCGAGTCTCGTCATCTCTCTCGCCATGGCATGAAGCACCAACGCCCTTGCATTGGAGATAGGTACGTACGTAGATACCAAGCCTAGCTATAGATCAGGTAGCTAACGCACAGCGGAGAAGATAGATGCACGTCCTTGCAGCCCACCCAGCAGCAGCTCCCCCACTCGCGTTTCTTGCTGCTGCTGGCGGCGTGCTTGACCACCACCGGTACAGCACCAAGGAGCTGACACCACCGACGACGACGACCATGGACAGCAACGCGCTGCGGCAGATCGAGGAGGGGTTCCGCCTGGCCAGGGAGCTAATGGAGGAGCTCCCGGCGGCCCAGAACGAGCCGGCGTACCTCGCCGACCGCTGCCACGGCATTGCCCAGGCCTACGTCGCGGCCATACGCATGCTTCACCCGCCTGCTAATCCTCCTACTCACTTCGGCGGCAGCAGCCAGCACGACCGCGTCATCCCTCAGCTGGACCTCCTCCGCCCGTTCCTCAGCGCTCCTTCGGCGCCGTCGTCGTCGTCGACGGCGTTCCCGCATAACCTCGGGCGCCACCAGCTGCTAGCTGCGGACCCGTCGTCGTTCGTCGTCAACGCCTCGCCAGTCGTCGCCGGCACGTCGTCGGGCGGGCCAGTGCGGCGGCATGCCTCGTCGTCGTCGCGGTCTTCGCCGCCGGTCCAGCCGCGGCAGCAGCAGCACAGGAGGAGGTACGTACGTGTGCCGTGTGCGTTGCCGTCCGGCGTTCGTTGGCGTACGTTAGGGTTCAGCTGGGGCGCGCGGCCGGGTCTGCTCGTGTTTTTTTTCTTTCTTTCTTATTCAAGTTTTGGCGGTCAAGAGTTCAAACCCTGCCTGGCGGAGAACCTTTTACCATGTCGTCGTGCCGTCGTGGCACGGAATTTTCCACGCACGCCCCTGGTATTTGTTCTCCGGTTGCGACGCCCACGAATACGTACATGATGACGTTATTATTAGGTCTTATAATAACGATTATATTACTCTAAGGACATATACAACCCTGCTACACGGTATTTAAAGTATAAGACGCAGCTAAAACATAATATAATACAGTAAACGTATTTAAAACCTATGTCTTATTATATTTATTGAATAATCAGATCATTCAATAAATTAAATTAATCAATCAGCTAGTCTTCTGTCTTGAGCATAGAGCAAGATATAGTGTATATGTTCTGAGTTTTTTTTTACATTTACTCACTTAGACACTCTCCAAAACACAACTTAAAACCTAACTTGCCGATGAAAGAGACAGGGGTGCCAGTAACAGTGAAGTGATTACTAGTATTAATTAATTTCAGGAGGGAGGGTGGTGAGAGGATGACAATAATGGTTCCAACACAGGCGACGGCGGGCAACGCTGATCAGCCACCGGACGATGGCTACACGTGGCGCAAGTACGGCCAGAAGGATATACTGGGCTCCAGATATCCAAGGTAACCCAATTATTATGTGTTTGAATCCACGCAGAAGGTTAATTACTTTGTTATTATTTGGCATCGTTTTATTCCTCTCGAACATCAAAAAAATCTTCCATTTGATCTAGCATCATTTCCGTTCTGTTTTCTGATCTGGATTTGGTATAATATTAATACTTAGTTTATGATCTGGATTTGCGTGTTTAATTTGGTCAGGAGATATATATATATGATTTAAGTCAAGTCACTAATAAGCATGCTTGCACACCCTTTCCTACATGTTCGCATGGCTGTTGACTTCGCTTTGCATTGCCTTGCGCCCTTGCCTTGGTTACTTCAATTTTTTCCTGCTTTCTCACGGCAGAGGCCAACGTCAGTGAATATAATTAATAAGCTGGTTCAAAAGTACAGCCACAGTACAACATTAGCAGTCTTAACATATATATTGTTTGGCTTTGATATCTTATTATTAGCAGTCTTAACAGTACAATATTACTAGCTCGTGTGTATCCTGTTCCTGTGTGTGTCAATGTATGTGTGCGCATGAAATCGAGTGGACGACACAGAAGAAATAAGAAACGTAAAGTTGTGTGAATGGCTATAGTGACAACACCGGCCGTGCGTATTCTCACTGTCTGACGGTTTTAAAATTGAAAATGGGCCCTTCGTACGTAGAATGTCCTTCGGGGCAACAAATTTATCAACTGAAAGGTACGTCACAATATATGCTGAGTTGTCGTTAGAGAATGCATATTTGTCACCAAGGTTGAGATGTCTAGATAATTTTAAAGCTAGCATGCAACATACCAATATGATATGAAGGCAAAGTTTATATCAATCTTATTATAGAGCCCGAGAATAAATGTACAACTCTGCCTTTTTTACCGAATGTTGCAAACTATAAAATTCTATAACGACTTCTCAAGATCCACAAAGTTTATTTTGTTTGTTTGGTCATTTATTCATTCCACATGATGGTTTTAACATTATTTATGAATCTTATAGATCTCTCTTCGAGTTTTGTAATACGATATTTGCATATTATTTTAATATTAATGGATGTCATGGTAATCATAAGATAAATTATAGCTTCTAACTTATAGCTATATATCCGCAGGAGCTACTACAGGTGCACTCACAAGAACTACTACGGGTGCGAGGCGAAGAAGAAGATGCAGCGCCTAGACGACGACCCGTTCACGTACGAGGTGACCTACTGCGGCAACCACACCTGCCTCACCTCCACGACGCCGCTGCTCACCCTCCCAGCAGCTGGCCCCGCCACTGCGGCCTCAACTGCCGCCAACATGCTAAGCAACTCCCCGACTGGCGGTTCAGCAGCAGTCCTCGCTGCTGCCAGCCAGGACCTCTTCATGGCGGCGGCCGCTGAGCATTCTGCACCGGCGCTGTCCACGGCCATCCAGCTCGGCATCAGCTGGATGCCATCAGCCCTCGTGGGCTCCAGTGCCGGCGAGGGAAGCAGCGCTCAGGTGAACGTGCCGGCCGCCTCAGGAAGGGACACGGCCGAATACCCGGTGATGGACCTCGCCGACGCCATGTTCAACTCTACCAGCAGCGGAGGGAGCAGCATGGACGCCATCTTCCCTGCTCATCACGATCGACGTGATAGCTAGATCCATATTGGATGCATCGGAGGATCGATTCCTGTGGGGATTCATCATTCATCCGTGATTCGAGTTTTGACTTTAGCCACTCAAAATCACTAGATAGATTAGTTCGCGGCTAAACCGTGCTAATAAAGGTGCTCACAGTTTTTAGGTATATAAAAGCAACAGTATTATTTGTGTTTGTATAACTCTAAGATTTAGAAGCAAGTGTGTGTCTACGTAGGCCGAATAGAATTTTTTGAAGTTGTTGAGTCACAGGCGGTTATATAGTACTAGTATATTGCTGAGATGATAAGAATGTGCTCAACGATTTTCTCTATATTTTACCCCTACATCCCACTAGTCCCGCCACATCACCGATCTCTCTTATATATCTCCAGTCTTTATGGCGGTTCTTCCTAAATTCTACCCTTATATTCCAATACAACTATAAAATATTATTTTCCATACCTATTCACCATCTATTAGCATTTTTTTCCTAGCTAACAAACACTCACTACCAGAAACAAGCCTAGAAAACACTAGGTGAAAAAAGAAGGCTAAGTGAATTGTACATCGGCAACGACTTCTTTACCGAGTACTTTCTATCGGGCACTCGACAAAGACTTTGCCAAGTGCCACTCGATACTCGGCAAAAAATGTCGCCGTCATGGCGCCAGGTGACGGTGATAGAGCGTGCCTGCCGAGTGACACTCGACAAATTAAGGCTCACTCTTTGCCTAGTGTCGTCTACTGTGCTGACACTCGGTATAGAAGCTCTCTATGGTCCCCTTTACCAGTTCCTTTGCCAAGCGTATTAGGTGGCATACGGGTTTTGGGTTAGGGTTAGGGTTTAGGGTTAAGGGTTTAGGGTTTTGGGTTAGGGTTAGGGTTAAGGGTTTAGGGTTACGTATTGCTTACGTTAATATGTGTTAATATGTATTTAATTATTGCTTACGTTAATATGTGTTAATATGTATTTAATTATTGCTTATGTATTTGTATATATATAGCTCAATGAGTTCTCCGATCAAGGACCAAGGATTAGTGCCCGAGCACATGGACAAGAGTGTTGCTCAAGAACAATCCAGCAGTGAAGGATATGAAACGCCTAGCGACCCTTTTCCTACCACTAGCATAGATAGGGCCGCTCTCCGTGAGTTGCAACGTGACCCTACTTATGATCCACGAGAAGCTGAGGTAAAAGTACGCATCTTTAGCTTCGTATGTGTACCCTACTGATTTCACATGCATGATCTCTTGTGCATTTTATTACATGAATAGGAGGTCGTGTCTGAATTTCGTGCGATACTCGAAGAAGCCGTGGCACGATACGAAGACGTACCGGAGCCGACCCAAGACGCACCGGAACAGACCAAGACAACAACCGAGACGTTAAGGAAAAGGAAGCAGAGCGATCGAAAAAGAGGTGACAGGGGGCTGAACAAGTTTCCCGACAAAACATACAAAATCTCAGACGTGAGCCCGAAAGGTCAGCCCCTAGCTCCAGAAGAGGCACTACCTAAGTTCCGGAATGCACTTGGGTTTTTAGTTAGAGATAATCTTGACATAACAATACGACAGTGGAGAGATGTGTCAGATGATGTCAAGAATCAAATATGGAATAAGCTATTAATGAGGTTCGTTCTGCCTCGGGGTTCAGAAGAACTCGTGAAGGAATACACGATGAAGCAGCTTGCAATCAATTTCCGAAACTGGAGGTCTGAGATGAACACAAAGTTTGCAAAGAAAGGTCTGGACCCGACCAAAAAATATAAAATCTCAACAGGTCAGTGGGCAGTATTTCTAGAGCAGAGGAGCAGCCCTGATTTCATATCTCTAAGTGAGGCAAATTCGGAACTATCAAAGAAGAACAAGTACCGCCGCCACCTAGGCACAGGTGGTTACAAGCGTCAGGTTCCTAAATGGACACAAGAAGACGCCGAGAAGAAGGCCGCAGGGTTGCCGACGCTGTCCGAGCAACTTGGTGAAAGGGCGGCAAATTGGCTCCGTGCTAGAAAACCAAGGGAAACCGAGACCGGTGTATCTTTTGATGATCCCATTGTCGAAGAAGCGGCAAAAAACATATATACAATGGCAGCTAAGCAGAGCGAAGGAACTTTTAAGCCACAAAGGGAAAGAGACATCCTAACGGCTGGTCTCGGTAACCCTGAGCATCCTGGTCGTGTACGAGGAATCTCGTCTAAGGAAGGATGGATGGAAGGATTCGGACCACAGTGGGAAGGTCTGTACAAGAAACGTGATCGATACAAGGAAGAGATGGCGGATTATTTTAAGGAGGAGGCCAAGAAAGAGTTCAAAGCCATGATGTCTCAAATGCTATCGAATCCTCCTCCAGAATTGATGCAACAGTTGGCGAGTGCGATGTCTGTTCAACAGATGACCACTCCACAGATACAAATAATTCCAGCAGCTCAACCGCCGGCTTCCACAGATTGTACGACATTACCAAGCTCTGTTGCTTCAACGGGAAATAAGGACTGTTATCCAGTTGATGACATCACAAGGCATGTGGCTTGCACACTGGTTATAAGATATGGTATTAACAATAAACGTACAAAGAAAGTAGCCACAGACCTTGCGATCCCAGGACGCAAGTTCCATGGAAACGATATTCCAGATGATTATTGCAAAGTAGAAGTGACGACGGTCGTCCAAGGATCCGAGGACGACATGCTAGACATCCCTGGGCCCGAAGGTATCGAGAAACTTGGACAAGCCATCAAGAATTTTATCCTTTGGCCTCGAAGGGATGTCGAATTGCTTGATTGGTCGAATTCGTCGCAGGCGTCGCAGGCCCAACCGCTCCGCCTTCTCAAATTGCTGTTCCTATTGTACATCCATCATCACCTCCTCAAACTTCACATGCTGCTCCTCATCCTTTTTCTGACCCACCGTCTCCGCCACAAGCATCACCATTCAGGGCTCCACCACCTTCTCCTCCCCATCCTCTTGGTGACCCACTGTCTACGCCACCATCAAGGGATCCACCTTCTCCACAACCATCAAAGGATCCAAGGCCATCAAAGAAATCTAAACTTCCTATACCAAAATTGGTGTTCCCGTATCAGAAAAAGAAGAGTAAAGCTACTACTGCTGGCACAGCTCGGTTTTTGAAAGGGATTGGACGGAGCCTCACGTCACAAACTGTTGATTTGGCCAAGCACGAGGAGTCTGCAAAAAAGGCTGAGACAATGGCCGCAAAGATAAAGAAGCCAACTAAGGCAGATTACAAAAACGTGCCTAAAAAATATGTGTCGGGCAGACCTCTGCTACCTCTTGAGAAACTAAGAAAGGTCCCGGCTGGTGTTAAAAGGTTGCATGACTGGTACATGCGGGCATCATCGGTTGGCATCGACACCATCAGTGTGCATATACCAGACCATGCTTTTATTGGTTCGGACCAAAAGGCCATTGTTACATTCGAGGACATGTGGTTAATGATGAACCTTCAGAGACTCGACGTGCAACTTGTAACGATGTTTGCATTGTAAGTGTCGCTCATACTTCCACATATGTGTGTTATTATTAGTGAGCTGTATAAAATTTCAAAATCTGACATGCACGTGTGACTTGCAGAATGCAACATGATCAGCAGGAGATTCTTTACGGTACCAAGCCCAATGCTAGTGCCAGTAAAAGGGTTGGGTATCTCAACCCAATACTTATATCCGAGGAAAGCCACACTTTTAGAATCGGGAAAGACAACGATGAAATACGGGGAAAGACGGACGAAGAAGTTGAGAAGCGTATAAAGGATATGAAGAAGGATTTTGAAGCTCGATACGCCACCTACATAGGACATGCAATGCTTCAATTTCAAGACAGGGAAGCCATAATGGCCCCGTACAACTTTAAGTAAGTGTGATTTTGCATAAATAAAATTAATAATTTCAATACACATGCATCACAAATTTGATTCGTACAGGGACCACTGGATATGCTTCCTCATTTATCCTAAGGTTGGAAAGGTGCTGGTGCTCGACTCCTTGAACTTCGACCCTTCGACATATGCAACATTCCTCAGCATCTTAGAGCTGTAAGCCTTTTCTATGCATGCATACTTTTATCGATTAAAATTTGAGAATAACATGGTGATTCTATTTGAGATCACAGGGCTTATAGATTCTATAAGATGAGAGGTGGAAAGTACGACCTGTCGAAAAAACTCGTGCCACTAGACATCCATCATCACTGGCTGGTAAGTATGTGATTTTATGAATACATATCATACACAATGTTGCAACTAAATAACCAATATCCCGTTATGTAGTGCCACAAGCAACCACAAGGATCGGTCCTATGTGGATTCTATGCGTGCGAGTTCATGAGAGTGAACGGACGATACATCACGAACCCTGACAAGGTATTATTAGTAATAGTCAAGTATGTATTTATGTCATTAAAGATGCAAATGTGTTATTATTGAGTATAAATAGATGATGTTTATAAAATTCCTTTACAACAATTTCAACGAGGAAACCCGGAGAACTTGACCGAAGCTGCATTGTATGGCATAGTCGAGGACCTCTGCACATTCATATTGAAAGAGGTCATTCCCGCAGAAGGAAAATATCACGATGCTTCCGGAACATTAGCTTTGCCAGAGTTTAGAATACTAACAGAAATTAGTAGATTATCTCTTAGCCGAGATAGTTATTAGAGCTTAGGTGAAAACTTATGATGTATAGAATGCATGAAGGATATATGGTTGTAAACAGAATACTTTGATGTATATAAATGTATGATAGAATTTAATTTCATGTTGCTTTCAATATCAATATAGATCTATATATATACATGTTTGTGTGTGTGTAAATAAATATATATATATAATTCAGTATTGTTTGAAATTTTAAAAAAAGGCGGGAAAACTTCCACTGGCGGCTAAATAAAGAAAACCGCCAGTGAAAAGTGCATTTCCACTGGCGGTTTGCTTTATAAAACCGCCAGTGGAAATGCATTTTCACTGGCGGTTTTCTTTATTCAGCCGCCAGTGAAAATGCACTTTTCACTGGCGGTTCCTTAAGAAAACCGCCAGTGAAAATGCACTTTTCACTGGCGGTTCCAAAATAACCGCCAGTGGAAATGCTGATTTCCACTGACCCCTAGCACTGGCGGTACTGAAAAACGCCAGTGTAAATAGGTTTAGAACCGCCACTATAGAGCTTCTGTGTACTAGTGGTCTACTGTGCTGACACTCGGTATAGAAGCTCTCTGTGGTCCCCTTTACCAGTTCCTTTGCCAAGCGTATTAGGTGGCATACGGCAAAGGCTCCCTCTTTGCCGAGTGCCCGCGGGACTAGCACTCGGCAAAGGGATCACCAGCGGGCCCCTTTGTCAGTTCCTTTGTCGAGTGCACTATGAGACACTCGGCAAATGTTGCTTTTTTGCCGAGTGCCAAGGCCACATCACTCGGCAAAAAAGCTTTATTGGTGCCCAGGTGTGCCTTCTTTGTCGAGTGCTATGACCTTAAAACTCGGCAAAGAAACCTCTTTGCCGAGTGTTA
The DNA here is from genome assembly GCF_902167145.1 of Zea mays. Classification (NCBI taxonomy): domain Eukaryota; kingdom Viridiplantae; phylum Streptophyta; class Magnoliopsida; order Poales; family Poaceae; genus Zea; species Zea mays. The sequence goes on from NC_050101.1 coordinate 146,683,266, forward strand.
CTATAACACCCTCAATTTGGGGTATAAAATTTCTTTTCTAATATCCACCAAATTCAGGTGTTACCCTCCTATTTACTTGCTTTTCTTCTTCTTTTTGTTTTCTAAATAATGGATATTAACTTTATTATATATATATATGAGTTTTTGGCATGGTAAAATAAAGTCCAGCTAGAGAAGATTTGATTGTTACATTCATGCCGTTGCATATTGTTTATGGGTGCATAAGGTTTTTGAAACATAAAAAGATTATCTCGATAGTGTTTTTAGGAATGTCTGGAACCTTTGAAACATTTTCGAGTATTAAATATGAATTTCTAGAAATTTCTAATATTAATTTAACCTCTAAAATTTAGTATTTGCGAAAACAACAAAATCTTGGAAGTTCGATTATAAATATATATGTTTCTCTCGTCGAACTCGTTCTATGTTTTGTGTCTTTTTCGCGAGGTCGTCAAACCGCTTTTCCTCCTCATGAACATTGTGCTGCTCGCAGACCTGCTACCTCTCTATTTCATCTACCATCGCCTACCCCTGCCTAACTCGATCAGTCTCTGTCATACACTGTATCGTGCAACTCGTCGCTCGGCCAGGACGCGGCATGCGACAAATTTTACAACCGTCTTCCGCATCCTCTCTCTTCTATAAATACATCCCTAGGCATCGCAAAATTCCTCATCTCGCCCCGGATCCAGACCACAGGCGTGAAGGGCAGCGTTTACCAGGTACGCAGGATCCCTCTCCTTCTCCCTCTCTTCCTCGCGCGACCAGACGGCGCAGGGCCGCGGCAGCTTAGTGTGCACGCCCTGGCCTTGTCCCCGGCAGCCCCGCGCAGCGCCCGTGCGCGCCCCTGTAGCCTCGCGCGCGGCGCGGCAGCCATCCCCGGCCAGCCCGCCCAAGCCCCAGCACGGCACGGTTCGCCGCCCAGGGCCGCGGTGTCGCGGCCGACCTCGGGCCCTGTGGTGCGTCCAGGAGGCCATGGCGCAGGGCGTCCTCTGGCGCGGTTTCCCCTCCCCCTGTGCTCGACCAGCAGCAAGGGCCCCTACGCGCGGCGGCGTGGCCTGCCAGCGCAGTGGCGCGGCCATCTAGTGCGGGGAGCCCTGCGCGCGGCAGTGCCGAGCCCTTGCTCTCCCATGGCGGCTGCACGGTGGTTTTTTGTCCGTGCGTGTGTTCGTGAGCGGTGGAGGAGATGCTAGCCACATTTGATCCCACTCATTTTGACTAATTGTGGCTGAGATCCATGTGGCCTTTCATGTGACTTTGGTTCAACCAATAGAATCACGCCACGTAGTTTAAATTCGAGAGATGATATCTATTCAATATATATTGCGTCGTAAACCCGTCACGACTCGTTCCAGTCGCGTTAACTTCGTAATAACTTCAATTTCATATTAGTAACATTATTTTGGTATGTCGCGGATCTTAAGTAATTAATTATTTGTTCATTCAATAGTGGTTAAAAAATGACTCTCCAATTAAAACTAATGTATAGTTCTAACTTGTGCTTTACAAATACGTGTTAATTTGATTAATGCCAACTCAAACATTTTGAATTAATACTCGCTTAGTGTATGCACGACATCTGTTTAAGTATTTCTCGTATGTCGCGCATGCTGTTCCGCGCGCGATGGCGTGCTGGGTCGCGCGTGGTGTTTTGCGCGTGTCTCCACACGTTGTCTTCGCATGTCGCGCGTGCGGATCGTGCGCATCGCCGCGCGTTGTCCGCGCGCTAAGTCACGTATGTCGCGCGGCGTCTGCACGTGATAATAATTGTTTTCGCTTATAAACACTTATGTTAATAATGATAATTTGTCGGTTTGCATATTTTAGATAGTTAACTTAAGGTTTGCTCAACAAATAATTGTTAGATTAATATTCTGATTAGATTAAAAGTGTAGTGTTCAACTTGCGCTTTGATAATAAACATTAACATGGTTAATATTAGCTTAAATACTTTTTACTTATTTAATACTTGTTTAGTTTAAACACGACATCTAATTAGTTTCTCTCTGCCTGTCGCGTGGCCTGTTCCGCATGCGGTGGCACGCTGTTTCGCGTGTCATTCGCGTGCTGCTTGTACATCGTCGTCGTTCGTTCGCACGTTCGCGCCTCGCGTATGGTTCGCGTGTTGTCGCGTGATGTTCGCACGTGTCGTCACGCGTCAGTCGCACATGGTCACGTGTTGTCGTGCGTACTGTCCGTGAGGTCCTTCGCGCGTGCCGCAAGGTTGTTTCACGTGTCGTCGCGCGTGCTAATTCACATTGTTCGCTTGCGTCGCCGCTCGCATAAATCGCTATTCAGACGCTTTGATAAAATCGCTTCGTCGCATCGTTCATGTTAAATAATTAATTTCTTGTTTAGCGTCGGTTAGTTAAAATAACCGTTCGATCGAACCTGTTAAGCGATTATGCCGACTTAGACGTTATATTCAATATTCGATTAATATAAAACGATATAATTTAGTGGTACCCGTATGTCGTGTCGTTTATAAATTTATTATATGTTTAAACATAGCGAGTCTTATGTGTCGTGTTCATAAATATAATCCAACCAGTTTAAAATGTGGTTTCCGATCAAATTACAATCTCGATTAATGCCACATTAGATATTTCTTTAGAGTATCTTCTGCGGCAGAACCTCCCAAGTTATTGGGCCCACATGCACCTGTCCTTGTCTCAAAGACCTCAGACTGCTATGCATGTGCACCAGATAACTTAACAGGATCCGTCCGATTGCCCCAAGGACACCGGATAAACCACTTACAACCAGAACCGCGGGATTAAGTAACACAAATCACACACACCAATATTTTTGCAGCGGAAATCTTGTTACCAAATTTTACAAGTTACAAAAATTTTACATTATTTTATCGGAGTGATTGCAAAAGTATAAGTTTGAAATATATGCTAGCTCAAGGGACCATCCTCATTAAGAAGTTTAGAAGGGTTACTTAGACTTATAAGAAGGCCGAGCCCACTGGCACTTAACACCATCATCAACAGCACAAAACTATGACCTGAAAAACAACAGGGAATAAAACCCTGAGTATGGAATTACTCAGCAAGACTTACCCGACTAAAGAAAAGACTCTCAAGGATATGCTGGATTTGGGAATCAAGGAGAGGCTTTTAGCAAGAATCAACTTAGATACTTTTGCAGAAAAAGCTTACTAAAGTGAGTCCTTACTTTCAATATTTTAATGCCAGATTAAATATTAATAGACTCTATTTGCACCTAGTCTAATTTCACCATTTCATCAATACAACATCATTTTTACTCATAATGTTTACATCCTGACTTAGGTTGTAGGTCGGAGCTCAAGTCTCCACTCTCCGGGGATATAACGGCGATCCGAATCGATTTACTCAGCTGAGGATCTCTAACCACACGACATATGTAGCACTTAACCCTTGCATATGTCAATCGTTCCCACAGATCCTCCACAACGTGAACCGGTCCGCGCTACCCGGGAGCACTACTCCTCCATCCAGCCTCTAGCCAGGAGGGTACACGCTACTCCCACCATCTCCCACGCCCAGTGCGCGGTTGTCTTTTCACGTATGGAATAGCCGGGTTCAAGCTTACCCTGTCCCATTTCCAGGGCATGTGGCTAGTTAAGATAGTCCTTGATCAACAGGCCTACATACGCATCCAATCCTTAATTAACCTGGGCGGAGCATCACCTGTTCCTAGCCCAAGTCCCGATTTAAGTACTTCCATCCTTAGGAGTGTTTGTGCTCCCTAGGATGAAAAGAGCATTATAGGGAACTTTGCAGTAAGATCCCACCATGCTCCCAATGAAAATATTCTTGCAGGTAGAAATCATCCTTCCTCAGGATAAACCTGAGCTAGGCATAAGTGCAAAGGACAAACTCTATCTGCTTATAAGCAGGGCTAAGCATTTTTTGTAAATCATATTTTGATACTTCACCAGAAGTACCTATAAAGGTATGGATATCAAGGTAGGCAATGCATCAAAGGGTTTCCAAGCAACTCCTATAAACCTAATGCACATTTCGCTAGACTTAAAGTGTGTAAAAATAATTTAAAAACACAAGGAAGGGGTTGCATGCACCGGGGCTTGCCTGAGTAACACTAGGTTAGTGTTTGTTAGGCGATCACTTGGCGAGCATCCTTTGGATTGACACTCGTTCAGATTATCCATCTTCCAGTTCGTCCATCAGCATCATCCTGCGGATTAGCCCACGCTTGGGGTAGACTTGGCTCTTTTCCTCCGCATCACGTGATTAATTATCGTACCTAAATGATTTGCATAATGCACATGAATGCATAGTACTGACTTCACTCCACAACTAAAATTTCTCGCATAAAATGCCGATAGCGCCTACCGGCAAAGCCCTAAAATTACTAAGCAAATAAATTCAGCTTACCAGCATTCAAACGTGACTCAATACTTGTGAGAATGTTGATAAATTCTGGTTCGGGCTTGTCGTCGAACATCATAACGGGTAAGTTCCATGCAGCGCTGCGTGGTGGAGATTGACAGCCGGGTGCCGAGAGTGCGTGGAGTCTTATAGAACCATGATGCTGAAGATGGCGTGGTAACGAGCGAACACGTGGTTGAGTGTCGACAAGGTGTCCAAATCTTGTGAGGCAATGACATGGTCGAAGAAGACAACCAATATCATGCGATATCGATGGCAGGGCTTCCACTGACGGCGACCAGGAAAGGGAACCTGGCCACACAGCTTAAGCGAGCACTTGGGATTGAGCTCAACTAGAGGAGAGCAGGAACGCATGGGTGGAGATAATCGGCGGCAGGCGCACCAGGGGCACGATCAGAGGCGAGGACGATGATGAGGCAGAGGTCTCACGAGCTCACCACGGTAGTTGGCTAGAGAATAGTGTCCCGGCGAGCACGACCAGGGAGGTGAGGAAGGGGCATAGGGTATTGATGTCCTTCGACCAGAGACCACAGCACATAGCATGGCGGATGGACTTAGCCGCGGCGAGGTCGACCGACGAGGGAAGCAGGGAACACGACGACGACGGTCAGCCGATCGATGACCGGAGCATGACGCGATAGACTTGGGGATGTCGTGACGGCTGCCGAACGCTGATGGCCAAGCACACGGAACAACGACACCCGCGAGCTGAGGAACGACGGCGAGGTCGCGGCCGGGGTGAGTGCAGGATTCGGTGGTCTGGAGAGCAGCAGGATGCAGAGTAACATGGCGGACAACCTCCACGGCGAGCTGAGCGACGGCACAGGGGCGAGCAGAGAAATAGAAGCCGAGCTGAGGATCCACTCCAACCAGGGAACGGCGGCCATGGCAGGGACCGAGCAGGAGCAAGGAGAAGGGGGCGAGCTCGGAGGGAGCCAGGGGCGCGCTCCCGCGACACCAGAGAGCTCGACCACCATAGAAGCAGGGAATAAGCGCTGGAGTCGAGCAGGACGCAGTGGCGGACGCGCGCAGGAAACTGGAGCTTGCAGGGAGAAACGGCTGAGGGAGAGAGAGGAGGGGCCGCGCGGTACAGAGACTGGGCGTGGGCAGAGAGAAACGCAACAGCCATGGAGCTCCACGAGCGAGAGAGATGAGCGTGCAGTGGAGCAGAGAGGGAGCGCCCAGGAGCTCGCGCAGGGAACGGGGCGCGGCACCGGAAATGCCCTGCGGTCAGCAGAGAAGCTTCAACGGGCGCTGAGCAGCTGGAAGACAGCGCGCGCAGAGGAGCTGGGGGTCGCGAGCTGCAATAGGAAGGGGCCGGGGCGAGTTCGGTCGGGCAGAGGGAAATCCCACGGCGAGGGAGCACGGCTTGCAATGGCGAGCAGAGAATGGAAGCCGCGGGGAAGAGAGAAGCAGGGAGGATTGCCGACGAACAAAAGCTGGAGGAAGCGCTGCGGAGGATAGAGATAAGGAGGAGTCACGCGACGATAAGGCTGAGCGGAAGAAATATCAGAGCATACAGCGGCTGAGCGGTCAGGCGGCAAGATCTTCTTCTCCAAGCACGGCGGCGCGGCGTGGAAGAATAACAGGGGAGGCTGCGAGAGGGATAAGAACGATGACACAGGAAGAGATAGGAACGATTCAAGAGAAGAAAAATCTATGAAGATATTTTCATTTCTTCCCCTTTTTTAAATAAAATTGCAGATATTTTGAATTGGTATTTTTAGCGATGATTAAAGGGTCGAATAATTAGGATTGACAGCAACAATTGGGTAGGATTTGATTTGGCGAATTTTCCGGAATCAATTGAGTTTTCACCCGTGATTTATATTCGGAGATTCAGATCGAGACGAGAACACACCGACCGAACTACACTGGTTTCAGCTTTGGTATTTTAATTTACGATTGATTTCGTTGAAGTTAAACCGATTAGAAATTATTTGAGTCCGGCTCTAATTCCCTTTATCTGTTTTAATCGATTTATTACCAAATATTCCTGATTATTAATCTCGCGCATAATTTCTCTCGGATGATGCGCGATTCGAATTATTTTGCTCCGAACATTTTAGTCGTTGAGTGCGAATTAATTTACTTGGGATAAAATGCGTAAAAGCACATCGAGCTTCCGAATTTGTATTCGTGCGAGCGATGAATAATCACCGAACGCACCGATTTTCGGAATAACTAGGTTCCGAACATCACGAAAATTCAGGAAGAGCCCAAATAAATAAAAACGATGTCGAACTCGCGACAAACGGAACAGATGCGATATTAAAATCGTGATAGGCGAAGATGATTAAAATTAAGCATCTGTTTTATCCACTGATTACGTGCTTAAATCCGTACTCGTTGTCGAGCGGAATATAAACACCTGGGGTGTTACAGCCCTCCCCCCTTAAAAGAATCTCGTCCCGAGATTCGGAGCGAAAGACTTTTAAGAGTAGAGAAGCATGTAACCCATGTCCAGATCAACGATAATGATAAGGCAGTCTTGAACGAAGGCGAGTGCATCAGGATAGGGTTTCTCTAGTGGACATAACATGTATCGACTTAAGCCAATTTAGAAATGCCCACAATTGGAGACGTTGCCTGCCAGAGGAACACATAGGGTTCCATATGTGCAGTTTGCTTTTTCTGATGACACTGTACTATCTGAGTCTGTTGGGCGAGCGGCAAATACTCCATTTTACCCAAACAGAATCAGATGCACCATCTTGGGTAAAACACACAGAAAGAGGTTTACCAACAAGTGGTTACGGTAAGCTCATAGCACACGTGACAAGTGCGGATGTCGAACAACACCATAGTTGACCCGTGGCTAGCCAGAAAATCCAAGTCCAAGAGAAATGATAAAGACTCGTAAAATATCAACGAAGAGATCCGTTGATGTTGGCTCTGCAACCAATTCATTTTATCAAGCACTAGTCACGGCTCGACTTGATCACTCATGCTGGAAAAGCACACGCGAGACGATCGAGGCACGACTAGAGCGATGATTAGGTGGTTACTAGTCGAATTAACTTGGTTTTTGTAAGTACTTTCTCAGGATGGTTTGTGCTAAAGTGAGTTTAGATAACTCGACAAATCGATCTCTAAACTCAACCTTTGTTCATTGGGCAGTTACAAGTTAGTAAAACCAACTTGTTGAACTACTTTTGACATTGAGCAGATCCTCTCAGTTCCATCGGTAAGCCAACGGTCGAGAGTTTACTTCGGCTAACAGGAGATCATGCACTTGGGTAGAAATCCATTTAGTCAGGTTGTTCATCCGTTTCTTCCATGCGGGAGGAACTGGCTTGTTTTGGAAATATATGGGTTAAATAAGAGAGCGAATGAACAAACTCCTGCATCTCAACAGTAGGGGAAATCCAATCTCCATTCTGAGAGCTACTTAGTTGTCTCTCGACACTAAAAATCTCCAAGGCTTCACCTTTACACCAAAGATGCAAAGGGAAACTTATTTGAGTAGTCACTACCAAGATCAAAAGAAAAGAGCCCACACATGAAAGTGGTATTGCCCTTTTTATCCAAAAGAGATGATAGATGTTGCTTGATCACTTGACAAACAACATGGAAATTGTTTCAAGGGAGAAGTCCACGGAAGATCACATATCAGTGTAGTTCCACAATGGATCATGACTAGAGACATCGATACCAGCATGCGCCAAGCAGCATAACCTTGCGTGTACATTCACAAGGGGCTCTCAGTTTCGCTGCGGCACCATAAGTCGTTAACCATGACACCATTACAAAACTGGCACCAATAATAAATCTCACGTAGCAAAAATAGATTGTGCCAAGATAACGCATTGACATAGTCTCATAATGGATTACAACTACTAACCATGATACCAGCGCGTGCCGAGCAGCACAACCGTGTGTGCGCACACACAGAAGGCCCTCGGTTTCGTCATGGCACCACAGGTTTTAGCCATAATGCCATTACCAGACGTAACCAATAAGAAATCTCGCGCGATACAAATGAATTGAACAAGGGTGACAATATACAAGGAGATACTCCACCTGTAAGAATGGTTACAAGTAGAGAGCCAAATAGATTATGTCCCGATGAAATGAACAAGGCGTGTCCATAACCTAAAATTAATGAAAGGAGTACGATGGGAGACTGTTAATTCAGCCCCAAGCATATTTCTATGCCCATAGTAGAGATTACAAGGTCAAGGATTAAGTTGGTATGCCTTCACTAAACATGAGGAAGCCAAAGGCATCAACCGAACAAGGGAATGGTTCTAGAAGGAGACATGACTTGAGATCCTTGTTTTAAGCTTAGATACATTTTATGTCCAATAAGGAAATTATCTAAGCATTCATTTGTATGGGCTTTGTCATGGAGTAATAATGGACAATTCAAGTTTGGGCATGGTTTACTAAATAAGAATATGACCTAGTTTTGGGTTTAGGCAATCAAGTCTCTAACCTTCTATCGACACATTAAGCACAAGAGCACATATAAAGCACCCTAAGAGGTCACCTAAAGAATGGAGGACACCTATTTCATCGAAGTTCATAATACAATATTACACTACATTATCTACAATCAATGGTTGCTGGAATAAAGATGAGGTGAGCATTTTGGGTGTATAGGTGACAAACATAATGCAACAATCAGGATGCATGCTCGTCTTATTCGTCCTCACTGATTTTGCCAACATAATGTGGCCATAGCGTTCTATATCGGTGGCATACGTTCTCTCTCGGTAATTTGCTAGTCGTCAACTACACATATGTTTTTGAGGTTAGTATACCTGCAGAAAAATCCATCACAACCCAATTCCCAATGATGCAGTTCACACATGACAGTTTATCACAGTTTATACTCCATATATTGCTATATGGAGTCCAGCTCATCATTAAGCGCCGAGCCACGCATAGGCGCCGTTGCCACACTTTAACCATAGGGCAACTCATTATGGTAACTCACCTTCTTACCTGAGCGTAGGTGCGTCGTTACAAGTACAATACACTTCTCAGTATTCCCATGTCTGTATACCCATACACATCCATGGGGTACTGAATCCCAGAAAATTAAATACTCCACAACGCAGCCTTCATATATACATATGTGGAACATGTATATAATCAAGCGCCACAATTAAGCACTCCCCTAGACCGACGGTTGTTCGGTCATGCTCTCACAACTCACCTTACCTTGAGCGTCGATCCATTCAAAACTGAATGGCCTCAAAATAACATTACACATGTATGCAATACCCACCCGGTTGTGGGTTAGTGGTTTTGAACTAAGCCACCTGGTAGTCCTTAACTTAGGGCTTAATAGAGGATGTCGCTAGCATTATAGTTTTGCAAAACTGTTTTTCAAAATCAAACAATGTGTTTAGTTGAAAATAGGTTTTCTAAAACCAAAACTTTTGTTTTAAAAATAAGTATGTGACCGTATATACTTAATCCTGCTCCGATACCAGCTGCGGCAGAACCTCCCAAGTTATTGGGCCCACATGCACCTGTCCTTGTCTCAAAGACCTCAGACTGCTATGCATGTGCACCAGATAACTTAACAGGATCCGTCCGATTGCCCCAAGGACACCGGATAAACCACTTACAACCAGAACCGCGGGATTAAGTAACACAAATCACACACACCAATATTTTTGCAGCGGAAATCTTGTTACCAAATTTTACAAGTTACAAAAATTTTACATTATTTTATCGGAGTGATTGCAAAAGTATAAGTTTGAAATATATGCTAGCTCAAGGGACCATCCTCATTAAGAAGTTTAGAAGGGTTACTTAGACTTATAAGAAGGCCGAGCCCACCGGCACTTAACACCATCATCAACAGCACAAAACTATGACCTGAAAAACAACAGGGAATAAAACCCTGAGTATGGAATTACTCAGCAAGACTTACCCGACTAAAGAAAAGACTCTCAAGGATATGCTGGATTTGGGAATCAAGGAGAGGCTTTTAGCAAGAATCAACTTAGATACTTTTGCAGAAAAAGCTTACTAAAGTGAGTCCTTACTTTCAATATTTTAATGCCAGATTAAATATTAATAGACTCTATTTGCACCTAGTCTAATTTCACCATTTCATCAATACAACATCATTTTTACTCATAATGTTTACATCCTGACTTAGGTTGTAGGTCGGAGCTCAAGTCTCCACTCTCCGGGGATATAACGGCGATCCGAATCGATTTACTCAGCTGAGGATCTCTAACCACACGACATATGTAGCACTTAACCCTTGCATATGTCAACCGTTCCCACAGATCCTCCACAACGTGAACCGGTCCGCGCTACCCGGGAGCACAGTACTCCTCCATCCAGCCTCTAGCCAGGAGGGTACACGCTACTCCCACCATCTCCCACGCCCAGTGCGCGGTTGTCTTTTCACGTATGGAATAGCCGGGTTCAAGCTTACCCTGTCCCATTTCCAGGGCATGTGGCTAGTTAAGATAGTCCTTGATCAACAGGCCTACATACGCATCCAATCCTTAATTAACCTGGGCGGAGCATCACCTGTTCCTAGCCCAAGTCCCGATTTAAGTACTTCCATCCTTAGGAGTGTTTGTGCTCCCTAGGATGAAAAGAGCATTATAGGGAACTTTGCAGTAAGATCCCACCATGCTCCCAATGAAAATATTCTTGCAGGTAGAAATCATCCTTCCTCAGGATAAACCTGAGCTAGGCATAAGTGCAAAGGACAAACTCTATCTGCTTATAAGCAGGGCTAAGCATTTTTTGTAAATCATATTTTGATACTTCACCAGAAGTACCTATAAAGGTATGGATATCAAGGTAGGCAATGCATCAAAGGGTTTCCAAGCAACTCCTATAAACCTAATGCACATTTCGCTAGACTTAAAGTGTGTAAAAATAATTTAAAAACACAAGGAAGGGGTTGCATGCACCGGGGCTTGCCTGAGTAACACTAGGTTAGTGTTTGTTAGGCGATCACTTGGCGAGCATCCTTTGGATTGACACTCGTTCAGATTATCCATCTTCCGGTTCGTCCATCAGCATCATCCTGCGGATTAGCCCACGCTTGGGGTAGACTTGGCTCTTTTCCTCCGCATCACGTGATTAATTATCGTACCTAAATGATTTGCATAATGCACATGAATGCATAGTACTGACTTCACTCCACAACTAAAATTTCTCGCATAAAATGCCGATAGCGCCTACCGGCAAAGCCCTAAAATTACTAAGCAAATAAATTCAGCTTACCAGCATTCAAACGTGACTCAATACTTGTGAGAATGTTGATAAATTCTGGTTCGGGCTTGTCGTCGAACATCATAAAGGGTAAGTTCCATGCAGCGCTGCGTGGTGGAGATTGACAGCCGGGTGCCGAGAGTGCGTGGAGTCTTATAGAACCATGATGCTGAAGATGGCGTGGTAACGAGCGAACACGTGGTTGAGTGTCGACAAGGTGTCCAAATCTTGTGAGGCAATGACATGGTCGAAGAAGACAACCAATATCATGCGATATCGATGGCAGGGCTTCCACTGACGGCGACCAGGAAAGGGAACCTGGCCACACAGCTTAAGCGAGCACTTGGGATTGAGCTCAACTAGAGGAGAGCAGGAACGCATGGGTGGAGATAATCGGCGGCAGGCGCACCAGGGGCACGATCAGAGGCGAGGACGATGATGAGACAGAGGTCTCACGAGCTCACCACGGTAGTTGGCTAGAGAATAGTGTCCCGGCGAGCACGACCAGGGAGGTGAGCAAGGGGCATAGGGTATTGATGTCCTTCGACCAGAGACCACAGCACATAGCATGGCGGATGGACTTAGCCGCGGCGAGGTCGACCGACGAGGGAAGCAGGGAACACGACGACGACGGTCAGCCGATCGACGACCGGAGCATGACGCGATAGACTTGGGGATGTCGTGACGGCTGCCCAACGCTGATGGCCAAGCACACGGAACAACGGCACTCGCGAGCTGAGGAACGACGGCGAGGTCGCGGCCGGGGTGAGTGCAGGATTCGGTGGTCTGGAGAGCAGCAGGATGCAGAGTAACATGGCAGACAACCTCCACGGCGAGCTGAGCGACGGCACAGGGGCGAGCAGAGAAATAGAAGCCGAGCTGATGATCCACTCCAACCAGGGAACGACGGCCATGGCAGGGACCGAGCAGGAGCAAGGAGAAGGGGGCGAGCTCGGAGGGAGCCAGGGGCGCGCTCCCGCGACACCAGAGAGCTCGACCACCATAGAAGCAGGGAATAAGCGCTGGAGTCGAGCAGGACGCAGTGGCGGACGCGCGCAGGAAACTGGAGCTTGCAGGGAGAAACGACTGAGGGAGAGAGAGGAGGGGCCGCGCGGTACAGAGACTGGGCGTGGGCAGAGAGAAACGCAGCAGCCATGGAGCTCCACGAGCGAGAGAGATGAGCGTGCAGTGGAGCAGAGAGGGAGCGCCCAGGAGCTCGCGCAGGGAACGGGGCGCGGCACCGGAAATGCCCTGCGGTCAGCAGAGAAGCTTCAACGGGCGCTGAGCAGCTGGAAGACAGCGCGCGCAGAGGAGCTGGGGGTCGCGAGCTGCAACAGGAAGGGGCCGGGGCGAGTTCGGTCGGGCAGAGGGAAATCCCACGGCGAGGGAGCACGACTTGCAATGGCGAGCAGAGAATGGAAGCCGCGGGGAAGAGAGAAGCAGGGAGGATTGCCGACGAACAAAAGCTGGAGGAAGCGCTGCGGAGGATAGAGATAAGGAGGAGTATCGCGACGATAAGGCTGAGCGGAAGAAATATCAGAGCATACAGCGGCTGAGCGGTCGGGCGGCAAGATCTTCTTCTCCAAGCACGGCGGCGCGGCGTGGAAGAATAACAGGGGAGGCTGCGAGAGGGATAAGAACGATGACACAGGAAGAGATAGGAACGATTCAAGAGAAGAAAAATCTATGAAGATATTTTCATTTCTTCCCCTTTTTTAAATAAAATTGCAGATATTTTGAATTGGTATTTTTAGCGATGATTAAAGGGTCGAATAATTAGGATTGACAGCAACAATTGGGTAGGATTTGATTTGGCGAATTTTCCGGAATCAATTGAGTTTTCACCCGTGATTTGTATCCGGAGATTCAGATCGAGACGAGAACACACCGACCGAACTACACTGGTTTCAGCTTTGGTATTTTAATTTACGATTGATTTCGTTGAAGTTAAACCGATTAGAAATTATTTGAGTTCGGCTCTAATTCCCTTTATCTGTTTTAATCGATTTATTACCAAATATTCCTGATTATTAATCTCGCGCATAATTTCTCTCGGATGATGCGCGATTCGAATTATTTTGCTCCGAACATTTTAGTCGTTGAGTGCGAATTAATTTACTTGGGATAAAATGCGTAAAAGCACATCGAGCTTCCGAATTTGTATTCGTGCGAGCGATGAATAATCACCGAACGCACCGATTTTCGGAATAACTAGGTTCCGAACATCACGAAAATTCAGGAAGAGCCCAAATAAATAAAAACGATGTCGAACTCGCGACAAACGGAACAGATGCGATATTAAAATCGTGATAGGCGAAGATGATTAAAATTAAGCATCTGTTTTATCCACTGATTACGTGCTTAAATCCGTACTCGTTGTCGAGCGGAATATAAACATCTGGGGTGTTACATCTTCCGCAAATGATTTATATTAATTAAAATCGACCTAGAACATAGGTTACACGTTTATTATGTAAACCTTCCGAAAACCATACCGTCTCAACCATAGTTTGGATTTCAACGTTTATTTCCTCGCGTGACTGTAGAAACGATCTCTATTTCATAGTACACGTTTTATAATGGTTTTCTTTGTATGGTGTAATGTTCTTATGCATGTATATGTTTGTTTGCCTATGCCTATTCGTATTCATTGCGCGTCGCGAATAGATTGCGATCTATTCCCGAGCTTCGAGGAATCGATGATCAAGATTTGGTGAACCACTGGTCTTGAGATCAAACTCTTCGAGTTCTACGATATTGAAGACCCTGAGCATCTGTTTGGTGAAGGCAAGTGTTCTCTGACCCATTATGTCCTACATACTTATAATCCACTGTCCCGCATTACATTATTGAAACCTAAGGATTGACTAGTCTGTATTTACCTCATCCTTGTTTACCTTTTGGGTTACCATGGTTAGCTTTATGTTATTGCTTTACTTTAATCAATGAACATGATGTGAACATTTATGATACGATGTTGCCATTGTGATTATGATGATGGTCCTGTGATACTTTAGGGGACTCAGGCTGTTTCCTGAGTGCCTCTCCGTAAGGACTTGTTCGGGGAGGGACACCCCGGGAAAACAGTGCAACCATGAGGGTGGTATGGGACGCCCTTGGCCAAGTAATTAGGGAAGTCTTATGTTGGGTGCTGGTTTTTGGTCATTCGGAAACGAAGGCATCTATTATGGCTCCTATATTCTCGCTCAGGGATCTAGGTACGAGCATCGTCCCACGGCTTTTTCGTGAGGGCAGAGGTATAGGCTTTGGGACGTCAGATGGACTTTATGCAATGGTCATTTCCAACATTTGCATAGTGAGGACCCTAGGGAAAAGTCACGTAGTGAGACCCTGCTAGTTCATCTTGGAAGTGATCAATGGGGAGTCACGATCCTCGGGCAGAAAGGGAATCACGGCTCATGGGTAAAGTGTGCAACCTCTGCAGAGTGTTATGAAACTGATATATCAGTCGTGCTCACGGTTATGAGCGGCCTTGGGATCCTCTTTGACTAGAGATACAGATGGTTCGATATACAGTGGTTCTATTTATTATTTTGGTTCGATGATGATAATAATGTTCCTCGATGAGGAAATGATTCACGGGTTGGTTATTGCTAAAACTTGGCTTCTAATAATAATAAATACCTGACAAACTAAAAGCAACTGCTTTGACACTAACCCCACATAAAGCTAGTCCACCTCAGCCAAACGAGACATTTGTTGAGTATGTTGATGTGTACTCACCCTTGCTTTCACAAAACACCAGGTTGCCTTTGGTGCAATCTATGCTCAGGTAAAGAAGAAGGTGTCGAGGCGGATCTCTAGGGGTTCCAGGACTTCGACGAATTCGAGGATTAGGCTAGCAACCTCCCCCAGTCAGCTGCTTGTGGTGGGTTAATTTACGTTGGCTATGTTTCGATTCTGTGTACTTTGATTTATATTATGTAAATGACTCTAGTCTTTAATATTATTACTTACTCTTTATTGTAATTTGAAGCATTGTGCTATATTGAGTCATTTATGTAATCGTTGTGTACGTGAATTTCTGATCCTGGCACGTACATGGTTCACATTCGGTTTACCTTCAAAACCGGGTGTGACATAAATGGTATCAGAGCCTTGCTGACTATAGGACCACTTACCTAGAGTAGCATTGGCCGTTTTAAGGACTTATTGAGTATTACTTCACCTCATCCTTGATTTTGCTTCAAAATATTAGTCACCTCGACTAATTTTATGTTGTGCTCCTATATTCCCCCTTGCCAAAAAAGTATTTAATTCTAGTATGTGAGAGCACCTAGAGGGGGGGTGAATAGGTGATCCTGAATAAAAAACTTAAAACTTGAAGCCACAAACTTGATTAAGTGTTAGAGCAATGAAATCAAGTGGCTAAGGAGAGGAGTTCTTGCAAACCACAAAGAGATCAACACAGAGAGGCACAATGGTTTATCCCGTGGTTCGGCCAAGTACAAAACTTGCCTACTCCACGTTGTGGCGTCCCAACGGACGAGGGTTGCACTCAACCCCTCTCAAGTGATCCAATGATCAACTTGAATACCACGGTGTTCCTTTTTCCTTTACTATATCCCGTTTGCGAGGAATCTCCACAACTTGGAGTCTCTCGCCCTTACAATGAGGATCAATGTGAAAGCACTAGAGTAAGGGAGGAAAGCAACACACACAAATTCACAGCAAATACGCACACACACAGTCAAGATTTCAGCTCAAATGAATGTCACAAAGTTCTCACTAGAACGGAGCTCAAAACACTAAGAATGTCAAACGAGTGCGCAAAGACGAAGTGTGAATGATCAAGAATGCTCAAAACACCGGATAGTCCGGTGCACACCGGATAGTCCGGTGAATTTTAGCCGTACGCCGCCGACGAATTCTCGCGAGCGGCCTTTTCACCAGAGCCAGCCTGGCGCACCGGACAGTCCGGTGCACCCAGACTGAGCAGAGTCTTGGCTGCTCGAGCCAAGTCTTTTCCAATTGTCTTTTCTCTGATTCTAGCACTTAGACAAATATGTTAGTACACAAAAACCAATGTACTAAGTCTAGAATCATACCTTTGTATTGATTTGCATTTTGTCCACCCTTTGGCATATACCCATTCCCTTAATGTGTGTTGGGCACTTAATCACCAAAATCTTATAGAAATGGCCCAAGGGCACATTTCCCTTTCAATATCCCCCTTTTTGGTGATTTATGCCAACACAACAAAAAACAACTAAAAAAGTGCAACATCAATGCAAATAAGAACACAAATTTGTTTTGATTCAAATTTGGCATATATGGATCATTCTTTGCCACCACTTGGTTTGTTTTTGCAAATCAAACTCAATTTCCTATCTCTAAGTCAAATTCACTTGTTGAGCCATAGAGAAAGGTATTCCAAGAGAAATTGATCATTAATTCAAAAACTCCCTCTATTCCCCATAATCAAACATTCCCATAATCAAACATTCTCCCCACAAGAGACCAACTTTTGACAAAAAGAGACAATAAGAATTTTGACAAATCAAAAAGTTCTAACTCTACTATTTTCAGAATTCTCAAGTGGTAGCTGATCCATTTGTTGCTTTGGCCCTTAATTTCTCCCCATTTGGCATCAAGCACCAAAACAGGATCATTTTTGGCCTTTAAACCCCATTGCCTCACCAAAATTGTCAATTAAGAGCAAAAAGGCAATAAGTGACATGGGGATGAACATGGAGTAAGTTACCCTCTCATCGGAGTGCAGTGGAAGTCTTTCATGGTCCAAGTCCAACATTCCCTTTCATTCCACCTTTGAGACTAAATCAAGCAAACTCAAGCACACAGTTAGTCTCAAAGGGTCAAGTTGTAGCACATCCCCCCCTAAATATGTACATCACTTGCAAATGGACTTGTGAGGTCCGGGGAGTGTTTGTACAACTTGAGCACAATAAATAAACAACAAAATGCATAAGGAACATGATCAAGGCATAAAACACATGTATGCTATAAATCAATCCAGGTTCCGCGAATCTAAGACATTTAGCTCACTACGCAGCCTGCAAAAGGTCTTCTCATCTAGAGGCTTGGTAAAGATATCGGCTAGTTGGTTCTCGGTGCTAACATAAAACACTTCGATATCTCCCTTTTGCTGGTGGTCTCTCAAAAAGTGATGTCGGATGTCTATGTGCTTTGTGCGGCTGTGTTCAACAGGATTGTCCGCCATGCAGATAGCACTCTCATTATCACATAGGAGTGGGACTTTGCTCAGATTGTAGCCAAAGTCCCGGAGGGTTTGCCTCATCCAAAGTAGTTGCGCGCAACACTGTCCTACGGCAACATACTCGGCCTCAGCGGTGGATAGGGCAACAGAAGTTTGTTTCTTAGAGCTCCACGACACCAGGGACCTTCCTAAGAATTGGCACGTCCCCGATGTACTCTTCCTATCGACCTTACATCCAGCATAGTCAGAGTCTGAATATCCAATCAAGTCAAAGGTAGACCCCTTTGGATACCAGATCCCGAAGCAAGGCGTAGCGACTAAATATCTAAGAATTCGCTTCACGGCCACTAAGTGACACTCCCTTGGATCGGATTGAAATCTAGCACACATGCATACGCTAAGCATAATATCCGGTCTACTAGCACATAAATAAAGTAAAGACCCGATCATAGACCGGTATGCTTTTTGATCAACAGACTTACCTCCTTTGTTGAGGTCGACGTGTCCGTCAGTTCCCATTGGAGTCTTTGCGGGCTTGGCGTCCTTCATCCCAAACCGCCTTAGCAAGTCTTGCGTGTACTTCGTTTGGGAGATGAAGGTGTCGTCCTTGAGTTGCTTCACTTGGAACCCAAGGAAGTAGTTCAACTCGCCCATCATCAACATCTCAAATTTCTGCGTCATCGCCCTGCTAAACTCTTCACAAGACTTTTGGTTAGTAGAACCAAATATTATGTCATCGACATAAATTTGGCACACAAATAAGTCACCATCACAAGTCTTAGTGAATAAAGTTGGATCGGCTTTCCCAACCTTGGAAGCATTAGCAATTAAAAAGTCTCTAAGGCATTCATACCATGCTCTTGGGGCTTGCTTAAGTCCATAGAGCGCCTTAGAGAGCTTACACACGTGGTCGGGGTACCGTTCATCCTCAAAACCAGGGGGTTGCTCCACGTACACCTCCTCCTTGATTGGCCTGTTGAGGAAAGCGCTCTTCACATCCATTTGGAACAACCTGAAAGAATGGTGAGCGGCATAGGCTAACAAAATGCGAATGGACTCTAGCCTAGCCACAGGAGCAAAAGTCTCCTCAAAGTCCAAACCTGCGACTTGGGCATAACCTTTTGCCACAAGTCGTGCCTTGTTCCTTGTCACCACCCCGTGCTCGTCTTGTTTGTTGCGGAACACCCACTTGGTTCCCACAATGTTTTGCTTGGGACGAGGCACCAGTGTCCAAACTTCATTTCGCTTGAAGTTGTTGAGCTCTTCTTGCATGGCCAACACCCAGTCCAGATCTAGCAAGGCCTCTTCTACCCTGAAAGGCTCAATAGAAGAGACAAAAGAGTAATGCTCACAAAAATTAACTAATCTAGAGCGAGTAGTTACTCCCTTGCTAATGTCACCCAAAATTTGGTCGACGGGATGATTCCTTTGAATCATTGCTCGAACTTGAGTTGGAGGTGCCAGTTGTGCTTCTTCCTCCATAACATGATCATCTTGTGCTCCCCCTTGATCACGCGCCTCTTCTTGATGAACCTGTTCATCATCTTGAGTTGGGGGATGCACCATTGTTGAGGAAGAAGGTTGATCTTGCTCTTTTTGTTCCTGTGGTCGCACATCGCCAATCGCCATGGTACGTATTGCGGCCGTTGGAACGTCTTCTTCATCTACATCATCAAGATCAACAACTTGCTCTCTTGGAGAGCCATTAGTCTCATCAAATACAACGTCACTAGAGACTTCAACCAAACCCGATGATTTGTTGAAGACCCTATACGCCTTTGTATTTGAGTCATAACCTAACAAAAACCCTTCTACAGCTTTGGGAGCAAACTTAGAATTTCTACCTTTCTTCACTAGAATATAACATTTGCTCCCAAATACACGAAAGTATGACACATTGGGTTTGTTACCGGTTAGGAGTTCGTATGAAGTCTTCTTGAGGAGTCAATGAAGGTATACCCGGTTTATGGCGTGGCAAGCCGTGTTCACGGCTTCCGACCAAAACCGCTTGGGGGTCTTGAACTCTCCAAGCATCGTCCTTGCCATATCGATGAGCGTCCTGTTCTTCCTCTCTACCACACCATTTTGCTGTGGTGTGTAGGGAGTGGAGAACTCGTGCTTGATTCCTTCTTCCTTAAGGTACTCTTCTACTTGAAGGTTCTTGAACTCTGACCCGTTGTGGCTCCTTATCTTCTTCACCTTGAGCTCAAACTCATTTTGAGCTCTCCTTAGGAAGCGCTTGAGGGTCCCTTGGGTTTCTGTTTTATCCTATAAAAAGAATACCCAAGTGAAGCGGGAAAAGTCATCAACGATAACAAGACCATACTTACTTCCTCCTAAGCTTGGATAGGCGACAGGTCCGAAGAGGTCCATATGAAGCAACTCCAAAGGTCTTGATGTGGTCATCACATTTTTGGTGTGATGCGTACTTCCCACTTGTTTACCTGCTTGACAAGCTGCACAAGGTCTATCTTTTTCGAAATGCACATTTGTTAGACCTAACACATGTTCTCCCTTTAGAAGTTTGTGAAGGTTCTTCATCCCCACATGTGCTAGACGGCGATGCCACAGCCAGCCCATGCTAGTCTTAGCAATTAAGCATGCATCTAGACCGGCCTCCTCTTTTGCAAAATCAACTAAATAGAGTTTGCCATCTAATACACCCTTAAAAGCTAATGAACCATCACTCCTTCTAAAGACAGACACATCTACATTTGTGAATAAGCAATTATATCCCATATTACATAATTGACTAACGGACAACAAATTATACCCGAGCGATTCTACTAAAAACACATTAGAGATGGAATGCTCGGAAGAAATAGCTATTTTTCCTAGTCCTTTAACCTTGCCTTGATTCCCATCACCGAATATGATTGAGTCTTGGGAATCTTTGTTCTTGACGTAGGAGGTGAACATCTTCTTCTCCCCCGTCATGTGGTTTGTGCATCCACTGTCAATAATCCAGCTTGATCCCCCGGATGGATAAACCTGCAAGGCAAATTAGGCTTGGGTTTTAGGTACCCAACTCTTGTTGGGTCCTACAAGGTTAGTAACAATAGCCTTAGGGATCCAAATGCAAGTTTTATCTCCCTTGCATTTTGCCCCTAATTTTCTAGCAACCACTTTCTTGTCCTTTCTACAAATAGCAAAGGAAGCATTGCAAGCATGATAAATTGTAGAAAGTTCATGAACATTCCTCCTAGGCATATGATGAGTGACATTTTTCCTAGCCAAACTTCTATCATGCATAATAGAAGAACTTGAAGCAATCATGGCATGAGAATCAAAAGCATCATAACTTCTATGAACATTCCTAGAACATCTCCTGTCATGGTACATGAAAGCATGGTTCTTTTGAGCACTATTAGCCATAGGGGCCTTCCCTTTCTCCTTGGCGGAGATGGAAGTCTTATGACTTGTTAAGTTCTTGGCTTCCCTCTTAAAGCCAAGTCCATCCTTAATTGAGGGGTGTCTACCAATCGTGTAGGCATCCCTTGCAAATTTTAGTTTATCAAATTCACTTTTGCTAGTCTTAAGTTGAGTATTAAGACTAGCCACTTCATCCTTTAATTTAGAAATGGAGACTAGGTGTTCACTACACACATCAACATTAAAATCTTTACACCTATTGCAAACCACAACATGTTCTACACAAGAGGTTGATTTGTTAGCTATTTCTAGTTTAGCATTCAAGTCATCATTGGTACTCTTTAAGTTAGAAATAGATTCATGGCATGTAGACAATTCACATGAAAGCATTTCATTTCTTTTAACTTCTAAAGCAAGAGAATCTTGTGCACTTACAAATTTATCATGCTCTTCATATAAGAGATCTTCTTGCATTTTCTAAAAGTCTATTTTTCTCATTCAAAGCATCAATTAATTCATTGATCTTATCAATTTTAGTTCTATCTAATCCTTTGAATAAACTAGCATAGTCTACTTCATCATCGCTAGATTCGTCATCACTTGAAGAGGCATATGTAGTAGCATTTCGAGTACTTACCTTCTTCTCCTTTGCCATGAGGCAGGTGTGATGCTCGTTGGGGAAGAGAGACGATTTGTTGAAGGCGGTGGCGGCGAGTCCTTCGTCGTCGGAGTCGGACGAAGAGCAATCAGAATCCCACTCCTTTCCAAGGTGTGCCTCGCCTTTAGCCTTCTTGTAAACCTTCTTGTTCTCTCTTTTCCCATTCTTTCCTTGTTCCTAGTCACTATCATTATCAGGACAGTTAGCAATAAAGTGACCAATCTTACCACACTTGAAGCAGGAGCGCTTTCCCTTCGTCTTGCTCTTTTTGGGATGCTCCTTGCGACCCTTTAGCGCCGTATTGAAGCGCTTGATGATGAGGGCCATTTCTTCCTCGTTGAGCCCCGCCGCCTCAACTTGTGCCACCTTGCTAGGTAGCGCCTCTTTGCTATTTGTTGCCTTGAGAGCAATGGCTTGAGGCTCATGAATTGGACCATTTAATGCCTCATCAACGTATCTTGCCTCCTTGATCATCATCCGCCCGCTTACGAACTTTCCAAGTATTTCTTCGGGCGACATCTTGGTGTACCTAGGATTTTCACGAATATTGTTTACAAGATGTGGATCAAGGACAGTGAAAGACCTTAGCATTAGGCGGACGACGTCGTGGTCCGTCCATCACGTGCTTCCATAGCTCCTTATTTTGTTGACGAGGGTCTTGAGCCTATTGTATGTTTGGGTTGGCTCCTCCCCCTGATCATTGCGAACCTTCCTAGTTCGCCTTCCACCAACTCCATCTTGGTGAGCATGGTGACGTCGTTCCCCTCATGTGAGATCTTGAGGGTGTCCCAAATCTGCTTGGCGTTATCCAAGCCGCTCACTTTATGATATTCATCCCTGCACAATGAAGCTAACAACACAGTAGTAGCTTGTGCATTTTTATGAATTTGTTCATTAATAAACAAGGGACTATCCGTACTATCAAATTGCATTCCATTTTCTACTATCTCCCATATACTTGGATGGAGAGAGAACAAGTGGCTACGCATTTTGTGACTCCAAAATCCGTAGTCCTCTCCATCAAAGTGAGGAGGTTTACCAAGGGGAATGGAAAGCAAATGAGCATTTGTACTTTGCGGAATACGAGAATAATCAAAAGAAAAGTTTGAATTGACCGTTTTCTTTTTCTCGTAGTCGTCGTCGTCCTTTTGGGAAGAGGAAGATTCGTCGCTGTCGTAGTAGACTATCTTCTTGATGCGCCTCTTCTTCTTCCCGTCTTTCTTCTTGTGACTCGAGCCCGAGTTAGTGGGCTTGTCATCTTTTGGCTCATTGGAGAAAGACTCCTCCTTATCATTGACCACCATCCCCTTGCCCTTAGGATCCATCTCTTCGGGCGATTATTCCCTCACGTGAAGAGAACGGCTCCGATACCAATTGAGAGCACCTATAGGGGGGTGAATAGGTGATCCTGAATAAAAAACTTAAAACTTGAAGCCACAAACTTGATTAAGTGTTAGAGCAATGAAATCAAGTGGCTAAGGAGAGGAGTTCTTGCAAACCACAAAGAGATCAACACAGAGAGGCACAGTGGTTTATCCCGTGGTTCGGCCAAGTACAAAACTTGCCTACTCCACGTTGTGGCGTCCCAACGGACGAGGGTTGCACTCAACCCCTCTCAAGTGATCCAATGATCAACTTGAATACCACGGTGTTCATTTTTCCTTTACTATATCCCGTTTGTGAGGAATCTCCACAACTTGGAGTCTCTCGCCCTTACAATGAGGATCAAAGTGAAAGCACTAGAGTAAGGGAGGGAAGCAACACACACAAATTCACAGCAAATACGCACACACACAGTCAAGATTTGAGCTCAAATGAATGTCACAAAGTTCTCACTAGAACGGAGCTCAAAACACTAAGAATGTCAAACGAGTGCGCAAAGACGAAGTGTGAATGATCAAGAATGCTCAAACTGTGCTTGGTGTTATCTCCTCCATGCGCCTAGGGGTCCGTTTTATAGCCCCAAGGCAGCTAGGAGCCGTTGAGAGCATTCCAGGAAGGCAATTCTTGCCTTCTGTCGACTGGCGCACCGGACAGTCCGGTGCACTGTCCGGTGCGGATTTCTTTCCTATTCTGGCGCAGCCGACCGTTGAAGGTTTGGAGCCGTTGGCGCACCGGACACTGTCCGGTGCCCCCTTCAGACCGTTGGCTCGGCCACGCGTCACGCGTGGATTGCGCGGCCGACCGTTGGCTCGGCCGACCGTTGGCTCACCGGATAGTCCGGTGAATTTTAGCCGTACGCCGCCGACGAATTCGCGAGAGCAGCCTTTTCACCAGAGCCAGCCTGGCGCACCGGACACTGTCCGGTGCACCACCGGACAGTTCGGTGCACCCTGACTGAGCAGAGTCTTGGCTGCTCGAGCCAAGTCTTTTCCAATTGTCTTTTCTCTGATTCTAGCACTTAGACAAATATGTTAGTACACAAAAACCAATGTACTAAGTCTAGAATCATATCTTTGTATTGATTTGCATTTTGTCCACCCTTTGGCATATACTCATTCCCTTAATGTGTGTTGGGCACTTAATCACCAAAATCTTATAGAAATGGCCCAAGGGCACATTTCCCTTTCAGTATGGTCTATACTTCTCTCAATATATTAGATCCGATCTCACTCTTGTGCTTGCGACATCTTTGTAGATGCCCCCTGACCATAACCTTCTTGTCCTTCTGGGATTCTTTCCTCTTTCATCATTAAATTGCTACCATCTGGCGAACTCTAGTCCTTTGGTATTGACATGCTTGTATCCCTTTAATACTCTTGTTTCAAGTACTTACCTCTGAATTTCTACTGCCTACTTAAACATTTCAGTTTATATGTTCATGATCATCCTGTCTTTTGAGACACTTTCCTATTCTGTTGTTAAGTCGCTATCTTTCGGCAATTCGTACTCCCTTGGTCTTGGTATGCTCGCACCTTCGTAATCTTGCATACTTTTACTTTGTATATAAATGCTTACCTTTGCACCCCAATGTCTGTTTAAAACATTTCAGTTTACATACTCTTGACCACCTTTGTTTCTTCATGATCCATGAGCGATCATTCCAATCCTCACATCCTTAATGATCTCATCGTTTCCATATAACTTCTCTCGGTAATAATTTCTTTTACTTCAACCATTCTATTGGAACCTTACCTACCTTACCGTGATTTTCCCCATTTCGCCATTTCGTGAGTCTTTCCTTAACTCCATCCTTTTCTATGCTCTTTGTTATTATCACCTTTACCCTTGACACTTCTATATCTTGCATTGATGTTCATCTTATACCTACCCTTCAAGGTCTCCCCTCTCCCATCTCAATCTGAGAGTTGTATGTTTTACCTATTTTTCTTTTGGGTGTATCATCTTCTTTGTCCCTTGCGAGTTTTTAACTCCATCCTTTGCCCACTTTTGTTTGCTAGTACCTTTACCTTTCTCATCACTCGATCTTACCTTGGTGATTACGTTATGTCTGTTCTCTAAAATCTCCAACTTCATATTCCAATTTGAGAGCGGTGTTTTACTTACCTCGCCCTTGGCTATATCCTCTTCTTTATCGCGTGTAAGCTTGGACGTGACTCCATTCTTTGTTGTACTCATACCGCTGGCTCTTCAATGCTTTCATCTTTCCTCTCATACCCTTGTCTGTTATCGCCTTTGAACCTTGGAATATTGACGTCTTCTACCTAAACGCTTACCTTGAACTTATCCTTTAAAAGCCTCCCCTTTCTTTCAACCCAGATTGAGAGTTGCGAGGTACCTACCTCTCCCTTGATTTCTTTTCACTTCTTGTCGCCTTACAAGTTTAGTGTTAATTCTATCCTTTGCGGTGTTTATATTTGCTATCACCCTCACCTTGTCGTCCATCGATCTTGCCTTGATACTCATCTTTATTCCTACTCTTTAAA
This sequence comes from Zea mays, assembly GCF_902167145.1. Classification (NCBI taxonomy): domain Eukaryota; kingdom Viridiplantae; phylum Streptophyta; class Magnoliopsida; order Poales; family Poaceae; genus Zea; species Zea mays. The sequence continues at coordinate 146,708,985 of NC_050101.1, forward strand.
AATCCCCTCTCTTTCACCTCAATTTGAGAGTGGGAATTTACCCATCTGGCCCTTGGACGCACCCTCTCCTTTTTCATTTGCAGGTCCTGTCCTAACTCCATCCTTTATGGTATTTCTATCCTTTGTTCTTATGCCCATTTACCTCCCCTCTTACATTCTTGTCTGTTATCACCTTTAACCCTTGTAATATCTATACGATTACCTTCACGCTTACCTTGAGCCTACCCTTTAAAGCCTCCTCTTTTTCTGTCCCTGTTCGAGGATAATGCCTCACCTACTTCATCATTGATTGCTCCCCCTTCTTCGACGCCTTGCAAGCTTTGCCTAAAATACATACTTTATTGTGTGTTTGTCCATTATCATCTTAACTCTTGTCATCCCTCGATCTTTACCGTGATGCTTATCCTATGCCTATCTTTTGAAGTACCATTTTTCCCATCTCGATTTGAGAATGGTGTTTTACCTACCCTACCCTTGGTTGCATTTTCTCCCTTGTAGATTACAGTCCTTGCTTTAACTCCATCCCTTATTGTACTCGTGTCCCTATCCTACACGTCTTGTTCTTCTCCTTGTCCTTCAACAACCTTAGAGAGCAGTTATTCCCTTTTTAAGAAGGACCACCATTTAATTAAAAGGAACGTATAGCAACGAGATGTTTGTTGTTGTATGCTTGTGATGTTTGTCTTTGTGTGATGACTGATTTGCTTCTTTGTGATGAGTGTTGATGTGTTGTGGCCTTTGGTCCGCAATGACATCAGTTCACTAGATGAGTGCCATATAGTTAGGTAGTTGGGTTCTCTTTTCCTGCTCTCTCCATTTAATTCGTCTATAGTTACCTCTTTTCTCTCTCTACCCCTTTTCCTCTTGTACCTGCTTAGTTGGCAAAGTCCGAGTTGAACCGAAGAATCTATGTGCCAACCTTGTTTTCTTGCTAATCTTCTCTTGAAACACAATACCATCAAACCTATCCCTATTAAAATATAACACCATCCTTGTTTCACGCTCGCTGTCACTTCCTTTCTATTATAAATGTCTAAATGTCCTTGTTTCATATTTGCCCTTTGTATATATCATGAACCTTGTGAAACCTTGTCTCACTCTCCCTTTTTCCCCTACCTAGATGATGAATCCCAATGAAGATGAAGTGGATGAGGTCAACGACAAGATCCCAACCTCGACAGTGGTGAAAAGGAAAGATGAGTCACATAGATATCTGTTGAATGGAATGAAGTACAACAAGAGGACCAGAAAGATGTTTGGGTACAAGATTAAACCACCTCAACCGCAAGCAGAAGCGCCAAAGCTCTTGAATACCCAAACAGGAGAATCAAATCAAGCTTAGTTGTTCAGCATGCAGGCAACCGATCAACCATCATCTGCTGGCAATCAAGGAATGTTGACTCGCAGAGAGGTCAAAGTAAGAGGTGCTTGTTTCTACTGCAAAGAAGAAGGGCACTTCATTTGCCAATGCCCTAAGAAGCATCTAGATCGGCTCGCGAAGAAGGCCTTCAAGCAGAACTCAACCAGTGATGATCCAGAAGAAATTGTCTTCACTCGCTCAAAGTATAAATTAATTCAAACAAGCGATGAGAGTGGCAGGTTGCTAGACATAAGAGTTGAGCCGAGAGAGTGATGAGTCTCTTTTAGTGGGTAGATCTATTTGTAAGATCTTGTGAACAACCGATGAACCGACCTAGTTTTTCTTGCTACCTTCTTCTTGAATCTCGGGGCGAGATTCCTATTAAGGGGGTTAGATTTGTAACACCATGAATTTGGGGGTATAAAATTTCTTTTCTATTATCCACCAAATTCAAGTGTTACCTTCCTCTTCACTTGATTTTCTTCTTCTTTTTATTTCTAAATAATGGATATTAACTTTATTATATATATGAGTTTTTGGCATGGTAAAATAAAAGTCCAGCTAGAGAAGCTTTGATTGTTACATTCATGCCGTTGCATATTATTTATGGGTGCAAAAGGTTTTCGAAACATAAAAAGATTATCTCAATAGTGTTTTTAGGAATGTCTGGAACCTTTGAAACATTTTTGAGTATTAAATATGAATTTCTAGAGATTTCTAATATTATTAACCTCTAAAATTTAATATTTGCGAAAACAACAAAATCTTGGAAGTTCGATTATAAATATATATGTTTCTCTCGTCGAACTCGTTCTATGTTTTGTGTCTTTTTCGCGAGGTCGTCAAACCGCTTTTCCTCATCGTGAACGTTGTGCTGCTCGCACACCTGCTACCTCTTTATTTCTTCTACCATCGCCTACCCCTGCCTAACTCAGTCTCCGTCATACACTGTATCGTGCAAATCATCGCGCGACCGTCGCTTTCGCTCGGCCAGGACGCGGCATGCGATAAATTTTACAACCGTCTTCCGCATCCTCTCTCTTCTATAAATACATCCCTAGCTGTCGCAAAACTCCTCATCTCGCCACAGATCCAGACCACAGGCGTGAAGGGCAGCGGTTACCAGGTACACAGGATCCCTCTCCTTCTCCCTCTCTTCCTCGCGCGACCAGCCGGCGCAGGGCCGCGACAGCTTAGCGCGCACGCCCTGGCCTTGTCCCCGGCAGCCCCGCGCAACGCCCGTGCACGCCCCTGTAGCCTCACGCGTGGCACGACAGCCATCCCTGGCCAACCCGCTCAGGCCCCAGCGCGGCCAGGACCCCCCCCCCCCCGCACGCGGCACGGTTCGCCGCCCAGCGCCGCGGTGTCGCGGCCGACCTCGGGCCCTGTGGTGCGGCCAGGAGGCCATGGCGCAGGGCGTCCTCTGGCGCGGTTTCCCCTCCCCCTGTGCTCGACCAGCGGCGCGGCGGCGTGGCCTGCTAGCGCAGTGGCGCGGCCATCTAGTGCGGGGAGCCCTACGCGCGGCAGTGCCGAGCCCTTGCTCTCCCATGGCGGCTGCACGGTGGTTTTTTGTTCGTGTGTGTGTTCGTGAGCGGTGGAGGAGATGCTAGCCACATTTGATCCCACTCATTTTGACTGGATGTGGCTGAGATCCATGTGGCCTTTCGTGTGACTTCGGTTCAACCAATAGAATCGCGCCACGTAGTTTAAATTCGAGAGATGATATCTATTCAATATAAATTGTGTCGTAAACCCGTCACGACTCGTTCCAGTCGCGTTAACTTCGTAATAACTTCAATTTCGTATTAGTAACATTATTTTGGTATGTCGCGGATCTTAAATAATTCATTATTTGTTCATTCAATAGTGGTTAAAAAATGACTCTCCAATTAAAACTAATGTATAGTTCTAGCTTGTGCTTTACAAATACGTGTTAATTTGATTAATGCCAACTCAAACATTTTGAATTAATACTCGCTTAGTGTATGCACGACTGAAAGTAGCCTAGAGGGGGGGTGAATAGGCTAATCTGAAAATTTTCACAACAAACTTCGAAAGATTGTTAGATACACAGTTCGACTGGTGCAGGCCGGTTCAACAGCTACGTGCGCAAGTTGAACCACTCTGAACCAATCCAACTGTTTTATAAACTTTAGACTAAAATCTACTCAAAAAAGTATTTCGCAAGTTCTTGAGAGAAGTAAGATATAGCTAAGTGAGGATGAAAAGATGAATATGTAAAGGCTATTTTACTTCTAGATAAACTCTACGGAGAAATCTTTATGTCAATCTTGCAAGTAAAAATATCTCAAGTTAAAACAAGCAAGAACACAAGACACAAGATTTAATCCGAGGTTCGGCCACACCACAAAGGTGTCCTACTCCCCGTTGAGGAGCCCACAAAGGGCCGGGTCTTTTTCAACCCTAATCCTCCAAAAGCCGACCACAAAGGTCAAGGCAATCTCTTCTTATCTTAGCTCAAAGAGCGGGTGATACAAACTTCTTAGGGTCGTCCACAAATTTGGAGACTCCCAAGCAACCTCAAAAGATCTTGAAACCTAGGGTTTCAAGAACACCAAGAACGCACAAGAGGGGTTTGCACAAGCTCAAGTCTTTGGAAAAGTGATGGGAGAGGAAAATCAAATCGTGAGCACAAGCACAAACCTCACACCCAAGAGCTCCTCCAACAAGGTTGAATCTTGAGGAAGATTTAAGTGTGAGAGAGATGGAGAGATGAGTGCTTTGTCTCAAGTTAGGTGAGCAATAAATGAGTGAGTGTTCAGCCGTATTCCAGAAGAGAGAGAGGGGGGGTCTATTTATAGTCACGGCTCAAAAACTAGCCGTTTGACCAAAAACCCCGCTGAAAACCGGTTGAACCACCCCCTAGGGCGGTTGAACCGCCCCCTGACAGGTCAGCAGTCTGTCTGCCAGTCTGACTGCCAGACTGACTGGCAGACTGACATGCAGGCGGGTCAGACATGCCAGGACCGGTTGAACCGCCCCCTAGGGCGGTTGAACCGCCCCCTGACACCCCTGGCGACCTGACTGCCAGTCTGACTGGCAGACTGCAGATCAGAAGTCAGAGGGTCAGAGACCAGTTGAGTTGTCCCCCAGGACCAGTTCAGCTGGTCTAGACCAGAGAGTTATGGAGAGAAAACCCCAGCTCAGCTGCCCTGGGGCAAGTTCAGCTGGGTATGGTCAGAGAGGTCCAAAGCTGAAGTTGAAGTTCAGTTGGAGTTGAAAGTTCAACTCACCTGAAGTCCAGCTCAGCTGCAGCTGAAGAAGCTCATCACAGCTGAAGTTAAGTTCAGCTGGAAAGCTCAGCTGCAGCTGAAGAAGTTCAGCTGCTTTTCAGCAAGAACACTCTAGGTTTCTCAACCCAAACCATGGTCAGCCAAATAATGTTAAAGTGATTTTTGGTTTTCAAAAATAGCTTTTGAATTAGAGGACTTGAGCTATAGCAAACACCTGTACCTTTGCGGAAAAGAACAAGGAAGAATTACATCATGCAACACAAGATTTTACATAAATTTTATACGTCTGTTGCATGAAGTCCTTGGTGCTTCCTTAAGTTCTTGTTTCCTTCTAATCAAACACTGAGAACAAAAACTGTTAGTACCCTTATTTGTTTTGTCATTAAATCACCAAAACCCTCACTTGGGGTTGATTGCACTTACAATCTCCCCCTTTTTGGTGATTGATGCCAAAACAATTAAGGTCAAAAAGATATATATTTGCAATAGAAAATTTCTTTTGAATGATTGTATGTAGATGGCTCCCCCTAAATGTGTGCACGATTGTGAATCCAACGTCTTGACATAATATGTCATGTGAGCAACACATTTAGAGATACTGACAAAAACCATACTAAATACAATCATCCGAGGGGTGCAAGAGTGTCATAATAGGAGTTGTGATGCACATGACTATCTCTAAAAACACATTATTTTTACTTCATAGCAGAGTAGTCATTACAAACTGATAGGACAAAAGATGATGGCCAGAAGACCATCATATTACTTTGAATAACAATCCAACAGTTTTATTTCATACAATGGTAAAAAAAGTACAAGCCACAACAGTGGCCAAAAACAAAAATAATCCAAAAGAAAACCGAAAGAACCACAAACTAGAAGTTGGATTTTCTCCCCCTTTATGGCAACAAGTACCAAAAACGGAGAGAGAGACAAGGATACAAGAATCAATATCCTCCAGGAGGAGGATATGACGGAGGATAGGATGGAGGATATGAAGTGTAGTTAGGGAAAAAAGTCCTCATCGCGTCCTCCTCAAAAGTGGAGTCCCGAGGTGGCTCATCAGCCGCAGAAAAAACAGATGCCGAAGATGTACGATGATCAGGAGGAGGTGGAGGGTGGTGGTGGTAACCAGAGCCGGATGGCCTAGGGTCACCAGGAATGGGTCCCGGACCCGGGTAAGGAGGCGGAGGGTGGGAGGATGATTGACTCGGATCCCCATGGTAGGGAGGCGGGGCAAACTCCTCGCGATCATCAACATAGGCTTCTTCTTCGTCATCGTCTGCAGACATAAAAGGCACCCCGTAAGCCTGCTGGTGCCACTCATTGATCTCCGGGGGAGGAGGATGGAGAGGCACATCAAGTGAACGAGGGACAAAAGGCATGCCCATGGAGGAAGCTTGACGACGAAGATTGTCGTCAGTCTCCCGCTGACGCCGTGCCACCTCATGGACATCAGCAGAAATGTTGCGGCACATGGAGAAAAATGCCGCAAACCCATGGACCAAGCGAGCACCCATCCCGCGGCCACGACCTTGACCACGACCACGAGCACGTGGCATGGGAGATCCGCGGCCAGGAGATGGATGCGAGGCAGCAGCGGGGTGAGAGGAAGATGGATGATGGGGAGGCTGGGAAGGTGGCTCAGTGGAGGAGGCAGGGCCTCCAGACCGTGAGGGAGCCCGCTTCGTACGAGCAGCTGGGTTGGAAGAATCAACCCAGTAGGGTACGTAGCGGGAGTGTTTGACGGGTTTTTCGAAGTGGGTCTGGGTGACCACTTCGATCATCTTCATGATAAAGGGTGCATGAAGACACCCTCTGAGAGGAGACCAGGAAGCACGGACGATCTCTTCCCAGATCATGTCAAACACATTGATGCGGGCGAGACTATTTGGAGCAAGGAGGAGGAGGAAGACGCGACTCTCCCCAAGGACGTTCATTTGATTTCCGCCCTTCGGGAGAACGGTCATCCGGGACAAAGAATTAAGGTACATGTAGTACCTATGCATGTTAGCGGTTGTCCAGAACTCCCGCTCAGTAGAGACATGAATGAATTTCGTCTCTTCCCGCATGGGCAGCCGAATGTCATGCACTCGCATGTTGCTGCCCTGAATATCTGCATCAGAGAAGCCCAGAATATGGGCAAAACGACGATAACTGACTTTGTGCCAGTTACCCTGGATGAAGAAATACATGACTGGGTAATCATACCCATCGGCTTCCTCATCTACTTTCTTTATCCAGAGGGTGGCATAGAATTGAGCTACCACCTCGTCGTTCCAGGGGTATTCCATGGTCATAATGTTTCGTAACCCCTTTCTCTCTAAGTTTTCGAGAGCTAACGTCATGTCAGCATCTCCCATATTCTCACAACCCTCCCAGTCAATAAACCTATGTCTGACGACTGGGTGTTTCTTGGAAAGAATGACAAAATTGTAGAAGTCAGCCTGGAAAAGATTCTAGAACCGAGGGTCCTGGACACCAGGATGACGAGGAGTGAGAGTAGGGTTGGTGAACCTCAGGCGCTGAAGGGTGTCTATTCCCTTCAGAGTGAAGTCGACGGAAGGTTCATGCGGACCGCGGCTGACGTTCGCCGGATGCATGTGCAGTCCGGTGACGTAGAGAGCATCAGGCGCCGGAAGGTCGACGAAGTCGTCGAAAGCCCCATCCTCCTCCTGGCAGGGAGCATACCCAGAGGAAGACGTGCTACGACGAGGACGAGAGGCGCCAACCTTTTGGCGTCTCCCGCGAGTCGGCTGCGAGGGCATGGAAGAGCCCTCACCATCCATCCGACCAGAGCCACGTCCTCTCTTAGAGAGGGAGCGACGAGGCGGAGGAGAGGGGACGGGAGATTCCTCCTGAATCTCGTCCGAGTCGCTGCTAAACTCAATCACAGAAGGGTTGCGACGATGCACCATGATTGAAAAGGTGGTGAAACTGTGAACCGGTTGAGGTGTGTGAAAGAGAGGCTCTAAAGGTTGTGAAGCGACTAAGGCGAGAGTGAATGAAGTGGGAGAAGAGAAGGGGAGTGTCAAATATATATAGGCAGTTGAGCTGGTCCTCAGGACCGGTTCAACCGCCCCCATGGGCCAGTTCAACTGGTTCTGACCAGTGTGGTCAGAGAGCCAGAAACAGCAGAGGGAAGACGCCAAAAATTCAAATTTCTGACGCAGGATTCTGAAAAAGTGTACTGCAGAGATTCCATGCGCAAAAAAAACCAAGTGTCTGCGCAGATGAGACCGGACGGCAAAAGAAAAAAAAGAACTGCGCAAAAGAAAAGTTTTGCGCGCCCTGTATCCCTCACACTTCTGCACGGAAGTGACAAAAAAATATTTTCCTTGCTGCGCGGGTGACACAGCGACCGGTCACAAGAACAAAAGGCTGCGCACACGGCAGTAGAGTGTGGCTGTGACTAAAAAAAACTGTGCGCGCAGCTGCTGTTGACCGGAAGCGACAGGACAGAAAAAAAATCGCTGGCGCCCCTGACACGCTTGCATGGCTGTGAGGAGGAGAGAAAAATTTGCAGCATGGCGCCCAGACGGGCTGTGCAGAAGTGACCGGACAGAGAGAAAAGTTTCTGCATGCGCAGCAGCTGCTGACCGGACACCACAAAAAAAGATTCTGTGCGCGCAGCAGGATGCGACCGGACAGCCCCCAAATAAAAAATTCTGGCGCGCTGACAAGGCTGTGGAGAAGCGACCGGACAGAACAAATAAAAAAAGTGGCGCGCACTGACGCTGCTGAGCGGCAGCAAGCAAAAAAAAATATGCGTGCCCAGCAGAGGAAGTGACCGGTCAATAAGAAAAAGAAAAAAAATGTTGCGCGCCCTGCAGGATGCGACCGGATTAAAAAAATTTGCACGCCAGGCCGCCAGCAGAGATGGAAGCGACCGGTCAATAAAGAAAAAGATGCTCCATGACTAAAAAAGGATGCAGCTGACAGACCTGCGCGGACAGGCCTGCGCGGACAGACCGGTCAGATACCGGTTCAACCGGTCCACTATGCCGGTTCAACCGGTTATAACCAGGATGGTCCTGGTAAAAAATGGTTAAAAACAGCTGAGCTGAAGTTCAGCTCCGAAGTTCAGCTGGCCTCCTCCAGCTGAACTAGAAAGTTCAGCTGGTCAAGCCAGTTGAGCCAAAAAAAAAACTTAGCACTAAAATTCATTCGAATTTTAACATTTTCACCAAGTTTTTGAAAGATCATCACATAGCTTTAAAACTATCAATCAAAAATAGTGAATCAAACAATTTTTGTGACCGTTTTCAAGTTAAGTTACGAGAATCCAAGATATTTAATTCACTCCTAAGAAAGCAAAACCTAGTCTCATCGAGGGGTTTTGTGAAGATATCGGCTAGTTGATTTTCGGTGCTCACATGAAACAATTCGATATCTCCTTTGGCTTCGTGGTCTCTCAAGAAATGGTGTCTGATGTCAATATGTTTAGTTCTAGAGTGTTGCACAGGGTTGTTTGCAAGTTTTATGGCACTCTCATTGTCACACAAAAGTGGAATTTTGTTAAACTCACAACCAAAATCTAGGGTTTGCTTCACCATAACAACTGTGCACAACATGCCCCAGCTGCTATGTACTCAGCTTCTGCAGTGGAAAGTGCAACACAATTTTGTTTCTTAGAACTCCATGATACTAAGGATCGCCCAAGGAATTGGCAAGTCCCAGTAGTGCTTTTTCGATCTACTTTGCAACCGGCATAATCTGAATCAGAATAGCCAAGTAAATCGAAAAGGGAGCCTTTGGGATACCATAATCCTAGGTTTTGGGTGTGAACTAAGTATCTTAGAATTCTCTTAACTGCTACAAGATGACAATCTTTAGGATTTGCTTGAAAACGTGCACACATGCAAACACTCAACATTATATCAGGTCTAGATGCACATAAGTAAAGCAGTGATCCTATCATTGATCTATATAATTTTTGATCTACAGGTTTACCTTCCTCATTTAGGTCTGTTGGGACCATGCTTCGTCGCCGAAGGTCCTGCAGAAAGAGACAGCTTCGGCTGAAGCTGCCCGTACGTGACGCCGAAGGTATCATTCATGAAGCTTTGATAATACAACATATCCGAAGGTGAAGGGACGAACCGACTTAAAGATAGAATGACCTTTTAGTCCATAAAGGTCTGAATCAATGTTGTAAACTTTTATGAGGGGCATGATTGTAATTCCTCACAGGCTCTGTCCTGTGCCTATAAATAGTGAACAGTATTCCTTTACTGTTCACGCATTCTTGCAATTGCAATCGCATCACTCGGAAATTATTCTTTGCCAAGGCAGAGGTATAAATGTATCTAACATTTGAATACATCAAGTTTGTATAATATGAGAATGATGTTGTTTATTTATAATTTACTTGTCGTTAATGCTTCATATCTCGAATTATTTTATACAATCTCTGAGAGTTCAATTACGAAGATTCAACCTTCGTAATTGTACCGTCTTTAACCTTCATCCGAAGTTCATTAAATCCTTAAGGAAATAATGCTTCAGCGGACGAAGGGCATTAACATTTAACATTTTATGTTGCCTTGTTCTTAATTCATAGCATTTGAGAACGAGTCCCCAACATTGGCGCCCACCTCCGGTGAACTCACTTCCACTTTTCTGAGCTGATGGCTTCGTTCAATATTCAAGCTGGAGCTGCTTCGGTTCCGAAGCTGGTACTCCCGATAACAGGCGGTTCATGTTCAGAACCAGCCAACAAGAAGCAGAAGAAGGAAGCACAGAGAAGGGTACAGCATGTCGAGGTGCAAGGACCCTTCATCAAGTCAAGATGGTCTCACATTCCTATTACCTTCTCCCAAGAGGACCTTCAACTCAAGGATTACCCACACAATGATGCTATGGTTATCTCTTGTGTTATCAAAGGATTTCTGGTCCACAATGTTTTGGTTGATACAGGCAGTGCAGCTGATATCATATTTGCTAAGGCCTTCAGACAGATGCAAGAGCCCGAAGATAAAATTCTTGATGCCACACATCCCCTCTGCGGCTTCGGAGGAAGGCAGATTGTAGCACTCGGCAAAATCTCAATGTCAGTGGCCTTCGGATTCATCAACAACACAAGGACTGAACAAGTTATGTTGATATCGTTGACATGGAGTACCCTTACAATGCAATCATTGGTCGTGGTACTCTTAATGCCTTCGAAGCAATTCTGCATCCAGCTTATCTTTGCATGAAGATACCTTCGGACCAAGGGCCCATTGCTATTCATGGAAGTCAAGAAGCTGCCAGAAGGGCCGAAGGAAATTGGACAGACTCAAAAGCAATCCATAATATAGATGGAACTGAAGCTTGTGAGCAATACAAGTTCAGAAGGGAAAAAGCTGCTTCGGCTGACCAGCCGAAACCCATGCTCCTATGTGAGGATATAGCAGAGCAGAAGGTGCTATTGGGATCTCAATTGTCCGAAGAGCAGGAGAAAACCTTGATAAGGTTTCTGTTCAACAATAAAGATGTTTTTGCTTGGTCAGCTAATGATCTTTGTGGAGTTAACAGGGATGTTATTGAGCATTCGCTCAATGTTGATCCATCCTTCAGGCCCATAAAGCAGAGGCTTCGGAAAATGTCTGAAGACAAGGCCGAAGGTGCTCGGAATGAAGTAAAAAGACTCCTCAGTGCCAGAGTTATTAGAGAGGTAAAATACCCAGAATGGTTGGCTAACACTGTTATGGTGAAGAAGGCCAATGGTAAATGGAGAATGTGTATCGATTTTACTGACCTCAATAAAGCCTGTCCGAAGGACGAGTTTCCATTGCCAAGGATAGATTCCTTAGTTGATGCAGCAGCTTCATGAGAGCTTATGAGTTTGCTGGATTGCTATTCAGGCTATCATCAAATATGGATGAAGAAGGAAGATGAACCAAAAACCAGCTTCATAACCCCTAGTGGGACATATTGCTACCTTCGAATGCCTGAGGGGCTTAAAAATGCTGGAGGAAGTTTCAGCAGAATGACAGCGAAGGTCCTTCACTCTCAGATAGGAAGGAATGTGCTAACTTATGTTGATGATATCATTGTAAAAAGCACGAAGCAAGATAACCACATTGCTGATTTGCAGGAGACCTTCGCTAATTTTAGACAGGCTGGTCTAAAATTGAATCCAGAAAAATGTGTCTTCGGAGTAAAGAAGGGGAAATTTCTCGGTTGCCTAGTCTCAACAAAGGGAATCGAGGCTAATCCAAGCAAAATCGAAGCAATACTTCGAATGGAACCACCAAGTACAAAAAAGGGGGCTCAAAGATTGATAGGAAGGCTGGCGTCTCTCAACAGATTCATATCTAGATCAGCAGAGAGAAACTTACCATTCTTTGAAGTGCTGAAGACAGTCGAAGTCTTTCAATGGGGACCAATCCAGCAGAAGGCCTTCGAAGAGCTGAAGCAGTATTTGATAGATCTAACAACATTAACTCCACCTACGCCAGGGGCTCCTTTGTTATTATATGTGGCAGCTTCGCACTCAGCGGTAAGTGCAGCACTTGTTCAGGAGAAGCTTGAAGGCCAAGTTAAGAGGCAGGCCCCAATATATTTTGTATCCGAGGTTCTTAGTTTATCAAAGAAAAATTATACAGAGTTGGAGAAGGTACTGTATGCTGTCTTGATGGCCTCCAGGAAGCTTCGGCACTATTTTCAAGCTTACAACATAATTGTTTCTTCTTCACAACCTCTGAAGGATATTATGAGGAACCGAGAAGCTACTGGAAGGATTGGAAAATGGGCTGCAGAGCTCAATGAATTTTGTATTGATTATGTTCATAGATCTTCGATTCAGTCCCAGGCGTTAGCAGACTTCATTGCTGACTGGACGCCAGGGGCTCAGGAGGAAGAAACAAATAAAGGCGCTGAAGCATGGACAGTGTTTTGCGATGGGTCTTGGGGAACCTTCGGAGCGGGAGCGGCTGCTGTGTTGGTTTCACCTTCCAATGTTAAAACTTGTTATGCGGCAAGACTTGATTTTAGTTGCACAAATAACATCGCCGAGTATGAAGCTCTGCTTTTGGGTCTTCGGAAATTAAAGGCAATGGGAATCAGAAGGGCCATTCTTAAAACTGATTCTCAAGTTATTTCTGGTCATATTGACAAAAGTTACAAAGCAAGAGACCCGAAGCTTGAAAAGTATCTAGATACAGTCCGAAGGATTGAGGCTTCCTTCGAAGGTTTCTCTGTCAAAAATATTCCTGTGGAGAAAATGAATACGCTGATCTATTGGCTAAGTCAGCAGCCCAGGGGCTGCCTATACCTTCAGAAGTATTTTTTGAAACAATAAAAGCACCTTCGGTCGAGCTTCTTGAAAGAGCAATCCTTAACATATCCCCTGTTTATAGTGAAGATTGGAGAACTGAGATCATCTCTTTCCTTCAGGGTAATTTTCTTTCAGACGACGAAGCTTATAACAGGAGAATAGAAGCAAGAGCTCGACCATATGTCATAATAGAAGGGGAGTTATACAAGCGCGGGGTCTGTTCCCCATTGCTCAAGTGCTTATCCAGATCCGAAGGTATAGAATTAATGAAGGACATACATGCAGGTCTGTGTGGATCTCACATTGGATCTAGGCCCTTGCTTGGGAAAGTTTTTCGCCAAGGGTTTTATTGGCCAAAGGCAGCTTCGGATGCAGCGGATTTAGTTCAAAAGTGCGAAGGTTGTCAGAAATGTGCAAGAGATCAAAAACAACCTTCGTCTTTAACTCAATTAATACAACCCACTTGGTCGTTGCAAAGGTGGGGTCTGGATTTGCTAGGTCCATTACCACCAGCACAGGGGAACTTAAGATATGTGGTGGTGGCAGTGGAATATTTTTCCAAATGGATTGAGGCGAATCCCTTAGCCACAATAACTTCATTTACTATTCAAAAGTTTTTCTGGCAAAACATTGTTTGTCGCTTCGGAGTGCCGAAGGCTATCACTGTGGATAATGGGACACAGTTTGATTCTGAAGCCTTCAGAGAATTTTGTAATCAAATTGGCACGAAGATCCATTTTGCATCAGTCTGACACCCAGAGTCAAATGGACTTGTCGAAAGAGCCAATGGGATCATAATGACAGGAATAATGAAGTCAATCTTCAATCAGCCCAGGGGAAAGTGGCCAGATGAGTTAATCAAAGTGGTGTGGAGTCATAACACAACCATGTCAAGATCAACAGGCTTTACACCCTTTAAACTATTGTTTGGTGACGAAGCAATAACCCCAGAAGAGGCCAAAACAGGATCAATAAGGACAGTAGCTTCGGCAGAGGGCAAAAACGAAGCTGATTGCTCTGTAGAAAAAGATGCTATTGAAGGGATCAGACTTCAAGCTGTGGAAAACATCAATAAATATCAAGCTGAAACAATAAAATGGCGTGATAGAAAGGTCAAGCTGAAGAACATTGAACCAGGACACTTGGTACTTCGAAGAGTAGCTAACCCTGAAACAGTAGGCAAATTACAGCTGAAGTGGGAGGGCCCCTTTTTGGTAGTATCTTCGTCAAGACCCGGTTCTTACAGATTGAAGGATATGGACGGCAATGACATTCCTAGATCATGGAATGCGGATGAGCTTCGGCGATATTATGTTTAGTTCGATGTAATTTTTTATATTCTTTTTTGTGGCACCCTTTTCCTTTCCAAAGGGGGAGAAAGGTTTTTAATGGGGCCACAACATGTAATTTTTCTTTTTCTTATTTCAATTCTATAAGAGCGATATCCCCCAAAAATGTAAATGTAAAAGCTGAAAACGCACCTTCGAGTGCAAAGGAAAAAGAAAAGAAAACAGGGAGAAGCTCAAAAGTCGTTCCTAAGGGAATGCAGAGCTTACAACGAAAAATAAACGCTGATTCCGCCGAAAGTAAAAGGCGAAGAAGCTCCTAAGGGAGACTTACAGCGAAAAATAAACGCTGATTCCGCCGAAAGTAAAAGGCGAAGAAGCTCCTAAGGGAGGCTTACAGCGAAAAGTCAACGCTGATACACCGAAAAGTAAACGGTGAAGCCGAAAAGTAAACGACAAAAAGATTTGTATCATTCTTGAGGGGATGAAGGGTCGTGCTTATGGTTTTTGAACATGTGTCCTAATATTCATTTGCACATTACATGTCATCATGTCATTTGCATTCATAAACATCCATTTAGACATATATAGAATCATCATCATGCTACACAAAGAAGACAGGTGCTTCAGAAAATAAGGAAAAGATTCGAAGAAAAAAAAATTATGCTTCGGTGTGTACGAAAAGAAGGGAAGGTGTTTTTCGCCTTCGGCTCAAAAGAGAAGTTTCGTCCACAGCAAAGCAGACTGAATATGGATAAGGGAGACAGGATATATTACAAGGTATGTACAAATTTACATGAGTTGTTCCATATCTATATTACAAGAGTTTCTCCAAGAATTTTTGCAGGAAAGCACATTATAAGCAACTTTAAGCTTCAGCTAAGGCTTCGTTTTCAGTTTTGCTAAACATCAGCATTGTCAATCTTCAGCTTCGTCATCCTATATATACCAAACAGCAGAGTAAGAAAGGTACAAATTTCAAAGGAGAAGGTAAAAGTAACAAACATAAGTTTCTTACCGGCTTAAGATGGCTTCGAGCTTCGTCGCCTGCCATTTTCCGCCCGCCACTTACCCAGATCTGGGTCATGAATCTATTTCCGATGCTTCTGGCTAAGCTTGGGATATCTATCAAATCTGAAGCTGACAAGCCGAAGTTTGGTCTGTTCACAATGTTTCCATGCGTGCAGCCAGCCTTCAAAAAAGCAGTAGTTGTGCCCCGAGAAGCTACCAGGGCGCAGAAGTCGGCATGCCCACCAATAACTTCGTCAAGGGCATCAACTTCGCCTTCAATATATTCTAATGTTCTTGGCAGACTTTCAGCTGAAGGTGTAAATTTCGAAGAGCTAGCTCCGACAGAGTGAAACACGTCCTTCAGCCGCTGCACACATCGGCTGCTGAAGCTTAAGCATTTCTCCTGAAGTTCTTTAAAGGATTTCTGCAAATTTGAGTATTTATCCACTTCAGTTTTCAGGCTTGCTTCAAGATATTTCTTTTCTTGCTCGAATTTTTCTGATTGTCGGAGCAATTCATTCTTTAATTTGTCATTCTCAGTTTGGACTTCAGCCAAAGAGCCCTCCATGGTCTGAATAACAAAATCCTTCTTTTCTAATGCACCTTCGTGCTCTTTGACCATGATTTCAAGGTCTTGGATTATGAAGTCTTTCTTTTTCAGATTGGCTTCGTGATTTTCAACTTTTTCAGCCAAATCTTGAATGACGGCTTTGTTTTTCTCTTCTTCCAGATCTTATTGCATTTTTAGAACCTTGCTTAATAATATGCTCTGTCGAAACGATCTTCGTTAGAACGCGACCTAAAAGATAGTAACAATAGTAATAAAATAACAAAAATATTCGTTACCTTGAAGTTAGCATAAAGCAAGCTTCCGGCGATGTGGTGTCGTTGATAACGGCACAAGTCAGTTTCCAGCTTCGGCAAGCCAATGCTTTTGGAGAGGGTTCTAACAATTTTGGCCTCGGTACGGTTCCGAAGGCATCTTAGTTTCCCTTCGTTCACCCCACCAAATAGCATAGCCCCTGATTTATATCCACAAGATATGGCATATTTTTTTCAACTCCTCTTTCTCAGTGTCTGTTAACTCTTGTCCAAGTAGATCTTGAAAGTTAAAATCTTCTTCTTCCGAAATTTCATCAATTTGCTCTTTCCCCTTTTCAGTTGTCGTGCTCACCGCAGCTGCAGTAGTTTCTTCTTCAGCCATTTTCAGGAGTATATTGTCAATAACCTCAAGTGTGGTTTCCAGGTTCGACTCTTCGGTGGTCCCGGCTTCGGCCCCGGTAGCTTCGGCTGCGGCGCCTTCGGCTTCGGCAGTCTCGGCAAAGACAATTTTTGACACCGTCGCCGGTGGCGGTGTCTGATGGATCACATCTGTCACTTGAATAATTCTCCGTTTTTTCGGCTTCACAGGACTTTTTGCTGCCGAAGCTGCCTTGTCCCTCTGAAAAAACTTCGTCAGTTCCAGTGCCAGCGGACTTAGCCTGATAGGCAAGGGTTCAGTCATTACCTTCATAATCTCTTCTACTTCAACAGCAGAAGGAGAAGCAGGAGTATCTTCTTCTCGGACCGTTTCCGGCTCTGGGGATGCACTTTTTCTCTTTCTTGTAGCGGCCACCTTCGGCTCAGGATTTAACTCTTCAACGCTAAGATTTTCAGAATCTTTCTTTTTCTTTTTGGCTACCTTGACGACTTCTTCGTTAGTAGCGCTGGCAATCCTTTTTCGCTTCGGGCCTCCAGCATCTCCGCCCAGTCGGCCGTAGTCAACATATTCAAATCCTATGGCATCAAGCACCCTGTTCAGCCTTCGTTTCGGCCGAGTGCCGAAGGCCGCTGTCATCAGTTGGTCCTCTTTTTTAGAGTAATTCCCAAGAATTTCATTACTCATTATTTCAATTGTATCAAGCCATTCTTGGCAGGGTACTTTAAAATATTTCTTGAACTTATAATAGTAGGGCAGTCGGACGAGTTCCCCCTCTTTCTTTTCCCCTTTAAGCTTCGGCATTGTCCACTCTTTCATAGTTGGAAAAACTCTGAAGGCCAGGAATTCCTGCACTAAATCTCTAGTGCCAATATGTTCTGCAATAATTTTGAATTCGCCCAGTGCAGCCCAAGTTGGACCTTCTACTGCCATTTTGCATCGGGGTATTGTTTCTCCGAAGATTAGTTCAAGAGGGCTCTGAACCAGCTTCTCTTTGTCTTCGTCAACTTTGACATAAAACCATTCTGATTTCCAGCCTGCCGGCCATTTGCTTCGGTAGCTGATCACGGGAAACTTCGTGGTTTTCCGATAAGCAAAATTATAGCAACCAAAATTTTCATGCAATCCATCTTTTCTGGCCTTAGTTTGGTAATGCAGCTCATGAACTCGACAGAAGCTGTCGGCAAACGGCTCCACCGCCTGGCTTCGGAGAGCCCAGATATAGACGCTGAGCCTAACAATCGCGTTGGGAGTTAGTTGGTGAAAATAGATACCAAATCTTTGCAGCACATCAGAGATCATCCTATTTAAGGGGAATCTCAACCCAGCTTTTAGAAAGCTCTTGAAAATAACTATTTCATCCTTTTCTGGCTTCGGGGTAGTTTCTTCCCCCCGAAGCGAAGCAGCTTCTTCTCATTCTCACTGAAATAGCCCGACTTCACCATTTTGGAGAAATCAGCCTTGGAGACAGTCGACTTTCCGAAGTCCAAATGGTTGGGCTTGCTTGGTACGGCAATATGGTAATCATCATCGGAATCAGCTTCCTCAATATCTCCTTCTTCCGCTTCGGCAGCAACTTGTTCTGTATCGGCAACAGTCTGCTCTGTCTCGGCAGTGCGGATTCCTTCCGAGGTCACCAGTCCGGATCGTTGCATCGCTTCGGAGATAGGAACAGTCTCCGCTCCTTCGGCTTCGCCTCCCTCACGCTCAACTCTAGCGGTAGAGCGCACTCTGGCCATTTAATTCTGAATTTCTTGGGAACTAAAAAACTTTTTCTTCCGAAGCTTTTTCTTCTGACGAAGTAGGCTTTAAACCGGAGCTTCGTCTGATTGCGAGAGTCAAGCTTCGGCTATGGTTAAAAATTTTGGCAGCAAAACAGTGCAATAGCAATGAATGTTGTGGTAACTTCATACCTACTCGTCTGTTTATATAGTACTGCAAGTAAGAAGGTGAATCGTCAGGATTTTTACACCAGGCAAACAGCTGCTCACACCCACTGCGCGGTGGACCGCAGAGACCAAATAGTAACCCTGCAGGGTGGGACCGCTATCGTTTCTCGACAACGAGCTCAGGGAAGGTGTTTTTCGGACCTTCGGCTTCCTGAAGCCTAAGAGACTTTTTTCACGGATCAAGCTCGTTACGAAAAACGATCTAGCACCGCGAAGGGGCTACTGTTGGGACCATGCTTCGTCGCCGAAGGTCCTGCAGAAAGAGACAGCTTCGGCTGAAGCTGCCCGTACGTGACGCCGAAGGTATCATTCATGAAGCTTTGATAATACAACATATCCGAAGGTGAAGGGACGAACCGACTTAAAGATAGAATGACCTTTTAGTCCATAAAGGTCTGAATCAATGTTGTAAACTTTTATGAGGGGCATGATTGTAATTCCTCACAGGTTGTGTCCTGTGCCTATAAATAGTGAACAGTATTCCTTTACTGTTCACGCATTCTTGCAATTGCAATCGCATCACTCGAAAATTATTCTTTGCCAAGGCAGAGGTATAAATGTATCTAACATTTGAATACATCAAGTTTGTATAATATGAGAATGATGTTGTTTATTTATAATTTACTTGTCGTTAATGCTTCATATCTCGAATTATTTTATACAATCTCTGAGAGTTCAATTACGAAGATTCAACCTTCGTAATTGTACCGTCTTTAACCTTCGTCCGAAGTTCATTAAATCCTTAAGGAAATAATGCTTCAGCGGACGAAGGGCATTAACATTTAACATTTTATGTTGCCTTGTTCTTAATTCATAGCATTTGAGAACGAGTCCCCAACAAGGTCGAGATGTCCATTTGATGACATTGGAGTCTTGGCGTGTTTTGCCTTTTCCATGCCAAACTTCTTGAGCATATCTTGTGTATATTTGGTTTGGCATAGAAAAGTACCTTCCTTGAACTGTTTGACTTGAAATCCCAGGAAGTATTTAAGCTCGCCCATCATAGACATCTCAAACCTGTTCGTCATTACTTTGCTAAACTCTTCACAAAATTTTTCATTAGTACTACCAAATATAATGTCATCAACATATACTTGGCACACAAATAATTCATTGTCAACTTTTCTAGTAAATAAGGTAGAGTCAGCTTTTCCTATTGTAAACCCATTCTTAATTAAAAAATCTTTAAGACAGTCATACCAAGCTCTAGGGGCTTGTTTAAGCCCGTAGAGTGCCTTGTGAAGTAGATAAACTTGATTTGGCTTCTTTGGATCTTCAAAACCCGGTGGTTGCTCCACATATACTCTCTCTTGTAGTGGTCCATTTAGAAATGCGCTCTTGACATCCATTTGATATAGCTTGAAATCATGGTTAGTAGCATATGCAATTAATATTCTAATTGATTCTAACCTTGCTACCGGCGCATATGTTTCGCCAAAATCAAGTCCTTCCACTTGAGTGTAGCCTTGGGCAACCAACCGTGCTTTGTTTCTTGTAACCACACCATGTTCATCTTGTTTGTTCCTAAAGACCCATTTAGTCCCAATCACATTTTGTTTGGGTCTTTGGACTAAGGACCAGACTTCATTCCGGGTGAAGTTGTTCAACTCCTCTTGCATGACAATTATCCAATCCGGATCACCCAATGCTTCTTCAACCTTAAGTGGCTCAAGAGAGGAAACAAACGAGTAAAATTCACAAAAATTAGCTAAACGAGATCGAGTTGTTACCCCTCTCCTGATGCTACCTAGGATGTTGTCCACTGGATGATCCCTTTGAATTGTTTGATGGGCTCTAGGATGAGGCACTGATGGATGTCTTTGTATTTGCTCCTCCTCATCATTCACTTGATCAAGAGGCACTTCACCATCAATACTTTCTTGTTCATCTTCTACCACTGTTGGCATCCTTTGATGATTTTCTTCGTGGCTTGGATGACTTGAGGTTGATGGGTTTGCTTGGGTGGAGACTTTGTCACTCACCACCCTTGCACCCACATCAACTACCTCATTGGTCATCCATAAGGTTCCTTCTTCATCATCCTTTTCTTGGGGTCTCACCTCACCTATTGCAAGTTTCTTTATGGCCTCACAAGGTTGTTCTTCATTTCCTGTAGTGTCATTAGAAACATGCCCTTGCGAGCCATTAGACTCATCAAATGTCACGTCTATCGCTATTTCAACAAGACCGGTGGTATTGTTGAAAACACGATATCCATGCGCATTTGATGCATAACCAAGCAAGAAGCCCTCGTCCACTCTAGGAGCAAACTTTGAGCTCTTGACTTTCTTGTTAAGGATAAAACATTTACAACCAAATACTCTAAAATAATCAACTTTAGGTTTGTTACCAGTGAGAAGCTCATAAGCAGTCTTTTTGTAGATCTTATGAAGATAGAGACGGTTGATTGCATGACAGGCGGTGTTGACCGCCTCTGCCCAAAAGTTGTCAGGTGTCTTGTACTCATCCAACATGGTTCTTGCAGCTTCAATTAGAGTTCGGTTCTTTCTTTCCACAACACCATTTTGTTGTGGAGTGTAAGGCACCGAGAACTCATGCTTGATTCCCTCTTCTCCTAAGAATTCTTCGACACCCGTGTTCTTGAATTCCGTCCCATTATCACTTCTCACTTTCTTGATTTTGAGCTCAAATTCATTTTGAGCTCTCCTCATGAATTTCTTCAATATTTCTTGAGTTTCACCTTTATCACTTAAAAAGAAAACCCAGGTGAATCGAGAAAAATCATCAACAATGACTAAACCATACTTACTACCACCAATGCTAATGTAGGCCACAGGTCCGAAGAGGTCCATGTGAAGAAGCTCCAATGGCCTCTTTGTTGTGACCACATTCTTTGATTGATGTGGGACTCCATGTTGCTTTCCTGCTTGGCATGCGCCACAAACCCTATCTTTCTCAAATACAACATTTGTTAGTCCAATGATGTGATTATCCTTTTGAAGTTTGGCCAAATTCCTCATACCGACATGGGCTAGCCGGCGATGCCATAGCCAACCCTTGTCGGACTTTGCCACTAAACAAGTCTCAGGCGTCACTTTACTTGTTGTGAAATCAACAAGATAAAGCTTGCCCTTCAAGCGACCGGTAAAGGCAACTGAGGAGTCCTCCCTTCTAAGGATCTTCACATCCACATCCGAAAATAAACAATTATAACCCATTCCACAAAGTTGTGAGACGGACAACAAATTATAGCTTAAAGAATCTACCAATAAAACATTTGAAAGTGATTGTTGGTCAGAGATAGGAATTTTACCAATACCAATCACCTTACTCTTGCCACTATCTCCAAACACAATTTCTTGTGCTTCTTGAGTTAGTTGCAATGTATGAAACATGTCTTTCTCCCCGGTCATGTGATTTGTACATCCACTGTCAAGCACCCAACTTGACCCACCAGAGGAGTAGACCTGCAAAACAAGTTTAGGCTATGCTTTTAGGTACCCAAATTGAATTGGGTCCTACAGTGTTAGTTATAGCCTTGGGTACCCACACACTTCTTTTCATGACTTTTCGTTTAGTGTAGGCACCCACATATTTCACAACCAATTTCCCTAAATCCCAAGTCAACATATAATCACAAAGATATGAGTGGGAAATGGGAGCATTAGATTTTTGTCCACTTGAGGATCCCACTTCCTTCATCTTACTCTTTGTGGAACTCAAGTTAACCTTTACCTGAGGTGACTTATCATTTGAGGAGTGGATCCTCCCCAAGGCATCATATAGAGTGGTTCCCTCTATGAACTTGGGAAATCTCCACCCCTTATGCACTGTGCTAGGGTTTTCCTTGGATGAGTTGAACCCAAGCCCCCTTCTTCCATTGTTGGGCTTAAGGGACTTGTACTTGGGTTCAACCTTCTTTAACCCATCATTGCTAGAGCATCTTTTCAAAATTTCTTTGACCTTCACCTGTGGGCTATTCTTCCTTGCATGGTTAGTTAGACAACAAGAAGCATGATATTTGGCACAATGTTTGCAAGAATTATTATTTGAGCTAGACTTAGATTCAAAAACTAAAGATGAGGCATTGATGTTCTTGCAATTTTCAAGTTGCACTTGAAGTTCTTGATTTTGAACATTCAAGCTTAACATGCTTGATTCAAGTGCATTCTTTTCATTTGCAAGATTAGTTATAGAGGTTTTCATGTTAATTACTTCTTTATCTTTATTCTCTATAGTTATCTTGACTAAAGAGACTTCCTTAGTCAAGACATCTAGCATTTCATCTTTATTGTGAATCAACTCTTGAAGCTCTAGGTTTCTTTCCTTTTCAAGGATAAGCAAGTCTTCTTGAGCATCAAGAGTTGCTTTTCTTTTATCTAGCTTTTCCATTAGTTTGGTGATAACGTTGTATCCATTCAAGCCAAATTCTTTAATCATTTTATTTTTCATGGCAATTTGATCATCATCATCATCATTTGAAAAATCATTACTAAATAAGGTTACCTTATCTCCCTTTGCCATGAGGCAAGTTGGAGTGTAGGAGTCGTCTTGTAGGTTGGTGAAGAGTTGCGAGCTTGATGTAGATTGGATGGCCACGTTTGCCACCACTTCCTCTTCCTCGGAGCTAGAACTCTCTTCATCGGAGTTCCATTCTTCACCAATATGGGCTTGACCATTTTTCTTCTTCTTGAAGTATCCCTTGGTCTTGCCCCCCTTTTTGAACTTGTCCTTCTTGTATTCCTTCTTAGCTTCTTGTTCCTTCTTGTTAGGACAATCCGCTATGAAATGACCGGTTTGGTCACATTCATAGCATGCCCTCTTCTTTCCTTTCCTTTGGAACTTGTCATTTTTCCTTACAAATTTCTTGAATGTTTTGATGAACATAGCTGTGTCTTCATCACTTGAGCTATCTTCATCACTTGAGGTCTCGACCACTTTCTTTGCTTTGTGGTCTTTGTTCTTCTTGAGGTTGTCTTATTCATTAGTGATCAAGGCATGAGAGTCCCTTGACTTGATAGGGGCTTCTTCGGACTCGTGTTGTTGAATCTTTGCAAATAATTGATGAGGCGTCATATCCTCATAGTCATCATGATCCCTAATCATCCTTGCAAGACTCTTATCCTTTTCTTTATATGCTCTCATGAATAATCTTGTGACCTTGGAGTCACTCCAATCTTCACTCCCAAGTACTCTTATTTTGTTGACCAACACCATCAACCGATCAAAGAGTGATTGAAGCGACTCACCCTTTGTCCAATCATATCTTGCAAGCTCACTTTCCAAAGCTTCAACTCTATGTCTCTTAGCTTTGGGATCTCCTTCATGTGACATTTTAAGAATATTCCAAATGTCACGGGCATCTTCTCTTCCTTGAACTTTCCGGTATTCTTCCGGACAAAGACTTCCTTTAATTATGCTCACTGCTTGAGCATTGCGATGAACCTCTTGCATCATTTCCGGAGTCATCTCTTCTCCTTGGGCGGGCTTATACATACCTACATTAACAATCTCCCAAAGACTAGGATGCACACCGATTAAATGCGACTTTATCTTGTCGGCCCACTCGTCATAGTTCAACTCACTAAGAGTTGGTAACTTTCCAAGTGGGGCGGAAGAGAAGTTGGGAATATAATTTCTAGAGTAATCAAATTGAACTTTGCTAAATTCATTACCTTTGCTTTTGGTAGATGATCCTTCGGTGTTGAGACTTACCTTGCTCAATACCTTAGACACCAAAAGATCCACTAGATCGTCATTGTAATCAAATGTTCCCTTACCTTTATCTTCTTCGGCCTTTCTTCTTGATTCTTCTTCTTCGGCCTTTTTCTTAGCATCTTCCTCTTTCATTTTGAGGAACATTCTCTCGGCAATCTTCATGGCGAGGTCGAGGACCTTGGGGTCCACTTCCTCACCGGAAGATGTGATGGGGATTTCCTCGAGGAGAGGATCCACATGGTCCCGTTGAGTAGACATGATAGTTTCCTCACGCGGTTAAGCGTAAAACGAGGTACGAATCTTTGATACCAATTGAAAGTAGCCTAGAGGGGGGGTGAATAGGCTAATCTGAAAATTTTCACAACAAACTTCGAAAGATTGTTAGATACACAGTTCGACTGGTGCAGGCCGGTTCAACAGCTACGTGCGCAAGTTGAACCACTCTGAACCAATCCAACTGTTTTATAAACTTTAGACTAAAATCTACTCAAAAAAGTATTTCGCAAGTTCTTGAGAGAAGTAAGATATAGCTAAGTGAGGATGAAAAGATGAATATGTAATGGCTATTTTACTTCTAGATAAACTCTACGGAGAAATCTTTATGTCAATCTTGCAAGTAAAAATATCTCAAGTTAAAACAAGCAAGAACACAAGACACAAGATTTAATCCGAGGTTCGGACACACCACAAAGGTGTCCTACTCCCCGTTGAGGAGCCCACAAAGGGCCGGGTCTTTTTCAACCCTAATCCTCCAAAAGCCGACCACAAAGGTCAAGGCAATCTCTTCTTATCTTAGCTCAAAGAGCGGGTGATACAAACTTCTTAGGGTCGTCCACAAATTTGGAGACTCCCAAGCAACCTCAAAAGATCTTGAAACCTAGGGTTTCAAGAACACCAAGAACGCACAAGAGGGGTTTGCACAAGCTCAAGTCTTTGAAAAAGTGATGGGAGAGGAAAATCAAATCGTGAGCACAAGCACAAACCTCACACCCAAGAGCTCCTCCAACAAGGTTGAATCTTGAGGAAGATTTAAGTGTGAGAGAGATGGAGAGATGAGTGCTTTGTCTCAAGTTAGGTGAGCAATAAATGAGTGAGTGTTCAGCCGTATTCCAGAAGAGAGAGAGAGAGAGAGGGGGTCTATTTATAGTCACGGCTCAAAAACTAGCCGTTTGACCAAAACCCCGCTGAAAACCGGTTGAACCGCCCCCTAGGGCGGTTGAACCGCCCCCTGACAGGTCAGCAGTCTGTCTGCTAGTCTGACTGCCAGACTGACTGGCAGACTGACCTGCAGGCGGGTTAGACAGGCCAGGATCGGTTGAACCGCCCCCCTAGGGCGGTTGAACCGCCCCCTGACACCCCTGGCGACCTGACTGCCAGTCTGACTGGCAGACTGCAGATCAGAAGTCAGAGGGTCAGAGACCAGTTGAGCTGCCCCCCAGGACTAGTTCAGCTGGTCTAGACCAGAGAGTTTTGGAGAGAAAACCCCAGCTCAGCTGCCCTGGGGCAAGTTCAGCTGGGTATGGTCAGAGAGGTCCACAGCTGAAGTTGAAGTTCTGCTGGAGTTGAAAGTTCAACTCAGCTGAAGTCCAGCTCAGTTGAAAAGCTCAGCTGCAGCTGAAGAAGCTCATCACAGCTGAAGTTAAGTTCAGCTGGAAAGCTCAGCTGCAGCTGAAGAAGTTCAGCTGCTTTTCAGCAAGAACACTCTAGGTTTCTCAACCCAAACCATGGTCAGCCAAATAATGTTAAAGTGATTTTTGGTTTTCAAAAATAGCTTTTGAATTAGAGGACTTGAGCTATAGCAAACACCTGTACCTGTGCGGAAAAGAACAAGGAAGAATTACATCATGCAACACAAGATTTTACATAAATTTTATACGTCCGTTGCATGAAGTCCTTGGTGCTTCCTTAAGTTCCTGTTTCCTTCTAATCAAACACTGAGAACAAAAACTGTTAGTACTCTTATTTGTTTTGTCATTAAATCACCAAAACCCTCACTTGGGGTTGATTGCACTTACAACGACATCTGTTTAAGTATTTCTCGTATGTCGCGTATGCTGTTCCGCGCACGATGGCATGCTGGGTCGCGCGTGCTGTTTTGCGCGCGTCTCCACACGTTGTCTTCGCGTGTCGCGCGTGCGGATCGTGCGCATCGCCACGTGTTGTCCGCGCGCTAAGTCACGTATGTCGCGCGGCGTCTGCACATGATAATAATTGTTTTCGCTTATAAACACTTATGTTAATAATGATTATTTGTCAGTTCGCGTATTTTAGATAGTTAACTTAAGGTTTGCTCAACAAATAATTGTTATTAATATTCTGATTAGATTAAAAGTGTAGTGTTCAACTTGCGCTTTGATAATAAACATTAACATGGTTAATATTAGCTTAAATACTTTTTACTTATTTAATACTTGTTTAGTTTAAACACGACATCTAATTAGTTTCTCTCTGTCTGTCGCGTGGCCTGTTTCGCATGCGGTGGCACGCTGTTTCGCGTGTCATTCGCGTGCTGCTTGTACGTCGTCGTCGTTCGTTCGCGCGTTCGTGCCTCGCGTATGGTTCGCGTGCTGTCGCGTGCTGTTCGCACGCGTCGTCACGCGTCAGTCGCACATGGTCACGTGTTGTCGTGCGTACTGTCCGTGAGCTCCTTCGCGCGTGCCGCAGGGTTGTTCCGCGTGTCGTCGCGCGTGCTAATTCATAGTGTTCGCTCGTGTCGCCGCCCGCATAAATCGCTATTCAGACGCTTTGATAAAATCGCTTCGTCGCATCGTTCATGTTAAATAATTAATTTCTTGTTTAGCGTCGGTTAGTTAAAATAATCGTTCGATTGAACCTGTTAAGCGATTATGCCGACTTGGACGTTATATTCAATATTCGATTAATATAAAACAATATAATTTAGTGGTACCCGTATGTCGTGTCATTTATAAATTTATTATATGTTTAAACATAGTGAGTCTTATGTGTCGTGTTCATAAATATAATCAGACCAGTTTAAAATGTGGTTTCCGATCAAATTACAATCTCGATTAATGCCACATTAGATATTTCTTTAGAGTATCTTCCGCAAATGATTTATATTAATTAAAATCGACCTAGAACATAGGTTACACGTTTATTATGTAAACCTTCCGAAAACCATACCGTCTCAACCATAGATTTCAACGTTTATTTCCTCGCGTGACTGTAGAAGCGATCTCTATTTTATAGTACACGTTTTATAATGGTTTCCTTTATATGGTGTAATGTTCTTATGCATGTATATGTTTGTTTGCCTATGTCTATTCGTATTTGTTGCGCGTTGCAAATAGATTGCGATCTGTTCCCGAGCTTCGAGGAATCAATGATCAAGATTTGGTGAACCACTGGTCTTGAGATCAAGCTCTTCGAGTTCTACGAGATTGAAGACCCTGAGCATCTGTTTGGTGAAGGCAAGTGTTCTCTGACCCATTATGTCCTACATACTTATAATCCATCGTCCCGCATTACATTATTGAAACCTAAGGATTAACTAGTCTGTATTTACCTCATCCTTGTTTACCTTTTGGGTTACCATGGTTAGCTTTATGCTATTGCTTTACTTTAATCAATGAACATGATGTGAACATTTATGATACGATGTTGCCATTATGACTATGATGATGGTCCTGTGATACTTTAGGGGACTCAGGCTGTTTCCTGAATGCCTCTCCGTAAGGACCTGTTCGGGGAGCGACACCCCAGGAAAACAGTGCAACCATGAGGGTGGTATGGGACGCCCTTGGCCAAGTAATTAGGGAAGTCTTATGTTGGGTGCTAGTTTTTGGTCATTCGGAAACGGAGGCATCTGTTATGGCTCCTATATTCTCGCTCAGGGATCTGGGTACGGGCATCGTCCCATGGCTTTTTCCTGAGGGCAGAGGTATAGGTTTTGGGATGTCAGATGGACTTTATGCAATGGTCATTTCCAACATTTGCATAGTGAGGACCCTAGGGAAAAGCCACGTAGTGAGACCCTGCTAGTTCACCTTGGAAGTGATCAATGGGGAGTCACGATCCTCGGGCAGAAAGGGAATCACAGCTCATGGGTAAAGTGTGCAACCTCTGCAGAGTGTTATGAAACTGATATATCAGCCGTGCTCACGGTTATGAGCGGCCTTGGGATCCTCTTTGATTAGAGATACAGATGGTTCGATATAAAATGGTTCTATTTATTATTTTGGTTCGATGATGATAATAATGTTCCTCGATGAGGAAATGATTCACGGGTTGGTTATTGCTAAAACTTGGCATCTACTAATAATAAATACCTGACAAACTAAAAGCAACTGCTTTGACACTAACCCCACATAAAGCTAGTCCACCTCAGCCAAACGGGACATTTGCTGAGTACGTTGATGTGTACTCACCCTTGCTTTCACAAAACACCAGGTTGCCTTTGGTGCAATCTATGCTTAGGTAAAGAAGAAGGTGTCGAGGCGGATCTCCAGGGGTTCCAGGACTTCGACGAGTTCGAGGATTAGGCTAGCGACCTCCCCCAGTCAGCTGCCTATGGTGGGTTAATTTACGTTGGCTACGTTTCGATTCTGTGTACTTTGATTTATATTATGTAAATGACTCTAGTCTTTAATATTATTACTTACTCTTTATTGTAATTCGAAGCATTGTGCTATATTGAGTCATTTATGTAATCGTTGTATACGTGAATTTCTGATCCTGGCACATACATGGTTCGCATTCAGTTTACCTTCATCTCCTGTCGTTCACTCCTCTCTTCTTCTAGTTGTGCCTATAATATTCACACCAATGTTATAATAACTCAAATAGAAGGTATATAACTCAAGGAATGACAAGTTACAAAAGCACTAACCTAGAGTTGTTGTATCCGATGATGTGAGATATCCTGTCGAGGTCGTATGGCCGGGCTGGAGCTCGTGGTCTTTGCTCGAACCTGAGACATAGTGCGAGTGGAAAACGAGTCGATTGCCCCGTCGGCAATCCAATACCGCCCATGCCTCTTGCCTCCTCCGACCCTCATGAGGACATCTCCGTCGATGTCCTCAGATCGTAATCTGGCCCATGGACCTCATGTGCCATGGCAGTGTACTCACTTAGGCGGATGTAGATGGCGGGGTTGCTATATGCCTCGGGCACGTCATCCGGGTTGTAGGTGACGTCGAACATCGCCTTGCCCTTGTGGGCCATAGCATACGCCGAGAAGATGGAGCAAGGCTGGCCACCATGTGACGCCGACTACAAAAAAACCAACGAGATAGTTAGAAATCATGTATAATCCAATGTTATGTACCTAAATAAAAAAGTGGGCATATCCATTTTTCTCCATATTTGCCAAAGTTGCGGCTGCCTTGGTGGTGGAAGGGACCTTACATCATTAGATGTTGTTCCCAGTTAGAGTTGTGCGTCTCGTCCCACTCAGGCTAGCATCACTTATCCACCATCTGCTCCCAGCACTGAGGATGTGCGGTGCACCAATAAGGAACCATCTATAAAGTAAAACAAGTATACTGCCTATCAGAAGATAAAATTAAGCAAATTTTATCACAAATATTAAAGTTTTGTATTTACCTGCAAGTACTGGTCCCGCATCAACAACATGGTTCGGGCGGCCTGCTTGGTCACCTTCTCCCCAAGGACAAAGCCGTAGTGCATGTCCACGACGAGTTTCTTACAACTCGTGGTAGCCACCACATCCGCCCTGGCCTCGTATCCTGCCTCGCATCTGAAGAAATCCTGCATGCAAAGATGATGTATCCATACATTATTTCAAGAATGTGCAATGAATGCGACATATTTTACAATATAGAAAGACTTACCCACAACTCTTGCTTCACCCGCTTTGCCTTGTTGTTGAATTCCTTGTCGTCCCGATCTACTGCATCGAGGGCGACGACATAGTGGTCGAAGGTGTAGGCTGGGCCCGTCACTCTAGCATACTCAACCAGTCCAGGGAAGTGTTCACTGCACAGAAGGCCGATGATGCCATTGGGATTGCGACTGTGACCCCCTGCATTCTCCACAACCTTCCAAGACCTGTCCAAGTGATAAATAAAAAGTGTTAGTTTATATTATGAATTGGAACACTTAATATGAACAAGCAGTGAGAACATCTAAAGTTACATGTCTCTCCCCATTGGGTTGAATCAGCGGCCGCCTGTCACGAAGTATGGGACACTGAGGGAGACTTGTGGGACCTCGCAAGTACACGTTCCACGAATCTGAGGCGCCATAATCCGAGGTGCCATGCTGAGCGTCGTCGCCGTCCTGCTGCGCCTCATCGACAGCAGTCTGCTGCTCTACCTGCCGCTGGACGTCGTCCTCCTGTTGTGCCTCCACCTCCATCCTATGGGTGCTCCTCCTCCCTCTCCTCGTCCTCATTCCACCACCCACCATCTTTGTCCAACAACCTGCAATTAAGAGTAAGCAAATAAGCACATATAAAAAGGATGTATTTAGAAATAGGTGCGAAATAAAAAAATATAGCATTACATCGATTAAAAATAATCTTCATGTGTGTTGGGTTTAGCCGGATCATAAGTCTCATCATCACTATCAACCATTTCATAGTCAACACCATCTGAAGGCGCAAGTTCGTCATTAATATCATTGCCTTTAAGTATTTCTAAGTCATTCTCATTTTGCACCTCATCCTTCTCCTCATCAACAACCATTTCAATATCTACTTCCATTCCGATTGATTCGGTTAAGTCTATCTCAAATCGTCCTTCTAGCCCATCTTCTTGGAAGAACTCTCCATCATATGTGTCCGGGTCTAGGTTATAATCTTCATCGTTTGGAACAGGTAATTTACCGTGCGGTGATACCTTATACATAACATCCCAACCCATAAGATATCCTTTCGTTTGGCATGCATATAGGAGATAATACACTTGTGTGGCCTGTTGGGCCACGATATTGACATCGTCTCCTGGTAAGGTGGAATCCTATCGAATTTCGACTAGCCCAAGATTCGAATGTATCCGTCTTGTCACTTCAGGATCAAACCAATGACAATTGAATATCACTGGAGTAAGAGGTTTGGAACCATGAAAATTGAGTTCATATATTTCTTCGGTTCGTCCAAAATAATCGACCTCGTCAAGCCCAGGCGTAAAGACTCTAGAACACGTGGTTATTCGATTGGGCCGACTTTGGTCGTAGC
Source organism: Zea mays (assembly GCF_902167145.1). Lineage (NCBI taxonomy): Eukaryota > Viridiplantae > Streptophyta > Magnoliopsida > Poales > Poaceae > Zea > Zea mays. Next base: position 146,740,144 of record NC_050101.1, read on the forward strand.
TTGTTGTGCGAAAACGGTATCCATTGACATCATAGCCAGAATATTTTCTGACCCTATAAGCAAAGTCATTGGCTACTTGTCTCAACTCGGCACTCGTAGACGGATCTCTTTGGCCCTGTAAGTTCAAAGACGCTAGATTGTAATAGTATTCGCACGTAAGATCAACTTCAAATGACAAACTAAGCACGTACCTTATGTTTGAACCAGGAAATTAAATCGAGCAATCCATTTTCTGCACCCTTTCTAAGAAGGGTATCATATTCGTGTGGAGTTGGGTCCCTTGATCGACTCCAGAATTCATGAAGAAATTGTTCCATGTATGGCGTCACCTCTTCAAGGTTGGTAAATACATATAGCATGATATGGCACCACCCTTCATGTCTTAGGGTCTTGGTGGTCAAATCACTTGCGCTTTCGAGTTGGCCACGAAATATGCTGAGGTTCGATTCATTGCCGCCATCATTATAACGAGGGTGGATTATGCACGCTCGACAGTTTGTCACCATAATAAGTTGTTGTGAAGTTTGAGACCTCCTCTAGAATATATGCCTCTACAATGGAAGCCTCGATTTTGTATTTATTTCTACATTTCTTTCGAATAGTATTTAGACATCTCTCGATTGGATAGCACCAACGTCCCTGCACGCTCCCCCCATTCGTGCCTCATACGGGAGATAAGAATCAAATGCTGCATTGAATTGAAGAAATTGGGTGGAAATATCTTCTCAAGCTTACACAGTAACACATGTGTCAATCTTTCTAAGTCTACAATCACGTCTGAGATAACTTTTTTGCATAAAGCTGTCAGAAGAAATAGCTCAACTCTGCAAGCGCTAGCCAGACATGCTCAGGGACATAGCCTCAAACCATCACCGGAAGAATCCGTTCAATCCATATGTGGAAGTCATGACTCTTCATCCCTAAGACTCGCAGAGTAGATAAGTTCACCCCCTACTCAGGTTAGCTGCATACCCATCAGGAAACATCAACATCTTGATCCACAGCAGTACTACCTTTCTCTTGGCCCTGCTGAGGACGATATCGGCTTTAGGCCTTCTCCATGTCTTTCCACCACTAGACGACTTCATCTCTTGGTTTGGTCTATCGCATAACGCTGCCAAATCCGCTCTTGCCTTTATGTTATCCTTTGAAGGAGCAGGTATGGAAGGATCCTTTGAAGTGCCTCGACGACATTCTTTTCAGTGTGCATCACATCAATGTTGTATGGAAGGAGCATGTCATCATAATAGGGGAGCCAAGTCAAGCTCGACTTATGTGTCCACATATGCTACTCACCATATCCCACAAAACCACCTTCTGGATTGGCCACGAGCCCATCTATCTGTTGACGATTTTCGGCACCAGTCATCATTACAGGTGGGTGGTCTGTCACTATGACACCTTTCGTAAAGTTCTTGATGTCTAGGCGGAATGGATGGTCAGGAGGGAGAAATTGTTGATGTTTATCGAACGACAAAAATTTGCCACCCTTCTTCAACCAAATGAACCTAAGAGCTTCCTTCATCGGAACTTACCGTGAACACACCAGGCGCAGAATAGCCCATACGCCAGTAAGTCATGCATGGAGTACTGGTACCAAACATGCATTTTGAAGTTTGTCTTTGTAGCTCGATCATACGTCCATACCCCTTCCTCCCAAGCACGGACCAATTCATCAATCAAAGGCTCTATGTACATGCCCATTTTATTCCTCGTTGTCCAGGAATTATCAACGACACGAATATGTTCCGTCTTTGAAAGCATACACCGGGGGAGATTGATGGGGATAACAAACATGGGCCAACATATGTACGGGACAGCGCTCATTCCATAGGGAACCATTGTCTGGCCATGAAGGGGCTTCTGTGCCATGTCAAACATGTCGTAGAACGCCTTTGCGACCGGCTCTAGCTCGTCCTCCATACATCCTCCGGCGAACTATGTCTCGTGATAGTCGTTCAACATATCCGCTACCTCAGCATTAGCATCATAATCCTCGACGCATTGTCTCACGACCTCCTCTTTCGTACGATGCACTTCACCATGGAAGATCCTCCGAGTATAGTCCAACGTAAATCCATTCTTCCAAATATGTTCTACCATGGCCTTTTTTGATTTTCTTTTCTTGTTGGCACATTTGCTGCATGGGCATGTGACTAGACTCAATGCATGGGCATGACACTCCCACATTAACCAAGATTCACTATATGGTCATGAATTCCAGGTATATTGCTTTTCCCCAATTGAAATTGAGAAGTAGATAATGTATTTCTGCTAAGATGGTGTTTTACAATCCGAAGATGGACAAGGATCCCAATGAAATGGTAGAGTGTTGTCAGTGCCATATAGGGAAACATTGGTATCATCTGGAGCCTGGTCAATATGATGTTATTGAGTGCAACCCACCATAGGCTTTCTACTCCCTTCAGACCACCTTGTTTCAAATATGATAGATCTGTGACATGCTTGACAAGTGTGCCTTCTCCATAAAAAAGCTTGCCGAGTGTAAGCAAGAAGAGGCTTTAGAAAGCCATGGATACATCTACCACAGAGGACCATGAAGCTCTTCGTGAAATGCTCACAATCCCAATCACAGAAGACATCTCGGTTTAGCTCCACTTTGAGTGGAATAGAATCAAATATGATAGTGACCAATCGAGGGGATGTTGATTCGAGGTTTTAGGCCATGTATAAGTAGTTGACTTGATGCATAGTTATTTAGAGGATAGCTTTTGTTGTGGAGTCCTCTATTCTAGTGGATTAGGTTAATGGTAGTACATCTTGGTGTACCATAGATGGTACACATATCCTAATGTTGTTGGATTAAGTGACATGCAGAATATAATGCCTAGGGCTTAATGCTATATTATGTTCTATCTAGATCAGATATTAAGAGTTTTACTTATTCTTTGTTGATGTTTATGTTTTAGATGTTTTACCTCGGGTTATAGATAACATTATATTATTGTACTATTTTTAAGGCCAAACAAATAGTAGCATTATGTTTAGGAAAGACACTAATTATTATAAAGCTAAAAGTTGTGCTTGTTATTTTTTATAACAAAGTTGAACGATGGACGACCACTCTGAAGACCAACCCTCATATGATGAATAATCATACTTTCAAGTGCACTTACACCCCCGATATCGATCTCACTCAATTTGGAGATGAATTCGACATGAATATTGCCTTCTAGAATTTGTTTTTGGTAGAGGACACTCGTGCCACAAATGGAGAACCTACATAGGCTACCATAAGGAAGAAGAATAAGAAGGCAACTGCTAAGAAAAACACTAGCTTCAGTCAAGACGAGGATGAGGTCCTTATTTTTGCATACCTTAATGTGTCTAGGGATCCAGTAATAGGGACTAATCAATTCCAGAAGTCATATTGGCATATGATAAGTGATTTCTACAAAGAGCACAAGAAGATGGCCTACTCTCGCTCTCAACATTCTTTGGAGCATAGGTGGGGTGACATCCAACGAGACACTGCAAAATTTTGTGGCGCCTACGCCTAGGTCATGAGGCTTAACCAAAATGGAAAGAGCGATGACTACATGGTTTAAAATAATATTGCCTTCTTTTGCTTAATTTTACTAGTTTTTATTATATGCATCAGTAACAAAAATCCATCTTGTAGGTCAAAGATGCTCAACAAATGTATGAGAGGATGTGTAACAAACCATTTAGGTTTTTACACTATTGGTTTATGCTGAGAAGTGAAATGAAGTGGAACACCTGGCTTTCAAGTTCCGAGGTTCATAATCAAACTTTGCATTGTCAAGAGGGACGCATAGACACCTAGGAGAATGAAGACAAGAAAGCCAACTGTTGGCGCCAATCCGGGCGCCAATCACTGCATTGAGAACCGGCGGCGGTGCTCTCTGCACAGGCGCGGACGGTCTATGACCTGGCGCAGGGCTCGGGTTCCCTGCCTGACGGGCCGGACGGGCCACGCCTGTAGATCGGACGGTCCGCGTGTGCGCAGGGGTGGCAAAGTTCGCCGGCAACACCTAAATCTTGCTCCCAGGAGGGACCCTATCGGGGAGGAGAGATCCTAGGCCTTGTCTAGGGTCGGCAGGCCACCCTAGACACCTCTAATTGACGTAGAGCCGAAGAGAAGCAGATAATTTGGGGTTGCGGAAGGCTAATCTAAGGCTAAATTAGAACTACTTCTAATACCTAAGGTAAAAACGAGAGATAAACCGAGTATTGATTCGATCGTTGATGATTAATCGACCGTATTCCTCTATACATATAAAGGAGGGGGGTCTGGACCCGATACAAACCAATCTCCCGAGTTAATTCCGCGAATTTAGCTAACAACCGTAGCAAGAAACTCAGAACCCTAACTGGCTCTGTGCACGCGCGGACCGTTCGCGCTACTGACGCGGACCGTCTGGACCACGGACCGTTTGGCCTTAGGGCCGGACCGTCCGCCCTGCCTATTTTGGTGCTCAATATATGCCCCTGCCTTTTGGCGGAGCTGAGCAAACCAAAAGCAACTAACTTGATGCGATCACATCAGTTTTCTTAGGCATCTTGCCACATACTAGAATGATACTGATTGAGAAAACGTCCATTTAACGCCTTAGGCAAGTCTTTGCCATGTAATGTTTGCAAAAAGTACGCGTTACCGGACATCACCTGCGTGACCTTGTAAGGTCCTTTCTAGCTTGGCGACCACTTTCCAAACTCCTGATCTTTATTCCTTAGAGGCAAAATAGTATTCCATACCAAGTCCCCTACCTAGAATAATTTAGCCTTTACCTTCTTGTTGTAATCTTTGTCAACTATGATCTTGTCCTTTTCTATTTCTCCTAAGGTTGTCAATCTCTTGTCGATCACTTCATCGAACGATTTGTGAAATGACTTCACCTCTACCAAAAAGTTGTTTTCAGGAAAAAAAAGTCAAAGCTGTTTTTGGACAAGCCAGAGCCCTAAGGGTCCGCTTTGGCTTGTCCGAAAACACCTCTAACTCTGTTTTTTCTTCTGAAAAATAATTTTTTTGGTAGAGCTAAAGTCATTTCGTAAATCCTCTGATAGAAACGATTTATCTTAGATATAGATCCATTTCCAATTAAAGTGCTGGAGCCCGATGAAGCTATTATTTGTGGATTCATTTCTTTAGTAAAAATGGCATTTTTAGACGCTTTTCATAGTACGCTGTTAAAAAACGTATGACAGTTGAGATGAAGCCCGGGACGGAGATACGGAGAGCGCTGGAGTTAGGAATGGCAGCGGGTCGGATTTTGTTCGGGTATAATAATACTCGATCCGAAATTGTACCCGATACTTCTACAAATATCCATACCCACCAAGCCAATCGGGCGAGAAACTGTATCCGTACCCGTGCCCATCGGGTATCCACTGGGTATCGAGTATCCAGTGGATATGTTACTGTAGACTAAATAACATTCAGTTGATGTTATAATAAATGCATAAAATATTTTAGTTTCCATCTAAGCACGAGTACAACACGAGAATAACTATATTTGGCTACACGTCGATACAATATCTCAACTCATAATTATCGCATCCAATAGATTTAAATTTGAGTACAGAGAATAAAAGCTTAATGAGTTCATGATAGTTGATAGCCATAACATTGTCAATGTCTCATTGGTCTCTAGTACATTACAGTTGACTGTTAACACAACACAAATTAATATTCATTAATCAACAACATATGCGCCATGATAAATTGATAAATAAAAACACCATGCAGCAATTAGCTCCAGTAGCCCGTGACATGGTGTATAGTAGCAGCAGCCTGCCGCCAGCAACAGCAGCCCGTGGTCGTGCATGTGTCCATGGTGAAGTAGCAGCAACCAACATGCAACAAAACCAGTATTGCTGTATTTTTTTGTCTCCATTCTATTATGATCCTTAATTTTTAGTGGGTGTAGCACATTTAAAGAGGTATATTTATATCTCGGATATCCACTAGATACTCGTGGGTAAAGTATTTTACCTATACCCGACCCGATATATTTCGGGTATCCGACCCGATAGGACCCGCGGGTGAGTTTTTCTACCCGTATCCATATCCACCGGGTACGAAACCCGCGGGTATCCATACCCACGGGTCCAACTGCCATCCCTAGCTGGAGTTGAGTTACGGGCTGCCTCTCCCTCCGTCCTAGGGGTGAAAACGTGTCGGGTATACCCGTCGGGTACCGGATACGGAAAGTACAAATACTCGTTTTTCGGATACAAATTCGAGTATTTTTATATTCGGGACTGATGCGGGTAATATCCGGATACTGAAGCTTTGGATTCGTGTCGGATACGGAGCGAGGACTACACGGTAAATACCCAGATAGTTGGGCCGGAATTCGGGTACCCGTTTTTTCATTGCCTGCATAATAATATAGTTATAAAATCATAACTTTTACATATGAAATCGGATGAAGATAAAGTTTATATGAAAATTGTAGAGCTCGAAGAGATCTATAACTTTGTAGTACATTAATTTTTTGTTTAAATAAATCTTTAGGCCAAAATCATTGAAATAATGTCTAAATTTATATCAAATTAATATACTTTATCATTTTTATGTGAGGGGTTTAATATTATCTCCACGTGGGAACTTAAGGTTATCTTTGTAGAGACTATTTATTAGTATTGGTAATTTATTTGTAATTTTCGATCGACGCTACATTATTTTATGAATTTAATTGTATTTTAATGATTTTCTATGACAAGAAATTAATAGATGTATAAATAGCCTCAAAAAATCATGAAATTTTACGGAGGCACAACATATGTTCATATATAACCATAAAAAATGTTTGGATTATAAGATCTATAAGATGCCCGCGTTTCTTCCATTTCACTTTCACCTATTTGTACGGGTTACATGTGAAATCACTGTAAGTATTCAAGTTTCAACATAATCAATACCTTACTTTATCATTTTCATACGAGGACTTGAGCTATCTTCGTATAAAATGTTTATTAATTTTTGTAACTTATTTGCAATTTTTTAGTGAAACTAGAATATTTTATGAATTTTTAATATTATGGTGTTGGTTCTACAATGTCTTCGTGATTAGTAACTTTGAACTGTATGATGTTAATTTTATCGATTTCCTTTCCTATATTTGATCTATCATATACATGATTATGCAGTGTTCGGCTAGGCGCCGCCTAGGCGGCGATTAGGCGCGCCTAGGCGCTAGTCGACACGCTGCCGCGTAGCCTAGGGTCCTATGCGTCTTCTAGGCGGCCGCGGCGACTAGGCGGCGTCCAGCCGCGCCTAGGCGGCGAGTGGGCGGCGCGCAGCGCCTAAGCGGGCGCGCAGGCGGGCGCGCGCAGGCTGGCGCGCGGGCGAGCGCGCGTTACTTTTAGCGCGCGTTACTTTTAGCGGGCGCGCGCGCGTTGCTTTTAGCCAGCGCGCGGTAGTTTAGCCTGCGCGTAGAAACTGCTGCTCCCCCGCCGCCGGCTCCCTGCTGCTCCCCCGCCGGCTCCCTGCTGCTCCCCTGCCGGTGAGTTCTCCTCCCCCGTCGGCTGCTCCCCTCCCTGCTCATCCCCCTCCCCTGCTTTCCTCCTTTCCTCCCCTGCTTTCCTCCCCTGCTGAAACTGCTTTCCTCCCCTGTGCAGTGTACAAGTGAAAGAAATCAAAGGATTAAGGTTTAAGGATGTCATCAGAAACTGCAGCTGCACCTTCTGAAACTGAAGCAGCTAGAGCGAATCTCCTAAAAAGAAATTCAGATGATGTTGGATGGGAATATGGTGTTCTTGTTGATGCTAACAACAAAGACAAGGTGAAGTGTAAATTCTGTGACAAGGAGATGAGGGGAGGGATTTATAGGTTGAAGGAGCATCTTGCCCATGTTGGAAAGAATGTGAAGAAATGCACGTCTGCAACACCGCAGGCTCTAGAGGCTAAAGAGAAGTGCAAGAAAGCAATTGAGGCTGCAAAAAGGAAGAGGGAGGAGAAGACTGTTCGTGAGCTAGAACTTAGAGAGGAAGTGAATGTATCTAGGGTTGGAGAGGAGTCAGAAGAAGTCACTTGTGTTGGAAGCTCACAGCCTCACAAATTAGGGCCAATTGACAAATGGACACGTGCTATTGATCCTACCAAGGCTGATTCATTCAAACAACAGCAGCTGAACAAGGAACTATGGAAAGAAAGAGAGCATGAGGTGCACAAGTTTATTGCAAGATGGGCCTATAATCATGGTAAATTGCTAGTATACGATGTTGTTTTCACATTTTAAAATTCATGAACTGAACACATTTTAAAATTAGACTTCATTTTTTAATCATTGGCAGGAATACCTTTCAATGCATGTGACAATGATGAGTTCAAGCAAATGTGTGAAGCAATTGGACAATTTGGACCAGGACTTACACCTCCAACTCAAGATGCCTTTCGAGGTAGTTTGCTGGAAGAAGAATATGAAAGAACCAAGTGTTTGCTGCAGGAACGTGAAGCCGAGAAGATGAAAAATGGTTGCTCTATTATGACCGATGCTTGGTCAGATAGAAAGAGGAGAAGCATAATGAATATATGCACTAATTGTGCTGATGGAACCTCCTTCATCAGCTCAAAAGAGATGTCAGATGTGTCACACACAAGCGAAGTCATTTTTGAATTAGTGGACAAAGCAATTGAAGACATTGGTGAAGAAAATGTGGTGCAAGTAGTCACTGACAATGCCTCTAACAACATGGGAGCAAAGAAGCTATTGCTTGAGAAGAGACCACAAATATTTTGGACCTCTTGTGCAGCTCACACAATCAACTTGATGCTCCAAGGAATTGGCAAATTGCCTCGGTTCAGGAAAGTGATTGACCAAGCAAAGTCATTTACCATATTTGTGTATGGCCACACAAGAACATTGGAGTGCTTGAGATACTTCACAGAGGGGAAAGAGCTAGTGAGGCCAGGAGTGACTAGGTTTGCTTCATACTTTCTCACTTTGAACAGTATGCAAGAGAAGAAGGACCAGTTAAGGAAGATGGTAGTTCATAGCAGGTGGGACTCATTAAAGGATGTGAAATCAAAGAAAGGAAAAGAGGCCACAGCTACTATATTGAGTCCAGCCTTTTGGAAGGATGTGAAGCTAATGTTGGCTGTTTTTGAGCCATTGGTCAAAGTCCTCCGTTTGGTTGATGGGGATGTGAAGCCATCCATGGGTTTCCTTTATGGAGAGCTACTAAAGGCAAAAAGAGAGATCAAAGAGGCCTTTGGCAATGTTGAGTCTCGATTCAAAGATGTTATGGCTGTAATTGAGAAGAAGATGAATGGAAGACTTGATTCTCCATTGCATTTGACAGCTTTTTTGCTGAATCCACACTATAGCTATGCTAACCCATCAATATTTGATGAGCCCAAAATGAATGAAGCCTTCATATCTTGTGTCGAGCAATTTTATTATCATGATGAGGACCAACAAGAACAGGCTGCCAACTTTGAATTGAAAAAATTTCAGAATAGAGAAGGACCATTTAGCAAGAAGCTTGCAAGAACTTTTCAAAACTATGATTACAATCCAGGTAGAGGTACTTAACTACTTATTATATGGTCGTTTGCTGTTTTCTACCATGGTTGTTTGCTGTTTTTTAAACTAATAGAGGTGTTTCTAATTTATTTCAGCATCATGGTGGCGGTTATATGGAACTGAAACACCAGCTTTACAGAAGATGGCTACAAGGATATTATCTTTGACATCAAGCTCTTCTGGTTGTGAAAGAAATTGGAGCGGGTTTGAAGGGGTTAGTACCTATCTATTAATCATTTCAGCAGTACTATGATTAAATTTCAGAACTGAAAATGCTTTTGTTTCTAATTTATAGATACACACTAAGAAGAGAAATAGGCTGACTACAACCCGCCTCAACAAGTTGGTCTATATTCAGTTCAATAACAGGCTGATGAATAACAGAGAAAAGATTAAGTCAAAGAAAATCACTGATGTTCTCTTGTCTAGTGATACAACTGAAGCTCAAGGTTTTCTCCAAGAGGGTGGAGATGATTGTGCACAAGTTGTCTTTAGAGATGAGGAGGAAGATGAGATGGAAGGTACAGGGATACCTTGGTCTGTTATTGGAGAGGCAGTGGGAGCAGAAGAACAGCTTGAGCCTCGTAGAAGTGCAAGAGTGAGAGAGCTCTATGAAGGAGAAGAGTTTGAGTCTGAAGAAGAAGAGTATGAAGATGAAGATTTGTGCTACAGTGAAGATGAAATATGATCTGGACCATCTCCATCTAGTAGTGAAGCCTTTTGTGATGCCCTGGTCTTATGAACTGCAGCTGTGTCACTTTGTGTCTGTGTGTCTTCTTTTGTGTGAGACCTGAACTAAGAACTATGTGCTTGTGCTGTCCTTTATTTATAAATTGTGTTCTGCACTTGTATTACTGTCCTATCCACTTGTGTTGTAATTACCAGCTGCTGATATTGTGTGCAGTGTGCTCAACTGCTCATGAATGGGAGGCTGCTGAAATCATCCAGATAAGTCACAATTTAGTGTTTTCTATTTTTTTATGAACAGCTAGCTGTCTATTGACTAATTTACTAACTACTAGCTGTCAAAATGTGTTGCAGCCTTGCAGGAGCTAGGAACATGCAAGAGTAAGCTAAGCTAGGAATCAGATATGTCTACTGGCCTTCTTTTTATACTTACTGTGACTCATATAGTCATATATAGTAGTTATATACGTATATATAGTTATATACATAATATATATATATAATTTATGGCTATATTGCCAAAACGCCTAGAAAAGCGCCTAGAAGCGCCTAAGACCGAGTACTCCCGACTAGGCGCTAGGCAATGGGTCACCGCCTAGATTCCGCCTAGCGCCTAGCTGAACCTTGTGATTATGTATTGCTTAATTTATATATTTGTTGGATGGTTTAACAATTAATATCATCGGGACGAACTATCCGACAATTATCCGGTACCTACCCGAATAGTATCTATTATCCGTTTCTTACCCGTCTGGATTATTACCCGGTCTCGTCCTATATCCGTCTCGAATCTTAACTACCTGTATCTAATCCTGTATCCGAAAAAAATATATTAGGCTAGGATATGAGATGATCTTGTATCCGGCTATATCCGTCCCATTTTTTCATCCTACTCAGTCCCTCTCCCTCCACACGCGGCAAGGCCGCAAGAATCATTTTGTGAAAAAAAAAACTAAAAAAAAATACAACTAGGTTCATCCACTTTAGGGCACCTCCCTCACCCGAAGAGCTGATGCTGACAGCTCCACCGCTCGCCGCCGCCGCCCGCCGCGCCGCCACAGCTGCCGCATGTGGCGCCGCCCACCGGCTCCTCCTTCCAGTTTGCTTTCTATCCTCCAACCCCTCTGCCCCGAGCACTCTCGTACCGCGCCGCCGCTTCGGCCACATGTCGCAGGAGTGCATGGCCCCGCGCGCTCCCCTACCGCCGGTCGGACGGAACTTTGCGGTGGCTGTGGGGGATGAGATCCTGTATGGAGATGCCCCGGAGCTGGTTGTGGTGTCGTTCTACCGGTTCGCTGATTTCCCCGACCATGCTGCATTCCGGCTGCCGCTTAAGGAGCTTTGCGAGGAGCTGGTGAGTGCACAGAAATCTCATTTACGTCAGGATATTGTTGCCTGTGATGTGTTCGATTTATGAATTGCCGTATCAGCTTATTTGTTAATTTCTGAAGCTGAACTGTTGGAAAAGAATATGTTTAATATAGCCAAGGGCAGGGCAGGTAAGATTTTATAGGAAGAATAGCAAATTCAATAATAAGCTTATGCTACATTAAAGTCTTGTTTGAGTTAAGCCGTGAGAGATCATATTTGTAAGTGCCTGTATCCTGGGCCTTGTTCAAGACACAGGACAGTGATGGGCCACTTAATTCTAGCTCGGAGCATAACCCATTTGTTCTGTTTCAATTTTTCGGTGTACATTAGGCAAGCTCAGTAGGCATCCTTTTCCCTTTTGAAGCGACAAAAATTTTGGGTGTACGTTGTTTTGGATATTCACCCATCCGCTCACCAGTCACCACTTCCATTTTCTCTGCTCTAAAAACCTAGACCATAAATAACTTCAAAATATTCTGTGTTTGATGAGAACAATGTGATTACCGACTTGTGTTCATGTTTTGATGATGAAACTACCAATCACCGCACTATATATATCTCATTTCTGCAAAATTGGGCTCACATAGTTTGCTTGCTGATTCTTCTCAGCGTGTTTCAGGTGGCATTATCCTTGCACCTGAGGGAATCAATGGTAGTATATGTGGAACCCCAGTTGCTGTGGACAAAATCTTAAACTTTATTCAAGAAGACGGTCGTTTAAAAGGATTGAGAATGATCCAGTCACCTGTTACTCCAGAGGATGAGGCCATACATCATGGACATACCAGTCACTCCCCTGTTGGTGCTGGGGAAGATGCACCATTCCGATGGGATCATGTCCGTGTCAAATTGAAAAAGGAGGTCAGTTTGCCTACATGGTTCTTGTTGGTCGGTCACTGGATATTTAATGATGAAACGGTCCAGCTTAGTCTGATCCTTGCCATTTTGTAGATAGTGACGTTTGGAGACCCAGGTGTTATGCCAACTAAAATCGTTGGGAAATATGTTAAGCCAAAAGACTGGAATGACTTGATAAGTGATCCAGACACTGTAAGTGTTTCATCTATCTCAGATAGTTCATAACTCGTCATCTATCTTTGCATTGTTGAACTTCTTTTCCATTGCCTGCGAATTGTTTACGCTATTAATGTGACAGGTCATCATTGATGTGCGTAACATGTATGAGATACGCATAGGAAAGTTTAAGAAAGCTGTCGATCCACGTACAAACTCATTCAGAGAGTTTCCTACTTGGGTTGACGATCAATTTCAATTGGTTCAATCAGGCACCCTAGGGTCAGGGGGAGATGATAATGGAACCGGTGAACCATCGGCAGACCTTAATGCCAGCAAATCCAAACAGCTACCAAGAGTTGCTATGTACTGCACTGGTGGTATCCGATGTGAGAAGGCATCAAGCTTTCTCCTCGGCAAGGGCTTTAAAGAGGTAAACCAAAAGGCTATTCTCTGTTATCTGCTGTTCTGTGGATTTTCTTATCATGATGCTACTGTTCAACATTCTCTTGGCGTGTAAATATTTTACTTATGCATATTGCATGATATATTTCTATAACATAGATTGTTATTTGCATCCTGAGGTTTTTGCAGTATGTGCATTTTTTACTATATTCTATGCTTGCCATTTGATAATTCCTTAAATTGAGCATTTTTTAACCAAACCTTTGGCAAAATCCAATGTCTGTTATTTCTATTATAAAAGTTATATAATGTAGGAAGTAAGGGTCTGTTTGGATCAGGAGCTAAAGCAATCTGACTAAATTTTAGCTCCTCCTTAGGAGCTAAAATTGAGTAAAAAAGATATATTTTTACCGTTTTGTCACTTTTAACTCTTCCAGCTTGGATCTTTAGCTCCTAAAGTGACTAACGCTCTGTTTGGAAACTCTAGAGCTAATAGTTAAGTTGTTGTAGTGGCTCCAAACACCCCAGCTAATACCTCAGCTAACAATTAGTTCATTAGCTGGCTTAACACAGCTAATAATTTGTTAGCCGACTCTAGGAGTTCCAACCATGGCCTAAACTTTAGTTACTTTTGGTTTAGTTCCTGTGATTCAAGGGTAACAGATACTAGTAGTAGTACTGCTAGTCTACTAGTAGTAGTACGACCACTAGTAATGATGATGCAGCAGCTTTGCTCAAGATGAGTTCCTGAATATTTTATGTTTTGCATCCATATTACCATCCTAAACACCACTAGTCAATCATTTGGTGTGCTACCTTTCTAGACGTGACATGTGAACCTGCTATCGCAGTTCAACATTACTGTATATGTTCTGAAGTGACCTTTCACAATTGAAGGGCAAGTTCAGTGAAACTCATGCCCCATTTTGAGAAACTGGTTTACTTTAAACTTTTCATGGAAGAGATTTTCATCGAATCTCTGTTGATACGTTTCATAATTTATGCATGAACATGCCTTTTGGCTGCTATTCTTTTTTTGTAGATTTCGTAACCTTAACATTTGCATGCCAGGTTTATCATTTGGAAGGCGGGATATTGAAGTATCTGGAGGAAATCCCAAAGGCCGAAAGTTTGTGGGAGGGTGAATGCTTTGTGTTTGACAAGCGTGTCTCTGTGGGGCATGGATTGGCCCAAGGCACCCACAAACTTTGCTACGGGTGTAAGCAGCCAGTCAGCGATGAGGACATGTTGTCGCCTCACTGGGAGTACGGCGTCTCTTGCCCGCATTGCTTCGCAACGAAATCCGAGGAGGAGAAGGAACGGGCTAGGGCTCGGCAGCGGCAGTTCGAGACCTTTGGAGTGATAGGTGGGCCTCATATGGGCAAGAGTCCGAGAGGGTCTGCCGCTAACAATGCAGTGGAGTTCATACAGTTGCCCAAGTCAGTGTAACTTTAATTATCCATCTGAAACTTTTAGATTGAAGTGTTGTTGACAAAGTGAGGGAATCAACCAGATTGGCAATGATTGCCATATTATGATCTTTTCCGATGCTTAAGTTTTTGTCGGAAAAAGTGGTGTCGATACCATTTGTTTTAGATTGTAACCTCGCTAACTCCCGGAGATGCTAAGGTCCTGTTCGGTTGTTTAGAATTGGAGACCCGAATTAATTCCTAGCCGGATTATTTCTCTAATTTATATAGATTTTGATGAGCTGGAATGAATCCTGGCTTATTCCGGTACAACCGAACGGGCCCTAAAGAATTTTCAATGCAGGGGGAACAAATATAAGCATGTTTTTCGGATTAAAGTCAGTTGTTCGGATTAATACTGTAAAAGTAGGTACGGATTAAAGCCAAACTAACATGCTTGTATGAAGCTGTTTTCTTTGGTGAAACTACCAGGTGTATGAAGCTGTTTGCTTTGATCAGGTAGGTCCCAGTTCCGAGGGGCAGGAGCCTAGTACAGATTGGGATCTAAAGCGTTCCGTAGTTCTCTTTAGTTCTGTATTATGCTAGGCTATGCTTAACATACTACTACTTATCGTAATACTCATTTAAAGTCTACTTTGTCTCACTACAGGAATTCACTTAATTCCCGTCCCGTCGGCCTGAAACCGACGGAAATAAGCCCTAAACCGACGGGAATAAGTAATTCCCGTCGGTTTAGGGCTTATTCCCGTCGGTTTCAGGCCGACAGACGTCCCTTGTCGGGGATAAGGTTATCCCCGTCGGCGGCCGACGAGAATAATTAATTCCCGTCGGCTAGATAGTGGCCGACGGGAATTAAGGCTAATTCTCGTCGGTTTTCGTGGCCGACGGAAATTCCCGTCGGTTCCCTAGGCCGACGGGAGTTATTAATTAATTCCCGTCGGCCCCACGTGGCCGACGGGAATTAACTGGGCCGACGGGAGTAAGTAGTTAATTCCCGTCGGTTCGACCATAGCCGACGGGAATTAACTGGGCCGACGGGAATTACTGTATACTGCTACAAAAACAGCACTAAATTATGTCACTATTTCTGCACACATAACATATATCAAACATAATATAAATCACATATAACAGCCACATTACAAACACATGTAAAGATACAACATCCACAAACACATGCATTTAGACATAGTGCATTTATAATTAAAACATATCACCTCAGTATGGAAGAACGGAAGTCTGCTTGGGTTCAAACATAACATCCACCAACGTCAAACAACGAGTACGACATAGTATTGAACATAACATCCATCAACGAATACGACATTTCAAACATAAGTTTAAGTGTTTAGAGATAACCACCACTTGGGTGGTTAGAGCTTTGACCGCTGCCGCCTTCACCACCAGGAGGAGGGAACGCGAAGAGCGAGTCAACAAATCCAGTCCCTATTGCTGGATCAGACCCACTGCCACCCGCTTCAGGCGTAACCTATGCAAGTTAGCAAATATCAACACGTTAAATGCAAATATCAAAAAGTATACAAGTGTATAAATTAATGGAGAGTTATCAAACGTACCCTATCTCCAGGTGCAGGTATATGTGTCGGAGGGGTGGTGAACTGTGGTGGTGGAACTGGTGTGTTTGCAAATTGGCTCCATTGTGGTGGCGGTGGAAAATTTGATGTAATGCCCTGTTGCTGCATTAACTGTTAAACACATATGTGTTACTACTGAAGATGTTGTATTGAAATATAATAATTTAGAGTTCGGATTATGTGTACTCACTTGATACATCGCTTGATTATGAGCATTGCAAGCCTCCATAAATTCGCGTTGTTGTCTCATCTCTTCACGCATCCTCATAATCTCCAACTCCTGCTCGTTCGGTCGACGAGAGCATGAGCTACGGGAAGATGAACCCGTCCTCTGAGATCTCACCGACGACGAGTCAATGAATCCGTCGAAGAGTGCATATCTATAAGTGATTCAAAAAATGTTATTACTGCATAATCAATTTAGTGTCAACCATATAATTTCATAAGTTAGAGCTTACCGTCCATGCGCTTTGCCACCACCACTTGCGTACACCACCGAGGGATCCACCGGTTCATGGCGCCAGTCGTAGTCAGGGCCATGGCGACGAACCATCTCCTCCCCATATGCCGCCTATACATCATTCACAACCTTACAAATGCAGGAATTTATATACTTTGAACGTTTGAACTTTTGAGCCAAAACTCACCAAGCGATCCGTGGCTGTCTGGCTGCAGAGCTGGTCAGGGTTGTCCGGGTCTGGTCCTTTGTGGCCCTCCTGGTACACCTCAATGTCACTAGGCTTTTGGCCACTCGTAGCTTCCTGTATAAACAAAAAACATTCATAAGCAATCGTATTATTTGTTGATCGACATAGAAAGATCAAACTTACCATTCTTTTAGCTTTTCGTATCATGTCGTCACCGCCAAACTTGTGGTTAGGATTGGTTCCTCGACATTGTCTGTGATGCGCTGACGCTTTCTGGAAGCCTTCGAAAGCCCAATATCGACACCAAGCATAGTACGCATCAGGCACGGGCGCCATCCATGGAACCATCACCTGCACACACACAATGTTACATATTATATCAATCACAACAATAAATATAAAGGGTAAAACAAATTGAATACTAACCTCACGATATTGATCCTCAGTCAAATATATCTTTGAGGACCCTTCCTTTTTATTCAAGGGGCCTGCTTCTTCTGGATGCTTTTGAAAATACAGGTTTGTAGCCTGAATTCTCGCATAGTATATGGCATCCTTCACCAGCTTCTTTGCATTGTTTTGCAAGACACGTTCAGCGTGCCCCATGTAATCCTCTCCGTCAGGCAACCGATATCGAAGCTACAACATAAAGAATACAAATACAATGGTATAAGTCATAGATTTACCATATTAAGAAACATAACAAAAATAATAAAGAATTCATACCCAAAAGTCATTACGCACAAGTCCCTGTCTGTCGGTGTGGTTTCGTTCCTTTTTAAACTTGTACTCATCCTAGGTACTGACGAGCACCTCATCCTCGGTATCACCCTTTGACACCTTCACTATACCAGGGTAGTGAAGGCGGCAAAGAGAACCCAACGTAAGGTTAACCTGAGTGTGGTGTCCCTTGCCGTCGAAGGACAGGTCCTCCCAATTCCTGCATTACACAAAAACATTAATAATACACATAATAGTTATATGAGATAAGTTAATATATTACACTCACCGATCTCCATGTGGCATGATTAAAGTCCTATCAGCCTCTCGCTCTATCGCGTGACGAGGCTTTACTGAGTGGCTTTTTCTTGAGCGACGTGTGCGTGTCGCTGAAGAGCCTCCCGAGCCATCATCCATCGGGTTGTCAGCCGGTTCGCCCTGTTGGCCCCACTAGTCCCACGCCTGTTGCTGCTCTCTCTGGTGGTCCCACTGGTCCCATGGCTGGTGATGCTGTGCGGCCTGGTCCCATGTCCCGTGCTCCACCTCCTCATTGTGCTCCACCTCCTCATTGTGCTGCTCAGCCTCATTGTGCTGCTCCTCCTCAATGTGCTGCTCCTCAGTGTGCTGCTCATCCTGGTACATACAACTCAAGATTTATTTGTAAATATGTAAATAAATTTATTTGTACAAGATATGTTACCTCATCTCCATGTACCGCGCTCAACAGCTCTCGACGTCTGCTGCTGCTCGAAGAACTGCCCTGAAAAAGGCCCAGGCCCTTGAACAACCCTTTCACTTACTTCTTTGATTTTGGCGGCATCCTGCATAAAAAATAAGAAATTATTCATTAGTGCATCAAAAATGACATAATACTTAAAATATAAACAAATGAAATAACAAAACAACTTTACTTGTTAAATATCATCAAAATCAGGATCTATTTGTTCTCTTCTATGCAGAGGTCGCCATGTAACTTTTCTCCTAACAGGTTGTCTTCTCCGCCTCTCGGGAAAAGTTAAGTCGTTAACGTCTGCGACTAGTGAATCTAATGCCGGTGCAGGATCAATATGAAAACTAGTTGGCAACTCTTCTTCTTGAAACACCTCATCAACCTGCTCAAGGTGACCAATTTGATATTCGTCCTCACCAGGAGTGTATAGGCGTTCGCGGGGATTTACATTGTACACAACCCTCCATTTAGATAACTTTTTGCATGGATATGTCGAGAAATAAACTTGGTCTGCTTGATGGGCAAGGATATACGTGTCGTGTCCTTGAAGCAATTTCTCAGGTTGGATCTGTGTCATCCCAAATTCGGTCCTATAATACTTCGGGTCATACCATTTACACTCAAAGAAAACTAGCGCTAAAGGCTTATTTCCAGCAAATGTAATCTCGATTATATTTTTGATTTTCCCGTAATAGCAGGCTTCGTGTCCTTCATGTCGGTTGCCCTAGTAACGACTCCACTATTTTGAGTGGCGGCCATAGGATGACTTGATTCGAAAATGCTTGAACGAAAGCGATATCCATTGATGTCGTAACGTCCATAGCTTTTGGCAGTTACGCTTCCAATAGATAACTGACGTAAGTCATCATTCAAATTCATTTCCTCCCCAAACTGTCAATCATGCCACAAAGCATTAGCAAATTCTGTAATATTAGTTAAATGAAATTAGCTCTCGGAGCCACATAATTAAGACTTACACGGTCCCGAAGCCACATAATGAAATTAGGTCGCCCATGCATACCATCGCGTCGCAATTTGTCTATGTCTCTCGCTGTTGGCCTACCGAGACACCTCATGTTTTGTTCATCAAACTCGCTGTCAAATATTATTGTATGACATGAGATATTTGATAACATAAACTAATTCACATATGAACAGTTTAAGAAAACAAGTCTTACACAAAGTATTTCTCCACCTCAGGCATATTTGTGAACATGTACAGTAAAGCAGACTTCCGTTCTTCCATACTGAGGTGATATGCCTTGGGTGGACCAACGGCTTTGCCGTTTGTCTGAAAAATCGAAAGATCACTACACGGAGGCATCTCTCGTTCATCATCATGGTACCTTTTCTTTCGAGCAAATACATTATGTTCTTCTGCAAAGTAACAACTTGTGAAGTGTGCTACCTCCTTTAGTTTAAATTGTTCCGCAATACATCCTTCAACTCTTGCCTTATTACCCACCATTGCTCTAAGCTTCTTTAATGCTCTTTCTATATGAAACATCCACCTATATTGAACAGGACCACCGACCTTAGCCTCATATGGAAGATGTATAAAGAGATGCTGCATAGGATTGAAGAAACCCGGTGGAAATATTTTTTCCAATTTGCACAAAAGCACCGGTGCCTCTTTCTCCAGCTGTTCCATCACATCTCTTCTGATTTCTTTAGCACACAACTGTCTGTAGAAATAGCTAACTTCAGCTAACGTTTTCCACACAGCTTCGGAAATGTACCCACGAAACATTACAGGCATGAGCCTCTCCATAATTATGTGGAAGTCATGGCTCTTCAGTCCATTCATATTCATTGTCTTCAAGTTCACAGATCTTCTAAAACCAGCGGCATAACCATCGGGGAATTTAATATCCTTCATCCACTTCATCACTTCTCTCCGTTGCTTAGATTTCAGACAATAGTCAGCTTTTGGTTTGCCTCCGTTTTCTCTAAGCACTTGGGTTGGACGATCACATATCACTGCTAAGTCCATGCGTGCCTTGTCATTGTCTTTCGTTTTATCAGGGAAATCCATGCATGTATTTATGAGGGCTTGGCAAAAGTTACTCTCTTGATGCATGACGTCGATATTGTGCATCAAAATCAATGACTTAGCATAAGGAAGCTCCCACAAGCCACATATGTGAGTCCAGTTATGCTCCTCACCAAAACCTTGATACCTTTTACCACTCTCGTCTAGGACAAGTTTCATATGCTCTTCTGTAATTTCTATCCCACTAAGTCGCTTGGGCGGTCCCTTCGTGACAATGGTGCCCTTCCTAAATTCCTTTCTCTGCCTTCTGAAGGGGTGATTGAAGGGTAGAAAACATCTATGGCAATCAAAGTAACATATCTTGCCACCAGCACTAAGACGAAAACAATCTGTATCTTTAGCACAATAAGGACACGTCAATCTACCATGCACGCTCCATCCAGAGAAAATACCATACGCCATAAAATCATGAACCGAGAACAGATATGCAACACGAAGATTGAATTTCTGCTTCTTGAAGCAGTCATAGGCTTCCACACCTTGCCATAGCTTCTTTAACTCTTCAATCAGTGGTTGAAGCATCACATTGAGTCGTACGCCAGGATGCTCAGGCCCAGGTATAACAAGACATAGGAACATAAACTCATATTTCATGCAAAGAGCAGGTGGAAGGTTGTACGGTATGGCAATGACAGGCCAACATGAATACGACGCAGCGGTCATATTGAACGGCGTGAAACCATCAGTTGCCAAGCCGATACGAACGTTTCTTGCATCGCTGGCAAAATCTGGATCAAATTTGTCAAGTGCCTTCCATGCATCACCATCTGACGGGTGCACCATTAACCCATCTTGTCTGTCCATACAATATTTATGCCACCTCATGTGCATAGCGGTCTTCCTCGAGAGAAACAAACGTTTCACTCTAGGAGTGAGAGGCATGTACCGAAGCTGTTTATGTGCAACCTTTGTCACCACCTTCTCCCCATCTTCATTTACAAGCTCCACGTACCTTGACTTCCCACATTTAAGCATTTTTGTTCTCTATCATGTTCCTTCCAAAAAAGCATACAGTTGTCTTGGCAAACATTAATCTTCTCATACTCCATACCAAGACCTTCAAGCAATTTTTTGGACTGGTACATGTCTTTGGGCATCTTGTGACCCGTAGGAAGAACCTCGCTAATCAAATCCACAAGCTCCTTGTAACAATTAATTGAAAATGCAAATTTTGACTTGATTGACATCAGTCGGGTCACGAATTCGAGGACGGTCACGTCAGTGTGCCCGTGAAGAGGCTCTTCTGACGCTTTGAGTAGGTCGAAGAACTTCTGAACCTCCGGTGTAGGTGAATCATGATGATCTGGTGCCAGTTCAGGCTGCAGATCCTCAAGCATCTGGTCCATCCTATCAACATCATCTTCACCGTCATCAACTTCTACTTCTGCTGCTCGTTCAACATCTTCACCGTGGAGATACCAGACCTTATAGCCTGGCACGAAACCATGCGAGCACAGGTGTAGTGTGACCTGCCTCTTGGTGTGGCTCATCATATTTCTACATTTATTGCATGGACACCTAATATTATCTATTTGTGACAAAGCAGCTGCATGGTCCAGAAATATTTGCGTCTTGGCAAACCATTCACTAGTGTGACACCCACCCTTCTTGAAACCTTCATACATCCAATCACGTCTATCACCCATTATTGCGGCTGTGTACGAGTAAAGAGTGTGTGTGAGACAATCACGTTTCTACACGTCACACACATATATACATACATATATACATCTATAGGTAAGTAGTAAAACTATATATATACATAAATAATTATATATACACATAAATAACATCAAATTAATCAATATCGAAACATTCATACATCCTAATATTATAAGTTAAATCTAATCAATAAATAACATCAAATTTAACAATTCAATAGTATAAGTTAAATCTACTATAAGAATACAATAAATAATTACCTAACATGAAGTCACACATGTGATATTAAATTAACTATAATCACACTCTAATCACATGTGTTATTAAATTAATACTAATCACATGAAAGTTAACTCCCGTCGGCCATAAAAAACCGACGAAAATAAACATGTACACACATAATTAACATTCACAATCCAATGCATTAACATGTACACACATAATTACTCACGTGGGTGTTCGGAGATGCGGTCGGGGGCGGAGGCGGCGCTTGGACGCGGCGGCGGCGCTCGAGGAGGCAGCGACGACGCTCCGAGAGACCCGGCGGTGATGTGGGCGGTGTGGGGCACGGCGGAGATGAGCGAGGGCGGGCACGGCCGCGACGGACGGGCGGGCGCGCAGCGGGGACGGGCGGCCGGGCTCGCGGCGGCGCTGACGGGCGCGCGGCGGTGGGGCGGCTGGGCGCTCGGCGCCGCGAGCGGACGGGCGGCGGACTGCGACGCCGGGGCGCCCGGGTGCGCGGCGTCGGGCTCCGAGGGGCGGCGTCGGGCGGCGTGGACGGGCGGCGCTCCTATGGGCGGCGTCGGGCTCGGCCGGGAAGGCACGCCGGCGGGGAGAAGCGGCGGCGCGGCGGCGGTTAGAGGCGGCGGCGACAATAGGCAGGCGGCGGCGGCGTAGGAAGAAACAGAGAAGAAATGAGCCCGCGCGGGCGAACCCGCGCTCATAAATGCCTAATCCCCGTCGGTCTGCGCTTTGGCCGACGGGAATTAAGTAATCCTCGTCGGCCTATTTACTGGCTGACGGGAGTTAAGTTAACTCCCGTCGGCCTCCTCTCTGGCCGACGGGCGTTACGTTATTCCCGTCGGCTTCAGTTTAACCGACGGGAGTTACATTATCCCCGTCGGCTTTTTCCCTGGCCGACGGGAATTATCCTGGCCGACGGGAATCATTAGGATTCCTATAGTGTCTATAATGTTTAAACAGTATTAAATTGTATTATACATGTTTGTATGTCCCTTCTGCTAGAGATAGTCACACTGTATACTCTGTCTGTGACATAATAGTTTAGAGGTGTGTTTGGTTTGGATTTTATCCCACGAAAACTTAGAAAACAGTTTTTTTAAAGTTGATTTTCTTGTAGTGCAAAATTAAAAGTATCTATGTACTTATTTTTAGCGGCTTTTAGATGGAAGTGTATAAATATATATGGAAAAAAATTTAGTGATTTTTAGCAGCTTTTCATTAAATGGTTTTTGGTTTTTTTTATAGCTTACACCAACTTTTTCACTATCTCACAACATTATTTTTATCGCTACAACCCAACCAAACAAACCTTACTTCTAGTTTATTTCTAGAGTTTAAATTTTGTTCTAAAATAAGTGTGCTTTAGTACGAGGTAACACTATTTATTTTTGTTATTTCCTCAACTGAGATATAATGACTATTTTTATAGGAGTATATATGTATTTTTTAGCAATGTTGTTTTTTTTTGTTGCTAAAACTTTATAAATACACTTCACATCCCAAATCAATATTCATTTTAGCTTTTAATTTTTATGTTTATATTCTTTTAGACACATATCAATTATTGTATGAATCTATTAAAAACATAATGTGAATTTTAATTTGGAATGGAGGAGATATTTATTTTAGTATGGAGGGAGTGTCTCGATTGAGACGTTTGGTGACAGTTTCGTGAGATGACGAACTTATTCTACGGTGACAGTTCCGTGGGATGCGAGCTTATTCGAGGGATGCTCACCTTAGTGCAAGTATAATATAAGCATAATATGAGGTGAGAATATGAGAGAAAAGTGGGCTATAAATTTGTAGCTGGTGTAGACATAATAGCTAAAGAATTTTATAAGACAACCAAACAGGCCATGTATTAATAGCGAAGAGCTAACTACTATACAGATGGACTAAGAGATAGGTTGTAAAGATCTTTACACTCAGCATTCGACTATGTTATTAATCTTGCTATTAAGCGTATGTGTTAGAAAACATCTATACTACGCACTAACATATCTAACATGTTATCTTATCTAGCTCTACTTACTTAGCTACGAACCGACAACTGCACAAGGCTTGAACACTTCTTTTGTCAAAAAACTATTTCAACTAATCCTATTTTCATTTTTTAAAATAATTGTCACTAAATGCATGAGTGTGTCAAGCCGTCAAGCGACAAAAACAGGAATCGAGTCCAGAAATTAGGGGCTAAAGAAAGGGGACCCAGAACCAGCTGTAAGAAATTATTAGGAGTATGTTTTTTCCCCTGAGAGGCACATTATTGTAGGGAAGAAACAATCGGAAAGCGTTGTCACCAACCAACCACTCTATGAATAACTTCCAGGAGACCAATAGCCATTTAGCAGGCAGTTTTCTTCAGCTTTACTCATCTATCTTATTGCGTTAGTCATAGTCTTGATGCAGGCAGGTCTGTCTCCTCCAGCGAAGAAGTGGACAACTAGTAAACCAAAACAGGAGTCCAAGAACACCGAGAACTTGTAAAAAGACGTGAAGAAAATTTCTTCAGAATCTTGCACGATTTAGTTAAACTTCTAACAAACCCGACTTTCTTCGCTGAAAGAGAGGGCAAATGGAACTGCTGATCAAGTAGAAGATGCACTCCTACTAGCTTGATGGATGTATATATATGCATGCATCATCTGAAGTGGCTGAAGTTGCTGGCATGGTGGTGGTGCCTGCACTCGTCGAGGCCACAGCATTGTATCACTGGATAGCAAGCCACGAAGAGGCACCTCGCAACCCCCCTGGCGACGGAGCCGAGCACGTAGTAGCAGGGGCAGCAGGCCAGAGCCAAGCACCGGGTTTCCTTCGCTCGAGCTGCCTCGTCCCTTCCGCTGCGGTGACGGCTCTTCCAGTGACCCATTCCTCAGTGTCCTATACGTACTCTCTGATGCCTCCTTTGAACAAAATAAGGTGTTCTGATCATGGAGTATGAACAAGGATGTGTGTAAGAAACTAAGAACTTATGAACAAGAAGAGGGAGATAAGCGAGAACCTTTGATGCATAGTTTGCGTGCGTACCTTTAGGCAAGAAGCTAGCTAGCTAGCCTGACAAAACGGATGCCACAGCCTTTCCATAGGCAGGAGGGGATGTTTGTATATATGCTTGCAGTGGATGGATGGGTACGTAGACAGAGACAGGCAGGCCAGGAGAAGCACTTGAGGTGGAGGAAGCTTTTCCGAGGCTCCAACCAACAGACAAAACAGATGCCCTAATAAGATGCTTGCACTCCTGTTTCTCTATAGGATTCCTTCACACCCTGATGCTTGCACTCCTGTTGGGTCGTATTCTGCAATCCGCACAGGTAAGACTAGTTTTCTAAAAAAAAGAGAGAGAAGACTTCGACAATGACAACGGAAAAATAGGTGGTGGTAGGTGCCGCCTGCTGACCTGCAGGAGCTGGTAAAGGGTGACTTGGCACTGGAATTCAATTTTATTTTGCTCAGTATGTAGGAGTGTTCGAAATTGATTAGCTTACCGTAAAATACCACAGTTTTAGGTAAATATGGTATTTAAAACTATGTTTTACCTGTACCAACCAAATATCTTATAGCATTCAATACTATAGTATCGTTAAATATCATAGTATTATTTCAAAACGGTAAAAATATTACACTTCTAAACAGAGCCGTAAGATATGTTCGATGGAGACGAGGCAAGAATTGAAAAACTAAAAACAGTGAACATTTTCATTTTTACAATTGCAAGGAGTGGCAAATACAACACTGCATGAAACGCTTCCAAAGTACTGCAGTTATAACAAAAGAAAAATCGAGATATTATACAAAATTTTACATTGAGTTTGGGCAGCACTTCACCCACGGGGAATCTAGGCATGGTGTTGGGCTGAGACCCACTTGAGGAGACTGAACAAAAGAAGCAGCAGAGATATACATAGAGTCTAAACAAATCAAAAAATGAATGAAGGACTTCATTCACAATGGAAATCAGGATGACAACAATATAATCCCCATCGGCATTATAAAAAACGACTGGAATAAACTAATCCACGTTGATCGTAACGGAGGAGCCGGCGAGAATTAAGTTAATTCCCGTCGGCCAAGAGGTCAGACGACAGGGATTAAATAACCCTCGTCGGTCTTTAAAACGACCCACGAGGATTCTGTAACTTCCGTCGGCCATTGAGCCTGGCCGACGGGGATTAGTCAACTCATGTCGGCCTCGGACCCTGGTCGACGGGGATTAATCGTTTATGAGGCCGCGCCCTAACCCGCACACGCTCACATCGTCACATGCCACCACCTCTCTCTCGTTTTCTCTATGCACCCATGTCGTCGCGCTGCCGCACCGTCGCCAGAAGCAGTCACCCCCGCTGCTGCCCTAGCAACAAAGGAGAAGCTAGGTTGCCGCCCTCACTCCTAGCAACCACAGCCCCCGAGGAGCCACTGCCGCACCGCCTCGTCGCCCTGCCCCTAGGAACCGTTGTGTCGAGGAGCCGCCGCCTCATCGCCCTGAGCCCCGCCCCAGGAACCGTCGCGCCGAGGAGCCGCCGTCACCGCTGTCGCACCGTCTTTTTTGCCCCGGGAACCCTCTGTCGTTGTCATCTCCCCAGAGGCAACACTCATGCCGCCTCTTCATCCCGGGACGCTGTTCGAGTCGTCAAGGTATAACTCCTTGACCTATGTAATGCAAATGGAAGTGTGATTAGAGTAGTCAAATATTTTTGTCGTTTTTTGTGGCCGACGGGAGTTACTTTTATGCGTTTAGAGTTAGCTTAAAATTGTTAATTGATAGTGTTATTAATCTTAATATGTCTTTATGCATTATACTTGCTATTTTTTATTTGATGTTGCAAATACGAATTGTGTGGCTTGATGTTATTAGTTAATGAATTTGATGATGAATCTGATGTTATGCAAATATTAATTATTGTAAATAATAATTGTTGTGAATATTGTTAATTGATGAATGTGATGTTATGTAAGTATTAACTCTATTATATTATTGTTGCAACCGTGTATATATATATATATATATATATATATATATATATATATATATATATATATATATATATATATATATAGTTTTACTACTTACTTTTATCAGACCATTACACGGTTAGGGTTTCAAAAACTATGTGTCACCCATTTCGGACCGCTATGCGTCACATGCATCGCCCATATGATGTGTGGTGGTTTGAAATTGTCATTTGATAAACAACCTTGGGATGACTGATGCAGTGTGGTATTTTGTGACCACCATGATGTGCTCGTACGAAATTTCGATTTCATAACCATGTTGTTCTCTGCTGCACCAAACTAGGTGCGCAGTGGAGAGCATCGATGTTATGCTGTCGTAATTTTTTTCGAGCACATCATGGTGGTCATAATACCGCACTCTGTCGGCCATCCTTGGATGGGTATATGACTTATCAATTACCTATAGATGTAGGTCGTGATATGTAGAAACATGAAAGTCTCATGTGCACTTCTTACTCGTACACAACTGTAATGAGTGATAGTCGTGATTGGATGTATGTTGGCTTCAAGAAGGGTGGGTATCACTCACATGAATGGTTTGCCAACACTTAGGAGTTTGTGGACCCTGTAGTTGCTTTGTCACAAATAGATAATATTAGGTGTCCATGCATTAAATGTAGAAATATGTTGAGTAAAAGGGAAATAGGGTCAAACCTTTTCCTAAATGATTTTGGTGGTTGAATTGCCCAACACAAATAATTGGACTAACTAGTTTGCTCTAGAGTATAAGTTCTACAGGTGCCAAAGGTTCAACACAAACCAATAAAAAGTCCAAAAAAGGGTTCAAATAAAAAGGATCAAAAGAAACCGGAGGCAGCCCTGGTCTGGCGCATCGGACTGTCCGGTGTGCCACCGAACAGTGTCCGGTGCACCAGGGTGGATCAACTCCAACTCGCTAGCTTCGGGAATTTGGAGAGCCACTCCGCTATATTTCACCGGACTGTCCGGTGTAGCACCGGACTGTCCGGTGTGCCATGCAGAGTAACGGCTACTGCGACAACAGTCGAGTTCAACGGTCGGCTGACAACGCTACAGTGCGGACTACGCGCACAGAAGTCAGAGCAGGCGCTAGAAGGCGCACCGGACAGTGAACAGTGACTGTCCGGTGCACCACCGGACTGTCCGGAGGCCCCACATGTTAGAGCTCCAACGGTCGAACCCTAACGGTTGGGTTACGTGGCTGGCGTACCGGACAGTGTCCGGTGGCGCACCGGACTGTCCGGTGCGCCCATCGACACCAGCCTTCCCCAACGGCCATTTTGGTGGTTGGGGCTATAAATACCCCCCAATCACCACACTTCAAGGATCCATGTTTTTCAGCCAACACACTCAATACAAGAGCTAGTGCATTCAATACAAGACACAATTAGATTGAATCAAAGCCTCTCCAAGTCTCAATTCCACTCAAAGCATTAGTGACTAGAAGAGAGAGTTTTGCCCGTGTTCTTTGAGCTCTTGCACTTGGATCGCTTTTCTTCTTCCCCATTCTTGTTTCCAAGACATTTGTAATCAAAGCAAGAGACACCAATTGTGTGGTGGTCCTTGTGGGGACTAAGTGTCCCAATTGATTGAGGAGAAAAGCTCACTCGGTCTAAGTGACCGTTTGAGAGAGGGAAAGGGTTGAAAGAGACCCGGTCTTTGTGACCACCTCAACGGGGAGTAGGTTTGCAAGAACCGAACCTCGGTAAAACAAATCATCGTGTCACACTCTTCATTTGCTTGTGATTTGTTTTTGCCCTCTCTTTCGGACTCGCTTTTATTTCTAACACTAACCCCGGCTTGTAGTGGTGCTTAAAGTTTATAAATTTCAGATTTGCCTATTCACCCCCCTCTAGGCGACTTTCAATTGGTATCAGAGCCCGGTACTTCATTAGAGTCTTGAAAGTTGCCTAGAGGGGGGGTGAATAGGCAAGTTAAAACTTTTTCAACAAAAACTAGAAGCAAACTGGGTAAAACTGAATTGATCTCGAAATTCACCCAGTTAACTTTGGAAATGAGATGTTCTAAATGATCCACAGGGTTCAAAGTAGTAGGTCAGAGAAGGGCACTTCTCAAAATCCACACACCAAAAAGATATAAACAATCTTCCACGGAATGGTGAGAGAACGAAGAACACTAACAAACACAATGAGCAAGAACACAAGATACACAAGATTTATCCCGAGGTTCGGTCACACCACAAAAGGTGCCCTACTTCCTCGTTGAGGCGCCCACAAAGAGCCGGGTCTCTTTCAACCCTAATCCTCCCTTTGCCGACCACAAAGGTCAAGCCCACACAATAATCTTTGCTCAAACGAGCGGGTAATACAAACTTTCATGTGGTCTTCCACAAGATTTGGAGACTCACAAGAGACACCTAGTCGTCTAGGAGCTAGAAGCTCCAAGAGTAATGAATCCACAAAGAACTCGATGTAGTACCAAAGCTCGAATGAAGAAGAGCAAGAGAGATTTAGAGATAAAGCACAAAAACCGCAGCTCTCAAGCTCACTCAAAGATTCCTCTCCAAAGATTTGAAATGGGAGAGGCAAGAGATGTGTGTGAGGGAGAGGGAGGTGTTTCTTGGGTTAGAAATGGAGTTCAAATCGTGCTCACTGCTTTGGGGAGAGAGGTAGGAGGTAGTATATATAGGTGGAGCTCAAAACTAGCCGTTGGGCAGATTTTTCTGCCTAAGACCGGTTGAACCGCCCCATAGGGCGGTTGAACCGCCCCTGGCAGGCCTGACAGCCTGTCTGCCAGTCTGACTGGCAGACTGACGTGCAGACTGACCGCAGACTGGTCAAAGTTGACCAACACCGGTTGAACCGCCCAGGGGGGCGGTTGAACCGCCCCTGACAGCTCCTGGCGACCTGTTTGCCAGTCTGACTGGCAGACTGCAGATCAGAGGTTAGAGGGGTCAGAGACCAGCTGAACTGCCCCTCAGGACCAGTTCAACCAGTCTTGACCAGTGAGTTTAGGAGAGAAAACCCCAGCTCAACTGCCCAGAGGCAAGTTCACCTGGTGTATGGTCAAAGAGGTTCACAGCTGAAGTTGAGTTCAGCTGAAGTTGAGAAAGCTCAACTCAGCTGAAGTTCAGCTCAGCTGAAAAGCTCAGCTGCAGCTGAAGAAGCTCAACTCAGCTGAAGTCAAGTTCAGCTGGAAAGCTCAGCTGCAGTTGAAGAAGTTCAGCTGCTTTTCAGCAAGAACACTCTAGGTTTCTCAACCCTAACCACGGTCAACCATCGAACGTTAAAGAGATTTTTGCTTTTCAAAAATAGCTTTTGAATAGAGAGGTTTGAGCTTTGGCAAACACCAACCTTCTTTTTGGATCCCCCTTTATAGTACGACGATTCCTATACTCAAGTTAAATAAAATATAATGAAGTAAACTCCTTGAGTCATTGGTGTCTCTTGTGTGATTTCTCCATGGCATTGCTTCATAAGGATCACAAACATCTTTGTCTCACCTTTTGAAGCAAACTCAAATCAAACCCTGTGACTTGTACCATATCACCTTATATGAGTTCAAATCATGGCTTCAAGTCACCTTACTGATGCATCAACATGTTATAACTCTTCATAGCTGATTAGTTCATCGACTTAGTGCAAGTACTCTCTTCTTCACCTTAGCCATGGTACCTCGGTCTACAAGCCGTCGCTTGGCCTTCACCTTCGCTTAGTTCCTCGAAGCCCTTTCCTTGCTATCTTCACCCTATCAAGCCATTCTTGAGTCACATCATATTGATCAACCATTGAGAGAATCATTTCTTCAATATTGTGAACCTTGCTTGAATGTCTTCTAGATATAACCGTTAAGATCAATCAAGCTCTAGTTTGATTCTCATAGAAGCATATATGGACTGATAGTAATATGGTCAAGCCAATTCACGATTCCTCATATCTTATTCTCTTTGGCTTGACCAATCCTCTAAATCACTTTGTCCTCTATTCTGGTCATATGTATGTAGTGATTTCTCAGGTCTTGTCCATATATTCAAACCAATATAGAGATCATATTATATCCATTTGCATTGTCTCATTGGTTATATAACCTCGTGTTGAACCTTTGTTCACTGATCATTATACACTATTCAAGTATGTTCATCATACTGAATTTCCTGTTCAACACTTAGCAAGCTCGTTAGACCTTTAAATGTGTTGTTATCCAAATCACCAAAACTCACAAAAGGGATGAATGCACTTTCAATCTCCCCCATTTTGGTGATTGATGATAACACATTTAAAGCTTACATAAGATTTGATAAATAAGATTTTAAATCCTATGATATAGTTTCCTCCCCCTAAATATGTGCATTTCAGAAAATAACACTTTTGTACTCAAATGCCAAAAGCACATATTTAGGTCAAAGTATGGAGACAACTTATATCATACTATTCATTGGGTGCAGTGTGTCATAAAATAAACGTGATGCTCATGACAAAGAATGCACTTACCAATTTTCTACATCTTATGTTTTTCTTATGATCCCCCCTTTTGTTAATTATTTCTCCCCTTTTTAAAAGTCTTCTAACACTTAGTTACATAAGACTAAAGGTAAGCTTTAATACAAAATTTCTCCCCCTTTGTCATAAATCTCCAAAAAGGATACAAAGAATATAAAGGGTAGAAATTATGATTAAGCAAGATGTTAACACACTATCATGAAGAGGGTCCTTAGATGGCACAAAGGTAATGTAGAAGTGACATGAAGTGATTTACCTTTGCATTTTACCTTTTCAAGGGGGTGTTCCAAACTTGTGTTGGACTTAGAATTCATTTGCGCGCTCTTGTTGTCATAATTGTAAAATAGGTCCAAGATATCAAATGGATATTGTCATACTAATTGATAGATAAATCTTGATACCTGGAGTCTAGATGTCACCTAGCATTTTCTTATCATAACAAGAGGCAACATGAAAATTGCACAAGTATGGATTATACAACTAGTGATCATTTACGAGAATATCAATTGAAAAACACCAATTGATTAAATTTGATAGATAAACATATCACTAATTTCATATTACATTACGTTCTCCTCAAGTTTTGTTGCACACACATATATGTATTCAATTGATACCTATTGAGAGTACTTATTTGCAATTTAAAGTACCATTGGCATAAAAAGAGTATCAATTGAACATAATCATGCAACATAAGGAATATGTGCACTTTTTAATCAATTAAGTTCTAGAGAGGAGAATTCATAAGCTATGCTACTTTAGACATTTGCAAACCAAAAGAATATGATACATTTTTACCAATTTTAGATGACATTGGAGTAGCATATACAAGAGAAACTCATTCTCCTATGAAATGTATAAAAGATACATTTATTGGAGCAAAGAATCTTTGATACCCATCAAATTTATAGTGGAAGCGATTGTCTTTGCCCGAAGGTTCCTTTCTAATTTGAGACTACACACATAATAGACTTGAAAATGAAGTTAGTCTCAAAGATTCAAATTATAGACCATTCTCCCCCTAAATGTGTGCATACAAGTGATGAATACTTGTTTAGCTTATGCACTTGGACTTGTGAGGCCAGGGGATTAAGTTCTACAATTTGAACCTTGGTACAAATAAAGTATGAAAATATGAAATTGCACCAATTTAAGGAATTACTCATAATCAAACGGTATACTAATAGACATGATATGCAATATTTTAAGCCAAGATTCAAGTACAACCTTATGATGTGACTTAAGATATTGCATATACATGCATACACTAACTTGTAAGAGCCTAAATACACAAATGTAATACAATAGTTCATGGAGTGACACACCTTTGTTCCATGCCATATGGTCTTCATTATAATCATAAATTTCTATCTTAGCTTTTGATAGGCTTGACATTTCAAAGAGAAACTTATCCTCTTTAAACGATCAAGAGAAACTCATTCTCTTCAAAGAACTACACAAATTCACTAAAAGAAAATGTTAGTCTTTAAGGACACAAGATATAGAATGAGCTCCCCCTAAATGTATGCATCAAGTACTCGAATTACTTGTAACATGCACTTGATTCAATTAAGATTCTTAGAGGAGTTCATCATATATCTTGGTCAAGGCATAATATATATGAAACAATTGAATTTATGCTAGAGAACACATATCATTCCCCAATAGAACTAATCCATGGGGTGACATGTGGTAAATATTTGATCATTTCCTTGGAACCACTCATCCTCATTTGATGTTCTCCAAGGTGTGAGACTACAAAACATGAACTTGAAGAAATCATTAGCCTCACAAGATATAGGCTAAACTCTTCCTCAATTTGTGCATGCAAGAGTACACAAAGTACACTTATGCACATTAACAATATGAGGTTAAAGGAGATGTTTGCACTATATCTTGGTTTAACATAACATGCTTTACATAGATGATGAAAATTAAACCAATTAAAAGTTTAAGAACTAAAAGTATATCAATTGAAATCTTGGAGGGTAAAGCATGCTAATATGAACCTTAAACCTCATAATGAAGGATATCATATAAATATGTCACTACATCTTCATTATTAGGTTGACAAAAAGTGTAACTCCTTTCTTGAATCACTGTGATTTCTTTTCTCTTTATGATTTCATCCAACCAGGCGATCTTGAACTTCATTGATCTTGGCTTGGTTCAATCAAACTTGATATGAGACCCATTGAAACTCAATGATTGAAACAACCAAGACTCTTATATCCGTGGATTTTGAATCCATCTAGAAAGCACTTGGAAGGACCTTATTTAAACACTTAGAAAAGAGAGCATTAGAAACACAAGGGAGGGTTTCACAAATGATAATCCTTATATGTGGATGGAAAATGAATCATCATTCTTGAAACCCAAAAAGATAGATTAAATTCCTTTAAATTAGTGCACACATATAGTTGATGTCAAAGTTATATGCACTATTGAACATTTTATATTGCAAGGAAATTAACCTATACTATGGAACATCCCACTAAGGATAGAATACTAAAACAACTGAAGGAGAGGAAGTTTTCATACCTTGGCCTCTTATCAACTTCATCTTACTTTAGTTGAATAGTATCCTTTAAGCTTGTGGTTTATCCAATGTAAAACAAGCACCATCTCTTAACATAGATTTTCTATGGATAAACTCAACATAAGAGATGGCATTAGTAGCACAAGCACTAGTTTCTTATTTAGCAACCCTTTTATATGTGGGAGGCAAGCGAGTTGCTAAAATAGAGAAACCTCATAATATGGACTAAATTTCCTTGAACCCTCATGCACAATATATTTTGAATGACATGGATAATATGCATGGTTATTCAATGAATCCTAGAGGGATGACTTAATCCATATTATTGTGAGTGTCTAATATAGAAGAATCAAATCCAAATTAACTAGATAGAGAATACATCACATAATTTTGGATTGTTCACCATATGATAATATTCATTCAACTTCCAATTAGACCTTTATTTCATAATCAACAACTGATGTATATCCTCAAGTGCTTCTTTTTCCTTAGTGGCTACACAAGTCACAAAAAGATAAGATTTTAAAATAATATGCACTTGAGATTCAGTTGTTACCACTCTTGCTACTATCTCCAAAGATGATTTATACATTCATTATCGAGCACCCAACTTGATCCATTGAAGGAGTGATCCTGCAAAACAAGTTTAAGCCTCATATCTTGGTACCCAATTTGAATTGGGTCCTTTGAGATTAGTAGTAAGAGCCTTGAGTACCCACACAATCTTTATTGTGGCCTTTCTCTTTGTGTAGGCACCCACATATACTTGACAACTATCTTACATGGTTTCAAGTCAATATTTAATCACGTAGATAAAAACTAGAGTTAAGAGTAGGAGCCTTTTCTCCTTTTATTAATACATCGTTGTGTTGCCTTCTTGATGATGAACCTACCTTGACTTTGGGTGCACCTAGCTTATCAAGGTTAGTCGCACAAGCATTCATATCATAAATACAAGTTATGCATGGAATTTACAACATAGTGATCCAATCCTAGTGAAGCATATGGATACCGATTGAAATAGATTCCTGAGATATCAATTTGTAGGTTTCCAAAGTTTAGAGAGTATGAATCACTAATTGTACCTTTTACAGTTTAAAATCATATCCATGTTAGTGCATATGTATGTGATGAATATCAACAAAAAGAATTCTTATGCACTTTTAGATTTAACGATAAGGAAATTTTAAACTGCATCAAGAGTAGCTATTTAGAAAACAAAGATTATAATCCATATGAATGAGATACAAATTTACCATTTTGGATTGTCTTAGTATAACTTACTCAAGGGAAACTTATTCTCTACGACACAAGATATATAATGTTCTCCCACTAGATATGTGCATCAAGTATTTGAATGACTTACCACATGCACTTTCAATTCAGTTAAGAGACTCATGAGGAGTACATTACATATATTGTTCAAGGCATGATAAATTTGCAATGAATTAACTTATGCCTAAGAATACTTACCACCATATAGAACGTACCATTTGTTATACCAATTTGACAGATCTTACTATCTGTGGTGGTGTCACCTTAGTATTCTTCTTTTCATCATTTGTGGAGACTTCCTTTTTTGTTATCTCCTTTTCCTTTTAAAACTAGTTG
Source organism: Zea mays (assembly GCF_902167145.1). Classification (NCBI taxonomy): domain Eukaryota; kingdom Viridiplantae; phylum Streptophyta; class Magnoliopsida; order Poales; family Poaceae; genus Zea; species Zea mays. Next base: position 146,775,818 of record NC_050101.1, read on the forward strand.
ATAAAACACTTTGAAAAGAGGTATTAGTAGTCCAAGGAAGTATTTAATGAATGATGATATCTATATATGAATGGCAAACAAACCATCATTTATGAGACATAAAGGCATAAATTAAATTCCTTTTAAATTAATGCACATGGATGAGTGAATTAATATTATGCACCAATTTACAAATTTAAGCCAAAAAGAATTTAACTTTCATATTGACATTTTTTTCTTCATAAAATAGATTATTACCAATTGAAAGAATGCCACTTGAAAGGAACAGTTATTGGTCACATACCAAATGAAACAGTAAAAGTCTGCAAAAATAAAGCTGAAAAGGTACCGCACAGGTTTCTGAAAAGGAGACCTGACGCGACAAAAAAATGACTGAAAAAGTGCTGCAAAAGGTGACCTGACGTCTGAAAAAAGGTACTGGCGCAGTCTGAAAAGGCGTCTGAAAAAGGGGGCTGACGCGGTCAGTCAAACGGTCAGACTGACGGGCGCCAGCGGCTCAGACTGCACCAGACCGGTTCAACTGGTTTCAGCCAGGGGGTTTCCTGGTGAATACCAGCCGAGCTGAAGTTCAACTCAGAAGTTCAGCTGGTCTCCCCAGCTGAACTAGAAAGTTCAGCTGGTCAAACCAGTTAAGCTTGAATGAATTTTAAAATATTTTTTTCACAATAAACCTCATTTCAAATTTTAAAATGTACGCATAGATTGAATGGCACACTCCATTTGAGAAACACATTCTCATGTTGTGAAACTACATAAATCACTTAGACAAAAACATTAGTCTCACAACTCTAGTCATATAGAGAATTTCCCTTTTGGTAAGTGCTTTAAGAATTTGAATTTCTTACTTAGCACTCTATTCATTTTAGAACATGGGATAATACTCTTTATGTCTAGGTTATGGCAATAATATGATGAATAACTTGAAATATGCCACAAGATACATACAATCAATTTAGAGCATGTAGATTGTCACAATATAAAAATATGAAGTTGCAATCTACCATATAATTAGATCCTTTCCAAAGCAAGGTAAAATCTTTTAAGTTCATTCTCAAGTGCTTCATTTTTCCTATGTGGCTACAAAGACACAAAGGAATATACCAATTAAAAGCAATGTGCACTTAAGAGTTAATTGTTACCATCCTTTGGATATCACTTGGTTGTAGGCCTTTTGCTTGATTCCTACAAAGGTTAATCCTTATTCCCTACAACACAAGTTCTTGCTAGAGAAGAATATGAAGTTAGTGATATAACAACTCAATTCATCTTTGGGTCAATCTTAAATGATAGACAACGTAAGATTGATAGCTTGAGATAAGAATTGAGTTAAACCGCTCAAGCACCCCAAAGCTTCATATCATCTCTGGGTACCTGCAAAACTTATTAAGTACATTTTGGTACCCATCTCATGATAGGTCCATCAAGGTTAGCCAATAAGGACTTAGGCACCCAAATAGCCTTGGTCCTAGAATGTGGTGAACTCATCACCTTTCTAGCACAAGAGTCAAATTTGGGTCTCCTAAGCATATTTGAATGTATTGACAAGTTAGGCTTAGGAGTTTTACCCTTTGGACAAACCTTGAATAGATGACCTTTTTCACGGCAATTGTAGCAAATGCGATGCTTGTCCTTGCAATGCATTTGCCTTTTGCTTTCATCCTTTTTGATGGTCATCTTTCTTGATCATGCAAGGTCTTGATTGTTCATGTGGGGGCATGAATCAATTTCATGGCCCTTCTCCTTGCATCCATAGCATCTCCTATCGCTTCTCTTTGATCTTTCTTTGTTGAAGCACATAGGTACATTGTTAGAGCAAATCATATGAGCATTAATTTTCTCACCATGGATTTTGCTCATGCCCTTCTTGGAAAGCTTGGTATTCTTTTGAAGGGGTTTTGTGCATGCTACGGTTGTCCCCTTCTCAAGCTTTTTCACCACATTATCATGGTTATCTTGAGAAGGTTGAGCATGACACTTTCCCTTCAAACGAGTTAAGCTCCTTCTTAGCATTCCAACTTATTCCTTGAGCTCTTTATTATCTTGTGTGATAGAAATATCACTAATTCCTGAAATGTCTAGCTCAATGGAAGATTGGCTTTCTTGAGAGCAACATTTGTTAGCACATGGTAATATAGTTTCAATTTCAACACATGTGCACATGTGAGGTTGGTATGATTTCAAATTAGTTAACACAACCTCATGAGCCATTTCTAACATGATATGTGAATCCATAAATTTATTATGAGAGCACACAAGCATATCATGTTTTTCTTGCAAAGCTAGATTTTCAATATTTAGCCTTTCTATCGTGTTCTTGAACATAGCATTTTTATTTTCTAATTGAGCAATATATGATGAATGATTAACAACTTTAATTTGCTCAATTGAAATGTCTTCATACCTTTGGACCAAATCATCATGAGAGCACTTTAGCTTCTCATGCTCTTTGGTCAACTTCTCTAAGTCTTCAATTTTTCTGATGAGGAAGTCTTCTTGCTTATGAAGCATTTCTTTTTGTTCTTCCGCTCTTTTCATGAGTTTAAGCAAGCTCATCCGATGTTTCTTGCTTAGCTGAGCGAAGAATTGTTGAAGATCATCCTCATCTTCACTATCACTTTCTTGCTCCTCCTCATCCTCACTTTCGCTTTCACTGTCACTCCCATTAGCAATAAAGCACATATGAGAAGTGGATTTGAAAGACGAACCTTGTGAAGAGGTGGATTCGTCGTTTGGTCTCCATCGATCATTTTCTTCTTCTTCAATCTTGTTCTTCGCCTCATCTTCCTTCATTTTGAGGAACATCCTTTCGGCGATTTTCATGGCAAGATCTATTGCCCTAGGATCAACATCTGCACCAAAAGATAAAGTCGAGGCAACCTCAACTTTTTCAAGCTTAGAAGCACTTTCGTTTCTTAGTCCCCCCGACATGATCTTTCCTCACGCGGTTAAGCGTTAGAACGAGGATTAGGCTCTGATACCAATTGAAAGTTGCCTAGAGGGGGGTGAATAGGCAATTTAAAATTTTTTCAACAAAAACTAGAAGCAAACTGGGTAAAACTGAATTGATCTCGAAATTCACCCAGTTAACTTTGGAAATGAGATGTTCTAAATGATCCACAGGGTTCAAAGTAGTAGATCAGAGAAGGGCACTTCTCAAAATCCACACACCAAAAAGATATAAACAATCTTCCACGGAATGGTGAGAGAACGAAGAACACTAACAAACACAATGAGCAAGAACACAAGATACACAAGATTTATCCAGAGGTTCGGTCACACCACAAAAGGTGCCCTACTTCCTCGTTGAGGCGCCCACAAAGAGCCGGGTCTCTTTCAACCCTAATCCTCCCTTTGCCGACCACAAAGGTCAAGCCCACACAATAATCTTTGCTCAAACGAGCGGGTAATACAAACTTTCATGTGGTCTTCCACAAGATTTGGAGACTCACAAGAGACACCTAGTCGTCTAGGAGCTAGAAGCTCCAAGAGTAATGAATCCACAAAGAACTCGATGTAGTACCAAAGCTCGAATGAAGAAGAGCAAGAGAGATTTAGAGATAAAGCACAAAAATCGCAGCTCTCAAGCTCACTCAAAGATTCCTCTCCAAAGATTTGAAATGGGAGAGGCAAGAGATGTGTGTGAGGGAGAGGGAGGTGTTTCTTGGGTTAGAAATGGAGTTCAAATCGTGCTCACTGCTTTGGGGAGAGAGGTAGGAGGTAGTATATATAGGTGGAGCTCAAAACTAGCCGTTGGGCAGATTTTTCTGCCTGAGACCGGTTGAACCGCCCCCTAGGGCGGTTGAACCGCCCCTGGTAGGCCTGACAGCCTGTCTGCTAGTCTGACTGGCAGACTGACGCGCAGACTGACCGCAAACTGGTCAAAGTTGACCAACACCGGTTGAATCGCCTAGGGGGGGGGGCGGTTGAACCGCCCCTGACAGCTCCTGGCGACCTGTTTGCCAGTCTAACTGGCAGACTGCAGATCAGAGGTCAGAGGGGTCAGAGACCAGCTGAACTGCCCCTCAGGACCAGTTCAACCAGTCTTGACCAGTGAGTTTAGGAGAGAAAACCCCAGCTCAACTGCCCGGAGGCAAGTTCACCTGGTGTATGGTCAAAGAGGTTCACAGCTGAAGTTGAGTTCAGCTGAAGTTGAGAAAGCTCAACTCAGCTGAAGTTCAGCTCAGCTGAAAAGCTCAGCTGCAGCTGAAGAAGCTCAACTCAGCTGAAGTCAAGTTCAGCTGGAAAGCTCAGCTGCAGTTGAAGAAGTTTAGCTGCTTTTCAGCAAGAACACTCTAGGTTTCTCAACCCTAACCACGGTCAACCATCGAACGTTAAAGAGATTTTTGCTTTTCAAAAATAGCTTTTGAATAGAGAGGTTTGAGCTTTGGCAAACACCAACCTTCTTTTTGGACCCCCCTTTATAGTACGACGATTCCTATACTCAAGTTAAATAAAATATAATGAAGTAAACTCCTTGAGTCATTGGTGTCTCTTGTGTGATTTCTCCATGGCATTGCTTCATAAGGATCACAAACATCTTTGTCTCACCTTTTGAAGCAAACTCAAATCAAACCCTGTGACTTGTACCATATCACCTTATATGAGTTCAAATCATGGCTTCAAGTCACCTTACTGATGCATCAACATGTTATAACTCTTCATAGCTGATTAGTTCATTGACTTAGTGCAAGTACTCTCTTCTTCACCTTAGCCATGGTACCTCGGTCTACAAGCCGTCGCTTGGCCTTCACCTTCGCTTAGTTCCTAGAAGCCCTTTCCTTGCTATCTTCACCCTATCAAGCCATTCTTGAGTCACATCATATTGATCAACCATTGAGAGAATCATTTCTTCAATATTGTGAACCTTGCTTGAATGTCTTCTATATATAACCGTTAAGATCAATCAAGCTCTAGTTTGATTCTCATAGAAGCATATATGGACTGATAGTAATATGGTCAAGCCAATTCACGATTCCTCATATCTTATTCTCTTTGGCTTGACCAATCCTCTAAATCACTTTGTCCTCTATTCTGGTCATATGTATGTAGTGATTTCTCAGGTCTTGTCCATATATTCAAACCAATATAGAGATCATATTATATCCATTTGCATTGTCTCATTGGTTATATAACCTCGTGTTGAACCTTTGTTCACTGATCATTATACACTATTCAAGTATGTTCATCATACTGAATTTCCTGTTCAACACTTAGCAAACTCGTTAGACCTTTAAATGTGTTGTTATCCAAATCACCAAAACTCACAAAAGGGATGAATGCACTTTCAAGTCTAACCACTCGAAGTGATGTCGGGGGATCACGACAAGAAGGAGATGGTGACCGGTGAGAAGCCCGCCACAAGCCACGAGAAGGCTCCATCGGGAGAGTCCGGCAACAAGATGAAGGGATCCCCTTCACACAACAAGTCGCATCAGAGCGACGAGAAGAAAAAGAAAATGAAGAAGGTGGTCTACTACGAGACCAATTCTTCATCACCTTCTACATCCGGCTCTGACGCGCCGTCCATCACTTCTAAGCGCCATGAGCGCAAGAAGTTTAGTAAGATCCCCTTACGCTATCCTTGCATTTCTAAATGCACTCCTTTACTTTCCGTCCCACTAGGCAAACCACCGGTTTTTGACGGTGAAGATTATTGTATGTGGAGTGATAAAATGAGGCACCATCTAACCTCACTCCACGCTAGTATTTGGGACATTGTTGAGTTTGGAGCGCAGGAACCATCCGTGGGGGATGAAGGCTATGACTAGGACGAGGTAGCCCAAATCCGGCACTTCAACTCCCAAGCCACTACTATACTCGCCTCTCTAAGTCGAGAGGAGTATAATAAGGTGCAAGGGTTGAAGAGTGCCAAAGAGATTTGGGACGTGCTCAAGACCGCGCATGAAGGAGACGAGGTGACCAAGATCACCAAGCGGGAAACGATCGAGGGGGAGCTCAGTCTATTTATGCTCAACCAAGGAGAGGAGCCACAAGCCATGTACAACCGGCTCAAGACCTTGGTGAACCAAGTGCATAACCTCGGGAGCACCAAATGGGATGACCATGAAATGGTCAAGGTTATTCTAAGATCACTCATTTTTCTTAACCCTACACAAGTTCAATTAATTCGTGGTGATCTTAGATATAAACTAATGTCTCCCGAGGAAGTGATAGGAAAGTTTGTGAGCTTCGAATTAATGATCAAAGGCTCCAAACAAATCATCGAGCGAGGCGCCACCTCCACACCCGAGGTGCAACCCGTCGCCTTCAAAGCGACGGAGGAGAAGAAGGAAGAGTCTACGTCGAGTAGGCTTCCCATCGACGCCTCCAAGCTCGATAATGAGGAGATGGCGCTCATCATCAAGAGCTTCCGTCAAATCCTCAAGCAACGGAAGGGGAGAGACTACAAACCCTGTTCCAAGAAGGTTTGCTACAAGTGTGGTAAGCCCGGTCATTTCATTGCTAAATATCTATTATCAAGTGATAGTGACAGGGGCGACGACAAGAAGGGAAAAAGGAAGGAGAAGAAGAAGTACTACAAGAAGAAGGGTGGCGATGCCCATGTTTGCCGGGAGTGGGACTCCGATGAGAGCTCCACCGACTCCTCCTGCGACGAGAACGCCGCAAACATCGCCGTCAACAAGGGTCTCCTCTTCCCCAACGTCGGCCACAAGTGCCTCATGGCAAAGGACGGCAAAAAGAAGGTAAAATCTAGAGCCTCCACTAAGTATGCAACATCTAGTGATGAGGAGAACTCTAGTGATGATGAGGATAACTTGCTTGCCCTTTTTGCCAACCTAAACATGCAACAAAAGGAAAAATTAAATGAATTAATAGGAGCTATTCATGAGAAGGATGAACTCTTGGATAGCCAAGAGGACTTCCTTATTAAAGAAAACAAGAAGCATGTTAAGGTTAAAAATGCTTATGCTCAGGAAGTAGAAAAATGTGAAAAATTGACTAGTGAGCTAAGCACTTGCCATGATACTATCTCAAACCTTAGAAATGAAAATGCAAAATTAATTGCTAAGGTTGAGAAGTTAGATGTTTGTGATGATTCAATTGTTAGTCTTAGAAATGATAATGATAGTTTGATTACTAAGATTGACAAGTTGAATGCTTCACTCTCTAGCTTTAAAATTGAGAATGAAAAATTAATTGGTAAGGCTAAAGACTTAAATGTTTGCAATATTTCTATTTCCAATCTTAGAGATGAGAATGCTATTTTACATGCTAAGATTGATGAATTAAATGCTTGCAAACCCTCTACATCTACTATTAGTCATGTCTCTATTTGCACAAGATGTAGAGATGTTAATGTTGATGCTATCCATGATCACATTGCTATGATTAAACAACAAAATGATCATATAGCAAAATTAGATGCTAAAATTGCCGATCATGAATTAGAGAATGAAAAAATTTAATTTGCTCGTAGTATGCTTTATAGTGGGAGACACCCTGGCATTAAGGATGACATTGGCTTCCAACAGGGAGACAATGTCAAGCTTAATGCCCCTAAGAAATTGTCTAACTTTGTTAAGGGCAAAGCTCCCATGGCTCAGAATAACGAGGGTTACATTTTATATTCTGCTGGTTATCCCAAGCACAAAATTAGGAGAATTCATTCTAGGAAGTCTCACTCTGGCTCTCATCATGCTTTTATGTATAAGAGTGAGACATCTAGTTCTAGGCAATCCACTCATGCTAAATTGCCTAAAAAGAAATCTCCCACAACATCAAATGAACCTAATATTTCATTTAAGACTTTTGATGCTTCTTATGTGCTCACTAACAAATCAGGTAAAGTAGTTGCCAAATATGTTGGGGGCAAACACAATGGTTCAAAGACTTGTGTTTGGGTACCCAAGGTGCTTGTTTCTAATGTGAAAGGACCCAAGACCGTTTGGGTACCTAAGAACAAGGCCTAAATTTGTTTTGTAGGTTTATGCATCCGGGGGCTCAAGTTGGATCATTGATAGCGGGTGCACAAACCACATGACAGGGGAGAAAAGGATGTTCTCCTCCTATGAGAAAAACCATGATCCCCAAAGAGCTATCACATTCGGGGATGGAAATCAAGGTTTGGTCAAAGGACTTGGTAAAATTGCTATATCACCTGACCATTCAATTTCCAATGTTTTTCTTGTAGATTCTTTAGAACTTGCTTTCAGTTTCTCAATTATGCAAAATGGGCTACAATTGTCTTTTTAAGGATATAGGTGTTACTGTCTTTAGAAGAAGTGATGATTCAGTAGCATTTAAGGGAGTATTAGAGGGTCAGCTATACTTAGTTGATTTTAATAGAGCTGAACTTGATACTTGCTTAATTGTTAAGACTAACATGGGTTGGCTCTGGCACCGCCGACTAGCCCACGTTGGAATGAAGAATCTTCACAAGCTTCTAAAGGGAGAACACATTTTGGGACTAACAGATGTTCATTTTGAGAAAGACAGGGTTTGTAGCGCATGTCAAGTAGGGAAGCAAGTTGGTGTTCATCATCCACATAAGAACATCATGACGACTGACAGGCCACTTGAGCTACTCCACATGGATCTATTCAGCCCGATTGCTTACATAAGCATAGGCGGGAGTAAGTACTGTCTAGTTATTGTGGATGATTATTCTCGCTTCACTTGGGTGTTCTTTTTGCAAGAAAAATCTCAAACCCAAGAGACCTTAAAGGGATTCTTGAGACGGGCTCAAAATGAGTTCGGCTTAAGGATAAAAAAGATTAGAAGCGACAACATGACGGAGTTCAAGAACTCTCAAATAGAAGGCTTTCTTGAGGACGAGGGCATCAAGCATGAGTTCTCTTCTCCCTACACACCTCAACAAAATGGTGTAGTGGAGAGGAAGAATAGAACTCTACTTGACATGGTGAGGACCATGCTTGATGAGTACAAGACTTCGGACCGGTTTTGGGCGGAAGCAATCAAAACCGCGTGCTACGCCATCAACCGTCTCTACCTTCACTGAATCCTCAAGAAGACATCCTATGAACTCCTCACCGGTAAAAAGCCCAATGTTTCATATTTTAGAGTCTTTGGTAGCAAATGTTTTATTCTTGTTAAAAGAGGTAGAAAATCTAAATTTGCTCCTAAGGCTGTAGAAGGCTTTTTACTAGGATATGAGTCAAACACAAGGGCATATAGAGTCTTTAACAAGTCCACTAGACTACTTGAAGTTTCTTGTAACAAGTTCTTTAACAAGCAAGATGAGCATGGTGTGGTGATAAGGAACAAAGCCCGACTTGTGGCCAAGGGATATTCACAAGTCAAAGGTTTGGATTTTGGTGAAACCTATGCACCCGTAGCTAGGCTTGAGTCAATTCGCATATTACTTGCCTATGCTACTTAACATGGCTTTAAGCTTTACCAAATGGACGTGAAAAGTGCCTTCCTCAATGGACCAATCAAGTAAGAGGTCTATGTTGAGCAACCTCCCAGCTTTGAAGATAGTGAGTACCCTAATCATGTCTATAAACTCTCTAAGGCGCTTTATGGGCTTAAGCAAGCCCCAAGAGCATGGTATGAATGCCTAAGAGATTTTCTTATCGCTAATGGCTTCAAAGTCGGCAAAGCCGATCCTACTCTCTTTACCAAAACAATTGCAAATGATTTGTTTGTATGCCAAATTTATGTTGATGATATCATATTTGGGTCTACTAACAAATCTACATGTGAAGAGTTTAGTAGGATCATGATTCAAAAATTCGAGATGTCGATGATGGGGGAGTTGAAGTATTTTTTAGGATTTCAAGTCAAGCAACTCCAAGAAGGCACCTTCATCAGCCAAACCAAGTATATTCAAGACATACTCACCAAGTTTGGAATGAAGGATGCCAAGCCCATCAAGACACCCATGGGAACCAATGGGCATCTCGACCTCGACACGGGAGGTAAATCCGTAGATCAAAAGGTATACCGGTCGATGATAGGATCTTTACTCTATTTATGTGCATCTCGACCGGATATTATGCTTTCCGTATGCATGTGTGCAAGATTCCAAGCCGATCCTAAGAAAGTTCACCTTAGGGCCGTAAAACAAATCTTGAGATATTTAGTTCATACACCTAAGTTTGGTCTTTGGTACCCCAAGGGATCCACTTTTGATTTAATTGGATATTCAGATGCTGATTGGGCAGGGTGTAAAATTGATAGAAAGAGCACATCAGGGACTTGTCAGTTCTAGGGAAGATCCCTAGTGTCTTGGGCTTCAAAGAAACAAAATTCAGTAGCTCTTTCTACCGCCGAAGTCGAGTATATTGCCGCAGACCATTGTTGCGCGCAATTACTTTGGATGAGGCAAACCCTTAGGGATTATGGTTACAAATTAACCAAAGTCCCTCTTCTATGTGATAATGAGAGTGCAATCCGCATGGCGGATAATCCCGTTGAGCACAGCCGCACTAAGCACATAACCATTCGGTATCACTTTTTGAGGGATCACCAACAAAGGGGGGATATCGAGATTGCTTATGTTAGCACCAAAGATCAATTAGCCGATATCTTTACCAAACCATTAGATGAGAAAACTTTTACCAAACTTAGGCATGAGCTAAACATTCTTGATTCTAGGAATTTTGATTGATACTTTGCACACATAGCCAATTTATATACCTTTGATCATATCTCTTTCATGTGCTATGACTAATGTGTTTTTCAAGTATATTTCATGCTAAGTCATAGATTGAAAGGGAAATGGAGTCCTCGGCGAAGACAAGGCTTCCACTCCACTCTCATCGTATTATTTATCCTTCGCCGTCACTCCGCATCACTCTTCACTTTGGTATAATCCTTCACTCATATATTATTTGCCAAAGGGAGAGAAAGTAAAAAAGGCTCATATTTCACTCACAAGTATCCATTTTTGGCGATTCATGCCAAAGGGGGAGAAAGTATTAGCCTAAAGCAAAAGGACCGCACCACCACCAATTTCAAAAAGTTTTTCAATTTGTATTAAAGAAGTTTTTCAATTGGTATCTTATTTTTGATATAATTTCAAATTGGTATGACGTCCTTCAAAATTAATATCTAAAACCCTCTTGAACATTAAGAGGAGAATTTCATTGAGGGGGAGTTCTGTTTAGTCAAAGGAAAAGCATTTGAAACAGGGGGAGAACATTTCAAATCTTGAAAATGCTTCTCGAAATCTTATTCATTTACCTTTGACTATTTGCAAAAGACTTTGAAAAGAATTTCCAAAAGATTTTGCAAAAACAAAACAAGTGGTGCAAGCGTCGTCCAAAATGTTAAAATGAAGAAAGCAATCCATGCATATCTTATGAAATGTAAATTGGTTTAATTCCAAGCAACCTTTGCACTTACCTTATACAAACTAGTTCAATTCTGCACTTATATATTTGCTTTGGTTTGTGTTGGCATCAATCACCAAAAAGGGGGAGATTGAAAGGGAAATAGGGTCAAACCTTTTTCTAAATGATTTTGGTGGTTGAATTGCCCAACACAAATAATTGGACTAACTAGTTTGCTCTAGATTATAAGTTCTATAGGTGCCAAAGGTTCAACACAAACCAATAAAAAGTCCAAGAAAGGGTTCAAATAAAAAGGAGCAAAAGAAACTGGAGGCAGCCCTGGTCTGGCGCACCGGACTGTCCGGTGTGCCACCGGACAGTGTCCGGTGCACCAGGGTGGATCAACTCCAACTCGCTAGCTTCGGGAATTTGGGGAGCCACTCCGCTATAATTCACCGGACTGTCCAGTGTAGCACCGGACTGTCCGGTGTGCCATGCGGAGCAACAGCTATTGCGCCAACGGTCGAGTTCAATGGTCGGCTGACAATGCTACAGTGTGGACTGCGCGCACAGAAGTCAGAGCAGGCGCCAGAAGGCGCACCAGACAGTGAACAGTGACTGTCCGGTGCACCACCGGACTATCTGGTGGCCCCACATGTCAGAGCTCCAATGGTCGAACCCTAACAGTTGGGTTACGTGGCTGGCGCACCGGACAGTGTCCGGTGGCGCACCGGACTGTCCGGTGCGCCCATCGACAGCAGCCTTCCCCAACGACCATTTTGGTGGTTGGGGCTATAAATACCCCCCAACCACCACACTTCAAGGATCTAAGTTTTTCAGCCAACACACCCAATACAAGAGCTAGTGCATTCAATACAAGACACAATTAGATTGAATCAAAGCCTCTCCAAGTCCCAATTCCACTCAAAGCATTAGTGACTAGAAGAGAGAGTTTTGCCCGTGTTCTTTGAGCTCTTGCGCTTGGATCACTTTTCTTCTTCCCCATTCTTGTTTCCAAGACAATTGTAATCAAAGCAAGAGACACCAATTGTGTGGTGGTCATTGTGGGGACTAAGTGTCCCAATTGATTGAGGAGAAAAGCTCACTCGGTCTAAGTGACCGTTTGAGAGAGGGAAAGGGTTGAAAGAGACCCGATCTTTGTGACCACCTCAACGGGGAGTAGGTTTGCAAGAACCAAACCTCGGTAAAACAAATCATCGTGTCACACTCTTCATTTGCTTGTGATTTGTTTTCGCCGTCTCTTTCGGACTCGCTTTTATTTCTAACACTAACCCCGGCTTGTAGTGATGCTTAAAGTTTATAAATTTCAGATTTGCCTATTCACCCCCTCTAGGCGACTTTCATTGAGCCACACCAAGATTCAGGTCACACGACACATGTGCTCCCATGGTTTCGTGCTTGGCTATGAGGTCTGGTATCTCCACGGGGAGTCACGTCATGAACGAGTGGCCTAACTAGAAGTTGATGACAGTGAATACGTTGATAGGATGGACCAGATGCTTGAGGATCTGTAGCCTAAATTGTACCCAGACCATCATGATCCACCTACACCCAAGGTTTAGAAGTTCCTTGACCTCCTCAAAGCATTAGAACATGGACTCACCAGAATTCCTATGCCTCCAAATTCTCTTTAACCAGCTTAGTGCTTGTCCTTAGTCAACCTATGTAAGTCCCTTATTCTCCCTATGTCTCTTCCCATACCTTTGCCTACATGTTAAGACACCTTTTTGTTCTCTAGTCTTCATAATTTTACCAAGTGTCCATCCAAATGTCCTACCAAGTGCTAACCCCACTTTAAATTGCTCTCCCCATGTGTCACATCTTCATGTCCCATATGCCAAATCCCATCCACAAAGAGCCCAAACCTCCTATCCAGACACTCAAACTCTTATGCTATATGACTCAGCTTCTACCTTCATATCAATCCTAGTGCAAAGCTCCATGCTTCAAACTATACAGTGCATATGTCAAAATCCCATATCTTCTATTCAAAAGTCATTCATTGTGCCAAACCTTGTCTTCCTAATCACCTTGTGCCTCTCTTTTTGAATATCTCTTATGTGTGTGGTTTAGTTCACATTTCATGATTATATGATCATGTGACTGACTCGTGCTTAGTTCTTCTGTCATTTTAGTGTGCCGACACGCCCGCTTGAGCGATTCCTTGCCCCTATACTTGGATTTCCTCGAGTGACATGCCTTAGGTAGCAAAGTCGTTCTCTCTCTCACTCACTGCTTCGTATCTAATGCTTTAATATTAATGACTCACTTATCTATAGTCGCTCACCCTCTCTATTCACCGTGCAGCGCGCTAATGGGCAGTGTGTGGGCAGTCAGTCGTTGGCAGTTTTAAAGTCGGACTCAGCTCAATGTCAGTATGGCCCGGGTCAAGAATTTGAGTCTATCAAGTGGAGGAGATGACCATGACCATCCTCGCCCTCCTAGGAAGGATAAGGGCAAGGCAATTTAGAGCAGTAGAGAGGCAAGAAGAAGCGCAAAATGGATAGATCTACTCGAGCAGCGATTGCAGCAGTAGTAACAACTGAGAGAGCAGGGTAGAGAGGGCAATTACATATTGGTGTTGATCATCTTCCTTTCTAGATCCAGTGTTGGTCATCTTGTCTATGCACTCCCTCGGCTATCCTTGATCCCTCCCCTGCTCCACTAGTTTTTGCTCCACCAGCCTCAACTCTGCTTGCCCTACCACCCCCTACCACTTCCACTACTCTAGAGCCTTTCTCCACCACACCTACTCCCACTACCTCCACCACTCCTACCACTGCTACCACCACTCCCTCAATCACTCCACCTATACCACCCCTCACTTCTAGGAGCATGACGAGGTTGATGGTGCACTATTGGAGGGTGATCTGAGGCCGTTCGACCTTTGTCGTGCCACTACAACAAGATTACAAAGGTTCAAACACGTTCTAGTTGATACCTAGTTTCCAGTACAGTGAGACTCTATAGCAGGCCCACATTTTAGTTCTTTGACTGAGGAGTCTTTATTTGCAATTCAGAGACTTTTGGACATATCAACACTTCGATAGGCAGTAGGTCTAGCTATTGAGGTACACATCACATGTCTGCTTGGGTTGTCTGGACTGCTTGGTCTAGGTTGTCTTCATGTTGAGTAGTGGGTTAGAGTTTTCTATGCCACAGTTTGGATTCACCTCGACCGCGAGTGGTTCCGCTTCAAGTTTGAGGGATGGGACATGACTTTGCAGGCTAGTCAAGTCAGAGAGTTTTTTGGGTTACCTGAGTCGACCACGAGGATTCACATCATGTGCTATGGTTTAGTAGTGTCGACGTTTCAAGACCGGGGGGTCCCTCGGGCCGACGAGTGAGTGTCGCCGCGTGCCCCAGCCTAGATGGGTCGAGCGCGTGGGCGAGCGCGAAGGGGGGAAGGAGCGAGGCGGCCGGTGACCGGCGTGAGAGAGGTGGGAATCCCGCGGCCTTCGTGTTCGTCCCGCGCCCAGGTCGGGTGCGCTTGCAATAGGGGGTTACAAGCGTCCACGCGGGAGAGGGAAGCGAGCGGGCCCAAGAGAGCGCCTGTCCCGTCCTCGTCCCCGCGCGGCCAACCTTTTCTAAGAGGGCCCTGGTCCTTCCTTTTATAGGCGTAAGGAGAGGATCCAGGTGTACAATGGGGGTGTAGCAAAGTGCTACGTGTCTAGCGGGGGAGAGCTAGCGCCCTAAGTACATGCCGATGTGGCAGTCAGAGAGATTTTGGCACCCAGCTGGTGTGATGTCGTGGCCGTCGGAGGAGCGACGGAGCCTGGCGGAGGGACAGCTGTCGGAGCGGTTGAGTCCTTGCTGACGTCCTCCTGCTTCCGTAAGAGAGCTGAGAGCCGCCGTCGTCACAGAGCATGCGGGGCGCCATCATTGCCTATCTGGCGGAGCTAGCCAGATGGGACGCCGGTCTTGTTCTCTGCGGCCCGAGTCAGCTCGGGGTAGGGTGATGATGGCGCTTCCTGTTGACATGGCTGGCTTGCGCCCTAGGCTGGGCGACGTGGAGGCTCCTCCGAAGCCGAGGTCGAGTCTGTATTCCATGGCCGAGGTCGAGTCCGAGCCCCCGGGTCGGGCGAGGCGGAGGTCATTCGGCAGAGGCCAGGGCGGAGTCCGAGCCCTGGGGTCGGGTGAAGCGGAGTTCGTCGTCTTCTGGGGCTGAGCCCGAGTCCGAGCCCTGGGGTCGGGCGGAGCGGAGTTCACCATCTTCCGGGACCTAGCCCGAGTCCGAGCCCTGGGTCGAGCGGAGCGGAGTTCGCCGTCTTCCGGGACCTAGCCCGAGTCCGAGCCCTGGGTCTGGCGGAGCGGAGTTCGCCGTCTTCCGGGACCTAGCCCGAGTCCGAGCCCTGGGTTGGGCAGAGCGGAGTTCGCCGTCTTCCGGGACTTAGCCCGAGTCCGAGCCCTGGGTCGGGCGGAGCAGAGTTCGCTGTCTTCCGGGACTTAGCCCGAGTCCGAGCCCTGGGTCAGGCGGAGCGGAGTTCGCCGTCTTTCGGGACTTAGCCCGAGTCCGAGCCCTGGGTCGGGCGGAGCGGAGTTCGCCGTCTTCAGGGACCTAGCCCGAGTCCGAGCCCTAGGTCGGGCGGAGCGGAGCTTCCTATGGTGCCTTTGGCAGGGCCTGACTGCCTGTCAGTCTCACTCTGTCAAGTGGCACTGCAGTCGGAGTGGCGCAGGCGGCGCTGTCCTTTTGTCAGGCCGGTCAGTGGAGCGGCGAAGTGACGGCGGTCACTTCGGCTCTGCCGGGGGGCGTGCGTCAGGATAAAGGTGTCAGACCACCTTTGCGTTAAATGCTCTTGCGATTCGGTCGGTCGGTGCGGCGATTTAGTCAGGGTTGCTTCTTAGCGAAGGCAGGGCCTCGGGCGAGCCGGAGATGCGTCCGCCGTTGGAGGGGGGCCTCGGGCGAGACGGAAATCCTCCGGGGTCGGCTGCCCTTGTCCGAGGCTAGGCTCGGGCGAGGCATGATCGAGTCGCTCGAATGGACTGATCCCTGACTTAATCGCACCCATCAGGCCTTTGCAGCTTTATGCTGATGGGGGTTACCAGCTGAGAATTAGGAGTCTTGAGGGTACCCCTAATTATGGTCCCCGACAGTAGCCCCCGAGCCTCGAAGGGAGTGTTAGCACTCGCTTGGAGGCTTTCGTCGCACTTTTTTGCAAGGGGACCAGCCTTTCTCGGTTGCATTTTGTTCCGGTGGGTGCGCGCGAGCGCACCCGCCGGGTGTAGCCCCCGAGGCCTCGGAGGAGTGGTTTCACTCCTCCGAGGTCTTAATGCCTTGCGTAACGCTTCGGCCGGTCTGGTTGTTCCCTCATGCGAACTGGCCGTAGCCCGGGTGTACGGTCGGGGCCCAAGTTCTCGGGCTGGTATGTTGACGCTGTCAACGGTTCGGCCGGAGCCGGGTTTGCGAGAGCAGCCCCCGAGCCTCCGCACAGGGCGAGAGGGCGATCAGGGACAGACTCGGCTTTTTTACATACGCCCCTGCGTCGCCTTTCCGCAAGGAGGAGGGGGGAAAGCGCCATGTTACCCTCGATGGGCGCCGAACATGGTGTCTCCGGTGAGCTGCAAGCGGGTAATCCGAGTGGACATCCGTGCCCCGTTCGTTAGGGGTCGGCTAGGGGCCCAGAGGCACGCCCAAAAGTACCTGCGGGTGATCTGCCGGACTCGGTCCCCTGGCGACGGGGTCCGAGGGCTCGATGCCTCCCTCTGATGGGATTCCGTTACAAGATCGCTCCCACTGGTCTCGGAAATGTCCTAGGGTACCTCGGGAGCGCAGCCCGAGCCTTGGTTATGTATCGAACGTACCCCTGGTCATCCCTCGCTCGGCGTCTGAGGCGGCTGTGAACCCTTCGGGGGCCAGCCTTCGAACCCCTGATCAGTAATGGGTGCGGGGCCCGAGTAGCCTGAGGCAGCCGTGGAACCCTTCGGGGGGCCGGCCTTCGAACCTCTGACCAGTAGTGGGTGTAGGGCCCACACGATCTGAGGCAGCTGTTGAACCCCTCGGGGGGCCAGCCTTCGAACCTCTGATCAGTAGGGAGGCTCGGAGCCCGGTTCCTTCACGGGGAAGGATCCTTTTCGGGGTATCCCCCTTTCCCGGTCCCTGTTGCAAGAGATAGAGAAAAAGGAAAAAAGGAAAAGGATACGAAATCGAACGACGCGGCGTACCTTTTTTGGCGCGGTTATTACGGCGAAGGTGAAGCGTCGCCCGCTTCTCCTGCCAGAAGCGCCGCCTGTCCCACCGTGGAGTTAATGCGACGGGGCGAGTTGTTGGCGGGGCGGCCGTTGCGCGTGCGCGAGCCGTTCGAGGAACGGATCACGGGCGCGTTGTCTTCACGCCGTGAGAGGGGGTTCTCTTGCTGCCCCCGGATGGGACGTGAGCTTGGCTGACGACGTGACCGCTGCTCCCGCCCGCCTGCCACCGTCATTACTGCCGGCCCACTTTCGGCCGCATTGACCGCCGCGCTAGGCTGGTGCTGCTGGGTCGCCTCGAGTCGCGGTATTGGTTCCGCAATCGAGGAGGCGAGGTGGTGGCGCAAGTGGCGGTGCAGTTGCTTGCATGAAGCATCCGGCGCGCCGGTTGCATGACGCGTGGGCCTGGGCCTCCAGGCTGGGCGCGTTGGGAGTCGGAGAAGCGCGTCCACTTGGCGCGGTTGCATGCCGCCTGCATGGCTGCCCGCCTCTTTCGCCCGTTGGTCTGGGCAAAAGTGGAGGGTCACTTGTAACCGCTGGGCGGTTGTGTGCACCACGCGCGGCGGTTTGGCTTCTTCTGCTCCGAGCCGGTTTGCATGACATGCGGGACCCAGCCCCCGCGCCGCAGGGGAGGGCCTTGGAGCGTGTTGGAGAAGACTCAGCCCGTGACGGTTGGGGGCGCAAGTAGGGAGAGTTGCCTTTAAAAGGAGGGCGACCCCTTTCGGAAGGCGACCATGTCTTCTCGCTCCCTTATGCATCGCGTCTTTCCACCTTCCAAGCCCCCGGATGGGGGATACCCGTCGTCTTTTCGCCTCATCGTTGGAGGAACACAACTCCGTGGGAGTTGGTACCTTTCAGCCATCGTTCGGCTTCAAGGATTTTCATCAGCCAGCCCGGCTGTACCCCCCCACCCCGCCGGTGGTCACCCAAGACGGTGACCACCAGTTCCTGGGTGGGGAGAAGCAAGCCGGGCTGCGATCTTGGTCCCACCCTCAGCTTCAAGGATGTTCATCATCCTCGCTGGGGTGGGGGCCGGGCTGAGCCGGCGCTCTACCTCCCGCGCGGGTTCGTGGGTCACCCTCTCCCGCGGCGTTCGAGGGAGAGGGCGCTCACTGGCCCTGCGGGCGGCCCGGACTTCGACAACGCGGGGCTGGTCGACGGCAGGCGTCGTCACCTCCAGCGTGTCGGGCTCGTCGGCTTGGCTCCTGGCGGCCCCTTCTGCCGGAGGGCGGCTGCCGCGCCGTGTACACGGGAGGACCACCCTAGATGCCACGCGCTGCTAGGGCGGCGTTCGTGTTCTGGGGTGGTCTTGCCTTTGCACTGGCGTGGCATCTTCACGCGGAGGCCGGTGCCCCACTCGTCCGGGAGGATTTGAGTGGGGATCTGCCAGAGGGCTGATGGCCCCTGCCGTCGGTGCCGAGGCGGAGGCGGTTCGAGAAGTCCCCGTCGCCGACGGGATCACCGCCACCATCCGCGCTTCGGGCCTCTGGCTCTTTGTACTTGTCCTCGCCCCTCGAGCGTCGGCGTGGGCGAGGGCAAGATTGCAGCAGCGCCCACCCTGAGGCCTGCGCTGCTGCAGTCCGGCCACCCGGAGCGGGGGTCGTTGTCGTCATAGTCAGAGCGGGCGGCCGCGAGCCGCTCGTCAGTCTTCTGTTGCTCCGCAGGCCCTCCCCCATGGAGTGGGGTTGTTCGTACCTGCGGAGGGGGAACCGGAGTTCCGTTTGTAATGGCACTTTGAATGCCAGTGTTTTTGTTCATTATGGCTGTCGAGGGCTGAACATGTATGTAATTTTGGCACGGAGCCGTGTTTTTTCCTCATTTTCGAGCACTAAGACTCGCCTGTTGATTATCTGAACCGCTTCACCAAGCATGAGTCGCCCCGTGTCAAGGTGACGAGTGAGGTATCCGTATCCCGGAGGCATAGGAGTCCCTCGGCTCGGTCGGCCTTGTTGTCTAAGGCTCCTCTAGCTTAGTTAAAGGGACCCCTTGGCCGCTCTCTGACGAGCCGAGGCCAGGGGTAGCGATATCAGCATGAATAGAGGCGGAGTTGGCTCGAAAATGAAACCTGGTTGGCCGGAGCCTAGCCGGGTTGTCCGTTAGCGGGACCGACGCCGGAGTTGATCAGCCGAGGCCTCGGGTCGGGCTGGCGCCCTTGGGAGATGGTTGGCTGAGGCCCCAGGGGTAACCGGTCGAGCCGCCTGCTCGGGCCGGATTCCCGGAGAAGTCCCTGGAAGCGATTGTCCGGTCGTGGAGATGACGTCGTCCTCCAGAGTGGGGATCCCTGGACCATGTCGCCGTCCGAGGCTAGGTCGGACCTCGCTGAAGGCGTCGTCGATGCCGAGGGTGCTACTGCCCCCTTCCAGCGTCAAGACCCGAGCCTGCAGGATCAGAGTGTCTTGTAGCGTGTGCCTTCTGCGACCGCCGAGGCCAGAATACACACCCTCGCTGTGTTGTAAAGCTGCGTCTCCTTTCCTGTTGTTTCGAGTATCTGGACTTTTTTGTCGGTAATAGGGATGTTTGTGCGAGCGAGAGTTGCTTCTCGCGGAAGGTGATGAGTGAGGTATCCGTATCCTGGAGGCGTGGGAGTCCCTCGGCTCGGTCAGCCTTGCCGCTTACGCGCACTTTCACCCGTCCATGAGGCCCTGTCACCGACTCAGTCGAGAAGGCTCGAAGGATCGCTTCAGCAGAAGAGCTTCCGAACGTGAAGACTTGTTCGGTCCGCGGAATCACTTTATCCGAACGTGAGTTACTTATCGCAGAAGGTGATGAGTGAGGTATCCGTATCCCGGAGGCGTAGGAGTCCCTCGGCTCGGTCAGCCTTGGCTGCTTATGTATACTCCGTCGTTTTCAGGATCCACTTTTCGAAGTAGTCAGAAAGCACGAAAGATATTCTGGCAGAAGAGATCTTTTTTCGAGGAAAATTTCAACGCAGAGGGGGTTCCCCCCTTTTAGCCCTCAAGGGAGGGTCGGGCTTTGCCGAGGTGAGGCTGACCCTTCCTTGATGACTAAACTTTGCGTGGGTGCGAGGTATATGAACAACTTGAAAACATCTTAAGGGTAGAAGCGACGTAGCTGTTGGATGTTCCAAGCGTTGCCGTAGACCTCGCCTTGACTGTTGGCCAGCTTGTACGTTCCGGGCTTCAGAACTTTGGCGATGACGAATGGCCCCTCCCAGGGGGGTGTGAGCTTGTGCCTCCCTCGGGCGTCTTGCCGCAGCCGAAGCACCAGGTCGCCCACCTGGAGGTCTCGGGGCCGGACACCTCGGGCGTGGTAGCGTCGCAGGGACTGCTGGTACCGTGCCGAGTGTAGTAAGGCCTTGTCCCGAGCCTCTTCCAGCTGGTCCAGCGAGTCTTCTCGGCTAGCTTGGTTGCTTTGATCGCTGTAGGCCCTCGTCCTCGGGGAGCCGTATTCCAGGTCAGTGGGCAAGATGGCCTCGGCCCCGTAGACCAGGAAGAACGGCGTGAAACCCGTGGCTCGGCTCGGCGTTGTCCTCAGGCTCTAGACCACCGAGGGGAGTTCCTTCATCCATCGCTTGCCGAACTTGTTGAGGTCGTTGTAAATCCGAGGCTTGAGCCCTTGTAGAATCATGCCGTTGGCACGCTCTACTTGCCCATTCGACATGGGATGAGCCACGGCGGCCCAATCCACCCGGATGTGGTGATCCTCGCAGAAGTCCAAGAATTTTCTGCCGGTGAACTGGGTACCGTTGTCGGTGATGATGGAGTTCGGGACCCCGAAGCGATGGATGATGTTGGTGAAGAACGTCACCGCCTGCTCGGACCTGATGCTGTTCAGAGGTCGGACCTCGACCCACTTGGAGAATTTGTCGATGGCGACCAGCAGGTGCGTGTAGCCCCCGGGCACCTTCTGCGAGGGGCCGACGAGGTCCAGACCCCACACAGCAAAGGGCCAGGTGATGGGTATCGTCTACAGAGCCTGAGCGGGCAGGTGGGTCTGCTTCGCATAGAATTGACACCCTTCGCAGGTGCGGACAATTCTAGTGGCGTCAGCCACCGCCGTTGGCCAGTAGAAGCCTTGCCGGAAGGCATTCCCGACAAGGGCTCGAGGCGCTGCATGATGGCCGCAAGCCCCCGAGTGTATCTCTTGCAGGAGTTCCTGACCTTCGGCGATGGAGATGCATCGTTGGAGGATGCCCGAGGGGCTGCGGTGGTAGAGCTCCTTCTCATCGCCCAGCAAGACGAACGACTTAGCGCGTCGCGCTACCCGCCGAGCCTCGGCTCGGTCGAGGGGTAGCTCTCCTTGGCGGAGATATTGCAGGTACGGGGTCTGCCAATTCTGATCAGGCGTGGCCCCGCTCCACTCCTCCTCGATGCGCAGTGCCTCGCCCTCGGAGGCCGAGGGTACCTCGGGCTGAACCGAGGTCGCCTCGGGCCGAGCTGAGGGTGCCTCGGGCTGTGCCGAGGGCGCCTCAGGCTCGGGCGTGTCGTCGATCTTGACGGAGGGTTGATGCAGATCCCGGGAGAAGACGTCCGGGGGAACCGTTGTTCGCCCCGAGGCTATTTTTGCCAGCTCGTCCGCAGTCTCGTTGTAGCGCCGAGCGATGTGGTTAAGCTCGAGCCCGTAGAACTTGTCTTCCAGGCGCCGAACCTCATCGCAATAGGCCTCCATCTTCGGGTCGCGGCAGTGGGAGTTCTTCATGACTTGGTCGATGACGAGCTGCGAGTCACCACGGGCGTCGAGGCGCCTGACCCCTAGCTCGATGGCGATCCGCAACCCGTTGACTAGAGCCTCGTACTCAGCCACATTGTTGGACGCCGGGAAATGGAGGCGTAGCACATAGCGTAGGTGTTTCCCGAGGGGCGAGATGAAGAGTAGGCCCGCGCTGGCTCCCGTCTTCATCAGCGACCCGTCGAAAAACATGGTCCAGAGCTCCGGTTGGATCGGAGCCGTCGGTAGCTGGGTGTCGACCCATTCGGCTACGAAGTCCGCCAATACCTGGGACTTGATGGTCTTCCGAGGGGCGAACGAGATTGTCTCGCCCATGATTTCCACCGCCCACTTTGCAATCCTGCCCGAGGCCTCTCGGCACTGGATGATCTCCCCCAGGGGGAAGGATGACACCACAGTTACCGGATGAGACTCGAAGTAGTGTCGCAACTTCCGCCGCGTCAGGATCACTGCATACAGCAGCTTCTGAACTTGTGGGTAGCGGATCTTGGTCTCGGACAGTACCTCACTGACGAAGTAAACTGGCCTCTGAACGGGCAATGCATGCCCCTCTTCTTGCCTCTCGACCACAATCGCGGCGCTAACCACCTGAGTGGTCGCGGCGACGTAGACCAAGAGGGCTTCTCCGTCAGCTGGAGGCACCAAGATAGGCGCCTTTGTGAGGAGCGCCTTCAGGTTCCCGAGAGCTTCCTCGGCCTCAGGGGTCCAAGCGAAGCACTCGGCCTTCCTTAAGAGGCGGTACAGAGGCAGACCTCTTTCGCCGAGGCGTGAGATGAAGCGGCTCAGGGCCGCGAGACATCCCATGACCCTCTGTACGCCTTTTAAGTCCTTGATGGGCCCCATGCTGGTGATGGCTGCGATCTTCTCCGGGTTGGCTTCGATGCCCCGCTCGGAGACGATGAACCCCAAGAGCATGCCCCGGGACACCCCGAAGACACACTTCTCGGGATTGAGCTTGACGCCTTTCGCTTTGAGACATCGGAATGTCACTTCAAGGTCGGAGAGGAGGTCGGAAGCTTTCCTCGTCTTGACTACGATGTCATCGACGTAGGCCTCGACCGTGCGACCGATGTGTTCGCCGAACACATGGTTCATGCACTGCTGATACGTCGCGCCCGCATTCCTCAAACCGAACGGCATGGTGACATAGCAGTACATGCCAAAGGGCGTGATGAAAGAAGTCGCGAGCTGGTCGGACTCTTTCATCCTGATTTGGTGATACCCTGAGTAGGCGTCGAGGAAAGACAGAGTTTCGCACCCAGCAGTGGAATCCACGATTTGATCGATGCGAGGCAGAGGGTAGGGAACCTTCGGACATGCTTTGTTGAGACCAGTGTAGTCTACACACATCCGCCATTTCCCCCCTTTCTTTCTCACAAGCACAGGGTTGGCAAGCCATTCGGGATGGAATACCTCTTTGATGAACCCGGCTGCCATTAGCTTGTGGATCTCCTCGCCTATCACTCTGCGCTTCTCCTCGTCGAATCGGCGCAGAGGCTACTTGACGGGTTGGGCTCCGGCCCGGATATCCAGCGAGGGCTCGGCGACATCCCTTGGTATGCCGAGCATGTCCGAGGGACTCCACGCGAAGACGTCGGCGTTCGCGCGGAGAAAGTCGACGAGCACTGCTTCCTATTTGGGGTCGAGCCCGGAACCGATCTGGATCTGCTTGGAGGCGTCGCCACTGGGGTCGAGGGGGACGACCTTGACCGTCTCCACTGGCTCGAAGTTGCTGGCATGGCGCTTCACGTCTAGCACCTCTTTGGAGAGGCTTTCCAGGTCAGCGATGAGGGCCTCGGATTCGGCGAGGGCCTCGGCGTACTCCACGCACTCCACGTCGCATTCGAACGTGTGTTTGTACGTGGGGCCGACGGTGATGACCCCGTTGGGGCCCGGCATCTTGAGCTTCAGGTAGGTGTAGTTGGGGACGGCCATAAACTTCGCGTAGCATGGCCTCCCCAGTACCGCGTGGTAGGTTCCTCGGAACCCGACCATCTCGAACGTCAGAGTCTCCCTTCGGAAGTTGGAGGGCGTTCCGAAGCAGACGGGAAGGTCGAGTCGTCCGAGGGGCTGGACGCGCTTCCCGGGAATGATCCCGTGGAAGGGCGCAGCGCCTGCTCGGACGGAGGACAGATCGACGCGCAGGAGCCTGAGGGTCTCGGCGTAGATGATGTTGAGGCAGCTGCCCCCGTCCATAAGGACCTTGGTGAGCCTGACGTCGCCGACGACGGGGTCGACGACGAGCGGGTATTTCCCCGGGCTCGGCACGTGGTCGGGGTGGTCAGCTTGGTCGAAGGTGATGGGCTTGTCGGACCAGTCTAGGTAGACTGGCGCCGCCACCTTTACCGAGCAGACCTCCCGGCGCTCTTGCTTGCAATGCCGAGCCGAGGCATTCGCTGCATGCCCACCGTAGATCATGAAGCAGTCGCGGACCTCGGGGAACTCTCCTGCTTGGTGATCTTCCTTCTTGTCGTCGTCGCGGGCCCTGCCACCCTCCGCGGGTGGCCTGGCCCTGTGGAAGTGGCGCCGAAGCATGACGCACTCCTCAAGGGTGTGCTTGACGGGCCCCTGATGATAGGGGCACGGCTCCTTGAGCATCTTGTCGAAGAGGTTAGCACTTCCGGGGGGCTTCCGAGGGTTCTTGTACTCGGCGGCGGCGACAAGGTCCGCATCGGTGCCGTCGCGTTTCGCTTGCGACTTCTTCTTGCCTTTCTTCTTGGCGCCGCGTGGAGTAGACGCCTCGGGAGCATCTTCCAATGGGCGGCCCTGGGGCTGCTTGTCCTTTCGGAAGATAGCTTCGACCGCCTCCTGGCCAGAGGCGAACTTGGTGGCGATGTCCATCAGCTCGCTCGCCCTGGTGGGGGTCTTGCGACCCAACTTACTCACCAGGTCGCGGCAGGTGGTGCCGGCAAGGAACGCGCCGATGACATCCGAGTCGGTGATGTTGGGCAGCTCGGTGCGCTGCTTCGAGAATCGCCGGATGTAGTCCCGGAGAGACTCTCCCGGCTGCTGCCGGCAGCTTCGGAGGTCCTAGGAATTCCCGGGGCGCACGTATGTGCCCTGGAAATTGCCGGCAAAGGCTTGGGCCAGGTCATCCCAGTTGGAGATCTGCCCCGGAGGCAGGTGCTCCAACCAGGCGCGAGCGGTGTCGGAGAGGAACAGGGGGAGGTTGCGGATGATGAGGTTGTCGTCGTCCGTTCCACCCAGTTGGCAGGCCAGGCGATAGTCCGCGAGCCACAGTTCCGGTCTCGTTTCCCCCGAGTACTTTGTGATAGTAGTCGGGGGTCGGAACCGGGTCGGGAACGGCGCCCGTCGGATGGCCCGGCTGAAGGCCTGCGGACCGGGTGGTTCGGGCGAGGGACTCCGATCCTCTCCGCTGTCGTAGCGTCCCCCACGCCTGGGGTGGTAACCTCGGCGCACCCTCTCGTCGAGGTGGGCCCGACGGTCGCGATGATGGTGCTCGTTGCCGAGGTGGCCCGGGGCCGCAGGCGCGGTGTTGCGCGTGCGCCCGGTGTAGACCGAGGCTTTCCGCATGAATCGGGAAGTCGCGGCATGAGGTTCCGAGGGGTATCCCTGCCTTCGGGAGGCAGAGCTCTCGGCCCGTCGGACCGCAGCGCCTTCCAGGAGATTCCTGAGCTCTCCCTGGATTCGCCGACCCTCGGTGGTTGATGGCTCCGGCATCGCGCGGAGAAGCATCGCTGCTGCAGCCAGGTTCTGACCGACCCCACTGGATGCGGGTGGTGGCCTGACCCTGACGTCGTTGGCGACGCGGTGCTGGAGACCCTGGGGCAGGTGACGTATTTCTCCGGCCGGGGGTTGGCCCGCCCATGCCTGCCCGACGTCCCGGCGGATCGGCTCAAGCGCTCCTGCTCCTCGTCGAGCCTGGCCTGCGCCCCGCAGACTTGCTCGAGCTGTGGGTCGTGACCCCCCGCCGGAACGGGGACCACAGCTAGCTCCCGTGGGATGTCAGAGCCAGGCACCGACCTAGGGAGATCACCGTCCTCCGGCATGCCGAGATGATTGCCTTCGGAGGGATCCCCTAGATCGACGTGGAAACATTCGCGGCTTGGGCCGCAGTCCTCGTCGTCGAGGCTGCGGCTACCGTCGGAACAGTCGGAGAGGCAGTAGTCACATGCGGTCATGAAGTCCCGCATGGCACTGGGGTTGCCAAATCCAGAGAAATCCCAACAAATGTTGGGGTCGCCATCTTCCTCGGACCCAGAGGGCCCGAAGGTCGAGACGTCCGTCAGCCGGTCCCAAGGCGACCGCATGCGAACCTCAGAGGGTTTGAACTCGCCTCTACGAGAGCGCCCGCCAAAGCAAGGTCGCTAGGCGGGTTGAGGCTGAGTCCAAATGACGTAGGATGGGAATCGGTCGGTACCTTTCGGTCGACGAGCAGCGACATAGTCACGTCGGGGACTGATTGCACCGTCGTCTCGGGTACGAGGGCGACGTCCTACAAGCTCTCCGTGAGCGCACTGGCGTTGTCCACTTGCTCGGGATTGGCGTGTCGCGGGGAGACGGCGCTTGCCTTCGTCTCAAACGCGAGGTCGACGCCCGACGCGCCCCCCATTGGGGCGCCGGGGACGTCGACTCGCTCGACAGCCGACGAGGTGCGGCCTCCCGCTTGGCCTTGGTTGCCCCGCCTCCTCCTCCGTTGGCGGGGAAGAGGACGGGGCGAACTCGAATGTTGTTCTTCCACCACGCGGGGAAGACGTCGTCGATTCCGCCGCCGGCGGGCGGGCTGTCGGCCGCCATTATCGTTGTCGCGCGGCGGTGGAAGGAGTATCATGTCGTAGCTGCCGTCGAAGGACATGAACTCAAGACTCCCGAAACGGAGCATCGTCCCGGGTCGGAGAGGTTGCTGGAGACTGCCCATCTGGAGCTTGACGGGAAGCTGTTCGTCAACACGCAGCAGGCCCCTACCTGGCGCGCCAACTGTCGGCGTTTCGAGACCGGGGGGTCCCTCGGGCCGACGAGTGAGTGTCGCCGCGTGCCCCATCCCAGATGGGTCGAGCGCGTGGGCGAGCGCGAAGGGGGGAAGGAGCGAGGCGGCCGGTGACCGGCGTGAGAGAGGTGGGAATCCCGTGGCCTTCGTGTTCGTCCCGCGCCCAGGTCGGGTGCGCTTGCAGTAGGGGGTTACAAGCGTCCACGCGGGAGAGGGAAGCGAGCGGCCCCAAGAGAGCGCCTGTCCCGTCCTCGTCCCCGCGCGGCCAACCTTTTCTAAGAGGGCCCTGGTCCTTCCTTTTATAGGCGTAAGGAGAGGATCCAGGTGTACAATGGGGGTGTAGCAGAGTGCTACGTGTCTAGCGGGGGAGAGCTAGCGCCCTAAGTACATGCCGATGTGGCAGCCGGAGAGATTTTGGCACCCAGCTGGTGTGATGTCGTGGCCGTCGGAGGAGCGACGGAGCCTGGCGGAGGGACAGCTGTCGGAGCGGTTGAGTCCTTGCTGACATCCTCCTGCTTCCGTAAGAGAGCTGAGAGCCGCCGTCGTCACAGAGCATGCGGGGCACCATCATTGCCTATCTGGCGGAGCTAGCCAGATGGGACGCCGGTCTTGTTCTCTGCGGCCCGAGTCAGCTCGGGGTAGGGTGATGATGGCGCTTCCTGTTGACGTGGCTGGCTTGCGCCCTAGGCTGGGCGACGTGGAGGCTCCTCCGAAGCCGAGGTCGAGTCTGTCTTCCATGGCCGAGGCCGAGTCCGAGCCCCCGGGTCGGGCGAGGCGGAGGTCGTTCGGCAGAGGCCAGGGCGGAGTCCGAGCCCTGGGGTCGGGCGAAGCGGAGTTCGTCGTCTTCTGGGGCTGAGCCCGAGTCCGAGCCCTAGGGTTGGGCGGAGCGGAGTTCGCCGTCTTCCGGGACCTAGCCCGAGTCCGAGCCCTGGGTCGGGCGGAGCGGAGTTCGCCGTCTTCCGGGACCTAGCCCGAGTCCGAGCCCTGGGTCGGGCGGAGCGGAGTTCGCCGTCTTCCGGGACCTAGCCCGAGTCCGAGCCCTGGGTTGGGCGGAGCGGAGTTCGCCGTCTTCCGGGACTTAGCCCGAGTCCAAGCCCTGGGTCGGGCAGAGCGGAGTTCGCCGTCTTCCGGGACTTAGCCCGAGTCCGAGCCCTGGGTCGGGCAGAGCGGAGTTCGCCGTCTTCCGGGACTTAGCCCGAGTCCGAGCCCTGGGTCGGGCGGAGCGGAGTTCGCCATCTTCCGGGACTTAGCTCGAGTCCGAGCCCTGGGTCGGGCGGAGCGGAGTTCGCCGTCTTCAGGGACCTAGCCTGAGTCCGAGCCCTGGGTCGGGCGGAGCAGAGCTTCCTATGGTGCCTTTGGCAGGGCCTGACTGCCTGTCAGTCTCACTCTGTCAAGTGGCACTGCAGTCGGAGTGGCGCAGGCGGCGCTGTCCTTTTGTTAGGCCGGTCAGTGGAGCGGCGAAGTGACGGTGGTCACTTAGGCTCTGCCGGGGGGCGTGCGTCAGGATAAAGGTGTCAGGCCACCTTTGCGTTAAATGCTCCTGCGATTCGGTCGGTCGGTGCGGCGATTTAGTCAGGGTTGCTTCTTAGCGAAGGCAGGGCCTCGGGCGAGCCGGAGATGCGTCCGCCGTTGGAGGGGGGCCTCGGGCGAGACGGAAATCCTCCGGGGTCGGCTGCCCTTGTCCGAGGCTAGGCTCGGGCGAGGCATGATCGAGTCGCTCGAATGGACTGATCCCTGACTTAATCGCACCCATCAGGCCTTTGCAGCTTTATGCTGATGGGGGTTACCAGCTGAGAATTAGGAGTCTTGAGGGTACCCCTAATTATGGTCCCCGACAAGTAGATCCTCCTCATTGTCCTCATGATGGCGTAGCACCCCTGATAGCTCACATCTTAGCACTATTCCATCTTCCCTTCTCTGATGGACTGAGACGCTCTCCTCATGACTTCACTACAGTTGCTCGAGTGCTTCAAGCACTGATGAGGCACACTCTGTTGCCGATGACAGGATATAAGGAGACACTCACCCACCTTGTATGAGAGTAGGGTATTGAAAGGGAAATAGGGTCAAACATTTTCCTAAATGATTTTGGTGGTTAAATTGCCCAACACAAATAACTGAACTAACTAGTTTGCTCTAGAATATAAGTTCTACAGGTGCCAAAGGTTCAACACAAACCAATAAAAAGATCCGAGTTAGGGTTCAAAAGAAAGGAGCAAAAGAAACCGAAGAGGACCCTGGTCTGGCGCACCTGACTGTCCGATGCACCAGGGAGGATCAACCTCAAACTCTTCACGTTCGGGTTTCTCCAGGCGCACTCCGCTATAATTCACCGGACTGTCTGGTGTGGCACCGGACTGTCCGGTGCACCAAGCGGAGCAACGACTATCAGTGCAACGGTCGACTGCACAGTACCCTGATAGAGCTACAGTTCGCGACAGAAGTCAGAGCAGGCGCCAGAGGCGCACCGGACAGTGAACAGTGCATGTCCGGTGCGGCACCAGACTGTCCGGTGCACCAAGATGTCAGAGCTCCAACGGTCAAAACCGTCAGAACCCTAACGTTTGGGTGACGTGGCTGGCGCACCGGACTGTCCGGTGCGCCCATCGACAGCAGCCCAACCCCAACAGTTGGTTTGGTAGTTGGGGCTATAAATACCCCCAACCACCACCATTCAAGGCATCCAAGTTTTTCAGCCATTGCATTCAATACAAGAGCTCTAGACTTCACTCCAAGACACAAACAAGAGATCTGAAAGTCGCCTAGAGGGGGGTGAATAGGGCGAAACTGAAATTCTCAAATATAATCACAACTACAAGCCGGGTTAGCGTTAGAAATATAATCGAGTCCGCGAGAGAGGGTGAAAAACAAATCGCAAGCGAATAAGGAGTGTGACACGCGGATTTGTTTTACCGAGGTTCGGTTCTCGCAAACCTACTCCCCGTTGAGGTGGTCACAAAGACCGGGTCTCTTTCAACCCTTTCCCTCTCTCAAACGGTCCCTCGGACCGAGTGAGATTTTCTTCTCAATCACTTGGAACACAAAGTTCCCACAAGGACCACCACAAGATTGGTGTCTCTTGCCTCAATTACAAGTGAGTTTGATCGCAATGAAGAATCAAAGGAAGAAGAAAGCAATCCAAGCGCAAGATCTCGAAAGAACACAAGCAAATCTCTCTCTCTAATCACTAGGGCGTTGTGTGGAGTTTGGAGAGGATTTGATCACTTGAGTGTGTCTAGAATTGAATGCTAGAGCTCTTGTAAGTAGTTGAAGTGGGAAAACTTGGATGATTTGAATGTGGGGTGGTTGGGGGTATTTATAGCCCCAACCACCAAACTAGCCGTTTGGTGGTGGCTGACTGTCGTATGGTGCACCGGACAGTCCGGTGCGCCAGCCACGTCACCAGGCCGTTGGGATTCGACCGTTGGAGCTTCTGACTTCTGGGCCCGCCTGGCTATCCGGTGTACACCGGACAAGTACTGTAGATTGTCCGGTGCACCGTCTCGCGCGTGCCTGACTTCTGCGCGCTTCTGGCGCGCATTAAATGCGCCTGCAGGTGACCGTTGGCGCGAAGTAGCCATTGCTCCGCTGGCTCACCGGACAGTCCGGTGAATTATAGCGGAGCAAATTCCCGAAGCTGGCGAGTTCCAGAGTCGCTCTTCCCTGGGGCACCGGACACTGTCCGGTGTACACCGGACAGTCCGGTGAATTATAGCGGAGCGCCTCTGGATTTTCCCGAAGGTGAAGAGTTCAGCGTGAAGTCCCCTGGTGCACCGGACAGTCCGGTGCGCCAGATCAGAGGTGCC
Organism: Zea mays; assembly: GCF_902167145.1. Lineage (NCBI taxonomy): Eukaryota > Viridiplantae > Streptophyta > Magnoliopsida > Poales > Poaceae > Zea > Zea mays. The sequence continues at coordinate 146,806,726 of NC_050101.1, forward strand.
TTCGGTTATCCCTTGCTCTCTTTGTTGAACCCCATACTTGGTCTTTTTATTGGCTAAGTGTGAACCTTTGGCACCTGTATAACTTATACACTAGAGCAAACTAGTTAGTCCAATTATTTGTGTTGGGCAATTCAACCACCAAAATCATTTAGGAAATAGGTGTAAGCCTAATTCCCTTTCAAGATCAAATCCTCTCCCAAGTCCAAAATCACTCCAAACGTTTAGTGACTAGTGAGAGAGAGATTTTTGTGTGCATTTGAGTTCTTGTCGCTTGGATCGCTTTTCTTCTTCCCCATTTCTTGTTCTCAACACCTTTGTAATTAAAGCAAGAGACACCAAGTTGTGGTGGTCCTTGTGGGGTCTAAGTGACCCATTTGATTGAGGAGAAAAACTCACTCGGTCTAGGTGACCGTTTGAGAGAGGGAAAGGGTTGAAAGAGACCCGGTCTTTGTGACCACCTCAACGGGGAGCAGGTTTGCAAGAACCGAACCTTGGTAAAACAAATCACCGTGTCATTCGCTTTCATTTGCTTGTGATTTGTTTTCGCCCTCTCTAACGGACTCGGTTTTATTTCTAACGCTAACCCGGCTTGTAGTTGTGCTTAAAGTTTATAATTTTCAGATTTGCATATTCACCCCCCTCTAGGCCACTTTTAGGTATCTAAAGAGAGATACTTGATGTTTCATGTTTTATGCTTGTATGTTGCTTTTGCTTAACTCTTAATGATATGCTCTCATGCTTTTGATGACTTGTGTGGTTTGTTTTCACTCTCTATATACAGTTATCATGCATACTTGTTATCTGTGTCATGTATATGCGCTTATGTTTTTATCAACTTATACATGACTCACACTTGTCAAAATATATGATTATCACTAACCATTTTCAGAAATTTGACAAGAATCAAAATAGCATTCTCTCATACTCTTGTAAGGTTGTCATCAATCACCAAAAAGGGGGAGATTGAAAGCATGTAGGTCCCTAGTTGGTTTTAGTGATTAATAACAACGTAAGATTATTGTGACTAACGTATGTTTTGCAGAATACACGGTAAGTTAAGTCATGATGCAGAAAGTCAGACTTCAACAAAACACCCCGAACGATGGAAATCAAAGAGATGGCTAAGAAAGGATGTCTAAAAGGTCAAAGACCACTAGTTCTAAGTGTCGAAGGGGTTGTTAGACACTTAGATTAGAAATAGGTCTTTTATTTTGTTCTTACTCATCTATAAAGGTAGGGTTTGGATGAGTAACTTAACCTAGACTTGTCTCATATAGTGTGGTGGAGTACACATGCATACAACTAGTGCTAGGTTTTTCACTTAAGTCCACAAAAAAAGTTAGAGTGAAAACCAATTCGAAAGTCAGCTTAGAAGAGTGAAGTGGGGCCTTTGCTAGCACATCGGATTGTCCTACCATAGAGCCCCCCACTATGCCCGGTCTGGCATAGGGCATCAAACCGGTCTGGTGTCCGGTCGGACTAGTTTTCCAGAGGGCTCTGTAGATGATGCTTGCCAGCCTGGCGCACCGGACCGATCTAGTGGTCCTCCGTTGGCACGTTGTCCTGAATCTGTGTAACGGCTAGTTCTGACAACTAGCTGTTGGGGGCACACTGGTGGAGCACCAGATTGGTCCGATGCGCCAGCCGAGAGTCTGCATAGTAATGACTAATTTTGGTTGGTGGGGTATTTATACACCCTCCAACAACCAAATTAAATGTCTTGCTGCCCCAACCACTTGGCATTCATTGCATTGAGTTCGGAAGGCCCCTTTGCAAACTGAGGTGATTAGCGAATCATAATCCCTCGATTAGTGCCTAATTAGTGCAAGAGAGAGCCACATAGACGACACACCACCCACATTAGGCTTGTCAGGGTCAAATGAAAGTCTAGATCTTGTTACTCTTGGCGATCGGAATCACCTACACAACTTGGTGCCGATTGGAGCTTGTAGATCACCTCGGACGCTTTGTTGGTGACTAGGCTCGGCAGTTGTAAGCGGTCGTGCGGGATCCACCACGCTGAAGAGGCAAAGAATCATCTCATAGTGAGCACTTTGTATGAAACGGTGATGCCTAAGAGGGAGAGGTGAATTAGGACTTCTAAATTTGGAAGATTAAAGAGCTAGTAGAGAAAGCAAACTCTCGTGGCCGCCGCTGGTGTTTTTACTGAGGTATACAGAACCACGCAATGTCCCGACTAATCCTCGTTGGTGCCCCTACGCAAAGGGTAGCCCACGCGAGGGCCAAGCACCATGGACGAGTAACTCCGTAGAGAGCCATGGGCCTTCTCCACGCGCAAGTGGTGCTCCGCTTCCGGCCTCCTCTTGGACACTCCCCGTCATCTTCACTATAGAGCTTCCGACCAAAACGTTGCAGGCTTCGTTCCCTCCGGTACACGGTGGCGGCCGTGACACAAACTCGGTTGTCACGGTCTCACAAGACTCTCGCCCAACTTGATACAATATTACAACGACTCGCGCAAGAGCCGAGGGGTTTTGTGGTTTTTTCTAAACTAACTCAACTAACTAGAAACAACCTAGAGTAAGCACATAATCGGTCTAACTAACCTAAGCACTTCACATAATTCTTCTTTGTCACAACGATCATCAAGACAATTATCGTGTGACAAAGGTAAATCAAGAGAACTTTCTAATATAACATCATATTTAGGCAAATTTGACACATCAAGCGAGCTCTTACCTTAGGCCCTTACATGTTCCTTTTCTATCATATTATCATCTTTGTTATTGCATATGCTGTAAAATATTAGTTTCAACTAGAGATAAAGTAACATAATCTATTTATAAAAATTCAGATTTAGACAATGGTATTGTATCATATGAAATAGCACATTCATTCTAAAAGTCTTGTTTTTCTTCTCTCCGCCCTTAAAAGATCTCTCCTTAAAATTGAGGACAGTTATAAGTAAAAGATTAATTCTACTACCATTATATTTAAATAAATATTTATTAGCAGCTATATTATGCTTTTTAAAAGATATCCATGGTTTACCAAATAATAAATTACATGCCCGCAAGGTACTATGTCAAAAATCATTACTATCTTTATAAGTACCAAGATAAAATTTAATGTATGTAATTTTAGTTACCTTTAATTTATCATAAGAATTTACCCACTAGATGTAGTATAAATGTGGATATGATTGTATGGTTAAGACAAGCTTCTTGACCAAATTACATCTTGCAAAGTTGTTACAAACTTACAACTCTCATTGTCAACTATGACACGATAATGGCCTTGTTTGTTTGAGCTTTTCTCATCTTCTGGCCATCAAAAGCTGTTGTGAACTGTTAAACGCTCCAACTTTCCAGCCCGCATGTATAAGAATCGTTTTGATAAAAACCTTTTAAAATCAACATGAACACAGAATCGGTCAAGTTGTCATGATAATAGGAATCCGCCGCTTTCCAGATCCTGAACCCTTTGGACCACTTCATCTTCCTCCGCACGTAATTTCTACGATACTCAGATTCTTTCCACAACCAGATTTTTAGAAAAGCTGAACCAAAGAGACTCAATGTCGCTCCTTCACGCTAAAGTATGTCTAAAAGAAATTATTGAACTAGTTTCGCTCCGTATGAGAACTGAGCAGTAGTTGTGTGTCGGGGACCATAATTAGTGGTACCCCCAAGGCTCCTAATCTCAGCTGGTAACCCCATCAGCACAAAGCTGCAAAGGCCTGATGGGCGCAATTAAGGTCAAGGCTCAGTCCACTCAAGGGACACGTTCTCGCCTCGCCCGAGCCCAGCCTCGGGCGAAGGCAGCCGACCCCGGAGGATTCACGTCTCGCCCGAGGGCCCCCTCAAGCGACGGACACACCTTCGGCTCGCCCGAGGCCCAGTCTTCGCAGAGAAGCAACCTTGGCCAGATCGCCATGCCAACCGACTGTATCGCAGGAGCATTTAATGCAAGGATCGCCTGACACCTTATCCTGACGCGCGCTCTTCAATCGACAGAGCCGAAATGACCGCAGTCACTTCACCGCTCCACTGACCGACCTGACAGGAAAACAGCGCCGCCTGCACCGCTCCGACTGCTATGCCACTCGACAGAGTGAGGCTGACAGCAGCTAAGTCCAACCTCGTGCGCCATAGGAAGCTCCGCCTCGCCCTACCCCAGGGCTCGGGCTCAACCTCGACGCCGGACGACGGACTTCGCCTCGCCCGACCTAGGGCTCGGACTCAGCCTCGACCCCGGAAGACGGACTCTGCCTCGCCCGACCCCAGGGCTCAGACTCAGCCTCGACCTCGGAAGACGGTCTCCGCCTCGCCCGACCCCAGGGCTCGGACTCAGCCTCGACAATCGGAAGACGAACTCCGCCTCGCCCGACCCCAGGGCTCGGACTCAACCTCGACCTCGGAGGAGCCTTCGCCTCGCCCGACCTCGAGCTCGGACCCGCCACGTCACAGGGAAGGCCATCATTACCCTACCCCTAGCTAGCTCAGGCTACGGGGAACAAGACTGCCGTCCCATCTGGCTCGCCCCGGTAAACAAGTAATGATGGCGCCCTGCATGCTCCATGACGACGGCGGCTCTTAGCCCCTTATGGAAGTAAGGAGACGTCAGCAAGGATCCGACAGCCCCGACAACTGTCCTTCCACAGGGCCCAAGCGACTCCTCTGACGACCACGACATAACATGAACAGGGCGCCAAACCCTCTCCAGCTGCCACGATGGCATGTACTTAGGGCTCTAGCTCCTCTCCGCTAGACACGTTAGCACACTGCTACATCCCCCATTGTACACCTAGACCCTCTCCTTGCGCCTATAAAAGGAAGGTCTAGGGCTCTCTTATGAGAAGGTTGGCCGCGCGGGAGAACGGGCTCTCTCTCTCCCTCCCTCGCGGACGCTTGTAACCCCCCTACTGCAAGCGCACCCGACCTGGGCGCAGGGCAACACGGAGGCCGCAGGATTCCCCTTTTGCCTATCTCTTCCCCCCTTCGTGCTCTGTCTCGCGCTGACCCATCTGGGCTAGGACACGTGGCGACAATTTACTCGTCGGTCCAGGGACCCCCCAGGGTCGAAACGCCAACAGTTGTTGCACCAGGTAGGGGCCTGCTGCGTGTTGACGAACAGCTTCCCGTCAAGCTCCAGATGGGTAGTCTCCAGCAACCTCTTCAACCCGGGACGATGCTTCGTTTCGGGAGTCTGGAGTTCATGTCCCTCGACGGCATCTACGACATGATACTTCTTCCTCTACCGCGCGACAACGACAATGGCGGCCATCAGCCCGCCCGCCGGCGGCGGAATCGACGACGTCTTCCCCTCGTGGCGGAAGAGCAACATCCGGGTCTGTCCCGTCACCTTCCCCGCCGACGGAGGTGGAGGCGGGGCAGGCATGGCCAAGCAGGAGGCGGCACCTCGTCGGCTGTCGAGCGACTCGACGGCGACGGCGCCCCAGCGGGGGACACGTCGGGCGTCGACCTCGCGTCTGAGACGAAGACGAGCGCCGTTTCCCCGCAACATGCCAGCTCCAAGCAAATGGACGACGCCAGCACGCTCGCGAAGGACATGCTGGGCGTTAGACTTGTACCTGAGACAACGGTGTAGTTTGTCCCTGACGCAACTTCGTCACCACCCGTCGATCAAGAGGTACCGTCCGTTTCCCGTTCCATGCCTTTTAGATCCAGCTGCGACCCAGCAAGCGACCCCGCTTCGGTGGACGCTTTCGTAAAGGCATGTCCAAACCCTCCGGGGTATCATATGCGGTCACCCTGGGACCGGCTGACGACCGTCTCAACCTACGGGCCTCTGGGTTCCGAGGAAGATGACGAGCCTGACTCTGGTTGGGATTTCTCCGGACTCGATAACCCTAGTGCCATGCGGGACTTCATGACCGCATGTGACTACTGCCTCTCCGATTGCTCCGATAGCAGCCACAGCCTCGGCGACGAGGACTGTGGCCCAAGTCACGAATGCTTCAACGTCGATCTAGGGGGTCTCGACGAAGGCAACCATCTTGGTATGTCGGAGGACAGTGATCCCCCTAGGCCTGCGCCTCGCGTTGACATCCTTCGGGAGCTAGCTGTGGTCCCAGTCCCTGCGGGGGGTCAGGACGCATAGCTCGAGCAAATCCGCGAGGTACAGGCCAGGCTCGATGAGGAAGCAAGACAACTTGTGCAGCTTCGGCAAAATATCGGGCAGAAGTGGGCGGGCCGAGCACCGGCCGGAGAAGCGCGTCACCTAGCCCAGGACGTCCAGCACCGCATCGCCGACGATGCCAGGGCAAGGCTGCCTCCGGCTTCCAGTGGGGTCGGCCAGAACCTGGCTGCAGCAGCGATACTACTCCGAGCGATGTCGGAACCATCCACCACCGAGGGGCGGCGTATCCAGGGAGAGCTCAAGAATCTCCTGGAAGACGCCGCGGTCCGACGGGCCGAGAGCTCCGCCTCCCAAAGGCAGGGGTACCCCCCGGAGCATCGCGCCACGACTTCCCAGTTCATGCGGGAAGCCTCGGTTCACACCGGGCACACGCGGAACACCGCGCCTGCGGCCCCGGGTCGCCTTGACAACGAGCACCACCGCCGCGACGGTCGATCCCACCTCGACGAGAAGGTGCGCCGAGGCTACCATCCCAGGCGTAGGGAACGCTACGACAGCGGGGAGGATCGGAGCCCCTCGCCCGAACCACCCGGTCTGCGGGCTTTCAGCCGGGCCATACGACGGGCACCGTTCCCGACCTGGTTCCGAACCCCGACTACCATCACCAAGTACTCGGGGGAGTCAAAGCCGGAGTTGTGGCTCGCGGACTACCGGTTGGCCTGCCAACTGGGTGGCACGGACGGTGACAACCTCATCATCCGCAACCTTCCCCTGTTCCTCTCCGACGCTGCCCGAGCCTGGCTGGAGCATCTGCCTCCTGCGCAGATCTCCAACTGGGACGACCTGGTCAAAGCCTTCGCCGGCAACTTCCAGGGCACATACGTGCGCCCTAGGAACTCCTGGGATCTCCGAAGCTGCCGCCAGCAGCCGGGAGAATCCCTCCGGGACTACATCCGGCGATTTTCGAAGCAGCGCACCGAGCTGCCCAACATCACCGACTCGGATGTCATCGGCGCGTTCCTCGCCGGCACCACTTGCCGTGACCTGGTGAGCAAGCTGGGTCGCAAGACTCCCACCAGGGCGAGCGAGCTGATGGACATCGCCACCAAGTTCGCCTCTGGGCAGGAGGCAGTCGAGGCCATCTTCCGGAAGGACAAGCAGCCTCAGGGGCGCCAGCCAGAAGACGTCCCTGAGGCGTCCGCTCAGCGCGGCGCGAGGAAGAAGGGCAAGAAGAAGTCGCAAGCGAAATGCGACGCCGCCGACGCGGACCTTGTCGCCGCCGCCGAGCACAGGAACCCTCGGAAGCCTCCCGGAGGCGCCAACCTGTTCGACAAGATGCTCAAGGAGCCGTGCCCCTATCATCAGGGTCCCGTCAAGCACACCCTTGAGGAGTGCATCATGCTTCGGCGCCACTTCCACAGGGCTGGACCACCGGTGGAAGGTGGCCGAGCCCACAACGACGACAAGAAGGAGGATCACAAGGCAGAGGAGTTCCCCGAGGTCCACGACTGCTTCATGATCTACGGTGGGCATGTGGCGAACGCCTCGGCTCGGCACCGCAAGCAAGAGCGCCGGGAGGTCTACTCGGTAAAGGTGGCGGCACCAGTCTACCTAGACTGGTCCGACAAGCCCATCACCTTCGACCAGGGTGACCACCCCGACCGCGTGCCGAGCCCAGGGAAGTACCCGCTCGTTGTCGATCCCGTCATCGGCAACATCAGGCTCACCAAGGTCCTCATGGACGGAGGCAGCAGCCTCAACATCATCTACGCCGAGACCCTCGGGCTCCTGCAGATCGATCTGTCCTCGATCCGGGTCGGCGCGACGCCTTTTCACGGGATCATCCCCGGGAAACGCGTCCAACCCCTTGGGCAACTCGATCTGCCCGTTTGCTTCGGGACTCCCTCCAACTTCCGAAAGGAAACCCTCACGTTCGAGGTGGTCGGGTTCCGGGGAACCTACCACGCAGTGCTGGGGAGGTCATGCTACGCCAAGTTCATGGTCGTCCCCAACTACACCTACCTCAAGCTCAAGATGTCGGGCCCCAACGGGGTCATCACCGTCGGCTCCACGTACCGACACGCGTACGAATGCGACGTGGAGTGCGTGGAGTATGCCGAGGCCCTTGCCGAATCCGAGTCCCTCATCGCCGACCTGGAGAGCCTCTCCAAGGAGGCGCCAGATGCGAAGCGCCACGCCGGCAACTTCGAGCCAGCGGACGGTCAAATCCGTCCCTCTCGACCCCAACAACAACGCCTCCAAGCAGATACGGATCGGCTCCGAGCTCGACCCCAAATAGGAAGCAGTGCTCGTCGACTTTCTCCGTGCGAACGCCGAAGTTTTTGCGTGGAGTCCCTCGGACATGCCTGGCATACCGAGGGATGTCGCCGAGCACTCGCTGGATATCTGAGCTGGAGCCCGACCCGTGAAGCAGCCTCTGCGCCAATTCGACGAAGAAAAGCGCAGTGCCATAGGCGAGGAGATCCACAAGCTGATGGCCGCAGGGTTCATCAAAGAGGTATTCCATCTCGAATGGCTTTCCAACCCTGTGCTTGTGAGAAAGAAAGGAGGGAAATGGTGGATGTGTGTAGACTACACTGGTCTAAACAAAGCATGTCCGAAGGTTCCCTACCCTCTGCCTCGCATCGATCAAATCGTGGATTCCACTGCTGGGTGCGAAACCCTGTCTTTCCTCGATGCCTACTCAGGGTATCACCAAATCAGGATGAAAGAGTCCGACCAGCTCGCGACTTCTTTCATCACACCCTTTGGCATGTACTGCTACGTTACTATGCCATTCGGTTTGAGGAATGCGGGTGCGACATACCAAAGGTGCATGAACCACGTGTTCGGAGAGCACATTGGTCGAACGGTCGAGGCTTACGTCGATGACATCATAGTCAAGACGAGGAAAGCCTCCGACCTCCTCTCCGACCTTGAAACGACATTCCGGTGTCTCAAGGCGAAAGGCGTAAAACTCAATCCCGAGAAGTGTGTCTTTGGAGTCCCCCGAGGCATGCTCCTGGGGTTCATCGTCTCCGAGCGGGGCATCGAGGCCAACCCGGGGAAAATCGCGGCCATCACCAACATGGGCCCCATCAATGACTTGAAATGAGTACAGAGGGTCATGGGATGTCTTGCGTCGGCCTACCTCTGTACCGCCTCTTGAGGAAAACCGAGCGCTTTGCTTGGACCCCCAAGGCCGAGGAAGCCCTCGGGAACCTAAAAGCGCTCCTTACCAGCGCGCCCATCTTGGTGCCCCCCGCTGCCGGAGAAGCCCTCTTGATCTACGTCGCCGCTACCACTCATGTGGTCAGCGCCGCGATCGTGGTTGAGAGACGAGAAGAGGGGCAGACCCCGTACCTGCAATGTCTCCACCGAGGAGAGCTGCCCCTCGACCGAGCCGAAGCTCGGCGACTGGCGCGGCGCGCCAAGTCGTTCGTCTTGCTGGGGGACGGGAAGGAGCTCTACCACCGCAGCCCCTCAGGCATCCTCCAGCGATGCATATCCATCGCCGAAGGTCAGGAGTTATTACAAGAAATACACTCGGGGGCTTGCGGTCACCATGCAGCACCTCGAGCCCTCGTTGGGAATCCCTTCCGACAGGGTTTTTACTGGCCAACCGCGATGGCCAACGCCACTAGGATTGTACGCTCCTGCCAGGGTGTCAATTCTACGCGAAGCAGACCCACCTGCCCGCTCAGGCTCTGACAATACCCATCACTTGGTCGTTTGCTGTGTGGGGTCTGGACCTCGTCGGTCCCTTGCAGAAGGCACCCGGGGGCTACACGCACCTGCTGGTCGCCATCGACAAATTCTCCAAGTGGATCGAGGTCCGACCCCTAAACAGCATCAAGTCCGAACAGACGGAGGCGTTCTTCACCAACATCATCCGTCGCTTTGGGGTCCCAAACTCCATCATCACCGACAATGGCACCCAGTTCACCGGCAGAAAGTTCCTGGACTTCTGCGAGGATCACCACATCCGGGTGGACTGGGCCACCGTAGCTCACCCCATGACGAATGGGCAAGTAGAGCGTGCCAACGGCATGATTCTGCAAGGGCTCAAGCCACGGATCTACAACGACCTCAACAAGTTCGGCAGGCGATGGATGAAGGAACTCCCCTCGGTGGTCTGGAGTCTGAGGACAACGCCGAGCCGAGCCACGGGCTTCACGCCGTTCTTTCTAGTCTATGGGGCCGAGGCCATCTTGCCCACAGACTTAGAATATGGTTCCCCGAGGATGAGGGCGTACGACGACCAAAGCAATCGAACCAACCGAGAAGACTCACTGGACCAGCTGGAAGAGGCTCGGGACGTGACCTTACTACACTCGGCGCGGTATCAGCAGTCCCTACGACGCTACCACGCCCGAGGGGTTTGGTCCCGAGACCTCCAGGCGGGCGACTTGGTGCTTCGGCTGCGACAAGATGCCCGAGGGCGCCACAAGCTCACGCCTCCCTGGGAAGGGCCATTCATCATCGCCAAGATTTTGAAGCCCGGAACATACAAGCTGGCCAACAGTCAAGGCGAGGTCTACAGCAACGCTTGGAACATCCGACAGCTACGTCGCTTCTACCCTTAAGATGTTTTCAAGTCGTTCATACACCTCGCTTACATACAAAGTCTAACCATCAAGGAAGGGTCAGCCTTGCCTCGGCAAAGCCCGGCCCTCCCTAGGGGGCTAGAAGGGGCGAACCCCCTCTGCGTCAAAATTTTCCTCGGAAAAGGTCTTTCTGCCAGAACGTCTTTCGTGCTTTTCGACTACTTCGAAAGTGGGATCCTGAAAACGACGGAGTACACGTAAGCAGCCAAGGCCGACCGAGCCGAGGGACTCCTACGCCTCCGGGATACGGATACCTCCCTCATCACCTTCTGCGATAAGTAACTCACACTCGGATAAGCGATTATGCTGACCGAACAAGTCTTAATGCTCGAAAACTTTTCTACCGAAATGATTTTTCGTGCCTTCTCGACTATATCGACAACAGAATCCTACGGACGAGTAAGAGTACACGTAAGCGGCAAGGCCGACCGAGCCGAGGGACTCCTACGCCTCCAGGATACGGATACCTCACTCATCACCTTCCGCGAAAAGTAACTCTCGCTCGGACAAACAATTCTGTTATCGACAAAAAAGTCCAGATACTCGAAACAGGGGGAAAAGAGACAGCTTTACAACACGACGACGATATGTTTGGGCCTAGGCGGCCGCAAAAAACATACGCACACTACAAGATAAACTGTTCCTGCAGGATCAGATATCAGTGCGGGAGAAGCAGCACCCTCGGCGTCAACTCCACCTTCGGCGGAACCCGACCCGGCCTCAGACGGCAACACGGTCGGAGGATCTCCACCTCGAAGGAACCTGTCGGCACCACGCCTGGGCCATCGTCGTCGGGGTCTCCTCCGGGAACCCGGCCCGAGCAGACGGCTCGACCGGCCGCTCCGTAGCCTCAGCCAGCTGTCCCCCGAGGACATCAGCCCGGCTCGTGGCCTCGGCAACCCGACTCCGGCGTCGGTCCCGCCTGTGGACGGCCCGGCCAGGCTCCGGTCGACGAAGCTTCTTTTTGAGCCATCTCTGCCTCTGTCTGTGCTGGCACCGCTGCCTCCGGCTCCGGCTCATCGTAGAACGGCCGGGGGTTCCTTTAACTAAGCAAGTGTCGGCGTTTCGAGACCGGGGGGTCCCTAAGCCGACGAGTGAATGTCGTCGCGTGCCCCAGCCCAGATGGGTCGACGCGAGGCCGAGCGCGAAGGGGGGAAGTGAGGTGGCCGGAGATGGGCGTGAGAGAGGTGGAAATCCCGCGGCCTTCGTGTTCGTCCCGCGCCCAGGTCGGGTGCGCTTGCAGTAGGGGGTTACAAGCGTCCACGCGGGAGAGGGAAGCGGGCAGCCCCAAGAGAGCGCCTGTCCCGTCCTCGTCCCCGCGCGGCCAACCCTCTCTAAGAGGGCCCTGGTCCTTCCTTTTATAGGCGTAAGGAGTGGATCCAGGTGTACAATGGGGGTGTAGCAGAGTGCTACGTGTCTAGCGGGGGAGAGCTAGCGCCCTAAGTACATGCCGATGTGGCAGCCGGAGAGATCTTGGCACCCAGCTGGTGTGATGTCGTGGCCGTCAGAGGAGCGACGGAGCCTGGCGGAGGGACAGCTGTCGGAGCGGTTGAGTCCTTGCTGACGTCCTCCTGCTTCCGTAAGAGAGCTGAGAGCCGCCGTCGTCACAGAGCTTGCGGGGCGCCATCATTGCCTATCTGGTGGAGCTAGCCAGATGGGACACCGGTCTTGTTCTCTGCGGCCCGAGTCAGCTCGGGGTCGGGCGATGATGGCGCTTCCTGTTGACGTGGCTGGCCTGCGCCCTAGGTTGGGCGACGTGGAGGCTCCTCCGAAGCCGAGGTCGAGTCTGTCTTCCATGGCCGAGGCCGAGTCCGAGCCCCTGGGTCGGGCGAAGCGGAGGTCGTTCGGCAGAGGCCAGGGCGGAGTCCGAGCCCTGGGGTCGGGCGAAGCGGAGTTCGTCGTCTTCTAGGGCTGAGCCCAAGTCCGAGCCCTGGGGTCGGGCGGAGCGGAGTTCGCCGTCTTCCGGGACTTAGCCCGAGTCCGAGCCCTGGGTCGGGCGGAGCGGAGTTCGCCGTCTTCCGGGACTTAGCCCGAGTCCGAGCCCTGGGTCGGGCAGAGCGGAGTTCGCCGTCTTCCGGGACTTAGCCCGAGTCCGAGCCCTGGGTCGGGTGGAGCGGAGTTCGCCGTCTTCCGGGACCTAGCCCGAGTCCGAGCCCTGGGTCGGGCGGAGCGGAGCTTCCTATGGTGCCTTTGGCAGGGCCTGACTGCCTGTCAGTCTCACTCTGTCAAGTGGCACTGCAGTCGGAGTGGCGCAGGCGGCGCTGTCCTCCTGTCAGGCCGGTCAGTGGAGCGGCGAAGTGACGGCGGTCACTTCGGCTCTGCCGGGGGGCGCGCGTCAGGATAAAGGTGTCAGGCCACCTTTGCGTTAAATGCTCCTGCGATTTGGTCGGTCGGTGCGGCGATTTAGTCAGGGTTGCTTCTTAGCGAAGGCAGGGCCTCGGGCGAGCCGGAGATGTGTCCGCCGTTGGAGGGGGGCCTCGGGCGAGACGGAAATCCTCCAGGGTCGGCTGCCCTTGTCCGAGGCTAGGCTCGGGCGAGGCATGATCAAGTCGCTCGAATGGACTGATCCCTGACTTAATCGCACCCATCAGGCCTTTGCAGCTTTATGCTGATGGGGGTTACCAGCTGAGAATTAGGAGTCTTGAGGGTACCCCTAATTATGGTCCCCGACAGTAGCCCCCGAGCCTCGAAGGGAGTGTTATCACTCGCTTGGAGGCTTTCGTCGCACTTTTTTGCAAGGGGACCAGCCTTTCTCGGTTGCATTTTGTTCTGGTGGGTGCACGCGAGCGCACCCGCCGGGTGTAGCCCCCGAGGCCTCGGAGGAGTGGTTTCACTCCTCCGAGGTCTTAATGCCTTGCGTAATGCTTCGGCTGGTCTGGTTGTTCCCTCATGCGAACTGGCCGTAGCCCGGGTGTACGGTCGGGGCCCAAGTTCTCAGGCTGGTATGTTGACGCTGTCAACGGTTCGGCCGGAGCCGGGTTTGCGAGAGCAGCCCCCGAGCCTCTGCACAGGGCGAGAGGACGATCAGGGACAGACTCGGCTTTTTTACATACGCCCCTGCGTCGCCTTTCCGCAAGGAGGAGGGGGGAAAGCGCCATGTTACCCTCGATGGGCGCCGAACATGGTGTCTCCGGTGAGCTGCAAGCGGGTAATCCGAGTGGACGTCTGTGCCCCATTCGTTAGGGGTCGGCTAGGGGCCCAGAGGCACGCCCAAAAGTACCTGCGGGTGATCTGCCGGACCCGGTCCCCTGGCGACGGGGTCCGAGGGCTCGATGCCTCCCTCCGATGGGATTCCGTTACAAGATCGCTCCCGCTGGTCTCGGAAATGTCTTAGGGTACCTCGGGAGCGCAGCCCGAGCCTTGGTTATGTATCGAACGTACCCCTAGTCATCCCTCGCTCGGCGTCTGAGGCGGCTGTGAACCCTTCGGGGGCCAGCCTTCGAACCCCTGATCAGTAATGGGCGCGGAGCCCGAGTAGCCTGAGGCGGCCGTGGGACCCTTCGGGGGGCCGGCCTTCGAACCTCTGACCAGTAGTGGGTGTAGGGCCCACGCGATCTGAGGCGGCTGTTGAACCCCTCGGGGGGCCAGCCTTCGAACCCCTGATCAGTAGGGAGGCTCGGAGCCCGGTTCCTTCACAGGGAAGGATCCTTTTCGGGGTATCCCCCTTTCCCGGTCCCTGTTGCAAGAGATAGAGAAAGAGGAAAAAAGGAAAAGGATATGAAATCGAACGACGTGGCGTACCTTTTTTGGCGCGGTTATTACGGCGAAGGCGAAGCGTCGCCCGCTTCTCCTGCCAGAAGCGCCGCCTGTCCCGCTGCGGAGTTAATGCAACGGGGCGAGTTGTTGGCAGGGCGGCCGTTGCGCGTGCGCGAGCCGTTCGAGGAACGGCTGTTTCGCTTCGCGTTTTTTGAATCCCGCATCCGGTCCGGGCGGAACGTTGGGAATGGTCTCGCCTCGGTCTTTATATACCTGGGAGAGGGTCTGGTGACGGTTCTTCGCTCCGCTTCCTGCCTCCTTCTTAGGTTTTCGCAACCCGAGAGACTTTAGCCAGAGAAGAGAAAACTGCCCTTCCTGCCCCTTGCGCCGCCATCCCTTCCGTTTGGTGATGGCTGACCGGGTGACCATCATCTCGCCGCGCGATCCGTGGCCCCTTTTCCACGGTGACGGCGAGCGACCTGGAGGATCTGGTCGGCGAGGGTTTGCTTCGCCCTCTCACCGATGAGCAGCGACCGGAATGGATTCCTCCCGTGGGCGGAGCCGCTCCATCCCCACCGCCGGGGTACGTCGTGAGCTTCGTCTCCTTCCACGAGCGGGGATTCGGTGTGCCGGCGGGCCGCTTTATGCGGGCGATCCTATACCACTATGGGGTGGAGTTGCACAACCTCACCCCCAACTCCATCTCGCAGGCCGCTATCTTCGTAGCGGTGTGCGAGGGGTATTTGGGGATCGCCCCCCATTGGGATTTGTGGACCCATCTCTTTTTCACTGAGCTTTTTGCCTCACCGACGGGAGAGAGGAAGGTCCGCGCAGCGGTGTGGGCCGGCGGCTGCACCCTCCTGCTGAGGCAGTCGCGGGCGTCGCAGTATATTCCTGCCATCCTCGCGTCCTCGAACAAGGGGTGGCAGCGCCGGTGGTTCTACCTCCGGAACGACGGCGAGTTGCTCCCGCCGTTCTCCCAGCGAGTAGTCACCACCGCCACCGACGCCTGGCGCCACGGGACCCCGCACGAAAGACAGAAGAACCTCGGACCCCTTCTCCAGGCCTTGGAGGCGTTGTGGGAGGGGGGACTCACCGCTGCGGGAGTGATTGCCGCCATCCACCGTCGGAGGGTGCTTCCCTTGGCGGAGCGACGGCTGTCGCTTTGGGAGATGACCCCGGAGGCTGACTGGGAGGGCTCGCGGATGTCCCCTGATCCTCTTCCCTTCGACGCCCTCCAATGGCGGGTGTCCGCTGCGTTGGGGAAGCCGGACCCCCACGCCTTCTCCCAGCTTCGGATGCGCCCCGACCAGGGGTGCGTGACTCTGGTGAGTGTTCGCTCCTTCCTTCTTCATACATTGGGTTGCTCCTGGTTCTTACGATCGGGCTTCTTCCCCCCCCCCTTCTTCAGGAGGTGGGGTGGCACAAGCCTTCCCGGCCACGGGTCCCGCAGGATGCGGTGGACCGAGCAGCGCGGCGGGTCGCCGCGGAGGAGAAGAAGAGGAAGAAGGACGCGGAGAAGGCCCGGGCCCGTGAGCGGAGGCGGGCTCGAGACGCCTTGGAAAAGCGCTGTCGCCAGCAGGAGAGGGAGGGACTCCCGAGGGAGCCATCGCCGGAAACGCCCGACGATGACGACGACAATGATGATGAGGAGGAGGACGACATGGCCGCCCGTCTCGGCCTCAGCCCCGTCTTGGGGTGTGGCCAGGAGCCGTCGAGCCAGCCCCCGAGCGGGCCGACGCCGTCAGTCCCCGGAGTCGGGGCGTCGGGGTCCCGGTCCGAGGCACGGGGGCAACCCGAGAGGACACCTGACCCCTCGGCCGAAGGAGCTGAGGTGACTCCGGGGGGCCAGGTCAGGGCGTCTGCTCCCCAAGAGCCGCCGCTCGTGCCGGCAGCGCATGGAGGTGACCCTCAAGTCATCGTGACAGTGCCCGGGCAATCTGCTCCCCGGGTGTCCAAAGCAAGGGTGGCGCCGAAGTTGCCGGCGAAGCGGACCTCGGCGGCTGTTCCAGGAGCTGGGATCCAAGAAACTTCCCCACAGGCGCGGTGGATCATGGCCCGGAGCGGGTAGGTATCTCGAAATGTCTTCGTCCTGGCTTTCCATTCATATGTCTCGGCCGTGATTTTCCTTTTTCCCTCAGCAAGCGAAGCCATGGCCAGACCGACCTGGCACCTCGGAAGGCCCTTAAGACGGCGCCGGCCTGTGCGGCCAGCGCCGCTCCGGGCCTTGTCGTTCGGCCGACCCTCTCGCAGGGCGTTTCACCGCAGGGGGCTTGGGCGGCACCTGTCGCTGTGGAGCAGGTTCCCGAGGCTGGCTCTTCTGCCGAGGCGGCCATCGTGATAGGGGAGGCGGCTGACGCTGACGTGGTCCCGAGCCCACCTGACGTGCTGGCCATGCTGGCGCCTGCCGCTACCGAAGTCGCCGCCGTCCCAGTCGGAGAGCGACCGGTTGCTGCCGGCGTCGAGACGGCTGATGCGTCGGCGCCCAGTGCCTCGGAAGAGGTGGGCGTGGAGGCGCGATCCGTCCAGCCGGGCGGCAGCCTCATCGCCGTGCGGCGGAGCCCCGGGGCCCGGCGCCAGTTGCTCCGGTTTCGGACCCGCGAGGTCTCGGACCCCGTCTTCATTCTCGACGATGAACAGGAGGACCAGTCCTGGGATGAGCTCCGCGAGTGTGCTGAAGCAACGGTGGGGTCGCTCCGGTCGTCGCTGGAGGTTTTCTGCAGGGACGTCCCCAAAATCCTCCAGGTAACGGCTTCAGGCATACCTTTTCTTTTTTGTGAACAAGGCGTTCTTCGTGACGCCCCGTTCCCTTCCCCCAGGATCTGACGGATCGGAGCGCCGCCAAGTCGTCGTTCATCCGCCGCGAGGTCGATGTCTGGGGCTCGCTGCGATCCCTGAGGACCTCGCTCGCCGGGGCTACTACGCGCCTTTCTCAGCAGGGTGCCAAGGTAGCGGACCTCCAGTTGCTCTGCACTGACCTGAGAGCCGAGGCGGCAGCAGCGCGCGTGGAGGCGGCAGCGGCGCGCGTAGAGGCGCAACGGCAGCGGTCGGAGTTCGTCCAGGTCGTCGAGGAGCGGGACCAATCTCGGGGCCGGGCTGCCGAGGCCGAAAGCCGGGCTGAAACCCTCGCAGCCAACTTAGCCGCAGCCCAGGTCGCGGCCTCGGAGCAGCGTTCCCGAGCCGGAGGTACGCCTTGGCCGTCCCTGGTTCTTGTTTTTGTCTGTTTCCTCTGCTTGTGTTTGAGATCTTTCTTCTGGCTGTTCGCAGAGCTCGAGTCCGCCCTTGATGAGTCCGCCAAGGCGCTTGCCGAGGCGCTTGCCGGAGCTGCCGAGCAGAGGGAGGCCGACCTCGCGGCCATGTCCGAGGCCGTCTCGGACGTTTATCGGATCCTTGGCTCCGGCGACGTCCCTTCAGGAAGCTCCCCTCAAAGCCGCCTTCAAGCCTTGGGTGATCACGCGCGCGGCAGAGTCCGCGAGGCGCTACACCACGGCGTCAGGCGGGCCTTCGCCGTGCTCGCTTCCCACTACGTTGTGGACCTGGAGCGGGTTAGTGAGGGGTATTGTCTTCCTGACGAAGACGAAGCTGCCCTGGCAGAAGTTCAGCGGCTCGACGCGGTCGCCGCGGGTCCGAGCGCAGTGCTGGCGACCACCTTTGAGGCGGAGATCCTTCCCCTGCGCCGTCGCCGGAAGCCGAGATGGACCTTACCGAAGGCGGGGACGGAGCTGAAGGCGCGGTTCCTTCCCAAGGCGACGCCTAACTCTTGTTGGAACAGTTCCTGTTGGATGTGTGTGTGTCTTACTGCGGCCGCTGAGGCCTGAACACTTTGTTTTCATTGCATGAAGTCGTACTCTTCTTCCTTTTATTTTGCGTGTCCGGCTTAGCCTGTCAATAATAGGGTGGCTTCCCGAGTAGGGTCATTTTTCGTGGCGGGTGATGAGTGAGGTGTCCCTAACCCGGAGGCGTAGGAGTTCCTCGGCTCAGTCGGCCTCGCCACTTACATGCACCCACGTTCGCTCCTTGGGGCCCTGCTTCTGACATAGCCGGGAGAACGCAAAAGCCTTTTTTGATCGAAAATTTTGGATGCGGAGAGGTACACCCAATCTTGACGCAGAGGGGTTCCCCTTTTTAGCCCCCGAGGGAGGGTCGGGCTCTGCCGAGGCGAGGCCGACCCTTCCTTGACGACTGAGACTTGTGTGGGAGCGAGGTATACGAACAGCTTGAAAACATCTTAAGGGTGGAAGCAACGTAGCTGTCGGACGTTCCAAGCGTTGTCGTAGACCTCGCCTTGACCGCCGGCCAGCTTGTACGTTCCGGGCTCCAGAACGTCGGTGGTGACAAGCGGCCTTTCCCGGGGGTGCGTGCAGCCCCCGGGTACCCCCAGCAAGGGCTCGGGGTGTTGTGCGATGGCCGGGGTCTTCTCCTGGTTGGCTTCGATGCCCCGTTTGGAGATAATGAACTCCAAGACCATGCCCTGGGGCGCCCCGAGGACCCACCTTTCAGGGTTGAGCTTGACGCTTTTCGCTTCTTTTAGCTTGTGGATCTCCTCGCCTATCACTCTGCGCTTCTCCTTGTCGAATCGGCGCAGAGGCTGCTTGACGGGTCGGGCTCCGGCCCGAATATCCAGCGAGTGCTCGGCGACATCCCTCGGTATGCTGGGCATGTCCGAGGGACTCCACGCAAAGGCGTCGGCGTTTGCGCGGAGAAAGTCGACGAGCACTGCTTCCTATTTGGGGTCGATCCCGGAACCGATCCGGATCTGCTTGGAGGTGTCGCCACTGGGGTCGAGAGGGACGGCCTTGACCGTCTCCACTGGCTCGAAGTTGCCGGCGTGGCGCTTCACGTCTGGCACCTCTTTGGAGAGGCTTTCCAGGTCGGCGATGAGGGCCTCGGACTCGGCGAGGGCCTCGGCGTACTCCACGCACTCCACGTCGCATTCGAACGCGTGTTTGCACGTGGGGCCGACGGTGATGACCCCGTTGGGGCCCGGCATCTTGAGCTTCAGGTAGGTGTAGTTGGGGACGGCCATGAACTTCGCGTAGCATGGCCTCCCCAGTACCGCGTGGTAGGTTCCTCGGAACCCGACCACCTCGAACGTCAGAGTCTCCCTTCGGAAGTTGGAGGGCGTTCCGAAGCAGACGGGAAGGTCGAGTCGTCCGAGGGGCTGGACGCGCTTCCCGGGAATGATCCCGTGGAAGGGCGCAGCACCTGCTCGGACGGAGGACAGATCGACGCGCAGGAGCCTGAGGGTCTCGGCGTAGATGATGTTGAGGCAGCTGCCCCCATCCAAAAGGACCTTGGTGAGCCTGACGTCGCCGACGACGGGGTCGACGACGAGCGGGTATTTCCCCGGGCTCGGCACGTGGTCGGGGTGGTCAGCTTGGTCGAAGGTGATGGGATTGTCGGACCAGTCTAGGTAGACTGGCGCCGCCACCTTCACCGAGTAGACCTCCCAGCGCTCTTGCTTGCGATGCTGAGCCGAGGCATTCGCCGCATGCCCGCCGTAGATCATGAAGCAGTCGCGGACCTCGGGGAACTCTCCTGCTTGGTGATCTTCCTTCTTGTCGTCGTCGCGGGCCCTGCCACCCTCCGCGGGTGGCCCGGCCCTGTGGAAGTGGCGCCGAAGCATGACGCACTCCTCAAGGGTGTGCTTGACGGGCCCCTGATGATAGGGGCACGGCTCCTTGAGCATCTTGTCGAAGAGGTTAGCACCTCCGGGGGGCTTCCGAGGGTTCTTGTACTCGGCGGCGGCGACAAGGTCCGCGTCAGTGGCGTCGCGTTTCGCTTGCGACTTCTTCTTGCCTTTCTTCTTGGCGCCGCGCGGAGTAGACGCCTCGGGAGCATCTTCCGATGGGCGGCCCTGGGGCTGCTTGTCCTTTCGGAAGATAGCTTCGACCGCCTCCTGGCCAGAGGCGAACTTGGTGGCGATGTCCATCAGCTCGCTCGCCCTGGTGGGGGTCTTGCGACCCAACTTACTCACCAGGTCGCGGCAGGTGGTGCCGGCAAGGAACGCGCCGATAACATCCGAGTCGGTGATGTTGGGCAGCTCGGTGCGCTGCTTCGAGAATCGCCGGATGTAGTCCCGGAGAGACTCTCCCGGCTGCTGCCGGCAGCTTCGGAGGTCCCAGGAATTCCCGGGGCGCACGTACGTGCCCTGGAAATTGCCGGCGAAGGCTTGGACCAGGTCATCCCAGTTGGAGATCTGCCCCGGAGGCAGGTGCTCCAACCAGGCGCGAGCGGTGTCGGAGAGGAACAGGGGGAGGTTGCGGATGATGAGGTTGTCGTCGTCCGTTCCACCCAGTTGGCAGGCCAGGCGGTAGTCCGCGAGCCACAGTTCCGGTCTCATTTCCCCCGAGTACTTTGTGATAGTAGTCGGGGGTCGGAACCGGGTCGGGAACGGCGCCCGTCGGATGGCCCGGCTGAAGGCCTGCGGACCGGGTGGTTCGGGCGAGGGACTCCGATCCTCCCCGCTGTCGTAGCGTCCCCCACGCCTGGGGTGGTAACCTCGGCGCACCCTCTCGTCGAGGTGGGCCCGATGGTCGCGATGATGGCGCTCGTTGCCGAGGTGGCCCGGGGCCGCAGGCGCGGTGTTGCGCGTGCGCCCGGTGTAGACCGAGGCTTCCCGCATGAATCGAGAAGTCGCGGCATGAGGTTCCGAGGGGTATCCCTGCCTTCGGGAGGCAGAGCTCTCGGCCCGTCGGACCGCAGCGCCTTCCAGGAGATTCTTGAGCTCTCCCTGGATTCGCCGACCCTCGGTGGTTGATGGCTTCGGCATCGCGCGGAGAAGCATCGCTGCTGCAGCCAGGTTCTGACCGACCCCACTGGATGCGGGTGGCGGCCTGACCCTGACGCCGTCGGCGACGCAGTGCTGGAAACCCTGGGGCAGGTGACGTATTTGAAAGGGAAATGTGCCCTTGGGCCATTTCTAAGTATTTTGGTGATTGAGTGCCAACACAAGTGCTTAAGTGTGAATTTATGCTCATGGATGAACAAAGTGCAAATCAAGAGTAAAGGTATGTTTCTAAGCCTTAGTACATTAGTTTTGTGTACTAATATATTTGTCTAAGTGTTAGAAACAGAAAGAAGAAGAAAAGAAAAGAGGTGAAAAAGACTTGGCTGTGTACAGCCAAGGCTCAGCTCAGTCTGGCACACCGGACTGTCCGGTGGTGCACCGGACAGTGTCCGGTGCGCCAGGCTGACTC
Source organism: Zea mays (assembly GCF_902167145.1). NCBI lineage: Eukaryota > Viridiplantae > Streptophyta > Magnoliopsida > Poales > Poaceae > Zea > Zea mays. The sequence goes on from NC_050101.1 coordinate 146,828,291, forward strand.
GACGCGAAGTAGCCGCTCTCGGGAATTCGCCGACGGCGTACGGCTAAAATTCACCGGACTGTCCGGTGAGCCAACGGTTGGCCGAGCCAACGGTCGGCCGCGGATTCTGCGCACGACACGTGGCCTGGCCAACGGTCGGAAGGGGGCACCGGACTGTCCGGTGTGCACCGGACATGTCCGGTGCGCCAACGGCTCCCAGATCTGCAACGGTCGGCTGCGCCGTTTAAGGAAAGAAATCGGGCACCGGACAGTGTCCGGTGTGCACCGGACTGTCCGGTGCACCCGACGACAGAAGGCAAGATTGGCCTTCCAGATTTGCTCTCAACGGCTCCTAGCTGCCTTGGGGCTATAAAAGGGACCCCTAGGCGCATGGAGGAGATACCAAAAAGCAACCTTAGAGCATTCTTGATCATCCACACTCAGTCTTTGCGCATTCGTTCGTCATTCTTAGTGATTCGAGCTCCGTTCTAGTGAGAACTTTGAGATAGTCTTTTGAGCTCGATTCTTGGCCGTGTGTGTGCGCATTTTGCTGTGGATTTGTGTGTGTTGCTTCTCTCCCTTACTCCGTGCTTCTTTGTGAACTTCAAGTGTAAGGGTGAGAGACTCCAAGTTGTGGAGATTCCTCGCGAACGCGATAAGAAAAGAAAAGCATAACACTGTGGTATTCAAGTTGATCACTGGATCACTTGAGAGGAGTTGAGTGCAACTCTCGTCCGTTGGGACACCACAACGTGGAGTAGGCAAGTTTTGTACTTGGCCGAACCACAGGATAAATCACTGTGTCTTCTCTGTGTTGAACTCCTTGTGGTTATTGTGTTCTGACTCATCTCTAGCCACTTGGCAACTATTGTGCTAACGCTTAACAAGTTTTTGAGGCTATAAGTTTAAGTTTCACAGGATCACCTATTCACCCCCCTCTAGGTGCTCTCAATTGGTATCGGAGCCGTTCTCTTCAAGAAGGGACTAATCGCCCGAAGAGATGGATCCTAAGGGAAAGGGGATGGTGGTCGACAACAACGAGAAGGAGTCTATCTTCAACGAGCCGAAGAATGACAAGTCTACCGACTTGGGCTCAAGCCACAAGCGCAAAGATGGGAAGAAGAAGAAGACAAGGCGCATCAAGGAGATCGTCTACTACGACAGCGACGAATCCTCTTCTTCCCAAAAGGACGACGACAACGACTACAGGAAGACGGTCAATTCGAACTTTTCATTTGATTATTCTCGTATTCCACATAGTTCGAATTCGCATTTGCTTTCCATTCCTCTTGGCAAACCTCCACACTTCGATGGGGAAGACTACGGATTTTGGAGTCACAAAATGCGTAGTCACTTATTCTCTCTCCATCCAAGCATATGGGAGATTGTAGAGAATGGAATGAAATTTGATAGCTCGGATAGCCCTATGTTTATTAATGAACAGATTCATAAAAATGCACAAGCTACTACTGTGTTGCTAGCCTCTTTGTGCAGGGACGAGTACAATAAGGTGAGCGGCTTGGACAATGCCAAGCAGATATGGGACACCCTCAAGATTTCTCATGAGGGGAACAACATCACCATGCTCACTAAAATGGAGTTGGTGGAGGGCGAGCTTGGAAGGTTTGCGATGATAAGGGGCGAGGAGCCAACCCAAACATACAACCGGCTCAAGACCCTTATCAACAAAATAAGGAGCTATGGAAGCACGCGATGGACGGACCATGACGTCGTCCGACTATTACTAAGGTCCTTTACCATTCTTGATCCTCATTTGGTGAATAATATTCGTGAGAATCCCAGGTACACCAAAATGTCGCCCGAAGAAGTCCTAGGAAAATTCGTCAGCGGGCGAATGATGATTAAGGAAGCAAGATACGTGGACGACGCCTTGAATGGACCGATCAACGAGCCGCAATCTCTTGCTCTCAAAGCAACAAGAAGCAAGGAGGCGCTACCTAGCAAGGTAGCACAAATTGAGGCGGCCGGACTTAATGATGAAGAGATGGCTCTCATCATCAAACGCTTCAAGACGGTGCTAAAGGGTCACAAGGGGCAGCCAAGCAAGACCAAGACAAAGGGGAAGCGCTCATGCTTCAAGTGCGGTAAGATTGGTCATTTTATCGCTAACTGCCCCGATAATGATAGTGACCAGGAACAGGAAAACAAGAGGGAAAAGAAGAAGAATTACAAGAAGGCAAAGGGCGAGGCGCATCTAGGCAAGGAGTGGGACTCAGACTGCTCCTCTTCCGACTCCGACAATGAAGGACTCGCCGCCACTGCCTTCAACAAATCAACCCTCTTCCCCAACGAGCGTCACACATGCCTTATGGCAAGGGAGAAGAAGGTATGTACTCGAAACTCTACCTATGCTTCTTCAAGTGAGGACGAATCTAGTGATGAGGATGAAGTAGATTACTCATTTTTGTTTAAGGGCCTAGATAGAACCAAGGTAGACAAAATTAATGAATTGATTGATGCCTTGAATGATAAGAATATGCTTTTAGAAAAGCAAGAAGATTTGTTGTATGAAGAACATGATAAATTTGTAGAAGCTCAAAGATACCATGCTCTAGAAGTTAAAAGAAATGAAATGCTTTCTTGTGAATTATCTTCGTGCCATGAGACAATTTCTAAATTAAGGAGCATTAATGATGATTTGAATGCTAAGTTAGAGATTGCTAGTAAATCTACCTCTTGTGTAGAAAATGTTATAACGTGCACTAGGTGTAAAGATATTAACCTTGATGCTTATAGTGAACACCTAGCTTGCATTTCTAAATTAAATGAAGAGGTAGCTAGTCTTAATGCCCAACTTAAGACTAGCAAAAGTGATTTTGAGAAACTAAAATTTGCTAGGGATGCCTACATGGTTGGTAGACACCCCTCAATTAAGGATGGACTTGGCTTCAAGAGAGACGCCAAGAACTTAACAAGCCATAAGGCTCCCATTCCCGCCAAGGAGAAAGGGAAGGCCCCTATGGCTAGTAGTGTGCAAAAGAACCATGCATTTATATACCATGACATGAGACAATCTAGAAATGCTTATAGGAATTGTAATGCATATGATGCCATTAATTCTCATACCATGTTTGCTTCTAGTTCTTCTTATGTGCATGATAGAAATGTTGGTAGGAGAAATGTTGCTCATAATATGCCTAGGAGAAACGGTGTTAATGTTCCTAGGAAAGCTAATGAACCTTCTACAATATATCATGCTTTAAATGCTTCATTTGCTATTTGTAGAAGAGATAGGAAGATAGTTGCTAGAAAATTAGGGGCAAGATGCAAGGGAGACAAAACTTGCATTTGGGTCCCTAAAGATATTTGTGCTAACCTTGTAGGACCCAACATGAGTTGGGTACCTAAAACCCAAGCCTAAATTTGCCTTGCAGGTTTATGCGTCTGGGGGTTCAAGCTGGATTATCGACAGCGGATGCACAAACCATATGACGGGGGAGAAGAAGATGTTCACCTCCTACGTCAAAAATAAGGATTCCCAAGATTCAATTATATTCGGTGATGGGAATCAAGGCAAGGTAAAAGGGTTAGGTAAAATTGCAATTTCTAATGAGCACTCTATCTCTAATGTGTTTTTAGTAGAGTCTCTTGGATATAATTTGCTATCGGTTAGTCAATTATGCAATATGGGATATAACTGTCTATTTACAAATGTAGATGTGTCTGTCTTTAGAAGAAGTGATGGTTCACTAGCATTTAAGGGTGTATTAGACGGCAAACTTTATTTAGTTGATTTTGCAAAAGAGGAGGCCGGTCTAGATGCATGCTTAATAGCTAAGACTAGCATGGGCTGGCTGTGGCATCGCCGCTTAGCACATGTGGGGATGAAGAACCTTCACAAGCTTCTAAAGGGAGAACACGTGATAGGGTTGACTAACGTGCAATTCGAAAAAGATAGACCTTGTGCAGCTTGTCAAGCGGGTAAACAAGTGGGAGGAGCACATCACAGCAAGAATGTGATGACCACCTCAAGACCTCTGGAGCTGCTACATATGGACCTCTTCGGACCCGTCGCTTATCTAAGCATAGGGGGAAGTAAGTATGGTTTAGTTATTGTTGATGACTTTTCCCGCTTCACTTGGGTGTTCTTTTTGCAGGATAAGTCTGAAACCCAAGGGACCCTCAAGCGCTTCCTAAAGAGAGCTCAAAATGAGTTTGAGCTCAAAGTGAAGAAGATAAGGAGCGACAACGGGTCCGAGTTCAAGAACCTTCAAGTGGAGGAGTTCCTTGAGGAGGAAGGGATCAAGCACGAGTTCTCCGCTCCCTACACACCACAGCAAAATGGTGTGGTAGAGAGGAAGAACAGGACGCTAATTGATATGGCGAGGACGATGCTAGGAGAATTCAAGACCTCCGAGTGCTTTTGGTCGGAAGCCGTGAACACGGCTTGCCATGCCATCAACAGAGTCTACCTTCATCGCCTCCTCAAGAAGACTTCATATGAGCTACTAACCGGTAACAAACCCAATGTATCTTACTTTCGTGTATTTGGGAGCAAGTGCTACATTCTAGTGAAGAAGGGTAGAAATTCTAAGTTTGCTCCCAAAGCTGTAGAAGGGTTTTTGTTAGGTTATGACTCAAATACAAAGGCGTATAGAGTCTTCAACAAATCATCGGGTTTGGTTGAAGTCTCTAGCGACGTTGTATTTGATGAAACTAATGGCTCTCCAAGAGAGCAAGTTGTTGATCTTGATGATGTAGATGAAGATGTTCCAACGGCCGCGATACGAACCATGGCGATTGGAGACGTTCGGCCACAGGAACAAGATGAACGAGATCAACCTTCTTCCTCAACTATGGTGCATCTCCCAACTCAAGACGATGAACAGGTTCATCAACAGGAGGCATGTGATCAAGGGGGAGCACAAGATGATCATGTGATGGAGGAAGAAGCGCAACCGGCACCTCCAACCCAAGTTCGAGCGATGATTCAAAGGGATCATCCCGTCGACCAAATTCTGGGTGATATTAGCAAGGGAGTAACTACTCGGTCTCGATTAGTTAATTTTTGTGAACATTACTCCTTTGTCTCTTCTATTGAGCCTTTCAGGATAGAAGAGGCCTTGCTAGATCCGGACTGGGTGTTGGCCATGCAAGAGGAGCTCAACAACTTCAAGCGCAATGAAGTTTGGACGCTGGTGCCTCGTCCCAAGCAAAATGTTGTGGGAACCAAGTGGGTGTTCCGCAACAAACAAGATGAGCACGGAGTGGTGACAAGGAACAAGGCTCGACTTGTGGCAAAAGGTTATGCTCAAGTCGCAGGTTTGGACTTTGAGGAGACTTTTGCTCCTGTGGCTAGGCTAGAATCAATTCGTATCTTGCTAGCATATGCCGCTCACCATTCTTTCAGGTTGTTCCAAATGGATGTGAAGAGCGCTTTCCTCAACGGGCCAATCAAGGAGGAGGTGTACGTAGAGCAACCCCCTGGCTTCGAGGATGAACGGTACCCCGACCACGTGTGTAAGCTCTCTAAGGCGCTCTATGGACTTAAGCAAGCCCCAAGAGCATGGTATGAATGCCTTAGAGATTTCTTAATTGCTAATGCTTTCAAGGTTGGGAAAGCCGATCCAACTCTTTTCACTAAGACATGCGATGGTGATTTGTTTGTGTGCCAAATTTATGTCGATGACATAATATTTGGTTCTACTAATAAAAAGTCTTGTGAAGAGTTTAGCAGGGTGATGACGCAGAAATTCGAGATGTCAATGATGGGCGAGTTGAACTACTTCCTTGGGTTCCAAGTGAAGCAACTCAAGGACGGCACCTTCATCTCTCAAACGAAGTACACGCAAGATCTGCTGAAGCGGTTTGGGATGAAGGACGCCAAGCCCGCAAAGACTCCGATGGGAACCGACGGACACACCGACCTCAACAAAGGAGGTAAGTCCGTTGATCAAAAAGCATACCGGTCAATGATAGGGTCATTACTTTACTTATGTGCTAGTAGACCGGATATTATGCTTAGCGTATGCATGTGTGCTAGATTTCAATCCGATCCTAAGGAGTGTCACTTAGTGGCAGTGAAGCGAATCCTTAGATATTTAGTTGCTACGCCTTGCTTCGGGCTCTGGTATCCAAAGGGGTCTACCTTTGACTTAATTGGATATTCAGATTCCGACTATGCTGGATGTAAGGTCGATAGGAAGAGTACATCGGGGACGTGCCAATTCTTAGGAAGGTCCCTGGTGTCATGGAACTCTAAGAAACAAACTTCCGTTGCCCTATCCACCGCTGAGGCCGAGTACGTTGCCGCAGGACAGTGTTGCGCGCAACTACTTTGGATGAGGCAAACCCTCAGGGACTTTGGCTACAATTTGAGCAAAGTCCCACTCCTATGTGATAATGAGAGTGCTATCCGCATGGCGGAAAATCCTGTTGAGCACAGCCGCACAAAGCACATAGACATCCGGCATCACTTTCTGAGAGACCACCAGCAAAAGGGAGATATCGAAGTGTTTCATGTTAGCACCGAGAACCAGCTAGCCGATATCTTTACCAAGCCTCTAGATGAGAAGACCTTTTGCAGGCTGCGTAGTGAGCTAAATGTCTTAGATTCGCGGAAGTTGGATTGAATTGTAGCATACATGTGTTTATGCCTTTGATCATGTTCATTTTGTTGCTTACTGTGGTGCTCAAGTTGTACAAACATTCCCTGGACCTCACAAGTCCTTGTGTAAGTGATGCACATATTTAGGGGGAGCTATGTTACAACTTGACCCTTTGAGACTAACCATATGCTTGAGTTTGCTTGATTTAGTCTCGAAGGAGAATTGAAAGGGAAAAGGTGGACTTGGACCATGAAAGACTTCCACTGCACTCCGATGAGAGGGTAACTTATTCCAAGTTCATCTCATGAACTCTTATTGCCATTTGTTCTTAATTGAAGATTTTGGTGAGGCAATGGGGTTATAGGGCCAAGATTGATCCCGTTTTGGTGCTTGATGCCAAAGGGGGAGAAAATAAAGGCCAAAGCAATAAATGGATCAGCTACCACTTGAGAAATTTTGAAAATAGTAAAATAGAGATAGAGCTTTTTGTTTTGTCAAAACTCTTGCATTGTCTCTTTTGTCAATAGTGGGCTTCTTGTGGGGAGAAGTAGTGATTATGGGAAAAGGGGGAGTTTTTTGAAATCTTTGATCAATCTCTTTCGGAATGACTCTCTTTATGCTTCAACATGTGTGTTTGACTTAGAGATAGAGATTTGAGTTTGATTTGCAAAAACAAACCAAGTGGTGGCAAAGGATGATCCATATATGCCAAAATTGAATCAAAGTGAATTTGAGTTTTATTTGAAGTGATATTGCACTTGTTCTAGTTGCTTTATGTTGTGTTGGCATAAATCACCAAAAAGGGGGAGATTGAAAGGGAAATGTGCCCTTGGGCCATTTCTAAGTATTTTGGTGATTGAGTGCCAACACAAGTGCTTAAGTGTGAATTTATGCTCATGGATGAACAAAGTGCAAATCAAGAGTAAAGATATGTTTCTAAGCCTTAGTACATTAGTTTTGTGTACTAATATATTTGTCTAAGTGTTAGAAACAGAAAGAAGAAGAAAAGAAAAGAGGTGAAAAAGACTTGGCTGTGTACAGCCAAGGCTCAGCTCAGTCTGGCACACCGGACTGTCCGGTGGTGCACCGGACAGTGTCCGGTGCGCCAGGCTGACTCGGCGCGAAGTAGCCGCTCTCGGGAATTCGCCGACGGCGTACGGCTAAAATTCACCGGACTGTCCGGTGTGCACCGGACTGTCCGGTGAGCCAACGGTTGGCCGAGCCAACGGTCGGCCGCGGATTCTGCGCACGACACGTGGCCTGGCCAACGGTCGGAAGGGGGCACCGGACTGTCCGGTGTGCACCGGACATGTCCGGTGCGCCAACGGCTCCCAGATCTGCAACGGTCGGCTGCGCCGTTTAAGGAAAGAAATCGGGCACCGGACAGTGTCCGGTGTGCACCGGACTGTCCGGTGCACCCGACGACAGAAGGCAAGATTGGCCTTCCAGATTTGCTCTCAACGGCTCCTAGCTGCCTTGGGGCTATAAAAGGGACCCCTAGGCGCATGGAGGAGATACCAAAAAGCAACCTTAGAGCATTCTTGATCATCCACACTCAGTCTTTGCGCATTCGTTCGTCATTCTTAGTGATTCGAGCTCCGTTCTAGTGAGAACTTTGAGATAGTCTTTTGAGCTCGATTCTTGGCCGTGTGTGTGCGCATTTTGCTGTGGATTTGTGTGTGTTGCTTCTCTCCCTTACTCCGTGCTTCTTTGTGAACTTCAAGTGTAAGGGTGAGAGACTCCAAGTTGTGGAGATTCCTCGCGAACGCGATAAGAAAAGAAAAGCATAACACTGTGGTATTCAAGTTGATCATTGGATCACTTGAGAGGAGTTGAGTGCAACTCTCGTCCGTTGGGACGCCACAACGTGGAGTAGGCAAGTTTTGTACTTGGCCGAACCACGGGATAAATCACTGTGTCTTCTCTGTGTTGAACTCCTTGTGGTTATTGTGTTCTGACTCATCTCTAGCCACTTGGCAACTATTGTGCTAACGCTTAACAAGTTTTTGAGGCTATAAGTTTAAGTTTCACAGGATCACCTATTCACCCCCCCCCCCTCTAGGTGCTCTCAGTATTTCTCCGGCCGGGGGTTGGCTCGCCCATGCCTGCCCGACGTCCCGGCGGATCGGCTCAAGCGCTCCTGCTCCCTCGTCGAGCCTGGCCTGCGCCCCGCGGACTTGCTCGAGTTGTGGGTCGTGACCCCCCCGCCAGAACGGGGACCACAGCTAGCTCCCGCGGGATGTCAGCGCGAGGCACCGGCCTAGGGAGATCACCGTCCTCCGGCATGCCGAGATGGTTGCCTTCGGAAGGATCCCCTAGCTCGACGTGGAAACATTTGCGGCTTGGGCCGCAGTCCTCGTCGTCGAGGCTGCGGCTACCGTCGGAACAGTCGGAGAGGCAGTAGTCACATGCGGTAATGAAGTCCCGCATGGCACTGGGGTTGCCAAATCCAGAGAAATCCCAACAGATGTTGGGGTCGTCATCTTCCTCGGACCCAGAGGGCCCGTAGGTCGAGACGTCCGTCAGCCGGTCCCAAGGCGACCGCATGCGAAACCCCAGAGGGTTTGAACTCGCCTCTACGAGAGCGCCCGCCAAAGCAAGGTCGCTAGGCGGGTTGAGGCTGAGTCCAAATGACATAGGATGGGAATCAGTTGGTACCTTTCGGTCGACGAGCAGCGACATAGTCACGTCGGGGACTGATTGCACCGTCGTCTCAGGTATGAGGGCGACGTCCTGCAAGCTCTCCGCGAGCGCACTGGCGTCGTCCACTTGCTCAGGATTGGCGTGTCGCGGGGAGACGACGCTCGCCTTCGTCTCAAACGCGAGGTCGACGCCCGACGCGCCCCCCGTTGGGGCGCTGGGGACGTCGACTCGCTCGACAACCGACGAGGTGCGGCCTCCCGCTTGGCCTTGGTTGCCCCGCCTCCTCCTCCGTTGGCGGGGGAGAGGACGGGGCGAGCTCGAATGTTGTTCTTCCACTACGCGGGGAAGACGTCGTCGATTCCGCCGCCGGCGGGCGGGTTGTCGGCCGCCATTGTCGTTGTCGCGCGGCGGCGGAAGGAGTATCATGTCGTAGCTGCCGTCGAAGGACATGAACTCAAGACTCCCGAAACGGAGCACCGTCCCGGGTCGGAGAGGTTGCTGGAGACTGCCCATCTGGAGCTTGACGGGAAGCTGTTCGTCAACACGCAGCAGGCCCCTACCTGGCGCGCCAACTGTCGGCGTTTCGAGACCGGGGGGTCCCTAAGCCGACGAGTGAATGTCGCCGCGTGCCCCAGCCCAGATGGGTCGACGCGAGGCCGAGCGCGAAGGGGGGAAGTGAGGTGGCCGGAGATGGGCGTGAGAGAGGTGGAAATCTCGCGGCCTTCGTGTTCGTCCCGCGCCCAGGTCGGGTGCGCTTGCAGTAGGGGGTTACAAGCGTCCACGCTGGAGAGGGAAGCGGGCGGCCCCAAGAGAGCGCCTGTCCCGTCCTCGTCCTCGCGCGGCCAACCCTCTCTAAGAGGGCCCTGGTCCTTCCTTTTATAGGCGTAAGGAGTGGATCCAGGTGTACAATGGGGGTGTAGCAGAGTGCTACGTGTCTAGCGGGGGAGAGCTAGCGCTAGGGCTGGGCACTTTGCAACCGAAAACCGAACCGTAAACCGAACCGAGCCGAACCGAGCCGAAGTTTCGGTTTATTCGGTTATTCGGTTCGGTTTCGGTTGCTGTTTTTCCATAGTTCGGGGATCGGTTCCGGTATCGGTTTTTCCTTCGTACAAACCGAACAACCAAACGTACCAAACTCTGCTACTTCAATCCTTTTCTCTGGTCTGTTGTTCACTCTTGAGTCTTGGCCCAATAAATCACCATCCAACGAGGCCCATTTCAAAACCGTGTAGCCATCGGCCCATCATGCATTAGCACTATGGAGCATCGATCATAAGAGCCAAAAGGCTGCAAGGCTGCAACCAATAAAGCTACCGCTGCTGCCCACCAACCTCGGCGGAAACCGAACTCCAAATCAAATAAACCGAAACCGAAGTCATCGGTTTCTTTATTTCTCAAACACCGATCGGTTATCAGCCTTCCGTAAACCGAACTTCACCTGCACCGAGATAACCGAACCGAATGGTCGGTTTAAACCGATTGCCCAGCCCTAGCTAGCGCCCTAAGTACATGCCGATGTGGCAGCCGGAGAGATCTTGGCACCCAGCTGGTGTGATGTCGTGGCCGTCGGAGGAGCGACGGAGCCTGGCGGAGGGACAGCTGTCGGAGCGGTTGAGTCCTTGCTGACGTCCTCCTGCTTCCGTAAGAGAGCTGAGAGCCGCCGTCGTCACAGAGCTTGCGGGGCGCCATCATTGCCTATCTGGCCAGATGGGACACCGGTCTTGTTCTCTGCGGCCCGAGTCAGCTCGGGGTAGGGCGATGATGGCGCTTCCTGTTGACGTGGCTGGCCTGCGCCCTAGGTTGGGCGACGTGGAGGCTCCTCCGAAGCCGAGGTCGAGTCTGTCTTCCATGGCCGAGGCCGAGTCCGAGCCCCTGGGTCGGGCGAGGCGGAGGTCGTTCGGCAGAGGCCAGGGCGGAGTCCGAGCCCTGGGGTCGGGCGAAGCGGAGTTCGTCGTCTTCTGGGGCTGAGCCCAAGTCCGAGCCCTGGGGTCGGGCGGAGCGGAGTTCGCCGTCTTCCGGGACTTAGCCCGAGTCCGAGCCCTGGGTCGGGCGGAGCGGAGTTCGCCGTCTTCTGGGACTTAGCCCGAGTCCGAGCCCTGGGTCGGGCGGAGCGGAGTTCGCCGTCTTCCGGGACTTAGCCCGAGTCCGAGCCCTGGGTCGGGCGGAGCGGAGTTCGCCGTCTTCCGGGACCTAGCCCGAGTCCGAGCCCTGGGTCGGGCGGAGCGGAGCTTCCTATGGTGCCTTTGGCAGGGCCTGACTGCCTGTCAGTCTCACTCTGTCAAGTGGCACTGCAGTCGGAGTGGCGCAGGCGACGCTGTCCTCCTGTCAGGCCGGTCAGTGGAGCGGCGAAGTGACGGCGGTCACTTCGGCTCTGCCGGGGGGCGCGCGTCAGGATAAAGGTGTCAGGCCACCTTTGCGTTAAATGCTCCTGCGATTCGGTCGGTCGGTGCGGCGATTTAGTCAGGGTTGCTTCTTAGCGAAGGCAGGGCCTCGGGCGAGCCGGAGATGTGTCCGCCGTTGGAGGGGGCTCGGGCGAGACGGAAATCCTCCGGGGTCGACTGCCCTTGTCCGAGGCTAGGCTCGGGCGAGGCATGATCGAGTCGCTCGAATGGACTGATCCCTGACTTAATCGCACCCATCAGGCCTTTGCAGCTTTATGCTGATGGGGGTTACCAGCTGAGAATTAGGAGTCTTGAGGGTACCCCTAATTATGGTCCACGACAGCAAGAGAAGCCTCGAGCGGCAAGGCCGACCGAGCCGAGGGACTCCTACGCCTCCGGGATACGGATACCTCACTCGTCACCTTCTCACGAGGCAACTCACACTTGGTTAAGCGGTTCAGCTAGCCGACAGGCGAGTCCTAGTGCTCAAAATGAGGACGAAACACAGCTTCATGCCAAAATACATACATGTTCAGGCCTCGACAGCCACATTGAACAGACACTGGCACTCAAGGTGCCATTACAAACGGAACTCCGGTTCCGCCTTCGCAGGTACGAACAACCCCCCACATTGGAGGGCCTGCGGGGCGACAAAACCCCAGGTGGCTCGCCGACGCCTGCTCCAGCAGCAGCGACAACGGCCTCCGCTCCAGGTGGCCAAACAACAGCAGCGATGACCTCAGGACGGACGCTGCTGCGACGAGCTCCTCGCCCACGTCCCCACTCGAGGGGCGAGGACAAGCTATCAAAGCCAAAGAGCCGGAGGCCCGGAGCGCGGATGGTGGCGGTGACCCCACCGGCGACAAGGACTTCTTCAGCCGCCACCACCCCGGCGCCGACGATGGAAGCCATCTGCCCACCGGCAGATCCCCACTCAGATCCTCCCGGACGGGCGAGCACAGACGTTCGCGCAGAGGCGTCGTACCGGAGCAAAGGCAGGACAACCCAAGAACACGAACGCCACCCTAGCAGCGCGCGACGTCTTGGGCGGTCCTCCGGTGCGCGAGGCGCGACAACCGCTCTCGCGGCGGGAGGGGGCATCGGGCGCCGAGCCAGAGCCAGCTGAGCCAGCGAGCCCAACACGCTGAAGCTGACGACGCTCACGGCCGACCGGCCCCGCGTTGTCGAAGTCCGACCCTCCCGCTAGGCCAGTGAGCGCCCTCTCCCCTGAATGCTGGGGGAGAAGGTGACCCACGAACCCGTGCGGAAGGTAGAGCTCCGGCTCAGCCCGGCTTCCGCCCCAGCCAGGATGATGAAGATCCTTGAAGCTGAGGGCGGGGCGGAGGTCGCAGCCCGGCTCGCTTCTCCCCACCATCAAACTGGTGGTCACCGTCTTGGGTGACCACCGGCGAGGGGATGCAGCCGGGCTGCCTGATGAAAATCCTTGAAGCCGAGCGATGGCTGAAAGGTACCAACTTCCGCGAAGTTGCGTTCCTCCAACGACGACAAGATGGAAGAACCGCGGGCGCTCCCCATCCGGGGGCTCGAAAGGTGGAAGGACGCGATGCATGAAGGGAGTACGAAGACATGGTTGCCATCCAAGGGGGTCACCCTCCTATTAAAGGCGACTCTCCCCACTTGCGTCCTCAGCCGTCGCGGACTGAGTCTTCACCAACGCGCTCCAAGGTCCTCCCCCTACGACACGGGGGTTGGGTCCCATGCGTCATGCAAGCTGGCCCAGGACAGAAGGAGCCAAAACCGCCGCGTGCGGAGCGCGTAACTGCCCAGCAGTTATAAGCACTCCTCCACTTTCGCCCAGACTAGCGGGTGAAAGGGCGGACCGCCATGCAGGCGGCATGCAACCGTACCAAGGGGGCGCACCCTTTCGACTCCGACGCGTCCAGCATGGGGGCCCAGGCCCACACGTCATGTAACCGGCACGCCGGTTACTACGTGCGGAAAACTGCACCGCCACTTGCGCCAATACCGCGCCTTCTCGACTACGGAACCAGTGACGCGACTCGAGGCGACCCTGCGCATGGCCCAACAGTGCCAACCGAGCACATTAATCACGGGTCAGTCAGCCGTGGGAGAAGGCGCGACAGTCAATATGGCCAAAAGCGGGCCGACAGTAATGGCGGCGACAGGCGGGCGGAAGCAGCGGTCAAGTCGTCTGCAGGATCACGTCCCCTCCTGGGACAGCGAGAGAGCCCTCTCCCACGGCGTGAAGACGACGCGCCCGTGTTCCATTCCTCGAACGGCTCGCGCACGCACCCACGAACCACTCGTCCCGTCGCATTAACTCTGCGGCAGGACAGTCGGCACCTTTGGCAGGTGAAGCAGGCGACGCTTCACTTCCGCCATAATGACCATGTCAAAAAAGGTGTGCCACGTCGTTCGATTTCGTACCCTTTTCCTCTTCCTCTCTCTCTCTCTCTCGCTACAGGGACCGGGAAAGGGGATACTCCGAAAGGGATCCTTCTCCGCGAAGGAAGAGGGCCCCGAGCCCCCCTACTGATCAGAGGTTCGAAGGCTGGCCCCTCGGAAGGGTTCTACAGCCGCCTCAGAGCACTCGGGCTCCGAGCCCTCCTACTGATCAGAGGTTCGAAGGCTGGCCCCTCGGAAGGGTTCGACAGCCGCCTCAGAGCACTCGGGCTCCGCGCCCACTACTGGTCAGAGGTTCGAAGGCTGGCCCCTCGGAGGGGGTTCGACAGACACCTCAAGCCACTCGGGCTCCGCGCCCACTACTGATCAGGGGTTCGTAGGCTGGCCCCCGAAGGGTTAGACAACCGCCTCAGAGCACGCAGAGCGAGGGATGACTCTGGGTACGTTCGATACACAACCAAAGCTCGGGCTACGCTCCTGAGGTACCCTAGGACATTTCCGAGACCAGCGGGAGCGATTTTGTAACGGAATCCCATCAGAGGGAGGCATCGAGCCCTCGGACCCTATCAAACGGGACCGGGTCCGGCAAATCACCTGCAGGTACTTTTGGAGCGTGCCTCTGGGCCACTAGCCGACCCTTATCGAACGGGGCACGGGCGTCCACTCGGATCACCCGCTAGCAACTCACTGGAGACACCATGTTCGATGCCCTCCGAGGGCAACATGGCGCTTTCCCCCCCTCCTCCTTGCGTAAAGGCGACATAGGGGCGTATGAAAAATCCGAGTCTGTCCTTGATCGTCCTCTCGCTCTGTGCAGAGGCTCGGGGGCTGCTCTCGCAAACCCGGCTCCGGCCAAACCGTTGACAGCGTCAACATACCAGCCCGAGAACTTGGAACCTGACTATGCACCTGGGCTACGGCTAGTTCGCATGAGGGAACAACCAGACTGGCCGAAGCATCACGAAACGCGCTAAGACCTCGAAGGAGTCAAACCACTCCTCCGAGGCCTCGGGGGCTACACCCAGCGGGTGCGCTCGCGCGCACCCACTGGAATGAAACGCAACCGAGAAAGGCCGGTCCCCTTGCAAAAAAGTGCGACAAAAGCCTCCAAGCGAGTATCAACACTCCCTTCGAGGCTCGGGGGCTACTGTCGGGGACCATAATTAGGGGTACCCCCAAGGCTCCTAATTTCAGCTGGTAACCCCCATCAGCACAAAGCTACAAAGGCCTGATGGGCGCAATTAAGGTCAAGGCTCAGTCCACTCAAGGGACACGTTCTCGCCTCGCCCGAGCCCAGCCTCGGGCGAAGGCAGCCGACCCCGGAGGATTCACGTCTCGCCCGAGGGCCCCCCTCAAGCGACGGACACACCTTCGGCTCGCCCGAGGCTCAGTCTTCGCAGAGAAGCAACCTTGGCCAGATCGCCACGCCAACCGACCGTATCGCAGGAGCATTTAATGCAAGGATCGCCCGACACCTTATCCTGACGCGCGCTCTTCAGTCGACAGAGCCGAAATGACCGCAGTCACTTTTCCGCTCCACTGACCGACCTGACAGGAAAATAGCGCTGCCTGCGCCGCTCTGACTGTTGTGCCACTCGACAGAGTGAGGCTGACAGCAGCTAAGTCCAGCCTCGGGCGCCATAGGAAGCTCCGCCTCGCCCGACCCTAGGGCTCGGGCTCAACCTCGACGCCGGGCGACGGACTCCGCCTCGCCCGACCCAGGGCTCGGACTCAGCCTCGACCCCGGAAGATGGACTCCGCCTCGCCCGACCCCAGGGCTCGGACTCAGCCTCGGCCTCGGAAGATGGTCTCCGCCTCGCCCGACCACAGGGCTCGGACTCAGCCTCGGCCTCGGAAGACGGTCTCCGCCTCGCCCGACCCCAGGGCTCGGACTCGGCCTCAACAATCGGAAGACGAACTTCGCCTCGCCCGACCCCAGGGCTCGGACTCGACCTCGACCTCAGAGGAGCCTTCGCCTCGCCCGACCTCGGGCTCGGACCCGCCACGTCACAGGGAAGGCTATCATTTCCCTACCCCTAGCTAGCTCAGGCTACGGGGAACAAGACCGGCGTCCCATCTGGCTCGCCCCGGTAAACAAGTAATGATGGCGCCCCGCGTGCTCCATGACGACGGCGGCTCTCAGCCCCTTACGGAAGCAAGGAGACGTCAGCAAGGATCCGACAGCCCCGACAGCTGTCCTTCCACAGGGCCCAAACGACTCCTCCGACGGCCACGACATCACATGAACAGGGCGCCAAACCCTCTCCAGTGCCACGATGGCATGTGCTTAGGGCTCTAGCTCCTCTCCGCTAGACACGTTAGCACACTGCTACACCCCCCATTGTACACCTGGACCCTCTCCTTACGCCTATAAAAGGAAGGTCCAGGACTCTCTTACGAGAAGGTTGGCCGCGCGGGAGAACAGACTCTCTCTCTCCCTCGCGGACGCTTGTAACCCCCTACTGCAAGCGCACCCGACCTGGGCGCAGGGCAACACGGAGGCCGCGTGATTCCCCTTTTGCCTGTCTCTTCCCCCCCTTCGTGCTCCGTCTCGCGCCGACCCATCTGGGCTGGGACACGCGGCGACAATTTACTCGTCGGTCCAGGGACCCCCCAGGATCGAAACGCCGACATTGTGTAAACTCTGCATTACGTGGGGCAAGAGGTGGTGATGACATTGCTATAATAATAAAAGGATGATAGTCGCATGTTTAGAGGGTGTTTGATTTCTAGAAACTAATTTTTAATCCCTCCATTTTGGTCATTGAATTGTCAATATGAAAACTCTGTATTTGATAATTTAGAGACTAAAATGGAATAAAATAAATGAACTAAAAATTCGTCCGCAGAAATCAAACATCTCTTACTGAAGAGTCTATCTTTATAATTATTTTATTTATTCTTTTTCACAAGGGATCCATAATGTCATATAATTCACTCTTAAAAACTCGTTATTTGATTATGTTAGAAATAAAAATAGGATCGATGTTGAAAGAGTGCTATATAGTTCTAGGCCCTATATATTTAAAAAGAGCCATATTTAGAGCCTCTCTTGCAAATGCTGGGAAATTAGAATGTAATTTAATGATAAATTAAAATTATTTTTAAATATTTGTTTCAGTTTATTCATATTTTGTCCTAGCCATATTTATCCGTCCGCAGCTACCGTGAAGATGGAGGGTTCGATACTCCGCTCCTTTCCAGCAGGTCAGCAGTGTGTTTCTCCAGAAACTAACAATACTTCAGTCTGCACCCGACTTTGGTCAGTTGCCACTTGCCGAAGCCGTGCTGCTGCTCCTTCCTACAAGTGCCGTTGGCGTGGACGCCGCCGCCTCCTCGCGCTCTCTGTGGCGGACATCAAATCCTCTCGGAGAACAGCCAAACGAGCCACCAAAATGTAAGAAAACGCACGCCCCGGCGCTGGCCGCTAGTCACCCCAAAGCTCCGCCTCCGCACCTTCTCTCACTCGCCCAGCCGCGGCTATGGCGGCCACCACATCCACGGCGGCGGCGGCAGTATCCTTCTCCCTCCCCTCACCACCGCACTGCCGCGGGGCCCGGCGCCGCCGCGCGCCTTCCCTCCTCCGTGCCGCCTCCACCGCCGCGCCCCCCTCCCCCGACCTCTCCATCCAGCTCTCGCCCCGCGCGTCCCCGCCCGCGTCTACCAACGGCGCCGCCACCGCGCTTGGACCCCCCGTGTCCGCCTCCTTTGCCCGTGACCGCGCCGAGGACCTGCAGGCCGAGGCCCGCGCGATGGCCCGCGCCGCTGGCGCCACAGTCTACAGTCCCGAGCTCCTCGCCGCCCGCTACGGCTCCCGCCCCTTCAAGGCAGGCGCCCCGGGCTCAGACCTCCACCAATTTTGTACTTGATGTACCTCTGCTCCGCAACGTGGGTGCTCGGATATTGATTCGTGCTGCCCTGACTGCTGCTCTATAATCGATCAGGTGGCGCTCCGGGCAGGGGAGGTGCTGTCCAAGTTGGCGTCGTTCGGGGTGAAGGTCCTACTGGACGAGCGGAGAGGGGAGTCGTCATCGGAGAGGAGGCGCGCCAGGGCGGTGGAGTTGCGCACCATCTTCACTAGGCTCGGCCCAACCTTCGTCAAAATTGGACAGGGCCTGTCCACGCGCCCCGACCTCTGCCCGGCCGAGTACCTCGAGGAGCTCGCCGAGCTGCAGGTGCACCCATCTCCCGCTCTTTGCTTGCTTGCCCTTTATGTGATTTAAAATAGTTAAAGGATAGCGCGCTATCAGTGCATAAATTTGGCAGACCAACATTGCGCCACTAGAGTTTTTTTTTTTTTGGGTGAAATATAGCATCACTACGCCCAATTTCATATATGAATTGTGATCCATTCAACATGCACATCACATACTACTGCGTACTGCCCGGTGTTGCTCCCATTATGAGACGCTTTGCAGTTTCTAGAGGGGGTTGGGCCGTTGGTCACTTAAGAAACAGCTACCAGCGTATGGATTTGGCACTATCAGCGCATGGATTTGGCACTATCAGCACATGGATTTGGCAGACCAACATTGCGCCAGTAGAGTTTTTTTTTTGGTGTGGAAATAGAGCATCACTACGCCCAAATTCATATTGAATTGTGATTCATTCAACATGCATATACCTACTGCCCAGTGTTCCTCCCATTATGAGGGTTGGGCCGTTGATCACTTAAGAAACAGCTAATTGGTTTGGATGGATTCAATTCCATCTTCTAGAGCTACCAAATGAGGATGCACCCCTCATTCTGACTTGGGAAGTTATTTCTAGTGCAAATTTTAGGTCCCTCAAAGTCCCAACTGTTGAGACTTTGCTTTCTTGCAGGATTCACTTCCCACATTTCCGGATGAAGAGGCATTTGCATGTATTGAGAGAGAGCTTGGCTTCACGCTTGATTCAATCTACTCGACAATTTCACCTTCCCCCATTGCAGCGGCTAGTTTAGGTCAAGTTTATAAAGCACGGTTGAAATACTCTGGGAAGCTGGTAGCTGTGAAGGTGCAGAGACCCAGTATTGAGAAAGCCATTGGGCTTGATTTTTATCTACTTAGAGGACTTGGCTTTCTTATAAATAAGTATGTTGACATTGTAACCAGCGATGTTGTTGCCCTCATCGATGAATTTGCTCGAAGAGTTTTTCAAGAGCTTAATTATGTTCAGGTGCATTTTTCTTGTCCTTGTGTGAACTTATGTACATACATCCTGTTATTCTCGTCTTTCTGGCTGTAGAGTATTACATTTCTTATGTTTCATTTATGATGAAATAAGAATACAATGGAACAAGAGAAAAACTGAAATTTTCAGTTCCTTCAACAGTAGATTATTATAGAAGCAGTTCTCCTTAGTTGGTCTAAAGGTTGTCATTTATATCGTTGAATGCTAATAATAATGTGGAATGCAGGAAGGCCAAAATGCAAGAAGGTTTAAGAAATTATATGCCGATAAGCAAGATGTATTAGTGCCTGATATATTTTGGGATTACACAAGTGCAAAGGTTCTAACAATGGAGTGGATTGAGGGTGTAAAATTAAACCAACAAGCAGTTATTGAAAGTCAAGGATTGAAGGTTCTGGATTTGGTCAACATTGGTATCCAGTGTAGCTTGAGACAGCTTCTGGAGTATGGTTACTTTCATGCAGACCCTCATCCTGGTAATATATTAGCAACACCTGAGGGGAAACTGGCTTTTCTTGATTTTGGCATGATGAGTGAAACACCAGAGGATGCGAGGGTAGCCATTATAGGACATGTTGTCCACTTAGTCAACAGGGACTACGAAGCAATGGCTCGTGATTATTATGCACTAGATTTCTTGGAACCCGATGTAGATGTTTCCCCGATTGTGCCTGCTCTCAAGAATTTTTTCGATGATGCACTAAATGCAACAGTGAGTGAGTTGAACTTCAAGACAATAGTTGATGGCCTAGGTGCTGTTCTCTATCAGTACCCATTCAATGGTAAGCTTGCCATTGTACAAATATTAGCTCCTTGTTTTGTATTATTTTTCTCATAGTGTGATATAAAGTCTAAAGCTTTTATTCAATTCCAGTACCAGCATACTATGCATTGATACTGCGATCGCTCACCGTACTGGAAGGTTTAGCACTCTATGCTGACCCTGATTTTAAGGTGCTTGCTGCATCATACCCTTACTTTGCGAAAAGGCTACTGACTGATCCCAACCCATATCTCAGAGATGCTTTAATTGAGCTTGTATTCAAGGATGGAAAATTCAGGCAAGTACCTGCTCATCTGTATATATTTTATACTCTTCACAGATCAAAGCACCACTCAGGATAGCGTTGTTTAATGTTCACGTCTCTGCAGATGGAATAGGCTTGAAAATCTTCTTGTTCAAGGGCGCCAAGATAGGGAGTTTGCAGCCAAAGATGCACTGCAGCCTGTTCTAAAGCTTCTCCTTGGTCCTGGTGGGGAGGAATTGCGTGCGTTAGTTGTGAAAGAGGCAGTTCGTGTGACAGAAGCCATCGCCATTGGAACACTGGTCGATTCATACAATGCAGCTCCATCATTTTTGAAGCCATTAATTTCCAGCGGCAATCTAGCTGAACCCTTTAAGTTTAGTGAGACTGAACAAGAACAGATGATGGAGCTCCGAGACCAGGTTTTCAGAGTATGGGGTCTTTTGAGATCCTCAAATAACTTTGATCCGAGCCTTTTGCAGCCAATCGTTCAGGTAGACTGTTCCTAAACTTTCTTACTGTACTCTTCAACTGCTACTGTGAATTGTGTGACTAATACAGAAGAGTGATTGTCATAATCAGGTTCTACAAGAACCAGAGGCCCGTGTCTTGGGTTCTCGTGTCGCAGGTGGTGTAACACAGCGCCTTGCGGCACGTCTGCTGCAACAGCTTCTCAGGACCCCTCCTGCTCCTGGATCTTCTTAGCAGATATATAGATATAGGCTCGTATGATTGTATGAAGCATGTAAATTGACACGATATTTTTCACAGGAAATGAGAAGGAAGCACAACCCAGAATTCGAGTATATAGCTAGTTTCTTGGTTCTAAGTGGATAAAGACATTGTGCATCGAGCTTTGTCCAGCAGACCGTGTATATAGTTGTGTAAAAAACATTGTTTTGTGCTGTAGATTACACTGTTTACGGAGTGAAGATTGAAATGATAAGACATGGACGAGTGAGCTGCTAAGATGTCACGCAGCTTAGATCCACCGCTGTTCACCCTGTAAATCATGATACGCGGACCAATTATGCATTTACGCGTATGTGTAGCCCTAAAACTTCTACGTGTCAAAATAAAAGTACATAAGTCAAATTTTAAAAGTTTGATTGAAAATATAGAAAATAATATCAATATTTGTATCCCAAAGTAAGTTTACTATAAAAATCATGCTCAATCTAATATTGTTTATTAAATATCATAAATATTAGTATATTTTTATATGTCTAATTTTAACATGTTTAGACTCTTCGGATGTACTTTTTTTGGGAAGGGATGAGCGTCGACAAGTGAATTGTACGGTGACGTTCTCTTTTTTTATTTAAAAGTTTATGTATATTAAAACATTAAAAACAATACAAGTATTAGAGAAATAAATATTTGTAAAGTGTAGGTATGCTATGGTTTTCATTTATTCTTAAATATAGAGTATAAACCATAAAAACATATGTGTTCTGTTGGTTAGGTGGACATGAATATAGATTTATAGCTAATAATCATGATTCGAATTCTTATTTGTGTATAATTTTAGCTTTTTTACTATTTAAATGTGAAGATTTCGATAATAGTGGAAACTGTTAAATCTTAAAAACTGGTGATCTAATATAGTAGATAAGTTACATAAAATTTGCCTCATAATACTTTGCCCAACAACCTGAACCACGTCCAGAGACTGCACCTGAGAGTAGAGCATGACAAATTGTATTTTAGTAGGTTCTTTAATTATAACATCCCACAAAACACATCAGTAGGTATTCATTCATGAATCCCTATTGAAAATACAGTAACACTAGCAGCGGATATTGAAGACCAAAATCTCAAAGCTCCCGTTTATTTCTCTTTATTTTGAATAATTGAAATCTAACTAATAAAGTAGGCTATTTTTTAGAACGTGACGTTCCATAACTTTCCAAAATTAATATATAAGCATATCTCGAATTCATGGAATCATGAGAGATGTAAATTGATTCTATAGGTTTGTATGTTGCTTTTCTAATGTACAACTTATAACACATATTTCTACTTGTTTCTTTATATCATAAGTATGATACATAACTATCACCCTCATATAATTTATGATAATATATAAATATAATATATATATATATAAATATATTAACTTAATTTGTTTGTTTCTAAATTATGATTATTGGAATGGAATTTAATTCCAACGAAACAAACAGAGCCTAATAGTTTTTAACTTTTTATGTCGTCCTCAACAAATCGTACATATGGTCGTGCAAAATATTATTGTTTTATGTTGTAGACTACATTTTTTATAGAGTAGAGTTTAAAATAAGAGGTATGATAGAAAGTCTGCTGGAGATAACCTTAAGCGGCGACAGAGGTTAAAAGTTGAGAAGTAAACATTAGCATCGAACAAAGTTACCAAGATCTCTATGGGGTTGTTTGGATCCGTTTATTTTAATGTAATCAAAATCTACTTAATAGATTAGGCTATTTGGCCTAAAAATTGGCATTCCACCACTTTCTAAAGTTTACATATAACTTGAATTCATATGGCGAGGGATATAAAATGATAATGATTTTATGTATCACTAGGTCATGCTTTTGTTCTCTAATTTATAACACGGTCTTCGGCTCACCCCTCCATAGTAGAAATATAGCACATAAATATCTTTTCTATATGGTCAGCAATAGTATACAAATATATTTCACATAAAACTATATTAGATGATTTGTGCATAAACCATAGTTATTATAATGAAATTCAATTCAAAGGTTCCAAATAGAAACTAAGGGTCTGTTTGGAAGCAAAGTATTTCAAAAACCATGATTTTGGAATACTATGGTTTTAAAATGTCATGACACAACCATAATATTTTTATATTACTTTTAGCAATACGTGTTTAGAGACAAAGTATCTCAAACCATGGTATTTAGTATATATGTGCAAGGCTAGACATAGACAAAAACTTTAGATTGCAGTGGAGTTTCAAATACTTAAAAATACCATGTATCTACAAAACCATGGTATTCAAAACATAGTTTTTTACAATATAATTAAACACCTCTTGACAAAAAAATACTATGGTATTCTTCAATACCATGTTTTATCTTAAAATTTAAAATATTTTGTTTCCAAACACCCTAATAGTCCTCTTTATGCACTGTGGCGCTATAAATTAGAAGTTGAGTTGTTGATGTGTAGTAAGCTACGACACGTTTAAAAAATAACCTTTACAGCGACGAGAAACCAAAGGTATAAAAGTTGGATCACATATGTAGTTATGTACTCTCTCAAATCTCACGGAAACAACATATTAAAGGCTTGTTTGTTTAAGCTTCTTTATGACGAGTTTTTTCGGAGAATATGAATTTAAGGAAAATATGAGTGTCATGGGGATTATGTGTGAAGGAGATGAAGAGGTCATAGGGTTTATGGTCTAGAAAGTGACATATTCCTCTTGTTGTGATGACTCAGTCGATTCTATATTCACGTTGATTTAGATAATTTTCACAGAAGCAAGCTAAAAACTTGAACGCTTGATAGCCCACAGTAGCTTGTGGTAGCCATAATCTATATTTAAACTGAAACAAACGTGCCATAGTAGCCGATCCTAGCTCAAAGGAAAGCTCTGGTCTTTATCAATACTGGAGCATCACAAAGAAATTTTTGGGTGTATTTGGGCCTACAGCGGCTGGAGGCCAGCTGGATGCAAGGTGTCATGTTTGGTTGAGCTAGAGTAGCTGACACCAGTTCACCCATATGTATGGCCAACCAAAATATTGTTTTGTCCTGTTTTGTATTGTAGTGCACAATTTGCACGGTGGAGTTTGAATATAGAAATGGGGATGCATAAGTTGTTGATGTTGGTCACTTATTTTTTATTACTAAAGGATATCAAAACAAGACAACGCAAGTCATTAAAACAGAAGCTTCTCCCTTCAATTAACTCTTCTCCGAACGTTAACTCAAGAGAGAAGACATAAGACAAAGATATGTATTAATGAGAATGATGTGTAAACAATAAAGAGCAAGACATATTACTCATCTGAATGTATACACACACATTATTTCATTTCTTGCAATATATCAAATGATTACAAGAGTACCTTGAAGGTAGCTTCAAAGGCTGAGCAGATCAGTGCTCTGATCCCTCGACACTGGTCCAATAAAGAAGGTGGATGCATCGATCTCTACTGGATGCATCAAAAAGTGGGCAATAGAGATGGTGGGGTTCAACCTCAACTTCATCACTTATCATGCAGTAAAGAGCCTTGCTCTTATTGACTTCGTGACTGAATGGACACTGCTCCAACAACACTTCAGCCAATGTCAGATTCCCACCTAGGCCAGACCCAAACACAAACCCACCATCCCACTTTTCGATGCATGATGAGGGATGAAGTTGACATCTGTTCCACTAGGTTGTAAAGTATCGCTCATAGTGGAATAGATGTAACCATTGAGATCAAGTTTGCCTAGAAATAATGGCACAACTTTCGAGACATGATAAAGACTTCATATTCGTAGAGAAGCTTCTGCATCTTCGGATACCTTGTCTTTACATCATGGAGGACTTCACTGGTGAATGACGACGCATGGTGTAACACGACCTTGGGTCACCCTTGGGCCATGACTATGAATCCGATGACGTCTTACCACCACTAATTTGCGGTTGCTTCCCTAGTGTCAAGCACTAGGGGATTTTGGAGGAAGGCCTCCACAACGTCAAGAGGCTTAATAGAGATAGCAACACTAAATTAGGTCATTGTTATGTTCGATGTGGTGTGTGAAAGGGAAATGTGCCCTTGGGCCATTTATAAGTATTTTGGTGATTAAGTGACCAACACAAGTGGTTATGTGTTAAACTATGCCAAATGGTGAACAAAGCGCAAATCAATACAAAGGTATGATTCTAGACTTAGTACATTGGTTTTTGTGTACTAACATATTTGTCTAAGTGCTAGAATCAGAGAAAAGACAAATGGAAAAGACTTGGCTCGAGCAGCCAAGACTCTGCTCAGTCTGGGTGCACCGGACTGTCCGGTGGTGCACCGGACAGTGTCCGGTGCGCCAGGCTGGCTCTGGTGAAAAAACCGCTCTCGGGAATTGAACGGCGGTGTACGGCTATAAATCACCGGACTATCCGGTGAGCCAACGGTCGGCCGCGCAATCCGCGCGTGACGCGTGGCCGGGCCAACGGTCTGATGGGGGCACCGGACTGTCCGGTGTGCACCAGACAGTGTCCGGTGCGCCAACGGCTCCAAATTGTCAACGGTCGGCTGCGCCAGAATAGGAAAGAGATCTGCACCGGACAGTGTCCGGTGGTGCACCGGACTGTCCGGTGCACCAGTCGACAGAAGGCAAGATTTGCCTTCCTGGATTGCTCTCAACGGCTCCTAGCTGCCTTGGGGCTATAAAAGGGACCCCTAGGCGCATGAAGGAGAACACCAAGCACACTCTAAGCATTCTTGATCATTCACACTCCGTCTTTGCGCACTCGATTGACATTCTTAGTGATTTGAGCTCCATGTTAGTGGTGAACCTTGTGTTATTCAATTGAGCTCAAGTCTTGGTTGTGTGTGTGCGTATTGCTGTGGATTTGTGTGTGTTGCTCTTCCCACTCTTACATCTGTGCTTCTTTGTGATAATCTCATTGTAAGGGCGAGAGACTCCAAGTTGTGAAGATTCCTCGCAAACGGGAAAAAGTAAAATAAAAGGAACACCGTGGTATTCAAGTTGATCATTGGATCACTTGAAAGGAGTTGAGTGCAACTCTCGTCCATTGGGACACCACAACGTGGACTAGGCAAGTTTTGTACTTGGCCGAACCACGGGATAAATCTCTGTGTCTCTTGTGTCTGTTCTCACTGTGTCATTTGTGGTTCACAAGAGCTCTCCTTAGCCACTTGATTTTATTGTTCTAACACTTAATCAAGTTTGTGGCTTTAAGTTTCAAGTTTTTACAGGATCACCTATTTACCCCCTCTAGGTGCTCTCAGTGTGTAGTGCTAAGATGGATCGTAGGCTTAGACGCCACCTCAACATAGCTTTGGAGTGAGGATAGGGAAGAGATATCGAAGGATGACAATCTCTCCGTGCTTATGGAGGTGTTCACCGTGAGACTCCTTAAACATATAAAAGTAGATAAATAAAAAAAGAGTCAATAAAGATTTTAGAGAATGTTTTTTGGGTTATACATATCTTACACTTAAGCACCATATAATATGGCTCGTTCGAGAGTGTCAGACCATCTCTAGTATATCCCGTGTGTTTGGTTGACTGCTGTCGGTAGTTGCACCCACCATACGCACAAGTATGTTTTGTTTGGTTCACGGACTCGTGATGCAAAAACGTTAGGCTGGTCGGGGATGGACGGCAGCCGCGTACGCTCGCGTGCAGCATGGACGGGTACAGTGGCACGAATATCAAGATGTGTTTTTATTTTATTTTCTATTATATCTCCTAAATAAAAGATTAAATCATCGAACAAAATTTATATTTATGTTTCTAGGATTTTTATAAATAAACCTAGACCATACATACTATATAATATTTAAAATTTACTTGTGTACTCTTCTTTAATATATGTTTGAGTGTATATGGTCTATTTGTGAGCCTGACTTTACTTATACAGACGATGGTGTATATGGTCTATTTGTAGAGTGTACCATTGACATGGTAGAGTTTGAACTACGAGCTGATATAAGAAAGCCTATAGTATAGATGACCAATAAGCACGAGGCCCGCGAGCCTGACACGAAGCCCGCTGTTTGGGCCGGTCCCGAGCCCGGCACGACCCGGCACGAACAAGCGGGCCGGACTCGGACATGAAACTAGACAAGGTGGGCTAGCCCGGCACGACCCGTTTACCTTTAAGCCTATTAAACCGCTTTTTTTACACTAAAGCGTGCTTATCGGCCCGCACAACCCATTTTTTTGTGCTAAACGGGCCGGCCCAGCCCGTTTAGGCCCGCTACGGGCCGAGTTTGGATAAAAAATTATGCCCGCGTGCTTAAATGGCTCGGCCCGGTTTTCTAACCGTGTTTGGTAGGCCGAGCCCAAAACGGGCTGGGCGGCCCGTTTGACCATCTCTAGCCTGCAGTCACCCCCTTTCCCCCTCCATCTCGGTGTCAGACGCATACGCACCCAGGAGATACAGCGAGCGAGCGACCAAAGCCATGGCTCTCCGCACCCTGGCATCGAAGAAGGTCCTATCCTTCCCGTTCGGCGGCGCGGGCCGGCCGTTGGCGGCGGCGGCGTCTGCGAGGGGGGTGACGACGGTCACACTCCCCGACCTCTCCTACGACTTCATCGCGCTGGAACCGGCCATCTCGGGGGAGATCATGCGCTTGCACCACCAAAAGCACCACGCCACCTACGTCGCCAACTACAACAAGGCGCTGGAGCAGCTTGACACTGCCGTCTCCAAGGGCGACGCCTCCGCTGTCGTCCAGCTGCAGGGCGCCATCAAGTTCAACGGCGGTGGTGAGTCACTGCCCTGTACTCGCTCCACATCTATCCCCTTCTTGGGTACCGTGCTTTTTCTTATTTTGGGGGATTATTATCTGAGCGGGGCGAATTTTATGGGTTCGATGAAGGCTAAGTGCGGTTTTTTTCCCGATCTCGTGTGATCTGATTACGAAAAGGTAGATGTTGTTGACCTCCCTGTTTTCAGCAAGTGTTCCTGTACCGTGTACCCTGAGGGTTTCGGTGGCTGTGGTGGAGGTTTTCTCATAGACAATAAATGCAGATTTAGACGGACCATCGAAGGCTCGGTGGGATCCAATTAGGATAGTACATGTTGGAGTCTGCCCCCCTGCCTCCTATTAGTGCTTCTGTAACAGTCGAATTTTCGAGATTAGTTAGTGCTACCATTATGTTCGTCTTGTGTCTATTATTATGTGATTTTGGTATTATTTACCTTTTTCCTGCATCTAGCTGCATGTCCTTTCTTTACTATACTGATCTAGAGCTGATGGTACTAGTAGCATTTGCCCGGTTGTGGTTGTTAAGAACTGGTTAAGTTCTTGTTGTGCAGCAACCAGTGTGATTTGGTTGCCTATTGAAACTTTTAGAGCTGTAGTTACTGATGTTCGAACCCAAGGTTTTAAATAGAGGGCTATGACATTTAATGGCAGCCTCTTCCAGAAGCTATAAAAAGTTATAGTGGGAGCTATTTTATTTAGCGGTTTTGTAGAAAACATGTATAAGGATCTGGAGAACATATTTTTATGTCCATTACTTAAACAATCAACATACTCACAACTATAATTATCATACATACCCCTTCAATGGTCGAAATCGAACAATTTAAAAGTTATTCAAAATTAATTACAACATTTATTGATTAAATGTTACAACAAAGATGCATAGATTATAGTAATCAAGAGCAAGGAATCAATATTAGCAATGCTAATACCCCGTTTGGATGTAGATATTCAAGACTGGAATTGGGAATTGGAATCGGGAATTCTGAATTCTGCTGTTTGGCTGGCTAAAGAATTCAGAGCTAGAATTAAAGCTCAATTCCTTGGAAATGGACTTTAACTAAAAAGTGTCTCTCACAATTCAGAGCCAAGACTCTAGGTATTGGATGGAATTGCAATTCCAGATACATCCAAACAACAGATTTGTATTGAAACTCATTTCCAATACTAGACAAATTTGGTATTGGATCTAATTCAATTCCAACATCTCCAATATCTACATCCAAACGGACCCTAAACATATTTCGTGGCAAAACCAAATAATGGTGTTTAGCGGAGCTATGGTGTCATTAGTGGCAATAACAGAACAGTTGACAATATCTTAGTGGTAGCGGAGCTATAGATGGCAATCTAGAACCTTGTTCAGACCTATAAGGCCTTGTTCGGTTGCATGGGATCGGAGGGGATTGAGGGGGGATTAAATCCCTTTCTATTCGTTTTTGACTAGCAAGGGATTTAATCCCCTTCAATCCACTTCTATAACCGAACAAGCCCTAAAGTGGTTTCATAGGATCTTGCACTTCTAGATTATGGACTACATTTAGTTTCTCTTCTTCTCAAGCATACCCCTAACTTGCTTCAGGTTGTCTATACTGTACTTTTTTGTGGAACAGTGAAATTTGTTCATTTGGTTTTGTAAGCTGCAGCCTATTAAACCCTTCAGTAGAAAAATTGGTTTAGTCACATCTTGTTGGGCACTTGGGCTAGATTGATGAGAGGTGAGCAAGCTCCTCACCACTTATTGGCAAGAAGCTCATTGGCCTATATAACTTGTTCATGAGCATGGCATGTTAGCCTCCTGATTTTATTCACATGTAATATTTTTGGGAAGTTTTCCTTGTATTGAGATTGCCAACTAACTGTTCCTCTGCTCTAGAAGTTTGCTAACATAATTATCATTTTTCAGGTCATGTGAACCATTCAATCTTCTGGAAGAACCTCAAGCCCATTAGCGTGAGTGTCTTGTTAAGACAATTTGTTGTTTCAACTGTGCTTGTTATCTTTTTTTATGTCGCTTTATGGAAAATTATGTGGATATTGAATGCTTTGCAGGAAGGTGGCGGGGAGCCGCCTCATGGGAAACTTGGCTGGGCCATCGATGAGGATTTTGGTTCGTTTGAGGCACTTGTAAAGAAGATGAATGCAGAAGGCGCTGCTTTACAAGGGTCTGGATGGGTGGTATGTATATTACTATATTATGCTTTGTTTATGTTTATTGAGAATAGTTGAAGGTGTGTTCTGTTGACCATTAACCTCATGCTTCTCTGCAGTGGTTAGCTTTGGATAAAGAGGCAAAAAAGCTTTCAGTTGAAACAACAGCTAATCAGGTGAAAGATGTTAACCGTATCTGTTTATTCTTCGTATGATACAGCATGGCTATGCCCAGTTCTCATTCTGGATCGGAGTCATATTGATGGCAACTTCCTTGCCCCTAGGTGCCCCATAGGCAAGCTTAACAGACACATGCCATCTTGCAAGCTTCATTGTTGTTGAGTGTGATTATATGCAGGCTTTGCATTTGTATGCATGCTTAAGAAAGGTATCTGACATAAGAAAAAAATTTAAAATATAATAATCAAAATAAGCATCTAATGGGAAATGGATGTTGGGTTGCTTATGATATTGTATAAAAAAGGGTGTGAAGGGAAATGGATGTTGGGTTGCTTATCTGTGAAGATTGTACAGAAGGTTGTTCCATACACACAGCTAATTTTAGTATCTTGCAGGATCCTCTGGTGACTAAAGGTGCAAGCTTGGTTCCGCTGTTGGGGATTGATGTCTGGGAACATGCATACTACCTGCAGGTGATCTTTGTGATGCTCCTAAACTGATGATGACTTCACACTGTTGCTTGACTCGTATGGAAAGGCTGCATCAAAAATTGTTATTGGCTCCTTGCATGTTACCATCCTATTGGTTCAACAACCCCTAAAATTAGCAACTTATGAATTATCTCCTCGATT
Organism: Zea mays; assembly: GCF_902167145.1. Taxonomy (NCBI): domain Eukaryota; kingdom Viridiplantae; phylum Streptophyta; class Magnoliopsida; order Poales; family Poaceae; genus Zea; species Zea mays. The sequence goes on from NC_050101.1 coordinate 146,858,869, forward strand.
CTTTTTATAAGTTGCCCATCATTCAGATTGGTGTTTATATTGAAGATAATTCCTACATCTTTCAAGTTTCAACCGTTTTAGATAATCCCAAATTCTAGCAGCTTATGGATTATTATATCATTATTATGGTTTATGCTTTACACATCAAAGAATTTAGAAGTAACAGTACAAATCTTGGATATATGACCATGCATGTAGAAGGTAAAATTGTCAAAGATATTTTCGAAGGTTGCCCAGTTGCAGTTTTGATTGAAAAAAGCAATATTTTCCCCTCCTTTCCAATCTGTGGGAAGCCGTGTGCCCCTGCTTTAACAACGAATTCAAATTGATCTTGGGTTCTGCGTCCTGAGTGGTTCAAATTTATTTGCCCTCCCAATATCAGTGTCAATTTTGTCGTGAGTCAATCTTGAAGAGACTTTGTTGTCGTGCTAAGTGCTCACTGCTTTCTTGGTTGCAGTACAAGAATGTTAGGCCGGATTACCTGAACAACATCTGGAAGGTGATGAACTGGAAATATGCTGGAGAGGTGTACGAAAATGTTCTTGCTTGAATTGTCTTAACGGACAATACACATCTGCGCGCGCGGGTTTCGGCTGTTTGATCATGTGAAATAAAGATGGACCTGTCTAGCGGCTGGACCTTGTGTACATTTCACTGAGATAGACTAATGCACGGCCTGCCGATTTTGTTCGTCCTGCTTGCGTGCTACTCTGTCTCTGCTCCTAGTTTTTGGCATCATGTTTATGTTGAGCAAGGTGATGCCCAAGGGAAGCCATTCCCACTCTTGTCTCCATTAATAAAATCAGCTGAGCTTCCGATGTTTGCTTGAATTTGTTGCCATGCGTTTCCAGTTTTTGGCCATTCCACTTGTTGGAGCAAAATCTTGCAAATCATCTTCAGAGGCATCATGTTTTTGCTGAGCAGAAATTACCGTTTGAAGATGTCTATTCAGTTTGAGGCTGCTTAACCTTCACACGGATAGTCGGATACATAGCACATTTGCCTTTTGTGATGTTTTTTTGTTTTGTTTTGCAAAATACAAAGATCAACTAGACATGTTAGATCTGAGATGGACGACGATGATTTGATGTGCATCATGTGCACTAGATACATTCCTTTGTTCTGTATGCTATACTTCTATGCAGTGATGCGTGTTGAACACTGAATTTTCACACGATCTGGCTGCTTGCGCACAATTCGTTGAGAAGGGAACGATTTTATCCTGATTCGTAAGGCATCAGTCTTATTCTGCATATTGTCAACAAGATGGCAATTCTATATGATCACCAGGTGCTCTAAGGCTCTGCTAAAACATGTCTGTAGGGGTCTAGGGGAAATGGTCTTTAGCTAAGGCTGCTGTTTTGGTGTGTTTTTAAGAATGTATCTTTGAACCATCGATCTAAATCATAGCTTCAGCTTTGGGCTGGTTTTCATTGGTGACGAAGGAGAAGGAAATCCTCTATAGAAAGACATAATTACTCGTCTTTACTTGTATAAAGCCTTTGTATAGAGGAGAGCATATTTTTGTAATTTCAAACAGAAATGTATATCATTCTGACCTTATAATCAGGTGTACAATACCACTACTGCAGGGGTGGGTCACTTGCATGTCATGAGTGTGTAGCACCTTTGTCTAGAAGAGCGTTCGAATCAACTTAGGAGATCTTTGAAGGTATAATATTTCGAAGGCCTCTTAAGCCATATTGCGATTTTTATCTTAGCACTGTATAACAAATGAATGAAGGAGATTGATAAATCCTTGTGTACTAGATGTACATTTAATATATGCTATTTCGTCTCATGAGCAATGAGTTTCGTGCTTGTTTTTTTTCCCTCTCCCCTTGCATCCTTCGATCTATTCGGAGATGAAAGAAGAGTGTTTCACTTTTATTGTGTTACCTTCCGGTTCTTTGCAGCAACTTCCATAGGTCTCATTGGTGGCTAGGATTTTTCCACCGTCTCGTGTCTCTCAAGAGTTGATATCATCTTTTGTTGTCTCTCGTGATTAAATTTTGCTATCAAACATGTCATTAGTGGTTGGATCTTTTTCTCTTTGTCTCTCGTGATCAACATAGTAGATGAAATAGAACATATAGAACTGATAATGGAAGAGATAGGGCGACTATTATTTATTTCTCTAAATATTAATGATTATAACATAAATCTCACACATATATAGTTCTATTAAAGCCCAAGAGTTCTCTCTGTCTCTCATGATCAACATATTAGATAAAAGTAGAACACATATAAGAGATTATCTTATTTTTTATTTCTGTGACTATAACATAGAGCTCCCACATTTATATAGTCCTACAGATGTCTAAGAGTTTGATAAGGGACCTGATACAAACGGACTAGGATTAGGGTTCCTTCTCCTTTTCTTCTAGTCTAGAGTCGGTGTGTTTTACAATAAACCCACTGTTAACATGACTTAGGCAACAAATGTACTCAAGACCACTATCCGATGCGTGCATGTGGGCATGATAGTGTGCCAAAAAAGTATTAAAGTATAGATTGCTACACCAATAGTACCCAATGATATGGGCTCCTATGCCCATTGATACGACTACACACATGCCTTAGTGGCATGTATGTCTTCCACTGTAGCTAGATATTCCTGATACTATGATATGACCAAAAGACCAAGATATGATTGGGATTCTTATGCCAGAACTGACTAGGTCCCATAGTCCAGCCGATATGTAAGCCTCTCTTCTCCCTTTGTCTATAAAAGAGAAGTAGACTAGCATAGAAACAAAGGATCCCATGGGATACCCAGGATCAACTAAAGAGCAAATTTAGCTAGATTCACAGTCAGCTAAGGGTAAACATAAAGGTGAACCATGGACCGTTAGGATAGAACTCACCAGAACCAAGTGGGAAGGGGAAGCTAGGAGGTTATGGCGCTCAGTTAACACTCAAGATTGTAATCCTCTTCACCTTTATGTTCATTATTCTATCACATATATGAGAATGTTGGGTATATGCACATTGTAGCCCGGACCTCTCTAAAATGCCCTTGTGTTGGTACCCTTTTGCCTCAAGTTCAATGCATAGAATGTCTATGCCCCTACTATTTCTAATACACTCCTGGGTACTCATGTACCCCAGTGTCGTGCCATGGCAATAGAATACATCATATTCGTTAATCGCATTGCATATATTGTCTCATTAAAACTTGTGTAAGAAACCTTCAAGTAAAAACTAACATAGGGTAAAAGAGTATAATATTTAACATTTTTGTCATGTATTTGACATCTAATTCTATTCCTAGTAAATCGATATTGATCTTCATGATCTATGCATGAACTTTGATGTTTTACCAAATGTTATCTACTTAATATTTGTAATTTTAATGGTTACTTTCAAGGTAGATTCAATCAAATATGCTTTCCCTCATAAAGTCACACTTTGAACTTCATTATTGATATCACTCTTTTCATAAATGTATGCTTAATTAATGGTATGCAGTACCATAATATTGTATCTTTCAAAATGTCATCTCATCATTCTTTAATAAATTATAATATAATTTAACAGGATCAATATGTGTCGGCGTTTCGAAACCCGGGGGTCCCTGGACCGACGAGTAAATTGTCGCCGCGTGCCCCAGCCCAGATGGGTCGGCGCGAGACGGAGCGCGAAGGGGGGAGGAAGCCGGAGGGAGACGGGCGTGAGAGGTGGAATCCCGCGGCCTTCGTGTTTGTCCCGCGCCCAGGTCGGGTGCACTTGCAGTAGGGGGTTACAAGCGTCCACGCGGGAGGGAGCGAGCGGCCTCACGCGAGCGCCGTCCCGTCCTTCCCCGCGCGGCCAACCCTCTGTAAGAGGGCCCTGGTCCTTCCTTTTATAGGCGTAAGGAGAGGATCCAGGTGTACAATGGGGGGTATAGCAGTGTGCTAATGTGTCTAGCGGAGGAGAGCTAGCGCCCTAAGTACATGCCATCGTGGCAGCCGGAGAGGTTTTGGCACCCGGTTCGTGTGGTGTCGTGGCCGTCGGAGGAGCGCTGGAGCCTGGCGGAAGGACAACTGTCGGGGCTGTCGAGTCCTTGCTGACGTCCTCTTGCTTCCGTAAGGGGGCTGAGAGCCGCCGTCGTCATAGAGCGTGCGGGGCGCCATCATTACTTGTCTGGCGGAGCGAGCCAGATGGGACGTCGGTCTTGTTCCCCGTAGCCTGAGTCAGCTTGGGGCAGGGTAATGATGGCGCCTCCTGTTGACGTGGTCGGTCCGAGCCCTAGGTTGGGCGAGGTGGAGGCTCCTCCGAGGTCGAGGTCGAGTCTGTCTTCCAAGGCCGAGGTCGAGTCTGAGCCCCTGGGTCGGGCGAGGCGGAGACCGTCGGCTGAGGCCAGGGCTGAGTCCGAGCCCTGGGGTCGGGCGAAGCGGAGTTCGTCATCTTCCGGGGCTGAGCCCGAGTCCGAGCCCTAGGGTCGGGCGAAGCGGAGTTCGTCGTCTTCCGGGGCTGAGCCCGAGTTCGAGCCCTGGGGTCGGGCGAAGCGGAGTTCGTCGTCTTCCGGGGCTGAGCCCGAGTCCGAGCCCTGGGGTCGGGCGAAGCGGAGTTCGTTGTCTTCCGAGGCTGAGCCCGAGTCCGAGCCCTGGGGTCGGGCGAAGCGGAGTTTCCTATGGCGCCTGAGGCCGGACTTGGCTGCTGTCAGCCTCACTCTGTCGAGTGGCACAGCAGTCGGAGCGGCGCAGGCGGCACTGTCCTCTTGTCAGACCGGTCAGTGGAGCGGCGAAGTGACTACGGTCACTTCGGCTCTGTCGACTGGAGGGCGTGCGTCAGGATAAAGGTGTGAGGCCACCTTTGCATTAAATGCCCCTGCGATTTGGTCGGTTGGCGTGGCGATTTGGCCAAGGTTGCTTCTTGGTGAAGACTGGGCCTCGGGCGAGCCGAAGGTGTGTCCGTTACTGGAGGGGGTCCTCGGGCGAGACATAGATCCTCCGGGGTCGGCTGCCCTTGCCCGAGGCTGGGCTCGGGCGAGGCGTGATCGCGTCCCTTGAATGGACCGATCCTTGACTTAATCGCACCCATCAGGCCTTTGCAGCTTTGTGCTGATGGGGGTTACCAGCTGAGATTTAGGAGCCTTGAGGGTACCCCTAATTATGGTCCCCGACAGTAGCCCCCGAGCCTCGAAGGGAGTGTTAATACTCGCTTGGAGGCTTTTGTCGCACTTTTTTGCAAGGGGACCAGCCTTTCTCGGTTGCGTTTTGTTTCGGTGGGTGCGCGCGAGCGCACCCGCCGGGTGTAGCCCCCGAGGCCTCGGAGGAGTGGTTTGACTCCTTCGAGGTCTTAATGCATTTCGCAACACTTCGGCTAGTCTGGTTGTTCCCTCATGCGAGCTGGCCGTAGCCCGGGTGCACGGTCGGGTCCCAAGTTCTCGGGCTGGTATGTTGACGCTGTCAATGGTTGGGCCGGAGCCGGGTTTGCGAGAGCAGCCCCCGAGCCTCTGCACAGGGCGAGAGGATGGTCAGGGACAAACTCGACTTTTTTACATACGCCCCTGCGTCGTCTTTTCGCAAGGAGGAGGGGGGGAAAGCGCCATGTTGCCCTTGGAGGGCGTCGAACATGGTGTTTCCAGCGAGCTGCTGACGGGTAATCCGAGTGGACGCCCGTGCCCCATTTGTTAGGGGTCGGCTAGAGGCCCGGAGGCGCGCTCCAAAAGTACCTGCGGGTGATCTGCCGGACCCGGTCCCCTTTCGACGGGGTCCGAGGGCTCGATGTCTCCCTCTGATGGGATTCCATTACAAGATCGTTCCCGCTGGTCTCGGAAATGTCCTAGGGTACCTCGGGAGCGTAGCCCGAGCCTTGGTTATGTATCGAACGTACCCAGGGTCATCCCTCGCTCTGTGTCTGAGGCGGCTGTGAACCCTTTGAGGGCCAGCCTACGAACCCCTGATCAGTAGTGGGCGCGGAGCCCGAGTGGCCTGAGGCGGTCGTTGAACCCTTCCGAGGGGCCGGCCTTCGAACCTTTGACCAGTAGTGGGCGCGGAACCCAAGCGCTCTGAGGCGGCTGTTGAACCCCTCCGATGGGCCAGCCTTTGAACCTCTGATCAGTAGGGAGGCTCGGGGCCTGTTTCCTTCACGGAGAAGGATCCTTTTCGGGGTATCCCCCTTTCCCGGTCCCTGTTGTAAGAGAGAGAAAGAGGAAAAGGATACGAAATCGAATGACGTGGCGTACCTTTTTTGACGCGGTCATTATGGCGAAGGCGAAGCGTCGCTCGCTTCTCCTGCCTGAGGCGCCGCCGTGGAGTTAATGCGACAGGGTGAGTGGTTTGCGGGGCGGCCGTTGCGCGTGCGCGAGCCGTTCGAGGAACGGTCGTTTCGCTTTGAGTCTTCGAATCCCGCGGCGGGTTCGGGCGACGCGTTGAACGGGTCTCGCCTTGGTCTTTATATACTCGGGGGAGGGTCTGGTGACGGTTCTTTGCTCTGCTTCTTGCCTCCTTCTTAGGTTTTCGCAACCTGAGGGATTTTGCCAGAGAAAAGGAAACCACCCACCCAGTCCTTTCCACCGCCACCCCTTCTGCTCGGTGATGGCCGACCGGGTGACCATTATTTCGCCGCGCGACCCATGGCCTTTCTCCACAGTCACGGCGGATGACCTGGAGGACCTCATTGCTGAGGGTTTACTTTGCCCTCTCTCTGATGAGAGGCGGCCGGAGTGGATTCCCCCCGAACGGAGCCGCCCCGTCCCCGCCGCCGGGGTACGTCGTGAGCTTCGTCTCCTTCCACGAGCGGGGATTCGGTGTGCCGGCAAGCCGCTTCATGCGGTCGATTCTGCATAACTACGGGGTGGAGTTGCACAACCTCAGCCCCAACTCCATCTCGCAAGCCGCCATCTTCGTAGCGGTGTGCGAAGGATACTTGAGGATCGACCCCCACTGGGACTTGTGGACTCATTTCTTCTCCGCGGAGCTTTTTGCTTCGCCGACGGGGGAGAGAAGGGTCCGCGCGGCAGTGCGGGCTGGCGGCTGCATCCTCCAGCTGAGGCAGCCGCGGGCGTCGCAGTATATTCTCGCCGTCCTTGCGTCCTCGAATAAAGGGTGGCAGCGCCAGTGGTTCTATCTCCGGAATGACGACGAGAGGCTCCCGTCGTTTTCTCAGCGAGTGGTCACCGTCGCCGCCGATGCTTGGTGCTACGGGACCCCGCACGACAGACAGAAGAATCTTGAGCCCCTTCTCAAGGCCCTGGAGGCGTTGCGGAAAGGAGGGCTCACCGCTGCGGGAGTGATTGCCGCCATTCATCGCCGGAGGGTGCTTCCCTTGGCGGAGCGACAGTTGCCGCTTTGGGAGATGACGCCAGAGGCTGACTTGGAGGGCTCGCGGATGTCCTCGGATCCCCTTCCCATCGACGTTCTCCACGGGCGGGTGGCCGTCGCGTTGGGAAAACCGGACGCCAGCGCCTTCTCTCAGCCCTTGATGCGTCCCGACCGCGGGTGTGTGTGCCTGGTGAGTGTCCGCTCCTTCTTTCTCCTTGCGTCGGATTGCCCTTGGTCCTTACGGTCGAGACTTTTCATCTCTCTCCAGGAGGTGGGGTGTCACAAGCCTTCCCGGCCACGGGTCCCGGAGGACACGGTGGACCGAGCAGCGCGGCGGGTTGCCGCGGAGGAGAAGAAGAAAAAGGACGCGAAGAAGGCTCGGGCCTGCGAGCGGACGTGGGCCCAAGACGCCTTGGAAAAGCTCCATCGTCGGCAGGAGAGGGATGGACTCCCGAGGGAGCCATCGCCGGAAACACCTGACGACGACGACGATGATGAAGACGATGACGAGGATGACGACATGGCTGCCCGCCTTGGCCTCAGCCCGGGTTTGAGGCTAGGCCAGGAGTCGTTAAGCCAGCCCCCGAGCGGGCTGGCGCCGTTAGTTCCCGGGGTCGAGACGCCGAGGTCCCGGCCCGAAGAGCGGGGGCAGACCGAGGGGGTACTCGACCCCTCGGCTGGGGAAGTTGAGGTGACCCCAGGGAGTCAGGCCGAGGCGCCTGTTCCCCGAGAACCGTCGCCACGCTGGCAGCGCAGGAGAGCGACCCTCAGGTCGCCGTGGCAGCGCCTGGGCAGTCCGTCTCCCGGGCGTCCAAGGTGCCCAAGGCGAGGATGGTACCGAAGCTGGCGGCGAGGCGGTCCTCGGCGGTACCTTCGGGGGTCGAGATCCGAGAGACCTCTCCTCAGGCACGGTTGATCATGGCCCGGAGCGGGTAAGTACCTTAGAACGTCTTCGTCCTGGCTCCTCATTTGTATGTCCCGACCGTGACTTTCCTTTCCTCCTCAGCAAGCGAAGCCATGGCCTGACCGATCTGGCTCCCCGGAAAGTCCTCAAGACGGCGTCGGCTTCCGCAGCCGGTGCCGCGCCGGGCCTCGCCGTTCAGCTGACCTTCTCGCAAGGCGCCCCACAGCGGGGGGCTCAGGCGGCACCAGTCGCCGTGGAGCGAGTTCCCGAGGCTGGCTCTTCTGTCGAGGTGGTCGTCGCGTTAGGGGAGGCGGCTGGCGCGAACGTGGCCTCGGGCCCACCAGACATGCCGCCGGCGCAGGCGCCAGCTGTTGCCGTCCCGGTCGGGGAGCGACCTGTCGCCGCCGAAGCTGAGATGGCCGAGGCGTCGGCACTTGGTGCCTCGGAGGAGGGGGGCGTGGAAACGCGACCCGTCCCGCCGAGCGGCATCCTTGTCCCTGCGCGGCGGAGCTCCGAGGGGCGGCGCCAGTTGCTCTGGTTCCGGACCCGTGAGGCTTCAGATCCCTTCTTCGTTCTTGACGATGAGCGGGAGGAGCAGTCTTGGGACGAGCTCCGCGAGTGTGCCGAGGCAATGGTGGGGTCGCTCCGGTCATCCTTGGAGGTCTTTTGCAGGGACGTCCCCAAGATCCTCCAGGTAATGATTTCAGGCATACCTTTTTTGTGATCAAGGCGCCCTTTGTGACGCCCCGCTTCCTTCCCTCAGGATCTAACGGATCTGAGCGCCGCCAAGTCGTCGTTCATCCGCCACGAGGTCGATGTCTGGGGCTCGCTGCGATCCCTGAGGACCTCGCTTGCCGGGGCTACCGTGCGCCTCTCCCAGCAGGGCGCCGAGGTGGCGGACCTTCGGTTGCTCTGCGCCGATCTGAAAGCAGAGGCAGCAGCGGCACGCGCAGAGGTGCAGCGACGACAGTCGGAGTTCGACCAGGTCGTCGATGAGCGAGATCAATCTCGGGGCCGGGCTGTCGAGGCCGAAAGCCGGGCCGGAGCCCTTGCAGCAGACCTAGCCGCAGCCCAAGCCGCATCCTCGGAGCAGCGTGCCCGAACCGGAGGTATGCCCTGGCTATTTTCGGTTTTCGTTTCAGCTCGTTTCCTCCACTTGTGTTTGAGGCCTTGCGCTCTGGCTGTTCGCAGAGCTCGAGTCTGCCCTTGATGAGTCCACTAGGGCGCTTGCCCAGGCGGCCGAGCAGAGGGAGGCCGACCACGCGGCCATGTCCGAGGCCATCTCAGACTTCTGCCGGGTCTTTGGCTTCGGCGACGTCCCCTCAGGAAGCTCCCCTCGAAGTCGCCTGCAGGCCTTGGGTGACCATGTGCGCGGCAGACTCCGCGAGGCACTTCATCACGGCGTCAGGCGGGCCTTCGCCGTGCTTGCTTCCCACTACGTCGTGGATCTAGAGCGGGTCAGCGAGGGGTATTGCCTCCCTGACAAAGATGAAGCCGCCCTGGCCGAAGTCCAGAGGCTCGACGCGGCCGCCGTGGGCCCGAGCGCGGTGCTGGCAACCACCTTCGAGGCAGAGATCCTCCCGCCTGCGCCGTCGTCTGAGGCCGGGGCGGATTTTGCCGAAGGCGGGGACGAAGCCGAGGGCGCGACTCCTTCTCCGGGCAACGCCTAACTCTGCCAAAGCAGTTTTCCTTGAATGCACGTGTGTCCTTTGCGGCCGCTGAGGCCCGAACACTTTATTATCGTAGTATAAAGTCGTGCTCCTTTTCTTTCCATTTTGCGCGTCCGGCCCCGTTCGTCAGTAGCAGGGCGGCTTGCCCAAGTAGGAGTCATTTTTCGTGGTAGGTGACGAGTGAGGTATCCGTATCCCAGAGGCGTAGGAGTCCCTCGGCTCAGTCAGCCTTTCCACTTACATGCGCCCGCGTTCGCTTCTTGGGGTCCTGCTACTGATATAGCCGGGGAACGCAGAAGCCTTTTTTGATTGAAAATTTTGACGCAGAGGGGGATCCCCTCTTTTAGCCCCCGAGGGAGGGTCAGGCTTTGCCGAGGCAAGGCTGACCCTTCCTTGATGACTAAACTTTGCGTGTGAACGAGGTATGTGAACGACTTGAAAGCATCTTAAAGGTAGAAACGACGTAGCTGTCGGATGTTCCAAGCGTTGCTGTAGACCTCGCGTTGACTATTGGCCAGCTTGTACATTCCGGGCTTCAGAACCTTGGCGACGACGAACGGCCCTTCCCAGGGAGGCGTGAGCTTGTGCCACCCTCGAGCGTCTTGTCGCAGCCGAAGCACCAGGTCGCCCACCTGGAGGTCTCGGGACCGAACCCCTCGGGCGTGGTAGCGTCGCAGGGACTGCTGGTACCGCGCTGAGTGTAGTAAGGCCATGTCCCGAGCCTCTTCCAGCTGGTCCAGTGAGTCTTCTCGGTTGGTCTGATTGCTTTGGTTGGCGTAGGCCCTCGCCCTCGGGGAACCGTATTCTAAGTCTGTGGGCAAGATGGCCTCGGCCCCATAGACTAGAAAGAACGGTGTGAAGCCTGTGGCCCGGCTCGGCGCCGTCCTCAGACTCCAGACCACCGAGGGGAGTTCCTTCATCCACCGTTTGCCGAACTTGTTGAGGTCGTTGTAGATCCGAGGCTTGTGTCCTTGCAGAATCATGCCGTTGGCACGTTCTACCTGCCCATTTGTCATGGGGTGGGCCACGGCGGCCCAGTCCACCCGGATGTGGTGATCCTCGCAGAAGTCCAGGAACTTTCTGCCGGTGAACTGGGTGCTGTTGTCGGTGATGATGGAGTTCGGGACCCTAAAACGATGGATGATGTTGGTGAAGAACGCCACCGCCTGTTCGGACCTGATGCTGTTTAGGGGTCGGACCTCGATCCACTTGGAGAATTTGTCGATGGCGACCAACAGGTGCGTGTAGCCCCCGGGTGCCTTTTGCAAGGGGCCGACTAGGTCCAGACCCCACACAACAAACGGCCAGGTGATGATGATAGTCGCCTAGAGGGAGGGTGAATAGGGCGAAACTGAAATTTACAAATATAAACACAACTACAAGTCGGGTTAGCGTTAGAAATAAAAACGAGTCCTCGAGAGAGGGTGCAAAACAAATCTCGAGCAAATAAGGAGTGTGACACAAGGATTTGTTTTACTGAGGTTCGGTTCTCGCAAACCTACTCCCCGTTGAGGTGGTCACAAAGACCGGGTCTCTTTCAACCCTTTCCCTCTCTCAAACGGTCCCTCGGACCGAGTGAGCTTCTCTTCTCAAATCACTTGGGAATCAAACTTCCCGCAAGGACCACCACACAATTGGTGTCTCTTGCCTCAATTACAAGTGAGTATGATCTCAAGAAAGAATGCAAAAGAAGAGAGGCGATCCAAGCGCAAGAGCTCAAATGAACACTACAAATCACTCTCTCTAGTCACTAAAGCTTTGTGTGGAGTTGGGAGAAGATTTGATCTCTTTGGTGTGCTTTGCAATGAATGCTAGCTCTTGTATAGTGGTTGGAAGCTGGAAAACTTGGATACAATGAATGGTGGGGTGGTTGGGGTATTTATAGCCCCAACCACCAAACATGACCGTTGGTGGAGGCTGTCTGTCGTATGGTGCACCGGACAGTCCGGTGTACACCGGACATGTCCGGTGCGCCAGCCACGTCACCAAAGCCGTTGGATTTCGACCGTTGGAGTTCTGACTTCTGGGCCCGCCTGGATGTCCGGTGGCGCACCGGACATGCATTGTAGAGTGTCCGGTGCGCCACTACGCGCGTGCCTGACTTCTGTGCGCTCTGCCGCGCATTAAATGCCGTTGCAGGTGACCGTTGGCGCGAAGTAGCCGTTGCCCCGCAGTTACACCGGACAGTCCGGTGAATTATAGCGGGGCAGCTGTTGCAAATTCCCGAGGCTGCCAAGTTCCAGAGCCGCGTCCCCTTGGAGCACCGGACACTGTCCGGTGTACACCGGACAGTCCGGCGTACACCGGACAGTCCGGTGAATTATAGCGCGCTAGCTCTGAGAAATCTCGAGGCTGAGGAGTTCAGCGCGAGGCTCCTGGTGCACCGGACACTGTCCGGTGCGCCACCGGACAGTCCGGTGCGCCAGACCAGGGAGTCTTCTGGGATGCTTTTAGCTCTCTATTTTGAACCCAACTTTGGTCTTTTTAATTGGCTTGTTGTGAACCTTTGACACCTGTATAACTTATACACTAGAGCAAACTAGTTAGTCCAATTATTTGTGTTGGGCAATTCAACCACCAAAATTATTTAGGAACTAGGTGAAATCCTAATTCCCTTTCAATCTCCCCCTTTTTGGTGATTGATGCCAACACAAACCAAAGCAAACATAAAAGTGCATAATTGAACTAGTTTGCATAATGTAAGTGCAAAGATTGCTTGGAATGGAGCCAATATAAATACTTACAAGATATGCATGGATTGTTTCTTCATTGTTTAACATTTTGGACCACGCTTGCACCACGGATTTTGTTTTTGCAAATTCTTTTGTAAATCCTTTTCAAAGTTCTTTTGCAAATAGTCAAAGGTAAATGAATAAGATTTTGCAAAGCATTTTTAGGATTTGAAATTTTCTCCCCTTGTTTCAAATGCTTTTCCTTTGGCTTAAACAAAACTCCCCCTAAATGAGATCCTCCTCTTAGTGTTCAAGAGGGTTTTGATATATCATTTTTGAAATACTACTTTCTCCCCCTTTTGAACACAATAAGATACCAATTTGAAATTTACTGATTGAAAAATCTCCAATTTTAAAATTAGGTGGTGGTGCGGTCCTTTTGCTTTGGGCTCATACTTTCTCCCCCTTTGGCATGAATCGCCAAAAACGGAATCATTAGAGCCCTTGAAGTACTTTCTTCCCCTTTGGTCATAAATAAGTGAGTTAAGATTATACCAAAGACGAAGTCCTTTTGCTCTCTCCCCCAAAGATGCGGAGTGGCTCGGAGCGACGTCGAAGGATGAGTTACGGAGTGGAAGCCTTTGTCTTTGCCGAAGACTCCAATTTCCTTTCAATACATCTATGACTTGGTTTGAAATAGACTTGAAAAACATATTAGTCATATCATATGAAAGAGACATGATCAAAGGTATACAACTGAGCTATGTGTGTAATTTTAGCAAAAGAAATTGCGTGAATCAAGAATATTGAGCTCATGCCTAAGTTTGTTAAAAGTTTGTTCATCAAGAGGCTTGGTAAAGATATCGGCTAATTGATCTTTAGTGTTAATGTAAGAAATCTTGATATCTCCCTTTTGTTGGTGATCCCTAAGAAAATGATACCGAATGGCTATGTGTTTAGTGCGGCTATGCTCGACGAGATTATCCGCCATCTTGATTGCACTCTCATTATCACATAGCAAAGGGACTTTGGTTAGTTTGTAACCGTAGTCCCGCAGGGTTTGCCTCATCCAAAGCAATTGCGCGCAACAATGACCTACGACAATATACTCGGCTTCGGCGGTAGAAAGAGCGACCGAATTTTGCTTCTTTGAAGCCCAAGACACCAAGGATCTTCCCAAGAACTGGCAAGTCCCCGATGTGCTCTTTCTATTGATTTTACACCCTGCCCAATCGGCATCCGAATAACCAATTAAATCAAATGTGGATCCCCTAGGATACCAAAGCCCAAACTTAGGAGTGTAAGCCAAATATCTCAAGATTCGCTTTACAGCCGTAAGGTGAGCTTCCTTAGGGTCGGCTTGGAATCTTGCACACATGCATACGGAAAGCATAATATCCGGTCGAGATGCACATAAATAGAGTAGAGAACCTATCATCGACCGGTATACCTTTTGATCCACGGACTTACCTCCCGTGTCGAGGTCGAGATGCCCATTAGTTCCCATGGGTGTCTTGATGGGCTTGGCATCCTTCATCCCAAACTTGTTTAGAATGTCTTGAGTATACTTCGTTTGGCTAATGAAGGTGCCCTCTTGGAGTTGCTTCACTTGAAATCCCAAGAAGTACTTCAACTCCCCCATCATAGACATCTCGAATTTTTGTGTCATGATCCTACTAAATTCTTCACATGTAGACTCGTTAGTAGACCCAAATATAATATCATCAACATAAATTTGGCATATAAACAAGTCATTATTAAGAGTTTTAGTGAATAGAGTAGGATCGGCCTTTCCGACTTTGAATTCATTAGTGATGAGAAAATCCCTAAGGCATTCATACCATGCTCTTGGGGCTTGCTTGAACCCATAAAGCGCCTTAGAGAGTTTGTAGACATGGTTAGGGTACTCACTATCTTCAAAGCCGGGAGGTTGCTCAACATAGACCTCTTCCTTGATTGGTCCATTGAGGAAGGCACTTTTCACGTCCATTTGATAAAGCTTAAAGCAATGGTAAGTAGCATAGGCCAATAAAATGCGAATTGACTCAAGCCTAGCTACGGGTGCATAGGTTTCACCGAAATCCAAACCTTCGACTTGAGAGTATCCCTTGGCCACAAGTCAAGCTTTGTTCCTTGTCACCACACCATGCTCATCTTGCTTGTTGCGGAAGACCCATTTGGTTCCTACAACATTTTGATTAGGACGTGGAACTAAATGCCATACCTCATTCCTAGTGAAGTTGTTGAGCTCCTCTTGCATCGCCACCACCCAATCTGAATCTTGGAGTGCATCCTCTACCCTGTGTGGCTCAATAGAGGAAACAAAAGAGTAATGCTCACAAAAATGTGCAACACGAGATCTAGTAGTTACCCCCTTATGAATATCGCCAAGGATGGTGTCGACGGGGTGATCTCGTTGAATTGCTTGGTGGACTCTTGGGTGTGGCGGCCTTTGCTCTTCATCCTCCTTGTCTTGATCATTTGCATCTCCCCCTGGATCATTGCCGTCATCTTGAGGTGGCTCATTTGCTTGATCTTCTACTTCATCAACTTGAGCTTCATCCTCATTTTGAGTCGGTGGAGATGCTTGCGTGGAGGAGGACGGTTGATCTTGTGCATTTGGAGGCTCTTCGGATTCCTTAGGACACACATCCCCAATGTACATGTTCCTTAGCGCTATGCATGGAGCCTCTTCATTACCTATCTCATCAAGATCAACTTGCTCTATTTGAGAGCCGTTAGTCTCATCAAACACAACGTCACAAGAAACTTCAACTTGTCCAGTGGACTTGTTAAAGACTCTATATGCCCTTGTGTTTGAATCATATCCTAGTAAAAAGCCTTCTACAGTCTTAGGAGCAAATTTAGATTTTCTACCTCTTTTAACAAGAATAAAGCATTTGCTACCAATGACTCTAAAATATGAAATGTTGGGCTTTTTACCGGTTAGGAGCTCATAGGATGTCTTCTTGAGGATTCGGTGTAGATATAACCGGTTGATGGCGTAGCAGGCGGTGTTGACCGCCTCGGCCCAAAACCGATACGAAGTCTTGTACTCATCAAGCATGGTCCTTGCCATGTCCAATAGAGTTCGATTCTTCCTCTCCACTACACCATTTTGTTGTGGTGTGTAGGGAGAAGAGAACTCATGCTTGATGCCCTCCTCCTCAAGGAAGCCTTCAATTTAAGAGTTCTTGAACTCCGTCCCGTTGTCGCTTCTGATTTTCTTGATCCTTAAGCCGAACTCGTTTTGAGCTCGTCTTAAGAATCCCTTTAAGGTTTCTTGGGTTTGAGATTTTTCCTGCAAAAAGAATACCCAAGTGAAGCGAGAATAATCATCCACTATTACAAGACAATACTTACTCCCGCCGATGCTTATGTAAGCAATCGGGCCGAATAGATCCATGTGGAGTAGCTCAAGCGGCCTGTCGGTCGTCATGATGTTCTTGTGTGGATGATGGGCACCAACTTGCTTTCCTGCTTGGCATGCACTACAAACCCTGTCTTTCTCAAAATGAACATTTGTTAGTCCTAAAATGTGTTCTCCCTTTAGAAGCTTATGAAGATTCTTCATCCCAACATGGGCTAGTCGGTGATGCCAGAGCCAACCCATGTTAGTCTTAGCAATTAAGCATGTGTCGAGTTCAGCTCTATCAAAATCTACTAAGTATAGCTGACCCTCTAACACACCCTTAAATGCTATTGAATCATCACTTCTTCTAAAGAAAGTGACACCTACAACAGTAAAGAGACAGTTGTAGCCCATTTTGCATAATTGAGATACAGAAAGCAAACTGTAATCTAATGAATCTACAAGAAAAACATTGGAAATAGAATGGTCAGGAGATATAGCTATTTTACCAAGACCTTTGACCAAACCTTGATTTCCATCCCCGAATGTGATAGCTCGTTGGGGATCTTGTTTTTTCTCGTAGGAGGAGAACATCTTCTTCTCCCCTGTCATGTGGTTTGTGCACCCGCTGTCGATTATCCAACTTGAGCCCCCGGATGCATAAACCTACAAAACAAGTTTAGTTCTTGACTTTAGGTACCCAAACGGTTTTGGGTCCTTTGGCATTAGAAACAAGAACTTTGGGAACCCAAACACAAGTTTTGGAGCTCTTGTGTTTGCCCCCAACATATTTGGCAACTACCTTGCCAGATTTGTTAGTCAAAACATAAGATGCATCAAAAGTTTTAAATGAGATGTTATGATCATTCGATGCACTAGGAGTTTTCTTCTTAGGCAACTTAGCACGGGTTGGTTGCCTAGAGCTAGATGTCTCACCCTTATACATAAAAGCATGGTTAGAACCAGAGTGAGACTTCCTAGAATGAATTCTCCTAATTTTGTCCTTGGGATAACCGGCAGGGTACAAAATGTAACCCTCGTTATCCTGAGGCATGGGAGCCTTACCCTTTACAAAATTTGACAATCTTTTAGGAGGGGCATTAAGTTTGACATTGTCTCCCCTTTGGAAGCCGATGCCATCTTTAATGCCAGGGCGTCTCCCACTATAGAGCATACTTCTAGCAAATTTAAATTTTTCATTTTCTAAGTTATGCTCAGCAATTTTAGCATCTAATTTGGCTATATGATCATTTTGTTGTTTAATTAAAGACATGTGATCATGAATAGCATTAATATCAACATCTCTACATCTAGTACAAATAGATACATGCTCAACGATAGATGTAGAGGGTTTGCAAGATTTTAATTCTACAACCTTAGCATGTAACATATCATTCTTAGTTCTAAGGTCGGAAATAGTAGCATTGCAAACATCAAAATCTTTAGCCTTAGCAAGCAATTTTTCGTTATCATTTCTAAGGCTAGCAAGAGAAATATTCAATTCTTCAATCCTAGCAAGTAAATCATCTTTATTATTTCTAGAATTGGAAGTTGAAACATTACAAACATGAGAATCAACCTTAGCTAACAAATTAGCATTTTCATTTCTAAGGTTGGCAATAGTGTCATGGCATGTGCTTAGCTCACTAGTTAATTTCTCACATTTTTCTACCTCTAGAGCATAAGCATTTTTAACCTTAACATGTTTCTTATTTTCCTTAATTAGGAAGTCCTCTTGAGAATCCAAAAGGTCATCCTTTTCATGAATAGCACTAATTAATTCATTTAATTTTTCCTTTTGTTCCATGTTAAGGTTGGCAAAAAGGGTACGCAAATTATCTTCCTCATCACTAGCATTATCATCACTAGAGGACTCATATCTAGTGGAGGATTTAGATTTGACCTTCTTCTTTTTGCCGTCCTTTGCCATGAGGCACTTGTGGCTGACGTTGGGGAAGAGGAGTCACTTGGTGACGGCGATGTTGGCGGCGTCCTCGTCGTCGGAGGAGTCGGTGGAGCTCTCGTCGGAGTCCCACCCGCGGCACACGTGGGCATCGCCGCCCCTCTTCTTGTGGTACCTCTTCTTTTCTCTCATTTTGCCCTTCTTGTCGTTATCCCTGTCACTGTCACTTGATAATGGACATTTAGCAATAAAGTGACCGGGCTTACCACACTTGTAGCAAACCTTCTTGGAACGGGATTTGTAATCCTTCCCCTTCCGTTGCTTGAGGATTTGGCGAAAGCTTTTGATGATTAAAGCCATCTCCTCGTTGTCGAGCTTTGAAGCGTCGATTGGTTGTCTACTTGGTGTAGACTCCTCCTTCTTCTCCTCCGTCGCCTTGAAAGCCACCGGTTGTGCTTCGGACGTGGAGGGATCATCAAGCTCGTTGATCTTCTTTGAGCCCTTGATCATACATTCAAAGCTCACAAAATTCCCGATAACTTCCTCGGGGGTCATTAGTGTATATCTAGGATTACCATGAATTAATTGAACCTGAGTGGGGTTAAGGAAGATGAGTGATCTAAGAATAACCTTAACCACCTCGTGGTCATCCCATTTCTTGCTCCCGAGGTTGCGCACTTGGTTCACCAAGGTTTTGAGCCGGTTGTACATATATTGTGGCTCCTCCCCTTGGCGAAGACGGAAGCGACCGAGCTCCCCCTCGATCGTTTCCCGCTTGGTGATCTTGGTGAGTTAATCACCCTCGTGCGTGGTCTTGAGTAGATCCCAAATCTCCTTCGCATTCTTCAACCCTTGCACCTTGTTGTATTCCTCTCTACTTAGAGAGGCGAGGAGTATGGTTGTGGCTTGGGAGTTGAAGTGCTCGATTTGGGTCACCTCATCCTCATCATAGTCTTCATCCCCTACGGATGGTACCTGTGCACCAAACTCAACAACATCCCATATGCTTTTGTGGAGTGAGGTTAGATGAAATCGCATTAAATCACTCCACCTAGCGTAATCTCCACCATCAAATGTTGGTGGTTTGCCTAATGGGACGGAAAGTAAAGGTGTATGCTTAGAAATGCGAGGGTAGCGTAGGGGAATCTTACTATACTTCTTGCGCTCTTGGCGCTTAGAAGTGACGGATGCCGCGTCGGAGCCGGAGGTGGAGGTTGATGAAGAATCGGTCTCGTAGTAGACCACTTTCCTCATCCTCTTTTTCTTGTCCCCACTCCGATGCGGCTTGTGGGAAGAGGATTTCTCCTTCTTCTCTTTGTGTCAAGATGAAAGGGAATTAGGCTTACACCTAGTTCCTAAATAATTTTGGTGGTTGAATTGCCCAACACAAACAATTGGACTAACTAGTTTGCTCTAGTGTATAAGTTATACAGGTGCTAAAGGTTCACACTTAGCCAATAAAAAGACCAAAAGTTGGGTTCAACAAAAGAGCAAAGGGCCAACCGAAGGCACCTCTGGTGTGGCGCACCGGACTGTCCGGTGTGCCACCGGACATGTCCGGTGCACCAGAGGACTCCAACGTAAACTCGCCACCTTCGGGAATTTCCAGAGGCACTTGCGCTATAATTCACCGGACATGTCCGGTGTACACCGGACAGTGTCCGGTGCGCCAAGGAGGAGCGGCCTCAGGAACTCGCCGGCTTCGGGAATCTCCAACGGCTCGTCCGCTATAATTCATCGGACATGTCCGGTGTGCACCGGACTGTCCGGTGCAACTCCGGAGCAACGGCTATTCGGCGCCAACGGCTACCTGCGATGCATTTAATGCGCGCGCAGCGCGCGCAGAAGTCAGAGTCGCCCATGCTGGCGCACCGGACAGTGAACAGTGTATGTCTGGTGCGCCACCGGACATCGCGGCGGGCCCAGAAGTCAGAACTCCAACGATCAGATTCCAACGGCACTGATGACGTGGCGGGGGCACCGGACATGTCCGGTGTGCACCGGACTGTCCGGTGCGCCATCGAACAGCCAGCCTCCCAACGGCCACTTTTGGTGGTTGGGGCTATAAATACCCCAACCACCCCACCATTCATAACATCCAAGTTTTCCACTTCCCAACTACTACAAGAGCTCTAGCATTCAATTCTAGACACACCAAAGAGATCAAATCCTCTCCAAATTCCACACAACGCCCTAGTGACTAGAGAGAGAGATTTGCTTGTGTTCTTTCGAGCTCTTGCGCTTGGATTGCTTCTTTTCTTTCTCACTTGCTCTTGTGATCAACGCTCAATTGTAATCAAGGCAAGAGGCACCAATTGTGTGGTGGCCCTTGCGGGGAAGTTTTGTTCCCGGCTTTGATTTGAGAAGAGAAGCTCACTCGGTCCGAGGGACCGTTTGAGAGAGGGAAGGGTTGAAAGAGACCCGGCCTTTGTGGCCTCCTCAACGGGGAGTAGGTTTGCAAGAACCAAACCTCGGCAAAACAAATCCGCGTGTCACACTCTTTATTCGCTTGCGATTTGTTTTGCACCCTCTCTCGCGGACTCGTTTATATTTCTAACGCTAACCCGGCTTGTAGTTGTGTTTATATTTGTAAATTTCAGTTTCGCCCTATTCACCCCCCTCTAGGCGACTATCAATTGGTATCAGAGCCCGGTGCTTCATTAGAGCCTAACCGCTCGAAGTGATGTCGGGAGATCACGCCAAGAAGGAGATGGAGACCGGCGAAAAGCCCACTACAAGCCACGGGAGCACTTCATCGGAAGAGTCCCGCACCAAGAGGAGGGAGAAGAAGAAGAGCTCCTCCAACAAAGGGAAGGAGAAGAAATCTTCTTCTCACCACAAAGAGAAGAAGGAAAAATCTTCTTCCCACAAGCCGCATCGGAGTAAGGACAAGCCAAAGAGGATGAGGAAAGTGGTCTACTACGAGACCGACACTTCATCAACATCGACCTCCGGCTCCGATGCGCCCTCCGTAACTTCTAAACGCCAAGAGCGTAAGAAGTTTAGTAAGATCCCCCTACACTATCCTCGCATTTCTAAACATGCACCTCTTCTTTCCGTCCCATTAGGCAAACCACCAACTTTTGATGGTGAAGATTATGCTAGGTGGAGTGATTTAATGCGATTTCATCTAACCTCACTCCACAAAAGTATATGGGATGTTGTTGAGTTTGGTGCACAGGTACCATCCGTAGGGGATAAAGACTATGATGAGGATGAGGTGGCCCAAATCGAGCACTTCAACTCTCAAGCAACAACAATACTCCTCGCCTCTTTAAGTAGAGAGGAGTATAACAAAGTTCAAGGGTTGAAGAGCGCCAAGGAGGTTTGGGATGTGCTCAAAACCGCGCACGAGGGAGATGAGCTCACAAAGATCACCAAGCGGGAAACGATCGAGGGGGAGCTCGGTCGGTTCCGGCTTCGCAAAGGGGAGGAGCCACAAAACATGTACAACCGGCTCAAGACCTTGGTGAACCAAGTGCGCAACCTCGGGAGCAAGAAGTGGGACGACCACGAAGTGGTTAAGGTTATTCTAAGATCTCTCATTTTCCTTAACCCCACTCAAGTTCAATTAATTTGTGGTAATCCTAGATATACTAAAATGACCCCCGAGGAAGTTATCGGGAATTTTGTAAGTTTTGAGTGCATGATCGAAGGCTCGAGGAAGATCAACGAGCTTGATGATCCCTCCACATCCGAAGCTCAACCCGTCGCATTCAAGGCGACGGAAGAAAAGAAGGAGGAGTCTACACCAAGTCGGCAACCAATCGACGCCTCCAAGCTCGACAATGAGGAAATGGCGCTCGTCATCAAGAGCTTTCGCCAAATCCTCAAGCAAAGGAGAGGGAAAGACTACAAGTCCCGCTCCAAGAAGGTTTGCTACAAATGTGGTAAGCCCGGTCACTTTATTGCTAAATGTCCATTATCAAGTGATAGTGACAGGGGCGACGACAAGAAGGGGAGAAGAAAGGAGAAGAAGAGGTACTACAAGAAGAAGGGCGGCGATGCCCATGTTTGTCGGGAGTGGGACTCTGACGAAAGCTCAAGCGATTCCTCCGACGACGAGGACGCCGCCAACATCGCCGTCACCAAGGGACTCCTCTTCCCCAACGTCGGCCACAAGTGCCTCATGACAAAGGACGTCAAAAAGAAGGTTAAATCTAAATCCTCCACTAGATATGAATCCTCTAGTGATGATAATGCTAGTGATGAGGAAGATAATTTGCGTACTCTTTTTGCCAACCTTAACATGGAACAAAAAGAAAAATTAAATGAATTGATTAGTGCTATTCATGAAAAGGATGACCTTTTGGACTCTCAAGAGGACCTCCTAATTAAGGAAAACAAGAAACATGTTAAGGTTAAAAATGCTTATGCTCTAGAAATTGAGAAATGTGAAAAATTATCTAGTGAGCTAAGCACTTGCCATGAGACAATAGACAACCTTAGAAATGAAAATGCTAATTTATTAGCTAAGGTTGATTCTCATATTTGTAGTGTTTCAACTTCAAATCATAGAGATGATAATGTTGATTTACTTACTAGGATTGATGAGTTGAATGCTTCCCTTGCTAGCCTTAGAATTGAAAATAAAAAATTACTTGCTAAGGCTAAAGATTTTGATGTTTGCAATGCTACAATTTCCGACCTTAGAACTAAGAATGACATGTTACATGCTAAGGTTGTAGAATTAAAATCTTGCAAACCCTCTACATCTATCGTTGAGCATGTATCTATTTGCACTAGATGTAGAGATGTTGATATTAATGCTATTCATGATCACATGTCTTTAATTAAACAACAAAATGATCATATAGCAAAATTAGATGCTAAAATTGCCGAGCATAACTTAGAGAATGAAAATTTTAAATTTGCTAGAAGTATGCTCTATAATGGGAGACGCCCTGGCATCAAGGATGACATTGGCTTCCAAAGGGGAGACAATGTCAAACTTAGTGCCCCTCCTAAAAGATTGTCAAATTTTGTTAAGGGCAAGGCTCCCATGCCTCAGGATAACGAGGGTTACATTTTATACCCTGCCGGTTATCCCGAGAGCAAAATTAGAAGAATTCATTCTAGGAAGTCTCACTCTGGCCCTAATCATGCTTTTATGTATAAGGGTGAGACATCTAGCTCTAGGCAACCAACCCGTGCTAAGTTGCCTAGAAAGAAAATTCCTAGTGCATCAAATGATCATAACATTTCATTTAAAACTTTTGATGCATCTTATGTTTTAACTAACAAATCCGACAAAGTAGTTGCCAAATATGTTGGGGGCAAGCACAAGGGGTCAAAGACTTGTGTTTGGGTACCCAAAGTTCTTGTGTCTAATGCCAAAGGACCCAAAACCATTTGGGTACCTAAAGTCAAGAACTAAAATTGTTTTGTAGGTTTATGCATCCGGGGGATCAAGTTGGATACTCGACAGCGGGTGCACAAACCACATGACAGGGGAGAAGAAGATGTTCTCCTCCTACGAGAAAAACCAAGGTCCCCAACGAGCTATCACATTCGGGGATGGAAATCAAGGTTTGGTCAAAGGTCTTGGTAAAATTGCTATATCTCCTGACCATTCTATTTCCAATGTTTTTCTTGTAGATTCATTAGATTACAACTTGCTTTCTATATCTCAATTATGTCAAGTGGGCTACAACTGTCTTTTCACTGATATAGGTGTCACTGTCTTTAGAAGAAGTGATGATTCAATAGCATTTAAGGGTGTGTTAGAGGGTCAGCTATACTTAGTAGATTTTGATAGAGCTGAACTCGACACATGCTTAATTGCTAAGACTAACATGGGTTGGCTCTGGCACCGCCAACTAGCCCATGTTGGGATGAAGAATCTTCATAAGCTTCTAAAGGGAGAACATATTTTAGGATTAACAAATGTTCATTTTGAGAAAGACAGGATTTGTAGCGCATGCCAAGCAGGGAAGCAAGTTGGCACTCATCATCCGCATAAGAACATAATGACGACCGACAGGCCACTGGAGCTCCTGCACATGGATTTATTCGGCCCGATCGCTTACATAAGCATCGGCGGGAGTAAGTACTGTCTAGTTATTGTGGATGATTATTCTCGCTTCACTTGGGTATTCTTTTTACAGGAAAAATCTCAAACCCAAGAGATCTTAAAGGGATTCTTGAGACGGGCTCAAAATGAGTTCGGCTTAAGGATCAAGAAAATTAGAAGCGACAACGGGACGGAGTTCAAGAATTCTCAAATTGAAGGCTTCCTTGAGGAGGAGGGCATCAAGCATGAGTTCTCTTCTCCCTACACGCCACAACAAAATGGTATAGTGGAGAGGAAGAATTGAACTCTATTGGACATGGCAAGAACCATGCTGGATGAGTACAAAACTTCGGATCGGTTTTGGGGCGAGGCGGTCAACACCGCTTGCTACGCCATCAACCGGTTATATCTTCACCGAATCCTCAAGAAGACATCATATGAACTCCTAACCGGTAAAAAGCCCAACATTTCATATTTTAGAGTCTTTGGTAGCAAATGTTTTATTCTTGTTAAAAGAGGTAGAAAATCTAAATTTGCTCCTAAGACTGTAGAAGGCTTTTTACTAGGATATGATTCAAACACAAGGGCATATAGAGTCTTTAACAAGTCCACTGGACAAGTTGAAGTTTCTTGTGACGTTGTGTTTGATGAGACTAACGGCTCTCAAGTAGAGCAAGTTGATCTTGATGAAATAGGTATTGAAGGGGCTCCGTACATCGCGCTAAGGAACATGTCCATTGGGGATGTGTGTCCTAAGGAATCCGAAGAGCCTCCAAAAGCACAAGATCAACCGTCCTCCTCCATGCAAGCATCTCCACCAACTCAAAATGAGGAAGAGGCTCAAGTTGATGAAGAAGAAGATCAATCAAATGAGCCACCTCAAGATGACGGCA
The DNA here is from genome assembly GCF_902167145.1 of Zea mays. NCBI lineage: Eukaryota > Viridiplantae > Streptophyta > Magnoliopsida > Poales > Poaceae > Zea > Zea mays. The sequence goes on from NC_050101.1 coordinate 146,883,526, forward strand.
TAGATCAAGGGGGAGATGCAAATAATCAAGACAAGGAGGATGAAGAGCAAAGACCGCCACACCCAAGAGTCCACCAAGCAATCCAACGGGATCACCCCGTCGACACCATCCTCGGCGATATTCATAAGGGGGTAACTACTAGATCTCGTGTTGCACATTTTTGTGAGCATTACTCGTTTGTTTCCTCTATTGAGCCACACAGGGTAGAGGAAGCACTTCAAGATTCGGATTGGGTGGTGGCAATGCAAGAGGAGCTCAACAACTTCACTAGGAATGAGGTATGGCATTTAGTTCCACGTCCTAATCAAAATGTTGTAGGAACCAAATGGGTCTTCCGCAACAAGCAAGATGAGCATGGTGTGGTGACAAGGAACAAAGCTCGACTTGTGGCCAAGGGATACTCCCAAGTCGAAGGTTTGGATTTCGGTGAAACCTATGCACCCGTAGCTAGGCTTGAGTCAATTCGCATATTATTGGCCTATGCTACTAACCATGGCTTTAAGCTTTATCAAATGGACGTGAAAAGTGCCTTCCTCAATGGACCAATCAAGGAAGAGGTCTATGTTGAGCAACCTCCCGGCTTTGAAGACAGTGAGTACCCTAACCATGTCTATAAGCTCTCTAAGGCGCTTTATGGGCTCAAGCAAGCCCCAAGAGCGTGGTATGAATGCCTTAGGGATTTCCTTATTGCTAATGCCTTCAAAGTCGGAAAGGCCGATCCTACTCTATTCACTAAAACTCTTGAAAATGACTTGTTTGTATGCCAAATTTATGTTGATGATATTATATTTGGGTCTACTAACGAGTCTACATGTGAAGAATTTAGTAGGATCATGACACAAAAGTTCGAGATGTCTATGATGGGGGAGTTGAAATACTTCTTGGGATTTCAAGTGAAGCAACTCCAAGAGGGCACTTTCATTAGCCAAACAAAGTACACTCAAGACATTCTAAACAAGTTTGGGATGAAGGATGCCAAGCCCATCAAGACACCCATGGGAACCAATGGGCATCTCGACCTCGACACGGGAGGTGAGTCCGTGGATCAAAAGGTATACCGGTCGATGATAGGTTCTTTACTCTATTTATGTGCATCTCGACCGGATATTATGCTTTCCGTTTGCATGTGTGCAAGATTTCAATCCGACCCTAAGGAATCCCACCTTACGGCCGTAAAACGAATCTTGAGATATTTGGCTTATACTCCTAAGTTTGGGCTTTGGTACCCTCGGGGATCCACATTTGATTTGATTGGTTATTCGGATGCCGATTGGGCAGGGTGCAAAATCAATAGGAAGAGCACATCGGGGACTTGCCAGTTCTTGGGGAGATCCTTGGTGTCCTGGGCTTCAAAGAAGCAAAATTCGGTCGCTCTTTCCACCGCCGAAGCCGAGTATATTGCCGCAGGCCATTGTTGCGCGCAATTGCTTTGGATGAGGCAAACCCTGCGGGACTACGGTTACAAACTAACCAAAGTCCCTTTGCTATGTGATAATGAGAGTGCAATCAAAATGGCCGACAATCCCGTCGAGCATAGCCGCACTAAACACATAGCCATTCGGTATCATTTTCTTAGGGATCACCAACAAAAGGGAGATATCGAGATTGCATACATTAATACTAAAGATCAATTAGCCGATATCTTTACCAAGCCACTTGATGAACAAACTTTTACCAAACTTAGGCATGAGCTCAATACTCTTGATTCTAGAAATTTCTTTTGCTAACTTGCACACATAACTCATGAATATACCTTTGATCATGCTTCTTTCATATGCTATGACTCATGTGTTTTCAAGTCTACTTCAAATCAAGTCATAGATGCATTGAAAGGAAATTGGAGTCTTCGGCGAAGACAAAGGCTTCCACTCCGTAACTCATCCTTCGCCGTCACTCCGTGCCGCTCTCTAGGGGAGAGAGCAATACAAAAGGACTCCTACTTTGGTATAATCTTCACTCCTTTTATTTATGACCAAAGGAGGAGAAAGTAATTTAGAGGGCTCTAATGACTCCGTTTTTGGCGGTTCATGCCAAAGGGGGAGAAAGTACTAGCCCAAAGCAAAAGGACCGCACCACCACCAATTTCAAAAACTTCGTGTTTTCAAAGAATTTTATCAATTGGTATCCTATTGTGTTCAAAAGGGGGAGAAAGTAGTAATTCAAAAATGATATATCAAAACCCTCTTGAACACTAAGAGGAGGATCTCATTTAGGGGGAGTTTTGTTTAATCAAAGGAGAAGTATTTGAATCAGGGGGAGCAAATTTCAAATCTTGAAAATGCTTTGCAAAATCTTATTCATTTACCTTTGACCATTTGCAAAAGAACTTTGAAAAGGATTTACAAAAGAATTTGCAAAAACAAAACATGTGGTGCAAGCGTGGTCCAAAATGCTTAAAAACAAAAGAAACAATCCATGCATATCTTGTAAGTGTTTATATTGGCTCAATTCCAAGCAACCTTTGCACTTATATTATGCAAACTAGTTCAATTATGTACTTCCATATTTGCTTTGGTTTGTGTTGGCATCAATCACCAAAAAGGGGGAGATTGAAAGGGAATTAGGCTTACACCTAGTTCCTAAATAATTTTGGTGGTTGAATTGCCCAACACAAACAATTGGACTAACTAGTTTGCTCTAGTGTATAAGTTATACAGGTGTAAAGGTTCACACTTAGCCAATAAAAAGACCAAAAGTTGGGTTCAACAAAAGAGCAAAGGGCCAACCGAAGGCACCTCTGGTGTGGCGCACCGGACTGTCCGGTGTGCCACCGGACATGTCCGGTGCACCAGAGGACTCCAACGCAAACTCGCCACCTTCGGGAATTTCCAGAGGCACTTGTGCTATAATTCACCGGACAGTGTCCGGTGCGCCAAGGAGGAGCGGCCTCAGGAACTTGCCGGCTTCGGGAATCTCCAACGGCTCGTCCGCTATAATTCACCGGACATGTCCGGTGTGCACCGGACTGTCCGGTGCAACTCCGGAGCAACGGCTATTCGACGCCAACGGCTACCTGCGATGCATTTAATGCGCGCGCAGCGCGCGCAGAAGTCAGAGTTGCCCATGCTGGCGCACCGGACAGTGAACAGTGTATGTCCGGTGCGCCACCGGACATCGCGGCGGGCCCAGAAGTCAGAACTCCAACGGTCAGATTCCAACGGCACTGATGATGTGGCGGGGGCACCGGACATGTCCGGTGTGCACCGGACTGTCCGGTGCGCCATCGAACAGCCAGCCTCCCAACGACCACTTTTGGTGGTTGGGGCTATAAATACCCCAACCACCCCACCATTCATAACATCCAAGTTTTCCACTTCCCAACTACTACAAGAGCTCTAGCATTCAATTCTAGACACACCAAAGAGATCAAATCCTCTCCAAATTCCACACAACGCCCTAGTGACTAGAGAGAGAGATTTGCTTGTGTTCTTTCGAGCTCTTGCGCTTGGATTGCTTCTTTTCTTTCTCACTTGCTCTTGTGATCAACGCTCAATTGTAATCAAGGCAAGAGGCACCAATTGTGTGGTGGCCCTTGCGGGGAAGTTTTGTTCCCGGCTTTGATTTGAGAAGAGAAGCTCACTCGGTCCGAGGGACCGTTTGAGAGAGGGAAGGGTTGAAAGAGACCCGGCCTTTGTGGCCTCCTCAACGGGGAGTAGGTTTGCAAGAACCGAACCTCGGCAAAACAAATCCGCGTGTCACACTCTTTATTCGCTTGCGATTTGTTTTGCACCCTCTCTCGCGGACTCGTTTATATTTCTAACGCTAACCCGGCTTGTAGTTGTGTTTATATTTGTAAATTTCAGTTTCGCCCTATTCACCCCCCCTCTAGGCGACTATCAGAAGAAGATTTCTTCTCCTTCCCTTTGGAGAAGTCCTTCTTCTTCTCCTTCCCTTTGGAGGAGTCTTTCTTCTCCTTCCTCTTGGTGCGGGACTCTTTCGATGAAGTGCTCCCGTGGCTTGTAGTGGGCTTTTCGCCGGTCTCCATCTCCTTCTTGGCGTGATCTCCCGACATCACTTCGAGCGGTTAGGCTCTAATGAAGCACCGGGCTCTGATACCAGTTGATAGTCGCCTAGAGGGGGGGGTGAATAGGGCGAAACTAAAATTTACAAATATAAACACAACTACAAGTCGGGTTAGCGTTAGAAATAAAAACGAGTCCTCGAGAGAGGGTGCAAAACAAATCTCGAGCAAATAAGGAGTGTGACATAAGGATTTGTTTTACCGAGGTTCTGTTCTCGCAAACCTACTCCCCGTTGAGGTGGTCACAAAGACCGGGTCTCTTTCAACCCTTTCCCTCTCTCAAACGGTCCCTCGGACCGAGTGAGCTTCTCTTCTCAAATCACTTGGGAATCAAAGTTCCCGCAAGGACCACCACACAATTGGTGTCTCTTGCCTCAATTACAAGTGAGTATGATCTCAAGAAAGAATGCAAAAGAAGAGAGGCGATCCAAGCGCAAGAGCTCAAATGAACACTACAAATCACTCTCTCTAGTCACTAAAGCTTTGTGTGGAGTTGGGAGAAGATTTGATCTCTTTGGTGTGCTTTGCAATGAATGCTAGCTCTTGTATAGTGGTTGGAAGCTGGAAAACTTGGATACAATGAATGGTGGGGTGGTTGGGGTATCTATAGCCCCAACCACCAAACATGACCGTTGGTGGAGGCTGTCTGTCGTATGGTGCACCGGACAGTCCGGTGTACACCGGACATGTCCGGTGCGCCAGCCACGTCACCAAAGCCGTTGGATTCCGACCGTTGGAGTTCTGACTTCTGGGCCCGCCTGGATGTCCGGTGGCGCACCGGACATACACTGTAGAGTGTCCGGTACGCCACTACGCGAGTGCCTGACTTCTGCGCGCTCTGGCGCGCATTAAATGCCGTTGCAGGTGATCGTTGGCGCGAAGTAGCCGTTGCCCCGTAGTTACACCGGATAGTCCAGTGAATTATAGCGGGGCAGCTGTTGCAAATTCCCGAGGCTGCCAAGTTCCAGAGCCGCGTCCCCTTGGAGCACCGGACACTGTTCGGTGTACACCGGACAGTCCGGTGAATTATAGCGCGCTAGCTCTGAGAAATCCCAAGGCTGAGGAGTTCAGCGCGAGGCCCCCTGGTGCACCGGACACTGTCCGGTGCGCCACCGGACAGTCCGGTGCGCCAGACCAGGGAGTCTTCCGGGATGCTTTTAGCTCTCTATTTTGAACCCAACTTTGGTCTTTTTAATTGGCTTGTTGTGAACCTTTGACACCTGTATAACTTATACACTAGAGCAAACTAGTTAGTCCAATTATTTGTGTTGGGCAATTCAACCACCAAAATTATTTAGGAACTAGGTGAAAGCCTAATTCCCTTTCAGATGGGTATGGTCTGCAGGGCCTGAGCGGGCAGGTGGTTCTGCCTTGCGTAGAACTGACACCCTTCGCAGGTGTGGACAATTCTAGTGGCGTCGGCCACCACCGTCGGCCAGTAGAAACCTTGTCGGAAGGCGTTTCCAACAAGAGTTCGAGGTGCTGCGTGATGGCCGCAAGCCCCCGAGTGTATCTCTTGTAGGAGCTCCTGACCTTCGGCGATGGAAATGCATCGCTGGAGGATGCCCGAGGGGCTGCGGTGGTAGAGCTCCTTCCCGTCTCCCAGCAAGACGAACGAGTTGGCGCGCCGCGCCAACCGCCGAGCTTCGGCTCGGTCGAGGGGTAGCTCTCCTCGGTGGAGATATTGCAGGTACGGGGTCTGCCTGTTTTGATTAGGCGTGACCCGCTTCGCTCCTCCTCGACGCGCAGTGCCTCACCCTCGGGGGCCGAGGGTACCTCGGGCCGAGCCGAGGGTGCCTCGGGCCGAGCCGAGGGTACCTCGGACCGTGCCGAGGTTACCTCGGACTGTGCCGAGGGTACCTCGGACTGAGCCGAGGGTGCATCGGGCTGGACCGAGGCCTTCTCGGGCTCGGGCGTGTCGTCGGTCTTGACGGAGGGTTGATGCAGGTCTCGGGAGAAGACGTCCGGGGGAACCGTTGTTCGCCCCGAGGCTATTTTAGCCAGCTCGTCCGCAGTCTCGTTGTAGAGTCGGGCGATGTGGTTGAGCTCGAGCCCGTAGAACTTGTCTTCCAGGCACCGAAATTCATCGCAGTATGCTTCCATCTTCGGGTCGCGACAGTGGGAGTTCTTCATGACTTGGTCGATGACGAGCTACGAGTCACCACGAGCGTCGAGGCGTCGGACTCCTAGCTCGATGGCGATGCGCAAACCGTTGACCAGAGCCTCATACTCAGCCACATTGTTGGACGCCGGGAAGTGGAGGCGTAGCACGTAGCTTAGGTGCTTCCCGAGGGGCGAGATGAAGAGCAGGCCTGCGCCTGCACCTGTCTTCATCAGCGACCCGTCAAAGAACATGGTCCAGAGTTCCGGTTGGATCGGAGTTGTGGGGAGCTGGGTGTCGACCCATTCAGCCACGAAGTCCGCCAAGACCTGGGACTTGATGGCCTTCCAAGGGGCGAACGAGATCGCCTCACCCATGATTTCCACCGCCCACTTTGCAATTCTACCCGAGGCCTCTCGGCACTGGATGATCTCCCCCAGGGGGAAGGATGACACCACAGTTACCGGATGAGACTCGAAGTAGTGTCGCAACTTCCGCCGTGTCAGGATCACCGCGTATAGCAGCTTCTGAATTTGTGGGTAGCGGATCTTGGTCTCGGACAGTACCTCGCTGATGAAGTAGACTGGCCTCTGGACGGGCAATGCATGCCCCTCTTCTCGTCTCTCGACCACAATCGCTGCGCTGACCACCTGAGTGGTCGCGACGACGTAGATCAAGAGGGCTTCTCCGGCAGCGGGGGGCACCAAGATGGGCGCGTTCGTGAGGAGCGCCTTCAGGTTCCCGAGGGCTTCCTCGGCCTCAGGGGTCCAAGTGAAGCATTCAGCCTTCCTTAAGAGGCGGTACAGAGGCAGGCCTCTTTCGCTGAGGCGCGAGATGAAGCGGCTCAGAGCCGCAAGGCATCCCATGACTCTCTGTACGCCTTTCAAGTCCTTGATGGGCCCCATGCTGGTGATGGCTGCGATCTTCTCCGGGTTGGCCTCGATGCCCCGCTCGGAGACGATGAACCCCAAGAGCATGCCTCGGGGAACCCCGAAGACACACTTCTCGGGATTGAGCTTCACGCCTTTCGCCTTGAGACATCGGAATGTCACTTCAAGGTCGGAAAGGAGGTCGGAGGCTTTCCTCGTCTTGACTACGATGTCATCGACGTAGGCCTCGACCGTTCGGCCAATGTGTTCGCCGAACACATGGTTCATGCACCGTTGGTACGTTGCACCCGCATTCCTCAAGCCGAACGACATGGTAACATAGCAGTACATGCCGAAGGGTGTGATGAAAGAGGTCGCGAGCTGGTCGGACTCTTTCATCCTGATCTGGTGATACCCTGAGTAGGCATCGAGGAAAGACAGGGTTTTGCACCCAGCAGTGGAATCCACGATTTGATCGATGCGAGGCAGAGGGTAGGGAACTTTCGGACATGCTTTGTTTAGACCAATGTAGTCTACACACATCCGCCATTTCCCTCCTTTCTTTCTCACAAGCACAGGGTTGGCAAGCCATTCGGGATGGAATACCTCTTTGATGAACCCTGCCGCCATTAGCTTGTGGATCTCCTCGCCTATGGCTCTGCGCTTTTCTTCGTCGAATCGGCGCAGAGGCTGCTTCACGGGTCGGGCTCCAGCTCGGATATCCAGCGAGTGCTCGGCGACATCCCTCGGTATGCCAGGCATGTCCGAGGGACTCCACGCGAAAACGTCGGCGTTTGCGCGGAGAAAGTCGACGAGCACTGCTTCCTATTTGGGATCGAGCTCGGAGCCGATCCCGATCTGCTTGGAGGCGTCGCTGCTGGGGTTGAGGGGGATGGATTTAACCATCTCTGCTGGCTCGAAGTTGCCGGCGTGGCGCTTCATGTCTGGCACCTCCTTAGAGAGACTCTCCAGGTCGGCGATGAGGGCCTCGGCATACTCCACGCACTCCACGTCGCATTCGTACGTGTGTCGGTACGTGGGGCCGACGGTGATGACCTCGTTGGGGCCGTCGTCTTGAGCTTGAGGTAGGTGTAGTTGGGGACGGCCATGAACTTGGCGTAGCATGGTCTCCCCAGCACTGCGTGGTAGGTTCCTCGGAACCCGACCACCTCGAACGTGAGGGTCTCCCTTCGGAAGTTGGAGGGCGTCCCAAAGCAGACGTGTAGTTCGAGTTGTCCGAGGGGCTGGACGCGTTTCCCGGGGATTATCCCGTGGAAAGGCGCAGCGCCTGCCCGGACTGAGGACAGATCGACCCGCAGGAGCCCGAGGGTCTCGGCGTAGATGATGTTGAGGCTGCTGCCCCCGTCCATGAGGACCTTGGTGAGCCTGACGTCGCCAATGACGGGGTTGACAACGAGCGGGTATTTCCCTGGACTCGGCACGCGGCCAGGGTGGTCGTCTCGGTCGAAGGTGATGGGCTTATCGGACCAGTCTAGGTAGACTGGCGCCGCCACCTTTACCGAACAGACCTCCCGACACTCTTGCTTGCGGTGCCGAGCCGAGGCATTCGCCACTTGCCCACCGTAGATCATGAAGCAGTCGTGAACCTCGGGGAACTCTCCTGCCTGGTGATCTTCCTTCTTATCGTCGTCGCGAGCCCTGCCACCCTCCGCGGGTGGCCCGGCCTTGTGAAAGTGGCGCCGAAGCATGGCGCACTCCTCAAGGGTGTGCTTGACGGCCCCCTGATGATAGGGGCACGGCTCCTTGAGCATCTTGTCGAAGAGGTTGGCACCTCCAGGAGATTTTCGAGGGTTCTTGTACTCGGCGGCGGCGACAAGGTCCACGTCGGCGGCGTCGCGTTTCGCTTGCGACTTCTTCTTGCCTTTCTTCTTGGCGCCGCGCTGAGTTGACGCATCGGGGACATCTTCTGGTGGGCGGCTCTGGGGCTGCTTGTCCTTCCGGAAGATGGCCTCAATCGCCTCCTGACCGGAGGCGAACTTGGTGGCGATGTCCATCAGCTCGCTCGCCCTGGTGGGGGTCTTGCGGCCCAGCTTGCTCACTAGGTCGCGGCAGGTGGTGCCGGCGAGGAATGCGCCGATGACATCTGAATCGGTGATGTTGGGCAGCTCGTTGCGCTGCTTCGAGAATCGTCGGATGTAGTCCCGGAGAGACTCCCCCGGCTGCTGTCGGCAGCTTCGGAGATCCCAGGAGTTTCCAGGTCGCACGTATGTGCCCTGGAAATTGCCGGCGAAGGCTTGGACCAGGTCGTCCCAGTTGGAGATCTGCCCCGGAGGCAGGTGTTCCAGCCAGGCGCGAGCGGTGTCGGATAGGAACAAGGGGAGGTTGCGGATGATGAGGTTGTCATCGTCCGTTCCACCCAGTTGGCAGGCCAGCCGGTAGTCCGCGAGCCACAGTTTCGGTCTCGTCTCCCCCGAGTACTTTGTGATAGTAGTCGGGGTTCGAAACCGAGTCGGGAACGGCGCCCGTCGTATGGCGCGGCTGAAAGCCTGCGGACCGGGTGGTTCGGGCGAGGGACTCCGATCCTCCCCGCTGTCGTAGCGTCCCCCATGCCTGGGGTGATAGCCTCGGCGCACCCTCTCGTCGAGGTGGGCCCGACGGTTGCGGTGATGGTGCTCGTTGCCGAGGCGACCCGGGGCCACAGGCACTGTGTTGCGCGTGCGCCCGATGTGGACCGAGGCTTCCCGCATGAATCGGGAAGTCGCGGCGCGATGTTCCGAGGGGTGCCCCTGCCTTCGAGAGGCGGAGCTTTCGGCCCGTCGGACCGCGGCGTCCTCCAGGAGATTCTTGAGCTCTCCCTGGATACGCCGCCCCTCGGTGGTTGATGGCTCCGGCATCGCGCGGAGAAGCATTGCCGCTGCAGCCAGGTTCTGGCCGACTCCACTGGAAGTCGGTGGCGGCCTTGCCCTGACATCGTCGGCGATGCGGTGCGGGATACCCTGGGGTAGATGACGCACTTCTCCGGCCGGAGGTTGGCCCGCCCATTCCTGCCCGATGTCTCGGCGGATTGGCTCAAGTGTTCCTGCCCCCTCGTCGAGCATGGCCTGCATCTCTCGGATTTGCTCGAGCTGTGGGTCATGACCCCCCGCCGGGACGGGGACCACAGCTAGCTCCCGTAGGATGTCAACGCGAGGCACGGGCCTAGGGAGATCACCGTTCTCCGGCATACCAAGATGGTTGCCTTCGTTGGGACCCCCTAGATCGACGTGGAAACATTCACGACTTGGGCCGCAGTCCTCGTCGCCGAGGCTGCGGCTACCGTCAGAACAGTCGGAAAGGCAGTAGTCGCACGCGGTCATAAAGTCCCGCATGGCACTGGGGTTGCCAAGTCCGGAGAAATCCCAACAGAAGTCGGGCTCGTCATCTTCCTCGGACCCCGAAGGCCCGTAGGTCGAGACGTCCGTCAGCCGGTCCCAGGGTGACCGCATACGATACCCCAGAGGGTTTGGACTCGCCTCTATGAGAGCGTCCACCAAAGCGAAGTCGCTTGGTGGGTTGAGGCTGGATCCAAAAGGCGTGAGATGGGAATCGGTGGGTACCTCTTGGTCGACGGGCGGTGACGAAGACACGTTAGGGGCTGACTGCACCGTCGTCTCAGGTACGAGGGTGACGCCCAGCAAGTCCTTCGCGAGCGTGCTGGCGTCATCCATTTGCTTGGGATTGGCGTGTTGCGGGGAGACGGCGCTCATCTTTGTCTCAGACGCGAGGTCGATGCCCGACGTGCCCCCCGTTGGGGCACCAGCGCCGTCGACTCGCTCGACAGCCGGCGAGGTGCCGCGTCCTGCTTGGCCTCGGTTGCCCCGCCTCTTCCTCCGTCGGCGGGGGAGGGGACGGGGTGAGCTTGAATGTCATTCTTCCACCACGTGGGGAAGACGTCGTCGATTCTGCCGCCGGCGGGTGGGTTGTCGGCCGCCATTGTCGCTGTCGCGCGGCGGGAGAAGGAGTACCATGTCGTAGCTGCCGTCGAGGGACATGAACTCAAGACTCCCAAAACGGAGTAGCGTCCCGGGCGGGAAAGGTTGCTGAAGACTGCCCATCTGGAGCTTGACGGGAAGCTGTTCGTCAACACGCAGCAGGCCCCTACCTGGCGCGCCAACTGTCGGCGTTTCGAAACTTGGGGGTCCTTGGACCGACGAGTAAATTGTCGCCGCGTGCCCCAGCCCAGATGGGTCGACGCGAGACGGAGCGCGAAGGGGGGAGGAAGCCGGAGGGAGACGGGCGTGAGAGGTGGAATCCTGTGGCCTTCGTGTTTGTCCCGCGCCCAGGTCGGGTGCGCTTGCAGTAGGGGGTTACAAGCGTCCACGTGGGAGGGAGGGAGCGGCCTCACACGAGCGTCGTCCCGTCCTTCCCCGCGCGGCCAACCCTTTGTAATAGGGCCCTGGTCCTTCCTTTTATAGGCGTAAGGAGAGGATCCAGGTGTACAATAGGGGGTGTAGCAGTGTGCTAACGTGTCTAGCGGAGGCGAGCTAGCGCCCTAAGTACATGCCATCGTGGCAGCCGGAGAGGTTTTGGCACCCGGTTCGTGTGGTGTCGTGGCCGTCGGAGGAGCGTTGGAGCCTGGCGGAAGGACAGCTGTCGGGGCTGTCGAGTCCTTGCTGATGTCCTCCTGCTTCCGTAAGGGGGCTGAGAGCCACCGTCGTCATAGAGCGTGCGGGGCGCCATCATTACTTGTCTGGCGGAGCGAGCCAGATGGGACGCCGGTCTTGTTCCCCGTAGCCTGAGTCAGCTTGGGGCAGGGTAATGATGGCGCCTCCTGTTGACGTGGTCGGTCCGAGCCCTAGGTTGGGCGAGGTGGAGGCTCCTCCGAGGTCGAGGTCGAGTCTGTCTTCCAAGGACGAGGTCGAGTCCGAGCCCCTGGGTCGGGCGAGGCGAAGACCGTCGGCTGAGGCCAAGGCTGAGTCCGAGCCCTGGGGTCGGGCGAAGCGGAGTTCGTCATCTTCCGGGGCTGAGCCCGAGTCCGAGCCCTAGGGTCGGGCGAAGCGGAGTTCGTCGTCTTCCAAGGCTGGCCCGAGTCCGAGCCCTGGGGTCGGGCGAAGCGGAGTTCGTCGTCTTCTGGGGCTGAGCCCGAGTCCGAGCCCTGGGGTCGGGCGAAGCGGAGTTTCCTATGGCGCCTGAGGCCGGACTTGGCTGCTGTCAGCCTCACTCTGTCGAGTGGCACAACAGTCGGAGCGGCGCAGGCGGCGCTGTCCTCTTGTCAGACCGGTCAGTGGAGCGGCGAAGTGACTACGGTCACTTCGGCTCTGTCGACTGGAGGGCGTGCGTCAGGATAAAGGTGTCAGGCCACCTTTGCATTAAATGCCCCTGCGATTTGGTCGGTTGGCGTGGCGATTTGGCCAAGGTTGCTTCTTGGTGAAGACTGGGCCTCGGGCGAGCCAAAGGTGTGTCCGTTACTGGAGGGGGTCCTCGGGCGAGACGTAGATCCTCCGGGGTCGGCTGCCCTTGCCCGAGGCTGGGCTCGGGCGAGGCGTGATCGCGTCCCTTGAATGGATCGATCCTTGACTTAATCGCACCCATCAGGCCTTTGCAGCTTTGTGCTGATGGGGGTTACCAGCTGAGATTTAGGAGCCTTGAGGGTACCCCTAATTATGGTCCCCGACAATATGTTTCATACATAAATACCACTTATAAAATTTATCGTGGTAATTGAAAGTCGCCTAGAGGGGGGTGAATAGGCGAAACCTGAAAATTATAGACTTTGAACACGCACTTCACCCGGGGTTAGGGTTAGAAATAAATAATTGTGAATTTAGAGTGCGGAAGATAGTTCTCCTTGCTATGAGTTGCTCAATCAATGCGGATAACTTTAGGAGCCAACTAAAAACAATATGAGCAAGAGAACTTTAGAGAGAGGAGAGGGAAGAAACAAATCAAATGATGAAGATCAACACAAGTGGACACGACGATTTATTTCTCGAGGTTTAGTTCCAAAGAACATACTCCCCGTTGAGGAGGCCACAAAGGCCAGGTCTATTTCAACCATTTCCCTCTCTCAATCGGTCACCTAGACCGGTCGAGTGCTTCTTCTTAATCTCACGGGTCACACAGACCCTACAAGGATCACCACACAATTAGGTGTCTCTTGCTTGCTTTACAAAACACTTGAAAAGATTAGAAGAAGAAGAAGAAAGCAACCAAGCAACAAAAGAAACACAAGTCACCCTCTCTCAAGTCACTAAATACTTTTGATCACTTGACTTGATTGTGGAACTTAGAGAGGATTGAAGGCTTTGAATGTGTCTTTGGAGAGTATTCTTTGATCTTGTATTGAGTGTTGAGAGTGGAAAGCTTGGATGACTTGAATGGTGGTGGTTGGAGGATATTTATAGCCCCAACCAACATTCTAGCTGTTGCTGACTTCTATGTCGATGGGCACACCGGACAGTCCGGTGCGATCTGACATCGCAGACTATCTTCTGACTTCTGACGCTTCAGACTGTGGCACAGTCGACCGTTGGGCGAAGATGACCATTGCTCGTGGTCACACCGGACAGTCCGGTGAATTTTAGTGGACAGGCGCTGAGAATTCCCGAGAGCGGCCAGTTCACGGAGTGATCCAGCCCGGGCACCGGACAGTCTGATGCGCCTCAGGCTGCAGCAAATCTGTTTTGTTCCAACGTTGTAGAATTGCCCCCAAGGTCTTTTTTTTGTATGTGTATATGAACTTTATGCACCTAATAAAAATATCAACTAGGCAAACTAGTTAGTTCATTAGGTTTGTGATGGTCGTCAAACACCAAAAAATCGACTATAGGAAGTGTTGAGGCCATTTTCCTTTCAGTAATAAAGCCTTTTTAGAATGTTATGAGGGAAAATATGTTACAATATTCAATATCAATATCTTTTCATAGTGCATAAAATCTTATAATATAGTTTGAACATTTATAATTCTTTTTTAGTTTTTTTTCAAATTATATGTTTTATAAATCTTTAGGATTTGAACTATACCACTACATACATTAGATTTGGATTGTACCACAAAATAAATCTAGTCTTGCATTTAGTATTTAGGGGATAATTCAATTAGCCAAATCACTAATATTCTTCTACCTTTTATAGTATTAGATGATATTATTAATCTATTGCTAAATTTTAATATGCACTTTTTAAGTGTTTATACGAGGCATTCATGTTATTTAATATTCCTTAGTTTCTCTTGGGTTTATATTCACTTCATGAATTAATGATGTTTATTTAAGAATTGACTAAAAACCATTCATGTATTAACTCTATCAAGGGTGCTCTTATTTTCGGTGAATAATATTTCTATTCTATGATAATGCATGCAAGATTATTATGCGATATAAACAATGAGATAATGTTATTCACTACAAAGTTATTCGATGACTTTGTTCTTTTTAGGACATGCTCTTTTTGAGACTTCAATATTCATTTAGGAATGTATTATACCTTAGACTTCTTAGTGCTTAGTATGAGATTTAATTTTCATATGTTATGAATTATATTCTTTAGGAACTATATGGATCTTCATACCGTTTATTAATTTCATGTTTCATATTCATTCACTTTATTTGTCAAAGATATAGTAGAATATTTATGTCTTAGATCCAACCTTAATTGCTTTCTTCATTAACTCTATATAATCGCTACTAATGACTTTGCAATGGACTTTGTTTTTGGATCCAGAAACATTTACAATTATATAAGTGGTGTTGTCGACAACTATTATTTTCTCCCATTATTTTTGCAATGTGAAATTATCCTATCTTTTTATCCTTTACCAAACAAGAGAGATGGTTTATGTTTTGCACACACGACACAAATGATGCACATGCTTAGTGTGTTGGATTTCATATTCACGATTATCCTCTTCATGAAATGCTTAACCTTATTCACAAAGTGTTCACTTCATGAGAATGGATTTTGTTCTTATTTCATTTAACATGTGTACACTAAACTAGAATCCACTCATGTCCTTGTAGATTTTAGCTTGATAGACATAATATTTGATTTACTACTAGTACGCAAAACTAGTGTTATCAAAGTGTAGATTTGGCAACACTTGAGCACCAAAACACTGTAGGTGCAATGACACAACAGTTGCCTCACCCAGTGGTGAAGCTAGAGCAAAATTGAGGAAGGTGTATAAGAATTTTTTTCTAGGATGCATGTATGGTGAAATTTTAACTAAATCTATAGAATTTGCATCTTTTGGGGTGCATTTGCAACACCTAACAATAGCCTAGCTTCGCCCCTGGCCTCGCCTTATAATATGGCAACCGCCTTACAGTCAAGGCGTCTAGAAAACGTCGCACCTGATTCGTGCCAAATCACTCATGGAGGGAGCCATACGGGGAGGACTCTATTATGCATGGTGGGAAAACACATGAGAGGTATTCGAAACGATGGGAAAACTAAGAGAGACAGAGTAAGAGAGAGAGAATAGGTGCATGGGAGATCGATTTTTCATTATAGCCTTTTTCTAAAAAAATTGACGTTTAGACCCCTAGAGAAAGTGATCTCGAATTTGGACCCTTTGCTCGGCGCCATAGGCCGTGGCATCGAGGTAACACTACTCGGCACTGAAAGGGAAATAGGCCTACACCTTTTCCTAAATGATTTTGGTGGTTTAATTGCCCAACACAAATAATTGGACTAACTAGTTTGCTCTAAATTATATGTTCTACAGGTGCCAAAGGTTCATCTACAACTATTCTAAATCGACTGTCCGGAATACCGTAGATTATTCCGGACAGGAGAAGCTTTTTGGAAAAATAGACTAAGCGCAGACCGTCCGGGCCCTTGCGGTGGACCGTCCGCGACACCTGGATGACCCTCGGACATAACCAATACAAAAACCCATGTCTACACTACGGACCGACCGGAGGGAAAGCAAGCACCGTCCGAGACCACGCGCGGACCGTCCGGCCTCAGGCGCAGACCGTCCGATAGGTGAGGAACTGAAAAACCCGAAGGTGATGGGTTCGGTAAAATGATTTATAGCGTCCTCGCGGACCGTCCGGGGTGCACGACCGGACCGTCCGCGACTGCCTTTATCTGACATCTGACGCAGCATTTAATGCATTATAGCCGTTGATATAGCTGTTACTGCTGACCGTTGCGATTTCAGTCGTTGATATACAGGGGCGGACCGTCCGGACCAGGGGCGCGGACCGTCCGCGGTCGGCAGAAATGGAGCAACGGCTAGGAAGTGGTTGGTGGCTATAAATACAACCCCAACCACCTCCATTCACTTCATCCAAGCATTCCAACCTTCAACATTCAATAGAAGAGCTAGCATTCCATTCCAAGACACAATCAAAGCCTCCAATCTCTCCAAGTTCCACAATTGAGACGAGTGATCATTAGTGATTAGTGGCTTAAGAGAGAGAGTGATTTGTGTGTTATTTGTCGCTTGGCTTTTGCAATCGTGCTTTCTTCTATTCCCATTCTTATTCTCTAAGTGACTTGTAATCAAAGCAAGAGACACTAAGTTTGTAGTGGTCCTTGTGGGGTCTAAGTGACCCGTTTGATTAAGGAGAAAGCTCACTCGGTCTAAGTGACCGTTTGAGAGAGGGAAAGGGTTGAAAGAGACCCGGTCTTTGTGACCACCTCAACGGGGAGTTGGTTTGCAAGAACCGAACCTCGGTAAAACAAATCACCGTGTCATCCACTTTCATTTGCTTGTGATTTGTTTTCGCCCTCTCTTGTGGACTCGCTTTTATTTCTAACGCTAACCCCGGCTTGTAGTGGTGCTTAAAGTTTATAGATTTCAGATTTGCCTATTCATCCCCCCTCTAGGCGATTTCAGGCGCCACAGCCCATGGCGCTGAGGTATGTGCTCCGCTGGCGCTGGCGGGTTGACGTGATTGCCAACGTGGCACCTAGCTCGGCGCCATAGATCTTGGTGTCGAGCTAGGATTTAGGTGCTGGGTGGGGTGATCTTTCCGCATTCTCTCGCTCATCTCTCTCACCGAGCTCGCGCTATCGCCGCCCGAGCCACGCCTGTGCCCCATTGCCGGCCCGCCGTTCGTGCCCTCTCACCCGACCTGCTCGCCGGACCGCCGTAGCCCCCCTGTGCCGGTAATTACTTAGCTTAGTAAGTAGTTAGTGGTTAATTAGTATTTAGTGTTTGTATTTAGTGAGTAGTTAGTATTTAGTGTTTTCATATTTAGTTATATTAGTATTTATTGTTTATTATTTTATTAGTTAGTTTAGTTAGTATTTAGTTGGTTTAGTTTATTAGTTAGGAAATATGTTAGTTTAGTTAGCACATTTTATTGAATGCGCTTGTGTATGTTAGTTAGCAAATTTTATTGAATGCACATGTGTATGTCATATAGTTAGTTAGCACATTTTATTATATAGTTAGTTAGCACTTGTTAGTATATTTATTTAATGTGCATGTGTATGTCAGCCATCGTGGTGTTTTCTCTATTGGTGAGTGTGCATGTCAGCCATCGTGATGTACGTTTCTCTGCAGTTTTAGAAACTTCATCTTACAGGGATGTGCTGCCGATTTTTTTTTTCTGATAGTGCTATGTTATAGATAGGAGGTCATCCGACTCCGCCGCCACCACCATTGCCACCGATAGCTTCTCTCCACCGTGACCTCAGGTATACCTTTTTTGCACAATATTCATAGATTATATAACTCTACTAGACGTGGTTAGTTATTAGTTAGTATGTAGGCATTAGTAGATTAGTAAGTATTTAGGTATTAGTATATAGTTATTAGTTAGTATATAGTTATTAGTTAGTATATAGTCAAGAATTGACCGAGCAAGAAATGGAGCTCATCAGATGTTTGTGTCCTAAATGTGACCCTACAGTTCATGAATTTAGTAGTCTCAGTCATTCTCATGGTGCATATGCAGAAGGAAGAGATGATGAGCTCCTAGAGGCTCCTGATAATGCTGACATCATTAAGATTAAAAGGGCTTGATCTTCAAGGACTTGTCTACATTGAGAAGGTGGCTACATGAATATTCTGTGAAGCGTAAGAGATCGTTCAAGGCGAGACATTCGTATGCACAACAACATTACACAGTTGTGTGTGAGGTGTCAGATTGCAGTTGGAGGGTATGTGCCCACAAGTAGAAGGCATCTGGAAAGTTTAAGATCACAAAAATAGTAAGTCCACACACTTGTGCCCAGACAGAGCAGAGCTCTAAGCATCGATAGTTGACATCTACCCTAATTGCGAAAAGACTTTTGGTGACATTGAAGAGTCAGTCCAATTTGAAGGTGAAGTCAATTATGACCATGACTTGAGAGTTGTTTGGTTACAGGATACAGTATGGGAAATCATGGAGGGCAAAGCAACGGGCATAGAAGATAATATTCGAGGATTGAGAGGAGGGTTACGAGAAGTTGTCAGCATTGTTCAATGCAATGAAAGAAAAAACCCAGGCATGCATTATGAGTACATCCCAAAATTCAACGAATGGAAGGATGACATAGAGATATTCTTTCGTGCTTTCTAGTGTTTCTCGCAGTGCATCGAGGCCTTCAGGCATTGTTGTCCCGTGCTCTCTATTGATGGTACTTTTATGCTTGGGAAGTAGAAGGACACATTGTTGGTAGCCATTTCATGTGATGCGGACAATGCATTAGTTCCTTTGGCATTTACTTTGGTGGAGAGGGAGAATAGAGATAGTTGGTCTTGATTCTTCCATCTAGTTCTGATCCATGTTGTGCGCCCTGGTCGGTAGGTTGGTGTCATATCTGACAGACATCAAGGTATTCATAGTGCAATGCAAGAGCAGATTCCTGGCTATGCACCCATGCACCACAGATGGTGCACTCGACACCTAGCAGAAAATCTGCTTCGGAAGGATCATACGAAGGATAATTTCCCCCTATTTGAGGAGGTTTGTTGATAGGTTGAGGTTTCATTCTTCGAGGACAAGTTGAAGGAACTAAAAGATGCAATAAATGTCGAAGGTTAAAATTGGATTGCTAGATTGCTGAGGGAACCCTATAAGTGGACAAGGGCATACAATGCAGGTGGCTGGAGGTTCGAGTTCAAGACTAGCAACATGCCCGAGTCATTTAATAGTGTACTGAAGGGTATACGTGCCATGTAGGCTTGTGACTTGGTTTAATGAGAGATACGCATAGGCAAAGGCGATGCAGACGCGAGGTTAGAGATGGGTACCTAAACCAACAACACATCTTCATAATGCAAAGGAACAGACCAATAGACATGAGGTATAATGCTTTGACGAGGAGTTGGGCAAGTAAGAGATAACAACGATGGGTGGCACAACTTTCAATTGTGAGTTGTGGCCTTCGAGGACACATGTTGTGCTACTTGATGCGTTCTCGAGTGATTGTGGTAAACCTAGAAAATATCACTTTCCATGTTCTCATTATGTTGCTGCTGCATGTCATCGCAACTTTGCATTCGAGAGCAGGACCCCTTAGGAGTTCAATGTGGAGAGCCTAGTACGTACCTAGAGCCCCCGTTTTGAGCCCTTTCTTGACGAGTCACAGGGCCAACGTACACCGGTCGAATACATTGCTGATCCAGCGCACCGTTGGGACAAACATGGTGCTAGGAAGAGGAGTTGGTTCAACATGGTCATAGATCAGGTTTTCGGTCACACCAGGAGAGGTCGAGCGACCCCCTTTCTCGTTGACCCAGAGTAGAACGAATGTGACAGACTTGGCCACAACTCACATAGATGCCTTTGGGCAATTAGTAAGGTGTGATACGATGTTGACCTCACATGAATATTAAACATTTGTTTTCTTAGAACGCCAATTGTTGTTACATTTGTATAATTTACTAACTGACTTTTCTTAATTTGCAGGATGGCACAGTTCCACTTGCTGGACCCTCACTACGATGAGCACCACATGGGATGGCTCACCGCAGAAGAAGAGCCATGCCATTCGGTTGAGCCGGACTAGGTCCGGGCGTCTATAAAATAAGTCCCAGAGCACTAGTGCCCAGCTTTTTACGCCCCACCCCGATGCACGAGCGACGACGCCCACCTATACGCGTGCGACATCGGTGGTTGCCCGAGAGCGCACGGTGGCGACGACGACGACAGTTCCTCAACACGAAGTCATGACAGTGTTTCCCAGATTCGGAGGCGTGGTGGCGTCGGCTCCCTGATCCGGAGGGTGAGCGGCGTCGGGGCCCTAGGGTGGGCGAGTGGCGGCGACCATGGGGCCCTAGGCGGGTGAGAGATGGTGACACTCCCGAGACAGGCGGGCAAGCAGCTAGTGCTCCCGAGCCGGATGGGCGACGATGTCGCTCCCCAGGCACGAGCGGCGGCGGCACACCATAACCCACGAACGACGGTGGCACCTCCGGAAAGGTGAAAGGTGAGCAACTGTGGCGTCGCACGAGGCGTGAGGATCTAGCGGCGACCACGGAAGTCGCGAGGTGCGGGCAGCGATGATCACACGTGACGTCCTCCGATCCAGCACAGTTCGGGTGCCCCAGCTAATGACCTCCCTCCGATCTTGTGTCCTTGACTGCGTCCTCCGGTGACTACATCCTCCAATCCGTGTTATGCCTTTGATTATTGTGTTTTATGCCTACCACATGCACTATTTACACAAAAACTGAAGGATTTTATGCTCGAACACGGAGTTTGTACATCAGTTCATTGGATGCCACATTTGTTGCATGCACATTGAAAATAAAATTCCTTGATTTATGTTATTCGTAATTACCATAAAAAAACAAATATAATCACTTATGTTTGTAACTGTCATATTTTTACGGCACCAATAAAATTGTCCCTAATTCCCGCGGGGGCTGTTAGTTGGACCAATATTAGATTTTTTATCAATTATGCTACACGCTGTAAGTAATTATGAGACTTTGTATAAGCATTTATGCTCTGCGTGATTCACGTCATCCAACTTTTTGCGCGCGTGCTGTGGAAACGAAAATATCATCCAAAATTTGTGTGCTGAAAACTCCCACGATCTGTCATTTTTTATATCTGTATAAAAATAAAAACCGCATGCATGCGACTCCCATAATTTTTTGATCTGTCATAAAAATAGGATCATGGATACAACACACCAGAGTTATCAACCTCTCTCACAATGACTCGGTATTTACGCTCATAACTGCATGTTTTTCGCTCAAAACTGAAGGTTTTACGCTCAAACAAGGAGATGTGTCCACCAGTGAACCGCATCTTACGTAGTGTACCATATTACATAAATAACTACATTGTGCAGCATAATTAGTATCAGTATCTATCATAAACTGGTTCTAAAGAGCCTAGCTGCATGGTTGTTAGAGTGATCCTGTATTTATGAAGGAAATAAAGTCTTTAATAATATTTTTTTGTTTTCATGCATGCCAATTCATTTTCTTTCATCGCACAATCATGTCATCTTAATTTTTTGCGCATGCAGTTAAAAACAGATTTTTACGCAGTGTACTGAATTGCATAAATATCTACATCATGTAGCATAATTCGTATCAGTATATATCATAAACTTGTTCTAACGAGCCTAGCTGTATGGCTCCTATATTTATGGAGCCATCTAATTTTTGCGCGCAATCAGTGGAAACAAAAATGCCATCCACTATTTGTACACGTGCAATGGAAACTGCCACGTTCTGCTATAATTATAGAATCTACCATAAAAATAAGATATGCATGCATGCGCTTGCGCGTGTGCACGGGTCCCGTGGATGGGCGAGGTTTTTATGTCATCTCTATAAACTATTTACGCTATTTCTGTGAACTATTTATGCTATTTGCGCAAAAAAACAGAACCACAATTTATGACGTGCGTCCCACGCAGGGGTTAGGATGTTGGACCGAAGGTTTGACTAACGCACGTGGGGGATGTTTGACCTGGTACACACAGGTGTGAGGTGTGGGTGGGCGCGCCGGTGCGGCCCAACTAGGTCGCTGGGGTGTCGCCAGGGCTTCCTCTACCATTTAGAAGCCTATGGCTTCCAATATACCTTCCTATATATCCTATATATATTCATCACCTAGGAAGGGTGATAGACTAGGAGTACATCACCTAGACCACCCCCTGGCGCGTCCGCGTTCCGCCTGACCGATCCACCCTCGTGCCCCATGTCCCTAGTCGATCGAGTGATCGTTCGCACCTGCGCTCAAGCCGGTTAGCTGCCCACCACACCTGCTCACCCGACCGTTCGACCGAGCCGATCAACATGAAAATGACCGAAAAATCAAAAGAATGACTTAATATTGTATAGACTTTGGAATGACTAAAAAACCAGCAATGTCTGATAAAACAGGGAGAATGACTGGAACAAAAAATGACTTAATATTTCCCTAAAAATGACTTGAAGTTTTCCTAAAAACAGGAATGACTAACTTAAAAAAACAAAAAGTGTCTGAGAAAACAAGGAAAGTGCATGAAAACTAAAATGATTTAAGTACCTAGACTTTGGAATGACTTTAAGTTACATAGAATGACTTAAATATTGTCTGTACACTAGAATGACTTAATATTTTCTGGAATGACTAAACCAATGACATAAGAAATATCTCAGAAACCCAGAAAAAGGCTGAAACAATAATAACATAATGTTTTCTGAAAAATGACTTAATATTTATGTTACCTAGACTTTGGAATGACTTAAAGTTATCTAGAATGACTTAAATATTGCCTGGACGCTAGAATGACTTAATATTTTCTGGAATGACTGAACCAAAGACATAAGAAATGTATGAGAAAACCTATAAAATGACTCAAACAATAAATAACTTAATGTTTTCTGATAAAATGACTTAATATTTACTAGAATGACTTAATATTGATTGGAATGACTTAATGTGGCTAGAAAACGAGCCGCGCAGGGGGCAGAGTCTGTAGGGGCGCGAGCCGTGCGGGGGGTTGAGCCGTGCCGGGCCGAAGCTGCACGAGGGGCGGAGACAACGCAGGGGAGCACGCGGTCAACGCGGTCGGGTGCGCGCTAGGATGGTCACGCATACCGGTCGGTTGCCCGAGAGAGTTTGCTCTTCGTGAATGGTTCCACATCGTCAGGCACCAATGGCGGTCGACGGTGGCCTATAGTTAGGACGAGGTCAAGGAGCCCTTCGCACGACACCAGCGGGCCTACGTGGATTTCTCGAACGAGCTCAATGCACTTACGCCTTATATGGTGAGTTGTTTACATTTACTATGTCTTTCAACTTGCTTTTTATGTCATCGGCCCCATAAATATAAACTTTAACACAAATTGTAATCCTTTTGCAGGTAACCAGGCAACCATATCATGAGGCACCTTTCGCAGACATGCAGTTGAGCTCCATGTGCGCCCAGGACGAAGACCTTTACTTGATGAGGTGTCCCCTTATTTTTCTTCTATGTCGTTGAGTACCACTTGTCACATAGAGTGGCTCGGAAGTTCGGACTGCGACAGGAGTTTCCGGTGCAGACCTTCTCCACGTCGATCAAACTCCACGTGTAAGTGCCTTTGTCCTCTTGGTTCTCTAACTATTATTTGAAATGTGCAATGCAATCGTATAAGAGATGTCTACTATTTGTAGGTTCGACGGCCAAAAGCGGAAGAAGGTTCACAAAATCACATGGTCGTGACAAGCAACAGAAATGTCAAACTGTCAAAAGCACGAACAAGCAACAACTAACAGAAAAGATTGAGATGTTACATGACTTCAGTGCACGAACTAGCAACATAGCAGTAGGCAAGTAGCAGCCTTGCAGGCCTGTGGCTGCTGATACACGTCTGAAGTCTGAACCGGCTTAGAACCTGGAGGCCGGAGCAACAGAGCACAATACGCTAGAGCCTGGAGCGGTGGGATACACGTCACTGGTCGGTGGAGCGCCGGCTAGGGTTGGCGAATGGACTTGGCATCGGCCGTTGTCCTGAGTTAGCGGTGCAGCATACTGCAGGCAGCGTCAAGTTGAGTGATGTATTGTTGTGCCAACTGCCAAGTGCCCAGGCCCAACAGCAGAAGTGTGAAATAGCCCAGCCCAACAGCGGAAGTGCGAAGTGTTGGGGCCTGGTTTGGCTCCTGGTTGTGGACTTGTGGCATGTGGGCTGATCGAGTTGGACTGTAAAAGTGGCAGCTCGTTAAAAAACCAAGCTGGAAATGAGCGCTGGGCACAGCTCTCTTAAAAATTCAAACGATCCGATCTGACCAGACCATGAGCTACAAACATTTAGTCCAGTCTTACTCATATACACCAATTATATGTTAATAGTCTTAATCTTAATTACATAATTTTTTTGTTTAAATTAAATATGGCATGGATGGTTTAGTTTTATTCGCAAAAATGTTAGGAACATAAATATAAAATCAATTCGGTGATTATCTTTTAACTAGAAGATATAATAAAAAAAGTAACTAAAAAGGTATCTCCAAAAACGTGCGCGAGCATAGCACAGGCCGAGCGCGCAAGAGCAGCGTTGGTCCAAAAAAAACGCTTGTAGATTATGTTTAGGTACTGTTTGGTTATTCCTATACCGTATGGATGAAATGAGATTGAAAAAAAAAATAAAAGATTTTAACTTATTTATGATTTAAACTCACTTAATTCACTTAATCCATATAGATTGAGAGCAAAACGAAAATTCTTAAGACCTTGTCCGGTTATTCCCATCTTATATGTATTGGATGAGATTGGAAAAAAATTATAAAAGATTTTATCTTGTTTGAAATTAAAACCCACTTAATCCTACCAAATCCACATGGATTAAGAGCAAAACGAACAAGCCTAGAGCCAAGTTTGGATGCCACTTTTGCACAGTTTAGTCAGGCTACTGAAGCAATACAGGAAACCAAACACCTAGATTTGCATATACTTAACTAGCCTGGATAGCTGGCTGTGCATCCAACCAATCAGCCCCTTATGCACCAAGCTCGCGTGAGCCTCGCTGGGCACACGCAGCCATACCATATATAGTTGGTAATTGATATTCATCTTGAGTTTCGGATGCCCCGGGCAACATCGATGCAAGAAGCCATTGAACAGTTGGTCTTGATTGTATTTGCACTAATATGAGATCTACAAGCAGAAAACCCCTCCTGCTCACACATATTCAAATATATTAGCTTTTCAAGTCATATATAAAATTTACAATGTAGAACTAAAATAAACTTGACACATTATTAACAAAAACACCTAACGCTTTTATATAACATGGTCAGGAAAAAAATGTGTAAATGGTTATGCAATTGTGTCTTAATATCTAATTTTTTCGTTCCCTCAAATCACTGTGATCTATTAACATGAGTCGAACACTAATACTTGCATGTAATAGTGATATACCTTCCGCAATGAATTGATGAGGGTGCCGAGTGGGGGAGAGTTAACTTTTGCTCGTCTCGAAATCTGAATTTGATTGGAAAAAATAGAATCGGTGCATGATTAAATTTTGCTAAGCCAGTAAATGAACCAAGCAGATTGATGAATGAGTGAATATTGAACTCCAAGACATACCTCATCAAGTCTTATATATCCAGGAGGCAACCTCGGGTCACTCTCTTCAATCATCATGCCAAGAAGTTTTTCCAAAGAGACACCATTTTCAATTGTGCATGCCCATCCCCATTCGTTGGCCAAGCCTAGCATTTCGGTAAGGAAAGAGGCATCGTGGAGAGGACCTGTCCAAAGTGGGCCTACAACAGTGATTGAATCGGCATCCTGTGAAAAAGGGACAATTATATACTAGCACAGTTCCATGGCCAAGTACTCCAAAAACAACGCAACTCGATCAGGTTTCTTGCATGGCATAGGCATACAATTATCATCGAAGATTATTCATTAGTAAACCAACATCAGGGTTAGCTACAAATGATATCGTTCCTTAAATGACACTTGAGTACTTGACTCCTATGTTATTTTGTGTTAATTAATACTGACAAAGTTAAATGGTTAGGGCCTAAGTTTCCTGAATCAACCACCAGTAATAAAACAACAATTTAGTCCTGCCACAATGATCCATTGTACCTACTGTTGTGTCTGTACATCCACAAGAAATCTGCCCCAGCTCATCAAATCCAAAAGTTTGAGACTGACCACAACTCTTGCAATGACAAATGAAGCCATAGTTACTGTCGAAACAGAAAGGGCATCAGAGGTAACATTCCATAATCAGCTCTGTAGTTATTGGATAGAAAACCACAATGCTTTACCTGATGCCATCATCTTTTCCGTTGCATAGTTGTACCATTACTCGATAAATAGGACCATGATACGCAAAATACGAGAATAGGGGTGTTATGTGAAATCCCAAAAGAGATGCTTCCCGTGCAGCGCCACCTATAACCATTCGCAAACCGACCTCATTTGGATATGGCATTGGACGAACATACGCTCCATATGAAGACAAAGAGCTAAAAGAAACCCACATGTTACATAATTGACAATAATGACCCATCTTGTCAATCACAGTGCAAAGAAAATTTGATTTACATAGGCATGTTGACAGCAAAGCATATACTGGGCAATACAGGCTCACCATACTTAACAGAGGAAGTAACCATAGCAATAATAAGGATGCTCCGTGCAATGTAGTTATACTGTTATACTATAATCAGATACATAGCAAATCTAGCTAAGCAATTTAACTTCAGTACTTCGTTTCTGCCTTTCTGGCTTGCATAAGCACTAAGTCATGTAACTTGTACTGGGAAATGAAAAAGCTTAAGCATTCACATTAATAAATAGCACACGTTTAAAACACTACAACCTAAGGGTATGTTTAAATACCATGGGCTAATTGTTAGCTAGCTAATTTTAGCTCCAATTAGATCCAGTGCGTCAAAACAAGATAGCTAATAGGCGGGCTAATCTTTTTGCCAAGTCTCTAACTAGCTAGTCAACCATAGCTAATTTGGGCTAATTTTATCCCGAAATTCCCTAATTTGAGCTTTAGAAACTATTTCAATCCGACACCTCTGTGGCTCTGCCAGTTCCTATCGTATAAATATTGATGAACCTAATATAAAAGTTAAAAGGGAATGAGCGAATAAGCAACTGACCCAACAAATATTCTAGAAGTTATCACTTGAGCAATCTACATTCTAATAAGAAAACCCAGAGACTTTTAGATAAGATGAAAATAAAAATGGATCAAGAAACCACCTTCTCGACCCATATCCTCTCGCCGACCGCCAATCCGTGGACGTCAGGTAGAGCAGCCCCCCAATTTTGAGCGCCAAGAGCGCTGCCCTCACGTAAGCGGCGTCGCCGCCGAACGAGTCGACGTCGATGACATCGAAGTACTCGCGCCGGAGGTAGCGCTCTGCGAGCAGACGGGTGGCGTCGTTGTGCGACACCACCCACCTCCTGCACCCCGCCACCGCTTCCGGCGAGCCCCGCTCAAAGCGACAGAGGTTGGCAAGGATGATGGGGCGAAGCGCCTCGGAGGCGTCGTTGGCCCAGACGAAGTCGGCGCCGGCCTGCGCGAGGTAGCGGAGCGCGCGGACGCCACAGCCGCACATAGCATCGAGGCAGAGGAATGGGGCGGAAGGGTCGGGACGGCCACGGCGGCGGTGGAGAGTGGCTGCGAGGACGGCGAGGTCACGACCCGCGGCGCTGTCGCTGCGGTAGAAGGCGGAGCCGGGGTCGAAGGAGACGCCGCGCTCGGACTGCGTGCAGGCTGGTGGCGCTGAGCGCCGGCGCGTGGGTTGAAGGAGAGAGGGAGAGCGGGGCAAAGAGATAGCGGCGGCGGCCATGGTGGCGGGAAGAGTGGGGGAAATGGCTACTCCTTAGGATTGGGTTCAGGCGTTCAGCTGAATGTCTAGTCTTTTCGGTTTCGGGTCCGGTGACATGAAAAGGTAGACAAGAAAGAACAGGAGAAAGAGCGATAGTAAAAACATGGGTAAATTGCGCCAGCGGTGTCATGTTTGCTGGCTGTCTAATTTATCAAATTTTACCTAACTTTTCTGTCTAATTTTAGTTTTTCAATTTCGACGACTAAACTTAGATAAAATATGACACATTTAGCTACACGAACCTGTCGGCGTTTCGAGACCGGGGGTCCCTTGGCCGACGAGTGAAATGTCGCCGCGTGCCCCAGCCCAGATGTGTCGGCGCGAGGCCGAGCGCGAAGGGGGGAAAAGGCGGCCGGAGACGGGCGTGAGAGAGGTGGAAATCCCGCGGCCTTCGTGTTCGTCCCGCGCCCAGGTCGGGTGCGCTTGCAGTAGGGGGTTACAAGCGTCCACGCGAGAGAGTGAGCGAGCGGCCTCACGCAAGCGCCTGTCCCGTCCTCGTCCCCACGCGGCCAACCCTCTGTAAGAGGGTCCTGGTCCTTCCTTTTATAGGCGTAACGAGAGAATCCAGGTGTACAATGAGGGTGTAGCAGAGTGCTAACGTGTCTAGCGGGGGAGAGTTAGCGCCCTAAGTACATGCCATCGTGGCAGCCGGAGAGGTTTTGGCACCCGGTTCGTGTGGAGTCGTGGCCGTCGGAGGAGCGCTGGAGCCTGGCGGAAGGACAGCTGTCGGGGCTGTCGAGTCCTTGCTGACGTCCTCTTGCTTCCGTAAGGGGGCTGAGTGCCGCCATCGTCATAGAGCGTGCGGGGCGCCATCATTACTTTGTCTGGCGGAGCGAGCCAGATGGGACGCCGATCTTGTTTCCCGTAGCCTGAGTCAGCTTGGGGTAGGGTAATGATGGCGCCTCCTGTTGACGTGGCCGGTCCACGCCCTAGGTTGGGCGATGTGGAGGCTCCTCCGAGGTCGAGGTCGAGTCTGTCTTCCGTGGCCGAGGTCGAGTCCGAGCCCCTGGGTCGGGCGAGGCGGAGACCGTCGGCTGAGGCCAGGGCTGAGTCCGAGCCCTGGGGTCGGGCGAAGCAGAGTTCGTCGTCTTCAGGGGCTGAGCCCGAGTCCGAGCCCTGGGTCGGGCGGAGCGGAGTTCGCCGTCTTCCGGGGTTTAGCCCGAGTCCGAGCCCTGGGTCGGGCGGAGCGGAGTTCGCCGTCTTCCGGGGCTTAGCCCGAGTCCGAGCCCTGGGTCGGGCGGAGCGGAGTTCGCCGTCTTCCGAGGCTTAGCCCGAGTCCGAGCCCTGGGTCGGGCGAAGCGGAGTTTCCTATGGTGCCTGAGGCCGGGCCTGGCTGCCTGTCAGCCTCGCTCTGTCGAGTGGCACAACAGTCGGAGCGGCGCAGGCGGCGCTGTCCTTCTGTCAGGCCGGTCAGTGGAGCGGCGAAGTGACTGCGGTCACTTCGGCTCTGCTGACTGAAGGGCGCGCGTCAGGATAAAGGTGTCAGGACACCTTTGCATTAAATGCTCCTGCGATTTGGTCGGATGGCGCGGCGATTTGATCAGGGTTGCTTCTTGGCGAAGACAGGGCCTCGGGCGAGCCGGAAGTATGTTCGTCGCTGGAGGGGGGCCTCGGGCGAGACGGAGACCCTCCGGGGTCGGTTGCCCTTGCCCGAGGCTAGGCTCGGGCGATACGTGATCGAGTCCCTCGAATGGACCGATCCCTGACCTAATCGCACCCATCAGGCCTTTGCAGCTTTGTGCTGATGGGGGTTACCAGCTGAGAATTAGGAGTCTTGAGGGTACCCCTAATTATGGTCCCCGACAGTAGCCCCCGAGCCTCGAAGGGAGTGTTAACACTCGCTTGGAGGCTTTTGTCGCACTTTTTTGCAAGGGGACCAGCCTTTCTCGGTTGCGTTTTGTTCCGGTGGGTCCACACGAGCGCACCCACCGGGTGTAGCCCCAGAGGCCTCGGAGGAGTGGTTTGACTCCTCCGAGGTCTTAATGCCTCGCGCAATGCTTCGGCTGGCCTGGTTATTCCCTCATGCGAGCTGGCCGTAGCCCGGGTGCACGGTCGGGTCCCAAGTTCTCGGGCTGGTATGTTGACGCTGTCAACGGTTTGGTCGGAGCCGGGTTTGCGAGAGCAGCCCCCGAGCCTCTGCACAGGGCGAGAGGACGGTCAGGGACAGACTCGACTTTTTTACATACGCCCCTGCGTCGCCTTTCCGCAAGGAGGAGGGGGGGGAGCGCCATGTTGCCCTCGGAGGGCGCCGAACATGGTGTCTCTGGTGAGCTGCTGGCGGGTATTCCGAGCGGACGTCCGTGCCCCATTTGCTAGGGGTCGGCTAGAAGCCCAGAGGCGCGCCCAAAAGTACCTGCGGGTGATCTGCCGGACCCGGTCCCCTGTCGACGGGGTCCGAGGGCTCGATGCCTCCCTCTGATGGGATTCCATTACAAGATCGTTCTCGCTGGTCTCGGAAATGTCCTAGGGTACCTCGGGAGCGCAGCCCGAGCCTTGGTTATGTATCGAACGTACCCATGGTCATCCCTCGCTCTGTGTCTGAGGCGGCTGTGAACCCTTCGAGGGCCAGCCTTCGAACCCCTGATCAGTAGTGGGCGCGGAGCCCGAGTGGCCTGAGGCGGCCGTTGAACCCTTCCGAGGGGCCGGCCTTCGAACCTCTGACCAGTAGTGGGTGTGGAGCCCACGCGCTCTGAGGCGGCTGTTGAACCCCTCCGAGGGGCCAGCCTTCGAACCTCTGATCAGTAGGGAGGCTCAGAGCCTGGTTCCTTCACGGAGAAGGATCCTTCTCGGGGTATCCCCTTTCCCGGTCCCTGTTGTAAGAGAGAGAAAGAGGAAAAGGAAAAGGATACGAAATCGAACAACGCGGCGTACCTTTTTTGACGCAGTCATTATGGCGAAGGCGAAGCGTCGCTTGCTTCTCCTGCCAGAGGCGTCGCCTGTCCCGCCGCAGAGTTAATGCGATGGGGCGTGCGGTTCGCGGGGCGGCCATTGCGCGTGCGCGAGCCGTTCGAGGAACGGAACACGGGCGCGTCGTCTTCACGCCGTGAGAGAGGGTTCTCTCGCTGCCCCCGGATGGGACGTAAGCTTGGCTGACGACGTGACCGCTGCTCCTGTCCGCCTGCCACCGCCATTACTGCCGGCCCATTTTTGGCCGTATTGACCGTCGCGCCAGGCTGGCGCTGCTGGGTCGTGCGCTGGGTCGCCTCGAGTCGCGGTACTGGTTCCGCAGTCGAGGAGGCGCGGTAGTGGTGCGAGTGGCGGTGCAGTTGCTTGCACGTAGCGACCGGCGCGCCGGTTGCATGACGTGTGGGCGTGTTGGAAGTCGGAGAAGTGCGCCCACTTGGTGCGGTTGCATGCCGCCTGCATGGCTGCCCGCCCTTTCACCCGCTGGTCTGGGCGAAAGTGGAGGGACGCTTGTAACCGCTGGACGGTTGCATGCACCGCGCGCGGCGGGTTGGCTTCTTCTGCCCTGGGCCAGCTTGCATGACATGTGGGACCCAGCCCCCGCGCCGTAGGGGGAGGACCTTGGAGCGTGTTGGAGAAGACTCAGCCCATGACGGCTGGGGACGCAAGTAGGGAGAGTCGCCTTTAAAAGGAGGGTGACCCCCTTGAAAGGCGACCATGTCTTCGCGCTCCCTTATGCATCGTGTCTTTCCACCTTCCGAGCCCCCGGATGGGGGATGCCCGCAGTCCTTCTGCCTTGTCGTTGGAGGAACGCAACTCCGTGGGAGTTGGTACCTTTCAGCCATCGTTCGGCTTCAAGGATTTTCATCATGCAGCCCGGCTGCACCCCTCCGCCGGTGGTCACCCAAGACGGTGACCTCCAGTTTGATGGCGGGGGAAAGCAAGCCGGGCTGCGGCCTCTGCCCCTCCCTCAGCCTCAAGGATTTTCATCATCAGTGCTGGGGAGGGGAGTGTGCCGAGTTGGGGTCGGCCCCTGCGTGGGCGGTGGCCCGCTCATTCCCTCAGTGATCGGGGGGAAGGGCGTTCGCCGCTCGTGGCGTCGGCAGCTGCCGCGTGCCCGGCTCTCGGACCCGAGTGGCTTCGGAGCCGCTCCGGCGTCGCCTTTCGCCACGGCAGCTGGAAGAGGTTCTTCCGCCGACGAGATAGCCGGGGCCGCCCACGGACCGACCTCCAACTCTACGGCCTTCTACCCGTCCTTGCCTCACGAGTTTGGGCACGGGCGGGGGCCTCCTGGCAGCAGCATCCGCCCTGAGGTCATTGTTGCTGCTGTTCGGCCCCCCGGAGCAGAAGTCGTCGTCGTCGCCGCTGCTGGAGCGGGTGACGGCGTGCCGTTCGTCGGTCTTCTGTTGCTCCGCAGGCCCCCCGATCGAGTGGGGTTGTTCGTACCTGCGGAGGGGGAACCGGAGTTCCGTTTGTAGTGGCACCTTGGATGCCGGTCTTTTGTTCATTGTGGTTGTCGGGGCCTGAACATGTATGTATTTTTGGCGTGGAGCCGTGTTTTTTCCTCATTTTCGAGCACTAAGACTCGCCTGTTGGTTGTCTGAACCGCTTCACCAAGCGTGAGTCGCCCCGTGCAAAGGTGACGAGTGAGGTATCCGTATCCCGGAGGCGTAGGAGTCCCTCGGCTCGGTCGGCCTTGCTGTCCGAGGCTTCTCTTGCTTAGTTAAAGGAACCCCTCGACCGCTCTTTGGTGAGCCGAAGCCAGGGGTAGCGGTGTCAGCACAGACAGAGGCAGAGTTGGCTCGAAAAGAAGACTTGGTCAGCCGGAGCCTGGCCGGGTCGTCCGTTAGCGGGACCGACGCCGGAGTTGATCTGCCGAGGCCTCGGGCCGGGCTGATGCCTTCGGGGGACAGCTGGCCGAGGCCTCAGGGTGACCAACTGAGCCGCCTGCTCGAGCCGGATTCTTGGAGGAGACCCAGGCGGCGACGGCCCGGGCGTGATGTTGAAGTCGTCCTTCAGAGTGGAGATCCTCGGACCACGTCGCCGTTGGAGGCTAGGTCGGACCTCGCCGAAGGTGTAGTCGACGCCGAGGGTGCTGCTGCTCCCTTCAGACGTCAAGATCCGAGCCTGCAGGATCGGATTATCTTGTAGCGTGTGTTTTCTGCGGTCGCTGAGGCCCAAGCACACCCTCGCCGTGTTGTAAAGTTGCGCTTCTTTTCCTCTTGTTTCGAGTATCTGGACTTTTTTGTCGGTAACAGAATTGTCTGTGCGAGCGAGAGTTGCTTTTCACGGAAGGTGATGAGTGAGGTATCCGTATCCCGGAGGCGTAGGAATCCCTCGGCTCGGTCGGCCTTGCCGCTTACGCGCGCTCTTGCCCGTCCATGGGGTTCTGTCACCGACACAGTCGAGAAGGCCCGAAGAATCGCTTCGGCAGAGGAGCTTTCAAACGTGAAGACTTGTTCGGTCCGTGGAATCACTTATCCGAACGTGAGTTACTTATCGCAGAAGGTGATGAGTGAGGTATCTGTATCCCGGAGGCGTAGGAGTCCCTCGGCTCGGTCAACCTTGGTTGCTTACATGTACTCCGTCGTTTTCAGGATCCACTTTCGAAGAAGTAGAAAAGCACGAAAGACTTTCTGGCAGAAAGGATCTTTTTTCGAGGAAAAAATTCGACGCATAGGGGGTTCCCCCCTTTTAGCCCCCGAGGGAGGGTCGGGCTTTGCCGAGGCAAGGCTGACCCTTCCTTGATGACTAAACTTTGCGTGGGAGCGAGGTATATGAACAACTTGAAAACATCTTAAGGGTAGAAGCGACGTAGCTGTTGGATGTTCCAAGCGTTGCTGTAGACCTCGCCTTGGCTGTTGGCCAGCTTGTATGTTCCGGGCTTCAGAACTTTGGCGATGACGAACGACCCTTCCCAGGGAGGCGTGAGCTTGTGCCGCCCTCAGGCGTCCTGTCGCAGCCGAAGCACCAGGTCGCCCACCTGGAGGTCTCGGGACCGGACCCCTCGGGCGTGGTAGCGTCGTAGGGACTGCTGGTACCGCGCCGAGTGTAGTAAGGCCTTGCCCCGAGCCTCCTCCAGCTGGTCCAGCGAGTCTTCTCGACTAGCTTGGTTGCTTTGGTCGGCATAGGCCCTCGTCCTCGGGGATCCGTATTCTAAGTCTGTGGGCAAGATGGCCTCGGCCCCATAGACTAGAAAGAACGGCGTGAAGCCCGTGGCTCGGCTCGGTGTTGTCCTCAGACTCCAGACCACCGAGGGGAGTTCCTTCATCCATCGCTTGCCGAACTTGTTGAGGTCGTTGTAGATCCGAGGCTTGAGTCCTTGTAGAATCATGTCGTTGGCACGCTCTACTTGCCCATTCGTCATGGAGTGAGCCACGGCGGCCCAGTCCACCCGGATGTGGTGATCCTCGCAGAAGTCCAGGAACTTTCTGCCGGTGAACTAGGTGCCGTTGTCAGTGATGATGGAGTTCGGGACCCCGAAACGATGGATGATGTTGGTGAAGAACGCCACCGCCTGCTCGGACCTGATGCTGTTTAGGGGTCGGACCTCGATCCACTTGGAGAATTTGTCGATGGCGACCAACAGGTGCGTGTAGCCCCCGGGTGCCTTCTGCAAGGGGCCGACGAGGTCCAGACCCCACACGACAAAAGGCCAAGTGATCGGTATCGTCTGTAGAGCCTGAGCAGGCAGGTGGGTCTGCCTTACGTAGAACTGACACCCTTCGCAGGTGCGGACAATTCTAGTGGCGTCGGCCACCGCCGTCGGCCAGTAGAAACCTTGTCGGAAGGCATTTCCAACAAGGGCTCGAGGTGCTGCGTGATGGCCGCAAGCCCCCGAGTGTATCTCTTACAGAAGCTTTTGACCTTCGGCGATGGGGCTGCATCACTGAAGGATGCCTGAGGGGCTGCGGTGGTAGAGCTCCTTCCCGTCTCCCATAAAGACGAACGACTTGGCGCGCCGCGCCAACCGCCGAGCTTCGGCTCGGTCGAGGGTAGCTCTCCTCGGTGGAGATGTTGCAGGTACGGGGTCTGCCAGTTTTGATTAGGCGCGACCCCGCTTCGCTCCTCCTCGACGCGCAGTGCCTCACCCTCGGGGGCCGAGGGTGCCTCGGGCTGAACCGAGGGTGCCTCAGGCCGAGCTGAGGGTGCCTCGGGCTGGGCCGAGGGTACCTCGGGCTGGGCCGAGGGTACCTCGGGCTGGGCCGAGGGTGCCTCGGGCTCGGGCGTGTCGTCGATCTTGACGGAGGGTTGATGCAGGTCTCGGGAGAAGACGTCCGAGGGAACCGTTGTTCGCCCCGAGGCTATTTTAGCCAGCTCGTCCGCAGTCTCGTTGTAGCGCCGGGCGATGTGGTTGAGCTCGAGCCCGTAGAACTTGTCTTCCAGGCGCCGAACCTCATCGCAGTAGGCCTCCATCTTCGGGTCGCGACAGTGGGAGTTCTTCATGACTTGGTCGATGACGAACTGTGAGTCACCGCGAGCGTCGAGGCTTCGGACCCCTAGCTCGATGGCGATCCGCAACCCGTTGACCAGAGCCTCGTACTCAGCCACATTGTTGGACGCCGGGAAATGGTGGCGTAGCACGTAGCGTAGGTGCTTCCCGAGGGGCGAGATGAAGAGCAGGCCTGCGCCGGCTCCTGTCTTCATCAGCGACCCATCGAAGAACATGGTCCAGAGCTCCGGTTGGATCGGAGCTGTTGGGAGCTGGGTGTCGACCCATTCAGCCACGAAGTCCGCCAAGACCTGGGACTTGATGGCCTTCCGAGGGGCGAACGAGATTGTTTCGCCCATGATTTCCACCGCCCAATTTGCGATTCTACTCGAGGCCTCTCGGCACTGGATGATCTCCCCCAGGGGGAAGGATGACACCACAGTTACCGGATGAGACTCGAAGTAGTGTCGCAACTTCCGCCGCGTCAGGATCACCGCGTACAGCAGCTTCTGAACTTGTGGGTAGCGGATCTTGGTCTCGGACAGTACCTCGCTGACGAAGTAGACTGGCCTCTGGACGGGCAATGTATGCCCCTCTTCTCGTCTCTCAACCACAATCGCGGCGCTAACCACCTGGGTGGTCGCGGCGACGTAGATCAAGAGGGCTTCTCCGGCAGCGGGGGGCACCAAGATGGGCGCATTCGTGAGGAGCGCCTTCAGGTTTCCAAGGGCTTCCTCGGCCTCAGGGGTCCAAGTGAAGCACTCGGCCTTCCTTAAGAGGCGGTACAGAGGCAGGCCTCTTTCGTCGAGGCGTGAGATGAAGCGGCTCAGAGCCGCAAGACATCCCATGACTCTCTGTACGCCTTTTAAGTCCTTGATGGGCCCCATGCTGGTGATGGCTGCGATCTTCTCCGGGTTGGCTTCGATGCCCCGCTCGGAGACGATGAACCCCAAGAGCATGCCTCGGGGCACCCCGAAGACATACTTTTTGGGATTGAGCTTCACGCCTTTCGCCTTGAGACATCGGAATGTCACTTCAAGGTCGGAAAGGAGGTCGGAGGCTTTCCTCGTCTTGACTACGATGTCATCGACGTAGGCCTCGACCGTCCGGCCAATGTGTTGGCCGAACACATGGTTCATGCACCGCTGGTACGTCGCGCCCGCATTCCTCAAGCCGAACGACATGGTGACATAGCAGTACATGCCGAAGGGCGTGATGAAAGAAGTCGCGAGCTGGTCGGACTCCTTCATCCTGATTTGGTGATACCCTGAGTAGGCATCGAGGAAAGACAGGGTTTCGCACCCAGCAGTGGAATCCACGATTTGATCGATGCGAGGCAGAGGGTAGGGAACCTTCGGACATGCTTTTGTTTAGACTAGTGTAGTCTACACACATCCGCCATTTCCCTCCTTTCTTTCTCACAAGCACAGGGTTGGCAAGCCATTCGGGATGGAATACCTCTTTGATGAACCCTGCCGCCATTAGCTTGTGGATCTCCTCGCCTATGGCTCTGCGCTTTTCTTCGTCGAATCGGCGCAGAGGCTGCTTGATGGGTCGGGCTCCGGCTCGGATGTCCAGTGAGTGCTCGGCGACATCCCTCGGTATGTCGGGCATGTCCGAGGGACTCCACGCGAAGACGTCGGCATTCGCGCGGAGAAAGTCGACGAGCACTGCTTCCTATTTGGGATCGAGCTCGGAGCCGATCCGGATCTGCCTGGAGGCGTCGCTGCTGGGGTCGAGGGGGACGGACTTAACCGTCTCCGCTGGCTCGAAGTTGCCGGTGAAGGCTTGGACCAGGTCGTCCCAGTTGGAGATCTGCCCCGGAGGCAGGTGCTCCAACCAGGAACGAGCGGTGTCGGAGAGGAACAGGGGGAGGTTGCAGATGATGAGGTTGTCATCGTTCGTTCCACCCAGTTGGCAGGCCAGCCGGTAGTCCGCGAGCCACAGTTCCGGTCTCGTCTCCCCCGAGTACTTCGTGATAGTAGTCGGGGGTCGGAACCGGGTCGGGAACGGCGCCCGTCGTATGGCGCGGCTGAAAGCCTGCGGACCGGGTGGTTCGGGCGAGGGACTCCGATCCTCCCCGCTGTCGTAGCGTCCTCCACGCCTAGGGTGATAGCCTCAGCGCACCCTCTCGTCGAGGTGGGCCCGATGGTCGCGGTGATGGTGCTCGTTGCCGAGGCGACCCGGGGCCGCAGGCGCTGTGTTGCGCGTGCGCCCGGTGTGGACCGAGGCTTCCCGCATGAATCGGGAAGTCGCGGCGCGATGTTCCGAGGGGTACCCCTGCCTTCGGGAGGCGGAGCTTTCGGCCCGTCGGACCGCGGCGCCCTCCAGGAGATTCTTGAGCTCTCCCTGGATTCGCCGCCCCTCGGTGGTTGATGGCTCCGGCATCGCGCGGAGAAGCATTGCCGCTGCAGCCAGGTTCTGGCCGACTCCACTAGAAGCGGGTGGCGGCCTCATCCTGACATCGTCAGCGATGCGGTGCTGGAAGCCCTGGGGTAGATGACGCATTTCTCCGGCCGGAGGTTGGCCCGCCCATTCCTGCCCGACGTCCTGGCGGATCGGCTCAAGTGCTCCTGCTCCCTCGTCGAGCCTGGCCGGCACCCCGCGAATTTGCTCGAGCTGTGGGTCATGACCCCCCGCCTGAACGGGGACCACTGCTAGCTCCCGTAGGATGTCAACGCGAGACACAGGCCTAGGGAGATCACCGTTCTCCGGCATACCAAGATGGTTGCCTTCGGAGGGACCCCCTAGATCGACATGGAAACATTCGCGACTCGGGCCGCAGTCCTCGTCGCCGAGGCTGCGGCTACCGTCGGAACAGTCGGAGAGGCAGTAGTCGCATGCGGTCATGAAGTCCCGCATGGCACTGGGGTTACTAAGTCCGGAGAAATCCCAACAGAAGTCGGGCACGTCGTCTTCCTCGGACCCAGAGGGCCCGTAGGTCGAGACGTCCGTCAGCCGGTCCCAGGGTGACCGCATACGAAACCCCAGAAGGTTTGGACTCGCCTCTACGAGGGCGCCCGCCAAAGCGAAGTCGCTTGGCGGGTCGAGGCTGAATCCAAGGGGCGTGAGATGGGAATCAATCGGTACCTCTTGGTCGACGGGCGGTGATGAAGTCACGTCAGGAACTGACTGCACCGTCGTCTCAGGTACGAGGGTGACGCCCAACAAGCCTTTCGCGAGCATGCTGGCGTCGTCCGTTTTCTTGGGATTGGCGTGTTGCGGGGAGACGGCGCTCGTCTTCGTCTCAAGCGCGAGGTCGATGCCCGACGCGCCCCCCGTTGGGGCGTCGGCGCCGCCGACTTGCTCGACAGCCGACGAGGGGCCGCCTCCTGATTGGCCTTGGTTGCCCCGCCTCCTCCTCCATCGGCGGGGGAGAGGGCGGGGTGAGCTCGAATGTTGTTCCTCCACCACGCGGGGAAGACGTCGTCGATTCCGCCGCCGGCGGGCGGGCTGTCGGCCGCCACTGTCGCTGTCGCACGACGGGGGAAGGAGTATCATGTCGTAGCTGCCGTCGAGGGACATGAACTCAAGACTCCCGAAACGGAGCACCGTCCTGGGCTGGAGAGGTTGCTGGAGACTGCCCATCTGGAGCTTGACGGGAAGCTGTTCTTCAACACGCAGCAGGCCCCTACCTGGCGCGCCAACTGTCGGCGTTTCGAGACCGGGGGGTCCCTGGGCCGACGAGTGAAATGTCGCCGCGTGCCCCAGCCCAGATGGGTCGGCGCGAGGCCGAGCACGAAGGGGTGAAAAGGCGGCCGGAGACGGGCGTGAGAGAGGTGGAAATCCCGCGGCCTTCGTGTTCGTCCCGCGCCCAGGTCGGGTGCGCTTGCAGTAGGGGGTTACAAGCGTCCACGCGGGAGAGGGAGCAAGCGGCCTCACGCGAGCGCCTGTCCCGTCCTCGTCCCCGCGCGGCCAACCCTCTGTAAGAGGGCCCTGGTCCTTCCTTTTATAGGCGTAAGGAGAGGATCCAGGTGTACAATGGGGGTGTAGCAGAGTGCTAATGTGTCTAGCGGAGGAGAGCTAGCGCCCTAAGTACATGCCATCGTGGCAGCCGGAGAGGTTTTGGCACCCAGTTCGTGTGGAGTCGTGGCCGTCGGAGGAGCGCTGGAGCCTGGCGGAAGGACAGCTGTCGGGGCTGTCGAGTCCTTGCTGACGTCCTCTTGCTTCCGTAAGGGGGCTGAGTGCCGCCATCGTCATAGAGCGTGCGGGGCGCCATCATTACTTTGTCTGGCGGAGCGAGCCAGATGGGACGCCGGTCTTGTTTCCCGTAGCCTGAGTCAGCTTGGGGTAGGGTAATGATGGCACCTCCTGTTGACGTGGCCGGTCCACGCCCTAGGTTGGGCGATGTGGAGGCTCCTCCGAGGTCGAGGTCGAGTCTGTCTTCCGTGGCCGAGGTCGAGTCCGAGCCCTTGGGTCGGGCGAGGCGGAGACCGTCGGTTGAGGCCAGGGCTGAGTCCGAGCCCTGGGGTCGGGCGAAGCGGAGTTCGTCGTCTTCAGGGGCCGAGCCCGAGTCCGAGCCCTGGGTCGGGCGGAGCGGAGTTCGCCGTCTTCCGGGGCTTAGCCCGAGTCCGAGCCCTGGGCCGGGCGGAGCGGAGTTCGCCGTCTTACGGGGCTTAGCCCGAGTCCGAGCCCTGGGTCGGGCGGAGCGGAGTTCGCCGTCTTCCGGGGCTTAGCCCGAGTCCGAGCCCTGGGTCGGGCGAAGCGGAGTTTCCTATGGTGCCTGAGGCCGAGCCTGGCTACCTGTCAGCCTCGCTCTGTTGAGTGGCACAGCAGTCGGAGCGGCGCAGGCGGCGCTGTCCTTCTGTCAGGCCGGTCAGTGGAGCGGCGAAGTGACTGCGGTCACTTCGGCTCTGCTGACTGAAGGGCGCGTGTCAGGATAAAGGTGTCAGGCCACCTTTGCATTAAATGCTCCTACGATTTGGTCGGATGGCGCGGCGATTTGATCAGGGTTGCTTCTTGGCGAAGACAGGGCCTCGGGCGAGCCGGAAGTATGTTCATCGCTGGAGGGGGGCCTCGGGCGAGACAGAGACCCTCCGGGGTCGGCTGCCCTTGCCCGAGGCTAGGCTCGGGCGAGGCGCGATCGAGTCCCTCGAATGGACCGATCCCTGACCTAATCGCACCCATCAGGCCTTTGCAGCTTTGTGCTGATGGGGGTTACCAGCTGAGAATTAGGAGTCTTGAGGGTACCCCTAATTATGGTCCCCGACAGAACCAAACATGCTTCTTCAGTTGTGTTAAGCTAATCACTAAACTCTTAGAATAGCCGATTAGATCTCTAAACTTTATTCTAATATCATTTTAGTCCAATCCACTACAAACATGACATGATTAGCTGACGTGGCATTGCCACCGTATCATCCACGTGGCACGCCCTTGCCACATGGCCGCCTCCTCGTCC
Source organism: Zea mays (assembly GCF_902167145.1). Lineage (NCBI taxonomy): Eukaryota > Viridiplantae > Streptophyta > Magnoliopsida > Poales > Poaceae > Zea > Zea mays. Next base: position 146,923,938 of record NC_050101.1, read on the forward strand.
TCACTACTCCGACGATGTCGTGACACGTGGACGACACGGTGGCAAGGTCATATCAGCTAACCAAGTCTTATTCACAACTGATTGGACTAAAATGACACTGAAACAAATTTTGTCCTGAGTGTTTAGATACTGGTTTGCCACAACTGAACAACTTTAGGGACCGACAACGCACTTTACTCTAGAAACATCTTAAATAAATTTCAAAGAGCAATTCCTAAATCAAATGAGTTTTTAATTGACTAAAAAGGTAAGAGTGTGTTTGTTGGGTTTCTTCAAATATTTTTAAATAACACCTTTAAAACATACTCCCTTCGTCCCAAAATATAGTTCTTTCTATCCCACTTTTTCGTCCACATTCATTCAAATGATAATAAATATAGACATATATGCAAACAACATTTATATGTTACTTAAAGAATGCATGATTAGCCTAACGCCCCGTTTGGATCTCTGGAATTGAATTCCATTCTAGTAATAGTAATTTAGACATATATTAATTAAGCTAATTTGATTTTTTACAAAATATGTCTGTATATTATTATTAGCAAGATGTCAGAGATATTTATGTGCTATGTTTTTTACTATAGAGAAGTGAATCGAAGAGCGTTCTATAAGTTACAGAGTAGAAACAAATTCTACTAATACATAAAATTATTTCCATTCCTCCACCCCATGAATTTGAGATAGACTTATATCTTAAGATTGGAAACTGATGGAATGTCAAATTCTAAACTGAATAGGTTACTTTATTAAGTAAATTCCAATTCCTGTAAAATGAATGGATCCAAACGGCCCGTAAAATGAATTATATTTTGGAACAGATGGAGTAGAAAACAATTTTGTTCCATCACCTGAGCGCGATGCGGAACAACAACCAAAATTAAGGTCAGTAGACATGGAGACAGACACTAGTCCGCTTGTGGTACACCAATGAACATTGTCGTAACAAATCCAACTAAATAGGTTACTTTATTAAGTAAATTCTAATTCCTGTAAAATGAATGGATCCAAACGGCCCGTAAAATGAATTATATTTTGGAATAGATGAAGTAGAAAACAATTTTGTTCCATCACCTGAGCACGATGCGGAACAACAACCACAATTAAGGTCAGTAGACATGGAGACAGACACTAGTCCGCTTGTGGTACACCAATGAACATTGTCGTAACAAATCTAATGTCTAAGGTCGATTCCATCTTGGTTGATACCTGCTACTAATGTGGCCCAGCAGGTGGTCAAAACCAACTCAAACAATTACAACGACGATCAGTTAGAGTGAGCCTCATAATTGGGCCCTATAATTTAAGTTAGTTACTCAGTCAATTTGTTTAGGGCCCAAACTAAATGCTAGTTTCCAACACTTGAGCCTTAAACATCGTGTAGTTTGCAACCGCCTCAGATTTTGGCTGCATTGCCGCTAACATTCAGCCGTCGTCGCTCCTCCACGCCCGATCTTCCGTTTTTCGCACAAGCAGCCACTTCTGTTATTGAAAACATATTTTTTCAACCAATTCAGTTCTGCTGCATATGTGCTATTGGACACCAGGTGACATTGTGTTGACAAATGAATCAAGTCAAATTAACTCAACAATTGCATGAGTTTTTTTTGTTATTGGAAACTTGTTTTTTCAACCAATGCAGTTGCAAACACATCAAGTAGTCTACCAAATAAAATATAAACGACACCATTATAGAGCCACAAAACTGAACAGAACACCTAAAACTAATCTTTTACTGTGCTCCCTTCAAATGAAGTTGTAAGAAAGGCAGAGAAGCTTATATATGCTTGGAAAAAACTAGAGACAACCAGTGATGGATTGGGTGGTTCATTTGTCTTAGTATATTTGTTTGTTTTTTAGAGCACCTAGAGGGGGTGAATAGGTGATCTTGCAAAACTTACTTCAAACAACACAAACTTGGTCTATAAAAGGTGTTAGTATAAATTAAAACCATGTTCGGACGAGAAGAAGAGAGAAAAATAGACTCTTCACTTGATTGCTCTCTTGATATATGTATTAAACTAGGAGCAATATGTAAGTGCAGTATAAGCACTAAGGAAGACAAAAGTCGCAGTAAAGTAAAATGGACAAGGGACAACGATTTTTCCCGTGGTTCGGCCAAAGCCTACTCCACGTTGTGGTGACCTCCTTCGATCAAGGGTTGCACTAAACCCCTCTTAAGTGATCTAAAGATCAAACTTGAGTGCCACGGTATTCTACCTTATATCTCAATTCTTTGTGAGGAATTTCTACAAGTTGTACTCTCTCACACCTTACACAAGATGATCACAATCAAAATCAGAGCAAGGGAGGGAGAAGAACACACACAAAAGCACAACGCAGCAACACACACAAGAAAGCCAAAGAAATGAGCGCAAGAACTCTATGTCACTAGAACAACTAGAAACAGGTGTTCGGATCTCTCTACAATCACAAAACTGTGTGGATGCGACGAATCAGAGTGTTGGCGTGCTCTTTGTATGCTTGGGTACTGCTCCATGGCGCATAGGGTCCCTTTTATAGTCCTAAGGATCCTAGGAGCCGATGGAGCTTCATTTAGAAGCTCCAAAACTTCCTTTGTCGGCGGGTGCACCGAACTGTCCGAGTTGATTACCACATTGGAGACAGAACCAAGTCGGTACCAGGTTGTATACGAGTCCAATTCTATGGTTACAAGCATATCTTTCTTATTTGTTGGGACCTTTATCATCTCTCTTATTCTAATGGGGTCTTTGCCATATCTACTCCTCAAGAATGCTCATGAATTGAGCCTCCTCTCGATATTAATCATCGAGTACTTGGGTATTTGGCTGAGCCCATGGGCCCTTATATTTGGGTCCTTCTTCAATAAGCATGATCCAAATACTCATTATACATATTATTGGTAGTAGACTTCGAGTTTATTTAGCTAAGTCATTGATTTAGACAAATAAGTCTCTTCTTGTGAATCTTTTGTAATGTCTTGAATTTTCATGTTTGCACTATTTTGTCTTTGATCGAGTCCCTGGCTTATTCATGCAGCCCCTGAATCTCTATAGACTCAGCCCATTATTCAGCACCCAGACACTTTAAAGACCTATCACTTTAAATTCTATAACTTTGCACCGCTTCAACTTTTCGAGTCGCTTATAAAAGGAAATACCACATAACTCTTTTTCTTACTCTGTTTCCAAGCACTCATCGCATCTATCTCTTCAACTTCCCTCAAAGACCCTTGCCTTAGAGCTTTTTTCATTGCCGCCATTTCCCCAATCCATTCCAATGGACGGGCACACATCCAAGAAGTTTTAGGCTTCCTCGATTGAGAACAAGGATATGCAGGCCCTTCACGCAGTGGGGTGTTGCAAGACAAGAAGACCATCTAATAGCACATGTTGGGCAAGAAATCTTATCTGATGCCAGATGCCAACGAAATCATCACCACCTTCTTAATGCAAATATTTGTATGAGTTATATGTTGAGTTCATACTAAAATTAAAAGGAATGCTTGGATAATATATATAGACACACACATAGAGAGAGAGGGGCAAATAGATATAGATTCTCTTATTCATGTGTTATATTATAGGCAATCTCCAATAGAAAGGGAAAATAACTTTATAAAGATTTATTCATGTAGATATATAACATTAGTCCCATAATTTTATGTGATTCCTAGATAGCCATGTGTGTGTTGCATGTACATGTCTTGCAGCTATAAATGATATTCACAAACTATAACAAATAAGGACAATAGGTTCATTAGTGATCACGAAGTAGAACTCATTAATTTCCATGCCGCAACTCTAGGGTTTGAATATTTATTATTACTCAATAATAACTTAGATTTATCCTATATATTTTGTTGTAAAATGTAATGAGCTATTATTGATATAAGTATATAGGCCCATGTTTAGATAAGTAAATGATTATATGTAGAACTAGCAAATGATTTAAATTTTGATATTGATTGAATTGTTGTTGTATATGTTTTCGATCCAGATTAGAACACTTTTTATATGATATAGGAATATAGAGATTGGCTTCTCTAAATTATTGTTATATATATCCATTATGAACGGAGATTTTATGGACAGACATGTGTTGAGCGCACACGCTATCTACTAATAATATAATAAGGATGACGCTTTTCACTTAGATTACTACTGATTTTATCATATTTATTTACTCTTGAAACTAGCATTGTTGGTGCAATATTGCATTTATTATAAATTTTATGGGTTTCTTAACAACACCTTAATAAACATACTCCTTTATTGGTAAAAAATTCTTTTATGAATTAATAATATTTTAGTTGTTTATGGTATAACATTTTAATGCTCATGTCTCTAGTATTTAGAAGTATAGGGTCTAAAATGAAACCATTTTGTATTATAATTATATTATTAATTTAAAGTAGTTGTGTCATAACTAGGAAAATAATAAGTAGAATTTAAATATACAAATATTATTATTTCAACTTTCCAACATTGTGATTTGCATGTGGAGGATGGTTTGATGAATTTGGACATTTGGGTTTCATAGCATATTTATTAAAACATCCATAGATGGATTATGGATGTATTTTACATTCTAGATGCGCATGAGATTGCAAACGTCAATTTGCCAATGCATGGACATGTTGATCTTATTGGATAGTATCATGAGAAGACATGAACATTCATGGTTAAAAGTTTTTATAACCTAGGTATCAAGCAATGCATACCATGGTCATTCTCATTATGACAAGGTAGCTACAAGGTTGGCACATATTCAAAACTTAAAATGTACCTTCGTTTAAGGATATTATACTGGCTAGATATACATTATTATTGATTATAGAAGTGAACATGTATTTTCATCTAGCTTGGTAATTCCCTTCAATTGCATGGATGAGGAGGACACAAAATTACTAGCCTATAAGATGGTTTTTAGCTAAAAAGATGAGTAAAGTCTAAGAGCATGTATGTTGCAAATAAACTTATATAGGTTCTTAAAGAGAGAATAAATACAACACCTAAAATTAAGCATTATGCAAAGGATTATACATTTTAATATGAATTTTTAAGAAATGATTAAGTAACATTAAGATACAAGAGCACATCTAAGCATATGTGAGGCACAAAGACCATTATGCATCCAACAACTTTTTTTATATTAGGTTAGGGGATTTGTGTCATGCATCAAACCTAATTTTCATAGTTCGGGCCTTTTTTGGAACTAATTTTTTTTGTCTACCCATAGAATCTATGTGTTCAAGAACTTTAAATGAAAAGTTATATATTTGGTGACTAGGCTTTTATATCATTTTTACGAGTGCCTTATGTGGAATCTGCATGTCATCAAGAGGGTAGAGCTCAACCTCATTATTGCATCATGGAATGAGAAGGCCATACACCACTAGTCGTGGCCCCACCATGGATACCATGGTGGACATGGTTTTGTGCTTCAATATTTTGATACAGAGGGACACTTGGGTGGAGGAGGGGATCTCCAACAACAGATAGAATCTTGAGGCAAAAAAGAACTTGGGTGGTGGTGGGGAATTTGGATGGTGAAGGGACACTCGAGAGGTGCAAGGAATCAAGTGAAGGTGGGCTTGGAGGCAGAGGGAAGAGCAATTTTAAGAATCTTAGTGGTGAGCGCTAAAGGTAGACTCAGTCGCAGATTATTGGGGGCACTCAAGGTCATCATTAGCGGATTGATCAATCATGATTCATGGAAATGGTTGTTTGTTAGTGTTAGAAAGGCAAGTTTAGTATCATAGACTAGTAGAGTGAGAAGGGGAAATAATGATAAGAAAATCAATAGGAAAAAATGATCAAGAACAATCAACTTCTGGAAACTCATTTCACATTGAATTTGATAGGTGCTTGTTGTAGAAGACTAGAAAATTCTAGTGTTTATGAAGGGAGGTGGCTTAAAATAGAAGTTATAAATAATATGTCATTTGAAATAGGACTTCTCTTCAATCATATGTAGTCTTGAATTGTATGAAAAAGCATAAGCATTGTTAAGTTTATATTTGGTTCAACTACCAGCTATATGGAAGTTGTTGCGAGGTGTGGAGAAGTTGTTATGAGTTTTGAATTGTGGAAAAAGTTTTTGTGAGTTATTATTATAAAAATTGTAAGATGTTCGGTTGAACTAACTATAAAACCTAACCCCTCTTTATCTCCATGAAATAGCTTCAAAACATCTCTCCATTTCTACTCATTAGGAAAAAATTGAAAGTTAAAAACCAAAAGCAGGATCCATGATGCTATGAACAATTGTACTACACGAAATTAGTTGCTTCTAGAAAAGCAATTTTTATTGTTGTACCTATTTGGTTGGTGTTGTGCTCTTTGATAGTAGAACTTTTAAAAAACCGAACCAAACACAACCTTAGTGTTGTTCAATGAGTTATACAAGGACTAATTTAAGACAACATTTGAACAAATGATTCTCAAAACATAGTAGTATAAAAACACATTATTAGAGTGTCATTCATCTTAAATTTTGATAGACAAAAGGCAGATAAAACACTGCATGAGTGAACTATTGGATGGAGAAACATAAAAAACACAAAAAATCTAAATATAAAGATAGACATAAATAATTTTCTAATACATAAAGCTTCATGTTAGAAATCCTACTAAGTTCTTTTGAACAACTCAGTTGAAATTTCTACTAATTTTCGAATCGAGTTCAGTTGAAATTTTAAAAGCTCAATCATTTGTTCCAAATAGCCCATTAGAAAATTTTCCTTTTATATAAGATTTAGATTCTATAACATTTTTTATAATTTTGGTGACATGTTTACCAATTTTGTTTTGCCATAGATTCTACTGCTACAAATCAACTACCCTTATGCAACAAAATCATTACCTTTTATAGTTGGTATAATGTTACAATTATAACCTCATATATCACAAAAAAGGGTTGAGGTCATTTTGCGTTCGGTACCCTTCCCCTTATACAAAGGGTTCCTTGTCTTGGGGAGCATTGAAGTTTGCTTCTTTTGCGTATTTTTCTTAATCATCAATACGACAACCTATATTATTAATAGAATTGATCTTATTTTTACTATAAGAAATTTCATGCTTCTAACACCGACGTGATCCTCTGTCGTAACGTCCATGGACATTGTGGCAGCCATGCGACTCACGTGTGAACATGTTGTGGCCTGGCCCTACACATCAGCTACCAGACGTAACGACAAAGGAGTTGTTTGCCTTCTAACGGATCCTCTCTACTATCTCCTGATCAAATTTGTGTAGATAGATATTGGCTAATATAATCAATAGCATTATAATGTTTTGGATAGAATCAAGGCTCTTCTCACCACCTCCTACAAGTCATTCAAAGAACTTTTTTATTGGTGGGGTAAAAGAACTTAGAATTACCGATCTTATGCAATTGAGCCAACAAATTTCATTAGAAAGTGTTTATACTAAGGGTCATTGGTGTCGTAGTTTGTCATGCTAAACCTTGGACAAACAATATATTACAAAAAAAATTGAGAGCAAAATTGAAGCCACACTTGTAGTGAAGTTTAGAAAAAAGTGTGTATAACATGTCATAGTGCTAAAAATAGCAGTGAACTAAACTGCTGCTAAAAAAAACTATGATATGACACATTTTGATCATGAACTAACGGGAATATATCAGGTACAAACCAACCATTCGATATAAACCGTGCAAACCAACACGTTCATGGAAGTGGAAGGATGTATTTAAAAATATACTAGAGAAGTTGGAAGGATTGTTTTGAAAGCTGATCTACGGTATGAGAGTTATTTGGAAAAAAAATTATTATGATTGATTGTTGGTTCGCATCTGATATGTTCCCGAAACTAAATGGACCCTTTATATCTCGTGAAACTATACTATAGCTATATCAATCTTCTGATGATAGAATTAGCAGCCTTAAATGCTATGGAAGTAGTATTATATTTTATAAAACTCTGATGCTATAATATACACACACCATTTATTGCTTAAGAAACCTCCACCTATCAGTATAGTACAAAATTATATCACTAATAGTTAAGTAGTAGATCATTTCTTTGACCCAAAGATTTTTGAAATTAATGCGTATGTGTATGAAAGAGATAATAATAAAAAACATGCAAAAATCAGCGCACAGTAACTGGTGGGGATAGTGGTTCCATATGGCCAAAACTATGGAAAGCACGGATTGATTGTGTGACATAGCAGTCCTTAGACTACAAGAGAAGATATAGGGAAAATGTACGGATTCCATTCCTATTATGCATCGGCCAGCAGGTCGCGCGCCCCGACCCTTTCCTCGCCTCGCCTATATAATCGCCCTCCGCTGGCTCGCCACGGCCACGATTCCCCCGCTCCTCCCGATCGCGGTCAGTTCAGCCAGCCATATCGTTGAACGCCGCGTCCAGCGCGCTAGCTCTCGAGCGCGCGGGCGGTGGGGCGGGCCGGAGTAAGGCGCGTCGCGCGCGGGCGGGTCAGGACAGCTAGGGATCAATGGGGAAGGCGCAGTGGTTGAGCGTAGCCTTGGGCTGCGCGGCGGCGGTGACGTGCGCGGTGGCGACGGCGCTGGTAGCGAGGCGGGCGGTGGCGCGGTCTCGGTGGAGCAGAGCCGTGGCGGTGGTGCGCAGGTTCGAGGAGGACTGCGCCACGCCCACGGAGCGCCTGCAGCGGATCGTCAACTCCCTCTCCGTCGAGATGTTCGCGGGGCTCGCGTCCGAGGGCGCCAGCAAGGTCCGGATGCTGCTCACCTGCGTAGACACGCTCCCCGACGGGTAAGTCGGTAGCGCGGTCGTTCCCAGCACATGCGTTCGCTTCTCTTGTTGCATTGGTTCGCCGCCTTTTCTCTTCAGCCTCCTTCGGTTTAGTGTTTGCTTGGTCTTCATGCATGGAGCCATGGAGGGGTTCATGGCTTATGCCAGGGTTTTAGGCTTTTAGCCAAATGAAATGAGTAGCTAGTTTGCAATTTCTAATTTGCGCATTTCTTGTCGTTTTATTTCTCTGTATTTTCAAAAGAAAGTTATACTACATCGAGCACATTTAGTGCAGAACAAACTTTCGGGGTCCGTGGTCATCTTTTATGTGTTTGGTTCATTTTGCAGTATTACACAACGGTTCTGGGACTAACTTTCTATAAAATTGCTGGAAATCTTTTTAGGAAAGACAGGGTCTGAGTTGACACTGTATATATAGTGATGATGTTTTGCCACGTTTCATAGCAATTTCATGCAGCAGCATATTACATTATAATGGCTGCATAGAATTTCCATGTTAATGCCTACTTTTCTTTAAGTTGAGATGTCCAGCTGGAAACTTAATCGAGTCTTATATGAAATGATTGGTAGCACATATATATGGATCTTTTGTTGCTTGATTTGCTGATCAGATAAGATATACATGTGCTGGGCATGCAGGAGTGAGGAAGGCGTCTACTACTCTGTTGATCTTGGGGGGACAAGTTTTAGAGTCATGAAACTAGAGCTTGGTCCAGGATCTACGATTATCAATAAAAAAGTTGAACATCAACCTATTCCAGAAGACTTGACCAAGGGTACGAGCGAGGTAACTATCATCATTTTCTTTTGAGTTCCTTTGCAGAAGTTGTATAATCTTTCTAGTATGCTAACTTAACTCTGCATGCACAGGATTTATTCAATCTAATTGCCTTGGCATTAAAGAACTTCATTGGAAGAGAGGGTGGGGGCGATGAGGGAAGGGCACTTGGTTTTACATTTTCCTTCCCCGTTAGACATATTTCCATATCCTCGGGATCGTTAATTAGGTGGACCAAGGAGTTTTCAATTGAAGAGGCTGTAAGTTACAAAATTGTGCCTTCAATTATCATGCTACTTCCATTATCGGTTGAATTCAAATAGCTAACTGTATCTTTATTTTACAAGAGATAATGTGCCAAATTTAGACTTGAAATCATGGTAACTGTATCTTAGTATATAAATAAATAGTATGCTGACCGTATCTTGTTGCATGTTCATGATAACTCGATGCATGCAATCCTTAGACAACCTTATAAGGGGGTGTTTGGTTTCTAAGGACTAATTTGTAGTCCATCTATTTTATTCATTTAGTCCCTAAATTGTTAAATATGAAAACTAAAAGTCTATTTTAGTTTCTATATTTGGCAATTTAGTAACTAAAATAGAATAAAATTGAGGGATTAAAAATTAGTCACTAAAACCAAACACCCACTTAGTATCTCTATATATAGAATTAAATTCTATCTTTCTCTCTCGATAGATGATCTGACGCACATAGAAAAGGACAAAATATTGCTTGGCTGCCTCTGTGATTACTACTGAGATTATATTTTTTTCTTTTATCACTAACTTGTTTGAACATTTTTTTTGGAATACTAGGTTGAAAAAGATGTTGCTCAATGCTTGAATGAAGCTCTTGTTAGGAATGGACTGAATTTGCAGGTCACTGCATTGGTATGTTGGTAACTACTCGTGTTGTGTGACAAGGTTTTAAATCTTTAGCTATAGCGGTTTTGATGCAGGATGCTTCACGTATAATTTAGCAGCTATAACCTGTTATAGTCTCATTTAGCTTTGCTATTAGTCTCTAATTTTTTTACAGCCTGAGGTCAGATATAACGTGAGAGGCCCTCAGCTAAATTAAATGACATATGTGAAGATTTTAAAATTGCTACATGAGTTAGTATGTATTCAGAAATTTAATCCATTCCATTACTTGATTGGTTCCACTGTCTTAGCCTCCTTATGTCTTGGACATATTCAAATATTATCCATTCTATCTAATGATCCTATCAGATAATCTTTCATGCGGAAAAAATGTTTGTGATGCAAATATTTTGATAACAGTCGTTACTTAATTAAACACATATGCACTACTACGGTTTTCTGTATGTGCGCAGCAGATGAGAATGATATGAGATTATTGAATGATATGAGATTATTGTTTTTTTATTACAATCAATTCTTAATTATGTATCTATGTGCTAAGATAATTACGTGTGTGTATATATATATGATATCTATAATTATTATATGATATTTTTTGTTTGTTTAGATGGAATAGCAAAAATAAATAAAAAAGGTATACTGGTCATTTTGCCGAGTTTGAATGTCATAGCACTGGGCAAAAAAGGTACACCTGGACACTGGTAATAAAGTCTATTTGCCAAGTGTTGTGCCTTTAACACTCGGCAAAGAAGCAATATTTGCCGAGTGCCTTCTAGTGCACTCGGCAAAGGAACTAAGAAAGGGGTCCGCTAGTGGTCCCTTTGCCAAGAGCTAGGCCGGCGGGCACTCGTCAAAGACAGAGAGTCTTTGTCGAGTGCCACCTAATATGCTCGGCAAAGGACATGGTAAAGGAGCCCACGGGGGGCTTCTTTGCCGAGTGTCAGTTCGCCGAGCTTTCTTTGCCGAGTGTTTTCCAAGCTTTGTCGAGTGCTTCAGACACTCGGCAAAACAGTTGTTTCCGGTAGTGTTGGTATGTTGTATAACCCTACAAAAATGGGAATTTAGTTCCAAATTTTGTGAACTTCAGACATGTTCTTACTCTGTAATTAAAGAATAATTGTATGCTTCTTGATGAGTAGCAAATTTCCTTTTCATGCATGTCCAATGCCTGCAATTTATTCACTAAAGTAAATAATTGTCACATCATATCTTTGGTTGATTTCATGCGCTACTGCAAAATAGGTGAACAATGCTGTCGGTACATTGGCCATGGGGCACTATTATGATGAGGATACAGTTGCTGCAGTGGTTATAGGAGCTGGTACCAATGCTTCCTATATTGAACGCAATGCCGCTATCGCAAAATCTGAGGGCCTTCTTGACAAATCTGACGACATAACGGTAAATATATTGTTTTGTATTATCGACTTTATTTGTATTCTTTGATTTGAAATAAAGTTATCAATGTGAAATCATTTTTTGTACCTTATGTTGGCTATGAATTCATATGCTCTATTCATTAGGTTGTGAATGTAGAATGGGGTAGTTTCCGGTCTCCTCTAATACCATTAACTCCTTATGACATATGCACCAGTGAAGCAAAACGCAATCAATATGATCAAGTAAGAATTTATTAAAGCTTTCAATTCCTTGTGGTATTGTTTGTGACAATCAAGTTGAAAAGGCTTGCGTCAATGAATCTAGGCTTTTGAGAAAATGATCTCTGGTGTGTATCTTGGGGAAATTGCTAGATTGGTATTCCAAGGAATGGCTCAAGAATCAGATTTATTTGGTCCATCTGTGAATTGCTTATCCACCCCTTTCGTATTAAGGTACTTGTATTTTTCCAGTTAAATTTTGGTCTTACAAAGTTATTTTTATTCCTAGAGCTGGTTGCTACAGAAACATAAAATTGATGTGATATACCCTAATCTTTTTATACTAAATCTGATATAGTGTTCTATTGATATGCTTCCCAATATATATGCCACTTCACTCCATTGTTTTACTTTTGTTTTCATTCTTTTGTTGTGATATATTAGCTTAATTGACATCTCTCTATTCTTTCTGTTTTTTATCTTAAGACTACATATAGCACAACAGAATTAAACATCATCAATCTTAAGAGGAAACAAACATTTTAGCTAGCCAATGCAAGTGTTAGAATGAATAAACTGGTATAGCTAGCAACAACTGGAATTAGTTAATGCATGGTTGGAAAATGTTCTTTGTTTCTTCCAAACTGAACTGTATGATTGCCTAACAAACAAAACGGTAAAGTTGAATAACGTTATAATAATTTTATTATTTCTCGTGATCCAGTACACCTTCTCTCGCTACTATTCGTGAGGATGATTCCCCAGACCTTAGAGTAGTTGGTAGGGTGCTCGAAGAACATCTGAAGGTTAGTTGTCACTGCTGCTTAATTGGCTCCTATATGAAGACAATCAGACAATGGTCAACGACATCGTTTTGCTTATTACACAGATGCAGGATGTTCCAATGAAGACTCGGAGACTTGTTGTGAGAGTATGTGACATTGTAACTCGAAGAGCCGCCCGTCTAGCAGCTGCTGGGATTGTTGCAGTGCTACAGAAAATTGGGCGTGATGGTAGTCTTTGCGGGACAACCTTGGTTCGAAAGATAAGAGGCGAGCCGAAGAGATCGGTTGTCGCGATTGAAGGCGGTCTCTACCAAGGCTATTCGGTCTTCAAGGAGTATGTGAATGAAGCGGTGGACGAGATCCTGGGGGATGAGATCGCCTCCACAGTTAGTCTTAGGGTTATGGAGGATGGTTCAGTGATTGGGGCTGCACTCGTTGCGGCATCATACTCGTCATCGGCTAGAAAAAATTCAGTGTAGATATGTCGCTAGCTTAAACGATTTCCTGTATTGTTGTATTTTCTTCTCATCTATACAAACTGATGTCAAGTTCTAGTAGTAGTGGATCATGCATTGCATATATAGGTGGCTAGCTATCAGTTGAGAGTTTAATACTACTGTTAGTGAACTATGAGGTATGAGCCCATCAATGTTGTAATGTTGATTGAATGAAATGCTATGTCAATCCAGCTTGATCAACGTACGGGCTATTGCATGCATGCTAGGATGGAGAAACATGATAATTTTTCCAGTCCACATACTAATTTCAACAATGTTTTTTTTTATATTTTCCGAGAACGTGCAGTGCATGCATCTAGGAATATCAAAGGCATCAGTAACTACGAAGAACAGACAGGATGGGGAACACTGAATGAAATGAAAACATGCATGCATGGAGAACGGACGTCCGACTAACTTCGCAAGGCTCAGCGCCTATTCTCTTCGGATTAAGGGCAGATATTTCGACTGCTATAGTTGTAATACATAGAAACAAATTAAAATATTGTAGAAATAGTAAAAGTCGGTACAGATTAAAGCCAAGCGAATATGAATCAAGCCGACAAAAACATGAATGAATGCACGTGATCATTAGTGGTTTTCAAACTATATCTTTACTACTAATTAAGTATGTATTGTATGCGTCCACTGGTGCACGTTCTGCCGCCTCGCCCGCGGATCCCCAACGCCCGCGAATCCCCCACCGCCGCCGCTCGACCGCGGTTTCGTCGCACTCCTGCCTTCGAGCGCTCCTCGCATCCCGCTCACCCGCTGCGCTCGATTTCTCCTTCCTTCGATGGCGCTCCTCGCATCCCGCCTGCCCGCCGCGCTCGACCGGCTCACCAACCTCCGCACACTCTCGCTCCGCTCCAACCGCGTCCTCGGGGCCATCCCCAACGACGTGTGATAGTCGCCTAGAGGGGGGGTGAATAGGGCGAATCTGAAATTTAACAACTTAATCACAACTACAAGCCGGGTTAGCGTTAGAAATATAATCGAGTCCGAGAGAGAGGGTGCAAAACAAATCGCAAGCAAATAAAGAGTGTGACACGCGGATTTGTTTTACCGAGGTTCGGTTCTCTCAAACCTACTTCCCGTTGAGGTGGCCACAAAGACCGGGTCTCTTTCAACCCTTTCCCTCTCTCAAACGGTCCCTCGGACCGAGTGAGCTTCTCTTCTCAAATCAATTGGGAACCAAACTTCCCGCAAGGACCACCAGACAATTGGTGTCTCTTGTCTTGTTTATAATTGAGATGATCGCAAGAACGAATGAGAAAAAGAAGCTGTTGGGGACCTTCGGCGTCCGAAGGTCCTCAAAAACATAATTTAACAATGTTTCTAGAGTATAAATGTGTGAACAGGTATCTTCGGACTCGTATCAGAAAGGGAGAAGCTCAAAAGATACGAAGGTTGACACAGCGCCGAAGCTGTGAAGCAGTAAAGCTTCGGCATGTTCGCAGAAGAGGGAACCGACTTAAAGATGAAAAGGCCATTTAGACCTCGATAGATTGCTATGGAATTATCACCAAATGTAAAGGGCATGTATGTAATTTTGTATGGGATGTACCCCGTGCCTATAAATAGGTGAACAGTACTCCCGTACTGGACACGTTGACTTGGCATTTGCTTTTGCGTCACACTTGTATTTTCATCTCCTTCCAAGCCGAATGTACATTTATAATTCAATATTGTCTCTATTTCTCTATGATGAGTTAATAAAGTTAGATGAATAATGTTATATGATTATTTATGCTATCTTTTATGTTTCATATGCTTCGTCTTTTACTAATGTATGCTGTAATGATGAAGGTTAGTCCTTCATGACCTTCGTCCGGAGATCGTTATATCCTAAGGGAAATAATGCTTCAAAGGACGAAGGACCTTAATGTTTAACATTTTCTGTGTTGCCTTGTTCTTAACTCATAGCATTTGAGAACAAGTCTCCAACATTGGCGCCCACCTCCGGTGAACTCACTTCCACTCCTTGAGCTTTTCAACACCTTCGGCAAGCATCACCTTCGTCATGCCGCCGAAGAAGGCTTCAGCACCAGGGGTTGGCACGCTGCAGCCGCTCGACCCCAATCAAGACGTCCTTTCTCTTAGGGAGGCACGAAGCCAGAAGAGGAAGGCTACCAGTCCAACACCTCCGGAGGATGATCTAGATCAGGAGATTCAAAACCTGGAAATCCTTCAGCAGCAGGTTCAACGCAAGAAGGAAAAGATGGCCAGAGTAGCTGAGCTGCAGAGGCAGATAGACGAAGCCTCTGAAGAAGTTCGTCATCTTGCTCAGGACGAGCAACACCGAAGGCCTCAGCATCAAGACCTTCATCAGGAGGGTTTTCCCAACGAAGATGATTGGTATGACAATTTCCATCATGGGAATTTTGTTTTTGATGATGCTTCTCCTCTGTCCGCTGAGTTGCAGGCTACACCTTGGCCCCCGTCATACAAGCCGCCTCAGCTCCCTGTATTCGATGGCCACTCAGACCCGAAGCAGTTTTTGATGAGCTACGAAGCAACAGTGTCTTCGTATGGTGGCAATGCTTCAGTCATGGCCAAATCTTTTGTTATGGCTGTTAGAAGTGTTGCTCAAACCTGGTATTCCTCCCTTCGACCAGGAACGATCACTTCATGGCAGAAGTTGAAGGATTTGTTGTTAACCAGTTTTCAAGGATTTCAGACTAAGCCGGTCACTGCTCAGGCTCTGTTCCAGTGCAATCAGGACCACGAAGAATACCTTCAGGCATATGTCCGAAGGTTCTTGCGTCTGAGGGCACAGGCACCAACGGTGCCCAATGAAATTGTCATCGAGGCCATGATCAAGGGGCTTCGGCCAGGTCCGTCAGCTCAGTACTTCGCCAGGAAGCCTCCTCAAACTTTGGAGAAGCTTCTCCAGAAAATGGATGAATACATTCGGGCCGACAATGATTTTCGCCAAAGAAGGGAGGAGGCTTTCAGGTTTTCTGAAATGACCAGGGGCTTCGGAGGGAGGTTTTACCCGAGGCATGTGAGATCAATTCACAATTCTACACAAAATGATGACAGAGGAAGCCAACAGCAAAGGCCACAAAACTCCTCACAGGCCTCTGGACAACAGCAAAGCTCCTTCCGGCCACCAGCTCCAAGAGGCAGAGGCGCCAGGGGCTTCGGAGGAAGATTTGGCGATCAACCGAGAAGAATCTTTTGCTTATTCTGCGGTGAGAACAAAGGCCATACTACCAGGATGTGCCATGTTACTATACAGAAGCAAAAGGAAATAGCTGAAGCAGCAGCACAACAAGCCCAGCCGAAGCAGGTCATGCATACAGCTTCGTATCATTCGCCCTACATCCCAGAATATGTGGGCAACCATCCTGCAGTCTCTGCTGCTTCGGCGAGTCAGCCTCAAGCTTCCTGGCAACAGCCTCCACCTCCACCTCCGTTGCAACAAGGCCAGCAGCCAGAAGGGAGCCAATATGCTCCGCATCAAAGGGACTTCAGAGAACAGTCCGAAGCTCGCACGGTCAACAGCACTGTGCCAGAATCAAAGCACATCTATTGACAAATATCCTACCTTAATAGCAATGTTTTTCATTCAGTTTTATTTTCTGTAATAAAGGACATTGTTTAGGTGTCATGTAACTAGTTTCGTTGATTCCTACAAGAAAAATATGTTTTCTTCACAGGCTTGTGATAATAAAAGGACCTTCGGACTATCGAAAATTCTTCGAAGCAACAAAAAGTCGTTCTAAGGAACGCAGAGTAAGTTTGACGAAGTCACAAAAAGACGTTCCGAAGGGAGCGCAGTGTAAGTTTTCTGCTCCAAAGTCGTTCCAAAAGGAATGCAGAGCATACAGCGAAAAGTCAACGCTGATACCGCCTAAGTAAAAGGCGAAGAAGCTCCAAAGACGTTCCTAAGGGAATGCAGAGCTTATACCGCCTAAGTAAAAGGCGAAGAAGCTCCAAAGACGTTCCTAAGGGAATGCAGAGCTTACAGCGAAAAGTCAACGCTGATTCCGCTGAAGTAAAAGGCGAAGAAGCTCCTAAGGGAGGCTTATAGCGAAAAGTCAATGCTGATTCACAAAAAGATTATGTGTTTTATCGCAAATATGCGTGTATCTTCGGAATATCACCTTACATAGCATAACATCATCACATCATCCTTGCATAACATAAGCATCATACATCATAATGCATGTGGCACAAGAAAGAGATATGACATTAATCTTCGGAAAAACGCTTTGAAAAAGGGGCAAATCATGCCAAGTCACAAGGAGAAACAATATTGATTTCTGAAATATAGCCTTGAAGATTGTTTCTACGAAGCTTCAGCACTTTTCCAGGATATTTCGGATATTGTTGTGATAAATGGTAATTCTTCTTCACGAAGCATGAAAAGAAGGGAAGGTGTTTTTTCGCCAAAGACTCAAAAACGGTACGTATGTAAAGTTTCATGCATCGTAAAGAATTGAATAACAAAAATAGATATATTACGTTCACGATTACAAAATGTTACATTTCAGAAGTTTTTTACAAAAATGTTTAATCCTCTCTCAAAACGACTTCTGCAGCCTCATTCAGGAGCCGATTCACGACTTCGTC
Source organism: Zea mays (assembly GCF_902167145.1). Classification (NCBI taxonomy): domain Eukaryota; kingdom Viridiplantae; phylum Streptophyta; class Magnoliopsida; order Poales; family Poaceae; genus Zea; species Zea mays. The sequence continues at coordinate 146,941,811 of NC_050101.1, forward strand.
CATAATATCTTCGGCCATCTTTTTAATTTCGTCGTCCCCCTTCGGCTGAGGGTCCGAAGGTGCTTTAGTCGTATCTGAAGGACAGGACACGGCTATGCTGCTATTACAAACGGAAAATGAGGTTTAAAACTAAAAATTACAACACAATACAAATTATTAGTTAATACCTAGTTGACCTTCGGGCTCTGTGCTCTTTTCAGCAGCCTTAGCCACTTCTCTAGCATCGTGGATGCCCTTTTCACTTCTCTGAATAATTTCTCCTGCCATTTCTCGGCCACCGTTATCCCAGATATCAGTAAAAAACTTTCCACCAATTATGCTTGCTTCGGCCGAAGGATCTCTTGTATCTTCAAAGGACAAGGAGGCTTCGGACTGTGCTAAAATCTTTACGTGTTCGCAGCCCTTCTTTTCTAAGATGGTGGCAATCCCTCTGGCGCCAGAGAAGGCGCATATATCACCTCGGCTATTTAAAATTTCTTCGAAGGCTTCAGCTTCGCGGCCAATCCATTCAATAACACCTTCGGGATTGCCTCTGGAAAAATTTTCCTCACTTGAGAATGCTCCGACCTTGGCAAAGCTAGCTTTTAATTTCTTAACACAATCTATAGATTTGTTGTAGCATCTCTTTTTGGACGAACGAAGCTCTTCAACAGTCACTTCTAAGTGATCTGCCCATTGATCGCTGAGTTCACGCTTTGTTTCTTCGAGTATGCGTTCTTCCTTGGCTCTGGCCAACTGTTTCCGAAGGTCTTCAATTTCACGTTTTTGAGCTTCAGCTTGAATTTTAAAAGCAGCTTCGTCCTCTTTTACTTTATTTATTAATGAGTATAATATTTTGTCTTTTTCGAGACCTTCGTTCCTCAGTTCAATTACTTCGGAACGAAGGTTGCTCAGGGCTATTGTACACCCTTCGTCTTCAGTATCTTTCTGTGCTCTGAGAGCATTGCTAAGTATCAAGCCCTGCAAAAAGGAATATGTGTGTGTGTCAGTGGGTTTAAATGAACGGAAAAATACAAGGATTTCATTTATCGTACCTTTAAACTGCTATAAGCTAGGCTGTCAGCCAGATCGTTTTTTGACAGCACCGAAAGTCCGTCTTCTAAAGTTGGGAATCCGAAGCTTCTGCTTATCTCCCGACAGACAGAAATTTCCTTGTTGTCGGGGAGACAGTACAAGAAGTCTTCTTCTCCACTGCCATTAAATATTAACGCCCCCTTTGGATATTTCAGTTTTTGGGCATAATGCTGGGCCTCTTGTTCTTCTTTTTCTGATAATTTTTTCCCCGAAGCATGACGAAAAATATAATCACGAATTTTGGGGGATGCTTCGGGGGCAACAACGCTAGTTTCTTCAAAAGTTGGCTTTGTTATTTTCTCTGCCTCACTTTCCAAAGTTTTTGCGGGCTCTGAGGGCCCAGCTTCGGCTTCAATCTCTTGCTCTGGAGCTGTAGAACCAGAAATTTCAACTGTTGTTTCAGGAGTAACAGCAGCTTTCTTCGGAGGTGTGCTCGAAGATTTGATCGTTTCCAATACATCTAGCACATTAGCCATTCTCTTTCTCTTCGGAGTTGCAGCTGGCACTTTTTCATTTTTTGCTGTCCCAATGATTGCTGTAGGACTCAAAACTTCTGATGTTTTGGAGCCCTCAGTTGCTTCTTTTACCTCTTCAATTTTTTCTGTGAGCGGCGCTTCGGTTTTCTCTTTTGTTTCTGACAACAAAATGTTTGATTGTTCTGATTCTATCTTTGGTGGCACTTCGGCCGTTTCTGCGATCTCTGGCAACAAGGCTGGCTCGATTGGTTTTTCAGCTTCGGTGGCTGAAGAAGTTTTCCCGGTAAACTCCGGCACCGAAGCTGGTTCAATATAACGCGGCTGATGCGTAAGAACCTTTATCTTTTTCCTTTTCGGTTCTGGTTCGCTAGGAGCAGCTGCAGCTTCTTCTTTTGCAGAGGTTGTGTTTTTTCTCTTCTGCCTCCGAATGGGATAGCAATAATCAGGGTAGACAAACCCAATGGCATCAAATACCCGATTCAGTCTCTTCTTTTTTCGGCCTCCGAAGGCTGCTGACATTGCATTATCTTCAGCCTTCGAGTAGGTTCCGAGCAGCTCATCACTTAAATTGTCAATGCTTTTCAACCACTCATCATCTGGCTCAATAAATTTATCTCCAAATTTGAAGGTGTACTTCAGTCTCACAAGCCCACCTTCGTCGGCCTCTTTTATGGTTTCTTGTGGCATTTCCCATTTCTCAGCAAGCGGCCACACCCTGAAGGCGATATGCTCTTGTACTAAGTCCCTTGTTCCTATAAAAGAGCAGACAACGCCGAAGGCCCTCTGGCATTCTTCGGCAGCTTCATTCATTTCCACCTTCGGCCTTCGAAGGCCGAAGCTTTGCCAAATAGGTCGCATGATTATACCTTTGATGTCTTCCCGTGCTTTCAAATCATTTTTACATAAAACCATTCTGTCATCCAGCCGCTAGGCCACCTCTTCCGAAAAGTTGGCACGGGACAGCTTGACTCAGACCGAGAAACAAAACTGTAGCAGCCAAAGTTGTTGTGATACTGTTCTTTACCCCAAGGTATTGTCTCGTATGATAATTCGTGCATATTGCAGAAACTTTTTGCATCAGGCTTCAGACCTTGGCTTCGCACGGCCCACACGAAGATGTTCAGCCTTATGATAGCCTCGGGGGTAAGTTGGTGAAGATAGACTTCAAAAATCTTCAACACTTCCACGACGAAGCTGCTCAAGGGCAATCGCAGCCCAGCCTTCAAAAAGCTTCGGAATACTACGACTTCATTTTCCTCAGGGTGTGGACAAGTCTTCTCCCCTTCGTCGGCCCTCACAATGGACAAATCCCGGAAATACCTTCCTCTCATATTAACAAGATGATTCTCTTTGATAGTTGATTTACCATAAACTGAATGGCTTGGTCGCCAGGGGCGATCTTCGGAGTCTTCGCCACCACTGTCTACATCATAACTTTCACTGTCACCAGTATCTTCAGACAGTCCTTCCAGAATCTCATTGGTGATTTTTTCTGTGTTGGTCTTTGACATCGCTATAAGAAATCCTAAATTCTTCTCTTCATCAAGAGTCAGCTTCATCTCAGCAGCAGCCTTCTTAGCAGCTTCAGACATCTTCGGAAGCACTAAAAAACTGTTTTCAATTCCGAAGCTTCAAAGCTAAAAAGCTTAGCAAAACACAGTGCACAAGAGCTAAAAACTGAGTAAGCGGGAGTGGTTGGCCAGAAAGCGTGCAAAATGAGTTTGCGGTATGGCCGTATTTATACGCTCGGTGCGTTGAAAGTTGAAAGACCCCACTTGTCATTGAATGTTGCTATTCTAGCATAGGGAAGGTGTTTTTTCGGACCTTCGGCGTAAAGCCTTCGTCCATATCGCAATCTAAATTTATTATTTCTAACAAATTAATATTGCGAGGGGCTACTGTTGGGGACCTTCGGCGTCCGAAGGTCCTCAAAAACATAATTTAACAATGTTTCTAGAGTATAAATGTGTGAACAGGTATCTTCGGACTCGTATCAGAAAGGGAGAAGCTCAAAAGATACGAAGGTTGACACAGCGCCGAAGCTGTGAAGCAGTAAAGCTTCGGCATGTTCGCAGAAGAGGGAACCGACTTAAAGATGAAAAGGCCATTTAGACCTCGATAGATTGCTATGGAATTATCACCAAATGTAAAGGGCATGTATGTAATTTTGTATGGGATGTACCCCGTGCCTATAAATAGGTGAACAGTACTCCCGTACTGGACACGTTGACTTGGCATTTGCTTTTGCGTCACACTTGTATTTTCATCTCCTTCCAAGCCGAAGGTACATTTATAATTCAATATTGTCTCTATTTCTCTATGATGAGTTAATAAAGTTAGATGAATAATGTTATATGATTATTTATGCTATCTTTTATGTTTCATATGCTTCGTCTTTTACTAATGTATGCTGTAATGATGAAGGTTAGTCCTTCATGACCTTCGTCCGGAGATCGTTATATCCTAAGGGAAATAATGCTTCAAAGGACGAAGGACCTTAATGTTTAACATTTTCTGTGTTGCCTTGTTCTTAACTCATAGCATTTGAGAACAAGTCTCCAACAGAAGCAATCCAAGCGCAAGAGCTCGAAAGAACACAACAAATCTCTCTCACTTAACACTAAAGCTTTTGTGGAATTGGGAGAGGATTTGATCACTTGGGTGTGTCTAGAATTGAATGTTAGAGCTCTAGTAAGTAGTTGAAGTGGGAAAACTTGGATAACTTGAATGTGGGGGTGGTTGGGGTATTTATAGCCCCAACCACCAAACTAGCCGTTTGGTGGAGGCTGCTGTCGCATGGCGCACCGGACAGTCCGGTGCGCCACCGGACACTGTTCGGTGCGCCAGCCACGTCACCAGGCCGTTGGGTTCCGACTGTTGGAGCTCTGATTTGTGGGCCCGCCTGGCTGTCCGGTGGTGCACCGGACAAGTCCTGTAGACTGTCCGGTGTGCCACCTGCGCGTGCTCTGTCCTCTGCGCGCGCAGGCGCGCATTTAATGCGTTGCAGTCGACCATTGCGCGCGAAGTAGTCGTTGCTCCGCTGGCTCACCGGACAGTCTGGTGTGCACCGGACATGTCCGGTGAATTATAGCGGAGCGAATTCCCGAAGCTGGTGAGTTCAGAGTCGCTCTCCCCTGGGGCACCGGACACTGTCCGGTGATGCACCGGACAGTCCGGTGAATTATAGCGAAGCGCCTCTGAGAATTTCCGAAGGTGAAGAGTTCAGCTTGAAGTCCCTGGTGCACCGGACACTGTCCGGTGCGCCAGACCAGGGCACACTTCGGTTATCCCTTGCTCTCTTTGTTGAACCCATTTCTTGGTCTTTTTATTGGCTTAGTGTGAACCTTTGGCACCTGTATAACTTATAGACTAGAGCAAAACTAGTTAGTCCAATTATTTGTGTTGGGCAATTCAACCACCAAAATCAATTAGGAAATAGGTGTAAGCCTAATTCCCTTTCAACGTGCTCTAGCTGTCGGGCCTCAAGGCGCTGTTCCTGCAGCACAACCTGCTGTCCGGCCCCATCCCGACGGGAATCTAGAGGCTCGGCGGCCTCGAGCGCCTGGTCCTCTCCCGCAACAACTTGTCGGGCCCCATCCCCTTCGCGCTCAACAGCCTCACTGCGCTACGCGTGCTCAGGCTCGACGGCAACCGCCTCTCCGGGAGCATTCCCAGCATCAGCATCGCGGGTCTCAGCTCCTTCGACGTCTCCGACAACAACCTCAATGGCTCCATCCCCAAATTGCTCTCGCACTTCCCGCGAGAATCCTTCGCTGGGAACTTCCAGCTCTGCGGGGACCCGCTTCCGCCCTGCAGCAGCCCGTTCTTTCCCCAGCGCCGTCGCACGGTGGGCCCGGCCCCGCGCCGGGCTCATCCAAGAAGCGGAAGCTCTCCGGGGCCGCAATCGCGGGCATCGTCGTGGGCGCCGTAGTGGTGGGGCTCCTCCTCCTCATCGCCACCGTGCTCTGCGTGGTGTCCAAACGTCGTGGCGCCGGCTCCCGTGACATCCGCGGTGGCCAGGGGGCAGCCCCCGCCGGCGTCCGGCGTGGGCGGCGTCTTGACGTCCTCGTCCAAGGAGGACCTCGGAGGCGACGCATTCGGGTCGGCCACGGCAGTCGCGGCGGCGGCCGCCGCCGCCGTGGGGGAGCAGAGTCGACTGGTGTTCGTTGGGAAGGGCGCCGGGTACAGCTTCGACCTAGAGAACCTGCTGCGCGCGTCGGCGGAGGTGCTGGGCAAAGGCAGCGTGGGGACGTCGTACAAGGCGGTGCTGGAGGAAGGCACGACGGTGGTGGTGAAGCGGCTCAAGGACGTGGCGGTGCAGCGGCGCGAGTTCGACGCGCACATGGAGGTGCTCGGCAAGGTGGAGCACCGGAACGTGCTCCCCGTCCGCGCCTACTACTTCTCCAAGGACGAGAAGCTCCTCGTCTACGACTACCTCCCCAACGGCAGCCTCTCTGCCATGCACCACGGTCAGTGTCCAACCTCTTTTCATCCTCACGCTTGCATTGCGTCGCCGTAGCGTAGCTGCTGCACTGTCTGCGATTTGCCTTGCTTGTTTTTTTGTGTCGTGTGGCTGGTGTTTTTTATTACGACGAGTCCACGAGGGGAGGATCCGGCGGTGACTCGAGAATTCCAAGTCCAAGTCGTCGTCTCAGATAGCAGGATTGGCACCACTCATTCATTCGCGCGTTGGGAACGAAGCATTTACCAAAAAAACGTGCATGGTTGTGTGAGGAATTCACCGTCATTGCGTCTCCTTCTCAATTGAAATTTGGTCGAGTACGATGTGGCACCCTGCGTCGTCACGACGTCTGTCGCATTCGCCCGCGGTGAGACAGGGGATAGATGCCCAGAGATTTGGCTCTACTGCTGGTCGGGTCGACGAGGAGAGGAGGACCGCGAGCGCGTGGGGTAGGTGGTCACGATGGCAAGAAGTAGATCCCGATGGTAAGTAGATCCTGCAGCGCCTCCCATCCGCGACCTCCCTCAGTCCCCGGCCACGCCAGCAGCGCCTCCCAGATTCTCCCCCGTTCATCCCGCCCCCGCCTGTGATCCCCACCCCGAGCTCCCCTCCGCGACCCCATCCATCTCGCCGCCGTCCACGACCTTAGTTTGCACCTGAAAGGGAAATGTGCCCTTGGGCCATTTCTAAGTATTTTTGGTGATTGAGTGCCAACTCAAGTGCTCAAATGTGAATTTATGCAATGGATGAACAAAGTGCAAATCAAGAGCAAAGGTATGTTTCTAAGTCTTAGTACATTGGTTTTGTGTACTAATATACTTGTCTAAGTATTGGAAACAGGAAGAAAAAGAAAAGGAAAAAGGTGGCTGTGTACAGCCAAGGGGCTGTTTCGGTCTGGGGCACCGGACTGTCCGGTGGTGCACCGGACAGTGTCCGGTGCGCCAGGCTGCCTCGGCCGAACAGGCCGCTCTCGGGAATTCGCCGATGGCGTACGGCTAAAATTCACCGGACTGTCCGGTGTGCACCGGACTGTCCGGTGAGCCAACGGTCGACTAGGGCCAACGGTCGGCCGCGGATTCTGCGCGCGACACGTGGCCAAGCCAACGGTCGGAAGGGGGCACCGGACTGTCCGGTGTGCACCGGACATGTCCGGTGCGCCAACGGCTCCCAGATCTGCAACGGTCGACTGCGCTGTTTAAGGAAGGAAATCGGGCACCGGACAGTGTCCGGTGTGCACCGGACTGTCCGGTGCGCCCGACGACAGAAGGCAAGATCAGCCTTCCAGATTTGTTCTCAACGGCTCCTAGCTGCCTTGGGGCTATAAAAGGGACCCCTAGGCGCATGGAGGAGGACACCAAGCAACCTTAGAGCATTCTTGATCATCCACACTCAGTCTTTGCGCATTCTTTTGTCATTCTAAGTGATTCGAGCTCGTTCTAGTGTGAACTTTGAGATAGTCTCTTGAGCTCGTTTCTTGGCCGTGTGTGTGCGCATTTTGCTGTGGATTTGTGTGTGTTGCTTCCCTCCCTTACTCCGTATTTCTTTGTGAATCTCAAGTGTAAGGGCGAGAGACTCCAAGTTGTGGAGATTCCTTGCAAACGGGAAATTGAAAGGAAAAGCATAACACTGTGGTATTCAAGTTGATCATTGGATCACTTGAGAGGAGTTGAGTGCAACTCTCGTCCGTTGGGACGCCACAACGTGGAGTAGGCAAGTTTTGTACTTGGCCGAACCACGGGATAAATCACTGTGTCTTCTCTGTGTTGAACTTCTTGTGGTTATCATATTGTGCAAGATCTTTTCTTTATCCACTTGGCATTAACTGTGCTAACGCTTAATCAAAGTTTTGTGGCTTAAGTTTTGAAGTATACAGGATCACCTATTCACCCCCCCCCCCCTCTAGGTGCTCTCAATTGGTATCGGAGCCGTTCTCTTCACAAAGGGACTTACCGCCCGAAGAGATGGATCCTAAGGGGAAGGGAATCGTGATCAACGACAAAGAGAAGGAATCCTTCGTCAACGAGCCGAAGGACGACAAGCCTACCGACTCCGGCTCGGGGCATAGACGGAAGGAAGGGAAGAAGAAGAAGACAAGGCGCATCAAGGAGATCATCTACTACGACGATAGTGATGAGTCTACTTCTTCCCAAAAGGATGATGACAACGACTACAAAAAGACGGTCAATTCGAACTTTTCATTTGATTATTCTCGTATTCAACATAGTTCGAATTCGCATTTGCTTTCCATTCCTCTTGGCAAACCTCCACACTTCGATGGGGAGGACTACGGATTTTGGAGTCACAAAATGCGTAGTCACTTATTCTCTCTCCATCCAAGCATATGGGAGATTGTGGAGAATGGAATGAAATTTGATAGCTCGGATAGTCCTATGCTTATAAATGAACAAATTCATAGAAATGCACAAGCTACTACTGTTCTCTTAGCATCTTTGTGCAGGGAAGAGTACAATAAGGTGAGCGGCTTGGACAATGCCAAGCAGATATGGGACACCCTCAAGATCTCTCACGAGGGGAACGACATCACCATGCTCACCAAGATGGAGTTGGTGGAGGGCGAGCTTGGACGATTCGCCATGATAAGGGGAGAGGAGCCAACTCAAACTTACAATCAGCTCAAGACCCTTATCAACAAAATAAGGAGCTACGGAAGCACGCGTTGGACGGACCACGACGTCGTCCGCCTAATGCTCAGATCCTTTACCGTTCTTGATCCTCATCTCGTGAACAATATTCGTGAGAATCCCAGGTACACGATGATGACGCCCGAGGAAGTACTTGGAAAATTCGTGAGCGGGCGGATGATGATCAAGGAGGCAAGATACGTCGATGACGCGTTGAACGGTCCACTCCACGAGCCTCAACCCATTGCTCTAAAGGCAACAAGGAGCAAGGAGTCGCTACCTAGCAAGGTGGCACAAGTTGAGGCGGCCGGGCTCAATGATGAAGAGATGGCTCTCATCATCAAGAGATTCAAGACGGCGCTAAAAGGTCGAAAGGGACAGCCAACCAAGACCAAGGGAAAGCGATCATGCTTCGAATGCGGTAAGCTTGGTCATTTTATTGCTAACTGTCCCGAAAATGATAGTGACCAGGAGCAAGGGAAAAATGGGAAGAGAGAGAACAAGAAGGTTTACAAGAAGGCTAAAGGCGAAGCACACCTTGGAAAGGAGTGGGATTCGGATTGCTCTTCGTCCGACTCCGACGACGAAGGACTCGCCGCCACTGCCTTCAACAAATCGGCTCTCTTCCCCAACGAGCATCACACTTGCCTCATGGCAAGGGAAAAGAAGGTAATCACTCGTAATGCTAATACTTATGATTCTTCTGGTGATGATGAATCTAGTGAGGATGAAATTGATTACTCTAGTTTATTCAAGGGATTGGATAGAACTAAGATAGCTAAGATTAATGAGTTGATTGATGCCTTAAATGAAAAGGATAGAATCTTAGAGAAACAAGAAGACCTTTTATATGAAGAACATGATAAATTTGTTAGTGCACAAAATTCACTTGCTCTAGAAGTTAAAAGAAATGAAATACTTTCTTGTGAACTTTCTACTTGTAATGAAACCATTTCTTCTTTAAAAGGTGAAATTAATGTTTTAACTGCTAAACTAGAAGTAGCAAGTAACTCGTGTGTTGAAAATATTACAATTTGCACTAGGTGTAAGGATTTTGATGTTAATGCTTGTAGTGAACACTTAGTTTCAATTTCAAAACTAAATGATGAGGTGGCTAGTCTTAATGCTCAACTTAAGACTAGCAAGAGTGAAGTTGATAAAATAAAATTTGCAAGGGATGCCTACACGATTGGTAGACACCCCTCAATTAAGGATGGTCTTGGCTTCAATAGAGAGGCCAAGAACTTAACAAGCCATAAGGCTCCCATCTTCGTCAAGGAGAAAGGGAAGGCCCCTATGGTTAGTAGTGCTAAAAGGAACCATGCTTTCTTGTACCATGATAGGAGACATGCTAGAAATGCTTATAATGATTTTGATTCACATGTTTATGATTCTCATGCCATGTTTGCTTCTAGTTCTTCCTATAAGCATGATAGAGATATGTGTAAGAGAAATGTTGTGCATATACCTAGGAGAAATTTTGCTCATATTCCTAGAAAAGTTGTGAACAAACCTTCCACCATTTATTATGCTTGCAATGCTCCCTTTGCTATTTGTAGAAAGGGTAAGAAGGTAATTGCTAGGAAGTTAGGGGCAAAATGCAAGGGAGACAAAACTTGCATTTGGGTCCCTAAGGAAATTTGTACTAACCTTGTAGGACCCAACAAGAGTTGGGTACCTAAGTCCCAAGCCTAAATTTGCCTTGCAGGTTTATGCATCCGGGGGTTCAAGCTGGATTATTGATAGCGGATGCACAAACCATATGACGGGGGAGAAGAAGATGTTCACCTCCTACGTCAAGAATAAGGATTCCCAAGATTCAATTATATTCGGTGATGGGAATCAAGGCAAGGTAAAAGGGTTAGGTAAAATTGCAATCTCAAATGAGCACTCAATTTCTAATGTGTTTTTAGTTGAGTCCTTGGGATATAATTTGCTATCTGTTAGTCAATTATGCAACATGGGGTATAACTGTCTATTCACAAATGTAGATGTGTCTGTCTTTAGAAGAAGTGATGGTTCACTAGCTTTTAAGGGTGTATTAGACGGCAAACTTTATTTAGTTGATTTTGCAAAAGAAGAAGCCGGTCTAGATGCATGCTTAATAGCTAAGACTAGCATGGGCTGGCTGTGGCATCGCCGCTTAGCACATGTGGGGATGAAGAACCTTCACAAGCTTCTAAAGGGAGAACACGTGATAGGTTTGACTAACGTACAATTCGAAAAAGATAGACCTTGTGCAGCTTGTCAAGCAGGTAAACAAGTGGGAGGAGCACATCACAGCAAGAATGTGATGACCACTTCAAGACCCCTGGAGCTGCTGCATATGGACCTCTTCGGACCCGTCGCCTATTTGAGTATAGGAGGAAGTAATTATGGTTTAGTTATTGTTGATGACTTTTCCCGCTTCACTTGGGTGTTCTTTTTGCAGGATAAGTCTGAAACCCAAGGGACCCTCAAACGCTTCCTCAGGAGAGCTCAAAATGAGTTTGAGCTCAAGGTGAAGAAGATAAGGAGCGACAACGGGTCCGAGTTCAAGAACCTTCAAGTTGAAGAGTTCCTTGAAGAAGAAGGGATCAAGCACGAGTTCTCCGCTCCCTACACACCACAACAAAATGGTGTGGTAGAGAGGAAGAACAGGACGCTCATCGACATGGCAAGGACGATGCTAGGAGAGTTCAAGACCCCCGAGTGTTTTTGGACGGAAGCCGTGAATACGGCTTGCCACGCTATCAACAGGGTCTACCTTCATCGTCTCCTCAAGAAGACGTCGTATGAGCTACTAACCGGTAACAAACCCAATGTATCTTACTTTCGTGTATTTGGGAGCAAGTGCTACATTCTAGTGAAGAAGGGTAGAAATTCTAAGTTTGCTCCCAAAGCAGTAGAAGGGTTTTTGCTAGGTTATGACTCAAATACAAAGGCGTATAGAGTCTTCAACAAATCATCGGGTTTGGTTGAAGTCTCTAGCGACGTTGTATTTGATGAGAATAATGGCTCTCCAAGAGAGCAAGTTGTTGATTGTGATGATGTAGGTGAAGAAGATGTTCCGACAGCCGCTATAAGAACCATGGCGATTGGAGAAGTGCGGCCACAGGAACAAGATGAACAAGATCAACCTTCTTCCTCAACAACGGTGCATCCCCCAACTCAAGACGATGAACAGGTTCATCAACAGGAGGCGTGTGATCAAGGGGGAGCACAATATGATCATGTGATGGAGGAAGATGCGCAACCGGCACCTCCAGCCCAAGTCCGAGCGGTGATTCAAAGGGATCATCCTGTCGACCAAATTTTGGGAGACATTAGTAAGGGAGTAACTACTCGATCTAGATTAGCTAATTTTTGTGAGCATTACTCCTTTGTCTCTTCTATTGAGCCTTTCAGGGTAGAGGAGGCCTTGCTAGATCCGGACTGGGTGTTGGCCATGCAGGAGGAGCTCAACAACTTCAAACGCAATGAAGTTTGGACACTGGTGCCTCGTCCCAAGCAAAATGTTGTGGGAACCAAGTGGGTGTTCCGCAACAAACAGGACGAGCACGGGGTGGTGACGAGGAACAAGGCTCGACTTATGGCGAAAGGTTATGCCCAAGTCGCAGGTTGTTTCAAATGGATGTGAAGAGCGCTTTCCTCAATGGGCCGATCAAGGAGGAGGTGTATGTGGAGCAACCCCCTGGCTTCAAGGATGAACGGTACCCCGACCACGTGTGTAAGCTCTCTAAGGCGCTCTATGGACTTAAGCAAGCGCCAAGAGCATGGTATGAATGCCTTAGAGACTTTTTACTTGCTAATGCTTTCAAGGTTGGGAAAGCCGATCCAACTCTCTTTACTAAGACATGTGATGGTGATTTGTTTGTGTGCCAAATTTATGTCGATGACATAATATTTGGTTCTACTAACCAAAAGTCTTGTGAAGAGTTTAGCAGGGTGATGACACAGAAATTCGAGATGTCGATGATGGGCGAGTTGAACTACTTCCTTGGGTTCCAAGTGAAGCAACTCAAGGATGGCACCTTCATCTCCCAAACAAAGTACACGCAAGATCTGCTAAAGCGGTTTGGGATGAAGGACGCCAAGCCCGCAAAGACGCCGATGGGAACCGACGGACACACAGACCTCAACAAAGGAGGTAAGTCCGTTGATCAAAAAGCATACCGGTCAATGATAGGGTCTTTACTTTATTTATGTGCAAGTAGACCGGATATTATGCTTAGCGTATGCATGTGTGCTAGATTTCAATCCGATCCTAAGGAATGTCACTTAGTGGCGGTGAAGCGAATTCTTAGATATTTAGTTGCTACGCCTTGCTTTGGGCTCTGGTATCCAAAGGGGTCTACCTTTGACTTGGTTGGATACTCAGACTCCGACTATGCTGGATGTAAGGTCGATAGGAAGAGCACATCGAGGACGTGCCAATTCTTAGGAAGGTCCCTGGTGTCATGGAATTCTAAGAAACAAACCTCCGTTGCCCTATCCACCGCTGAGGCCGAGTACGTTGTCGCAGGACAGTGTTGCGCGCAACTACTTTGGATAAGGCAAACCCTCCGGGACTTTGGCTACAATCTGAGCAAAGTCCCACTCCTATGTGATAATGAGAGTGCTATCCGCATGGCAGAAAATCCTGTTGAGCACAGCCGCACAAAGCACATAGACATCCGGCATCACTTTTTGAGAAACCACCAGCAAAAGGGAGATATCGAAGTGTTTCATGTTAGCACCGAGAACCAGCTAGCCGATATCTTCACTAAGCCTCTAGATGAGAAGACCTTTTGCAGGTTGCGTAGTGAGCTAAATGTCTTAGATTCGCGGAACTTGGATTGAATTGTAGCATACATGTGTTTATGCCTTTGATCATGTTCATTCTGCATTTTGTTGCTTATTGTGGTGCTCAAGTTGTACAAACACTCCCTGGACCTCATAAGTCCGTTGCAACGTGATGCACATGTTTAGGGGGAGATGTGTTACAACTTGACCCTTTGAGACTAACCATTTGCTTGAGTTTGCTTGATTTAGTCTCGAAGGTTGATTGATAGGGGAAAGGTGAACTTGGTCCATGCAAGACTTCCACTGCACTCCGATGAGAGGGTAACTTATTCCAAGTTCATCTCTATGATCTTATTGCCTTTGTACTCTTAAATTGACGATTTTGGTGAGGCAATGGGGTTAAAGGGCCAAGATTGATCCCGTTTTGGTGCTTGATGCCAAAGGGGGAGAAAATAAAGGCCAAAGCGATAAATGGATCAGCTACCACTTGAGAGATTTTGAAAATAGTAGAATAGAGTTTTTGTGTTGTTAAAGATTTTGAAAATAGTAGAATAGAGTTTTTGTGTTGTTAAACTCTTTTATTGTCTCTCTTGTCAAACGTTGGCTTCTTGTGGGGAGAAGTGTTGATTATGGGAAATAGGGGGAGTTTTTGAAATCTTTGATCAATCTCTTTTGGAATGACTCTCTTTATGCCTCAACATGTGTGTTTGACATAGAGATAGAGATTTGAGTTTGATTTGCAAAAACAAACCAAGTGGTGGCAAAGGATGATCCATATATGCCAAAAATGAATCAAAATAAATTTGAGTTTTATTTGAAGTGATTTTGCACTTGTTCTAGTTGCTTTATGTTGTGTTGGCATAAATCACCAAAAAGGGGGAGATTGAAAGGGAAATGTGCCCTTGGGCCATTTCTAAGTATTTTTGGTGATTGAGTGCCAACTCAAGTGCTCAAATGTGAATTTATGCAATGGATGAACAAAGTGCAAATCAAGAGCAAAGGTATGTTTCTAAGTCTTAGTACATTGGTTTTGTGTACTAATATACTTGTCTAAGTATTGGAAACAGGAAGAAAAAGAAAAGGAAAAAGGTGGCTGTGTACAGCCAAGGGGCTGTTTCGGTCTGGGGCACCGGACTGTCCGGTGGTGCACCGGACAGTGTCCGGTGCGCCAGGCTGCCTCGGCCGAACAGGCCGCTCTCGGGAATTCGCCGACGGCGTACGGCTAAAATTCACCGGACTGTCCGGTGTGCACCGGACTGTCCGGTGAGCCAACGGTCGACTAGGGCCAACGGTCGGCCGCGGATTCTGCGCGCGACACGTGGCCAAGCCAACGGTCGGAAGGGGGCACCGGACTGTCCGGTGTGCACCGGACATGTCCGGTGCGCCAACGGCTCCCAGATCTGCAACGGTCGACTGCGCTGTTTAAGGAAGGAAATCGGGCACCGGACAGTGTCCGGTGTGCACCGGACTGTCCGGTGCGCCCGACGACAGAAGGCAAGATCAGCCTTCCAGATTTGTTCTCAACGGCTCCTAGCTGCCTTGGGGCTATAAAAGGGACCCCTAGGCGCATGGAGGAGGACACCAAGCAACCTTAGAGCATTCTTGATCATCCACACTCAGTCTTTGCGCATTCTTTTGTCATTCTAAGTGATTCGAGCTCGTTCTAGTGTGAACTTTGAGATAGTCTCTTGAGCTCGTTTCTTGGCCGTGTGTGTGCGCATTTTGCTGTGGATTTGTGTGTGTTGCTTCCCTCCCTTACTCCGTATTTCTTTGTGAATCTCAAGTGTAAGGGCGAGAGACTCCAAGTTGTGGAGATTCCTTGCAAACGGGAAATTGAAAGGAAAAGCATAACACTGTGGTATTCAAGTTGATCATTGGATCACTTGAGAGGAGTTGAGTGCAACTCTCGTCCGTTGGGACGCCACAACGTGGAGTAGGCAAGTTTTGTACTTGGCCGAACCACGGGATAAATCACTGTGTCTTCTCTGTGTTGAACTTCTTGTGGTTATCATATTGTGCAAGATCTTTTCTTTATCCACTTGGCATTAACTGTGCTAACGCTTAATCAAAGTTTTGTGGCTTAAGTTTTGAAGTATACAGGATCACCTATTCACCCCCCCCCCTCTAGGTGCTCTCAGCACCCTTCCATCGTACTCCCTTCGATGGAGCGGCCCTTCCATCGACGCCGACTTGTACTGCTATTTAAAAAATCCAAAGCGAGGATGCCACCCCACCCCCATCCTCCAAGGATGTGTAGAAATATCAAACATCACTAAGGTGCGTCAACTATATTCTTCATACTTCTGTTTCTGTTGTTCTCAAGGACTTGGATTCAACATAGTACTAGCCTTGTTTAGTAGTGAAGACAGAAACAGTAGTGAATCAGGTTGTCGTGAAGCAGAATTAGGCATTGTCGTGAACCGGATGCAAACTGAAGTTGGGAGATTTGGAGGGTGCTATTCAAGTCGATATGGAGGAGTGTGGTTTTTAGGTTGCAGCGAGCAGGGAAATGGATGTAGTTTTGTTGGGAATAAGGATGATGCTAATGGAGCCATTGAGCAGACACACCTCTCAATTTATCCCCTGTCTCGCCCTGGGTTGTTTCGGGGAGCAGCCACTGGGTTGTTTGGCTCAGATCTAACTCAATCAGTTACAAGTATGGTATTTATTAGCTGATCCGGTCAGCGTTCATTGCTTTTAGGATCACATTGTCCGTGTGTTTCTTCTACGTTGCCATTGTGTCGAAGCTATTTCTGTTATATCAAAGTGGATTTCTGGCTGCGACATTATGCATATTCCTTCTTAATTCTTATACATGTTTGTTCATCTCCGGCTTCAGGAGGACAACTGCCAGCACACCGCTCACCAAGCAGTGGAGAGGAGGAGCATCACAGTGCACTTATCACTCAGCGAGGCATAGGAACAGTAGTCTGGTGAGTTTACATTATGCATGTGATTCTTTTTTCTATTCAGTTATAACATTTGAGAATATTATGCATGTGATTCTTTTTTCTTGTGATGATTGGTATGATTGAAATGTTTTATTAGTATGCACAATTCAAACAAGTTTTGTGTGTTTATACGATCACAATGGACAGTTGATCAATTGCTTATACAATAATCAATTCTTTCGTGGCTTCATCCACCTCATCGTTGGTTCTTCGTTGTTTAATAATAAGGGTCTGGTTCATAGAACCAGTCTGTGCTGCACTCTTGCCTATACGGGCTGTTTTGTTGTTGGGTTCGTTTAAATAAAAAAAGAGGAGTGACAGAAACGATTAATTGTTGCCGAATTTCAACTTGTTTAGTAGTTCCTGATTTCCTAGCCCCATGCCTAGCATTTACGACAGATCATTTGGAAAGAATCAATTGAATTTCTCTATGGGCCAAGCCTTATAGATCTAGATGCATTGCAACTGGCAAAAAGTTAGTGGTTTTGATCTCATGTAGAAACTCACACGCTATTTTTGTTTGTGTTGATGCTTTCCTACTGATTGCAAGGAAAACTATAACTAAACTTGCATCTAAATTTTGGAGTCAGTTAACTATCATAGTTTTAGCTGCAAATTTGTATAACTCATCATGATGTACAATTTCTGTTGAGATCAACTCCTCTTCCTGCCAAAGGGAAATATAATAAAAAACATGTTGGCATAACAACTGCCTATAGTGATTAATTTGTAAGAAATGGACCAATCACCATTTCTGATTTCTCCTATCACAAAGCTCCCCTTCTTCGACACGTTTGCGACCATTCATATTTTCCATCAGCACAACCTAAAAGAGAAAGCCACATGTGAAAAATATTACAACTGACACCAAGATGCAATTATGTACTGATTCAGAACAATAATAAAAAATAGTGGGAGGAGAAACATACAGGACACGAGCAAAGGTGGCAACAATAAGCATGTCATTGACATGTAAAGGTAATGTTCTACTTTCAAGGCCAGATCCATACTGTTTAAACTAGAACAACATAATTGTCATCCTAATACTCAATCCAACACAGCCACCATACTAATTATCAAGCCTTCTGTTCTCACTAAAACTTGGATTGAGTAATAGCAATTAATTGTGGTGCACTCCAATTTTAACAACGCGAGCATGCCAACATGAAGCTCATGATCACAGTACTGACATAAGGGCAGCACCCTGAATTTAAATACCTAACACATATGCACCTAGGATCCTTTTGAAAAAGAAGATCATGCCCAATGCTCGAGGGCGCCACTGAAGACATGGACCTCATGGGCCGGCTCCTCGATGAGCTCGACCTGCTGCAGCGCCACTCCCCGGATGTGGACCTTGACATGGTGGACATGGACCTTCTTAAACATATTGTAGTTCACAAGTAAGGTGTACTGATACTAACCTTTTTTAAATCATTCCATGCTGCATTTTTGTCTTTCAAACATTCATTATTCATTATTCAGTTTGTAATTTGTACTAACACCTTTAGTGTTGTGAGGTGCTACATGTATTTTTAGTTGATCAGAAAACTGCTTACTGCAATGCAGGCCATACTTTTGATTCACATGCTAGCTAAATTTAGAGCTTCGATTAAAGGTTCTTCTCACTTAAGGAATTGTTATTTTTGAATATATTTTAAAATTATTCATTGAGTTATGCTCATAGTTATGTTTTTGTTTGTTTGTTTGAATTCAGTCGAACAAACTGAGAAAGGTGTGGATCTTATTGCTTCATTATGTCATGATTATCATACCTCTAAATAACGTTTGAAAGAAATGACGGACAAGTCTCACAAGGCAATAGACACAGACATGGAACCCTTTCTCACATGCTTGAGCACATGCAGTCCAGTTAATGCAAAAACAATATCCACGTTAATGATTTAGTACTTGCATCAATCAGGAACTATGATGATTTCCATGTCACCGAGGAGGATGAGAAGATCTTGGACTGGGAGAGAAGTGCACCGAAGCAACGGCTGTCTCTCTACGCGTGACAGATCAAAACCAACATATAGCACAACACCAGGAATAACGGATCACACTCGTCAAATATGATTGTGTGCCTCTGCAACATATAGCAGGTAAATCATGATTTGTTTTCTTCTGTTGGTTAATTCATGAACCTTTTTATTAGAACATCAGGAACAACACATTTTTGTACAGGCAGAACAACTTTCAGAATTTTACCTGCCCGCCAGCCAGTTTGAACCAGTTAGGTAACAACATTTGAAATGATGTACTAATAAATTTGGCATTGGTTACAGGAACCGATGATGATCTTCCAGCATCATGTGAGAACAGAGAGGCATGAAATGCAGCGGACGCATCACTAGTAATGTAAGAGATACCATTGGGCTTGCTTCTAATGGATGAGGTGGATTAATTTATCATCTGATTGTTGAGGTGTTTATGGTTCCATGTCTTAATAAAGTGTCACATTCACTTTTTGTCTCCTTTTCTTGTGTATGTTTAGAGAAGTCATCAGCATTACTAAATATCACTGCAAGCTTGGTCTTACTGGTATGTTCCCATCATATAATCATGCATGATCTCATTATTTGCCTTGGTGTATCATAAATTAACCATGATAATATTATGGCATCTACCCTTGAGAGAAAGGACGAACGTATTACTAACCTGAATTTTCTAATTTGACCAAAATTGTATGAAGTGAATTGGTTGGATTTAGTCAAAGGTGGATTTATTGCAAATGTGCAGTGTGTAGAAGTATGGTGTCATATGACCAAAGAGTTCTTTATTGAGTACCTGAAAAAAGAAAATTCAAAGAAGAAGCAGATGAATCTGTGTTTCTTGCAGAGAAGATACATAAAATTCTACCCTTATTGTGCGCAAAATGAGGTTCACATGTTTCAGTTGATACTATTGTTACGCACCTCCAACAAGACATACTCTTATACTTCTGTAATAAGCAAAGAGCATTTTTATGTTTGACAGACTCACTTCAAGTCGATATGCAAACTGAATCGACCTATTTCATTTTTATGGGGATGTTTTAGATGTCTCTACGGTTTGTGTCCAATGGATCGACCTGTTTCATTTTCTGTAAATCAAGAAACATATTCACAACTTAACCTTCTGTTTGTAGTGTGCATGAGCTTAATGGGGAGAGGAAAAACATGACTGTGACACACTTTGAACCAGCTGATGCAAGGCGTTGCTTCCCTTGTTAGGATGAGCATACTTTCAAGGTTTGTTGCTTTGATTTCTTTCTCAAGTCCTTTTGTTCTTTTAGGCACAAAACTGAACGTGTTTGCTTGGACCTCCAGTCCTGAGCTGTTCTATGTCGATGTCTCTGGTATGTCCGTCCAGGCATGACAATAGCTTTGTGTTGTTATATCTCTGTTTTTGTGAGGGGGGGTAGGGGCTACTTATTCTTCTGTATTTTTCAAGTACAATAACATGGTTATTATCATGCAAAATACCCTAATGATATGAACAAAATACCCAAATGGGTTATTTAGTTCCTGAACTCCAACTCTTGTCCACTGTGCGTGGAAGCACTGAACATGGTTGCTCCAAAGTTTGGCTAAGGATTCTACTTGTATTATCCTTTCACTCTTTACTTGTTGCAAATTAGTAATCCAATAACCTTCACTATGCCACCTTTAGCCTTACATTGTGCCTTGACAGCATACCTCATTATGACACCATTTCCTTCTATCATTTATTTGCAGTGCACTGATATTTATAATTTAGGTGTACAAGATATCTACAGGTGGCAACAAGGTTTATATGCTGGTGAGTGTCGAGCGAATCTGGACGTGTGGTGTTCCATGTACATGTTTCTACGGGACAACTAAATGTGAAGACAATAAAATCGTATTAGTTGTATTTTAGTGAGGCGTACAAAACAAAATAATTTCAGCTGCTATGATGTTGATGTGCCCATCAATTATTGCAACATGGACTCCTATTCTTTTGAAGTGGCTGCAGTGGTTGCTGCTGCTTATGTTCCACACCCTTCATTTCCCATAATTGTTCTAAGTCAAACTTCTTAGAATTTGACTGAATTTATAAGAAAAAACATAAAGATTTATGGTACCAAGCTAATATCACAAGATGCTCCATGAAATATATTTTCATAATTTGTTTATTTGGTGTTGCGAATATTATTGAATTTTTCTATAAATTTACTTATTTTTCAAGTTTGATTTAGAACAACTATATAAAATGATTTATTCAAGGATGGAGAGGATGTACCATTAAGAACAGTATATATGCATGCAGGCTTGCGCAGCAGTAGCCACAACGCTGCTACAACATGCAGTTTCGACCAGTATCAGGCATAGTGTCGTATCTATGTTATATATATGGCTCAATTGGCAAATAAGATGCACTATCATGTAATCTAAATTTGTTTGATCAGCACTCTAATATTTTTTCAAATATATTTTTTGCCGTCGCAACTCGCAACGCACGGGCGTTATACTAATATGGACAATATGGATGGATAGACTATTAAATTATAGAAATGTATCGAATATATGTGAGTATCATCTTCTCGAACATAGCAAAGGTATTATTATAATGAGTATAACCATGTATCCCTTACTAGTATAGGGTCATTGCATAAGTGCATTCTTAATAATATCACTACCAAGTCAGGTTTTTATGGGTGAAAGTAACGTGGACGTCTAAGAGAGAAATGAATTAGGACTTCTATTTCTCGCACTCTAAATTAGGTACCTAATTAATCTCTTAAATAAAATATATGTGGATAACCAAGCAAGCTAGTGTAACTAAGGTTCTATCCAAGTGTCACACACGGATTTAAGGACAAATCCAGATGCATCTCACATGTGTATTAGAATTAAGTTTCACACATATGGAGACTCAGTATACGGCAAATAATGTCACGTCTTTATTACTTAATACAATTTCTGTATAAAATGACCAAATAAATTACACTATATGACAATAACGATCTTTCATAACCATAATTGACCAGGAGACGACGACCTAGACCTCATTGAACTCATCTCATGATTCTTCTCCAGCGGTACCTGTTCTTGACCTAGTGTGATTATAGCAAGGGTGAGCTCTCATACGGTCATCGGTCAGCAAGTGTGGAAAAAAAGTGTGTATAAGCTCACTTATGGTTGGGGCACAGGAAGTGTAGTGTAAGGCTTACCATAGATAATGGTTACGGCTGAGCATCGCTTTTAACTTTGTTGGTCAAAATTTTATTAGCAATTACTAATTAAATACCATCCCAATTAAATAAGAGATCATAGATGAAATAACCACAATGCAATGCATGTCCAATTAAATTTAATTCTATAATTTACTCATGTGAGGGTCCAAGCTGCTCATGACCGTGAGCATGGCTGATATACTAGTTTTACACTCTGTAAAGGTTATATATCTTTACCCACAAGTCGTGTCTCCCATTTGCCAAGGGGGCTCGACTCCTATTCATCTCTATCGAGGAGACAAGGCAGAGCAGCACTACGAGGCCTTTCCAAAGTTCCACTAGCTTGAGAAGACCTGCTACGGTTTTAGGCAAAAGGAACTTTAGGAATCTATCATCAAAAAAGCTATCACAGACAAATCGATCCAAGAACATCCCTATACTTTGCAGTGATTCACTCCTCGCTTGCCCCTTTCGGGTAAGGTCATCCCTCACTAACTTTTCTAATTAATTGGCCAAGGGCGTCCCATTCCATCCTTGTGGTAGCACTATTTTCTTAGGTGGTTCTCTATGTTCCAATTAAACAAAATAATATTATCATGCATAATAATAAAGCCCGTGATAGTAATAAGGTATGATCATAATTCATATAAAATATTAATCCTAAAACCAGGGAGAGCAATAGCGAGACTACCCAATAATTTATTTGTATGCAAGTTGTAGGGTGAACAAACTAGGTAACCTATTAGGTTGCCAAACAATTTAAACTAATTGTGCATTGGTGATTAGCAGAATCATAAATATTATTAGGTCAAAGAATAAGGTGAAGGACAGAACTTGTCTTTTTGGTGCAACTCCAGGTACTTCTCAAAGTTGGGCTTCAGATTCCTCGTAACCTTGCTTCTACTCGTAGCAATACATACAAATAAGCAATAATGAATATAAAATACATTACACCAAACATGAAAACAAACTGTGTAATGCTACATGTCGATATGAATCATAGGTTCAAGAACCACTAAAATCGAAGCTAAAACGAGAATGTTATGAATTTTCTAAACTTTAGGAATTATATTTGCACTAAAAATAATTTCGGAGTTAATTTTATAAATACCATGGGATAAATGGACGGTGGCTTCTATATTTTAGAATACTAGAGTTTAATCTGTTAATTTTAGGACATAATCGAAATGATTCTTGAATAACATAGGACTGTGGGTTATTTGATAAACATTACGGGGACGCTTTTGTTAATTTGTCGCGTCAAAGGGGTATACGTGCAGTTGAGTCGTTCGATCTAACCCGAACGGTCCAGATTAGAACAAGACCCATCCAGAACCAGTACACAACACTGGTCGTTCAATTCCGGATCCACGATCCAAAACCGTCCACACCATGACCCAACCAGATCCACCTACTCCCGGATCTACGGCATAGATGTGAAGAGCAAAACGATTAGGGCAAGATCTAATTGCACATGTTGATCAGGATCCCACGGCTGACACGGTCTCCCTCTCCTCCCTCTCCTCATGTTTCTCCTTCCTTGCGATGATCCCTACCATTAGACCTCTTGTTGAGTTGATCTACTCCATGTATGATATCACCGTAAAAAACAAAGAAGAGAAAATACATAGAACAGATGAGTCAATTCTAGCACAGATAGGCTTATCTAAAATAGAGTTAGATGAGTTGTGCTAGGAGTTAATATGTTTGTTACAATATGTGGAGTTCGGTTGCTATATTTACACAAATTATTCTCAAAAGAACAGAACAACCATACACACACATATATATATATATATATAACATGCAAAATACATATTCCAAAACTCAAAAGACTTGTGATGATATGAGGGAATCTTCGGGTATTGGAAGACTTGTTGTTTGTTTCTTCGTTGATCCGGAGGGATCCTTTCTAAAACCTATAGATGAAATATAAAAATCATTAATGAGTTGTTCTATGCACCTTCATGCATGGAGTGAGTTGTGTTTGTATCCTTTTCTTCACATATTACAAAAAAAATAGCGAGTTATTTCTATATATTTTTGCTTATTGAGTGATTTCTACTGAGTGTTATGTGTTTGCATCCTTTTTGGTTACAGATGAAGATATATGAAGAATTCTAGACAGAATCATAAATTGAATTTTTCACCCTTCCCAGTTGATTCTATTCAACATTACTTAATAATTGTATTCCCTTCATTTCGGAGTTGTTTTTTTAATAAAAAGGCCATTAATTGTAATGGAAAATATATTGTCCTAGGAATGGCTGAAAATATGGGTAAAGTTCTATAATGATGATGTCATCGGTGTTGTCAACATTGGGCCTTTTTAAAAAAATAACGTACGAAAGTCAGTGGATAATATAGTTCAGTTATTTGTGAGGAAATAATAAGTATGATTAGTGTTGTCGTATTTTGTTAGTTGACATTACCTCTCCTAGCAAGTCTATTTTGTTTAATCAACACTCTTTAGGTTCTCTGTGCTTCTGCAACACTTGTTGGAACTGGTGTATCTAAAGTCAAAGAGTTTGGAAAGAGAGGTCATATGTCGGTGTTAATATCTCAATATTTTGTGCCTTTTCTGTTGTAAACGTCTACAATAAGAACGTATTGCGCTTCCTTTTCCTTACGGGTGTGTTGCTACTGGTTGATGCATTTGTTGATGAGGGATTCATTGTTCTAATGATGTTCTCATAACCTGTTTTTAAATGACCTTCAGTTAATTAGTTAGTGGATAGGCCAAGGGAAACAAAGAGAGGGAGAAGTATACTTCACTTCATGGTTAGTTATTCATCACGAAGGAGAGAGAGAATAGATGGTTTTGTTAGGCACACACATCACACATGTGCATATTATACATGCATATATGTGCATAAGATGTATTTATGAATGTATGTGCCCACAAAGGAGGTTAATCATCTATGCTTGTATAGTTAATGTAGAAATATACATGAATATGTGTGAATGTTATAAGTTTTTTTTAAAAATAGTTGGGTATCACATCACAGTAAACTATAGCAGGGTATTTTTTAAAGAAAGCTAAACATTCACATGTACAATTGTTTTTTTCTATGTGCATATGGTAAGTCGTATATGGCAGCATGTTATATTATTTAGTCTATGTATGTGTACATCTATTATAAACATGTATGTGTACATGTGTGCAAATGTAAATTACCACTTTGTGCATCTCTTATGTTTGTGTGTGTGGATATGTATGTATGCAAAACTTTATGTTTGTGTAATAAAACATAAGTGTTGCATTCTAGTTTTCAATCTTTAATTGAATGGCACATTTGAAAAGCATAAAGATGAGTGTGTTGTCATAAACTGGAAAGTCATACCTGATCTAGTAGGAACTCCATCACGTTAAAAGGAATTTTGTGATAGTTCCAAGCATGTGGGCAACTTGTAATATTTAGGAATAAACTGGTCAAAATTTGTTGTAGCCATGTTAAGGAATTTTTTGAGAAAAAAGGCTAAAAAAAGTAACACTATGTATGTATCACACATATGTGGTAAAACAAAGTATATTTTTTAATGCATCACTGATGTTTTTGTGTGTAGATATATATGTATGCAAAAAATTATATTTGTGTGAGGACATGTATGTATGCAAACATGTACACAACAGCATGCATGGATACACACTACGCAAAAAACTATATTTATGTGTGAGGATATGTATGTATGCAAACATGTACACAACAGCATGCATAGATACACACCTGTGTAAAAAAACATGTGTTGGATTTCTATTTTTTAATTAAACGGTACATTTGAAAACCATAAAGTTGTGTGCATTCCCGCAAATTGGATAGCCATATCTAGGGCTAGATATCGAGCTGACTTGTTAAGCTAACGAATTTGTAATGGTTCCAAGCATTGGGGGCAACTTGTATTATTTAAGAGTAACCAGATTAATTTTTTTGTATCACATAAACGTAGTAAAACAAAGTACTTTTTTTATAATCATACTTGGTCTGGTATTCAATTGATTAGTGGATAGGCAAAGGGAAATATAGAGAGGGAGAAGTAGACTTCACTTGATGATTGGCCATTCATAATGAAAGCGAGATAGAATAGATGGTTTTGTTGCATGAATAGCGCGCACACACATGTGTGCGTATTATACATGCCTATATGTGCATAGGATGCATTTATGTACGTATATATGCACGGATGAGGTTAATCATCTATATGCTTGCATAGTTAATATAATGTAGCATCATACATGAATACATGTGAATGTTATTATAGTTTTTAAAAATAGTGGGGTATCACATCACAGTAAAATATAACTGAGTATTTTTTTAAAGAAAGCTAAACATTCACATTTCTATGTGCACATAGTAAGTTGTATATGGCAGCATGTTATATTATATAGTCTATGTACGAGTACATCTATTACAAACATGTGTGCGTTATGTGTGCATATGTTTTTTAATGTACATTATATGAACACTCATGTTACATTATCACATGAGTTTGGTTGTTCGGTTGGCAGCTACGGCTGAAAGCTATTAGTAATGCTGCATCCTGCATGCAGCTGTAATCTGTAGAGACAAAATCCTATAGAAGTTGCAGCCGTAGCCGGATTAAAGCCGCACTACTAAAACATGGGTGTTGTATTCTATTTTTATTTTAAACTGAATGGCACATTTAGAAAGCATAAAGTTGAGTGCATTGTCATAAACTGGAAAGTCATACCTGATCTGGTAGAAGTTGCAGCCCGTTAAAAGAAATTCTGCGATATGTTCCAAGTGTGTGGGCAACCTGTTGTAATATTTAGGAATAAACATATCAAAATTTGTTTTATCTATGTTAAAGAGTATTTGGAAAAGAAAACAGAAAGAGTAACGTTGTGTATGTATCACACAGATGTGATGAAACAAAGTATATTTTTAATGCATTGCTATGTTTGTGTGTGTGGATATATGTATGCAAAAAAACAAAATGTTTGTGTGTGAGGATACGTATGTGTACAAACGTGTACACAGCAACATAAATGGACAAACGCTTGTTGTCTAATGAAACATGAGTGCTGGATTTCTATTTTTTTTAATTAAATGGCACATTTGAAAAGCATAGAGCTGTGCACATTCTCGCAAATTGGATAGTCATACTTGTCTGATGGGATCTGCAGTTCATTAAAAGGAATTTGCATTGGTTCCAAGCGCCTGTGCAACTTGTATTATTTAGGAGTAACCAGATTAAAATTTGTTGTATATATGCTAAGGAGTGACGGAAAAAAAAAGGAAAAGTAAGTAATGTTGTGTATGTATCGCGTAAATGTAAATATTTGTTGCTCGTTAGTTTATTTTTACACTAAACCGTAATAAATAAAAAAGAACGGATCGAGTACTTTTTTTTTCTTTTTGGGATAATCACAGGGCTGGTAGAAGACGCAGGACGTGAAAAAGAGATCTGTGATGGATCGGAGCATTGAGAGAAGCTACAATATTTAAAAATAAACAAATTAAGTTTTGTCGTGTATATGGTTATGATTGATAGGAAAATAGAAAGGCAACGTTGTGTATGTAAACAAATCAAATCTTGCATTGCTACCTATGGAACCGAGACAAGAGCAGCCTCTGTGTAACAACCTAAAATCCTAATTTTGGAGATTAGACAAATTTCTATTCAAGATCTAAGTAAATATGTTTTCTAATAGTAATTAATTAAGAAAGAGATCCTTACAGGAGCCATATTATCCTTTGTTGGAAGGTATGATTCAAAAATATTTGAACTAAAATATCTATTAAAATTTATGTTTTTTTAAAGTAAATAAGTAATAAATATTGATATCTGTATATCTCTTTAATTGGATTATAATTTTAAAATATTTTTTTGTTTTGCATATGCATTGCATATTGGAAGCATTTACCCAACAAATAAAAGCAAATAATATAATATACAAATACATATCCATTTTATGCTGCAGCATTTCTTTTGTTTGTGGAAACTCAAATTTGAATTTGTTTGAATTGATTTGAGCCGAAATCTGAAAAAGAAAATAGAAAAGAAAAAGAAAAAGAAAAATCTCCCTCATGGACCGCTTCTGCCCGGCCCAACAACACATAGGTGTGTGCCGACTGGTGACCCCCGAAGATCAGCCTCCACCTCTTCGGCCTAGCAGCCCCATACGCGCTTGCACCCACCTCAGACGTGTTGATGGGTGGACCCCTCCTACTGCATGTGGGCCGCCGGTCCGCACCAAACGCATCGCCGCCGGTGTACGCAGGTACGGATCCCTCCTCCCATTGCCGTCCCCACCGTCTTCTCCTCGCATTGCCGCGTTTCCTTCACCCTTTTCCTCTGTCCATATGGTTGCCGCAGTGACGCCGCCGCCCTTGCTCCGTCGTCAAGGTTCCGCGTCGTCCCAACCATCGCGTCTGCATCTTCGTAAGGTACGGTGCACCTCGTGTCCATCCTTACCCACCCCGCTGCCTCCTGTCGTGTTGCTAGGGTTCATCCTCGATCCCGCGACACCCCTCCCCCTCATGTCCAGTAGGTCCACTTAATCTTGAAAGGTCATGAACCACCTACTAACAGAACATTTTTCTTCATTGCCGCCTACAGATTTTCGTATCACTTCGAGGTCAAGGTCTTCGGTTCCAAGATCATCTGGGATTCTAGGACTTCGGTTGCAACCTCCACTCAAGCTAAGGTAACGTGCAAATCAATTTGTGGTTGACTTATTTGTCACCATACATGCAGTGTATGTGTTCCAATAACGTGGATCCATGGCCTTGTTTTAGTTCATAAACGTCAGTACACCTGAACAATGAGTCCACGGTTAGGATAAGAGAACTAATCTGAATGGTACGGATCAACTGCTTCATCAATTGTTTGTGGGGGGATGATTTTTTTTGAATACAGAAGAGATTACCAAATATTGTTCCCGGTTAACTGCAATCCATTGATATGTTCTATCCCTCCTATTTAGGGTTCAGAGTTTATTCCATAGATTGCCAACCTCATTATCTTTATGATTCTAGCTTGAACCCTAATTTTGTAGAGTATCTCAATGGATGTAAGTACATTGTCCTACTGTCTAGTTCACTAACCACCTTAATCCACATCAGATGGATTCAGCAGACTCCATAGCCGACAAGGCAATTGGAAGGATGCAAGAGATTGCGGACAAGATTTTTTCCGTAGCTCGTGAAACAATCCGTCCAGGACGCGGGTTGACCTCATTTGAGGCTACCAAATTACGTGTAGCATTGGAGGACATTGCTTGCATGCTTGAGCAAGACTCTCTGGTGTTGCAAGAAAAATTGGACAACGTGAACAACGTAAACAACCCTGCTGACAGGAGCTATGAACCGTCTGCCTTGTCCTCACCACCCCCAGCTGACGAGTGCCTTAGTCCGGATTGGGACTTTGTTGAGCACTTTGCAAACTTCTGGGGTGTTGAATATGACTCCGACCAGATGCCATCGTTTAGTGACAATGAAGTTTAAGTTGGATCATGTTTGAGTAAGGTGTTAGTAGTGTGACTGGGATAGATCAGGCTTTTGGTTCATGCGACTTTCAGAACTGTTCGTTGTGCTTTTGTGTTCAGCAGCACTTTCATTTTGTCACTCCCATTATGTAATTATGACAGACGAATGTGACTGCTTATGGTACTACTTTATTTGATTATGGTCAGTTCCCTGTTATATTTGTTGTCGTAGTTACTGAAACTTCAATACGTTTTTTCAATCGTGTACACTATTTCTGACTAGATGGACAAGTCTGGCAAAGTGATTGCTAAGTGGGATAGTAGAGCAACAAAAATTTACACAGAAATATGTGTAGAAGAGGTCAATGCATGGAACAGGCCACAACATTTCCTAAACGCCGAAGGGTATGCTAACCTGATAAGAAAGTTTAAGGAACGCATTGGTCGCACTTACACAAGGGATCAAATGAAGAATAGGTGGGATTCGTTGAAGAGAATGTTCACCCAGTGGAAAACTCTTAATGAAAGGGCTACAGGTATTGGTCGAGACCCTCATACTGGTTCAATCAGTGCGCCAGATGAGTGGTGGGCCAAGCAAAATGAAGTAAGTAGATCTTTTTTTCCTAGACTAACAATAGTATTGGTCATCTAAAACTAGGAACTACCATTTGGTGCAGGCAATGCCAGGTTGTATTATGTTCAAAACAGCCCCCCTAGAGAATGAGGACGAGCTAAAGGTTATGTTTGGACCCATTGTCTGCACAAATGAAAGAACCCTTGTTCCTGGCGTCGAGGATGCTAATTCATCATCTGATGATCATTTCGAAGCCACTTTAGGTGGGGGTGAAAACAGCACACCTGATCCATGTTCAAATGCGACTGGGAAGCGTAAGGTGTGTCATGATTCTCTTAAACCAAAGAGGAAAAAAGATTCGAGGGAAGAGTACATGAAACGCCTTGTGGAGGCTTTTGAGTCGCGTTCAAGGACCACTAACAAGTCCATCACCTCTAATGAGACCGACCCTGTGCGTGTTGAGGTGAGTGCGCAGTTGCAACAAGTGATCGATGATGGTTCTCCAGAAGGCAGCGACCTCCATTTGTTTGCCACTCATCTGTTCACTTCAAAAAAGTATAGAGACATATTTTCTGCACTGAAGACATCAGAAGGAAGGAACGCTTGGCTGCGCCATGCATTCGAGATAGATGTTAAAAAGTCCACCTAGATGCTGCTGGTCCGACAACAGAGGCTTATGTTCAGTATTATGTTAGTTGTGTCTGCTTCATGAGTCATGTCGTGTCAGTTTTCGTTCGTATCATTTTCGCTTTCAAACAATTTTCCAAATATTCGAGTTGAACATGTATTTGAATAATCAGAGTTGTAAGTTTGTGACCAATGTGAATCTGTGAACTTTATATGCCTTGTAAACTGTTCGTCTTCATTAATATGTGGTTTATAAACTGTGGTTGCATATGAATTTGTGCCTGTTGGTTGTGTCCATGCAGATGTGTGACCCTTATGAACACACATATGATGATGACCCTTATGCACACACATCTGATGATGAAATGGATGACACAGATGGAGAAATGCTTGTTGCTCTATATGTTGTAGACATTTGGGGCAGGCATTTCAGTCAGGCTCCTAGAAGAACATTGGTCGAATCTGGTATTCAATGGGTTCAGAGAACGTTGGAGATTAGTAACGACTGTTTCGACATGTTTCGCATGCGAAGAATTGTTTTTAGACGATTGCATGACACGTTGGTACAAAATTATGGTCTGCTTCCAAGCCGGGGTGTCAGTACTATAGAAGCTCTTGGCATATTCTTGTGGGCAAGTGGGGGTCCACAATCGTTTAGGCAGATCAGGAATAAATTTGGTCACTCCTTGGAAACAATTAGTCGCAAGTATAGTGAAGTCCTTAATGCACTGTATAAGATGTCATCTGACATAATCAAGCCCAAAGACCCAAATTTCATCGAGATTCATCCTCGTTTGCGAGAGGCGAGGTTTTGGCCACACTTCAAGGATTGCATAGGCGCAATTGATGGTAGTCACTTTCCAGCGGCAGTCCCGGCCTCGGAGCAAGCGAAATATATTGGCCGGCACGGTTACGCGTCGCAGAATGTAATGGTTGTTTGTGACTTCGATATGAGGTTCACATTTGTTGTCACAGGATGGCCAGGTTCCGTACATGACACAAGAGTATTACAAGATACTTTAATAACTTATGCGGACAGGTTCCCCCATCCACCGGAAGGTATATAAATATGTTGTACATTTGTAGAATACAGTACTATTTTATGTCATAAGTATGTAACATTTGTATTTAATGTTTGTGCAGGTAAATACTATCTTGTCGATTCGGGTTATCCAAATAGAAAGGGGTACCTTGCACCTTATAAGGGTCAGAAGTACCACATTACGGAATGGCAAAATGCGAGGCAACCTATTGGGAGCAAAGAAGTATTCAACTATGCACACTCATCGCTACGAAATGTTATTGAGCGAGCATTTGGGGTGCTCAAAATGAAGTGGAGAATTCTATTAAGTCTCCCTTCATTTTCGCTTGAGAAACAATCGAAGATAATTATTGCATGTATGACATTGCATAACTTCATTAGAGATAGTGCTCTACACGATAGAGATTTTGATGAAGTAGGACCTAATAGCCTTAGTCATGATGTACCTGTAGGTGAGAGTAGTACTAGCACATCTGATGAGTTAGGCATGAGTGCTTTTCGAGATGCAATTGCTAATGCATTAGTGTCGTAGTTAACTTAGTGATTGTAACGGTACTTATGATGTAATCAACTCCACTAATTATTTTGTAATGACCTTTTCTGCGTTATGGGTTTCATTTTATCGTTTGTTCTAACAGAATCTGCAATATGAGAATCTGATTATCCAAACACGTAGATTCTGACGAACAACTTTTCTGCACAGCTGGCGAACCAAACACCTAAATTCTTACCACCAGCTTTTCCCAACAGCCAGCTTTTCCCCACAGCCAGCTTTTCAGATAAGCTGGTCAGAAAAAAGCCGAACCAAACACGCCTTGTCGTGGCGCCTACAGGAAGGAAGGAGACTCGGATCATTCGTAATTGCTCATCAGAGACGTGTCGCTGCTGCGGAGCCGCACGTCGCCGTTGCCAGGGGCTTCCGCACTACGATTTCCGGTGAGGCTTGCTTTCTTTTGGTTCAGTTTCTTCCCCGCTTGGGGTAGGACGTGTTTCCATTGGAAATGGGTGAAAGGGAATGTACCCTTGGCCATTTCTATTTTATTTTTGTAATTAAATGATCAGTAGATTATGTTTAGACTAACGTCATCTTGTATGAGCAATGAGAACAGGAAGTTAAATCAAATTGAGAAAAAGGCACTTTTAGGCTTGAAAGTGGGCATACCACAAATGCATATGGTGCCAAGTGAAAAAGGCAAGCTTCGAACACTTAGTCAATTGTTTTGAGAATTAACCATATGTGTCTATGCGTTAGGGACTATGGGAAGTCAAGTCGAAAGGAGCAAAAGAGATTTGGAAAGAAAAAGGGAAGTTGGGCTGTTCTGCAGAGTACCGGACGGTCCGGTACACGATCCAACCGAAAGGGCTACTCTCGGGAAAAAATAAGCCAGCGTCGGCTATAAAACACTAGACAGTCCGCGCGGAGCGCCGGACAGTCCGGTGTCCCAGCCAGCCAACAGCTAGTGTATACGTCAGCCGGAGCCAACGGTCACTTGGAGCATCAGACAGTCCGGTGCCCTCAGAAGTGGAAACCAACCAATCAGGATATTTGTAGTCGTTGCACTGTGCAATGTCCGGTGTGCACCGGACAGTCCGGTGCACCCGCGGACAGAAGGCAACCAGGGCCTTCCAGATGGAACTCCAACGGCTCCTAGGTCCCTTGGGGCTATAAAAGGACCCCCTATGCACCATGGAGCATATACCGAGCATTCTTTGAACACTCTACAACACCAAGACCTTGCGACCACGCTGCTGCTTTGCTAGATAGAGATTTGAGCACGTTTTCGAGTTGTAACTTCGTTGTGCTACTTCTTATGCTCTCTTCTTGACTCGTGTGCGTGTGTTGCTGTGATTTGAGTTCTTGTGTGTGTTGCTACTCCTCCCTACTCTTGTGTTTGATTGAGATCAAATTGTGTAAGGCGTGAGAGACTCCAACGTGTGGAGATTCCTCACAAAGGAAAAACAAACTCGATATAAGGAAGAAAATTGTGGTACTTAAGTTTGATCTTTGGATCACTTGAGAGGGGTTGAGTGCAACCCTTCACCGAAGGAGGTCACCATAACATGGAGAAGGCATTGGCTGAACCACGGGATAAAATCGTTGTGTCGCTTGTGCATTTCTTTATTGCGGATGTTTTCTTGCAAAGAGTTCTCACATTTTCACTTGTGTTATTGTTCCTAAAGTTCAATACATATCTCAAAGGAATAATCAGGTGAAAGAGTTCTCTTCTCCTCTCTACCTCTATTCATCACAACTTGGTTTTGGCTTCTACTAACATTTATTATAAACCAAGTTTCTCTTGTTTAGAGTTAATTTTTGCAGGATCATCTATCCCCCTCTAGGTGCTCTTAATAGGGCACTGGGGGCAAGAGTGGCTTGCCTCGCCAGTGAGTCATCGTCGCGGGGTGGACCTGTGTCGCCAGGGCTCTCGGTTGGAGCGAGAAGAACGGCTCTGGCCATTGGATCTCAAGGTGACAGGCGGGATTAAAACCAGGGAGTACCCCTTCAATCCATTGATTCGTGGATGTACATATGGCGATATGTAGCTCTGGTCGCATACCAGTTCGAGAAATAATCTTGGCCGCCAGATGTGGATCGAAGGAAGCATACCGGCTAATACCCCTTCAGTCGCGTCCACTTTGCTAAAGAGTCCCTGACCTCTCACGATTTCAACCCACACTCCATAGCAATAGAAAAATCATTACATCTAGGTCCTAGATTTTATGGTTTTAACCCCAAGCAACTAGGTAATCTAACCCGCAATCCAGAAGATTTCTTATTCATATAAATTAAATTTAAAAAATGATTTTTAGTATGAAAATAATTCCTAAAGCTTAGAAAATTCATAACTTCTACCTTTTAACTATGTTTTTAGTGGTTCTCGAACCTACCGTCTCGACTACATGTTTGGTGTAATGTTATTTTTTATTTATTGTTTATATATTTGTATGTATTTATGCGAATAGAAAAGCAAGGTATGAGGAACCTGAAGCCCAACTTTAGGGAAGCATTTGAGCAGTTAGAATTGCACCAAAAATGCAAGTTGTATCATTGGTCATGTTGCTTTGACCTGATAATATTTTCTATTATGTTCTCACCCAAGCATGCACAATTAGGTTAACCGGATGGGACCTAGGTTACCTAGATTTGTTTTAACTATACATTGTTTACATCTAGGTTGATTATTGTTGGGTAGACTTGCTAGTGCTCTACTTGGTTTTTGGATTAATGATACATATAAATCATGATCATGCTTTATTGTGATTTATTATTGTTGGATTATTTATTATGCATGATAAGGTCATTTTGTTTAATTGAAACATGAAGCGACCATCCAGGAAAACAGTGAAATCACAAGGACTATTATGGCTCTGATCTTGGCTAATTAATTATGGAAGGTAGTGTGTGAGGACCTTACCCCGAAAGGGGTCTTACCCGGAAGGGACAAGCGAGGAGGATTTGCGCAAGTATGGTAACGGGGTTAATCATGCGACGATGGATTTTCAGACTGTCGGGTGATCTATACCCCATCTGCCTGAATTCGTAGCAGGTTTTCTCATGCTAATAGAACTTTGTAAAGGCCTTGTAATGTCCCTATGTAATCACACCTCGGAAGTGTGGTATTATACCTGATCAGCACAAGCGTGATTGGGTGCAAAGTTCTCTAAACTTTTACGCGACTTGTGGGTAAAGATGTGTGGGTCTCTATAGAGTGTAAAACTGATGTATCAGTTGTGTTCACGGTCAAGAGCGGCTCGGAACCTCATGAGTAAATTGTAGAATTAAATTAAACTAGACATACATGGCATTGTGGGGATTTCATTTATGATCGTTTATTTAATTTAGATGGTTTTTACTTATACTTAATAATTGCTAATAAAATTTTTACCAACAAAATTAAAAGCTAATGCTCAGCCTCAGCCATAATCTTTGGTAAGCCTTACACTATATTTGTTCCTACACACTTACTGAGCGACGACCGTACAGGAGCCCACACTTGCTATAAACAATACCCAGACCAAGAACATGTATCGCCAAAGAAGGATTACTATGATGAGTTCGAAGAGGTCTAGGTTGTTGGTGGAACGTTCGTTGTCATATGGTTTATTTAGGTATCTTGTACAAGAAAATCATTATGTAATAAAGATTGTGACATTGATTTTTGTACACTGAGTCATTACATGTGAGATGTATCTGGATTTATCCTTAATTCCGGGTGTGACACTTTGGTTGTCCACTATGGAAAAACTTAGAGAAAATGTTCATCACCAGCTACGTTCGCAAGTAACTTGGGCATCGAAGAATCGAGAGAGAGCAGAAGGGGCAGAAGGGGCATGCAGGACATGCATATTTGAGAAGACGGCAACAGTTAGGTCATGTCTGGCACATGCGAGACCTAGCACAGGCGGTGGTATAGATGGATCCTAAACATTTGAATTATATAATAAATTAAATATTCTATATAAAATTTTGTGCTGATCTTTAGTCATGTTGTTAAGTATATTATTGAAGACAAGAATATTTTTTGTATTATTTTTTTATGAATTATTATTTCCTTACAACGAAATAGATGAAAAAACATCTAAATTTGATTTTTCTATCAATTATTTAAAAAAGATATCGAACGAATTTGAGATTTAATCTTCATGAATCTTAATAAGGTCAATGTTAAAAACAAGAATATAAATTTATATATAACAAACTGAATGTCTATTTAGCTCGTGTCACGTCTGTTTGAAATTAAATGTCTATTACGAGCATTAAATATAATCTAATTATAAAAGTAATTGCGCTGAAGACTAAACAACGAGATAAATTTTTAAATATATTAATCTATGATTAGCAAATATTTGTTGTATCATCACATTAGTGAATCATGAACTAGTTACTTTAATAGGTTCGTCATATCGTTAGTTCGTACCTGTATAATTTGTTTTGTAACTAGACCATATTTAATATTTATAACTAGCATCCAAACATTCGATGTGTTTTGATGTTTGGTTTTCAACAAAAAAAAATGAGTGACTCTTATAGTTTTTATATGAAAATTTACCATAAATAGTTAGAATGATTTCACTCCACTAAAACGACGGAACGCGAGCACTCCAACGGACGCAAGCACTCTCATCTCCCTCCTTCAATCTACACTCATATGGCTTTCCAGCTTTCCAACTAAATATACTCTTCAATCAAATAAAAAATAGAGCGGCTAAATTCTGTTTGCCAAACATAAAATAGAATAGATTCATTCTCAAAAACTGTAATACAGCCGCTCATTTCGCTCATTTTAGTTGACTCTCCAACCAAACACACCCTTAATTAGTCTCCTTTTCTTTGTGCCTTAAGGCCTTCGAATATGTGTATATATCCCGTTTATCAACGAAACGTTCACGCAAAAAAAAACATATGCAGCAGTCCAAGGGTTTAAGTCGTTCCAAATATTTCATCATAAGCAACATGACAGAACCTGCAATTGGCCAATGTCACCGTAACCCGAGCCTCTTTTTTCTTCGAAGGAACCTTGATCTGAATAAAATACTCTCAACATTGGGCTAGCTAAAACCTCTAATAACAATGAATAAATAAAAAATCGTGATTCCGAGTTCCGACATTGAGCAGTTAGCCAGTTGTAATATGTAGCCACTCTGTTTCCAGCGCTACGTCGTTTGGATTAAACAGAAGCAACAGAACAGAACTGCACGCGCCAAACAGGAGCATCTGAGCATGTCTCCTTCCAGTTGATCTGCTGCAAACTGCCCGTGCTAAACAGTAGCCATGCATCCAGCAAAAGAGTGCCTGCAGATATTCGAGGAACCAACATCTTTATCCTTGCTCCTAACCTTCGAAGTTGTTCTCAGTGTTCAACTCCTCAAGAGTGGATACCATCATGCCAGCCACTCCCAAGCAGTCAGTGTTCAGAAATCACCAGGCCAACAAAAGATAATTTGATGTACCACTTCCTAATCCCACGTATTTTCTGTGCTAATCAAGTGTCAACCAATCATCCCAGATCCCCAGTTGATCAATCCTAATATTTTCACCCTCTGGAAAAGAAACACAGCAAACAGACACGAAAGCTGAGACTGCGAAGGCTGACCCTCTGGAAAAGAAACACAGCAAACAGACACGAAAGCTGAGACTGCGAAGGCTGGTGCGTCAGCACCGGCACCTAAAAAACCCCAGAAAGGCAGGTGCCATCTTGGTGCAAGGAGGCCTTTTGCTCCACACATGCAAAAGTTGCTTCGCACCACATGCCCACTCCATATGTAATGGCTTCTTTACCAGTAATCGTCTGAATTGCTGTACCAACGTGAACGTGATGCTCTGCTTGACTGCCGCTGGCGTGGATTAAAGCCTCTGTTGCTGTAGTTCTGTTCAGGTGACCTATGCATGCTCCTAGAACTAGATACTCTCCTCCTGGCATTTCTTAGATCCTCTTCAAAGTTGTACTCTTCACGCTGCGAAATCCAAACAGGACAGGCTTCAAAACAGAATTCATTTATCTAGGAAGCGATGAAAACAAAGCAAACAGCACAATACTGACATTGAGACTACAATAAGTTTGAAATGATTGCCATCAATATGTAATAAGGGTCGACAGATTTATCCTTCACTCCTATTATTTCCAGCAGAATGTTTAAACAACTGTGACTTAATTGCACTTAAGTTATTTTCCCAAATTCTCACTATTCTCCAACCATGTATATATTCAATTCAAGACTGCAAATCTTACTGGTAGTCAGTTATCATTACCTTGGCCGGGTCAGAAAGAACATTATATGCCTCCCCAATTGTTTTGAACAGATGATCAGCGTCTGCATAGACTTCCTTGACAACATCCCTCCAAAATCCATCTTCTGCGTTCTCGTTCCTTATTAATAATTGAGTAGCCTGCAGGTCAAAGCATTGTTAAAATCAAGGTTTAATGCATAGAATCAACAAATAATAATCGTCAAAAGCAGTAAGGACCTTGTCTGGGTGATGTCTCAATGCTGCTTTCCGGTATGCCTTCTTAATATCTTCTGAAGAGCAGGATGGCTCCACTCCCCTGATACAGAAAAGGATAATTAGTAATTAAGTTTATCTCCACATAATACCCGGAAAATAGAATCTGCCTCACATCAGGATAATTCATCAGAAACTAAGAGTGGAATAAATAACTTTTTTCACTGTATTATGGCCTGACTAACTCACAACACAACAATTCTCTCAAACATTTCTGAGATACTAAAGGAAGTTCTAAGCAACTAGTGCAATTACGGATTACCACTGCATCCCAAAAAATGCAATTACCAATGTTTCCCCATCGCTAAGCAACTTTTTATTAGTAGAAAACTATTATGCTTGCACCATTCACTGATTGCTTTAGAGTTGCCAAAATGGGGATTAAAGCAATTGACAAGAGACCAAGAGGGTTTCTGTGGAAAGATCAGGAGCAGGCTAACAGTGGTAGTTATCTGGTCTCTTGGAAGAAAGTCCAATGTCCATTGCAGTATTGTGGCCTGGGCATTCATAACCTTGAGTCTTTGAGATAGGCTCTACGAATTAGATGGTTGTGGGCAGAAAAAACTGATCGTTTGCAACCTTGGGTAGGATTACCTATTCAAGTGCCGCAAATTGCCAGAGGCCTTTTTGACGTGGCTGTTGATTGTATTTTGAGCAGTGGAGAATCTATGAAGTTCTGGAAAGACCGTTGGCTACAAGGACCCTGGTTGAGATTGCGTCCAACCTAAATAATTTGGTTCCAAAGAGGGCAATAAAGACTACGACAGTTGCGCAGGCCCTTGCCAATCGTGGTTGGACATAATACAGATGTCCAACATAATACAGACTGTCCAGCAAATTTTCTCCTTCATGAAGAATTTGGAAGAGTTGGGCTGCTCTAAAATGCAAATTTTTCATTTGGCTAACCATCAACAAATGGTGTTGGACAGCAGACCGTCTGGCCAAACGCGGTTTACCACACCAGTCGGCTTGCCCCTTCTGTCAAGAGGACTAGAGGAGTCAATTCAACATATCCTGATTTCCTGTGTATTCATTAGACAGGTCTGGAGTCTGATCCTGAATAGGCTACACCTCCTGCTCCTAGAACTGATGTGTCTCTTTTTTCGAAATGGTGGTGCCAGGCAATCAAGGGGTTTGATATAAAGATGAGGAAAGGGTTGAATTCCTTAATTATCTTGGTCGCTTGGGAAATTGTGTGTTTGAAGGAGCTCTTCCAGATGTCCAGTTCATGCTTCAAGCTGTAACTAATGGTGTTCTTTGGTGCATGGCAGGAACCTCTTCTCTAAAGCAGATGCTACTACAGCTAAGCACAGAGATAGGAGTGGTGTTTTAGTGTACTGAGGTGTAAGTGTGGGTTTGGGAGTCTCTCCCTTCTTGTAGTAGACTCTTGCCTCTCCGAACTTAAATATCTTCTTAATGAAATTCTCTTGTGTTGTTCGAGAAAAAAGGTACCACTCTTATACTGAAAAGTAAGAGTCGTAATTGCTGCAAACGCAAGATATTCTATGTTGTTATATCAGAATATCATGTTTAAAAGCACTCTACACAGTTCCAAAAAATTATATTTTTCTGCCAGTTTCTTTGTATTTATTGTGAAACCATTGTTATTGCAACACACATATGGAAGAGCGTAGTTCCTTAAAGGGCTACTAAGTAAAGCGTATTTTGTACTTGTATCCATATAATAAGCAATGCTATTTTTGTTGTCTGGGTCAGTAAAATCTACAATGAAAGGTGAAAATTAAATGCAGAGATAAGCAATAATTGCTTTCAAGGAATACAAATATTCAGGTCAACCAGGCACAAACTGGGGCAAGAAAATCATACTGAAGGAACAAAAAGGTAAAACCAATTTGGACAACTTACAAGATTAAATACAAATTCAGGGGGGTGTCATTTTTTGCTTCATCCTCTATGGATGAAAGCCTCACATGTGCTTGCTTGAGATCATTGTGCTTGTTAAAAGCTTTTGGTGATACTCCAGACACATTGACTTTCTTTTCAAGAAGAGAGATTAGCTTCCTTACATCATTAGCAGCTTGGTCATAATCCCTTATCATCTTGTATAAGGTGGCTCGTCTTGAAATTGCCTGAAATAGGTACAGCACATAAGGTCTGAAAACAACCGTGTAAGGCATAAAAGTTAAAACAGTTTGCATGTGCCTCGGCATTGGGAAATGGATCATTTCAAAATGAAATGCTTATATAAGATAAAGAGCTGCAGCAGCATACCTTTGGATAATTTGTATCAAGAACCATGGCAAGTGAACAATCTGATATTGCATCAGTAACTTGACCGAGTGCTTGATAAGCCGCTGCACGATTGCAAAAACATACAGCTGAAAATGGGCGTGATTCACTATTCCATGCCAAAGCTGCTGAATACTGTTTGACAGCATCTGAATATCTACCAGCTTGAAATGATTCATTTCCAGCAGCCTGATGATTACAAGGAAACAACAGATAAGTGATGCTAGTTCTGTCATCCATATAAATGAAAATAAAAAGGGGAATTGATATTTTGCAGCTGCGAAGATTAAAC
Source organism: Zea mays (assembly GCF_902167145.1). NCBI lineage: Eukaryota > Viridiplantae > Streptophyta > Magnoliopsida > Poales > Poaceae > Zea > Zea mays. The sequence continues at coordinate 146,982,597 of NC_050101.1, forward strand.
CATTAGCCATAGCTAAGTAAATTAACATGCTTGTCAATACAAGTGCAATTTGTGTTGACAAGCATGTTAATTTACTTGGCTATGGCTATTGATTTGCCTTCCTGGGCAATCAAAGAGATTGATAAGATACGCCAGGCTTTCTTATGGAAGAGTCGCAGAGAAGTAAAAGGCGAGCATTGCCTAGTAGCGCGGGGGGAAGTTTGCCGCCCCCTTGAGCTTAGTGGGCTGGGCATTTCTAGCCTTAAGGAATTATGTTGGGCCTTAAGAATGAGGTGGCTTTGGCTAGCAAAAACTGAACCTAATAGACCCTGGTCCTCTTTACAAATTCAAGTCCCAGAGAAGGTTCATGATTTCTTTGCAGTAGCAGTGCAATCGGATGTTGGTGATGGGGCACATACTCTTTTCTGGACTGACCAATGGCTTCATGGGCAGAGAATATTGGACCTTGCTCCGCGGCTACATGCCTTAGTTAAAACAAGGAGGGCTAAGAAACGTACAGTATTGGAGGTCTTCATCAACCAAGCTTGGATGCGGGATATTCAAGGTGCCCTTACTGTTGGGGCTATTGTGGAGTTCTTACAGCTTTGGGACATTCTTACACAAGTGCAGCTACAACCAGATACCAGGGACAGGCATTCTTTTAGGCTGGCCTCCAATGGCAATTACTCAGCCAAATCTGCTTATGAAAGTCTCTTTGTTGGTTCTGTTTTGTTTGACCCTTTTGAAAGGATTTGGAAGTCAGGGGCACCACCTAAGTGCCGCTTTTTTATGTGGTTCGTTGCCCATAATAGATGTTGGACAGCAGACAGACTGCAAAAAAGAGGGTTGGATCATCCGGAGCACTGCTTGTTATGTGACCAAGAAGCTGAAACAATTGATCATCGGATGGTTGGCTGTGTGTTTGCAAGACAATTTTGGCTTCTTTGGTTAAGGCAAGTGAGGCTGCAGTTTCTTGCTCCACTGATTGAGGATTGGAACTTCATGGAGTGGTGGAGTAGGATCAATGGTTTGATAGAAGGAGCGATAAGACAAGATTTAAATTCCTTGGTCATATTGGGAGCCTGGAGCATTTGGAATCACAGGAACCAATGTGTCTTTGATAATATCTCTCCTTGTGTGGCAACGGTTATCAGAAGGGCAGGGGAAGAACGGGAGCTCTGGGAGATGGCAGGGGCTAGGAGTATTGCTCTTCTATCAGCCCCTCTCTCAGTGTTGTAATCAGCTCGCTAGTCTTTGCATGGTTATTGTAGTTTAGTTTTTCTTATGGACCCTTTCTTGTATTTTCTTTTTTGGCCACCGCGAGGAGGCCTTTTCCTTTCTTCTTTCTTTCTTTCTTTTTTTCCTTTGTTTCAGTCTATGTTGGACCTTTTTTCTTCTTAATATAATGATGCGCAGCTCTCATGCGCGTTCGAGAAAAAAAGATTAAACCATTAGTGTTTGCTAAACCATGCATCATGGATTTGTGAATCATGTGGTCACATGTCAGCAAAAAAAGGGATGGATGGAAATCCTGAATGCAACTAGATGGAGCGGCAAAGCTCAATTCTCAAGGTCTATTCAGGTTTATTCTGTGATTTTGTACTGAACATTAAAAATAGATGGATATTTAGCTATTTCAACTTTTTATGTTTTTATTAAGCAATGTGCACTTTCTGTCACCATTATATCCTATGCTCAGAAGAAGAGTGACATGAAGCTCCTCTCCTTCAGTCAACTCGATCATGGGGATTCTCAAGGATGAGCACAGCCTTTAGTGTATATCGGGAGCTAAGAAGCTCCAATGCCCAACATCAACCTAGCTGTTAGGTTTTTTGGTCAGGTCAAGTACTGTGTTGTTTTGTTTTTTCAGAATGTATGTTCGCCGCCTCTCATACTTGGTCCCCGTATGAGAGGTGGTGGGGGTTGTATGGGGACCTTCTATTTCTCTCTATTTCAATGAACTGCAGCTCTCAGCTTTCAAAAAAAATGAAGCTCAACATGTTCCCACTTTTAGAGCAAAACTAAACAGACAAGGTAAATTGGGAATTGGGAAATTATGGACATTTAAAAAGAACAATCATTTGGAAACTATTTCTTTCCTCGAATTTGTGGGAGAGCTGCACATCATCAGTCATCACATTAAAAAGAGTACACAAACACGCATGTCACTGGCTCATATCATCACTAGAAACTTATGCAACATGTCTCACAAAGAGATGCCATATGCTAGGGTATTTTTATATCAACCACACGCTAGTTCTTAATCTCCATGAGAAGATTAATGTTGGACTACACATGCACATCAAAAGGAGAGCAAATATTTACATAAAATGGGAAGTATTGTATGATAAAAACACATAACCAAATTTCTGTCACTGCTACTCAGTAAGAGGACTGAAGAGGCAACAAAAGAGATTTTAAAGCATACCTTAAGAGAAAGTAGTTCTCTTATAGTCGCTGACAATGATGAGAATTTTTCTTCATATGTGTTCACTTCACTGTAAGTTGCACAATTCAGAAGTCATACATCACAATTCACTAGACCAACATGAACTGCCAAAACAAAAGAAATTCAAAAAAACATACCAAGTTTACCTTTCTTTGACAGGTGTGACTTGCTCATGTTTCTTTAACAATTCAAGAGCCTCATCAAGCTTGCCTGAAAGGAAATAAGACTTGCAAATGAGGTAGGGCCGCCAATACCTTCCAGAAAACTGCATCCGTTCAGAGACTCTGGAATTCTTTGGTTCTCCATTGTCTTTGAATAAAACTGAATTTCTTTCAGTCAGATTCACAGACTCTTGGCATAGTTGAATCACTTCTTCATATCTTCGTAGCTGTTCAGTGCAGCGATGACATTAGTAGCAAGAAATAAATATATGACAACGGATATTCCCTGAACATTTGTTAGTATAGACACTCTTGTAATTCAATGAAGTATAGGTGCTCTTAATAATTCATGAAATGAGCCAAAAGAGAGAAATACAAACCATCAACAATGCCTCTGCTTTCATCTCCTTGACGCTGTCCGAATGTGGACATATGTGCAATGCATTGGAGATCAATTCTAAGGCTTTTGTTGCTTCAGGAGATGTTCTTCTCTCAAGAAATTCCTTGCACTGAGATACCCAATCGGTCACTCTCTGCAGAAGTAATAAAAGCACATGAGTGTGGTAGAATGATAAACCTCATTTATGGAGAAAAATCGACCTTAAATGAAATAGAGATGTTAGACAGTCACATAGGTGCATGAGCTGTTGGCCCATTATGATTATTATAGAGTGATTGTTACTATATTAGACAAAGAGATCTGACGGTGGTATACGTCTATAAACCAACCTTGGGTCCTCCTTGCCAATATATGTACCAGTGTCTATTGCCTCCTAATAAATCTACTAATTTCTTGTGCAATTACATTGCTTTCATGGTATCATGAGACTAGGTTTCTTTTTCCCGCTGCTCTTCGCGTGCCCCTGTGGTTGCACATCCTTCTTGAACCATACTCAGCCGCAAACACCAGCACGACCCCCTCTATTCCCTGATGCCTGAGTCTCCCACCGAAGCGGGGCACGCTCACGCTGCGGAAGCGCTCGTCCGTGCGACCAAGGAACATGCACGCAGAAGCAGAGAGCATGCGCGCCGCAAAGGAGCGCGAGGCGGCTCGCACCCGCGCAACCGAGGCAGAGCGCCTCCATCTCGAGGACCAAGCCACCCACGCGGCTGCCGCAGCCCAGGAGCACGAGGCGGCCACCGCGGTCGATGTCTCCTCCATGTTTGCTACCAACGACGACGACGACGACTGGTCGCTTCCTAGCAATGGTGATCCTCAGCAGTCCCTCCGTGCTACTCTCCTCGCACAGTCGCACACAAGGCTGTCGCCATCACCAATCTGCACGCTCAAGTTGTTGCTATGCAGAAGATTCAGAGTGTTGCCCCTACCATCCTCAACATAGACTCTGCCAACTACACCAGCTGACGCTACCAGATGCTGCTCGTCCTTGGGAAGTTCTCTCTACAATGCCATGACCTCGTCAGTGCCGACTACACCTTCCTGAACTGGGTGTGCATGGACTGTGTCATCTTGACATGGCTCTATACACCATCTCCAACAACCCCGAGGACATCATTCGGAGCGCTGCGACAATGCTCGCACTATCTGTCTCACCCTGAAAAAATCAGTTCCTTAGCAACCAGGAACAGTGTGCCCTCTATCTGGACGCCGACTTCCAGAATTTCGTCCATGGCAACCTCTCCAGCACCAACTACTGTTGCAAGTTCAAGTGCATGGCTGATGACCTGGGTGGCTTGGGCAAGGTCAGCCATCCAGGAACAGATACATATATACTATAATTTATAAATTTTAGAACATAGAAATATCAATTCAAATATGTACAATATAGGAATGTAAAAGTTAGATATAGTGAACATCATTTAAGGACAGCTCTATCAAAAAATGACAAGATACCTTGACTCCTTCCAAACCATCAGAAGCCTCAGCAAATATTTTAGGGTCAGAGCTCTCGGTGTTACTGTTCAAACAGGACATGTAACTCATTGATGCATCTTCAAGATCGCCCAATGCAAGCTGGCACCTGCAATTAAAGACGATAAAAAACCTAATAGACATTGAAGGAGGCAATAAAACAATAAAGAAAGAAAAAAAATATGTGCAACTGAAGCTGCAGAGTCAATAATCTCTGCCGGGTCCTCAAATATAACACAAGTGAAGTAAACATATTCCCAGTAGAATACATTTTTGTCCATTTCAAATATAACATGGTTATATTAAAGCTAAAATATCAAAGCACAATGGTGCTGAAACATGTAGCTATGACTTCGCAAATAAGCATATGGTTGAAAACTTTGATAAGCTATCATGGTGTATTACATATAAAAGCAGAACATTCCACCAGTGAGAACATAACAGAATGTTCTTAGACATACTATGCTTGCAGTAATTGAACTCACCGTACTTACATGTTTAAAAGAGTACCAATACATATTAAACAAAAAGAAGAAAAGGTAGAATTGAGGATAAAGAAGTCTTACTTGGCAGCTCTAACTTTAGCTTTAAGAAAAGTGGGGTCAATTGATGTAGCAGTCAAACAATCCTGAAGCGCCTCCCACATCATGCCAAGTGACATTCTTGTAGCTGCACGGTTGCTGTAACACAGCATCAATGCACGGGAACATTGTCCAGAAACGCCATTGTGGGTAACAGAGTTTATTCCACGGGTATAATAATCCTCTGCAGCAGTAAAATGTCCATTTGCATAGGCTTTATTTCCACTGGAACAAATGAAACAACAAGCTATGGTACATGAAATTGTAAATTTGTAATCACATGAGTTAATACAAAATTATATACAAGTCATGAAAATTGACATATTAAGATAGAATTAAACATGTTCACACAAACCTAGTACGCCAGGTTTCACAAGTCTCCAAGGCCACAGAAGTAGAAGAATCTCTTGATTGTTGCGCTTTCACTGAGTCTTCATTTTTACTTGCTTCACAGAAAAACTGCATGCCCTTAGTATCTTGTGAAGATTTTGGCTGTTCTAAAGAGTCGATAGTTGAAGGTTTCGATGCTAGACTACCCTTTGTTCTTAACTTCCTTCTTGTGCTACGTCTTTGTGCCGCAGCAGAGATTTGTGGAGAGGATGACACACCGAATCTAAAGTTCAGCCCACTGAAATTTGATGAGTTTGATTGAAAAGCAGCAGCCTCAACAAAATCATGGGGAGTTCTGTAGGTATTCTCATTACAGTTTTGCCCAATATTAGTGAAAGAATGTTGTGATGCATTGCTTTGATCTCCTTCAAAACTAGAAACGCTGCTACCAAAATTGCTCTCAGATGCATCTAGTTTCGGTCCTCTACCTTCATCTCCAAACATCAGTAGGTCTGCATCAGTAACCAAGTGCTCGGCTGCAGAAACTACATCATCCTCAGCACAACTGGTGTTCCCGTTCGAGATAACAGTATCACCTATGTGAACGGGCTGATCAGAAGCCACATATGCCTCTGTTGGCACATGTTCAGATTCTGCAGGATATGGCGAACAATCCATTGGTGAACAGTCACCTGCTAAATCTGATGCTTCTCCACTGGTACAGGCTTCCTTAGAAATAACCTGATGGAGCTGAGCATGTTGCTTTAGCCTAGTTGGCCTCTTGTTTTTCATTTTTCCTTTACATGCTTCCCTTTTGTCCTTGTATGCAGATTTTATACTGTCTAAACCAAATAAGGTCTCTCTGGAATACCCAGGCAAATCATGTTTGACAGAAAAAGAAAAAGGATCATCTGGAGCTGTTTCTGTTTCTGCATTCAGTGTCCCAAAACTGAAAGCAGGAACTGCATTCTCAAAAGTAGAGAAAGTACATGAATTATTCAAAATTGTAAATGGGTATGAATCCTGAACTTTGGTTTGGGGAACAGCACCATATCCTGAAGTTGCCCCTGTTTTGCTTTGAAAACAAAATTCAGGAGTCGTGCGATCATTCGATTTACTTGAAGTCTGGGCAGAAGAAAAGCTAGAAAGATTACATCCAAATACATATACTTCTGGTGGATCGGTAGCAGTTTCATCTTTCCTGCTATGATGTGGAATTCTGCATCCTATACCTAACTTTGTCATCTTCTCTGGGAGAGCACCTGCACACTCCACTGTACTGTGAGCTGAACTACAGGTGTCAGTATTTTCATCATTGACAAAATTCCCACCGTCATCCATGGCTATGCTTGCAGAGTGCGAAACAGAGCTTCGGGTTTCATTTCTTTCAAATAGAAAGGTCTCTGTTGGACAATTAGAATTATCACCTTCCAAGCTCTGTGACATGACTCTGTCTCCTGCATTCAAATCTGGTGTCTTCTCTGGTGGCAAACAATAAGTGCCATTAGCGGAATTAGAAACGTTGCTATTTGCTGTAGAGAAAAAATCACTGCTTGAACTAGAAGTATTGCTATTTGCAGAGAGGAATTCACTGCTCCTATCTGATGTGCTGCCAGTTTCCTTCCCAAAAACAGCGCCTGGGATTCCTCCACTTCCAAACGTAAACACTTTGGGTTGATAACCACTTTTCGTCTCATGCAAGGGCATGTCACTTCCTATACACAACCGTGTTATCTTTTCCAGAGGAAAATCTGCATCACAAACACATTTAGCAACAGTGGAAGAACTGGTATTGGCACCAGAGTCAACATTGTTTATATTATCCACATGACCACTTAATGTGGTACTTCGAAACGTGAAAGCTTCTGGTGCTCCATTAGTACGATCAATCCCCCCACCCCTGGAAGGTGCTTGACTGCCTATATTGAACTGCATCGACTTCCCAGCCATACCTTTTGCATCAGTGCCATGAACTGAACTAGGATCATCTGAATGTGCACCAGGGGCGGCTTTGTTCTTACAGTCAGCAAAACTCCCAGCTCCATTACCTCCAAACACAAATGCTTGCGGCACACCATTAGCACTATCCCTCTTCTTACTTTGCAAGGGTTCTTTGTGGCCTAAATTCAACTGTGTAAGCTTCTCCTGGAGCACATTAGATTCCTTGTTACTAGAAAACAAACCAGATATATCAGCACCAAATACCGAACTTCCATCCTTTCGATCCCTCCCCTGACCGAGACCATCGTCAACCTCACTTGATGTTCGCAGGTTCAACTTCTCCATCTTATCAGGGAGCTTTGATGAAGCGGGCGATCCCTCGTCAAACCGAGGCAGGCTCTCCCTCACGCTCCCAAACACGAAGGGCGCCTCAGTGGGTGAAGCTACTGACACTGCTGGCTCCAAAGGCTGTTGGCTCACTGCCGAAGCAGCACCAAACACAAAGCCTCCGGTCTGTCTATCCGTACCTCCGCCACCACCAAACGGGTTCCATATTCCGGCTGAGGTCTGCGGCATGCGGGAGCGGGAGGAGGCGGGCGCGTGGCGCCGTTTGGCCAAGCGCGGCGCGCGACGTGAAGAGGGCGGCGCTCCGGCGGAGGGCTCGGCGCCCGGTGGCGCGAGTCCAAGCCCTAGGCCCGGGTTCGCCATATAAGCCACGGAGGCGGCGGGGAGCTCGGAGCCGCTAGGTTTTTGGCGCGGCGAAGCGAGCGCTACCGCCGGTGGCTTCCCCCGCGTCGGGGGAGCAGCGGCCGGCGGCGGCGGGCTCTGGAAGGCTGGGGAATGGACGAATGAGGCGGGGCGCGTGTGATTCGAGGGGGCCGAGGAGGCGAGGACGCTTCCACACGGGCACACGGCAGCTTTGTTGGTCGGCCGGTTTACGGAATTCGTAGACTCGCAGTTGTGACGTTGGGTTGGGCCGTTCGGAAATGCCTTCGTAGGGGGCAAATTGAAGTAGGTCAAACACCAATAAAATTAGTATAAGATTTGGTATATTTGAACTATTTTATCACCACTTGGATTATTTTCATAAAACAATTTTATTTTCTTACTTCTAAGTCAAAACACTCTACTTTTGTAAATTAAACCATTTTCAAGACAGTTTTGATAAGGAGACAAAAGCTCCTTGATACCTGGAACATGGTAAAGGAAGGCATGAAGGCCTCCCAAAGACGGCCCATGAACTAGATTGACTACCTGTCAAATAGTTTGGCATGAAGGTTTAAAAGGTCTCCTGGGGACGGCCCGCCAAACCGACCAGCCCGCCTATCGAACAAATACTCGTCAAGCAACCCAACGAGGCGAGGACCGCCGAGCAACCTAGCGAGGCGGGATTGCCGACCAACCTACCCGCCGAGCAACCCAGCAAGACAACAGGTAGCTCTCAGGTGAACACCCCTGCTGAAAGGAAGAGCTAACCTGGTACTGTCGGCGTTTCGACCCCCGAGGGGTCCCTGGACCAACGAGTAAATTGTCGCCGCGTGTCCCAGCCCAGATGGGTCGGCGCGAGACGGAGCACGAAGGGGGAAAAAGGAGACAGGAAAAAGGAGGAAACCCGCGGCCTTCGTGTTGTCCTACGCCCAGGTCGGGTGCGCTTGCAGTAGGGGGTTACAAGCGTCCGCGTGGGAGAGAGAGAGCGAGAGGCTTATACGCGCCGGTCCGTCCTCCCGCGCGGCCAACCTTCTCGTATGAGAGCCCTGGACCTTCCTTTTATAGGCGTAAAGAGAGGGCTCAGGTGTACAATGGGGGATGTAGCAGTGTGCTAACGTGTCTGAAAGAGAAATGTGCCCTTGGGCCATTTCTAAGTATTTTGGTGATTTAGTGTCCAACACAAGTGCCTAAGTGTAAAAAGGTGGACAATGTACAAATCAAGGATAAAGGTATGTTTCTCAGACTTAGTACATTGTTTTATGGACTAATGTATTGTGTCTAAGTGCTGGAAACAGGAAAAAATCCAATTGAAAATGTCTTGGCTCGAGCAGCCAAGACTCAGCTCAGTCTGGAGCACCGGACTGTCCGGTGGTGCACCGGACAGTGTCCGGTGCGCCAGGCTGGCTCTGGCAAAGTGGCTGCTCTCGGGACTTCGACGGCGGTGTACGGCTATAATTCACCGGACTGTCCGGTGGTGCACCGGACTGTCCGGTGGTTCGTTCACAGGCAAACTCGTCGCTCTCGGGAATTCATCGGCGACATACGGCTATAATTCACCGGACTGTCCGGTGTGCACCGGACTGTCCGGTGAGCCAACGGTCGGCAGGGCCAACGGTCGGCCGCGCGATCTGCGCGGGACACGTGGCCGAGCCAACGGCTAGAAGGGGCACCGGTCTGTCCGGTGTGCATCGGACATGTCCGGTGCGCCAACGGCTCTCAGGCTGCCAACGGTCGACTGCGCCATTTTTGGAAGGAAATCGGGCACCGGACAGTGTCTGGTGTGCACCGGACTGTCCGGTGCGCCAGTCGACAAAAGGCAAGATCACCCTTCCTAGATTGCTCTCAACGGCTCCTAGCTGCCTTGGGGCTATAAAAGGGACCCCTAGGCGCATGGAGGAATATACCAAGCATTCCTACAACATTCCTAAGCACCAAGACATCGATTTCGCGCCTTTGATTCTTTGCGATAGCAATTAGAGCTCTAGTTGAGTGGTGAACTCATTGAGTTGTGTTGTGAGCTCTCGTTGCGACTTGTGTGCATGGTGTTGCTGTGATTTCGTGTCTTGAGTGCGTTGCTAATCCCTCCCTTGCTCTGTGCTTCTTTGTGAATTTCAAGTGTAAGGGCGAGAGGCTCCAAGTTGTGGAGATTCCTCGCAAACGGGATTGAGAAAAGCAAGCAAAACACCATGGTATTCAAGTGGGTCTTTGGACCGCTTGAGAGGGGTTGATTGCAACCCTCGTCCGTTGGGACGCCACAACGTGGAGTAGGCAAGTGTTGGTCTTGGCCGAACCACGGGATAACCACCGTGCCATCTCTATGATTGATCTTGTTGGTTATTGTGTTTTGTTGAAGATTCCTCTCTAGCCACTTGGCGGTTATTGTGCTAACACTTAACCAAGTTTTTGTGGCCTAAGTTTTAAGTGTTACAGGATCATCTATTCACCCCCCTCTAGGTGCTATCAATTGGTATCAGAACCGTTCTCTTCACAAAGGGACTAACCGCCCGAAGAGATGGATCCTAAGGGGAAGGGAATCGTGATCAACGACAAAGAGAAGGAATCCTTCGTCAACGAGCCGAAGGATGACAAGCCTACCGACTCTGGCTCGGGCCATAGACGGAAAGATGGGAAGAAGAAGAAGACAAGCCGCATCAAGGAAATTGTCTACTACGACGACAGCGATGAGTCTACTTCTTCCCAAAAGGACGACGACCACAACGACTACGAGAGAAAGAAACCGGTTAATTCGAACTTTTCTTTTGACTACTCTCGTATTCCGCAAAGTTCAAATTCACATTTGCTCTCCATTCCTCTCGGCAAGCCTCCACACTTTGATGGGGAGGACTACATATTTTGGAGCCACAAAATGCGTAGTCACCTATTCTCTCTCCATCCTAGTATATGGGAGATTGTAGAGAGTGGAATGCACTTTGATAGTACGGATAGTCCCATGTTCATTAATGAGCAAATTCATAAGAATGCACAAGCTACTACTGTTCTTCTAGCTTTATTGTGCAGGGATGAATACCACAAAGTGAGCGGCTTGGATAACGCCAAGCAAATATGGGACACCCTCAAGATTTCTCATGAGGGGAACGACGTCACCTTGCTCACCAAGATGGAGTTGGTGGAGGGCGAGCTTGGACGATTCGCGATGATAAGGGGCGAGGAGCCAACCCAAACATACAACCGGCTCAAGACCCTTATCAACAAAATAAGGAGCTACAGAAGCACGCGATGGACGGACCACGACGTCGTCCGACTGATGCTAAGGTCCTTTACCGTTCTTGATCCTCATTTGGTGAATAATATTCGTGAGAATCCCAGGTACACCAAAATGTCGCCCGAAGAAGTCCTTGGAAAATTCGTAAGCGGGCGAATGATGATCAAGGAGGCGAGGTACGTGGACGACGCATTGAATGGTCCAATCAACGAGCCTCAACCCCTTGCTCTCAAGGCAACAAGAAGCAAGGAGGCGCTACCTAGCAAGGTGGCACAAATTGAGGCGGCCGGACTCAATGATGATGAGATGGCCCTCATCATCAAGAGATTCAAGACGGCGCTAAAGGGTCGCAAGGGGCAGCCAAGCAAGATCAAGACAAAGGGGAAGCGTCCATGCTTCAAATGTGGTAAGCTTGGTCATTTCATTGCTAACTGTCCCGACAATGATAGTGATCAGGATCAAGGGAACAAGAGGGAGAAGAAGAAGAACTATAAGAAGGCAAAGGGCGAGGCACATCTTGGCAAGGAGTGGGATTCGGATTGCTCCTCGTCTGACTCCGACAATGAAGGAATCGCCGCCACCGCCTTCAACAAAGTCATCCCTCTTCCCCAACGAGCGTCACACATGCCTTATGGCAAGGGAGAAGAAGGTATGTACTCGAAACTCTACTTATGCTTCTTCAAGTGAGGACGAATCTAGTGATGAGGATGAAATAGATTATTCATGTTTATTTAAGGGCCTAGATAGAACCAAGGTAGATAAAATTAATGAATTGATTGATGCCTTGAATGATAAGAATAGGCTTTTAGAAAAACAAGAGGACTTGTTGTATGAAGAACATGACAAATTTGTAGAAGCACAAAAATCTCATGCCTTAGAAGTTAAGAGAAATGAAATGCTTTCTTGTGAATTATCTTCTTGCCATGAGACGATTTCTAGCTTAAGGAGCATTAATGATGATTTGAATGCTAAGTTAGAAATAGCTAGTAAATCAACAACTTGTGTAGAAAATGTTGTTATTTGCAATAGATGTAAAGATTTTGATATTGATGCTTGTAGTGAACACATAGCTTCTATTGCAAAGTTAAATGATGAAATGGCTAGTCTTAATGCCCAACTTAAGGCTAGCAAAAGTGATTTTGATAAACTAAAATTTGCTAGGGATGCCTACACGATTGGTAGACACCCCTCAATTAAGGATGGGCTTGGCTTCAAGAGGGAAGCCAAGAACTTAACAAGCCATAAGGCTCCCATCTCCGCCAAGGAAAAAGTGAAGGCCCCTATGGCAAGTAGTACTAAAAAAACCATGCTTTTATGTACAATGATAGAAGACAGTCTCATAGGAGTTGCAATGCTTTTGATTCACATGCATATGATTCTTATGCTATGTATGCTTCCAGTTCTTCCTATATGCATGATAGAGATATGCCTAGGAAAAATATTCATCATGTGCCTAGAAATAATATTGTTCATGTTCCTAGGAAAGTTATGAATGGTCCCTCTACAATTTATCATGCTTTAAATGCTTCCTTTGCTATTTGTAGAAAGGATAGGAAGATAGTTGCTAGGAAATTAGGGGCAAAATGCAAGGGTGATAAAACTTGCATTTGGGTCCCTAAGGAAATTGTGACTAACCTTGTAGGACCCAACAAGAGTTGGGTACCTAAAACCCAAGCCTAAATTTGCCTTGCAGGTTTATGCATCCGGGGTTCAAGCTGGATTATCGACAGCGGATGCACAAACCATATGACGGGGGAGAAGAAGATGTTCACCTCCTACGTCAAGAATAAGGATTCCCAAGATTCAATCATATTCGGTGATGGGAACCAAGGCAAGGTGAAAGGTTTAGGCAAGATTGCAATATCAAATGAGCACTCTATCTCTAATGTGTTTTTAGTTGAGTCTCTTGGATATAATTTACTATCTGTCAGTCAATTATGTAATATGGGATATAATTGTCTATTTACAAACGTAGATGTGTCTGTCTTTAGAAGATGTGATGGTTCACTAGCTTTTAAGGGTGTACTAGACGACAAACTTTATTTAGTTGATTTTGCAAAAGAGGAGGCCGGTCTAGATGCATGCTTAATGGCTAAGACTTGCATGGGCTGGTTGTGGCATCGCCGCTTAGCACATGTGGGGATGAAGAACCTCCACAATATTCTAAAGGGAGAACACGTGATAGGTCTAACCAATGTACATTTCGAAAAAGATAGACCTTGTGCAGCTTGTCAAGCAGGTAAACAAGTGGGAGGAGCACATCACAGCAAGAATGTGATGACCACTTCAAGACCTCTAGAGCTGCTGCATATGGACCTCTTCGGACCCGTCGCCTATCTGAGCATAGGAGGAAGTAAGTATGGTCTAGTTATTGTTGATGACTTTTCCCGCTTCACTTGGGTGTTCTTTTTGCAGGATAAGTCTCAAAACCCAAGGGACCCTCAAGCGCTTCCTCAGGAGAGCTCAAAATGAGTTTGAGCTCAAGGTGAAGAAGATAAGGAGCGACAACGGGTCCGAATTTAAGAATCTTCAAGTGGAGGAGTTCCTTGAGGAGGAGGGGATCAAGCACGAGTTCTCCGCTCCCTACACACCTCAGCAAAATGGTGTGGTAGAGAGGAAGAACAGGACACTCATAGATATGGCGAGGACTATGCTAGGAGAGTTCAAGACCCCCGAGCGTTTTTGGTCGGAAGCCGTGAACACGGCTTGCCACGCCATCAACAGGGTCTATCTTCACCGCCTCCTCAAGAAGACTTCATACGAGCTGCTAACTGGTAACAAACCCAATGTATCTTATTTTCGTGTTTTTGGGAGCAAGTGTTATATTCTTGTGAAGAAAGGTAGAACCACTAAATTTGCTCCCAAAGCTGTAGAAGGGTTTTTATTAGGTTATGATTCAAATACAAAGGCGTATAGGGTCTTCAACAAATCATCGGGTTTGGTTGAAGTCTCTAGCGACGTTGTATTTGATGAGACTAATGGCTCTCCAAGAGAGCAAGTTGTTGATCTTGATGATGTAGATGAAGAAGATGTTCCAACGGCCGCAATACGCACCATGGCGATTGGAGATGTGCGGCCTCAGGAATAATTGGAGCAAGATCAACCGTCTTCCTCAACTATGGTGCATCCCTCATCCCAAGATGACGAACAGGTACCTCAAGTCGAGGCGCATGATCAAGGGGGAGCACAGGATGATCAAGTTGAAGAGGAAGAAGCACCTCAGGCACCTCCAACCCAAGTTCGAGCGACGATCCAAAGGGATCATCCCGTCGACCAAATATTGGGTGATATTAGCAAGGGAGTAACTACTCGTTCAAGATTAGTTAATTTTTGTGAGAATTACTCTTTTGTCTCTTCTATTGAGCCTTTCAGGGTAGAAGAGGCCTTGCTAGATCCGGACCGGGTGTTGGCCATGCAGGAGGAACTCAACAACTTCAAGCGCAAATGAAGTTTGGACATTGGTGCCTCGTCCCAAGCAAAATGTTGTGGGAACCAAGTGGGTGTTCCGCAACAAACAGGACGAGCACGGGGTGGTGACGAGGAACAAGGCTCGACTTGTGGCAAAAGGTTATGCCCAAGTCACAGGTTTGGACTTTGAGGAGACTTTTGCTCCTGTGGCTAGGCTAGAATCAATTCGTATCTTGCTAGCATATGCCGCTCACCATTCTTTCAGGTTGTACCAAATGGATGTGAAGAGTGCTTTCCTCAACGGGCCGATCAAGGAGGAGGTGTACGTGGAGCAACCCCCTGGCTTCGAGGATGAACGGTACCCCGACCACGTGTGTAAGCTCTCTAAGGCGCTCTATGGACTTAAGCAAGCCCCAAGAGCATGGTATGAATGCCTTAGAGACTTTTTAATTACTAATGCTTTCAAGGTTGGGAAAGCCGATCCAACTCTTTTTACCAAGACTTGCGATGGTGATCTTTTTGTGTGCCAAATTTATGTCGATGACATAATATTTGGTTCTACTAATCAAAAGTCTTGTGAAGAGTTTAGCAGGGTTATGACGCAGAAATTCGAGATGTCGATGATGGGCGAGTTGACCTACTTCCTTTGGTTCCAAGTGAAGCAACTCAAGGACGGCACTTTCATCTCCCAAACGAAGTACACGCAAGACTTGCTAAAGCGGTTTGGGATGAAGGACGCCAAGCCCGCAAAGACGCCGATGGGAACTGACGGACACATCGACCTCAACAAAGGAGGTAAGTCCGTTGATCAAAAAGCATACCGGTCCATGATAGGTTCTTTGCTTTATTTATGTGCTAGTAGACCGGATATTATGCTTAGCGTATGCATGTGTGCTAGATTTCAATCCGATCCTATGGAGTGTCACTTAGTGGCTGTGAAGCGAATTCTTCGATATTTAGTCGCTACGCCTTGCTTCGGGATCTGGTATCCAAAGGGGTCTAACTTTGACTTGATTGGGTACTCAGATTCCGACTATGTTGGATGTAAGGTCGATAGGAAGAGTACATCGGGGACGTGCCAATTCTTAGGAAGGTCCCTGGTGTCATGGAATTCTAAGAAACAAACTTCCGTTGCCCTATCCACCGCTGAGGCCGACTATGTTGCCGCAGGACAGTGTTGCGCGCAACTACTTTGGATGAGGCAAACCCTCAGGGACTTTGGCTACAATCTGAGCAAAGTCCCACTCCTATGTGATAATGAGAGTGCTATCCGAATAGCGGAAAATCCTGTTGAGCACAGCCGCACAAAGCACATTGACATCCGGCATCACTTTTTGAGAGACCACCAGCAAAAGGGAGATATCGAAGTGTTTCATGTTAGCACCGAGAACCAGCTAGCCGATATCTTTACCAAGCCTCTAGATGAGAAGACCTTTTGCAGGCTGCGTAGTGAGCTAAATGTCTTAGATTCGCGGAACTTGGATTGAATTGTAGCATACATGTGTTTATGCCTTTGATCATGTTCATTCTGTATTTTGTTGCTTATTGTGGTGCTCAAGTTGTACAAACACTCCCTGGACCTCACAAGTCCTTTTTGCAAGTGATGCACATATTTTAGGGGGAGCTGTGCTACAACTTGACCCTTTTGAGACTAACCATATGCTTGAGTTTGCTTGTTTTAGTCTCAAAGGAGGTTTGAAAGGGAAAAGGTGGACTTGGACCATGAAAGACTTCCACTGCACTCCGATGAGAGGGTAACTTATTTCAAGTTCATCTCATGTACTCTCATTGCCTTTGTGTTCTCATTTGAAGATTTTGGTGAGGCAATGGGGTTAAAGGGCCAAGATTGATCCCGTTTTGGTGCTTGATGCCAAAGGGGGAGAAAATAAAGGCCAAAGCGATAAATGGATCAGCTACCACTTGAGAAATTTTGAAAATAGTAGATTAGAGCTTTTGGTTTGTCAAAGCTCTTTTATTGTCTCTTATGTCAAAAGTTGGTCTCTTGTGGGGAGAAGTGTTGATTATGGGATAAAGGGGGGAGTTTTTGAAATCCTTGATCAAATTTCTTTGGAATACCTCTCTTTATGTCTCTACAAGTGAATTTGACTTAGAGATAGGAATTTGAGTTTAATTTGCAAAAACAAACCAAGTGGTGGCATAGAGTGATCCATATATGTCAAATTGAATCAAAACAATTTTGAGTTCTTATTTGAATTAATTTTGTACTTGTTCTACTTACTTTATGTTGTGTTGGCATAAATCACCAAAGAGGGGGAGATTGAAAGAGAAATGTGCCCTTGGGCCATTTCTAAGTATTTTGGTGATTTAGTGTCCAACACAAGTGCCTAAGTGTAAAAAGGTGGACAATGTACAAATCAAGGATAAAGGTATGTTTCTCAGACTTAGTACATTGTTTTATGGACTAATGTATTGTGTCTAAGTGCTGGAAACAGGAAAAATCCAATTGAAAATGCCTTGGCTCGAGCAGCCAAGACTCAGCTCAGTCTGGAGCACCGGACTGTCCGGTGGTGCACCGGACAGTGTCCGGTGGTGCACCGGAGAGTGTCCGGTGCGCCAGGCTGGCTCTGACAAAGTGGCTGCTCTCGGGACTTCGACGGCGGTGTACGACTATAATTCACCGGACTGTCCGGTGGTGCACCGGACTGTCCGGTGGTTCGTTCACAGGCGAACTCGTCGCTCTCGGGAATTCATCGGCGACGTACGGCTATAATTCACCGGACTGTCCGGTGTGCACCGGACTGTCCGGTGAGCCAACGGTCGGCAGGGCCAACGGTCGGCCGCGCGATCTGCGCGGGACACGTGGCCGAGCCAACGGCTAGAAGGGGGCACCGGTCTGTCCGGTGTGCACCGGACATGTCCGGTGCGCCAACGGCTCTCAGGCTGCCAACGGTCGACTGCGCCATTTTTGGAAGGAAATCGGGCACCGGACTGTCCGGTGCGCCAGTCGACAGAAGGCAAGATCAGCCTTCCTAGATTGCTCTCAACGGCTCCTAGCTGCCTTGGGGCTATAAAAGGGACCCCTAGGCGCATGGAGGAATATACCAAGCATTCCTACAACATTCCTAAGCACCAAGACATCGATTCCGCGCCTTTGATTCTTTGCGATAGCAATTAGAGCTCTAGTTGAGTGGTGAACTCATTGAGTTGTGTTGTGAGCTCTCGTTGCGACTTGTGTGCGTGGTGTTGCTATGATTTCGTGTCTTGAGTGCGTTGCTAATCCCTCCCTTGCTCTGCGCTTCTTTGTGAATTTCAAGTGTAAGGGCGAGAGGCTCCAAGTTGTGGAGATTCCTCGCAAACGGGATTGAGAAAAGCAAGCAAAACACCGTGGTATTCAAGTGGGTCTTTGGACCGCTTGAGAGGGGTTGATTGCAACCCTCGTCCATTGGGACGCCACAACGTGGAGTAGGCAAGCGTTGGTCTTGGCCGAACCACGGGATAACCACCGTGCCATCTCTATGATTGATCTTGTTGGTTATTGTGTTTTGTTGAAGATTCCTCTCTAGCCACTTGGCGGTTATTGTGCTAACACTTAACCAAGTTTTTGTGGCCTAAGTTTTAAGTGTTACAGGATCACCTATTCACCCCCCCTCTAGGTGCTATCACTGTCTAGCAGAGAGGAGCTAGAGCCCTAAGTACATGCTGTCGTGGCAGCCGGAGAGGTTTTGGCACCCTGTTCATGTGATGTCATGGCCGTCGGAGGAGCGCTGGAGTCTTGCGGAAGGACAGCTGTCGGGGCTGTCGAGTCCTTGCTGACGTCTCCTTGCTTCCGTAAGGGGCTGAGAGCCGTCGTCGTCATGGAGCACGCGGGGTGCCATCATTATTTGTTTACCGGGGTGAGCCAGATGGGACGCCGGTCTTGTCCCCCGTAGCCTGAGCGAGCTAGGGATAGGGTAATGATGACTCCCCCTGTGACGTGGTCGGCCCGAGCCCTAGGTTGGGCGAGGCGGAGGCTCCTCCGAGGTCGAGGTCGAGTCCGAGCCCTGGGTCGGGCGAGGCGGAGACCGTCGTCTGAGGCCAAGGCTGAGTCCGAGCCCTGGGGTCGGGCGAGGCGGAGTTCGTCGTCTTCCGAGGCCGAGCCTGAGTCCGAGCATTGGGGTCGGGCGAGGCGGAGTTTGTCGTCTCCCGGGGCCGAGCCTGAGTCTGAGCCCTGGGGTCGGGCGAGGCGGAGTCTGTCGTCTTCCGGAGCCAAGGCTGAGTCCGAGCCCTGGGGTCGGGCGAGGCGGAGTTCGTCGTCTTCCGGATCCGAGGCTGAGTTCGAGCCCTGGGGTCGGGCGAGGCGGAGTTCGTCGTCTTCCGGGGCCGAGCCTGAGTCCGAGCCCTAGGGTCGGGCGAGGCGGAGTCCGTCGTCTTCCGGAGCCGAGGCTGAGTCCGAGCCCTGGGGTCAGGCGAGGCGGAGCTTCCTATGGCGCCCGAGGCTGGACTTGGCTGCTGTCAGCCTCACTCTGTCGAGCGGCACAGTAGTTGGAGCGACGCAGGCGACGCTGTCTTCTTGTCAGGTCGATCAGTGGAGCGGCGAAGTGACTGCGGTCACTTCGGTTCTATCGACTGAAGAGCGAGCGTCAGGATAAGGTGTCAAGCCATCCTTGCATTAAATGCTCCTGCGATATGGTCGGTTGGCGTGACGATCTGGCCAAGGTTGCTTCTCTGCGAAGACTGGGCCTCGGGCGAGCCGAAGGTGTGTCCGCTGCTTGAGGGGGCCCTCGGGCGAGACGTGAACCCTCCGGGGTCGGTTGTCTTTGCCCGAGGCTAGGCTCGGGCGAGGCGAGATCGTGTCCCTTGAGTGGACTGAGCCTTGACCTTAATCGCACCCATCAGGCCTTTGCAGCTTTTGTGCTGATGGGGGTTACCAGCTGAGATTAGGAGTCTTGGGGGTACCCCTAATTATGGTCCCCGACAGTAGCCCCCGAGCCTCGAAGCTAGTATTGATACTCGCTTGGAGGCTTTTGTCGCACTTTTTTGCAAGGGGACCGGCCTTTCTCGGTTGCGTTTCGTTCCGGTGGGTGCGCGCGAGCGCACCCGCCGGGTGTAGCCCCCGAGGCCTCGGAGGAGTGATTTGACTCCTTCGAGGTCTTAGCGCGTTTCGTGATGCTTCAGCCGGTCTGGTTGTTCCCTCATGCGAACTGGTCGTAGCCCGGGTGCACAGTCGAGTCCCAAGTTCTCGGGCTGGTATGTAGACGCTGTCAACGGTTCGACCGGAGCTGGTTTTGCGAGAGCAGCCCCCGAGCCTCCGCACAGAGCGAGAGGACGGTCAAGGACAGACTCGGCTTTTTTACATACGCCCCTGTGTTGCCTTTCCGCAAGGAGGAGGGGGGAAAGCGCCATGTTGCCCTCGGAGGGCGCCGAACATGGTGTTTCCAGTGAGTTGCTAACGGGTAATCCGAGTGGACGCCCGTGCCCCATTCGTTAGGGGTCGGCTAGTGGCCTGGAGGCGCGCTCCAAAAGTACCTGCGGGTGATTTGCTGGACCCGGTCCCCTTTTGACGGGGTCCGAGGGCTCGATGCCTCCCTCTGGTGGGATTCCGTTACAAAATCATTCCCGTTGGTCTCAGAAATGTCCTAGGGTACCTCGGGAGCGTAGCCCGAGCCTTGGTTATGTATCGAACGTACCCAGGGTCATCCCTCGCTCTGCGTCTGAGGCGGCTATCGAACCCTTCGGGGGCCAGCCTACGAACCCCTGATCAGTAGTGGGCGCGGAGCCCGAGTGGCCTGAGGCGGCCGTTGAACCCTTCCGAGGGGCCAGCCTTCGAACCTCTGACCAGTAGTGGGCGCGGAGCCCGAGCGCTCTGAGGCGACTGTTGAACCCTTCCGAGGGGCCAGCCTTCGAACCTCTGATCATTAGGGGGGCTCGGGGCCCGCTTCCTTCGCGGAGAAGGATCCCTTTCGGAGTGTCCCCTTTCCCGGTCCCTGTAGCAAGAGAGAGAAAGAGGAAGTGGAAAAGGGTATGAAATCGAATGACGTGGCGCACCTTTTTTGACGCGGTCATCATGGCGGAGGTGAAGCGTCGCCTGCTTCGCCTGCCAAAGGTGCCGCCTGTCCTGCCGCAGAGTTAATGCGACGGGGCGAGTGGTTCGTGGGGCAGCCGTTGTGCGTGCGCGAGCCATTCAAGGAACGAAACACGGACGCATCGTCTTCACGCTGTGGGAGAGGGCTCTTTCGCTGTCCCAGGAGGGGACGTGAGCTTGCTAACGACATGACCGCTGCTTCCGCCCGCCTGCCACCGCCATTACTGCCGGTCCATTTCTGGCCGTATCGACCGTCGCGCCTTCTCCCGCGGCTGACTGTCCCGTGACCGATGTGCTCGGTTGGCACTGTCGGGTCATGCGCAGGGTCGCCTCGAGTCGCGGCACTGGTTCCGCAGTCGAGAAGGCGCGGTACTGGCACGAGTGGCGGTGCAGTTTCTTGCACGTAGTAATCGGCGCATCGGTTACATGACGTGTGGGCCTGGGCCTCCATGCTGGACGTGTCGAAGTCGAAAGGGTGCGCCCCCTTGGTGCGGTTGCATGCCGCCTGCATGGCGGTCCGCTCTTTCACCCGCTGGTCTGGGCGAAAGTGGAGGAGCGCTTGTAACCGCTGGACAGTTGCGCGCATCGCGCGCGACGGTTTTGGCTCCTTCTGTTCTGGACCAGCTTGCATGACGCGTGGGGCCCAGCCACCGTGTCGTAGGGGGACGACCTTGGAGCGTGTTGGAGAAGACTCAGCCCGCGGCGACTGAGGACGCAAGTGGGGAGAGTTGTGTAATACCCAACTTGTAATTTGTGGAGGATATCCTAAAAGGAGAAATGACATTCCTTTGTATATATGTGTGTTGTCCATATTTATCGTTTCATGAGAATATCACATGAAAACAAATAAATACAAACTATATGCCACTAAAATTATGCATCATGCTGGATTTTATTTTGTGTGCATATTGTGACCATATAAAAATAATAATGTGAAAATAAATATATTAAAGTCACAAAGTGGAATATAAAGTATAAAAGAAAATTCTAGAATTTAGAAGTGGAGAAAGAAAAGAAAATGTGTATACAGAATTATAAATAAAGGTAAGAATATTATGTGCAACATGATTCTCTTAAATTGAGGAGGATTTACCACAGAGCAAAAATTGAATTTTGAACTTTAAATTTCAAACTCAAAGAAAAAGAAAAACAGAAAATATAACATAAAAGAAAAAGGAAAGGAGACCTTACCTGGGCCGCAGACCTAGCATTCAGCCCATTTCTGATTTTCTCCCCACGCGCGCACGGCCCAACTTCATCCCGCGTGCGCTGACAGCACGGGCCCGCGAGTCAGCCTCTCCTTCTCTCGACGCTAGCGGACTCCTCCGGTCGCCGCCCTACGGGCCCCGTCTGTCTGCCGTTGTGCTATCCTCCCCACTCGCGCTCGCTGTTTCCCGTCTCTGGCGTGTGGGGCCCGGGGCACAGAATGTCGTCTCCTCCACGCCCGCCATTACCGCGTGGCTCAAGCGCAACAACCCGCGCGACTTCTCTCGGCGTCACGCGCTCGGTACCGAACCACCCGGCCTATATGACGTGGTGCGGACCGCCATCCCTGGTCTACCTGGCGACCCGCAAGAAGTTTCAGCTCCGTTGAGTGTTAGTCGTCGCTGCGAGAGAGTAGCGAGGAGAGGAGTGCCGCCGCCGGCTAAATCCGTCCTGCGGAAAAGTCCGGCCGTGGCAAAGCGTCCAGAGTGGTCGGGGGCAACTCCCGAAGCTGTCCGTGGGCGTATCAGGGAGAGCTGGTCGAGGAAGCGGCCTGAATTGCTCATCGGACTTCATTCCTCCGCCGCTATCCGCCTCACGTTGCGGCCGGCGTCACCGAGGCATCGATCACCGGTAATCAGCCCATCCTTGTCTTCGTTATGCAATGCGCATTGTGTAGCTGCGATGAATTGGAAAACGGGGGGGAATGCGTGATTGGTGTCCGTCGGTCATAGGTCCGCCGTCGTCCGCTCGGGCGGCGCCGCCGCGGGCTAGTTGGTTCTGGCACGCGAAGGCGTGGGGGTGCTCGCGACCGTCGATCCGGTCAGTGACGACTCTGATTAGATCTTCGCGTACCGCTTCGCGGAGTTACTGGTGGCCGTCGGATGGTGATCGGGCGGGTGTCGAGCGCCTCGGTCATTTGGTGATCCAGTCCGTTGATCGGGCATCCGAGGGTTAAAAACCGTGCGCGGGTGTATAATAGCGGAGATCTAATCTTAACCGTAGATGTAGGATCGTGCGGCTCACAACGCATGATACCCCTTCACCGAGGCAAGTTGCAAAAGAGCCCTCGGTGTTATAACAAATAAACCTGCGATCTAGAGTCTGTATCCTGTGTCTCGGCCATTTTACACAGGAGCCCCGGGGCTTTCTGTAATAGCGTGCGCGGTCCAGTGATCCGAGGGATTGATAATTAATTATAGAAATGAGTTTTTAATATAAAAATAATTCCTAGAACTTGTAAAATGCATAGAAAATCCATTTTTAGTCCAAATTACTCCATTCCAGTTCCTAAAATTTTGTAATATTATTATCTATCATTTAGTGACTCTGTTGTGTCATGAAAGCAGTAAGAAAATTGATTTATCATTTAATCCTATTTCAAGCACATTAAATCTTAGGAAATTCATAACTTAAAATCTATAACTCCAAATTTAATGGTTCCAGTTCCAATGACCTTATTTTAATGTCTAGATTATTATTTATATGTTTGTTGTGATGTTAATTTATGCTATATTATGTATGTATTGTGTTGATGCGAGTAGACAAGCAAGGCAGTGTGGATTCTGAGGTTCAGCAAGTAGAGATAGCTGAGCAGGAGCTCATTGAAGGCAAGTTGTGCCCTTGATCACTTCTTTTACCCAGTCATGTTCTGATTAATCATAATGATTTGCATAGGTTAATTTTGATGGGACCCAATAGGTTACCCCAGTTTGACTATCTTTATACCTTGATTACCACCACACTTTTTGGGTAGTACCTACTATTGCTTTATGTGGTTACGGGTATGGAGATACATTTTATTCATGATTACACTTTTATTATCAGTTGTTATTTACTGTTCATGATAAGATCATTATGTTAATTGGAACATGGAGAACCACCCGGGAAAACAGTGCTACCACAAGGGTTTATGGACGCCCTTGGCTGATTAATTAGGAAAGCTAGTGGATGACTACCTTACCCGAAAGGGGCAAGGGCAGTAGGGGAGTGGTCAGTGTAGGGAGGCCCTTGGGATGATTTTGCTGCGATGGCGGTCATGCGAGGGATTCCTGCATTGGAGCTTCCTATATACTGTAGCGGGTTTTCTGAAGCTAGTGGAACTTTGTAAAGGCCTCGTAGTGTTACCCTGCCTCGCCTCCTCGGTAGAGGTGTATGGGATTGGTCGTCTCTTGGCAGATGGGTAACATGACTTGTGGGTAAAGATGTGCAACCTCTGCAGAGTGTAAAACTGGTATACTAGCCGTGCTCACGGTCATGAGCAGCTCGGACACTCACATGATTAAATTATGGAACCTAAACTCAATTTGTCATATGCATTGCATCGCAGGTGAGGTTGTTACTTTTGTTCTACTACTTAATTGGGTTGGTATTTACTTATACTTAGTAATTGCTAATAAAATTTTGACCAACTTTAAAAGCAATGCTCAGCTCTAACCATCCTCTTTGGTAAGCCTTACACTTCACATGAGCTCCCATCTTTGGCGAGTTCAGGCACATTATTCCCCACAACTTA